>NC_069804.1:45936353-47186353 GCF_027406575.1 Nycticebus coucang
CATCACCCTGATCCCCAAACCAGGAAAATACCCAACAAGAAAAGAAAACTATAGACCGATATCACTAATGAATATGATGCAAAAATATTCAACAAGATCCTAAGAAAAAGAATCCAGAAACACATCAATTGAAATTATACATCATGATCAAGTTGGCTTTATCCCAGGGTCTGAAGTCTGGTTCAATACACGTAAATCTGTAAATGTAATTCAGCACATAAACAAATTAAAAAACAAAGACCATGTGATTCTCTCAATGGATGCAAAAAAAGCTTTTGATAACATCCAACATCGCTTCATGATCAGAACACTTAAGAAAATTGGTATAGAAGGGACATTTCTTAAACTGATAGAAGCCATCTACAGCAAACCGACAGCCAATATCATATTGAACGGAGTTAAATTGGAAACATTTCCACTTAGATCAGGAAACAGATGAGGCTGCACATTGTCTCCATTGCTTTTTAACATTGCCATGGAAGTTTTAGCCACCGCAATTAGGGAAGAAAAGGCGATCTAGGGTATCCACATAGGGTCAGAGGAGATCAAATTTTCGCTCTTAGCAGATGATATGATTGTATATCTGGAAAAAAAAACAGGGATTCTACTACAAAACTCTTAGAAGTGATCAAGGAATACAGCAACGTCTTAGGTTACAAAATCAACATTCATAAATCGTTAGCCTTTATATATACCAACAATAGTCAAGCTGAAAAAACAATTCAGGACTCTATCCCATTCACAGTAATGCCAAAGAAGATGAAATATTGGGAGTTTATCTAACAAAGGACGTGAAAGACCTGTATAAAGAGAACTGTGAAACTCTAAGAAAAGAGATAGCCAAGAATGTTACTAAATGGAAAAACATACCATGCTCATGGCTGGGAAGAATCAACATTGTTAATATGTCCGTACTATCCAAAGCAATATATAACTTCAACGCAATCTCTATTAAAGTTCCACTGTCATACTTTAAAGATCTTGAAAAAACAATACTTCGTTTTATATGGAATCATAAAAAATCCTCGAATAGCCAAGACATTACTCAAAAATAAAAACAAAGCAGGAGGAATTATGCTACTAGACCTCAGACTATACTACAAATCGATAGTGATCAAAACAGCATGGTATTGGCACAAAAACAGAGAAGTAGATATCTGGAACAGAATAGAGAACCAAGAGATGAATCCAGCTACTTAAGGTTATTTAATCTTTGACAAGCCAATTAAAAACATTCAGTGGGGAAAAGATTCTCTATTTAACAAATGGTGCTGGGTGAACTGGCTGGCAACCTGTGGAAGTCTGAAACTGGACCCACACCTTTCACCATTAACCAAGATAGACTCTTACTGGATTAAAGATTTAAACTTAAGACATGAAACTATAAAAATACTAGAAGAGAGTGCGGGGAAATCCCTTGAAGATATTGGGTTGGGCGAGTTTTTTTATGAGAAGGCCCCGCCAGGCAACTGAAGCAGCTTCAAAAATACACTGCATAGTATTGGGACTTGATTAAACTAAAAAGCTTCTGCACAGCCAAGAACACAGTAAGTAAAGCAAGCAAACAGCCCACAGAATGGGAGAAGATTTTTGCAGGTTATGTCTCTGACAAAGGTTTAATAACCGGAATCCACAGAGAACTCAAACACATTAGCAAGAAAAAAACAAGTGATACCATCGCAGACTGGGCAAGGGATTTGAAGAGAAACTTCTCTGAAGAGGACAGGCATGCGGCCTTCAGACATATGAAAAAATGCTCTATCATCTTTAATCATCAGAGAAATGCAAATCAAAACTACTTTGAGATATCATCTAACTCCAGTGAGACTAGCCTATATCACAAAATCCCAAGACCGGAGATGTTGGCGTGGATGTGGAGAAAAGGGAACCCTTTTGCACTGCTTGTGGGAATGCAAATACATTCCTTTTGGAAAGAGATACGGAGAACGCTTAGAGATCTAAAAATAGATCTGCCATTCAATCCTATAATTCCTCTTCTGGGCCTATACCCAGAAGACCAAAAATCACATCATAACAAAGATATTTGTACCAGAATGTTTATTGCAGCCCTATTCATAATTGCTAAGTCATGGAAAAAACCTAAAGGCCCGTCGATCCACTAATGGATTAATAAATTGTTGTATATGTACACCATGGAATACTATGCAGCCTTGAAGAAAGATGGAGACTTTACCTCTTTCATGTTTACATGGATGGAGCTGGAACATATTCTTCTCAGTAAAGTATCTTGAAAATTGGAGAAAAAGTATCCAATCAGCCCTACTATGAAACTAATTATGGTTTTCACATGAAAGCATAACCCAGTTACAACCTAATAATAGGGGGAATGGCGAAGGTTGTGGAGGGAGGGGCATTGAAAGGATCACACCTGTGGTGCATCTTACAAGGGTATATGTGAGGCTTGGTAAATGTGGAACGTAAATGTCTTAGCAAAGTAACTAAGAAAATGCCCGGAGGGCTATGTCAACTAATGTGATGAAAATGTGTCAAATGGTCTATCAACCAAGTTTTTGCTGCCCCATGATCATATTGATGTACACAGCTATGATTTAATAAAAAAAAAACTTAAATAAATTTTTATTATAAAGATAAAAAAAATTAGTACTTAGATAAATCAACGTTTCATAGTTAATAACCTAATAATAATGTACACATAAGGGAGAATCACAGAGTGATTGCCTCATCCTCAAAGAGGCCCATATTCTTAAGCAGTCTTATTTTAGAGAGGAGGGAGGAGACAGGAAACAGATAATTCTGTTGAGGGGCAATTAATGATTACTAGGAAGAATGAATGGATCAGGGAACAGCGATTAACTTGTTAATGGTTCGCTTTGGAAATTGAATGAGAGACAGACATTATGTGGAAGAGTCTGTTTAGGTGTGTTTACACATTCTATGCCACAGAAAATGGGAAAACAGGGAAATGAAGAAAAAACAATTGTTCTCCTAGATGGGTCCATCCAGTCTTTACATAGATAGGGGAAGTCTTTTACAGCTTCTGCTGATCTCTAAGGGCCTTTCATCAAAAATATTGATTATTGGAGGCAGAGCATGATGGCAGACACGTCGGACATGTAGTCCACCTCTCCCAAGTCATCAGGTGAGAGGAAGGGGGGTCTGGACCTTTTCCCCGCATGGATTATTGGTGTGGACAGACAGCTGGAGACACGCAGCGAATTGGCAGATTGCTGTATAAGAGGTGTAATTTAAAACCATGGACTCTGTTGTAGAGATTTTCCCTGCTTGGCTGTACTAGCAGGCAGCCTGTCCCTCATGGAGGACAGCAGTTTGCAATTCCTGGCAAAACCCAATTGACCAAAATTTATTCCTGAGCAGAGTTTGGCACACAAAAGGGAAGCCACTCAGAATTACAAGGAACTAAGTAACCAGATGGAAAATTGAAAGGAAGAGATCCTGCCCAAGAAACAGACATTTTGAATTCTCTGAAATGGCGGGCACCTTCCCCCAGAACAACAGGAGTGATTAAATAGACTGGATCATTCCTGGTGGGGAATGTTGGTGTGGGCTGGCAGTTCAGGCTGCACAGTGAACTGGCGGGTGGCTGAACTCAAAATTCCAGACTCATAAGTGACACTCTGACCCACAAAACTGAGTATAAGTTTTCCACGTGCCGTACCTGTGGTGGCAGGGATCTGGTGGCAGCCAGCACCCTCCCCCACAGCCGATTGCAGTTGCCAGTTTGCAGGAGAACACAGGAGCAGAGTGGAAAGATTTGTGAAGCATGGACTTCCGCACTGAGTTGGGAGGTCGGATAGGAGTGCTGTCTGGAACAGAGCAGCTGAGGTTGCACAACAATTAGCCTTTTTATCTGTTTATTTGCTCATTTGGTCTCAATGAGTTTGGTGTTTTGACCTGCAATTCTGAGCTCCCAGCACTCCCCTCCACTCTCACTCTGAGGTTTGGAGGCCTGTCCCCCAGGAGTCCAGATTCTTGGGTGATTTTTCGAGGGGTGTGGACAGACCCTAGACTGCAGCTGGTCAGTGCCAATTCTGCAGCATGGGAGTGAGGAGATGACAGTCGGCTGAGAGGGAACCACACAGGAGCAGCAGTGCCCTGAGGCGCAGAGCAGCAGCCATTTTTGGCAACAATACGGCCCACCACCGGGTATTCCAAAGCAACAACCCCTGTCTCCCTGGACAACCAGAGGAGGCAGGGCATCTTCTCAGATGGTAACCACCACGGAAGAGATCTGGGACTGAAACAGAGGCCTCATGAGTAAAGGGTTTTCCTGTGGCGGTACCGGCTTGGGTGGAGCACAGGGACTAGAAAACTCACGTGCAGAGCCAGGAAATTCCCAGAGCAGGGCTGACCCAGAGGACCTCTTTACTGAGCCTAAGATGCACCCGGCCCTCAGGGGATCATCAGCCTATAGACAAAGGAAGGCAGGAGGCTAGAGCTGACCATGCTATGAATACAAACCTGCAGGAGTAAAGAAAGGGCCTGAGGCACAGGTTCTGGGAACTCAAAAGAGCTTCTCTTCTGCAGAAAATTTAGCAGGGACAGAAACAAATTCCCACAGAGTTGTTCTGTAATGTCAGTAACATCAATCAGGGGCTGGGCTGGAACTGAGTGAACATCCCCTAGCCTCCATCAAGCACCTGAGGTTGTCAGGCCTCACCACCTCCTGCTGGATAGAGGCAGAGAGCAGTGGCCTGGCTGAGCAGATACAGATTTCCTTGTGATTCAGGCAGGTACAACCCCCTGGAATATCTGCTCACGGGAGACAACTAAGTTACAACCCTGAGGGGCTATCAGTGACTGGGTGTGACATAGGCGAAAGGTGGGGAAGGAGGCATCAACCTTCCCAGATTAATCTATTTGCTAGATGGGTCCTTGTGACTTCACAGAGCACCAGAGCAAGTCATATTTGAGTTGTCACCAGACCCATGTGATCCAGTTCCCAGAGACCTTTGAAACTCTCACACCTGAGACAGGTGCTGACTGAGACAATTAATTTGGACTTTTTTAACTGAGCCAATTGCCTGAGGACTATTCAAGTGGTGCCCTGGGTGTGTGGTTGTTGGAAGGTTTGATTTTCCTTTTCCAATTGTTGCCTGTGGGGGGTGGGTGACTTAATTGCTGGTATTTCTCCACAGCTGAGACTTCAACCCAGAGTAACATTTTCACTAGGGTCGAACAGAGACCAGCTGAAAATAATACAGAACCACTTAGCCCCACCACACCAAATAGATCCCCAGATTCTCAGGCCATAGCACTGTACGGGTCCTCAACAAAGCTCCAGGGGAAAAGTTAAATGGTGTAAAATAATCATGGGGCAGAATCAGCGGAAAATCTCTGGTAACATGAATAACCAGAATAAATCAACCCCCCCAAGGAAAGATATGGCAGATGTAACTGAAGATCCCATTCATAAACAGCTGGCTGAGATGTCAGAAATCGAATTCAGAATTTGGATTGCAAACAATATTAATAGAATGGAGGAAAATTTGGAAGTAGAAATTCTAAGAGCAATTCAAAAGTCAGAATTAGGAGGCAGAGCATGATGGCGGACGGGACGGACGTGTAGCCCACCTCTCCAAAGTCATCAGGTGAGAGGAAGCGGGGGTCTGGGTTTTTTTCCCCACTTGGATCATTTTTTTTTTTTATTGTTGGGGATTCATTGAGGGTACAATAAGCCAGTTACACTGATTGCAATTGTTAGGTAAAGTCCCTCTTGCAATCATGTCTTGCCCCCATGAAGTGTGACACACACTAAGGCCCCACCCCCCTCCCTCCATCCCTCTTTCTGCTTCCCCCCCCATAACCTTAATTGTCATTAATTGTCCTCATATCAAGATTGAGTACATAGGATTCATGCTTCTCCATTCTTGTGATGCTTTACTAAGAATAATGTCTTCCACTTCCATCCAGGTTAATACGAAGGATGTAAAGTCTCCATTTTTTTAATGGCTGAATAGTATTCCATGGTATACATATACCACAGCTTGTTAATCCATTCCTGGGTTGGTGGGCATTTAGGCTGTTTCCACATTTTGGCGATTGTAAATTGAGCTGCAATAAACAGTCCTGTTTGATCCTGCAATCCCATTACTGGACATCTACCCAGAAGGAAAAAAATCCTTTTATCATAAGGACACTTGTACTAGACTGTTTATTGCAGCACAATTTACAATCCCCACTTGGATTATTGCTGTAAATGGACAGCTGGAGATGCACAGTGAATTGGTGGATCTCTGTATTTGCGGTGTAATTTAAAACCACAGACTCTGTTGTAAAGATTTTCCCTGCTTGGCCATGCTGGCCAGCAGGCCCCTCCCTCATGTAGGACAGCAGCATGCAATTCCTGGCAGAACCCATTTTATGAAAATTTATTCCTGAGCCGAGTTTAGCAACTCAAAATGGGCCCCACTCAGAGACACAAGGGACTAAGCAACCCGATGGAAAATTGAAGGGAAGAGATTCTGCCCGGGAAACAGACATTTTGAATTCTCCAAAATGGCGGGCACCTTCCCCCAGAACAGGAGTTATTAAATAGACTAGACCATTCCAGGTGGAGAATACTGGTGTGGGCTGGCAGTTCAGACTGTGCGGTGAATTGGTGGGTGGCTGAACTCAAACCTCCAAACTCAAAAGTGAGACCCTGAGCCACATAAACTGAGCAGAAGGTTTCTGTGCGCTGCAGCCACAGTGCCAGCAGCAAGACCCTGCAACAGCCAGCCCCTCCCCCACAGCCAATTGCAGTTGCCAGTTTGCAAGAGAATGTGGTAGCAGAGTGAAAAGATTTGTGAAGCATGGACTCCTGCACTGAGTTGGGAGGTCAGATAGGAGAGCTGTCTGAAACAGAGCAGCTGAGGTTGCACAAGAATTAGGTAAAAAATGTTTACAGAAACTCCAAAATAGCAATCGGCCAGGAAGGGGGCTTACTGTGGTAACAGTATAAACTGTGAATCATGTATAAGCCTGGGAACCACTCACAGCACCACCTGGTGTCCAGAGAGTATGTTGCATTATAAATATATTCCTAGGAAAGTTGATCCCTACATCATACATATACCCTGTTTCCCTGAAAATAAGACACTGTCTTATTTTAAGGTGTGCTCCCACAGATGCGCTAGGTCTTATTTTCAGGGGATGTCTTATCTTTCCTGTAAGTAGGTCTTATTTTCGGAGGATGTCTTATTTTCGGGAAACCGGGTAGATGTATATTTCTACATATATACAAGAATGATGTTTTTGTAGTTGGTGCCTTTTTTTTCTTTTCTCTCATCATTTTCTTGGAGGAACTATCGTTAATTTTTATTATTTTTATATATACTTTTTATTTTTATTTTTTCTATTTTTAAATTTGTCTTTCTTCTTTTTTAACATTCTTATGAACACCCCTTTTTTTTCTTTTTCTTTCCCTTCTCTCTTCCTCTTCTTCACTTCATATGGTTTCTTGGAGTGCTAACATCAGATTTCTAGAAGGTTTTTTGATTGTTAGTTTGTTTTCTTTGTACGTTGTTTACCTTTTTTCTTTTTCTCAATTATTCTATAATTATCATAATTTGTATTGTAGTTGTTTTGTTGTTGTTGTTGTCTATATGTTTATGTGTTTCTGATTGATTGTGAATCTGTGGGCTTGTGTGTCCGGTAGCCTTTTATCTGTTTATTTGCTCATTTGGTCTCAATAAGTTTGGTGTTTTGACCTGCAATTCTGAGCTCCCAGTACTGCCTTCCACTCCCACTCTGAGTTCTGGAGGCCTGTCCCCCAGGAATCCAGATTCTTAGGTGACTTCTCGAGGGGAGTGGACAGGGCCTGGACTGCAGCTGGTCAGTGCAGATTCTGCAGCCCAGGAGTGAGAAGACGACAGTTGACTGAGAGGGAACCACATTGGAGTGGCAGTGCCCTGAGTCTCAGAGAAGCAGCTGTTCTTGGCAACAATAGGGCCCACCCCCAGAGATTCCAAAGACACAACCCCTGTCTCCCTGGAAAACCAGAGGAGGCCGGGCATCTTCTCAGATGGCAACCAATGCGGAACAGAAATGGGACTGAAACACAGGCCCCATGAGTAAAGGGTTGCCTGAGGCGGTACAGGCCTGTGTGGTGTGCGGGGACTAGAAAACACATGCGCAGACCCGGGAATATCCCAGGGTGGGGCTGACACAGAAGACCACTTTACTGAGCCTAAGATGCGCCCGGCCCTCAGGGGAATCATCAGCCCATAGACAAAGGAAGGCAGGAGGCTAGAGCTGACCATGCTACAAATACAAACCCACAGGAGTAAAATCAGGACCTGAGGTACAGGTTCTGGGAACTCAAAACAGTTTCTCTTCTGCAGAGGAATTTAACAGGGACAGAAACAAACGTCCACAAAGTTGTTTTGTTCTGTCAGTAACATCAATCAGGGGTGGCGCTGGAACTGAGTGAACACCCCCCAGGCTTTATCAAGCACACAAGGTTGTCAGGCCTCACCACCCTCTGCTGGATAAAGGCAGAGAGAAGTGGCATGGCTGAGCAGGTACAGATTTCCTTGTGACTCAGGCAGGTACAAACACCTGGAGTATCTGCTCACTGGAGGCAACAGAGTCAAAGCTCTGCGGGGGCTATCAGTGACTGGGTGTGACAGAGGTGCAAGGTGGGGAAGGAGGCATCAACCTTCCTAGACTGCTCTATTTGCTGTGTGGGTCCACCTGACTTCACGGAGCACCAGAGCAAGTCATATTTGAGTTGTCACAAGACCCCTGTGATCCAGTTCCCAGACGCTTTTGAAACTCTCATATCTGAGACAGATGCTGACTGAGACAATTGATTTGGACCTTTGGAACTGAGCCAATCGCCTGAGGACTATACAAGTGGTGCCTTGGGTGTGTGGTTGTAGGAAGGTTTTATTTTCCTTTTCCTATTGTTGCCTGCAGGGGGTGGGGTGACTTAATTCTGGTATTTCTCCACAGATGAGACTTCAACCCAGAGGAACTTTTTCACTAGGGTAGAACAGAGACCAGTTAAAACAAGATAGAAACACTTAGCCCCACCACAAAAAATAGGTCCACAGTCTATCAGGCCGTAGCAATACATGGGTCCTCAACAAAGCTCCAGGGAAAAACTCAAACAGGCAAAATAATCATGGGGCAGAATCAGTGGAAAAACTCTGGTAGCACCAATACACAGAATAGATCAACACCCCCCCCCAAGGAAATACATTACAGATATAAGTGAAGATCCCATTCATAAACAGATGGCTGAGATGTCAGAAATCGAATTCAGAATTTGGAATGCAAACAAGATTTATAGAATGGAGGAAAATTTGGAATTAGAAATTCGAAGAGCAATTCAAAAGTCAGAATTAGTAATTCAAGGAGAAATTCAAAAGTTGTATCAAGAATTTAATGAATTTAAAGACAAAACCACCACAAATTTTGATGTGCTGAAGCAAGAATTTGCAGCCCTCAAAGATCTGAAAAATACGGTAGAATCCCTCAGTCACAGAGTGGAGCAAACAGAAGAAAAGAATTCTGACATTGAAGACAAAGCTTTTGAACACTCCCAAACTCTTAAAGAGGAAGAAAAATGGAGAGCAAAAACAGATCATTCTCTCAGAGAGCTTTGGGATAATTCAAAGAAGGCTAATAAATGCCTCATTGGAATCCCTGAAACTGATGAAGTGGAATCACAAGGTACAGAGACCCTTCTCTATGAAATTATGAAAGAGAATTTTCCACACATGCCAAGAGATTCTGAAATTCGCATAGCAGACAGTTTCAGAACCCCAGCATGACTCAATCTGAATAAGATAACCCCCATGCATATTATAATTAACTTCACTAGTGTAAATATGAAAGCAAAAACTCTGAAACTAGCCAGACATAAGAAATCCATTACCTACAAAGGGAAGAATATTAGAATGACTGAAGATCTCTCTGCAGAAACTTTTCAAGCCAGAAGAGGATGGTCACCAACTTTTAATGTCCTGAAAGAAAATAACCTTCAACCCCAGATCCTGTATCCAGCTAAAATGAGTTTCATTTATGATGGTCGAATTAAATACTTTAATGACATTCATATGTTGAAGAAATTAGCAATAACCAAACCAGCTCTTCAGGATATTCTCAGACCTATCCTCCATAACGACCAGCCCAATCTTCTGCCACAAAAACAAACTCACTTAGAAACTTTTGATCAAACTCCAACTTCCACAGTGGCAAAAGGATTAAAAATGTCAACTGGACATTCGAAAAACTCAATACCCCAAACTTTACCAGACTTATCAATATTCTCCATTGATGTGAATGGTTAAACTGCCCGCTAAAGAGACATAGGATAGCTGACTGGATACAAAAACTTAGGCCAGATATTTGCTGCATACAAGAGTCACATCTCACCTTAAAAGATAAATATAGACTCAGGGTAAAAGGATGGTCATCCATATTTCAGGCTAATGGTAGCCAGAAAAAAAGAAGGCATTACAATTCTGTTTGCAGACACAATAGGCAATAAACCAACAAAAGTAAGGAAGGACAAAAATGCTCACTTCATATTTGTTAAGGATAACACTCAATACAATGAGATTTCAATTATGAATATTTATGCACCCAACAAGAAAGTGCTCAATTCAAAACAGAAACTCTACCAGACATGAGCAACTTGATTTCCTACAGCTCCATAATAGTCAAAGATTTTAACACACCTTTGGCACTGTTTTATATATCTTCCAATAAGAAGCTGAACAAACAAATCTTAGAATTAAACCTAACCATACAACATTTGGATTTTACAGACATCTAGAGAACATTTCATGCCAACAAAACTGAATACACATACTTCTCATCAGACCACGGAACATACTCCAATATTGATCACATCTTAGGTCACAAGTCTAACCTCAGTAAATTTAAAAGAATAAAAATTATTCCTTAAATCTTCTCGGACCACCATGGAATAAAAGTTGAGATCAGTAACAACAGGAACCTGCATACTCATACAAAAACATGGAAGTTAAATAACCTTATGCTGAATGATAGCTGGGTCAGAGAAGAGATAAAGAAGGAAATTGCCAAATTTTTGGAACAAAATGACAATGAATACATGAATTATCAGAACCTCTGGAATACCGCAAAGGCAGTCCTAAGAGAGAAATTTATAGCACTGCAAGCCTTCCTCAAGAGAACGGAAAGAGAGGAAGTTAACAACTTAATGGGACATCTCAAACAACTGGAAAAAGAAGAACATTTCAACCCCAAACCCAGCAGAAGAAAAGAAATAATTAAACTTAGAGCAGAATTAAATGAAATTGAAAACAAAAGAATTATACAACAGATCAATAAATAAAAAACTTTGTTTTTTGAAAAGGTCAATAAAATAAATAAACCTTTGGCTAACCTAACCAGCAAAAAAAGAGTAAAATCTCTAATCTCATCAATCATAAACGACAAAGACGAAATAACAACAGATTCTTCAGAAATTCAAAAAATCCTTAATGAATATTACAAGAAACTTTATTCTCAGAAATACGAAAACCTGAATGAAATTGATCAATTCTTGGAAGCACGTCACCTTCCAAGACTTAGCCAGAATCAAGTGGAAATGTTCAACAGAACCATATCAAGTTCTGAAATAGCATCAACCATACGAAATCTCCCTAAAAAGAAAAGCCAGGAATCAGATGGCTTCACTTCAGAATTCTACCAAACCTTTAAAGAGGAACTAGTACCTATATTACTCAACTTGTTCCAAACTGTAGAAAAAGAAGGAAGACTACCCAACACGTTCTATGAAGCAAACATCACCCTGATCCCCAAAAAGGGAAAAGACACAAAAAGAAAAGAAAATTATAGACCAATATCACTAATGAATATAGATGCAAAAATATTCAACAAGATTCTAACAAACAGAATCCAACAACACATCAAACAAATTACACATCATGACCAAGTCGGTTTTATCCCAGGGTCTCAAGGCTTGTTCAATATACATAAATCTATATGTATAATTCAGCACATAAACAAATTAAAAAACAAAGACCATATGATTTTCTCAATTGGTGCAGAAAAAGCTTTTGAAAATATCCAGCATCCCTTCATGATCAGAACTCTTAAGAACATTGGTATAGAAGGGACATTTCTTAAACTGATAGAGGCCATCTACAGCAAACGCACAGCCAATATCGTCTTGAATGGAGTTAAATCAAAAAAATTTCCACTCAGATCAAGAAGCAGACAAGACTGCCCATTATCCCACTGCTCTTTAACATTGTAAAGGATGTCTTAGCCACTGCAATTAGGTAAGAGAAGGCGATCAATGTTATCCATATACAGTCAGAAGAGATCAAACTTTCACTCTTTGCACATGATATGATTGTATATCTGGAAAAAACCAGGGATTCTACTACAAAACTCTTAGAAGTGATCAAGAAATACAGTATTATCTCAAGTTACAAAATCAAAACTTATAAATCAATAGCCTTTATATATACCGACAATAGTCAAGCTGAAAAAACAGTTAAAAACTCTATTCCGTTCATAGTATTGCCAAAGAAGATGAAATATTTGGAAGTTTATCTAACAAAGACGTGGAAGACCTCTATAAAGAGAACTATGAAACTCTAAGAGAAGACATAGCTGAAAACGATAACAAATGGAAAAACATACTATGCTCATGGCTGGGAAGAATCAACATTGCTAAAGTGTCCATACTATCCAAAGCAATATACAATTTTAATGCAATTTCTATTAAAGCTCCACTATCATACTCTAAAGATCTTGAAAAAATAATACTTTGTTTTATATGAAATCAGAAAAAACCTCGAATAGCCAAGACATTACTCAGAAATAAAAACAAAGCATGAGGAACCATGCTACCAGACCTCAGACTATACTATAAATCGATAGTGATCAAAACATCATGGTACTGCACAAAAGCAGAGAAGTAGATGTCTGGAACAGAATAGAGAACCAAGAGATGAGCCCAGCTATTTACCGTTATTTGATCTTTGACAAGCCAATTAAAAACATTCAGTGGGGGAAAATATTCCCTATTTAACAAATGGTGCTGGGTAAACTGGCTGGCAACCTGTAGAAGACTGAAACTGGACCCACGCCTTTCACCATTAACTAAGATATACTCTCACTGGATTAAAGATTTAAACTTAAGACATGAAACTATAAAAATTTTAGAAGGGAGTGCAGGGAAAACCCTTGAAGACATCGGTCTGGGCAACTATTTTATAAGGAGGACACCCTGGGCAATTGAAGCAGCTTCAAAAATACACAACTGGTACCTGATCGAACTAAAAAGCTTCTGCACAGCCAAGAACACAGTAAGTAAAGCAAGCAAACAGCCATCAGAATGGGAGAAGATATTTGCAGGTTATGTCTCCGACAAAGGTTTAATAACCAGAATCCACAGACAACTCAAACGTATAACCAAGAAAAGAACAAGTGATCCCATCGCAGGTTGGGCAAGGGACTTGAAGAGAAACTTCTCTGAAGAGGACAGGTGTATGGCCTTCAGACATATGAAAAAATACTCATCATCTTTAATCATCTGAGAAATGCAAATCAAAACTACCTTGAGATACCATCTAACTCCAGTAAGATTAGCCTATATCACAAAATCCCAAGACCAGAGATATTGGTGTGGATGTGGAGAAAAGAGAACACTTCTTGACTGCTCGGGGAATGCAAATTAACAAATTTCTTTTCGAAAGATGCTTGGAGAACACTTAGATTTCTAAAAATAGATCTTCCATTCAATCCTATAATTCCTCTACTAGGTATATACCCAGAAGACAAAAAAATCACATTATAACAAAGATATTTGTACAAGAATGTTTATTGCAACCCAATTCATAGTTGCTAAGTCATGGAAAAAGCCCACGTGTCCATCGATCCATGAACGGATCAATGAATTGCTGTATATGTACACAGTGGAATATTATGCAGCCTTAAAGAAAAATGGAGACTTTAACTCTTTTATGTTTACATAGATGGAGCTGAAACATATACTTCTTACTAAAGTATCTCAAGAATGGAAGAAAGGGTATCCAATGTGCTCAGTTCTACTATGAAACTAATTATGGCTTTCATAGTAAACCTAAAACCCAGTTATAACCTAAGAATATGGGTAAGGGTGTGAGAGAGTGGAGGGAGGGGTGAGGGTGGGCAGAGGGAAGGTGATTGGTGGGATTACACCTGTGGTGCATCTAAGAAGGCTACATGTGAAATTTAGTGAATGCAGAATATGGTTGTCTTAACATAATAACTAAGAAAATGCCAGGAATGCTATGTTAACCAGTGTAATGCAAATGTGTCGAACTGTTTATAAAACCAGTGTGTGGTGCCTCATGATCGTATTACTGTACACAGCTATGATCTAATACTAATAAAAACTGAATACGTAAATAAATAAATAAGTTAGAATTAGAAATTCGAGGAGAAATTCAAAAGTTGTCTCAAGATTTTAATGAATTTAAGGACAAAACCATCAAAGATATTGATACACTAAAGCAAGAATTTGCAGCCTTCAATCTGAAAAATACAGTAGACTACCTCAGTAACAGAGTGGAGCAAGCAGAAGAAAGGATTTCTGACATTGAAGACAAAGCTTTTGAATGCTCCCAAACTCTCAAATAGAAAGAGAAATGAAGAGCAAAAACAGATTGTTCTCTCAGAGAGCTCTGGTATAAATCGATGAAGGCTAATATCTGCCTCATTGGAATCCCTGAAAGTGATGAAGTGGACTCGCTAGGCACAGAGGCCCTTCTCCATGAAATTATGAAAGAGAATTTTCCAGACATGCCAAGAAATTCTGAAATTCAGATAGCAGACAGTATCAGAACTCCAGCACAACTCAATCCAAATAACACATTCCCCAGGCATATCATAATTAAATTCACTAGTGTAGATATGAAAGAGAAAATTCTGAAAGCATCCAGATATAAGAAATTCATTACCTAGAAAGTGAAAAATATTAGAATGACTGCAGATCTCCCTGCTGAAACTTTTCAAGCCTGAAGAGGATGGTCATCAACTTTTAATCTCCTAAAACAAAATAAGTTTCAACCCTGGATTCTGTATCCAGGTAAACTGAGTTTCATTTATGATGGAGAAATAAAATACTTTAATGACATTCATATGTTGAAGAAATTTGCCATAACCAAACCAGCTCTTCAGGATTTTCCCAGACGTATCCTCCATAATAACCAGCCCAATCCTCTACCACAAAAATAAACTCACTGAGAAACTTTTGATGAAACTCCAACTTCCACAGTGGAGAAAGGATTAAAAGTGTCCACTGGAATTTTGAAAAGTTCTATACCAATATTTTACCAGACTTATCAATATTCTCCATTAATGTGAATGGCTGAAACTGTCCTCTAAAGAGGCACAGGTTAGCTGACTGGATAAAAAAACTTAAACCAGATATTTGCTGCATACAAGAGTCACATCTTACCCTAAAAGATAAATATAGACTCAGGGTGAAAGGATGGTTGTCCATATTTCAGGCAAATGGTAATCAGAAAAAAACAGGTGTGGAAATTCTATTTGCAGACACAATAGGCTTTAAACCAACAAAGGTAAGGAAGGATAAGAATGGTCACTACATATTTGTTAAGAGTAATACTCAATATGATGAGATTCCAATTATGAATATTTATGCACCCAACCAGAATGCGCCTCAATTTATAAGAGAACCTCTAACAGACATGAGCAACTTGATTTCCTCCAGCTCCATAATAGTCAGATATTTATACACTCCTTTAGCAGTATTGGATTAATCCTCCAATAAGAAGCTGAACAAAGAAATTTTAGATTTAAACCTAACCATCCAACATTTGGATGTAGCAGACATCTACAGAACATTTCATCCCAAGAAAACTGAATACATGCACTTCTCATCAGCCCATGGAACATACTCGAAAATCTATCACATCTTAGGTCAAATGTCTTACCTCAGTAAATTTAAAAGAATAGAAATTATTCCTTGCAGCCTCTCGGACTACCATGGAATAAACGTTGAACTCAGTAACAACAGGAACCTGCATACTCATACAAAAACATGGAAGTTAAATAACCTATGCTGAATGATAGCTGGGTCAAAGATGAGATCAAGAAGAACATTGCCAAATGTCTGGAACAAAATGACAATGAAGACACAAATTATTGTAACCTCTGGGATACCGCAAAGGCAGTCCTAAGAGGGAAATTTATAGCACTGCAAGCCTTCCCCAAGAGAACTGAAAGAGGGGAAGTTAAAAACTTAATGGGACATCTCAAGCAAATGGAAAAGGAAGAACATTCCAACTTCAAACCCAGTAGAGAAAAAGAAATAACCAAAATTAGAGCAGAATTAAATGAAATTGAAAACAAAAGAATTATACAACAGATCAATAAATCAAAAAGTTGGTTTTTGAAAAGGTCAATAAAATAGATAAACCTTTGGCTAACATAACCAGGAAAAAAAAGAGTAAAATCTCTAATCTCATCAATCAGAAACTACAAAGATGAAATAACAACAGACTCCTCAGAAATTCAAAACATCCTTAATGAATATTACAAGAAACTTTATTCTCAGAAAAACGAAACTCTGTAGAAAATTGACCAATACTTGGAAGCACATCACCTTCCAAGACTTAGCCAGAATCAAGTCAAAATTTTCAACAGGCCCATAGCAAGTTCTGAAATAGCATCAACCATAGGAAACCTCCCCAAAAAGAAAAGCCCGGGACCAGAGGCTTCACGTCAGAATTCTACCAAACCTTTAAAGTGGAATTAGTACCTATATTACTCAGCCTGTTCCAAAATGTAGAAAAATAAGGACGGTTACCCAACACGTTTTATGAAGCAAACATCACCCTGATCCCCAAACCAGGAAAAGACCCAACAAGAAAAGAAAATTATAGACCAATATCACTAATGAATATAGATGCAAAAATATTCAACAAGATCCTAACAAACAGAATCCAGCAACACATCAAACAAATTATACATCATGACCAAGTCGGTTTTATCCCAGGGCCTCAAGGCTTGTTCAATATACATAAATCTATAAGTATAATTCAGCACATAAGCAAATTAAAAAACAAAGACCATATGATTCTCTCAATTGATGCACAAAAAGCTTTTGATAATATCCAGCATCCCTTTATGATGAGACACTTAAGAAAACTGGTATAGAAGGGACATTTCTTAAACTGATAGAGGCCATATACCGCATCCCACAGCCAATATCCTACTGAATGGAATTAAATTGAAATCATTTCCACTCAGATCAGGAACCAGACAAGGCTGTCCATTGTCTCCACTGCTCTTTAACATTGTAATGGACGTCTTAGCCACCACAATTAGGGAAGAAAAGGCGATCAATGGTATCCATACAGGGTCAGAAGAGATCAAACTTTCGCTCTTCGCAGATGATATGATTGTATATCTGGATAACACCATAGATTCTACTACAAAACTCTTAGAAGTGATCAAGGAATACAGCAGAGTCTCAGGTTACAAAATCAACATTCATAAACTGATAGCCTTTATATATACCAACAATAGTCAAGCTCAAAAAACAGTTAAGGACTCTAGTCCATTCACAGTAGTGCCAAAGAAGATGAAGTATTTTGCAGTTTATCTAACAAAGGTTGTGAAATACCTCTATAAAGAGAACTATGAAACTCTAAGAAAAAAAATAGCTGAAAATGTTAACAAATGGAAAAACATACCATGCTCATGGCTGAGAAGATCCAACATTGTTAAAATGTCCTCACTACCCAAAGCAATATATAATTTTAATGCAATCCCTATTAAAGCTCCACTGTCATACTTTAAAGATCTTGAAAAAACAATACTTCGTTTCATATGGAATCAGAAAAAACCCTCGAATAGCCAAGACATTACTCAGAAATAAAAACAAAGCAGGAGGAATCACGCTACCAGACCTCAGACTATACTATAAATCGATAGTGATCAAAACAGCATGGCGCAAAAACAGAAAAGTAGATGTCTGGAACAAAATAGAGAACCAAGAGATGAATGCAGCTACTTTCTTTTATTTCATCTTTGACAAGCCAATTAAAAACATTCAGTGTGAAAAATATTCCCTATTTAACAAATGGTGCTGGGTGAACGGGCTGGCAACCTGTAGAAGACTGAAACTGGACCCACGCCTTTCACCATTAACTAAGATAGACTCTCACTGGATTAAAGATTTAAACTTAAGACATGAAACTATAAAAATACTAGAAGAGAGTGCAGGGAAAACCCTTGAAGACATCGGTCTGAGCAACTATTTTATAAGGAGGACACCCTGGGCAATTGAAGCAGCTTCAAAAATACCCAACTGGCACCTGATCAAACTAAAAAGCTTCTGCACAGCCAAGAACACAGTAAGTAAAGCAAGCAGACAGCCCTCAGAATGGGAAAAGATATTTGCAGGTTATGTCTCTGACCATGGTTTAATAACCAGAATCCACTGGTTATTGCCAAACTCAAACGTATAAGCAAGAAAACAACAAGTGATCCCATCCCAGGGTGGATTAGGGATTTGAAGAGGAACTTCTCTAAAGAAGACAGGTGCACAGCCTACAGACATATGAAAAAATGCTCATCATCATTAATCATTAGTAAAATGCAAATCAAAACTACCTTGATTTTTTTTATTAAATAATAGCTGTGTATATTAGTATGATCATGGGGCACCATAAACTTGGTTCATAGACCGTTTGACACATTTTCATCACACTAGTTAACATAGCTTTCGTGGCATTTTCTTAGTTATTTTGCTAAGACCTTTACATTCCACATTTACTAGGATAACTCCAGTAAGATTAGCCCATATCACAAAATCCCAAGGCCAGAGATGTTGGCATGGATGTGGAGAAAAGGGAACACTTGTACACTGCTGGTGGGAATAGAAATTAATACATTCCTTTTGGAAAGATGTTTGGAGAAAACTTAGAGATCTAAAAATAGATCTGCCATTCAATCCTATAATTCCTCTACTAGGTATGTACCTAGAAGACCAAAAATCATATTATAACAAAGATATTTGCACCAGAATGTTTATTGCAGCCCAACTCATAATTGCTAAGTCATGGAAAAAGCCCAATTGCCCATCGATCCACGAATGGATTAATAAATTTTGGGATATATACACCATGGAATATTATGCAACCTTAAAGAAAGATGGAGACTTTACCTCTTTCATGTTTACATTGATGGAGCTGGAACATATCCTTCTTAGTAAAGTATCTCAAGAATGGAAGAAAAAGTATCCAATGTGTTCAGCCCTACTATTAAACTAATTTATGGCTTTCATAGGGAAGCTATAACCCAGTTATAACCTAAGAATATGGGGAAGGGGGAGAGGGATGGGAGGGAGGGGGAGGATGGGCAGAGGGAGGGTGATTGGTGGGTTTATACCTGCAGTGCATCTTACAAGGTTACATGTGAATCTTAGTAAATGTAGAATATAATTGTCTTAATACAATAACTAAGAAAATGCCAGGAAGGCTATGTTAACCAGTGTGATGAAAATGTGTCAAACTGTTTATAAAACCAGTGTATGGTGCCCCATGATTGCATTAATGTACACAGCTATGATTTAATATTAATAAAAAAAAATATTGATTATCAAATGCCGGGATAGTATCATGCACTTGTCACTCACAACACTGCTCACCATTACAGACTCGCAGCCCAGGAGAGCCTGGCACATAGAGGGGACTAAACAAATCAAGATTTATTGAATCTTAAATATTGCTATAGTTGTGAAAAGTGGTTTAAAGTTTTTTAAATAAAAGGCAGCTAAACCTAAAAAATGCATATATATTGATTATAGCAGTGAACCATAATTTGGGGTGAAGCTTTCTGTACTCCTTCAAAGCCAAGCTATTTGGCTTGAGCAATGGAAGAATGCTGTTATCATTTACCCCTATGGGGGAGACTATTGCTAGAGGACCAGCTCCTGGGCTGGAGGTGTGAGTAGGGATATACTAAGTTTGAGGTGCATACAGGGTTCCAAAGTAAAACATATGTTACAGTCAAATTAAGTTAATTTGAGTAGAGGTATAATAATGGAACTATTTATTAAGGTAAAAGATAGGAAAAGCACAAAGGATAGTGCAAATACCCTAGGCTAAAATCTGTTGGACTTTTTACAACCCTTAGGCCAGATAAAATAGTGAAACAGAAGGATTATGTGGCACTGTGCAAAGGGCTGAGGAAGAGGCTAAAATCTTTCTGAGAAATGCAGCCAGTACTCAGCATCACTTCAGGAAGGGAATCAAGGGAATAAATCTCCAATGCTTTCATCCCCTGTTTCCTGTTCATTCTCCTGTTTGTGCTTCCCATTATGTAAATCCAACAAGACTCTAGAGAACAAACCAGCCTTTTAATGTAGCCAGTACAGTTCAGCCTTTTATTCCATACAGCAGAGTAAGGAAGGGTAGAGGATAGACTGGAAGGAGTAAATGGAAGAGATCTAATATATCCAAGAGAAAATGTTGAGCTGGTTGGCTTGGCATCTGTAGCACAGTGTTTAGGGCACTGGCCACATACACTCCTGGAATGACAGGTTCAAACCCAGCCTGGGCCTGCTAAACAATAATGACAACTATAACAAAAAAAAAAAAATAGCTGGGCATTGTGGTGAGCACCTGTAGTCCCAGCTTCTTGGGAGGCTGAGGCAAGAGAATAGCTTGACCCTAAGAGTTTGAGGTTGCTGTGAGCTGGGATGCCATGGCACTCTACCCAGGGTGACAGCATGAGACTCTGTCTCAAAAAGAAATAGTTGAACGAGTTAATAGTTAGACATGTCTTTTCAAGATAAACATGCCCAACTCAATTTAGGAAGATTTCACTGAAGCCCTGGGCCTTGGGACTGTTTGAACCGATATATGACTTAAGTAAAGGGAGAATTCAGAAATACCCTGTTTCCCCAAAAATAAGACAGTGTCTTATTTTAAGGTGTGCTCCCAAAGATGCGCTAGGTCTTATTTTCGGGGGACGTCTTATCTTTCCTGTAAGTAGGTCTTATTTTCGGAGGATGTCTTATTTTCGGGGAAACAGGGTAGTATCTCCAATAAATACTATTATTGACTCTAGAATCACTGACATTTCTTAATTAGGTTATGGAATGATTGGGAGGTATGCTACTTCCCAACAGCACAGCTGGATTAAAATCACTTGTTTTCTTCCATGAAGGAAGCTCCTGATGATAATATCAAAAAAATTACCTCTTTTGTGAGCCCTCATAAAAACTTCACTTTTTTGAATATGCTGACACACATGAAATTTTTTTGTCAACAAGAAAAACAAACATTGGCCAGGTGTGATGGCTCACACCTATAATCCTAGCCCTCCGGGAGGCCAAGGTGGGTGGATTACCTGAGCTCAGAGGTTCGAGACCATCCTGAGCCAGAGTGAGCCAGACTGAGACCCCGTCTCTACCAAAAAAAAGCTGGGCATTGTGGCAGGCACCTGTAGTCCCAGCTTTTTGGGAGACTGAGGGCAAGAGAATCACTAAAGGAAGAAAAGAAAATTAAAAAAAAAAAAAAAAACTTCAAACTAAGATGATTGAAAGCCAGTTGAAAGCAAAATTCAAAAAAAAAAAAAAACCTTGATGTTCTATGGGTAGAAGGAATTTGTTCAATACTTTGGCAACACTCTGGTTACATTTCTTGGGTTTAAAGGAGCTCCATCCAAAACGCTGACTCATTGCTTTGTGTTTTGTAAATAAATTGCATTTTTAGAAGTTTTCACTTTAAAGGAAAAAACATATAAAGATAATACAGAGAATTCCCATATATCTTGCATGCAGTTTCTTCTATTATTAGCATCTTACATTATTATGGTACATTTGTCATAACTAATGAACCAATATTGATACATTATTACTAACTGAAGTTCATAGTCTATTCAAATTTCTTTGGTTTTTACATGATGTCATTTTTCTGTTTCATGATACCACACAGGACACCACATAATATTTAATCATCATGTTTTTTTTTTTGCAGTTTTTGGCCGGGGCTGGGTTTGAACCTGCCACCTCCAACATATGGGGCTAGCACCCTACTCCTTTGAACCACAGGCACTGCCCTTTCCTTGTTTCTGATAACCTTCATAATTTGGAGTGAGATGGAGCAGGGTTTCTTCTTAGAAGCCTGCCAAATACCACCAAACATGGAAATGAAGGGAAAATCTTGACTCTTTTTAAGGTAAATTGTAGGTACCTAGCCAGCCTTGAAAAGTAAATGAGCAACCTGATAAGCAGGAAGACATTAATAACTTAAAATGATAGTCTCCCAAGTAAGCAAGAGTCATAGGTATTTTCCCTATAGAAACAAAAAGATAACATCTTAAAATATGTCCTTGAGTTGTTACAGACCCCCATCAGATGGAAAACACTATCATGTAGACCTTCAGATGAGGAAATGAAGACTGAACTCTGTCATTCTTTGTTCTAAATTTTTCCTGAAGGGCCTAAAGAGTCACACTCACAGATAAAACCTTAACATTCGTTTTCACTGATCCCAAGTTTTTTAATAAGTTCTTGCTGCCTTAACCAACTGTGAATCAAATAATCTCTGAATGCACCTACGACCAGTAAGTCCTTGCTTCAAGATAAACCTCCTTTTGGAGCCAAAACAATATATAACATCCATATATGGATTTACAATTTTGCCTGTAACTTCTGTTTTCCAAAAATGTATACCTGCCTTTAAAAACTCTTGCCTGTAAGTGATTAGGGAGTTTGGGTCTTAAGCATTCACTAACTGCCTGTTCTCCTTGCTTGGGGCCATGCAATAAATGCCCTTCTTTCTTTCAGTAAATCTTGGTGTCATTGTTTGGCTTTGCTACAGGGGGTGAGCAAACCCCAATTTGGTTTAGTAGCAGAAGGAAAACTGGTTACAACTTTTGTGGAATGTTTCTTAACTGGGATTTATCTGATGTCTTTTTGATTAGACTGAGGTTGTAGGATTTTGAGGTTGTAGGATTTCAGTGATGAAGTGGAATCTCATCATGTCATATAAAGGGTACATACTATCAACATGACTTACCCCTGTTGATATTGTCCTCGATCACCTGGCTAAGGTATTGGCATATCTCTCTATTGTAAAGTTGCTCTTTTATTTTCCTTTTTTCACACTGCACTGTTTGGAAGGGGGTGGGTGTGCACACTCCATTCTTTAAATGTGGGAATTTTTTGGAATTTTTCCACATAGGAGAGTTGTCTACTCTCCCTTATTTTATTTATTCATTTATTTATAACAGTATAGACTCCTATACATTACTATATACTTTGGGTTATTGTGTTGCTTAAATTTCTCCAGAGTTGACCATTTGGAAACTTCTAGTTGGCTCCTGTGTCCCTGTGACATACATGTAGGGTTTGGGTTTTTTTTTAGCACTTTCTTGAGTGATGGCTCTATAATATACTCCAGGCTCATCTTGCATATTTTCTGGCTCAGTACTAGAATCAGACATTTTTCCAAGAAGCCCTAAGTCCTTTTATTGCAAAACAATATTAGAAAACAAGATCAGACTACTAGGTATGCTAGTTGTTACTGGGGTGTCATTCCTTCTACGCCCTTTCAGTTGACAGAGAGGAGATATAAGTATGTATTCTATCCCCTGAATATATATAATGGCATGTATCTAAGAATATTTCCATATGTAACTACATTTGTATATGTAAACCTAAGCATAAGTTCATAATACTGTCTCTAACTGTAATCTATTTCCACATGGATCACTCTAGTCTCCATCTCATGCTTATCTATAAGCTCCCACAACTATAGTGAGGTACCTGGCTCCCACCATCTCTCATCCATTTACTTAATTGTCCAATTTCAGTATACCTGTATTGCAGTACCAGAATTGTTAATCCATATCCCAGTAGGAAATAAATTTACCAGCACAAGTACAGTGCTTGTATACTATTTAGTTTTACAGACTCCATTTATTTCCAAAGTTACTTTGGTTAGCAACCTTTTTCCCACACTCACTTGACTGAATATATCTGTAATATATTTAGATGATTTTGTAATAGTTTTCATTCCATCCTGGGATGCTCTTACCTCCTAAATGATTTAGTTTGTACATGTATACATTAAGAATCTGTTTTTGTAAAAAACTGATATGTAAAGTTTAATGTGTTTAGACAAATTACATAGTGTCCTACAGTCACTATTATAGTACCATAGAGAGTATTTCCACTGCCCTAAAAAAGAAACCTTCTGCTCCACCTTTTCACCCCTTACGTTCCTCCCTCCAAACCCTGGATACTACTGAAGTTTTTACTATCACCATGGTTTTGTTTTTCCCAGTATGTCATGTAATTGGAAAACTGGAGTAATTAGCCTTTTCATGCTGGCTCGTTTCACTTAACAATATGCATTTAAAATTCATCCATGTCTTTTTATGGATTATTCACTTTTTATCCCTGAATAACATTCTATGGTATGGGTATGTCACAGTTTTTTTATACATTCTCCTATTGAAGAATTCCTTATTTGCTTCCAGTTTTTGGTAATTACGAATAAAGCTGCTATAAACTTTATTGTGCAACTTTTCATGTGAATGTAAGTTTTCAAATCAGTTTGGGAAGTTTTCAGGAGCATGATTGGTCAGTAATTTGGTAAGACTATGTTTAGCTTTGAATGAAACTGTCAAACTGTTTTCAAAAATGGCTATACCATTTTGCCTTCCTGTCAGCAATGAATGAGAGTTCCTGTACTCCACACTCTTGTCAAAATTTGCACTGTCAAATTTTTAGATTTTGTTCATTGCAATAAGTGTGTAGTGGTATCTCATTGTTGTTTTAGTTTGTAATTTCCTAATGACACATTATGTTGACTTATCTTCTTGAATGGTTGCCATTTGTATGTCTTCCTTGATGTGGTGTCTGTTCAGATTTGTTTCTTAATTGAGTTGATGGTTTTCTTCTTGTTGAGTTTTTTGAGTTGTTTATAGATTTTAGGTACAAGTCCTTTGTCAGATAATTATTTTTAAAATGTTTTCTCCAAGAATGCAGCTTTTCTTTTCATTACTAAAAAAGTGTTTCACAGAGCAGAACTTTTTGATTTTAATAAAATCCAACATCAATTTTTTTCTTTCATGGAGCATGCTTTTGATGCTGTACCTAAAAACTCATCATCAAACCCAAGGACACTTACATCCTTTCCTATGCTTTCTTTCAGAAGTTTTATAGTTTGGCCACTTACATTTTGGTCTGTGATCCATATTGGGTTAATTTTCCTGAAAGGTGGAAGGTTTGTGAGTAGATTCATTCCCCCTCCCGACATAGGGACATCTAATTGTTCCAGCATCATTTGATAAAGATTTCTTTCTCCATTAAATTACCTTTGCTCCTTTGTCAAAAATCAATTGACTATATTCATATGTGTCGGTATATGGGCTCTCTATTCTGTTCCACTGATCGATGCAACTACTCTTTCATATATATGACCATGCTGTATTTTTACAGTAAGACTTAAAATCAAGTAGTGTGAGTTTTGCAACTTCTTCTTCAACATTGTGTTGGATATATTGAGTCTTTTGTTTTTTCATGTAAACTTTAAAATCAGTTTGTAGATACTTCAAAATACTTTCCTGGTCTTTTATTTGGATTGTATTGAATCTATAGATCAGCGGTTCTCAACCTTTGGGTCGCGACCCCTTTGTAACAATGAAAATACATCCTGCATATCAGATGTTTACATTACGATTCATAGCAGTAGCAAAATTACAGTTACGAAGTAGCAATGAAAATAATTTTATGGTTGGGGGTCACCACAACATGAGGAACTGTACTAAGGGTCATGGCATTAGGAGGCATTAAGAAGGTTGAGAAACTGCTACAGATCAAGCTGGTAAGCACTTATGTCTTAATAATACTGAGTCTTCTAATCCATGAACTTAAAATATTTAGATATTTTACTTATTTAGATATTTTATTTCTTTCATAAGAGTTTTATAATTTTCCACATATAGGTCCTGCATATATTTTATTAAATTTGTACCTATTTCATTCTTTGATGCTATTTTAATTGATATTATTTTAATTTCAAATTCCAGTTGTTCTTTGCTGGTATACAGGAAAGCACTTGACTTTTGGCTATCGAGCTTGTATCTTATGATCATGCTATAGGCTCTTATTAGTTCCAGGGTTTTAAAAAAATTTATCTAGGAGGGTGGCACCTGTGGCTCAACGAAGTAGGGCGCCAGCCCCATATGCCGAAGGTGGTGGGTTCAAACCCAGCCCCAGCAAAAAACTGCAAAAAAAAAAAATATCTGAGATATTCCATGCATTCAAATAACCTGTGAACAAAGTTTTATTTCTTCCTTCCAAGTTTACATAGCATTTTATTATTTTCCTTCTTTCCTACTTTCCCTCCTTCCCTTCTTTCTTTTTCCTCCATCCCTCCTTCCTTCTCTCTCTCTGTCTTATCATACAAATTAGAATTTTCAGCATGACATGGTTTTAAAAAGTTTTTTTAATAGATTAGTGTGTACACGTGCAGATTTGTTACATGGATATATTGCATAATCATGAAGTCTGGGCTTTTAGTTTACCCATCACCAGAAGAGTGTACACTATACCCAAGAAGGAATTTTTTATCCTTTATGACCTCCCACACTGTGTGTCTCCAGTGTCTATTATTCCAT
The DNA here is from genome assembly GCF_027406575.1 of Nycticebus coucang. Taxonomy (NCBI): domain Eukaryota; kingdom Metazoa; phylum Chordata; class Mammalia; order Primates; family Lorisidae; genus Nycticebus; species Nycticebus coucang. The sequence goes on from NC_069804.1 coordinate 45,962,997, forward strand.
GCTGTATATCCACATGTACTCATTGTTTAGCTTCCACTTTTAAGCAAGAACATACGGTATTTGTTTCTTAGTTGTTTTACTTAGGATAATGGCCTCTATTTCCATCTGTGTGGCTGCAAAAGATATAAGTTATTTTCCATTGTTGTGTAGTGTTCCATGGTACATATACACCACATTTTCTTTATCCAATCATCTGTCGATGGACATGTAAATTGATTTCATGACTTAGCTATTGTGAACAGTGCTGCATAAACATGAATGCAATTGTTTTTTTATAGAATGACTTCCTTTCCAGATATCCAGTATGGGACAGCTGGATCAAGTGGTAGATCTATTTTAAGTTCTTTGAGAAATCTTCATACTGTTTTCCATGGGGGTTATATTAATACTAATTTACATTCCCACCAACAATGTTCTTTCTTTCCATACTTAACAACTGTTAATAATAGCCATTTTGACTGGTGTGAGATGGTATTTCATTGTGGTTTTAATTTGCATTTCTGATAATTAGTGAGATTCAGCATTTCTTTTTCATGTTTGTTGTCTTCTTTTGAAAAGTGTCTATTCATGTCCTTTGTCCTTTTTTTATTTTTTTTCCTCTTGAGTTCCTTATAAATTCTGGATATTAGTCCTTTGTCAGATATGCAGTTTATAAATATTTTTTCCCATTCTGTAGATTGTCTGTTTATTCTGTTATGTCTTTTTCTATCCAGAAGCTTTTTAGTTTAATTAAATCCCATTTGTCTATTGTTTTTGCTGCTTTTACTTTTGAGATTTTAGTCATAAATTCTTTGCTTAAGCCAATGTCCAGAAGAGGTTTTCCTAGGTTTTCTTCTGAGATTTTTATAGTTCAGGCCTTAACACTTAAATATTTAATATCTATAGTAAATTTTTGCATATGATAAAAGATATGGGTCCAGTTTCATTCTTCTACATGTGGATATCCAATTTATCAAGCACCCTTTGTTGCATAGGGTGTATATTTTTTCCCAGTGTATATTTTTGTTGCCTTTGTCAAGGATCAGTTGGTTGTAGTTATGTGGCTTTATTTCTGGGTACTCTATTCTGTTCCATTGAGATCTATATGTCTATTTTTATACCAGTATCATGCTGTTTGGGTTACTAATACCTTATAGTATAATTTGAAGTCAGGTAATGTGATGCTTCCTGGTTTATTCTTTTTGGTTAAGATTACTTTGGCTATTAAGGCTCCTTTTTGATTCTATATTAGTATGATATTAAATAGGATTTGGAAAAGGTGACATCCCTACTTTGTTCCCACTTTTGGAGAAAACAATGTCTGCTTTATCAGTGTTAATTTTGATTTTAGCTCTAGGGTTTTAGTAGGTATTTTTTTAACAAGTTGAGAAAGTTTCCCTGTATTTCTAGTCCGAGTGGTTTTTTCATAAATGGGTGTTAAATTTTGCCAAATAGCTTATCTATCTAAATTGATATAATTGAGTAAATGTGCTTCTTTAACTCACTAATGTGGTAAAACACATTCACTGAATCACAAATGTTGAACTTGAACCAGCCTTGCATATCTGGAATAAATCATACTTGGTTATGGCATATAATTCTTTTTTCAATTTTTATCTCATTTACTGCCTAATAAAGAGTTCATTAGGAATAGAAGTTTTAACCTTGCCTTTTTAACTTTTGTTTGTTTTACCTTCCATTACTATTGTTACCTTAAAGTTGGGCTTCATTGATCAACTGATCAATCTACCTGTATATTGATCAATCTATCCATCTATCTGGCAGAAATCATTAATAGCCCCTCAAATACTTTATGAGGGTTTTTTTTTTAGTTAAAATAAAATGATATGAGCCTATTAATCTTCTTAGCTGTATAGATGGAAACAGCAATCTCTTGTAACTTGTTTTATTATACAATCCAATGAGGGAGGTACTGAACCACAAGTGACCTATGATCTGGACCCATGGATCAAATAAGGGATCAAAGCAAACAGTGATACAGCTTTCTTTCTTGCTTTTTTATTCATACATAGATATAATGTGAAAATCTAACATTTTTTCCCTCCTCCTTGTATATTTTCTTGGATCTCCCTTGAATGAAAGCATCTCACTTTGGAGACTATTGCTCAAAAAAACTCTCCCTGCTCTTGATATTCTAATAAACTTCTGCTGTTCACTGCTATTTAGTTTTTATTAAATAGTGAATATTAGGGATAGTTCTTTCCAGAGAATAAGCAGAACCCTTGAGTAATAAGAAAGCATTAGGTTTTTACCCTGAGATTTTAAACAATAGTAACATAATCATTACCATGTATAAATATAATATCACTGATAATACACCATATAGTATTCTTAGTTAGGAATCATTGATACATAACCAAACTATTTTTATAATTAAGAATGTTTTAGGTTGGGCGTGGTGGCTCACGCCTGTAATCCTAGCACTCGGGAGGGCGAGGTGGGTGAATTGCCATGGGTCTGAGACCAGGCTGAGCCAGAGTGAGACCCCATCTCTAAAAATAGCCGGGTGTTGTGGTGGGCACCTGTAGTCCCAGCTACTTGGAGGGCTGAGGCAAGAGAATCACTTGAGCCAGAGTTTGAGGTTGCTGTGAATTATGATGCCACGCCACTCTACTGAGGGCAACAAAGTGAGTCTTTGTCTCAAAAAAAAAGAATGTTTTGGTTTGGTGCCCATAGCTCAGTGGTTAGGGCACTGGCCGCGTATACTGAGGCAGGTGGATTTGAACCTGGCCCGGGCCTGCTAAGCAACAATGACAACTGCTACAAAAATAGTCAGGCACTTTAGCAGGCACCTGTAGTCCCAGCTACTTGGGAGGCTGAGGCAGGAGAATCGCTTAAGCCCAAAAGTTTGAGGTTGCTGTGAGCTGTGATGCCACAGCGCTCTACCAAAGAGTGACAAAGTGAGATTCTGTCTCAAAAAAAAAAAAATGTTTTCAGGTTCATGCAATACTATAAAAGTTAGTTGGTATAGTTACTAGACTTCATCTGAGAGCAAAACCTCTTTATTTTCTTCACTTTCCAGTTTTTCTCTTGCTCTTATTCATAGTGAATGCAGAATATGATTGTCTTAACACAATAACTAAGAAAATGCCAGGAATGCTATGTTAACCAGTGTGATGAAAACGTGTCGAACTGTTTATAAAACAAGTGTAAGGTGCCCCATGATCACATTACTGTACACAGCTATGATCTAATACTAATAAAAAAAAAATCTGTAAGGAAGGCCAATAAATCTAGTAAAAATTAACCCTAAAAAAAAAGAAAAAAGAAAATTATGTCAAGACACAGTTAGTTGCATAATGTTTTATTAGTCATGTTAGCAATGATTGTAAAAATATATAAAAAATTCTGCACCCAAAAAAAAATTATCTAAATACATCGATCAAAAGACAGAGATTATTAGACTGTATAAAAGAAAACATGATACAAATATAAAGTGTACACAAAAATTAAAAAACTTATTTGTTTTTCATTGGGTGAATCAGTAAATGTTGGAACAGCCATACAATGGACTATTACTCAACAATATAAAAGAACAAACAATTGGCACGTGAAAAAACTTGACTTATCCTTAAAGGCATCATGTTAAACAAAAGAAGCCAGCCTCAAAAGATTTCACAGTGAATCACTGTGCCATTATATGGCAGTCTATAAAAAATAAATTGTTAGGATGCAGAACAGATAAGTGTTTTCCAAGGGTGAGGGGTTGGAGAAGGATATAACTATAAAGGGGTAGCAAAAAGAAGATTTTTGGAGTAATAGAACTGTATTAAATCCTGATAATGGTAGTAGTTACATGAAGCTATATTTGTGTAATATTTTATTTCAAAATATTTAAGGAGTACAAGAGTTTTTTGTTACATGAGTAAACTGTCTGATGCTGAAGTCAGGGCATTTAGTCTGCCTGTCACTACTGCCTGGTAGGTAAAATTTTAGCCCCACTCCCCTCCCAGCCTTCCCCTTTCTTGGTCTCCAATGGGCTTTACACCTCTTTATGCTTAAGTGTTCCCATAATTTAGCTCCAACTTATTACCGAGAACATGTGGTGTCTGGTTTTCCATCCCTGAAATACTTCACTTAAGATAATGGTCTCAAGGGGGGGAGAGACAAGATGGTGGACTGAAGCCAGCTTTCAACAGAGGCTTCTGTCCAGAAGGAGAGTTAAGGGACAAGAATTTAGTAAGTATCCTGGTGGACTTGAGCCACACCAAGAGAGAAGGTTGAAGAACGCACATCAACACCGCTGAGGCAAGCTGTGATCACAAGGACGCAAACAAAAGGTACAAAATCCACCACCAAGTGGACCGGAGTCCCCCTCCCCCATGAGACTGGCTCAAGAGCCCCACAATTAAACAAACGGGCAGAAATTAAAGGCCCTCCCACTACACTCCACGGGAGAGACCTTCTAAAAACTGGACCTACCTCCCCTACTGGGGTGCCGTGACGTTCTCCTGCCGGGCATAAAACGGAATAAAACTTTAAAAATCCTTTGCCGGTAACCCTGAATCCCCAACACTCCCCTCCCGCCCACTGAGGTCTGGAGGCCTGTCCCCCAGGAGTTCGGATTCTTGAGTGATTTCTCAAGGGGAGTGGACAGTAACCGAGTTGCGACTGGTCAGCATTGACTATGAGGCACCCGAGTGAGGAGAGGGCACCGGGCTGAGGGGGAGTCACGCCTTGGTGGCACTTCCCTGTGGTGCGGTGCAGCAGCCCTCCCCGTGCATCAATACGGCCAGGCATAAAACCGAATGAAACTCTAGCTTCCCCGCCACTCTCAATCGGGGTCTAGGGGCCTGTCCCCCAGGAGTTCGGATCCGTGGGTGATTTCTCGAGGGGAACGCACAGTGCCCAAGCCGCGACTGGTCAGTACTGACTGTGAGACACGCGAGCGAGGAGAGGGCACCAGGCTGAGGGGGAGCCACACCTCGGCGGCACTTCCCTGCGGTGCAGTGCAGCAGCCCTCCCCGGGCAACATTACGGCCGGGCACAAAACTAAATAAAACTCTAGCTTCCCTGCTGAGCTCCCCTACTCTCACTCAGGGTCTGGAGGCCTATCCCCCAGGAGTTCAGATCCTTGGGTGATTTCTCGAGGGGAGTGCACAGTACCCGAGCCGTGTCAGGTCAGCGCTGACTCTGAGACATGTGAGCGAGGAGAGGGCACTCTGCTGAGGGGAAATCAAGCCTTGGTGGCATTTCCCAGCGGTGCGGTGCAGCAGCCCTCCCCGGGCGGGCAACAATACGGCTGGGCATAAAACTGAATGAAACTCTAGCTTCCCCCCCCACTCCCACTCGGGATTTGGGGGACTGTCCCCCAAGAGTTTGGATTCTTGGGGGATCACTCGAGGGGTGTGGACCCAGCATAAACTGCGGCTGCTCAGTGCTGACTCTGGGGCACGAGACAGAGGAGAAAAGGGTCGGCTGAGTGCCCACACCAGAGCGGTAGTTCCCTGGAGGCAGAGCAACAGCCATTTTTTCTTTAACAGCAGAACGGCTCACTTCTGGATATTCTGAGGACACACCCCCTGTCTCCCTGGGCAACCAGAGGAGGCCACCGGTGAGCGGGGGATTTCCTGACACTGCTCACAAACCCAGGAAGCTTCCAGGGCGGGGCTGACCCAGAGAGGTGATCAGACGCAAACCTTCAGCAGCAAAGAGGACACAAACCTCCAGCAGCAAAGACGTTTCAACTCAGAACAGCCCATCTTCTGTAGGCGATTTCGGCAGGAACAGAGACAGAACCCCACAAACTTGTCTGTTCTGTTCTGTTCTGTTAACAGCATCCATCAGGGACGGGCCTAAGCCAGAGTGAACACCTCCTTCCCATCACCTGCATCAAGCACTCAAAGATGTCAGGCCCCATCTCCTCCTGCTAAATAGCAGCAGTCTGTGGGGGCCTGGCAGACTTCCTTGCGATTCAGGCAGGTGTAAACCCCTGGAGTGTCTGTTCACTGCAGGCAAATGGGTTAGCCATCTGCAGAGATACCAGTGACTGGGTCCGATGGAGGGGCAAAGTGGGGAAGGAGACGTCAACCTTCCCAGACTGCTCTGTTTGCTGGGTGGCTCCTCCTGACTCCACGCTGCACTGGGATGAGCCGTATCAGAGTAGTCACCAGGCCCCTGTGGTCCAGTTCCCAGAGACATCTTGAACTCTCCCACCCAAGACAGGTTCCGATTGAGACAGTTGATTTCTACCTTTTGAACTGGGCTAATAGACTGAGGACTTTTCAGGCGGTGCCCTGGGTGTGCAGATGTAGGAAGGTTTGATTCTCCTTTTCCAGCTGGGACCAGAGGGGGGCAGGCGGGGTGACTTAATTGCTGATTTTTCCACACAGCTGAGACTTCAAGCCAGAGTAGAAGTTGCAATAGGATCGAACAGAAACCAGCTGAAAACAAGACAGAACCACTTAGCTCCACCACACCAGACAGGGCCCCAGTATCTCAGGCCACAACACTGTACAGGCCCTTGACAAAGCCGCAGGGGAAAATTCAAAGGCAGTAAAACAACCATGGGGCAGAATCAGCGGAAAAACTCTGGTAAATGAATAACCAGAATAGATCAACCCCCCCGAAGAAAAGATACGGCAGATGTGATTGAAGATCCCATTCATAAACAACTGGCTGAGATGTCAGAAATCGAATTGAGAATTTGGATAGCAGACAAGATTAATGAAATGGAATTAGGAATTCGAGGAGAAATTCAAAAGTTGTCTCAAGAATTTAACGAATTTAAAGACAAAACCACCAAAGACTTAGACACACTGAAGCAAGAATTTACAGCCCTCAAAGAAATGAAAAATACAGTAGAATCCCTCAGCAACAGAATGGAGCAAGCAGAAGAAAGGATTTCTGACATTGAAGATAAAGTCTTCGAATGCACCCAATCTCTCAAAGACGAAGAGAAATGGAGAGCAAAAACAGATCACTCAGTCAGAGAGCTCTCAGATAATTTGAAAAAAAGCAATATATGAATTATTGGGATTTCTGAGAATGAGGAAGTGGCCTCGAAGGGCACAGAGGCCCTTCTGCATGAAATTATGAAAGAGAATTTTCCAGACATGCCTAGAGAATCTGAAATTCAGATAGCAGACAGCTTCAGAACCCCAGCATGATTAAACTCCAATAAGTCATCCCCCAGACATATCATAATTAGCTTCACTAAAGTTAACATGAAAGAGAAGATTCTGAAAGCTGCCCGGCGAAAGAAAGCTTTACGTACAAAGGTAAGAATATTAGAATAACTGCAGATCTCTATGCTGAAATTTTTCAAGCCAGAAGAGAGTGGTCATCAAATTTTAATCTCCTAAAGCAAAATAACTTTCAACCCAGGATCTTGTTTCCAGCTAAACTGAGTTTCATCTATGATGGAGAAATTAAATACTTCAATGACATTCATATGTTGAAAAAATTGGCCATAAGTAAACCAGCTCTTCAGGATATTCGCAGACCTATCCTCCACAATGACCAACCCAATCCTATACCACAAAAGTAAACTCACTCAGAAACTTCGGATCAAACTCCAACTTCCACACTGGTGAAAGGATTAAAAATGTCCACTGGACCTTTGAAAAACTTGATACCCAAATTTCCACCAGACTTATCAATACTCTCCATCAACGTGAATGGCTTAAACTGTCCTCTAAAGAGGCATAGGTTAGCTGACTGGATACAAAAACTCAATCCAGATATTTGTTGCATACAAGAGTCACATCTCAACTTAAAAGACAAATACAGACTCAGGGTGAAAGGATGGTCATCCATATTTCAGGCAAATGGTAATCAGAAAAAAGCAGGTGTTGCAAATTTATTTGCAGATACAGTAGGCTTTAAACCATCAAAAGTAAGGAAGGACAAGAATGGTAACTTCATATTTGTTAAGGGTAATGCTCAACATGATGATATCTCAATTATTAATATCTATGCACCCAACCATAATGCACCTCAATTTATAAGAGAAACTCTAACAGACATGAGTAACTTGATTTCCTCCAGCTCCATAATCGTTGGAGATTTCAACACTCCTTTGTCAGTGTTGGATCGATCCTCCAGAAAGAAGCTGAGCAAAGAAATCTTAGATTTAAACCTAACTATCCAATATTTAGATTTAGCAGATATCTATAGAACATTTCATCCAAACAAAACTGAATACACATACTTCTCATCAGCCCACGGAACTTACTCCAAAATTGACCACATTTTAGGTCACAAGTCTAACCTCAGTAAATTTAAAGGAATAGAAATTATTCCATGCATCTTCTCAGACCACCATGGAATAAAACTTGAATTGAGTAACAAGAGGAATCTGCATACCCATACAAAAACATGGAAGTTAAATAACCTTATGCTGAATTATACCTGGGTCAGAGATGAGATTAACAAAGAAATCGCCAATTTTTTGGAACAAAACAACAATGAAGACACAAACTATCAGAACCTCTGGGACACTGCAAAGGCAGTTCTAAGAGGGAAATGTATAGCACTGCAAGCCTTCCTCAAGATAACGGAAAGAGAGGAAGTTAACAACTTAATGGGACAATTCAAGCAACAGGAAAAGGAAGAACATTCCAACCCCAAACCCAGTAGAAGAAAAGAAATAACCAAAATTAGAGCACAATTAAATGAAATTGAAAACAAAAGAATAATACAACAGATCAATAAATCAAGATGTTGGTTTTTTGAAAAGGTCGATAAAATAGATAAACCTTTGGCCAACCTAATCAGGAAACAAAGAGTAAAATCTAATCTCATCAATCAGAAACGACAAAGACAAAAGAACAACTGACTCCTCAGAAATTAAAAAAATCCTTAATGAATATTACAAGAAACTTTATTCTCAGAAATATGAAAATCTGAAGGAAATTGACTGATACTTGGAAGCACTCCACCTTCCAAGACTTAACCAGAATCAAGTGGAAATGTTGAACAGACCCATATCATGTTCAGAAATAGCATCAACTATACAAAACCTCCCTAAAAAGAAAAGCCCGGGACCAGATGGTTTCACGTCAGAATTCTACCAAAACTTTAAAGAGGAATTATACCTATATTACTCAAACTGTTCCAAAATGTAGAAAAAGAAGGAACACTACCCAACACGTTCTATGAAGCAAACATCACCGTGATCCCCAAACCAGGAAAAGACCCAACAAGAAAAGAAAATTATAGACCAATATCACTAATGAATATAGATGCAAAAATATTCAACAAGATCCTAACAAACAGAATCCAGCAACACATCAAACAAATTATACATCATGACCAAGTTGGTTTTATCCCAGGGTGTCAAGACTGGTTCAATATACGTAAATCTATAAATGTAATTCAGCACATAAACAAATTAAAAAACAAAGACCATATGATTCTCTCAATTGATGCAGAAAAAGCTTTTGATAATATCCAGCATCCCTTCATGATCAGAACACTCAAGAAAATTGGTCTAGAAGGGACTTTTCTTAAACTGATAGAGGCTATCTACAGCAAACCCACAGCCAATATCATATTGAATGGAGTTAAATTGGAATCATTTCCACTCAGATCAGGAACCAGACAAGGCTGCCCATTGTCTCCATTGCTTTTCAACATTGTAATGGAAGTTTTAGCCACCGCAATTAGGGAAGAAAAGGCGATCAAGGGTATCCATATAGGGTCAGAAGAGATCAAACTGTCGCTCTTCGCAGATGATATGATTGTGTATCTGGAAAACACTAGGGACTCTACCTCAAAACTCCTAGAAGTGATCAAGGAATACAGCAGCGTCTCAGGTTACAAACACAACATCCATAAATCGGTAGCCTTTATATACACCAACAACAGTCAAGTTGAAAAAGCAGTTAAGGACTCTATGCCATTCAAAGTAGTGCCAAAGAAGATGAAATATTTGGGAATTTACCTAACAAAAGACGTGAAAGATCTCTATAAAGAGAACTATGAAACTCTAAGAAAAGAAATAGCTGAAAATGTTAACAAATGGAAAAACATACCATGCTCATGGCTGGGAAGAATCAACATTATCAAAATGTCCATACTACCCAAAGCAATATATAATTTCAACGCACTCCTATTAAAGTTCCACTGTCATATTTTAAAGATCTTGAAAAAACAATACTTAGTTTTATATGGAATCAGAAAAAACCTCGAATAGCCAAAACCTTACTCAGAAATAAAAACAAAACAGGAGGAATCACACTACCAGACCTCAGACTTCACTACAAATCGATAATGATCAAAACAGCATGGTATTGGCACAAAAACAGAGAAGTAGATATCTGGAACAGAATAGAGAACCAAGGGATGAATCCAGCTACTTACCGCTATTTGATTTTTGACAAGTCAATTAAAAACATTCAGTGGGGAAAAGATTCCCTATTTAACAAGTGGTGCTGGGTGAACTGGCTGGCAACCTGCAGAAGACTGAAATTGGACCCACACCTTTCACCATTAACTAAGATAGACTCTCATTGGATTAAAGATTTAAACTTAAGACATGAAACTATAAAAATACTAGAGGAGAATGCAGGGAAAACCCTTGAAGAAATTGGTCTGGGTGAGTATTTCATGAGGAGAACCCCCCGGGCTATTGAAGCGGCTTCAAAAATACACTACTGGGACTTGATCAAACTAAAAAGCTTCTGCACAGCCAAGAACATAGTAAGTAAAGCAAGCAAACAGCCCTCAGAATGGGAGAAGATATTTGCAGTTTATGTCTCCGACAAAGGTTTAATAACCAGAATCCACAGAGAACTCAAACGCATCAGCAAGAAAAAAACAAGGGATCCTATCGCAGGCTGGGCAAGGGATTTGAAGAGAAACTTCTCTGAAGAAGACTGGCGGATGGCCTTCAGACATATGAAAAAATGCTCATCATCTTTAATCATCAGAGAAATGCAAATCAAAGCTACTTTGGGATATCATCTAACTCCACTGAGGCTAGCCTATATCACAAAATCTCAAGACCAGAGGATGTTGGTGTGGATGTGGAGAAAAGGGAACACTTCTGCACTGCTGGTGGGAATGCAAATTAATACATTCCTTTTGGAAAGATATATGGAGACCACTCAGAGATCTAAAAATAGATCTGCCATTCAATCCTGTAATTCCTCTGCTGGGAATATACCCAGAAGACCAAAAATCACAACATAACAAAGATATTTGTACCAGAATGTTTATTGCAGCCCAATTCATAATAGCTAAGTCCTGGAAAAAGCCCAAGTGCCCATCGATCCACGAATGGATTAATAAATTGTGGTATATGTATACCATGGAATACTATGCAGCCTTAAAGAAAGATGGAGACGTTACCTCTTTCATGTTTACATGGATGGAGCTGGAACATATTCTTCTTAGTAAAGTATCTCAAGAATGGAAGAAAAAGTACCCAATGTACACAGCCCTACTATGAAACTAATTTGGGGCTCTCACATGAAAGCTATAACCCAGTTACAACCTAACAATAGGGGGAAGTGTGAAAAGGCGGGGGTGGGTAGAGGGAGGGGGATCGGTCACACCTGTGGTGCATCTTACAGGGGTATTTGCGAAACTTGGTAAATGTAGAATGTAAATGTTTTGGCACAGTAACTGAGATAACGCCGGAAAGGCTATGTTAACCATTGTGATAAAAATGTGTCAAATGGTCTATGAAGCGAGTGTATGATGCCCCATGATCATATCAATGTATACAGTTATGATTTAATAAAAAAATAAATAAAAATTATAATGGTCTCTAGTTCCACACAATTCACAATTGAGGAGTCCTCCCATGGAGACTGCCATCTGTCAGCATGACTCAAGAGTTTGTGAACAGCAAAATCCAGCCTGAGATGGTGATTGAGCTCATAAAACCCACCTGCTCCTACTGCAGAAGGACCCAAGAGATCATTAGTCAATTGCCCCCAAACAAGGGTTTCTGGATTTTGTCAATATCACAGCCACCAGTGGCACAAACAAGATTCAAGATTATTTGCAAGGCCTCACAAGAGCGAGAATGGTTCCTCAAGTCTTCACTGGTAAAGAATGTATAGGTTGATGCAATAACCTAATAACTGTGCAAGAGAGTGGGGAACTGTTGACTCATCTAAAGCAAATTGGAGCTCTGCAGTAATTACAGGACCCATGTCAACATTCCCCTGCAGTGGAAGTTGGAGCACAAACAGCTTTTTTCTTCTTTTAGCTAAGTATTAAAAAGTGGACCGACCTGCCCCTAACCACAGGGACAAGAGAGTTGATGGACCATATTGGTTTTGTTCTGTATTGGTCCTTTGAGTTCCAGAAGACTGTGACAATTTCTGGCATAAGATTCATTCACTGACCCCCAAATTGTTATTTCTCTTTGGCATGTGTTCATTACTTATTGTTCTCCATGTGCTGGCAAACCTTTACCTCTAAGACAGTATTTCTCAAGTACATTTATCCAGACCCTCCACCTAAACTAGGATGAATCTATACTTGGTTTTTTGCTACGGCCCATAAGCTGAAGTTGTTTTGCTGAACTTGACTTTATGAAGTTTGTGTTATGAAATTAGTGCATATTTTGAATGTATGTGTAGTTTTGTTTTTTGGTTTTTTTTGAGACAGAGTCTTACTCTGGCACCCTGGGTAGAGTGCCATGGCATCATACCTCACAGAAACCTCAAATTCTTAGGCTCAAGAGTTCCTCCTGCCTCTGTTTCCTGAGAAGCTAGGATTACAACTTCCAACCACAACGCTCAGTTAGTTTTTCTATTTTTAGTAGAGATGGTATCTCACTCTTTCTCAGGCTGGTCTTGAACTCCTGAGCTCAATCAATCTACCCACCTTGGCCTCCTAGTATGCTAGGATTATAGGTGTGAGCCACCTCACGTAGCCTGAATGTATTTTTGCAAAGTACATGCATCTCTCTATCTCACTTTGAGAATTACTACTCTGAACCAGTGTTCTCAACTTTGCCTTCTCATAGATCTCATAGGAAATCCTTAATTCTGTGAAAGGTCTAGAGATCGAATCTGAGAAACTATGAAAAGTTAAGCACTGTTTGTCTTCATGGATCAGAAGCATAAGCACAGAGGCTGAAGTCATGTGGCAACAGTCTATTTAAGAGAGCTATCCAGGTAAACCTGAACAATCACAAATTTATTTAGATTTTCAGCAAAATTAAAACATAAAATGTAAAGCATTACCATAGAAAACTTGCAGCTGCTCCCCTAAGGGTATATCTGTGAAGGAGCCAAATTTGAGAAACACTGTCATAAATGAATTTGTCTTTCACCTGCCCTTTGAAAACCTAATTTCTTATCATTAAGTTTGTTCTAAAATTGCGAGATTAAGTTTATTTCCTTCTGCAGTCTCTAATGAAAACAGTTAATTTCTAATAAAGAAGTACCTATAAATAAAAAAGACATTATTTCATTCATTTTATAACTAAGTAATAATCTGTAGTATGTGTGCATATATACGTGTGTGTGTATATAATTTTCTTTACCTACTTCAGTATCAGTTCATGGACACTTAGGTTGATTCTCCATCTTTGCAATTATAAATTGTGTTGTGAAAAACATTCGCGTACAGATGTCTCCTTTATAAAATGACTTCTTTGCGTCATCTACTGCGTAGATACCCAGTAATGAGATTACTGGATTGAATGATAAGTCTACTTTTATTTCTTTGAGGAATTTTTTTCCATAGAGGTTGTACTAATTTGCACTCCCATCAACACTGTATAAGCATTCCTTTTTCACTGTTTCAACACCAACATCTATCTTTTTTCTACTTTTTCATAATGGCCATTCTGATAGCAGTAGGTAGTACTCTCATTGTGGTTTTAATTTGCATTTTCCTGTTGATTTGATCCTCTTTTTGTTTATTCCCATTTTGTAACCATTTTCTCAGTTATTCCAAAATCCTTAATTTTCCCAAAGGAAATTCTGCAATGCCATTATATTTTAATTTTTCTATCTTTCTTTCTTTCTTTTTTTTTTTTTTTGAGACAGAGTCTCAAGCTGCCACCCTGGATAGATTGCTATGGCGTCACACCTCACAGCAACCTCAAACTCTTGGGCTTAAGCAATTCTCTTATCTTAGCCTCCCAAGTAGCTGGGACTACAGGCGTCTGCCACAGTGCCCAGCTATTTTTTGGTTCTAGTTCTCAGTTGTTTGGCAGGCCCAGGCTGGATTTGAACCCTCCAACTCTGGTGTATGTGGCTGATGCCTTAGCCGCTTGAGCTACAGGTGCTGAGCTATGTATTTTAATTCTTCTCTGATTGCTCCTGTTCAGTCTTAGTCTCCCTTGCAGCCATACTTACTGTGTCCAACCCTTAAAAGCACTACTTGCTGGGTTCTATCTTTGAAATTCTTCTCTTTCCATTTTATACCCATCCCAGGCAAACTCACAAATTTCTATGGATTCATTCACCACACAGTTATATGCTGATGAGTCTTAAATCTATTCCCTAGACCCTTCTTCATATATTTCATCTAGTTGCCTTGCAAACTGTTCAAGTAAGATACATCTAGAGTTGCATTCATTTCTCACTCTTCCTGTCTTTTCTACCCTTCTCCCTCCATCCTCTTCATTGCCTATTTCTGTGAAAGGTGACATTGCGCCTGTCCCCGTCATCCCAGATACTCTCCCTTTATTTAAATTTCTAAATCTAATCAGTCATGAAAACCAGATAACTATACTCCTGTTATATCCTGAAGCCATTCTCTTGTCTATGTACTCAGCACCATTATCTTTATTGAGGTGGTGTAAGTGTACATAACTTCTGTTATAGTGAACTATCTTGTAACTAGTGTCTCTACCTTCACACTTTTCCCACTCCAAATTATCTTCCAAACTTCAGTATATCTTTGTGAAATGCAAATTGTTATGTATCATACTCAAACCACACAATGTCTAAATGACTCCCCACAACCTACATGATAGAAACAACTCAGGCCTTCTTCAATTTTCAATCTTCAGCCTACTCTCATACTAGCCCTTGTTGTACTACACACTCCAGCAATTTTGAAATTTGACAAAGCCCCACACATTTCTCTGTGGCTTGGCAGCAAGTCCCTTTTCCCGGGTGCCCTTCCCCAATAGCCATTTACTTGGAATACTCTTAACCCTAATTTGTCAGTTTGGTTTGGTTGCCCCTAATCTGTGGCCCCACAATGTCGTGGTCTTACTTTATCCTCATGTTTATCATACCAAATGTACTCATTTACTTGTCTAGAGCACAAGTACCTGGAGAGTAGGGAGTGTGTCCTCCTCTCTTATTGTTGGTGCATCCTAGAAAATAGCTCAGAGCCTGGCTCATAAATAGAACAAGAAACAGACAAATAAGGGCAGGGCCTGTGGCTCAGTGGGTAGGGCGCCAGCCCCATATACGGAGGGTGGCTGGTTTGAACCTGGCCTGGACCAAACTGCAACAAAAAATAGCCGGGCTTTGTGATGGGCACCTGTAGTCCCAGCTACTCAGGAGGCTGAGGCAAGAGAATCACCCAAGCCCAGGAATTGGAGGTTGCTGTGAGCTGTGACACCACAGTACTCTACTGAGGGTGATAAAGTGAGACTCTGTCTCTAAAAGAGAAAAAAAAAGAAGCAGACAAATAAGAGACTGGTGGTTATAGCATAGGAAGTGTCTCCTTTCCCTGAGGGTTTCTCAGGTGGGAGTATCTTCTTTCCCTGAGGGCTTCTATGGTGTGGGTAACTTTTTTGCACTCCACACTTTTCTCTATGAAGGCAACAAAGAGGGCTAGCCACATGCAAACTTGAGAAGTGACTCTTTAGTCCCGACAGAACTCCCCTAACACCTTCCTGTCTTTGGTACCAAGTTATGCATGTTCTCCGAAACAGATTTTCTATTTTTAGTAGAGACGGGGGTCTCGCTTTTGTTCAGGTTGGTCTTGAACTTGTGAGCTCAAGCAATCCACCTGCCTGGGCCTCCCAGAGTGCAGGCGTGAGTCACGTGCCTGGCCGTTACTTTATGTCATCAAAGAAGATACCATTGACATCATCATTTCGTGAATGTTCTGGAACTTTTCAGATCCCACGACTAAACAGGAAGCCATTTTACAATCCCCACAACAGCGGACCATGGAGCGCCCTGAGGTACAGCTCCCTGATTCCTCACAAAGTGATTCAACAGTGACAACTATGACACCAGATATAATTATCTACGAAGAGCACCAAATTCGTGGTTCCCATGGAGCTGAAAGTGCCCGTGCCAGCACTGTTGAAATTGCCAAAGAAGAAGGCATCCAATTTTCTGACAGCCAAGGTGGCGAAATTCCCATCAACCAAGATGCCCCAATTCCTGTCAGTGAAGGCTCTCCAACTGATACCGACAATGGAGCCCAAGCTGCTGCTGAAACTCCAGGAAACTTACCAGAAGGGACACCACAAAAGATGAGTAAAACCCAGGATGAACCTCCTCATGAACTTGAGAACCAGTTCATACTGCGTCTGCCTTTGGAACAAGCTTATACTGTTAGGAGCTTAATACATTCTGGAAGTGTCACCATGAAGGATAAACTAAAACTTGACTTATTCCCTGCCCAGGGGCGTGCAGTTGTTCAGGTGGAAGATGTCTCACTATCTGCTAAGCTGGTTGATTTGCCTTGTGTTATCGGAAGCCTGAAAAGTCTTGATAAAAAAACCTTTTATAAAACAGCAGATGTTTCCCAGATGCTTCTGTGCAGTGCTGAAGATGATGTCCATTCTTCTCCAGAAGAACCAGGTACCTCTACTGATGTTAAAGCAACACAGAAAAATGAAAGGGAGAACCAAAAAAAGTATCTCTGGAAGCATGGCATTACTCCACCACTTAAGAATGTCAGGAAGAAAAGGTTCCGGAAAGTAACAAGAAAGCCCCTTGATTGCAAACAAATTGAAGAAATCAATTTTACTGAGTTCACTGACTCTCTAGATGTGGAAAAGGAAGTAAAAAGACTGCTATGTTCAGATGCTGAAGCTGTCTGCGCCCGATGGGAAGTAATTGCTGAAGATGAAACCAAGGAAATTGAAAGTCAAGGTTCCATTTCAGGCTTTGTGTTATCCCCAGGCTACAAGCGGGCTTGTATCTCAGAATATGATATGCTTTGGGAGATGTTAAGTGATTCTAGTAGTAACAGTGATGATGAGGATGAGGATGACGACGACCATGATGATGACGTCGATGACGATGATAATGACGTCGACGACGATAATGAAGATGAGGAAATGGAAGAGGAAGAGGAATGTGAAGAAGATCTGGAAAGGGAGCTACAGGCCAAGTTTCTTGAATTTTGCCAGTATGAGGCAAAGGAAGGTATCAGTTCAGTAGTTCTCGAAATTCAGAAGCAGATTCATTACATAGAGAAAAGCCTCTGCGTGATTCAGAGGAAAATTCAAAGACAGAAGGATCTCACCATGAAAGTGGAAAACCTGACACTCAAGGATCATTTACACTCTGTGCTGAAGCAGCTTCAGCTACAGGAAAGTCAAAAAACTGAGCAGCTCACTTCCCTGCAAGAACAATTGAAACAATATCTGAAGTGAGGAGAGCCTTCAGCCTAGCACACAAATGTGGAATTCACTATTCAGACTAAATACTGGATGAAAAAAAAAAAAAAGAATAAGTTTTGCATCTATATATTCATGAGGAACATCAATTCCAGAGAGAGAGATGTTGTAGATTTTCTAGTTCTCCTTTCAATTATATTAGTTTTTGCTTCATGTATTTTGTATCTCTTTTCTTTGGTACATACATTTATAATTGCTATGCCTTTTTGGTGGATTGACTCTTTTATCATTGTGTAATGCCTTTCTTTGTCTCTAGTCTTTTTCTTTCCTTTAGAGTCTACTGTATTAGTCAGGATTCTCCAGAGAAACAGGACCAATAGGATATGTGTATATATACATACGTGAGAGGGAATTTATTAGGCGAATAGGCTCATGAAACAATGTAGGCAGAGAAGCCCCACAGTATATTATCTGCAAGCTAGGAAACCAAGAAAGCTGGTAGCATGGCTCAGTCTAAGTCTAAAGTCCTGAGAACAAGGGGAGTCAATAGCATAACTATCAGTCCAAGACCAAAGTCCTGAGAACCTGGGGGTGGGGGGAACAATGGTGCAAATTTCAAAATCCAAAGGCTAGAGTTCTGATGTCTAATGGTGGAGATGATTTGTGTCCCAGTTTGATAAAAGAGAGCAAATTCACCTTTCCTCTACCTTTCTTTTCAGTCAGGGCCCTCAGTCAATTGCCACGGGTAGCCTTACTTAGTCCACTGATTTAAACAACAGTCTCTTCCAGAAACACCCTGACAGGCATACCCAGAAATAATGATTTACCAGATATGTAGGTATCCCTTAATCCCATCAAGAGGACACCTAAAATTAATCATCACATCTACTCCTGCTTTGCTTTTGAATAATGTTTACATGTTATATGTTTTTCCACCCTGTTACTTAAACCCACCTATATCATTGTTCCTTAAGCAAATGTATTGTACCCAGCACATAGTTGGGTGATTTTTCATCTACTTTGCCAGTTTCTACTGTTTAACTGATGCATGTAGAAGTTTTGCATTTAATATCATTATCAATGTGTTAGAGTTTAAGTCCATCATTTTATTTTGCTTTCTGATTTTTCCCTCTATTTTTTATTTTTCTGTTTCCTTTTCCTGGCTTCCTGTGGGTTACTTGAACATTAATTAGAAGTTCATTCTAATTTATCTATAGAGATTGATGTTTTTGAATGCATCTCTTAGTATAGCATCCTTAGTGGTTGATCTGGGTACATTATATCTACATAGCATATGAAAATGAAATGATGTTAGCATTATACCAATATGAATGAAAGGTCAGAAAGATTACTTTCCTTTGTGAACCTTTACCCTTTCCTGTTTATAATTTTTGTTTCAGTTTTATCCTAATGTCCTTTTTCTGTTCCAGAATCCCATTCAGGATACCGTATTAAATTTAGTTAATATGTTTCTTTAGACTCTTCTTAACTGTGATAGCTTCTCAGACTTTCTTTTTGGTGACCTTGACAGTTTTATGGAATAATAGTGAGATGTTTTGTAGCCGATCACTCAATTAGGATTTGCCTGATGTTTATAAGACTGGGGTTGTAGGATTTTGAGAAGGCTGCAAAGATATTATAAAATACCAATCTCATCACATCATATCAAGAGTACACGCTATCAGTGTGACTTATCACTGATGATGTTAAGTTTGATCTTCAGGCTGAGGTAGTATTTGGCATATTCCTGTACTATAAAGTTAACTGTACGTGTGCCTTTCATATGGTAAACTCTTCAAGGAAGTCACTTTTGCATACACCTAAGGAATAGGGAGTTACATCCACATTGTTAAGGCCAGAATATCTACATATATTATTTGTAATTCTTCTGCATGAGAGATCTTTCTATTCTTTTCCATTTATTTATTTATTTAGTCAATCATTTATTTATATTAGTATGGACTCGAGGATACTAATTTTATACTTTGGGCTATAATTCCACACTATTTTGTTAACTTTGCTGCTCAAATTGTTCCAGATTTTGCCTTCAAGAGTTCTTTCAGTTGTTCCTGTGCCTCCCATCATTGTGTTTATGTGTTTGTTTTTGAACACTTTTTTACTTCGTGAAAAATACACTACTAAGAGTCATAAAACACTTCCTTACCTTCTGTCACTACAAGATGGTCCAGGTTCATCTTGTATAGTTCTTGTTCAAGTTTTAGAATTAGCTGTTTCTCTAAGGAGTCCTGATTCTTTTTATTGGAGAATGGTACTAAAAACCAAGATCTTTGTTCTAAATGAGTTTGTTGATATGGGGATGTTATTGCTTCTAAACCTTCTCACTGACAGAGTAATGAAATATATGTGAGTATACTAACCCTATGTACACATATATTTATAAATATGTCTATACATAGCTATTTATATTAAGATAAATATAAGGTCATACTTATGTCTCCAACTCTAATCTATTACCACATTTATCATTCTAGCCTCCTTTCTTTGCTTATCTGTAACCTCCAATTTAAACAATGAAAAATTTGATCCCCACCATCTGCTATCCATATATATAATTGTTCAATTGAGGTATATAAATATAATGATTTCAAAATTAATTAATTATGCCACTATGAGAAATAATTTTATCAAGTATGGTGTTTATGTACACTTCTTTCTGCTTTATGCCTTACAGACTCCATTTCTTTCCAGAGTTACGTAGGTCGGTACATTTTTTCCTAATAAATCACTTTTGTAAATAATTTTGTATAAGACTTGATATTCTTTTTCTTAAGGTAAAGAAGAAGAAAATTATGCAACTTCAGGATCCACAAAACATGAAACCACTACTATTAGAAATCTTATTCACATATGCTTTTCCCAATATGTAATGGTTTGAGACAACTGGGGACAAGTTTTCCACACTAAAGGAGAAGGCTTAGTAATACATGACTATCTTAAGAACAAAAACTGAATGCTGACAATGAACTATCTGGCCTGGTGCAGTGGCTGACACCTGTAATCTTAACACTTTGGAAGGCCAAGATGGGTGGATTGCTTGAGGTCAGGAGTTCGAGACCAGCCTGAGCAAGAGTTGAGACTCTGTACTAAAAACAGAAAAACTATCTGGATATAGTGACACACAATGATACCAGGACACTGTACCTAGGGTGACAGAGTAAGACTCTGTCTCAGAAAAAAAAAATTAAGAAAATAATCTCATTTGAAATAGTATCAAAAATAATAAAAATCTTAGGAATAAAATTAAGGAGATGAAAGATCTGTACACTGAAAATTGTACAGATTATACATATAAAACATAGATTAAAGAAATTAAAATAGGCACAAATAAATTGAAAGATATCCTATTTTCATAGATTAGAAGAATTAATATCGTAAAAATGTCCATACTACTCAAAGCAATCTATAAATTTAATGCAATTTCAATCAAAATTCCAATAGCATTTTTCATAGCAATAGAAAAGAAAATCCAAAATTCATATGAAACTGCAAAAGACCCTGAATAGCCAAAGCAATCTTGAACAAGAAGAACAAAGCTGGAAGTACCATACTTCTAGTTTCAAATTATATTACAAAGCTTTAGTAATCAAAACAGTATGGTATTGCATGAAAACAGACACATAGACCAATAGAACAGAAAAAAAGAACCCAGAAATAAACTCACGTATATATGGTTAACTAATTTTCAACAAGGGTGCCAAGAATCTATAATGTGGAAAGGGCATTCTTTCCAATAATGGTGTTGATAAAACTGGATATCCACATGTAAAAAAATGAAATCAGACCCTTATTTTACATCTTACACAAGAATTAAAGACTTAAACATAAGACCTGAAACTACAAACTCTAGAACAAAACATAGAGGAAAAGCTCCATGACATTAGGCTTGACAATGATTTTATAGGTATGATACAAAAGCGCAGGTAAGCACAGTAAAAGAAACAATCAACAAAATGAAGAGACAACGTACTGACTGGGAAAATACATTTGCAAACCATACATCTGATAAGGCATTAACATCCAAAATATATAAGGAAAAACAGTAAGAAAACAAATTATCTGATATAAAAATAAGCAAAAGACTTTGTCTTAGTCTATTTTGTGCTGCTATAATAGAATGCCACAGACTAGGTAATTTATAATGAGTATAAGTTTATTGTTTCACAGTTCTGGAGGCTGGGAAGTCCAACATTGAAGAGTCAGCATCTGATGAGGGCCTTCTTACCTGCATCATCCCATGGTAGAAGGGCAAAAAGAGGGCAAGAGAGAGTGAGCAAGTAGGGGCCAAATTCATATTTTTAAAGAAACCCACTATCTGTGATAATGACATTAATCCATTTACTTCACCCTCATGGATTAATCACTGTCATTAGAGTCCACTCCCAAAACTGTGCATCAGGGATTAAATTTCCAAGACATACCTTTTGGGGAACATATTCAAACTATAGAAGATCTAAATAGACATTTGTCTAAAGAAGACATAAAAATGACCAACAGGTATATGAAAAATTCTCAACATCATTAATCATTAGGAAAATGCAAATTAAAACCACAATGAGATTATTTCCTCACATCTTTTAGGATGGCTATTTTTTTTTAAGGTAAGTGTTAGGGAGGATGTGAATAAAAGGGACCCCTTGTATACTGTTGGTGGGAATGCAAATTAGTTCAGACATTATGGAAAACAGTATGGACGATCCTCAAAAAATTAAAATTAGAACCACCATGGGAGGCACCTGTGGCTCAAAGGAGTAGAGCACCGGCCCCATATACCGGAGGTGGTGGGTTTAAACCCAGCCCCAGCCAAAAACTGAAAAAATAAAAATAAATAAAATTAGAACTATCACTTGATCCAGCAATCCCACATCTGGATATATGTCCAACAGAATTAAAATCAGGATCTCACAGACATCTGCACTGCCATGGTCACTGCAGCTTTATTCACAATAGCCAAGATATGTAAACAATCAGAACATCTTTCAAAGGACAAATAGATAAAGAAATTTTATACTTACAATCTTTACTCACAACAGAGTATTATTTAGCTTTTAAAAGAAGGAAATCCTGCCATTTTCCACAACATGGATAGACCTGGAGGTCATTATGTTAAGTGATAAATAAGCCAGACACAGGAAGACAAACACTGTGTAATCTCACTTATATGTGGAATCTAAAACAGTCAAATTCATAGAACCAGAGTAGAATGATAGTTGCCAGTTGCTTGTGGGAGAGGGAAATGCAGAAGTGATAGTCAAAGTGTGCAAAGTCTCACTTACACAGGATGAATATGTTCTAGAGCTCTATAGAGTATAGTGCCTATGAATACTGTATTGCATACTTAAAATTTGCCAGGAGGATAGATTTTATATGTTAAGTGCTCTTGCCAAAAATAAAATTAATAATAATAATAATACAGGAGATGAGGAAACTTTAGGAGCTGATGGCTATGTTTGTGGCCTTGATAGTGATGCTGATTTAATGGGTATATACTTACCCTAAAACTCATCAAGATGTATACATTAAATATGAACATCTTTTTATCTATCCATCATACATCAGTAGAGTGACTTAGAAAAAATGAAAAGTTCAAATCTTGTAAAAGTAAATTCTTTAATGCAAGTGCTTAGTGACTTCAGGAATTGCTCTAATGTCCACAATTGGAAACTATCTGGGGTAACTGCAAAGGCAGGTTAAGAAGCTTCAAAGGCATTTTCCTTTACGTTGATAGAAAATTATGGAGAAGTCTCCATCCTGGATGGATGATATTTTTTTAATTTCTTTCTTCATAAGTTAGTAATTGTATTTTGTTTGCTTGTTTGTTTGTTTGTTTGAGACAGAGTCCCACTCTGTCACCTAGGCTTAGAGTGCCATGGAGTCAGCTAGTTCATGGTAACTTCAAACTCCTGTGATCAAACAATCCTCCTGCCTCAGTTTTCTGAGTAGCTGGGACTACAGACACCCACCATAACACCTGCCTAATTTTTCTAGTTTTAGTAGAGACAGGGTCTCACTCTTGTTCAGGCTGGTCTCAAACTCCTGAGCTCAATCAATCCTCTCACCTCAGCTTCCCAGAATGCTGGATATAGGCATGAGCCATCCTGCCCAGCCCTGGATAACATTTTTATTTTGATGAAACAGCTCTCTAGGATCTATCTTGAAGGATGAAACAGAAACTGCTGTGTTATTGAACACAAAAGATTGACTATCTGTGATGCTGGGTGCAAATATCAGTGCAGATTTCTCTACACCAGGATTTTATTAGCCTGACATATATGTTTTTGTTAGTGTTCTGGTTAATACTCGACATAGGTCTTGAGTGATATGTCTCAAGGCTAATTTGTCTATGAACTGTTATTTTTAAGGCAGTTTTAAACGTATAGTGTTACACATGAAAATTCGTATATTAGAGTTTAGTGTTTACCTCTGTGCTCAATCACTAAATTGTGAGCATGTCCTTCTCAGGCAAATATTTTCTCTCATTCACATTTGTAGCTTTAACTTATAGTACAGTGACTGTGGTAGTTAAATATACATTATAATATGATTTAGCACCTCCAACTGATTTCCTTTGGGTCTTTCTTAGTTCTTGGCCCCTGGGGAAGCCTCTTTCTTCTCTGACCACTCACCATCACAACTTGGTGAGGTAAGGTGGCCTTCTGCCTTGACATCCTTGAGATCTACCCATCAGAAATTCAAAATCAAACATTTCATACATACCTGACAATTAATAATTGATTTGGCTCAATATTTTTATGGCAGGCCCTGATTCTATATTCTGTTTGCTGTCAGGTTCAGTGATGGCTGCACGAATGCCTAATTTGTGGTTTCTGCCTGCTTGAAATTGTTCTTATTTCTGAGATAGAAATTCTTTTAGCCTGCACAACCAGCTATAATAATAACTTGCATTTGTAGAGCACCTAAGTTTCCAAAGCATCTTCCCACGTGTTATCTATAATGCTCCCAATGACACTGAGAGTCAAACAGGGGTAACACTACCCCAGTCTTCATAGAAGATACAGAATAGTTAAATGACATATAGGTTCTATCCCCACATCTGCCACTATTTCCAACATTTTGCCTTCTCTAACTTTTAATATAATGACTGTATGGTGCACACATGATTATGTTATGAGTTTGTCTCCTATAAAAAAACTCATTTTCAAATAGAAAAAGTAATTTTTGTAAGTGCAAGAAAAAACAAACTAATTTTCAAGTAAAACAATGAGGTTTACTTAGAAAGTAGTCAACAAGTTTTATTTTTATTTTTATTTTTTTTTTGTGGTTTTTGGCCGAGGCTGGGTTTGAACCCACCACCTCCAGCATATGGGACTGGTGCCCTATCCCTTTGAGCCACAGGCACCGCCCGTCAACAAGTTTTAGATATTTTCCGAGAACCATCTTGATTTTAGAAACTAAAAGGCTAGACTTTCTAGAAAGCAAACCTATAGTGAATTGCTCAAAGCTTACTATTTGCTAGTATAGCATCTAACCCAGAGTTAGAAATTTGTCTGAAGCTTCCTTTGCAAATTCTAGCTGAGAACTGAGGATATCTGATTCAGGGCTTGTAACCCAAGCATTTCAACCCCACCCACTATGCAGAATATAATAAATTATTACTCTGGATCCTGCAGAAAGTAGTGTTGTTCGGCCTCCTAGTAATTCATCTTTATAGATTGAGAACAAATAGTCTGAGTCAGTCTAATTATATATATGGACTAACATGATGAAGGGCAGAACAATGCAAACAGATTCTTGCTAAAGACAGGGAAATTGCTAAAATATAAAAATACCAACTACGGGCAGATATATTTGCGAGGAGGCCTGATCTTAATCAAACCAGATCTCCTTGGGTACCTGTTGTCTTTAGGGCATTTCCCAAGGAAGACTTTCAATTGCAGTACAAAGAACACCAGCTACTGGAAGCCTCTGATTCGGTCCTCCTATCTTAGTGTCATAGTTCTCAAGTTTCAGATCTCAGGAGAGCCCAATTCACCCAAGTTGGCCCATAGGGTAGAGGAAGTTGAGCCAACACAACTAAATCCTACCAGCCCTATCTCCAATAGTGTGTGTGGTGAAACAGTTTCAAAAGAAAAAAATAAAGTGGTACTGATACTAAAAAGGAAATGTAAAACGGGCTTTTGTGCAAATTGGGGAAAGTTGCCCCTGTAAGTGGGTGTAGTAGAAGGAAACTCCTTATGCCATCCCAGAGAAAGAGAGAACTTATCCCTCATTAGAGGCCATTTTTGAGAAGTGCACAAAGCACACATATGTAGACAATGGTCCTAAGGGGAAGGGATGTCAGATGCTGCTACTTAAGGATGTTCAGTGAAAGTAACCTTAATTAAGACATCTGATATTCCCTGAAGTATTGTCTCAAACATTGCATTGTACATTTATGGAGTCAACTCAATTTTCTAGTCACTCTCACCGGGCATTTTTCTATGTATCTCATATTTTGGTCAGATACATCTTTTGCTTTTACCTTTGAAAACATCTGGGAATCCACATTACTATCCAGTCATACTCCTGGACCATAATTCATATTAGTTTCCTGTTATCTTCAGATGATTTTTATCAATTATTTTTTGCAGGTTTCTTCTAGAGCCAGGATCAGCAAAGTATCTGCTTACATATGACAAACCAAGTGTTCTTGCCACAGTTTATCACTGTGTCTGCTCCTCAGCTACATTGTCCTATAATTTTTATCAGGAATCACTACCTTCATAACTAGGTAAGGAAAGGAGAATCCTAAAAGACCATTATTAATGGTTGATACAATTGCCCCTGCCCTTGTTCTTATTAGGACTTACATAGTTACAAAACCTTAGGTAAGTATTTTAATGCGCGTGGATCTCAATTTTCTTCATTTATGCAATGCAGATGATAAATCCTACCTATCAAAAGCAGATTGTGATAAATATTTACTGAGATCATGTGAGTGGCAGGAAAGGAATAAGATATCTGTATGTCCCAATCAGGCATTGCTAATGGATTTTTGGCATTTAGTTTTATAGTGTCTGTGAAATTAGTAGATGTCCTTCAAAGGAAGATCATGGTAAGTATTCACTTAGATCATATACATGGGCCTGAGGGGTCTCTAATGAAACTCACAGGCTTCTGCTCAGTTCCTGTCTGTGTGCTGAGAAATCAGATTCTCTTTCTCTAATCTCTTCTGTCTTCATCATGCAGAATATTTTCTCTTTTTTATGATTTTGCTGGAAACCAATGTCACAATTACACTTACTCTCATTAGAATACTAGAAGCTACAACAGATTCTCAAAAAGGATACAAAAGAGCAAATATTCCCCCCATAAGGTTCAGGTAGGCAAAGAAGGTACCATCCAGCCAGTATATGTGACTACAAGTGCTGTTTTCATGTCACTGTCACATAATCAACAAGTGTCAGATATCAGACCTTCAAAGTGTAGCCAGAGAAGAGAATAAGTAGCCCCTTGTTGGTTATACCACAATCTGCCCCAAAGTACATGGGACATAAAGGCTATATATGCCTAAAAGCTGATATAAAAGGGCATACTATCTTTTAGTCAGAGAGAAAGATGTGAGGTAACTTCTCCTGTTCCCCTGACAAGAAGTCTGTCACATTAAAAATTTATTTCTTCCAAGGGAGTGGAGGGGTGGGGGTAGGATAGGAGAAGGGAGGGTAATTGGTGGGATCACACCTACAGTGCATCTTACAAGGGTACATGTGAAACTTACTAAATGTAGAATATACATGCCTTAGCACAATAACTAAGAAAATGCCATGAAGGCTATGTTAACAAGTTTGATGAAAATATTTCAAATTGTATATAATTGTACCACATTATACCCCATGACAGCATTAATGTACACATCTATGATTCAATAATAATAAAAAAGTTCCTTTCTTCCTTAGCAATCTTCATTCTCTCAATAATTGGACCTTTATGTGATGGTTAAAACAATTAAAAACATTCAGTGGAGAAAAATTAATTGTCTTTATGTGATGAGCAACTGGACATAGACTTAAATCCTCTTACAGTTTTTTTTATTAAATCATAGCTGTGTACATTAATGCAATCATGGGGTACCATGCACAGCTTTTATATATAATTTGAAATATTTTAATCACACTGGTTAACATAGTCTTCATGACATTTTCTTAGTTATTGTGTTAAGACATTTATATTCTACATTTAGTAAATTTCACATGTACCCTTGTAAGATGCACCATAGGTGGGATCCCACAAATTACCCTCACTCCACCCATCCTACCCCCTCTCCTCCACTCCCTTTCCCCTTTTCCCATATTCTTAGGCTATCATTCAGTTATAGCTTTCATATGAAAGAAATAAATTAGTTTCATAGTAGGGCTGAGTACATTGGATACTTTTTCTTCCATTCTTGACATACTTTGCTAATAAGAATATGTTCTGGCTCCATCCATGTAAACATGAAAGAGATAAAGTCTCCATCTTTCTTTAAGGCTGCATAATATTCCATGGTGTACATATAGCACAATTCATTAATCTATTCGTGGGTCAATGGGCAATTGGGCTTTTTCCATGATTTAGCAATTATGAATTGGGCTCCAATAAACATTCTGGTACAAATATCTTTGTTATAATGTGATGTTTGGTCTTCTGGGTATATACCTAGTAGAGAAATTGTAGGATCGAATGGCAGATCTATTTTTAGATCTCTAAGTGTTTTCCTAACATCTTCCCAAAAGGAACGTATTAGTTTGCATTCTCACCAGCATGCATTCTCCACATCCACGCCAACATCTCTAGTTTGAGGATTTTGTGATATGATCTAATCTTACTGGAGTTAGATGATATCTCAAAGTAGTTTTGATTTGCATTTCTCTGATGATTAAGGACGATGAGCATTTTTTCATATGTCTGTATGCTGTGCGCCACTCTTCTTCAGAGAAGTTTCTCTTCAAGTCCCTTGCCCACCCTCAGATGGGATCATTTGTTCTTTTCTTGCTAATATGTATGAGTTCTCTGTGCATTCTAGTTATTAAACCTTTGTCGGAGACATAATCTGCAAATATCTTCTCTCATTCTGAGGGCTGTCTGCTGCTTGCTTTACTTACTGTGTTCTTGGCTGTGCAGAAGCTTTTCAGTTTGAGCAGGTCCCAGTAGTGAATTTTTGATGCTGTTTTAATTACCTGGGTCCTCCTAATATTCACCCAGGCCGATTTCTTTAAGTGTTTTCCCTGCACTTTCTTCAAGTATTTTTATAGTTTCATGTCTTAAGTTTAAATCTTTAATCCACTGAGGGTCTATCTTAGTTAATGGTGAAAGGTGTGGGTCCAATTTCAGTCTTCTGCAGGTTGCCAGCCAGTTCACCCAGCACCATTTGTCAAATAGGGAATCTTTTCTCCACTGAATGTTTTTAATTGGCTTGTCAAAGATGAAATAATGGTAAGTAGCTGGGTTCATCTGTTGGTTCTCTATTCTGTTCGCTACATCTACCTCTCTGTTTTTGTGCCAGTACCATGCTGTTTTGATCACTATCGATTTACAGTACAGTCTGAGGTCTGGCAGCATGATTCCTCCTGCTTTGTTTTTATTTCTGAGTAATGCCTTGGCTATTCAAGTTTTTTTCTGATTCCATATAAAATGAAGTATTATTTTTTTCATGATCTTTAAAGTATGACAGTGGAGCTTCAATAGGGATTGCATTAAAATTGTATATTTTAACAATGTTGATTCTTCCCAGCCGTGAGCATGGTATGTTTTTCCATTTGTTAACATTTTCAGCTATTTCTTTTCTTAGCATTTCATAGTTCTCTTTATAGAGATCTTTCACCTTCTTTGTTAAATAAACTCCCAAATATTTCATCTTCTCTGGCACTACTGTGAAGGGAATAGCGTCCTTGACTACTTTTTCAACTTGACTATTGTTGGTGTATATAAAGGCTACCAATTTATGAAGGTTGATTTTGTAACCTGAGACTGCTGTATTCCTGATCACTTCTCAGAGTTTTGTAGTCAAATCCCTGGTGTTTTCCAGATCATCTGCAAAGAGCGAAAGTTTGATGTCTTCTGACCCTATATGGATACCCTTGATCACCTTTTCTTCCCTAATTGCAATGGCTAAAACTTCCATTACAATGTTAAAGAGCAGTGGAGACAATGAACATCCTTGTCTGGTTCCCGATCTGAGTGGAAATGAATTCAATTTAACTCCATTCAATACAATATTGGCTGTGAGTTTGCTGTAGATGGCCACTATCAGTTTAAGAAATGTCCCTTCAATACCAATTTTCTTAAGTGTTCTGAACATGAAGGGATGCTGGGTATTATCAAAAGCTTTTTCTGGAGGAGGAGACAAGATGGCGGACAGAAGCCAGCTTTCCACAGAGACTCCTGTCCAGAAGGAGAATTAAGGGATAAAAATTTAGCAAGTAACCTGATGGATTTGAGCTGCACCAAGAGAGAAGGTTGAAGAACGCACATCAACTCCACTGAGGTGAGCTGCAATCACAAGGATGCAAACAAAAGGTATAAAATCCATTACCAAGCAGACAGGAGTCCCCCCTTCCCCCATGAGACTGGCTCAAGAGCACCACAAACAAACAAACGGGCAGAAATCAAAGGCCCTCCCACTACATTCCACAGGAGAGACCTTCTAAAAACTGGAACTACCTCCCCTACTAGGGTGTCATGGCGTTCTCCTGCCAGGCATAAAACTGTATAAAACTGCAAATATCCTTTACCTGCAACCCTGAACTCCCATCACCCACCTCCACTCACACTGAAGTCTGGAGGCCTGTCTTCCAAGAATTCGGATTCTTAGGTGATTTTTCAAGGGGTGTGGACAGTGCCCGAGCTGCGGCTGGTCAGCGCTGACCCTGGGACACTGGAGCAAGGAGACGGCAGGCGGCTGAGGGGGAGCCACGCCAGGGCGGCATTTCCCTGAGGCATGGTGCAGCAACCCTCCTTGGGCACCAATACGGCCAGGCATAAAACTGAGTGAAACTGCATATTTCCCCGCTTGCAGCGTGGAGCTCCCAGCGCTCCCCTCCACTCTCGCTCTGGGGTCTGGGGGTCTGTCCCCCAGGAGTCCGGATTCTTGGGTGATTTCTCGTGGGGCGATGACAGTGCCTGAGCTGCGCTGACTCACAGGCACGGTAGCAAGGAGAGGACGGTCAGTTGGAAGGGAACCGCTCCAGAGCAGCAGTTCCCTGGAACGTGGAGCTGCGGCTATCTTCTGGCAGTGGTGCAGCCAGGCATAAAACTGTGTGGAACTGTGTGTGCTCATTAACTCGGCTCCCAACACTCTACTTCGCCCTCACTCTGAGACCTGGAGGCCTATCCCCCCGGAGTCCGGGTTTTTTGGGTGATTTCTCAAGGGGTGTGGACAGAGAATAAACTGGGACTAGTCAGTGCTGACTCTAGGGGCACAGGAGCAAAAAGAGAAGGGTCGGCTGGGTGCTAGCCACACCAGGATGGCAGTTCCCAGAGGTGGATCAACAGCTGCTCTTTTTTAACATCAAAGCGGCTCACTTCTGGATATTCTGAAGCCACACCCCCTGTCTCTCTGGGCAACCAGAGGAGGCCACCGTGAGTAAAAGATTTGCCTGAGGCTACTCACAAACCCGGGAAGCTTCCAGGGCGGGGCCGACTCAGAGAGGTAACCAAACTCAGAACAGCTTCTCTTCCGCAGGTGATTTTAGCAGGAACAGAGACAGAATACCGCAAAGTTGTTCTGTTCTTTTCTGCTCTGTTGTGCTCTGTCAATAACATCAATCAGGGGTGGGCCTGATCCTCAGTTAACATCCCCAACCTTTATCAAGCACCGGAGGATGTCAGGCCTCACCTCCTCCTCCTAGATAGTGGCAGAGTGCAGAGGCCTGGCAGATTTCCTCACGATTCAGACAGGCCCAAACCCCTGAAGTATCTGTTTACTACAGGCAACTGGGTCAGCCATCTGCAGTGATATCAGTGACTGGATCTGACAGAGGGGCAAGGTAGGGAAGGAGGCATCAACCTTCCCAGACTGATCTATTTGCTAGGTGGCTCCTCCTGACACCACACAGCACTGGAGTAAGCCATATAAGACTAGTCAGCAGACCCCTGTGACCCAGCTCCCAGAGACCTCTTAAAATCTCCCACCTGAGACAGGTGCCAACTGAGACAATTGATTTGGACATTTGGAACTGAACCAATAGACTGAGGAATTTTCAGGAGGTGCCCTGGGTGTACGGTTGTAAGAAGGTTTGATTTTAGTTTTCCAATTGGTGCCAGAGGTGGGCAAGGTGACTTAACTGCTGGTTTTTCCCCACAGCTGAGACTTCAACCCAGAGTAACTGTTTCACTAAGGTGAAACAGAAACCAGCTGAAAACAAGACAGAACCACTTAGACCCAAACAACAAACAGGGCCCCAGTTTCTTAGGCCACAACATTGTACGGGCCCTCGACAAAGCCCCAGGGGAAAAACCAAAGGGAGTCAAACAACCATGGGGCAGAATCAGCGGAAAAACTCTGGTAACATGAATAACCAGAATAGATCAACCCCCCCAAGGAAAGATATGGCAAATGTAATTGAATATCCCATTCATAAGCTGAGATGTCAGAAATTGAATTCAGAATTTGGATTGCAGACATTATTAATAGAGTAAAATTAGGAATTCGAGGAGAAATTCAAAAGTTGTCTCAAGAATTTAACGAATTTAAAGACAAAACCACCAAAGACTTAAACACACTGAAGCAAGAATTTGCAGCCCTCAAAGATATGAAAAATACAGTGGAATCCCTCAGCAACAGAATGGAGCAAGCAGAGGAAAGGATTTCTGACATCGAAGATAAAGCCTTTGAATGCTCCCAAACTCTCAAAGAGGAAGAGAAATGGAGTGCAAAAACGGATCATTCTCTCAGAGAGCTCTGGCATAATTCAAAGAAGGACTATATACGAATAATTGGGATTCCAGAAACCGATGAGGTGATCTCCATGGGCACAGAGGCCCTTCTACAGGAAATTATGAAGGAGAATTATAAAGACATGCCTAAACATTCTGAAATTCAGATAGCAGACAGCTTCAGAACCCCAGCACGACTCAGCCCCAATAAGACATCCCCCAGGCATATCATAATTAGCTTCACTAAAGTCAACATGAAGGAGAAAATTCTCAAAGTGGCCAGGTGAAAAAAAGCCATTACCTTCAAAGAGAAGAATATTAGAATGCCTGCAGATCTCTCTGCTGAAACTTTTCAAGCTAGAAGAGGGTGGTCATCAACTTTTAATCTCCAAAAGGAAAATAACATTCAACCAAGGATCTTGTATCCAGATAAACTGAGTTTCATTTATGATGTAGAAATTAAATACTTTAATGACATTCATATGTTGAAGAAATTTGCCATAACCAAACCAGATCTTCAGGATATTCTCATACCTATCCTCATAATGACCAACACAATCCTACACCACAAAAGTAAACTCACTCAGAAACTTCGGATCAAACTCCAACTACCACACAGGTGAAAGGATAAAAATGTCCTCTGGACCTTTGAAAAACTGATACCCAAAATTTCACCCGACTTATCAACATTCTCCATCAATGTAAATGGCTTAAACTGTCCTCTAAAGAGGCATAGGCTAACTGACTAAATACAAAAACTCAGGTCAGATATTTGTTGCATACAAGAGTCACATCTTAACTTAAAAGACAAATACAGACTCAGGGTGAAAGGATGGTCATCCATATTTCAGGCAAATGATAATCAGAAAAAAGCAGGTGTCGCATTTTATTTGCAGGTACAATAGGCTTTAAACCAACAAAAGTAAGGAAGGACAAGAATGGTCACTTCATATTTGTGAAGGGTAATACTCAATATGATGAGATTTCAATTATTAATACCTATGCACCCAACAAGAATGCACCTCAATTTATAAAAGAAACCCTAACTGATATGAGCACCTTGATTTCCATCAACTCCATAAGAGTCAGAGACTTCAACACTCTTTGGCAGTGTTGGATTCATCCTCCAATAAGAAGCTGAGCAAAAAAATTTTAGATGTAAACCTAACCATCCAATATCTGGATTTAGCAGACATCTACAGAACATTACATCCCAACAAAACTGAATACACATACTTCTCATCACCTTCTGGAACTTACTCCAAAATCGTTCACATCTGAGGTCACAAGTCTAATCTCAGTAAATTTAAAGGAATAGAAATATTCCATACATCTTCTTGGACCACCATGGAATAAAACTTGAGCTGAGTAACAACAGGAATCTGCATACTCATACAAAAAAATGGAAGTTAAATAACCTTATGATGAATGATAGCTGCGTCAGCGATGAGATTAAGAAAGAAGTAGCCAAGTTTTTGGAACAAAACAACAATGAAGACACGAACTATGAGAACGTCTGGGACACCACAAAGGCAGTTCTAAGAGGGAAATTTATAGCACTACAAGCCTTCCTCAAGAGAATGGAAAGAGAGGAAGTTAACAACTGAATGGGACATCTCAAGCAACTGGAAAAAGAAGAACATTACAACCCTAAACCCAGTAGAACAAAAGAAATAACCAAAATTAGAGCAGAATTAAATGAAATTGAAAAAAAAGAATAATACAACAGATCAATAAATCAAAAAGCTAGTTTTTTGAAAAGGTCAATAAAATAGATAAACCTTTGGCCAATATAATGTAAAAAAAGGAGTAAAATCACTAATCTCATGAATCAGAAATAACAAAAATGAAATAAAAACAGACTCTTCAGAAATCCAAAAAATCCTTAACGAATATTACAAGAAACTTCATTCTCAGAAATATGAAAATCTAAAGAAAATTGACCGATACTTGGAAGCATGCCACCTTCCAAGACTTAGCCAGAATTATCAAGTTTGGAAATAGCATCAACCACACAAAGCATGCCTAAAAAGAAAAGCCCAGGACCAGATGGTTGAACGTCAGAATTCTACCAAACTTTTAAAGAGGAATTAGTACGACTATTACTCAACATGTTCCAAAAGGTAGAAAAAGAAGGAAGACTACCCAACACGTTCTATGAAGCAAACATCACCCTGATCCCCAAATCAGGAAAAGACCCAACAAGAAAAGAAAATTATAGACAAATATCACTAATAAATATAGATGCAAAAATATTCAACAAGATCTAACAAACAGAACCCAGCAACACATCAAACAAATTATACATCATGACCAAGTCGGCTTTATCCCAGTGTCTCAAGGCTGGTTCACTATATGTAAATCTATAAATGTAATTCAGCACATAACCAAATTAAAAAACAAAGACCATGTGATCCTATCAATCGACGCAGAAAAAGCTTATGATAATATATAGAATCTGTTCATGATCAGAACACTTAAGAAAATTGGTATAGAAGGGACATTTCTTTTTTTTCATTTTTTTATTGTTGGGGATTCATTGAGGGTACAATAAGCCAGGTTACACTGATTGCAATTGTTAGGTAAAGTCCCTCTTGCAATCATGTCTTGCCCCCATAAAGTGTGACACACACCAAGGCCCCACCCACCTCCCTCCTTCCCTCTTTCTCTTTCCCACCCCATTATCATAATTGTCATTAATTGTCCTCATATCAAAATTGAGTACATAGGATTCATGCTTCTCCATTCTTGTGACGCTTTACTAAGAATAATGTCTTCCACGTAAATCCAGGTTAATAGGAAGGATGTAAAGTCTCCATTTTTTTTAATGGCTGAATACTATTCCATGGTATACATATACCACAGCTTGTTAATCCATTCCTGGGTTGGTGGGCATTTAGGCTGTTTCCACATTTTGGCGATTGTAAATTGAGCTGCAATAAACAGTCTAGTACAAGTGTCCTTATGATAAAAGGATTTCTTTCCTTCAGGGTAGATGCCCAGTAATGGGATTGCAGTATCAAATGGGAGGTCTAGCTTGAGTGCTTTGAGGTTTCTCCATACTTCCTTCCAGAAAGGTTGTACTAGTTTGCAGTCCCACCAGCAGTGTAAAAGTGTTCCCTTCTCTCCACATCCACGCCAGCATCTGTAGCTTTGACATTTTGTGATGTGGGCCATTCTCACTGGGGTTAGATGATATCTCAGGGTTGTTTTGATTTGCATTTCTCTAATATATAGAGATGATGAACATTTTTTCATGTGTTTGTTAGCCATTCGTCTGTCATATTTAGAGAAAGTTCTATTCATGTCTCTTGCCCATTGATATAAGGGATTGTTGGCTTTTTTCATGTGGATTAATTTGAGTTCTCTATAGATCCTAGTTATCAAGCTATTGTCTGATTGAAAATATGCAAATATCCTTTCCCATTGTGTAGGTTGTCTCTTCGCTTTGGTTATTGTCTCCTTAGAAGCTTTTCAGTTTAATGAAGTCCCATTTGTTTATTTCTCTGGTTGTTGCAATTGCCATGGCAGTCTTCTTCATGAAGTCTTTCCCCAGGCAAATATCTTCCAGTGTTTTCCTATGCTTTCTTGGAGGATTTTTATTGTTTCATGCCTTAAATTTAAGTCCTTTATCCATCTTGAATCAATTTTTGTGAGTGGGGAAAGGTGTGGGTCCAGTTTCAGTCTTTTACATGTAGACATCCAGTTCTCCCAACACCATTTATTGAATAGGGAGTCTTTCCCCCAAGGTATGTTCTTGTTTGGTTTATCAAAGATTAGGTGGTTGTAAAATCTTAGTTTCATTTCTTGGTTTTCAATTCGATTCCAAGTGTCTATGTCTCTGTTTTTGTGCCAGTACCATGCTGTCTTGAGCACTATGGCTTTGTAGTACAGACTAAAATCTGGTATGCTGATGCCCCCAGCTTTATTTTTTTTACAGAGAAATGCCTTAGCTATACGGGGTTTTTTCTGGTTCCATACAAAATGCAGAATCATTTTTTCCAAATCTTGAAAGTACGATGTTGGGATTTTGATAGGAATGGCATTGAATAGGTAGATTGCTTTGGGAAGTATAGACATTTTAACAATGTTGATTCTTCCCATCCATGAGCATGGTATGTTCTTCCATTTGTTAATATCCTCTGCTATTTCCTTTCTGAGGATTTCATAGTTTTCTTTATAGAGGTCCTTCACCTCCTTCGTTAGGTGTATTCCTAGGTATTTCATTTTCTTTGAGACTATGGTGAAGGGAGATGTGTCCTTAATTAGCTTCTCATCTTGACTGTTATTGGTGTACACAAAGGCTACTGACTTTTGGACATTGATTTCATGTCCTGAAACATTACTGTATTTTTTTATGACTTCTAGGAGTCTTGTGGTTGAATCTTTTGGGTTCTCTAAGTATACGATCTTGTCGTCAGCAAAGAGGGAGAGTTTGACCTCCTCTGCTCCCATTTGGATTCCCTTTATTTCCTTGTCTTGCCTAATTGTATTGGCTAGAACTTCCAGCACTACGTTGAATAGTAAAGGTGACAGAGGACAACCTTGTCTGGCTCCAGTTCTAAGAGGAAAAGCTTTCAGTTTTACTCCATTCAGTAAAATATTGGCTGTGGGTTTCTCATAGATAGCTTCAATCAGTTTTAGAAATGTGCCACCTATACCTATACTCTTCAGTGTTCTAATTAGAAAAGGATGCTGGATTTTATCAAATGCTTTTTCTGCATCTATTGAGAGGATCATGTGATCTGTATTTTTGCCTCTGTTAATATGGTAGATAACGTTTATGGACTTGCGTATGTTAAACCAGCCTTGCATCCCCGGGATGAAGCCTACTTGATCATGATGAATGACTTTTTTGATGATAAGCTGTAATCTATTGGCTAGGATTTTGTTGAGAATTTCTGCATCTATGTTCATGAGTGAGAGTCTGAAATTCTCCTTTTTGTTTGGGTCTTTTCCTGGTTTTGGTATCAGGGTGATGTTTGCTTCATAAAATGTGTTGGGGAAGATTCCTTCTTCCTCAATTTTTTGGAATAATTTCTGCAGTACAGAAATAAGCTCTTCCTTGAAGGTTTCATAGAATTCTGGAGTGAAGCCATCTGGACCAGGGCATTTTTTGGTTGGAAGCTTTTTTATTGTTTCTTTGAACTCAGTGCTTGAAATTGGTCTGTTCAGGAGCTCTATTTCTTCCTGGCTGAGTCTAGGGAAAGGGTGTGATTCCAAATATTGATCCATTTCTTTCACATTGTCAAATTTCTGGGCATAGAGTTTCTGGTAGTATTCAGAGATGATCTCTTGTATCTCTGTGGGATCAGTTGTTATTTCCCCTTTATCATTTCTGATTGAGGTTACTAGAGATTTTACTTTTCTATTCCTCGTTAGTCTGGCCAATGCTTTATCAATTTAATTTATTTTTTCAAAAAACCAACTCCTTGTTTCATTAATTTTCTGAATGATTCTTTTGTTTTCAATTTCATTGATCTCTGATTTGATTTTGGATATTTCTTTTCTTCTACTGAGTTTAGGCTGAGATTGTTCTTCTTTTTCCAATTCCATAAGATCTCTTGTGAGATTGTTGATGTGCTCTCTTTCTGTTTTTCGAACATAGGCATCTGAAGCGATGAATTTTCCTCTCAAAACTGCTTTTGCAGTATTCCACAGGTTTTGGTAGCTTGTGTCTTCATTGTTGTTATGCTCAAGGAAGTTAATGATTTCCTGTTTTATTTCTTCCCTCACCCATCTGTTATTCAACAGAAGATTGTTTAGTTTCCATGCCTTTGGGTGGGGTTGAGCATTTTTGTTAGAGTTGAGTTCCACCTTTAGTGTTTATTGTCTGAGAAGATACAAGGTAAAATTTCAAATCTTTTGATTCTGTTGATATTTGTTTTGTGTCCCAGGATATGATCAATTTTGGAGAATGTTCCATGGGGTGATGAGAAGAATGTATATTCTTTATCTTTGGGATGGAGTGTTCTATATGCGTCTATCAAGCACAGTTGTTCTAGGGTCTCATTTAAGTCTCTTATATCCTTGTTTAATTTCTGTTTAGAGGATCTGTCCAGCTCTGTAAGAGGAGTGTTAAGGTCCCCTGTTATTATGGTATTATCAGATATCATATTGCTCAGACTGAGTAAGGTCTGTTTCAAGAATCTGGGAGCATTTAAATTGGGTGCATAGATATTTAGAATTGAAATGTCTTCTTGTTCTATTTTTCCCTTGACCAATATAAAGTGACCATCTTTGTCTTTTTTGACTTTAGTTGCTTTAAATCCACATGTATCTGAAAATAAGATTGCAACTCCTCTTTTCTTCTGAATTCCATTTGCCTGAAAAATTGTCTTCCAACCCTTGACTCGGAGCTTTAATTTGTCTTTTGAAGCCAGGTGTGTTTCTTGCAGACAGCAAATGGATGGCTTGTGTTTTTTAATCCAGTCAGCCAATCTATGTCTCTTCAGTGGGGAATTCATGCCATTAACATTTATTGAGATAATTGGTAAGTGTGGTAGTATTTTATTCGTCTTATTTTGTGAGAGTCCATTGCTTAATTTTATCTTTTACATCAGTGTGGAGGTTTGGTTCTGTCCTTTCATTTCTGAGTTCTTACTTTGCTGCTGATCCATTGTGGTGGTCAGTGTGCAGAACAGGTTGAAGTATTTCCTGTAGAGCTGGTCTTGTTGTGGTGAATTTCCTCAATGTTTGTATATCCATAAATGATTTGATTTCTCTGTCAATTTTGAAGCTTAGCTTAGCAGGGTACAGAATTCTGGGCTGGAAATTGTTCTGTTTAATTAGATTAATGGTAGATGACCATTGTCTTCTTGATTGGAAAGTTTCATTAGAGAAGTCTGCGGTCACTCTGATGGATTTGCCCCTGTAGGTCAACTGGTACTTACTCCTGGCAGCTTGAAGAATCTTTTCTTTTGTCTTGACTTTGGACAGGTTCATCACAATGTGTCTTGGAGAAGCTCGTTTAGAGTTGAGGCGACCTGGGGTCCGATAGCCCTCTGAAAGCAGTGTTTCAGAATCTTTGGTGATATTTGGGAACTTTTCTTTTATAATATTCTCTAGTATGGCTTCCATTCCTCTGGGGCATTCTTCTTCCCCTTCTGGAATTCCTATAACTCGTATGTTGGAACGCTTCATAAAGTCCCATAATTCTGACGGTGAATGTTCTGCTTTCTCTCTCTTCTTTTCTGCCTCTTTTACTATCTGAGTTATCTCAAAAACTTTGTCTTCTACCTCTGAAATTCTTTCTTCTGCATGGTCTAACCTGTTGCTGATACTTTCCATTGCGTCTTTAAGTTCCCTGATTGAGTGTTTCATTTCCTTCAGCTCTGCTGTATCCTTTTTATATTCTTCAGATCGTTCATCTCTGATTTGATTCTGTTTTTGGATTTCCTTTTGGTTATTTTCCACTTTATTAGCAGTTTCCTTCATTGTTTCCGTAATTTCTTTCATTGTTTTCAACATTTGTATTCTAAATTCCCTTTCTGTCATTCCTAACATTTCTGTATAGGTGGAATCCTCTGCAGTAGCTGCCTCATGGTCCCTTGGCGGGGTTGTTCTGGACTGGTTCTTCATGTTGCCTGGAGTTTTCTGCTGATTCTTCCTCATGGGTGATTTCTTTTATCTGTTTCCTTGCCCTAATTTTCCTTTCTCTTCTTCTTGCTCTTTAAGTTCTCGTGCCTGTGGATGAGCAGAAGCTTTCTCAGGGAAGTGCTTGTCGCTGGAATCACTGCTGAAGTGGCTATCAGAAGGCACATTTCTTATACTGATAGAGACCTTCTGCAGCAAATCCACAGCCAATATCATACTGAATGGAGTTAAATTGGAATCATTTCCACTCAGATCAGGAACCAGACAAGGCTGCCCATTTTCTCCATTGCTTTTCAACATTGTAATGGAAGTTTTAGCCACCACAATTAGGGAAGAAAAGGCGATCAAGGGTATCCATGTAGGGTCAGAAGAGACCAAACGTTCACTCTTCACAGATGATATTATTGTATATCTGGAAAACATGAAAGACTCTACTAAAAAACCCTTGGAAGTGATCAAGGAATACAGCAGCCTCTCAGGTTACATAATCAACATTCATAAGTCGGTAGACTTTATATATACCAATAGTCAAGTTGAAAAAACAGTTAAGGACTGTATCCCATTTACAGTAGTGCCAAAGAAGATGATATATTTGGGAATTTATCTAACAAAGGACGTGAAAGATCTCTATAAAGAGAACTATGAAACTCTAAGAAAAGAAATAGTTGAAAATGTTAAAAAATGGAAAAACGTATCATGCTCATGGCTGAAAAGAATCAACATTGTTAAAACGTCCATGCTACCCAAAGCAATATATAATTGCAATGCAATCCCTATTAAAGCTCCATTGTCATACTTTAAAGATCTTGAAAATACAGTACTTCGTTTTATATGGAATCAGAAAAAACCTCGAGTAGCCAAGACATTACTCAGAAATAAAAGCAAAGCAGAAGGAATCATGCTACCCGACCTCAGACTATACTACAAATCAATAGCGTTCAAAAGAGCATGGTATTTTCACAAAAACAGAGAAGTAGATGTCTGGAACAGAATAGAGAACCAAGAGATGAATCCAGCTACTTACCGTTATTTAATCTTCGACAAGCCAATTAAAAACATTCAGTGGGTAGAAGATTTCCTATTTAACAAATGGTGCTGGGTGAACTGGCTGGCAACCTGCAGAAGACTGAAACTGGACACACACCTTTCACCATTAACTAAGACAGACTCTCACTGCATTAAAGATTTAAACTTAAGACATAAAACTATAAAAATACTAGAGGAGAGTGCACGGAAAACCCTTGAAAAAGAAAATTGGTCTGGACGAGTGTTTTATGAGGAGGACCCCCCCGGGCAATTGAAGCAACCTCAAGTACACACTACTGGTACTTGATCAAACTAAAAAGCTTCTGCACAGCCAAGAACACAGTAAGTAAAGCAAGCAAACAGCCCTCAGAATGGGAGGAGATATTTGCAGGTTATGTCTCCCATAAAGGTTTAATAACCAGAATCCACAGAGAACCCAAATGCACTAGCAAAAAAGAACAAGGGATTCCATCGCAGGCTGGGCAAGTGATTTGAGCAGAATCTTCTGTGAAGAAGACAGGCAAGTGGCCTTCAGACATATGAAAAAAATGTTTGTCATTTTTAATCATCAGAGAAATGCAAATCAAAACTACTTTGAGATGTCATCTAACTCTGGTGAGACTGGCCTATATAACAAAATCCCAAGACCAGAGATGTTGGCAAGGATGTGGAGAAAAGGGAACACTTTTGCACTGCTGGTGGGAATGCCAATTAATACATTCCTTTTGGAGAGATATATGGAGAACACTCAGAGATCTAAAAATAGATCTGCCATTAAATCCTGTAATTCCTCTGCTGGGCTTCTACCCAGAAGACCAAAAATCACATCATAACAAAGATATTTGTACCAGAATGTTCATTGCAGC
Source organism: Nycticebus coucang (assembly GCF_027406575.1). Classification (NCBI taxonomy): domain Eukaryota; kingdom Metazoa; phylum Chordata; class Mammalia; order Primates; family Lorisidae; genus Nycticebus; species Nycticebus coucang. Next base: position 46,004,811 of record NC_069804.1, read on the forward strand.
CCTATTCACAATTGCTAAGTCATGGAAAAAGCCCAAGTGCCCATCGATCCACGAATGGATTAATAAATTGTGGTATATGTACACCATGGAATATTATGCAGCCTTAAGGAAAGATGGAAACTTTACCTCTTTCATGTTTACATGGATGGAGCTGGAACATATTATTCTTAGTAAAGTATCTTAAAAATGGAAGAAAAAGTACCCAAGGTACTCAGTCCTAATATGGAACTAATTTATGGATTTCACATGAAAGCTATGACCCAGTTACAACCTAAGAATAAGGGGAAGGGAGAAAGGGAGGGGAGGGAGGGGGAATGTGGGTGGAGGAAGGGGGATTGGTGGGATTACACCTGCGGTGCATCTTACATGGGTACATGTGAAACTCGGTAGATGTGGAAATTTGATGTCTTAACACAATACCTGGGAGAGTGCCGGGAAGGCTGTGTTGACCAGTGTGATGAACATGTGTCAAACTATATGTGAAGCTAGTGTACGATTCCCCATGATCATATCAATGTACACAGTTATGATTTAATAAAAAAAAAGAAATAGCTGAAAATGTCAACAAAGGAAAAACATACAATGTTCATGGCTGAGAAAATTCAACATCGTTAAAATGTCCAAACTACATAAAACAATATATAATTTCAAAGCAATCCCTATTAAAGCTCCACTGTCATACTTTAAAGATCTTGAAAAAACAATACTTCGTTTTATATAGAATCAGATAAAACCTCGAATAGCCAAGACATTATTCAGAAATAAAAACAAAGCAAGAGGAATCACGCTACCAGACCTCAGACTTTACTACAAATCGATAATGATTAAAACAGCATGGTACTGGCACAAAAACAGAGAAGTAGGTGTCTGGAACAGAATAGAGAGCCAAGACATGAATCCAGCTACTTACCACTATTTGATATTTGACAAGCCAATTAAAAACACTGGCTGGCAACCTGCAGAAGACTGAAACTGGACCCACACCTTTCACCATTAACTAAGATAGATCTAAAAATATGGTGTGTGTCACACTTTATGGGGGCAAGACATGATTGCCAGAGGGACTTTGCCTAATAATTACAATCAATGTAACCTGGCTTATTGTACCCTCAATGAATCCCCAACAACAACAAAAAAAAATAGAGCTGCCATTCAATCCTGCAATTCCCCTACTGGGCATATACCCAGAAGACCAAAAATCACATCATGACAAAGATATTTGTACCAGAATGTTTATTGCAGCCCTATTCATAATTGCGAAGTCATGGAAAAAGCCCAAGTGCCCATCGATCCATGAATGGATTAATAAATTGTCTTATATGTACACCATGGAATATTTTGGAGCCTTAAGGAAAGATGGAGACTTTACCTCTTTCATGTTTACATGGATTGAGCTGGAACATATCCTTCTTAGTAAAGTATCTCAAGAATGGAAGAAAAAGTATCCAATGTATTCAGCCCTACTATGACACTAATTTAGGGTTTTCACATTAAAGCTATAACCCAGTTACAACCTTAGAATTGGGGGAGGGGGTAAAGCGAGGGGAGGGAGGGAGGTAGAGGGAGGGGGATTGATGGGATTACACCTGCGGTGCATCTTACAAGTGTATATGTGAAACTTAGTAAATGTGGAATGCAAATTTCTTAGCACAATAACTGAGAAAATGTCAGGAAGGCAATGTGAACGATTGTGATGAAAGTGTGTCAAACGCTCTGTGAAACTAATGTATGATGCCCCATCATCATATCAATGTACACAGCTATGATTTAATAATAAATAAATAAATAAAATTTCAATAAAGTCACCCTTAAAAAAAAAAAAAGCTTTTTCTGCATCCATTGAGAGAATCACATGGTCTTTGTTTTTTATTTTTTTTTTATTTTTTATTTTTTTGGCCGGGGATGGGTTTGAACCCACCACCTCTGGCATATGGGACCGGCGCCCTACTCCTTGAGCCACAGGCGCCACCCCTAGTCTTTGTTTTTTAATTTGTTTATGTGCTGAATTATGTTTACAGATTTACCTATATTGAACCAGCCTTGAGACCCTGGGATAAAACCGACTTGGTCATGATGTATAATTTGTTTGATGTGTTCCTGGATTCTGTTTGTTAGGATCTTGTTGAATATTTTTGCATCCATATTGATTAGTGATTTTGGTCTATAATTTTGTTTTCTTGGCCCTGCTGCCTTCCCTGCGCTCTCCCATGTCATGCGGCTGCTGGTCGTACTGTTGATGCTCCTATGCTCTCTCACCTCTGCGCGTCTGTTTCCTTCTCCCGTGAACTGGGAAATCCCAACCCGGCCACGAGACCACTCTTCCTGCACCCGTGTCCTGAGGGAGACTGCAATGGCAACCGCCAGTTGTTCTTGGTTAGAATTTTTGGTTCTGTGGCACAGGTTAGGGCTGGTGCATGGAGGGCTGCAGAACTCCGCTTCTTGGTATGATGCACTGTAAATATAGGAGTTGGAAGAAGGAAGTCAGGTGCAGTGGGGAGGAGACAAGATGGATGACTGAAGCCAGCATTCCACAGAGGCTACCGTCCAGTAGGAGATTTAAAGGACAAAAATTCAGTTAGAACCCGGTGGATTTGAGCTGTACTAAGAGATATGGTTGAAGAACGCATGTCAACCCCACTGAGGCAAGCTGCGACCACAAGGATACAAACAAAAGGTACAAAATCCATCACCAAGCGGACAGGAGTCCCCTCCCCCATAAGAATGGCTCAGAGTGCCCCACAAACAATCGGGCAGAGTTCAAAAGTCCTCCCACTATACTCCACAGGAGAGGCCCTCTAAAAACTGGACCTACCTCCCCTACTAGGGTGCCACGGAGTCCTCCTGCCAGGCATAAAACTGTATAAACTGTATATAGACTCTACATGGAATTCTGAGCTCCCAGCGCTCCACTTCACTCACACTGAGGTCTGGAGGCCAGTCCCAGTCAGCGGAGATGGGACCGCACTGGAATGGCAGTTCCCTGAGGCACAGTGTGACAGCCATTTTAGGTGACAATACGGCCAGGCATAAAACTGTGTAAAGCTGTGCGTGTTCTCTGCCTGCAACCCCAGGCTCCCAGTACTCCCCGTGCTCCACTCTGCTCTCGCTCCAAAGTCTGGAGGCAAGTCCCCCAGGGATCCAGACTCTTGGGTGATTCCTTGAGGGGTGTATACAGTGCTGGGCTGTAGCCACTCAGTGCAGACTCTGGGGTACGGGAGCGGAGAGAGGATGGTTGGCCGGGAGGGAACTACACAGGAGCAGCGGTTGTCTGAGCCATAAAAAAGCAGCCCCCTTTTGCTAGCAATATGGCTCACTACCAAATATTCTGAAGCCACACCTCCTGTCTCCATGGGCAACCAGAGACTCTGAGTATAGTATTTGCCTGAGGCAACTTCAACTTGAAAACGGGGGAAACTCCCAGGGCGGGGCTGACCCAGAGGTCCACAATACTAAAACTAAGACGCACCTGGCCCTCAGGAGATCATCAGCCTATAGACAATACAAGAGCAAAGAGAAGCTGATTTGGAACTCAATTCAGCTTCTCTTCTGCAGGGGAACTGCAAAGTTGTTCTCTTCTGTTCTGTAAGTAACATTAATCAGGGGTGAGACTGGACCTGAGTGTAAACCCCCAACCTTCATCAAGCGCCCGAGGTTGTCATGCCTCACTTCCCCTGCTAGAGAGAGGCAGAGAGCAGCAGACTGGCAGACTTCCTTGTGATTCAGGCAGGTGCAAACTCCTAGAGTACCAATTCACTACAGGCAACTGTGTCAGCCAACTGCAGGGTTATCACTGACTGGGTGTGACAGTGGTGCAAGGTGGGGAAGGAGGCATCAACCTTCCCAGACTGATCTATTGGCTGGGTGGCTCCTCTTGACTCCACACAACACTGGATCAAGCCACACCACAGTAGTCACCAGAACCCTGTGATCCAGTTCCCAGAGACATCTTAAACTCTCTCATCCGAGACAGGGGCAGACTGAGAGAATTGATTTGGACCTTTCGAACTGAACCAATCCACTGAGTACAAATCAGGTGGTGCCCTGGGTGCACGGTGGTAGGAAGGTTTGATTTTTCTTTTCCAATTGTTTGCCGGTAGGGGGTGGGGTGAGTTAATTGCTGATATTTCCCCACAGTTGAGACTTCAATCCAGAGTACCTGTTTCACTAGGGTGGAACAGAAAACAGCTGAAAACAAGACAGAACCACTTAGCCCCAACACAACAGACAGGGCCCCAGTTTCTCAGGCCACAGCACTGTACAGGCCCTCAACAAAGCCCCAGGGGAAAAAAATCAACGGGAGTAAAACAAACATGGGGCAGAATCAGTGGAAAAACTCTGGTAACATGAATAAGCAGAATAGATCAATCCCCCCAAGGAAAGATATGGCAGATGTAATTGAAGATCCCATTCATAAACAACTGGCGGAGATGTCAGAAATCAAATTCAGAATTTGGATTGCAGACAAGATTAACAAAGTGGAATTAGGAATTCGAGGAACAATTCAAAAGTTGTCTCAAGAATTTAACTAATTTAAAGACAAAACCACCAAAGACTTAGACACACTGAAGCAAGAATTTGCAGCCCTCAAAGATATGAAAAATACAGTAGAATCCCTGAGCAACAGAATGGAGCAAGCAGAAGAAAGGATTTCTGACATTGAATATAAAGCCTTTGAACGCTCCCAAACTCTCAAAGAGGAAGAAAAATGGAGAGCAAAAATTGATCATTCTCTTAGAGAGCTCTAGGATAATTCAAAGAAGGCGAATATCCAAATCACTGGAGTTCCAGAAACAGATGAAGTGGCCTCACTGGGCACAGAGGCCCTTCTGCATGAAATTATGAAAGAGAATTTTCCAGACATGCCTAGAGATTCTGAAATTCAGAAAGTGGATAGCTTCAGAACCCCAGCACGACTCAACCCCAATAAGACATCTGCCAGGCATTTCATAATTAACTTCAATAAAGTTAATATGAAGGAGAAAATCCTCAAAGCTGCCAGGAGAAAGAAAACCATTACCTTCAAAGGGAAGAATATTAGAATGACTGCAGATCTCTCCGCTGAAACTTTTCAAGCCACAAGAGGGCGGTCATTGACTTTTATCTCCTAAAGCAAAATAACTTTCAACCCTGGATCTTGTATCCAGCAAAACTTAGTTTCATTTTTTATGGAGAAATTAAATACTTTAATGACATACATATGTTGAAGAAATTTGCCATAACCAAACCAGCTCTTCAGGATATTCTAAGACCTATCCTTTATAATGACCAACCCAATCATCTACGACAAAAGTAAGATCAGAAACTTTGGATCAAACTCTAATTTCCACACTGGCAAAAGGATTAAAAATGGCCTCTGGACTTTTGAAAAACATGATACTCAAAACTTCACCAGACTTATCAATATTTTCCATTAATGTAAATGGCTTAAACTGTCCTCTAAGGAGGCATAGGTTAGCTGACTGGATACAAAAACTCAGGCCAGATATTTGTTGCATAAAAGAGTCACATCTTAACTTAAAAGACGAATACAGACTCAGGGTGAAAGGATGGTCATCCATATTTAAGGCAAATGGTAATCAGAAAAAAGAAGGTGTTGCAATTTTATTTGCAGATACAATAGGCTTTAAACCAACAAAAGTAAGGAAGGACAAGAATGGTCACTTCATATTTGTTAAGGGTTATACTCAATATGATGAGATTTCAATTATTAATATCTATGCATCCAAACAGAATACACCTCAATTTATAAGAGAAACTCTAACACACATGAGCAACTTGATTTCCACCAGCTCCATAATCATCGGAGATTTCAACACTCCTTTGAAACTGTTGGATCGATTCTCCAAAAAGGAGCTGAGCAAAGAAATCTTAGATTTAAACCAAACTATCCAACATTTGGATTTAGCAGACATCTACAGAACTTTTCATCCCAACAAAACTGAATACACATATATCTCATCAGCCCATGGAACTTTCTCCAAAATAGGCCACATTTTAGGTCACAAGTCTAACCTCAGTAAATTTAAAGGAATAGAAATTATTCCATGCATCCTCTCAGACCACCATAGAATAAAACTTGAGCTGAGTAACAACAGGAATAGGCATAGTCATACAAAAACATGGAAGTTAAATAACCTCATGCAGAATGATAGCTGGGTCAGAGATGAGATTAAGAAAGAAATCCCAAAGTTTTTAGAAAAAAACAACAATGAACACATGAACTATCAGAGCCTCTGGGACACCGCAAAGGAAGTTCTAAGAGGGAAATTTATAGCACTGCAAGCCTTCCTCAAGAGAATGGAAAGAGAGGAAGCAAACAACTTAATGGGACATCTCAAGCAACTGGAAAAGGAAGAACACTCCAACTCCAAACCCAGCAGAAGAAAAGAAATAACCAAAATTAGAGCAGAATTAAATGAAATTGAGAACAAAAGAATAATACAACAGATCAATGAATCAAAAAGCTGGTTTTTTGAAAATGTCAATAAAATAGATAAACCTTTGGCCAACCTAATTAGGAAGAAAAGAGTAAAATCTCTAATCTCATCAATCAGAAACAACAAAGACGAAATAGCAACAGACTCCACAAAAATCCAAAAAAACCTTAATGAATATTACAAGAAACTTTATTCTCAGAAATATGAAAATCTGAAGGAAATTGACCAATACTTGGAAGCACATCACCTTCCAAGACTTAGAATCAAGTGGAAATGTTGAACAGGCCCATATCAAGTTCGGAAATAGCATCAACCATACAAACCTCCCTAAAAAGAAAAGCCCGTCACCAGATGGTTTCACGTCAGAATTCTACCAAACCTTTAAAGAGGAATTAGTACCTATATTCCTCAACCTTTTCCAAAAGGTAGAAAAAGTAGGAAGATACCCAACACGTTCTATGAAGCAAACATTACCCTGATCCCCAAACCAGGAAAAGACCCAACAAGAAAAGAAAATTATAGACCAATATCACTAATGAATATCAATGCAAAAATATTCAACAAGACCCTAACAAACAGAATCCAGCAACACATCAAACAAATTATACATCATGACCAAGTCGGTTTTATCCCAGGGTCTCAAGGCTGGTTCAATATATGTAAATCTATAAATGTAATCCAGCACATAAACAAATTAAAAAACAAAGACCATATGATTTTCTGAATCGATGATGAAAAAGCTTTTGATAATATCCAGCATCCCTTCCTGATCAGAACACTTAAGAAAATCGGTATAGAAGGGACATTTCTTAAACTGATAGAGACCATCTGGCGCAAACCCACAGCCAATATCATATTGAATGGAGATAAACTGGAATCATTTCCACTCAGATCAGGAACCAGACAAGGCTGCCCATTGTCTTCATTGCTTTTTAACATTGTAATGGAAGAAGTTTTAGCCACCACAATTAGGGAAGAAAAGGCGATCAAGGGTATCCATATAGGGTCAGAAGAGATCAAACATATGCTCTTGGCAGATGATATGATAGTATATGTGGAAAACACTAGGGACTCTACTACAAAACTCTGAGAAGTGATCAAGGAATACAGCAGCGTCTCAGGTTACAAAATCAACATTCATAAATCGGTAGCCTTTGTATATACCAACAATAGTCAAGTTAAAAAAACAGTTAAGGACTCTATCCCATTCACAGTAGTGCCAAAGAAGATGAAATATTTGGGAATTTATCTAACAAAAGATGTGAAAGATCTCTATAAAAGGAACTATGAAACTCTAAGAAAAGAAATAGCTGAAAATATTAACAAATGGAAAAACATACCAAGCTCATGGTTGGGAAGAATCAACATTGTTAAAATGTCCATACTAGACAAAGCAATATATTATTCCAATGCAATCCCTATTAAAGCTCCAATGTCATACTTTAAAGATCTTGAAAAAACAATACTTCGTTTTATATGGAATCAGAAAAAACCTTGAGTAGCCAAGACATTACTCAGAAATAAAAACAAAGCAGGAGGAATTACGCTACCAGTCCTCAGATTGTACTACAAGTCGATAGTGATCAAAACAGCATGGTATTGGCACAAAAACAGAGAAGTAGATGTCTGGAACAGAATAGAGAACCAAGAGATGAATCCACCTACTTAGCGTTATTTAATCTTTGACAAGCCAATTAAAAACATTTAGTGGGGGATTTCGGAGGGGAGACAAGATGGCGGACTGAAGCCAGCTTTCAACAGAGGCTCCCGTCCAGAAGGAGAGTTAAGGCACAGGAATTTAGTAAGTATCATGGTGGACTTGAGCCTCACCAAGAGAGAAGATTGAAGAACGCACATCAACACCACTGAGGCAAGCTGTGATCACAAGGACGCAAACAAAAGGTACAAAATCCACCACCAAGTGGACGGGAGTCCTCCTCCCCCATGAGACCGGCTCAAAAGCCCCACAATTGAACAAGTGGGCAGAAATTAAAGGCCCTCCCACTACACTCCAGGGAGAGACCTTCTAAAAACTGGACCTACCTCCCCTACTGGGGTGCCGTGGCGTTCTCCTGCCGGGCATAAAACTGAATAAAACTTTGAGAATCCTTCGCCGGCAACCCTTCCGGCGCTCCCCTCCCGCCCACTTAGGTCTGGAGGCCTGTCCCCCAGGAGTTCGGATCCTTGGGTGATTTCTCAAGGGGAGTGGACAGTCCCCGAGTTGCGACTTATCAGCATTGACTCTGAGGCACGCGAGTGAGGAGAGGGCACCGGGCTGAGGGGGAGTCACGCCTTGGCGGCACTTCCCTGCGGTGCAGTTCACCAACCCTCCCCGGGCAACATTACGGGGCACAAGACTGAATAAGACTCTAGCTTCCCCACTGAGAGCTGAGAGCCCCTACTCTCACTCGGGGTCTGAGGGCCTATCACCCAGGAGTTCGGATCCTTAGGTGATTTCTCGAGGGGAGTGCACAGTGCCTGAGTTGCGTCAGGTCAGCGCCGACTCTGGGACACGTGAGCGAGGAGAGGACACTCTGCTGAGGGGAAATCAAGCCTTGGGGGCACTTCCCTGAGGTGCAGTGCAGGAGCCCTCTCCGAGCCGTAGTGTTGCGTAAAACTGAATGAAACTCTAGCTTCACCCCCCACTGCCAATCGGTGTCTGGGGGCCCATCACCCAACACTTCTGATTCTTGGGGGATCTCTTGAGGGGTGTGGACCCAGCACAAACTGTGGTCACTCAGTGCTGACTCTGGGGCGCGGGACAGAGGAGAAAAGGGTCGCCTGAGTGCCCACACCAGAGCAGCAGTTCCCTGGAGGTAGATCAACAGCCGTTTTTTCTTTAAGGGCAGAACGCTCACTTCTGGATATTCTGAGGCCACACCCCCTGTCTCCCTGGGCAACCAGAGGAGGCCACCGGTGAGCGGGGGATTTCCTGACACGGCTCACAAACCCGGGAAGCGTCCAGGGAGGGGCCGACCCAGAGAGGTGTTCGAATGCAAATCTCCAGCAGCAAAGACGTTTGAACTCAAAACAGCCTGTCTTCTGTAGGCGATTTCGACAGGAACAGAGACAGAACCCCGCAAAGTTGTCTGTTCTGTTCTGTTCTGTTCTGTTCTGTTAGCAGCATCCATCAGGGACGGGGCTAAGCCTGAGTGAACACCTCCTTCCCATCACCTGCATCAAACACTCAAAGAAGTCAGGCCACATCTCCTCCTGCTAGATAGCGGCAGTCTGAGGGGACCTGGCAGACTTCCTTGCGATTCAGGCAGGTGCAAACCCCTGGAGTGTCTGTTCACTGCAGGCAACTGGGTTAGCCATCTGCAGAGATACCAGTGACTGGGTCCGACGGAGGGGCAAAGTGGGGAAGGAGACGTCAACCTTCCTAGACTGCTCTGTTTGCTGGTTGGCTCCTCCTGACTCCACGCTGCACTGGGGTGAGCCGTGTCAGAGGAGTCACCAGGCCCCTGTGATCCAGTTCCAAGAGACCTCTTGAACTCTCCCACCCGAGACAAGTGCCGATTGAGACAGCTGATTTGGACCTTTTGAACTGGGCTAATAGACTAAGAACTTTTCAGGCAGTGCCCTGGGTGTGCGGTTGTAGGAAGGTTTGACTCTCCTTTTCAAACTGGGGCCAGAGGGGGGCAGGGGGGGTGACTTAATTGGTGATTTTTCCACACAGCTGAGACTTCAAGCCAGAGTAGAAGTTGCAATAGGATCAAACAGAAACCAGCTGAAAGCAAGACAGAACCACTTTGCTCCACCACACCAGACAGGGCCCCAGTTTCTCAGGCCACAACACTGTACGGGTCCTCGATAATACCCCAGGGGAAAAACCAAAGGGAGTAAAATAACCATGGGGCGGAATCAGTGGAAAAACTCTGGTAACATGAATAACCAGAATAGATCAACCCCCCCAAGAAAAGACACGGCAGATGGGATTGAAGATCCCATTCATAAACAAGTGACTGAGATGTCAGAAATCGAATTCAGAATTTGGATGGCAGACAAGATTAATAAAATGGAATTAGGAATTCGAGGAGAAATTCAAAAATTGTCTCAAGAATTTAACGAATTTAAAGACAAAACCACCAAAGACTTAGACACACTGAAGCAAGAACTTTCAGCCCACAAAGATATGAAAAATACAGTAGAATCCCTCAGCAACAGAATGGAGCAAACAGAAGAAAGGATTTATGACATTGAAGATAAAGTCTTCCAACGCTAGCAATCTCTCAAAGAGGAAGGGAAATGGAGAGCAAAAACGGATCACTCACTCAGAGAACTCTCAGGTAATTCGAAAAAAAGCAACATAAGGATTATAGGAATTTCTCAGAACGATGAAGTCGCCTCCGAGGGCACAGAGGCCCTTCTGCATGAAATTATGAAGGAAAATTTTCCAGACATGCCTAGAGAATCTGAAATTCAGATAGCAGACAGCTTGAGAACCCAAACACGATTCAACCCCAATAAGTCATCCCCCAGACATATCATAATTAGCTTCACTAAAGTTAACATGAAAGAGAAAATTCTCAAAGCAGCCCGGCGAAAGAAAACTATAATGTACAAAGGTAAGAATATTAGAATAACTTCAGATCTCTCTGCTGAAACTTTTCAAGCCGGAAGAGGCTGGTCATCAACTTTGAATCTCCTAAAGCAAAAAAACTTTCAACCCAGGATCTTGTATCCAGCTAAACTGAGTTTCATCTACGATGGAGAAATTAAATACTTCAATGACATTCGTATGTTGAAAAAATTTGCCATAAGTAAACCAGCTCTTCAGGATGTTCTCAGACCTATCCTCCACAATGACCAACCCAATACTATACAACAAAAGTAAACTCACTCAGAAACTTCGGATCAAACTCCAACTTCCACACTGGCAAAAGGATTAAAAATGTCCACTGGACCTTTGAAAAACTTGATACCCAAAATTTCACCAGACTTATCAATACTCTCCATCAATGTGAATGGCTTAAACTGTCCTCTAAAGAGACATAGGTTAGCTGACTGGATACAAAGACTCAAGCCAGATATTTTTTGCATACAAGAGTCACATCTCAACTTAAAAGACAAATACAGACCGAGGGTGAAAGGATGGACATCCATATTTCAGGCAAATGGTAATCAGAAAAAAGCAGGTGTTGCAATTTTATTTGCAGATACAGTAGGCTTTAAACCATCAAAAGTAAGGAAGGACAAGAATGGTCACTTCATATTTGTTAAGGGTAATACTCAATATGATGAGATCTCAATTATTAATATCTATGCACCCAACCAGAATGCACCTCAATTTATAAGAGAAACTCTAACAGACATGAGTAACTTGATTTCCTCCAGCTTCATAATCGTCAGAGATTTCAACACTCCCTTTGCAGTGTTGGATCGATCCTCCAGAAAGAAGCTGAGCAAAGAAATCTTAGATTTAAACCTCACCATCCAATATTTAGATTTAGCAGACATCTACAGAACATTTCATCCCAAAAAAACTGAATACACATACTTCTCATCAGCCCACGGAACTTACTCCAAAATTGATCACATTTTAGGTCACAAGTCTAACCTCAGTAAATTTAAAGGAATAGAAATTATTCCATGCATCTTCTCGGACCATCATTGAATAAAACTTGAATTGAGTAACAACAGGAATCTGCATACCCATACAAAAATATGGAAGTTAAATAACCTTATGCTGAATGATAGCTGAGTCAGAGATGAGATTAAGAAAGAAATCGCCAATTTTTTGGAACAAAACGACAATGAAGACAAAAACTATCAGAACCTCTGGGACACTGCAAAGGCAGTTCTAAGAGGGAAATTTATACAACTGCAAGCCTTCCTCAAGAGAACGGAAAGAGAGGAAGTTAACAACTTAATGGGACATCTCACGCAACTGGAAAAGGAAGAACATTCCAACCCCAAACCCAGTAGAAGAAAAGAAATAACCAAAATTAGAGCAGAATTAAATGAAATTGAAAACAAAAGAATAATACAACAGATCAATAAATCAAAAAGCTGGTTTTTTGAAAAGGTCAATAAAATAGATACACCTCTGGCCAACCTAATCAGGAAAAAAAGTGTAAAATCTCTAATATCATCAATCAGAAACAACAAAGACGAAATAACCACAGACTCGTCAGAAATCCAAAAAATCCTTAATGAATATTACAAGAAACTTTATTCTCAGAAATATGAAAATCTTAAGGAAATAGACCAATACTTGGAAGTACGTCACCTTCCAAGACTTAACCAGAATCAAATGGAAATGTTGAACAGACCCATATCAAGTTCAGAAATAGCATCAACTATACAAAACCTCCCTAAAAAAAAAAGCCCGGGACCAGATGGTTTCATGTCAGAATTCTACCAAACCTTTAAAGAGGAATTAGTACCTATATTACTCAACCTGTTCCAAAAGGTAGAAAAAGAAGGAAGACTACCCAATACGTTCTATGAAGCAAACATCACCCTGATCCCCAAACCAGGAAAAGACCCAACAAGAAAAGAAAATTATAGACCAATATCACTAATGAATATAGATGCAAAAATATTCAACAAGATCCTAACAAACAGAATCCAGCAACACATCAAACAAATTATACATCATGACCAAGTTGGTTTTATCCCAGGGTCTCAAGGCTGGTTCAATATACGTAAATCTATAAATGTAATTCAGCACATAAACAAATTAAAAAACAAAGACCATATGATTCTCTCAATTGATGCAGAAAAAGCTTTTGATAATATCCAGCATCCTTCATGATCAGAACACTCAAGAAAATTGGTCTAGAAGGGACTTTTCTTAAACTGATAGAGGCCATCTACAGCAAACCCACAGCCAATATCATATTGAATGGAGTTAAATTGGAATCATTTCCACTCAGATCAGGAACCAGACAAGGCTGCCCATTGTCTCCATTGCTTTTCAACATTGTAATGGAAGTTTTAGCCACCGCAATTAGGGAAGAAAAGGCGATCAAGGGTATCCACATAGGGTCAGAAGAGATCAAACTCTCGCTCTTCGCAGATGATATGATTGTGTATCTGGAAAACACTAGGGACTCTACTACAAAACTCCTAGAAGTGATCAAGGAATACAGCAGCGTCTCAGGTTACAAAATCAACATTCAGAAATCGGTAGCCTTTATATACACCAACAACAGTCAAGTTGAAAAAGCAGTTAAGGACTCTATCCCATTCCCAGTAGTGCCAAAGAAGATGAAATATTTGGGAATTTACCTAACAAAAGACGTGAAAGATCTCTATAAAGAGAACTATGAAACTCTAAGAAAAGAAATAGCTGAAAATGTTAACAAATGGAAAAACATACCATGCTCATGGCTAGGAAGAATCAACATTATCAAAATGTCCATACTACCCAAAGCAATATATAATTTCAACGCACTCCCTATTAAAGCTCCACTGTCATATTTTAAAGATCTTGAAAAAACATTACTTCGTTTTATATGGAATCAGAAAAATCCTTGAATAGGCAAGACATTACTCAGAAATAAAAGCAAAACAGGAGGAATCACACTACCAGACCTCAGACTTTACTACAAATCGGTAGTGATCAAAACAGCATGGTATTGGCACAAAAACAGAGAAGTAGATATCTGGAACAGAATAGAGAACCAAGAGATGAATCCAGCTACTTACCGCTATTTGATTTTTGACAAGCCAATTAAAAACATTCAGTGGGGAAAAGATTCCCTATTTAACAAATGGTGCTGGGTGAACTGGCTGGCAACCTGCAGAAGACTGAAACTGGACCCACACCTTTCACCATTAACTAAGATAGACTCTCATTGGATTAAAGATTTAAACTTAAGACATGAAACTATAAAAATACTAGAGGAGAATGCAGGGAAAACCCTTGAAGAAATTGGTCTGGGTGAGTATTTCATGAGGAGAACCTCCCGGGCAATTGAAGCAGCTTCAAAAATACACTACTGGGACTAGATCAAACTAAAAAGCTTCTGCACAGTCAAGAACACAGTAAGTAAAGCAAGCAAACATCCCTCAGAATGGGAGATGATATTTGTAGGTTATGTCTCTGACAAAGGTTTAATAACCAGAATCCACAGAGAACTCAAACACATTAGCAAGAATAGAACAAGGGAACCCATTGCAGGCTGGGCGAGGGATTTGAAGAGAAACTTCTCTGAAGAAGACAGGCGCATGGCCTTCAGACATATCAAAAAATGCTCATCATCTTTAATCATCAGAGAAATGCAAATCAAAACTACTTTGAGATACCATCTAACTCCAGTGAGACTAGCCTATATCACAAAATCCCAAGACCAGAGTTTTTGGCATGGATGTGGAGAAAAGGGAACAATTTTGCACTGCTGGTGGGAATGCAAATTAGTACATTCCTTTTGGAAAGAGATATGGAGAACACTTAGAGATCTGAAAATAGATCTGCCATTCAATCCTGTAATCCCTCTACTGGGCATAGACCCAGAAGACCAAAAATCACATCATAACAATATATTTGTACTAGAATGTTTATTGCAGCCCAATTCATAATTGCTAAGTTATGGAAGAAGCCCAAGTGCCCATCGATCCATGAATGGATTAATAAATTGTGGTATATGTACACCATGGAATATTATGCAGCCTTAAAAAAGATGGAGACTTTACCTCTTTCATGTTTACATGGATGGAGCTGGAACATATTCTTCTTAGTAAAGTATCTCAAGAATGGAAGAAAAAGTACCCAATGTACTCAGCCCTACTATTAAACTAATTTAGGTTTGCACATGAAATCTATAACCCAGTTACAACCTAAGAATAGGGGGAAGGGGGAAAGGGAGGGGAGGGTGGGAGGAGGTGGGTAGAGGGAAGGGGATTGGTGGGATTACACCAATGGTGCATCTTACAAGGGTATATGTCAAACTTGGGAAACGGTCTGTGAAGCTGTTGAATGATGCCCCATGATTATATCCATGTACACAGCTATGATTTAAGAAAAAAAAATTAAAATAAAATAAACTCTTTATTACACATTTTCCAATGGTGGAGATGAACCATGAAAAATAAGTAAATATGGAATGAAAAGGCAACATATATAATGGGAGAAAATACAGTACTTGCAAACTATCCATCTAACAAGAAGTTAATATCCAGAATGTATAAAGAAATCAGTAGCAAAATTTTTTTTTGAGAAATGTGATTTAAATACAAGCAAAAGGCTTGAGCAGACATTTCTCAAAAGAAGACATATCTGACCAGAAGATATATAGAAAAACGCTCACTATCACTAATCATCAAAGAATTGCAAATCAAAAACCACCGTAAGATATTACCTCAGACCTGTTTGCTAATTTGCTTGGACATTGCAGTAGAATGTTTATTGCAGCTTAATTCAGTCAGGACATGGAATCAACCCAAGTGTCAGCACAGGATTGAATTAATAAACTGTGGCATATGTGTGCCATGAAATCCTATTCAGCCATAAAAAGATGGAGACTTTACATCTTTTGTATTTACCTGGATGAAGTTGAAACACATTCTTAGTAAAGTATCACAAGAATGGAAAAGCAAGTATCTAATGTTCTCAATACTTACATGAAACCGATTAAACTACATACCCATACAGAGAAAAACACAATTTAATTCAAATGGGGAGAAAGGGGAGGAGGGGCCATAGCTTGTAAAGGCAAATGATAACACTTAAAACCAAACTTTGTAGATTTTTTTTAAATGCAGCTTTAACAATTGTCAAATTTCTCTTCTGCATCTATATTGAACACTGAGCTTTAAAAAAAAAATCCTCCATTTGGTTTTCTATACCAGTTTTATAACTTCCTCAATTTCTTTACCCGTTTTGTTCAGATTTATATCTGAATAAAAAGAATAAAGACTATCTTATGACTATCACCATTTCTGATTATGGGGCTACATCAACAAGCTGACAGGTGGGGAGTGAGTAGCAGGTTCATCCCTGATATTCCAGTATTAAGTCACATGCTCCTGTTCTATGTACATTCTCTGGGCAGGTCCTGGGTGAACTTACCCTCCAGTCCTCTTTTTGATCTACTCTATTTTGCAAAAGATGAACTCTCAACACAATTGTCAGTTGGTTTATAGCCAATGACAATTACTGGAAAGAAACTGTAGGGTGAGAGAAAGATGGAGGCTGTGGCTTTCTTCCATCTTTTTGCCAGTGGTGTTACAATCGACAGGAGCTGTGTTTCCCAGGGTGGCCCCAGATACATCTCAGTGACCCTGATCCCTACCAGTGCTCCGATAACACTGCTTCCTTTTATCCCTTCAGAGTGATTTCCCACTGTTTGAGCTTTGGCGGGTCTCACTGTCCTCTACTGGCCTTCTCTGTTCATCAGTGTGTAGCCATTTCCTTCACCTCTTTTCTTCCTCACCTCTGTATGGTATAGTGATTGGCAGATGATAGGAACTGAATAATTATTTACTGAAGGAATGAATGAATAAAGTCTTAAATCGTCTCAAAAAAATTTTTCTTTTCTTGTTGGGTCTTTTCCTGGTTTGGGGATCAGGGTGATGTTTGCTTTATAGAACATGTTGGGGAGTCTTCCTTCTTTTTCTATATTTTAGAACAGGTTGAGTAATATAGGTACTAGTTCCTCTTTAAAGGTTTGGTAGAATTCTGACATGAAGCCATCTGGTCCCGGGCTTTTCTTTTTAGGGAGATTTTGTATGGTTGATGCTATTTCAGAACTTGATATTGGCCTGTTCAACATTTCCACTTGATTCTGGCTAAGTCTTGGAAGGTGACGTGCTTCCAAGTAGTGGTCAATTTCCTTCCAATTTTTTGGAAACTTTATTTCTGAAAATAAAGTTTCTTGTAATATTCATTAAGGATTTTTGAATTTCTGAAGAGTCTGTTGTTATTTCGTCTTTGTCATTTCTGATTGATGAAATTAGAGAGTCTACTCTTTTTTTCCTGGTTAGGTTAGCCAAAGGTGTTATCTATTTTATTGACCTTTTCAAAAAACCAAATTTTGATTTATTGATCTGTTGTATAATTTTTTTTGTTTTCAATTTCATTTAATTCTGCTCTAACTTTGGTTATTTCTTTGCTTCTACTGGGTTTGGGGTTGGAATGTTCTTCCTTTTCCAGTTGCTTGAGATGTCCCATTAAGTTGTTAACTTCCTCTCTTTCCGTTCTCTTGAGGAAGGCTTGCAGTGCTATAAATTTCCCTCTTTAGACTGCCTTTGCAGTGTCCCAGATGTTCTGATAATTCATGTCTTCATTGTTGTTTTATTCCAAAAATTTGGCATTTTCCTTCTTAATCTCATCTATGACCCAGCTATCATTCCTCATAAGGTTATTTAACTTCCATGTTTTTGTATGAGAGTGCAGATTCCTGTTGTTACTGAGTTCAACTTTTATTCCCTGGTGGTCGAAGAAGATAAAAGGAATAATTTCTATTCCTTTAAATTTACTGAGGTTAGACTTGTGACCTAAGTTTTGATCAATTTTGGAGTATGTTCTGTGGGCTGATGAGAAGTATGTGTATTCACTTTTGTTGGGATGAAATGTTCTGTAGATGTCTGTTAAATCCAGATATTGGATGGTTAGGTTTAAATCTAAAATGTCTTTGCTCAGCTTCTTATTGGAGGATTCATCCAATACTGCCAAAGGAGTGTTAAAATCTCTGACTATTATGGAGCTGAAGGAAATCAAGTTGCTCATGTCTGTTAGAGTTTCTCTTATGATTTGTGAATAAAATCAAATGCAAGATACTTTTTAGAACTATATATATGTATATAGTATTGTAATAATATTAAGTTTATGTAATTAGTTTATTTAATCATTATACAAATATTTATGAGGCACTTATTACATGCCAACATAGAGTTAGGGAAACCAAACAAAAGAGTTTCTAGTCTAGCAAAAGAGATAGATGTGTCAAAAAACCCCAAAAATTATACTGCTGTATGAGCCAAGAAGAGGGGCTGAACAATAACCTTTGGTTTCTGAAAAGAATTGAATTTGAAATGGCCATGAATTTTGTTACCACCATGAAGAAAGGAAAAAAGAATTCAATAGAAGAAGCAAAATATGCAAGATTACTCTGGCATAAGATCATGAAGTGTAAAAAAAAGAAAGAAGAACATGAAGTGATAAAGAAAGGAAGGAAGGGAATTATAAGAACAAAGTGGCTGACAGGATTGACAGGTATCCTAATTTGGGTTTCTTGCAAACAAACTCTATGATGAGGATTTATGTACAAATTGTTTATTGCTTCCAGGAGAAACCATAAGACACAGAGAGAATCATGGAAGAGAAAATGAGTAAGACATGCAAATGTCTAATTTTATGCAATTTCCCATACAAGGTAGCTTCAGCCTTGTCCTCAGTATAATTCTGAAATATAAGTCATCTCTAAAAATTGTCTGACTTGAAGACAAAGACCTAGGATTTCCTACTTCTGCACATGAACCCTTTGTCCAAGGATAACCCCAGGTGATGTCAATTCCCAGCTATTTCTTTTTCCCTGTTTTTGAAAGAAAAGCAATTCTAGTAGCTGGATAGGTCCCTTAAGTGGTGTTGAAGGTAGAGATACACAAACAAAAAATCAGCCAAGAGTGAATTTTAAAGTACACAAATAAAAAAAAAATCATCCAGAATGTCAAAGGATCTCTGATATGATACAAACTGTGACAAATTAATGTAACTGTATAATAAATTTATTGTATAACCTCAATGAAAGATGGGAGAAAAAAGGAGCTGACCTAAGTAACTTTGAAAAATTGTCTTTTGACTAAAAAATATAATGCTAAAAGACAAAAAGAACTGTAAATAAAGGGTGTACTCTAGTTGGTAAATTTGTATTTCAAAAGGGTATGGATAAAGAAGTCTGAACTACTAAGTTCATAAATGATAGATAATGTAATCACATTTCTCCCTGTCAATGAAAAAAGTTACAAATAAACCAGGGAGAGAACTGCAATGAACCCTGTGGATTAGAATTGGTGACAATAAGTACAAATTCATCTTTATCTTAATATACATACAAGATCTGACAATTATGTTCATGAACTTTCCACCATGAACTTACATAGGCAGCACTGTACAAACAACTTGCTAAAGATTCATAACTTTGGTTTATCAGTGTCTCACAGTTGTGTTCATGTTGATGTGTGGTGGTGTCTTGCTGAGTGACTGTCATTATTGTTGAGTGTTTTTGTATGCTGTTCTGAAAATGTCAGATCTTAAATTAGAGCAACAAACAATGATAACTTACATGTTAAACTTGGCAAGAGTAGATGTGAAATAAGGGACATGTTAGTCCAAGTTTATGAAGATAATGTCATGATTGAAATAGAAGTATACAAATGGATTAAATGTCTTTCTAGGGGGAGAGGAAGTCTCACTGATGAAGAGGGTCAGAGTGGTCAGTAATGAGCAGAACTGACAAACACATTGCAAAAATTTGTTGAATTGTGCACCAAAATCATTGGCTGACTGTGAGAAGCCTAGCAGACCAAGTAAACATTGACAGAAATCTTGGGCAACTCATGGCTTTTTCAACAAGACAGCACTGTTTATGAGGGAGTTTTTATCCAGTAAACTATTAACTATATTGGGGGCAGAGACAAGATGGCGGACTGAAGCCAGCTTTCCACAGAGGCTCCCGTCCTGAAGGAGAGTTAAGGGACAAAAATTTAGCAAGTAACCAGATGGATTTGAGCAGCACCAAGCGAGAAAGTTGAAGAACGCACATCAACCCCGCTGAGGAGAGCTGCGACCACAAGGACGCAAACAAAAGGTATAAAACCCACCACCAAGCGGACAGGAGTCCCCCCTCACCCATCCGATTGGCTTAAGAGCCCCACAAACAAACAGGCAGAAATCAAAGGCCCTCCCACTACACTTCATGGGAGAGACCTACTAAAATCTGGACCTACCTCCCTTACTAGGGTGCGTAGGCGTTCTCCTGCCAGGCATAAAACTGTATAAAACTGTTAATATTCTTTGCTGGCAACTTTGAGCTCCCAGCACTTCCCTCCACTCTCTCTGATGTCTGAAAGCCTGTCCCCCAGGAGTTCGGATTCTTGGGTGACTTCTAGAGGGTACAGGACAGTCCCTGAACTGCGGCTGGTCAGTGCTGATTCTGGGGCATGGGAGAGAGGTGAGGACAGTCAGCGGAGGGAGACCCTCACCAGACCAGCTCTTCCCCGAGGTGTGGTGCAGCAGCCATATTTGGGCAACAATACAACCAGGAATAAAACTGAGTGGAACTGTGTGACCTCGCTACCAGGGACTCCGGGCTCCCTGCGGCTCTGGGCTCCCGGCGCTCCCCCCGCCCTCATTCTGTGGTCTGGGGACCTGAGAGCCTGCCATGTGACTGGGCAAGGAACTGGATGGAACTGAGTCTGTTTGGTGCTGGCAGCTCTGGGCTCCAGCTGCTCTGCCCACCCCACCCTTACTCTGAAGCCTGAAGGCTTGAGCTGCGGCGGTGTGGCCAGGTGAGAGACTGGGAAGAGCTCAGTGTGCTCGCTGCCAGCAGCTCTGGGCTCCCTGCAGCTCTGGGCTCCTGGCGGTTCTGGGCTCCCTGAGGTTCTGGACTCCCAGTGACTCTAGCTCCTGGCGCTACCCCACCCTCACTCTGTGATCCGGAGACCTGAGCACCTGCCGGGCAGCCAGGCAAGGAACTAAGTGGAACTGAGTGTGTTCACTGCCGACGGACCTGGGGTCCCACCACTCCCACTATCCCACCCTCACTCTGAAACCTGGAGGCTTGGGCTGCCCCGGTGCAGCGGAGCTAAAGATTGAGAGCAACTGAGTGTGCTCACCGCCAGTGGCTCTGGGAACCCGGCGCCCCACCCCACCCTCACTCTGGGATCTGAGGCCCATCCCCCGGGAGTCCAGATTCTTTGGGGGTTTTGATGGGGGGTGGACAGTGCCCAAACTGCAGCTGGTCAGTCCTGACTCTGGGATGCAGAATTGAGGCTGGGGGAGACCCACATCAGAGCGGCAATTCCCTGAGGCGGCTGAAGCCATACCCCCTGCCTTCCTGGGCAACCAGAAGAGGCCACCCCTGAGTATAGGATTTACATGAGATGACTCAAAGATGCAGGAAACTTACAGGGCAGGGCCAACTCTGAGAACTGAGACTTCAACCCAGAGCAAGTGCTTCAATGGGGTCAAACAGAAGCCAGCTGAAAATAAGTCAGAAACACTTAGCCCCACCACACCAGACAGGGCCCTGGTCTCTCAGCCCACAGCACTGAATGGGCCCTCAACAAAACTCCAGGGGAAAAATCAAAGGGAGTAAAACAATCATGGGGCAGAATCAGTGGAAAAAATCTGGTAACATGAATAACCAAAATAGATCAACCCCCCAAGGAAAGACATGGCGGATGTAATTGAAGATCCCATTCATAAACAACTGGCAGACATGTCAGAAATCGAATTCAGAATTTGGATTGCAGACAAGATTGATAAAATAGAATTAGGAATCCAAGGAGAAATTCAAAAGTTGTCTCAAGAATTTAACAAATTTAAAGACAAAACCACCAAAGACTTAGACACACTGAAGCAAGAATTTGCAGTCCTTAAAGATATGAAAAATACAGTAGAATCCATCACCAACAGAATGGACCAAGCAGAAGAAAGGATTTCTGACATTGAAGATAAAGCCTTTGAATGCTCCCAAACTCTCAAAGAGGAAAAGAAATGGAGAGCAAAAATTGATCATTCTCTTAGAGAGCTCTGGGATAATTCGAAGAAGGTCAATATACGAATAATAGGAATTCCGGAAAACGATAAAGTGGCATTGATGGGCACAGAGGCCCCTCTGCATGAAATTATGAAAGGGCATTTTCCAGACATGCCTAGAGATTCTGAAATTCAGATAGCAGAAAGTTTCAGAACTCCAACACCATTCAACCCCCATAAGTCATGCCCCAGACATATCATAATTAGTTTCATTAAAGTTAACATGAAGGAGAAAATTCTCAAGGTTATCAGGCGAAAGAAAGCCATTACCTACAAAGGTAAGAACATTAGAAGGACTGCAGATCTCTCTGCTGAAACTTTTCAAGCCAGAAGAGGGTGGTCATCGACTTTTAATCTCCTAAAGCAAAATAACTTTCAACCCCGGATCCTGTACCCAGCTAAACTGAGTTTCATCTATGATGGAGAAATTAAATACTTTAATGAAATTCATATGTTGAAGAAATTTGCCACAACCAAACCAGCTCTTCAGGATATTCTCAGACCTACACTCCATAATGACCAACCCAATCCTCTACTACAAACGTAAACTCACTCAGAAACTTCTGATTAAACTCCAACTTCTACAATGGTGAAAAGATTAAAAATGTCCACAAGACTTTTGAAAATCTCAATACCCAAAATTTCACCAAACTTATCAATAGTCTCCATTAATGTGAATGGCTTAAACTGTCCTCTAAAGAGACATAGGTTAGCTGACTGGATACAAAAACTCAGACCAGATAGCCGTTGCTTACAAAAGTCACATCTTAACTTAAAAGACAAAAACAGACTCAGGGTGAAAGGATGGTCATTCATAATTCAGGCAAATGGTAACCAGAAAAAAGCAGGTGTTGCAATTTTATTTGCAGACACAATAGGCTTTAAACCAACAAAAGTAAGGAAGGACAAGAACGGTCATTTCATATCATACTCAATATGATGAGATTTCAATTATTAATATCTATGCACCCAAACAGAGTGCACATCAATTTATAAGAGAAACTCTAACAGACATGAGGAACTTGATTTTCTCCAGCTCAATAATAGTCGGAGATTTAAACACTTCTTTGAAAGTGTTGGATCAATCCTCCAACAAAAAGCTGAGCAAAGAAATTTTAGATTTAAATCTAACCATTCAGCATTTAGATTTGGCAGACATCTACAGAACATTTTTTCCTAACAAAACTGAATACACATACTTCTCATCAGCCCACGGAACTTACTCCAAAATTGATCACATCTTAGGTCACAAGTCTAACCTCAGTAAATTTAAAGGAATAGAAGTTATTCCATGCATATCCTCAGACCATCATGGAATAAAACTTGAGCTGAGTAACAACAGGAATCTGCATACTCATACAAAAACATGGACGTTAAATAACCTCATGCTGAATGATAGCTGGGTCAAACATGAGATCAAGAAGGAAATTGCCAAATTTTTGGAACAAAACGACAATGAAAACATGAACAATCAGAACCTCTGTGACACCTCAAAGGCCGTTCTAAGAGGGAAATTTATAGCACTGCAAGCCTTCCTCAGGAGAACAGAAAGAGAGGAAGTTAGCAACTTCATGGGACATCTCAAGCAACTGGAAAAGGAAGAACACTCCAACCCCAAACCCATTAGAAGAAAAGAAATAACCAAAATCAGAGCAGAACTAAATGAAATTGAAAAGAAAAGAATAATACAACAGATCAATAAATCAAAAAGCTGGTTTTTTGAAAAGGTCAACAAAATAGATAAACTGTTGGCTAACCTAATCAGGAAAAAAAGGGTAAAATCTCTAATCTCATCAATCAGAAATGACAAAGACAAAATAACAACAGACTCCTCAGAAATCCAAAAAATCCTTAATGTATATTACAAGAAACTTTACTCTCAGAAATAAGAAAATCTGAAGGAAATGGACCGATACTTGGAAACTCATCACCTTCCAAGACTTAACCAGAATCAAATGGAAATGTTGAACAGGCCCATATCAAGTTCGGAAATAACATCAACCATACAAAACCTCACCAAAAATAAAAGCCAGGGACCAGATGGTTTCACATCAGAATTCTACCAAACCTTTAAAGAGGAATTAGTACCTATACTACTCAACCTGTTCCAAAAGGTAGAAAAAGAAGGAAGATTACCCAACACGTTCTATGAAGCAAACATCACCCTGATCCCCAAACCAGGAAAATACACAACAAGAAAAGAAAATTAAATACCAATATCACTAATGAATATAGATGCAAAATTATTCAACAAGATTCTAACAAACAGAATCCAGCAACACATCAAACAAATTATACATCATGATCAAGTTGGCTTTATCCCAGGGTCTCAAGGCTGGTTCAATATACGTAAATCTATAAATGTAGTTCAGCACATAAACAAATTAAAAAAGAAAGACCATATGATTCTCTCAATTGAAGCAGAAAAAGCATTTGATAACTTCCAACATCCCTTCATGATCAGAACACTTAAGAAAATTGGTATAGAAGGAACATTCTTAAACTGATAGAGGCCATCTACAGCAAACTGACAGCCAAGATCATATTAAATGTAGTTAAATTGGAATCATTTCCACTTAGATCAGGAACCAGACAAGGCTGTCCATTGTCTCCATTGCTTTTTAACACTGTAATGGAAGTTTTATCCACCGCAATTAGGGAAGAAAAGGCAATCAAGGGTATTCACATAGGGTCAGAAGAGATCAAACTTTCACTCTTCACAGATATGATTGTATATCTGGAAAACACTAGGGACTCTACTACAAAACTCTCAGAACTGGTCAAGGAATACAGCAATGTCTCAGGTTACAAAATCAACATTTATAAATCAGTAGCCTTTATATATACCAACAATAGTCAAGCTGAAAATTCAGGACTCTATCCCATCCACAGTAATGCCAAAGAAGATGAAATATTTGGGAGTTTATCTAACAAAGGACATGAAAGACCTATATAAAGAGAATTATGAAACTCTAAGAAAGGAGATAGCCGAGAATGTTAATAAATGGAAAAACATACCATGCTCATGGCTGGGAAGAATCAACATTGTTAAAATGTCCATACTACCCAAAGCAACATGTAACTTCAACGCAATCTCTATTAAAGTTCCACAGTCATACTTTAAAGGTTTTGAAAAAAACAATACTTCATTTTATATGGAATCAGAAAAAAACCCGAATAGCCAAGACATTACTCAAAAATAAAAACAAAGCAGGAGGAATTATGCTACCAGACCTCAGACTATACTACAAATCGATAGTGATCAAAACAGCATGGTATTGGCACAAAAACAGAGAAGTAGATATCTGGAACAGAATAGAGAACCAAGAGATGAATCCAGCTACTTACCATTATTTAATCTTTGCCAAGCCAATTAAAAACATTCAGTGGGGAAAAGATTCCCTATTTAACAAATGGTGCTGGGTGAACTGGCTGGCAACCTGTAGAAGACTGAAACTGGACCCACCCTCTCACCATTAACCAAGATAGACTCTGACTGGATTAAAGATTTAAACCTAAGACATGAAACTATAAAAATACTAGAAGAGAGTGCAGGGAACACCCTTGAAGAAATTGGGTTGGGCGAGCTTTTTATGAGAAGGACCCGCCGAGCAACTGAAGCAGCTTCAAAAATATACAACTGGTACTTGATCAAACTAAAAAGCTTCTGCACAGCCAAGAACACAGTAAGTAAAGCAAATAAACATCCCTCAGAATGGGAGAAGATATTTGCAGGTTATGTCTCCGACAAAGGTTTAATAGCCAGGATCCACAGAGAACTCAAATGCATTAGCAAGAAAAAAACAAGGGATACCATCGCAGGCTGGGCAAAGATTTGAAGAGAAACTTCTCTGAAGAAGACAGGCACGCGGCCTTCAAACATATGAAAAAATGCTCAATCATCTTTAATCATCAGAGAAATGAAAATCAAAACTACTTTGAGATATCATCTAACTCCAGTGAGACTTGCCTATATCACAAAATCTCAAGACCAGAGATGTGGGCATTGATGTGGAGAAAAGGGAACACTTTTGCACTGCTGGTGGGAATGCAAATTAATACATTCCTTTTAGAAAGAGATATGGAGAACACTTAGAGATCTGAAAATAGATCTGCCATTCAATCCTGTAATTCCTCTGCTGGGCATATACCCAGAAGTCCAAAAATCACATCATAACAAAGATATTTGTACCAGAATGTTTATTGCAGCCCAATTCATAATTGCTAAGTCATGGAAAAAACCCAAGTGCCCATTGATCCACGAATGGATTAATAAATTGTGGTATATGTACACCATGGAATACTATGCAGCCTTGAATAAAGATGGAGACTTTACCTCTTTCATGTTTACATGGATGGAGCTGGAACATATTCTTCTCAGTAAAGTGTCTCGAGAATGGAAGAAAAAGTATCCAATGTACTCACCCCTACTATGAAACTAATTTAGGGCCTTCACATGAAAGCTATAATCCAGTTACAACCTATGAATAGGGGGAAAGGGTGGGGAGGGAGGGGGGAGCTGGGTAGAGGGAGGGCATTACAAGAATCACACCTGTGGTGCATCTTACAAGGGTATATGTGAGGCTTGGTAAATGTGGAATGTAAATGTCTTAGCAAAGTAACTAAGAAAATGCCAGGAGTACTATGTTAACTAATGTGATGAAAATGTGTCAAATGGTCTATGAACCAAGTGTATGTTGCCCCATGATCATATTGATGTTCACAGCTATGATTTAATAAAAAAAAAATTAAAAAAAAAAACCAAACAATTAACTGTATTGGAACACCATCCCTAATCACCTGATTTGGCCCCTGATGATATTTTTTCTTTACCCCAAAATGAAAGAATGTTGAAAGGAAGATGTTTTGATGACATTCATGATATCAAGGGTAATATGATGACAGCTTTGATGGCCATTCCAGAAAAAGAGTTCCAAAATTGCTTTGAAGGGTAGACTAGGTCCTGGCATCAGTGCAAATCTTCCCAAGGGTCATTTCATAGGTGACCATAGTGATATTCAGCAAGGAGGTATGTAGCACTTTTTCTAGGATGAGTTCACAAACTTAATTGTCAGACCTGGTACAAATAGAGACAGAATAATTGTAGATATGTATATACATTGTTTAGGATATATGTATGTGCATATAAATGTGTGCATGGGTGTATATGTACACAGTAGGTGCCAAAAAAATGTATACACATTTTAAGAGATGCATTACTTTTCAAAGATTAATTGAAAGTATCATTACTGACCAAGTGCACTTAGACAATGCTACACACATCCATTTTACCTGCAAATGATACAATTTTTGGAAATGATCAATTTTACTTTCAGCAAAATCTCTTCAAATGTGTGTACCGTTTTCTGTGCTTCTCTGTGTGTGTGTTTATGTATGTGTATCTGTATATATCCTAGCTTTTTCTGCTGAGAGGGCTTAGAAGGAGTGATACCTCCAGTAACCACAAAGCACATCCAGTGCTCAGATTTTGGTTTCTAAATGCCATCTTTTAATAAAAGGACCTAGGGCTTCTTGGAGAAATGGTTGGTTCTAGGACAGGGGCAAGAAATACACAGGATGAGTGAGCATGGAGCATTTTGTAGTATCAGCAACTAAGGAAGTGCTCAAAGAAACAAAAGGATGAGAGCATGCTAAAGGAAAACAGGAGCAAAACTGAAAAAGCTTCCAATGGTGAAAACTGGGACCCTTTGAGCAATAAACTTTTAAAAAATTAAGGTGTATATACATGAATTGAACCCAGTATAAAATAAATATTGTAATAAATAAACGAATGGCATCCAAATGAGAAAAAATAAAGGCTACTTATTCATAGCGCACTATAGCAAGGGAATCAGCCACTATCATTTATGTTTTGGCAGAGACTAAAGGCAATCAGAAGAATAGGAAAGATTTATCTTGGAAAAAAGGAGGGCTTCAGGTATACCCTGATTGGAGGCTGTTGATATAGGGAAATACGGGGAAACTGGAAGTGAGCTAACTAAAGCAAGGCATCCACTGGGATAAGTTTGGAGAGAAGATTTTACTTTCTCTGCTTGATCCTAAGTTGGAAGCAGGGATAAAAATTAGGGAATTCAGCTCTGGCCATTTGGAGCTGATTGTTAGAGAGGTTACTGTTTGGCTTCCTAAGCTGTTATTAGAGATGGCAGCCTGACCTTCTACAAGTCTGACTTACTATCCTAGGATGAACAGGGACTGGCAGCCTGTCACTGTCAGCCAATATGTAGAGATGGAGATAAGTCCATCAATCTTTATTAGCAGAAAGGCCAGCAATTCTGGAGAACAGTGAGAGTAGCCTCTCCAAGACTGTTCTGTTCTTTCATTTCCAAAATCACAGTTTTATACATAAAAGTTACATATTAGCCCTTATCTTAAACAACAGTAATTCACATTTATCTTAAGCAACAATAATCACCATAACCCACGACCCATAATAAACAGTAATTGATATAATGCATGACCCATATAACAACATTCTAATTCCAAAGTTAATCTCTTAAATCAATCGCCCGAAACTACTCAGATATAAACTTTCAAGTTAAAGCTGAATTTATAAGACAACAAGGATGGAAGGCATTGTAAGGTAGTGGTTGACTCAATCAAGTCACAAAGCTGGATATGGAGTAGTAATAGCTAAAGCTTATTTGGTGCCTCAGTGAAGGCAGGCTGACAACCAAGAGTGCTTACCTTGTAAAGGTTTTAGGTAAGGTAGGAGGGGGAGAGTGTTACTTTGGTGTACTAATGACTGTTGCCATATATGGTTCCAGCCAGATTCTCACTGAGACTGTTCTATTCTTTTATAGGTTTAGCCCCCCTGGGCTAGTTCATTAGTTCCTCATTTTTTCTGACTGGGTCCCAGAAGTAGGTGGTTTAAGCAGAGGTCACTAAACAGTCAATTTGAAGTGCCTCATGCTCAGAATGGAGTGGCCTATCTTGTTCTGTTTTTGGAGTTCTTCCTACACACCTATCAGACATGAGGTGAAGGTCACCAGGACCTAATGTGACTAGACCTGCTTTGTTATGTGGGCTCTAGCCTGAGTGACTCCATCTTATTCTCACTATGTGCACTCCCAGGCTATCTTCCTGGGCTGGTTATTGTAGATAATAGGTTGGTTTCCTGGGCTGGTTGCTCCAGGTTAGTTATAATTTCTGTTAGTGTTAAATTTTTAGTTTTGACAAATGTGAAGGGTAAACAGAAATTCTCCATACTATCTTTGGGACATTTCTGTAAATCTGAAAGTATTTCAAAATAAAAAGTTCATTTAAAAAATATGTATCTCCTTAGGCACTGTTAAGTTGACATCTAAACTTTTTTCATCACAAGTTTAAATATTTGCAAAGGATATCATTTCCAGCATATTATAAATATTGTTATTTTAAATTAAAACTATCGCATCACTCTTCTAAATATATTCAAAGGACTATAAATACCAAAGCAATTTGAACCACAATCTTCAATTTAAAAAATACATGAATAAGCTCTTCTCTTGTCAGAAATATTAAATTATTCCATTTTCTCCTTGAACTTTTGGAATTGAACTTATTCCAAATTACTTTTCCTACTGAGATACATTTTTATGCTGTGAAGTTCCACTGATTACCCTAACATACCACCTTGCAATAAGAATGTATATATAAATTGAAACTTTAATTTTTTATATTATCTGTGACCTTAAGATTTAAGTGTTAACTATAATTATATTTCAATCCAAAAGAAATTTTTATTAGTACTGCACATTTGATCAAAATATGTTATAAAATTTGATAATTATCAAACCTAAAGAGCAATTATTTATTAGAGATGCATAGAGCAATGAGAAAGATAGAGGTTATTTTTGTCTTAAGGAGGGCTTTTGACACCAACATTTGTAATTGTCTCTCTGTTTGTTACCCAGGAGGTATGGCTCAGGGCAAAGATCCATAATAGGATTTTGATTGAGTAAAAACTGTGCCTTTCTTTTGTAAAATAGGATAAAGGAGATTGTGAAATAAAAGTGGGATGTAGGTGAACTCAGCCTGAGGCCTTGACCCCAAGTGCCTTTTCACACAAAAAATAAAGATAAGGGTAAATATAGAAGTTTAGTATTTATAAGTGATCCCCAGTGTTCTACTTGGCAGGATTTCATATATCCCTGGGAATACAAATTCTCCAGTCTGAAAGTCACCCTTCTGAGAATACTGAAAGGGTAAGAGTTTACCCTGAGGCCAATATAGAGCTGAGAATGACTGAAAATGCTAAACAGAAAGGATTTGTGCTTTAGAAAGATAATCCAGACCATCGTTTCCTGTATGGCTAAAAGGACAAAGGATCTGATGGAGTTGAGTTGATGTTGTAGAATAATCTTGCAAGAGTCATTATGTGTGAATTCTAGCCTTCTTACTAGGCAGGTCCTTACTTATCAGACAATGAGATCCATTATGTGGTAATCATTTCCCCAAACAGCCATTTCCCCTGGTATTCTAGTTCTCCAAGCATCAGGTAATTCTCATTCCAACAAGTTGACTAGGGTCAGATAGAACAGAACATATAGAACCACTATTCCTGTGATGACAACACAGCATGATGAATCTAAACAGCTTTTGTCTCTATGTATTTGGATGGAGACATGACATTTT
This sequence comes from Nycticebus coucang, assembly GCF_027406575.1. Lineage (NCBI taxonomy): Eukaryota > Metazoa > Chordata > Mammalia > Primates > Lorisidae > Nycticebus > Nycticebus coucang. The sequence continues at coordinate 46,035,591 of NC_069804.1, forward strand.
ATCCTTAGCAATCTTCCCAGTGTAGTTGGGTCTCAATTGAAGGAAACCCTCTGTAGATAAAATCCTACTTAAATGAAGGCAAGAACAAAACCAGTGTCCTTTATATCCCAATAGACAATCTGTATTATTAATTTTTCTGACATAAGCAATCCTATATTTTTAGATTTTCCCCAATCATTCGGCAGGAAACTAATTAAATACCTAGATACCCTAAGGAGATGTACTTATCTAATGGGCTCAATGAACAAAATTTTAATGACCGCTATATTTTGTTTGTTGACAGAGTTTCACTTTGTCACCCTTGGTAGAGTGCCGTGGTGTCGTAGCTCACAATAACCTCAAACTCTTGGGTTCAAGCAGTCCTCTTGCCTCAGCCTCCCAAGTAGCTGGGACTATAGGCACCTGCCACAACACCCAGCTATTTTTAGAGACGAGGTCTCACTCTGGCTTAGGCTGGTCTCAAACCTGTGAGCCCAGGTAATCCACCCACCTTGACCTCCCAGAGTGCTAGAATTATAGGCATGAGCCACCGTGGAGGGGAGGGGGAGCTATACTTTTTTTATAATCCTATCCCTTAACTACTTGATCTTTTAAGTTGTTTCCCAAAAACAGTGGATTTATTGCAAGACAAATGAGCTGAGATTCTAAAGGCCCTTAGGCAGACTTCCTGACTCCAAGACTCACTCTCCCCTACAACCTGTCTTTAATGTGTGTAGCCCCTTGCTGCTCCTACCAGGACCTGTCCCAAACCCCCTCCTTTAAAAGCCCATGGTATCCTTTAGTCAAAAAGACAGATTTGAGGCAGCTTTACCTGTTCCTCCAACAAGAAATCTGTCTTTTGTATTAAAAATTCTTTCTCCTTGACAATCCTCATTGTCTCTATAGTTGGATCTTTGCAAGATGAGAAACTGCACCTAGACCAAAGCCCCCTTGCAGTTTTGACAACACTTATATAGTCCAATTTTGGATACATTTAAAATATTAAATATTTAATACAAATAAACTTTCAAAATACTGTTCTGATTATGGGTAATTAAGAATAAGTTTTCTCTGAGTAATACTAAAAATGTGTTTTAAATGATTTATATCCTGGCTTAAGAGTAAATTATGTTGCTAGGATGAAATGATATCTGGACAGTAGACCTACTAACTGCTAAAAAGGACTTCCTCCTTGAACAAACCTTCATTAGACACCTTTGAGCTCTCTTCTCAATTAGGCCTCATCCTTGACCTGCTATCCTTGGCCTACTGCCATTATCCTGCCCCTCCCAGTTTAGCAGGAATCTTGCTAAGCGCGTTTAGCAAGAATTTACCTCCCACAGTACATAACCAAGTTCCTCTTAGTAATTTTCCACCCACTGACTCCCTCACCCTGTCCATTTTATATTCAGAATTGAGTTCAGCCTCTCTTGCCTACTGCAACAGTCTTGAATTAAGTCTTTCTTGCCTGGTTAACATATCTATTGCAATTTTTCTTTGAAAATTCCAGGAACACTGTTGGGTATGGTAATACAAAAGTGTTTGAGACCCAGACTCTGCCATCTGAGAGTGTGTAGTCCTTTTGGGCTGTGCGTTATTTCAAGGTCAGTTTATTTACAATGTTTACTATCTTGACCTCTACTCTTTTATTAAAAGCCCATGATCCTCTTGAAGAAGGAGGACTCCGACTTGACTTCTGAGGCTTTGCCTTTTTCTCTTTCTTTTTCTTTTCTTTTTTTTTTCTTTTTGCCAATTTAGATGGTAAGAAAGATGCATGGAATAATCTTTGCTTCATTGGTAAGAAAATAATGTGCCCTAAGAAACAGGTATGTTCATTTCTTGGTGCCCAGCAAAGTCAAAGGAAAGATTAGCAAGTGAAGCCAGGACAACATTTTTTCAGCACAAGCAGATCTTCTGATTAGTTTTTTTTATTTTTATTTATTCATTTTTTCTTTTTTTCTTTTTATTTATTTATTTATTTTTCTTTTTTTATTTTTATTAAATCATAGCTGTGTACATTAATATGATCATGGGGCACCACACACTTGGTTCATAGATCGTTTGACACATTTTCATCACACTAGTTAACATAGCTTTCATAGCATTTTCTTAGTTATTTTGCTAAGACCTTTACATTCCACATTTACTAGGATTCACATATACCCTTGTAATATGCACCGCAGGTGTAATCCCATTAATCCCCCTCCCTCCATCTACCTCCCCCCTCCCTCCCCTCCCTTTCCCACTTCTCCCTATTCTTAGGTTGTAACTGGGTTATAGCTTTCATGTGAAGGTCCTACATTAGTTTCATAATAAGGGTGAGTACACTGGGTACTTTTTCTTCCATTCTTGAGACACTTTATTAAGAAGAATATGTTCCAGCTCCATCCATGTAAACATGAAAGAGGTAAAGTCTCCATCTTTTTTTAAGGCTGCATAATATTCCATGGTGTACATATACCACAATTTATTTTATAGACCAATATCACTAATGAATATAGATGCAAAAATATTCAACAAGATTCTAACAAACAGAATCCAGCAACATATTAAACAAATCATACATCATGACCAAGTCGGTTTTATCCCAGGATCTCAAGGCTGGTTCAATATACGCAAATCTATAAATGTAATTTAGCACATAAAGAAATTAAAAAACAAAGACCATATGATTCTCTCAATCGATGCAGAAAAAGCTTTTGATAACATCCAACATCCCTTCATGATCAGAACACTTAAGAAAATTGGTATAGAAGGGACATTTCTTTTTTTTTGTTTTGTTTTTTTTTTTTTTTTGGCCGGGGCTGGGCTTGAACCCGCCACCTCCGGCATATGGGACTGGCGCCCTACCCGTTGAGCCACAGGCGCCGCCCAGAAGGGACATTTCTTAAACTGATAGAGACCATCTACAGCAAACCCACAGCCAATATCATATTGAATAGAGTTAAATTGGAATCATTTCCATTCAGATCAGGAACCAGACAAGGCTGCCCATTGTCTCCATTGCTCTTTAACATTGTTATGGAAGTTTTAGCCATCGCAATTAGGGAAGAAAAGGCGATCAAGGGTATCCACATAGGGTCAGAAGAGATCAAACTTTCGCTCTTCACAGATGATATGATTGTATATCTGGAAAATACTCAGAACTCTACTACAAAACTCTTAGAAGTGATCAAGGAATACAGCAGTGTCTCAGGTTACAAAATCAACATTCATAAATTGGTAGCCTTTATATATACCAAAAATAGTCAAGTTGAAAAAACAATTAAGGACTCTATCCCATTCACAGTAGTGCCAAAGAAGATGAAATACTTGGGAGTATATCTAACAAAGGACGTGAAATATCTCTATAAATTGAACTATGAAACTCTAAGAAAAGAGATAGCTGAGAATGTTAACAAATGGAAAAATATACCATGCTCATGGTTGGGAAGAATCAACATTGTTAAAATGTCCATACTACCCAAAGCAATATATAATTTCAACACAATCCCCATTAAAGCTCCACTGTCATACTTTAAAGATCTTGAAAAAATAATACTTCGTTTTATATGGAATCAGAAAAAAACTCGAATAGCCAAGACATTACTCAAAAATAAAAACAAAGCAGGAGGAATCACTCTACCAGACCTCAGACGATACTACAAATCGATAGTGATCAAAACAGCATGGTACTGGCACAAAAACAGAGAAGTAGATGTCTGAAACAGACTAGAGAACCAAGAGATGAATCCAGCTACTTACCGTTGTTTAATCTTTGACAAGCCAATTAAAAACATTCAGTGGGGAAAAGATTCCCTATTTAACAAATGGTGCTGGGTGAACTGGCTGGCAACCTGTAGAAGACTGAAACTGGAACCACACCTGTCACCATTAACTAAATAGACTCTCACTGGATTAAAGAATTAAACCTAATACATGAAACTATAAAAATACTGGAAGAGAGTGCAGGGAAAACCCTTGAAGAAATTGGGTTGGGCGAGTTTTTTATGAGAAGGACCCCCGGGGCAATTGAAGCTGCTTCAAAAATATACAAATGGGACTTGATCAAACTAAAAAGCCTCTGCACAGCCAAGAACACAGTAAGTAAAGCAAGCAAACAGCCCTCAGAATGGGAGAAGATATTTGCAGGTTATGTCTCCGACAAAGGTTTAATAACCAGAATCCACAGAGAACTCAAACGCATTGGCAAGTAAAGAACAACGGATCCCAACGCAGGCTGGGCAAGGGACTTGAAGAGAAACTTCTCTGAAGAAGACAGGCGAGCGGCCTTCAGACATATGAAAAAATGCTCATCATCTTTAATCATCAGAGAAATGCAAATCAAAACTACTTTGAGATATCATCTAACTCCAGTGAGACTAACCTATATCACAAAATCCCAAGACCAGAGATGTTGGCGTGGATGTGGAGAAGAGGGAACACTTTTGCGCTGCTGGTGGGAATGCAAATTAATACATTCCTTTTGGAAAGAGATATGGAGAACACTCAGAGATCTAAAAATAGATCTGCCATTCAATCCTGTAATCCCTCTACTGGGCATATACCCAGAAGACCAAAGTTTATTGCAGCCCAATTCATAATTGCTAAGTCATGGAAAAAGCCCAAGTGCCCATCGATCCACGAATGGATTATTTGTTTATTTTTTTTGCACCTTTTGGCCTGTGCCAGGTTTGAACCCACCAGCTCTGGTATATGGGGCTGGCACCCTTCTCCTTTGAGCCACAGGCACTGCCCTCTAATTAGTTCTTTTTTCCAAAACTCATGAGCTTATCAGTGTGTCCAACACTATGGAAGCCTGCAAACAAAATCACTGTTGATCATGCTGTTCTTAGTTTAAGAATATGGCAATTTGGTCCTCTGGGAAGGAGATGCTAAGAGTAAGGGTAGTAGTATAATAGGTTTGTTAGAGGAATTACTTCTTGAAAGATACAAGGGGAGGAAGCACAATTGGGCAGGGACCATCTCAGATAGCAAGTGAGAATGAAGTCTTGGTCAACCCAATGGACAGCTCCAGTGCAGAATGCCCATTAGAAGGAGCCTCATACTAGACAGAAATGGTGAAGCCCTAGTCAGAACGGCATGCTGAGTCTTTGACTAGGGCCTGCATAGGAAGATTGCAGACTCTACTCAAAACCTAAGGAGGATCCTGATGGTGCTGCATCTTAATAGCAAGTTCATTTCTGAAGGGAGAGCTGTGACACAGCTTCATGGCTGCCAGAAGATGAGACATTGCAGCATAATCAGGAACTTTCCCTAAGCAGAAAATTGCCATAAATCATGGCCTTCCTTCTTTCTGGGTACTGAGTATAAGAATGGGTAAAATGATCACCATGGCTTTTTTAACATTTAACTTATGAAACATAACATACATATGGAAAATTGCACATAACAAACATATACAACTCAAAAATTTACCACAAAATGAACACCCGCATAACCATCATCCAAATAAAGAAATAGAATATTGCTAGTATCCCAAATCTTGTGTGTCCCACATACCCTAAATACTACCCCTCCTTTACCACCAAGGAAACCAATATTCTGATTTTATCATTATGATTCTCTGGGTGATAGTTTAATTGATCAGGTCAATAGGTTAAAGCAAGCTTTTGCCCAAACTCAAAAAATTGAATTTGGGGGTCAGTAATATTGTTAATGATTCCTTTGAAGACAGGACTCCTTTAAATCTTAAGGTCCTTTTAGTAGATCGCAAGAAACTGAGGGGCAGAGAAAGAAGGTAAAGTAATAGAGCCTTAACCAAGTTCATCTGAAATTGAAATAACACATGTAAAATTACCAGGTATATAAACAGAGAATATGACAGTAGATAGTTAACTATACTCTGATTCACCATCAGGTTTTCAAAAACACTTTAATACACATCAAGATGAACTTGTTAACACAGACCATTTTCAAGAACAGGGTTTCCCCAGAGACTGACAGGCTTACTTTCTCAAAGTGCCAGAATTGTCTTTCCCTCTATTAAAACACTTCTGAAAGTAGCTGGTTACGGGTCCAGGAACTAGGATTCATCTCCCATATGTCCTTTATTAATGTTTTCATTAAAATGATTTAGAAATAATATATTCCTCTAAAATTAAAATTAGAATGATATAGAAGTAAAAAGTAAAGTTCCTCTCTTAGATTGGATTCCCCAAAAATAGACCCTGAGATTAGGATTTAAGGATAAGTAGTTTATTTGGAAGGCCAAGAAACACAGTGAGGGAGTCAGGAGATGACACAGTAGAGGGAAAGAAAGTCAATAAATGACAATATGTCAATGAGTAGGTTCTTAGGCCACAGTTTGCACTTGATCCCCTGTGTGGTATAAAACAAAGGTTGACAAACTAGAGCCCAAATCAGGCCTGCTGGCTATTTGTATAAAGTTTTAATGAAATAGAGCCACACCCTGTTTTTATTTACATGTTTTCTATGAGTTTAATAACAATGAAGGACAGTATTACCCTCAAAACCTAAATATTTACTCTCTGGCCCTATAGAAAAACTTTGCCATGGTGGCACCTGTAGCTCAGTTGGCAGGGAGCCAGGCACATACACCAAGGCCAGGGGTTCAAAACCAGCCTGGCCCAGCTAAAACAGCAATGACAACTGCAACAACCACAACAAAAAAAATAGCCAGGCATTATGGCTGGTGCCTGTAGTCCCAGTTACTTGAGAGGATGAAGCAAGAGAATTGCTTAAGCCCAGGAGTTGGAGGTTGCTGTGAGCTATGACACCACGGTATTCTACCCAGGGTGACAGCTTGAGACTCTGTCTCAAAAATAAAAAAAAAAAAAAAAAAACTTTGCCAGTCCACAATATAAAACATGCCTCAGAGTTGTTCCACCTGAGGGTAAGGAGTTGAAGTATTTATCTATTACCACTCATTGATCATTGGCTCAGTGCTAATGCCTCAGACTTTCTGGATGATCGTATGGACACACTAAGAATGATCCTGTGTGCAGAGGAAGCCTCCTTTAGAGAATTGCATGTACTTGGAGTAAGAAACTGTAAGCATGCACACTAAAAATAAATACCAAGTAGATAAAAGGAGAAAAATGACACAATATGCTATAATTCCTACCCCACATACCATTCAATTCCAATCCCCACAGGTAACCACTTTACCATAGAGTTTGGTGTGTATCTTTCTCAACATTTCCCTACACGTACACAATGTGTTAGACATATTTAGATGGCTGGTTTATTTGTGAGTTAATGCCAGGGAATACATGAAAAAGCAGAGAGAGTAAGAAATAAAAGAGAAAAACAATTTTTTTTGCTTTTTAAATTTTATTAGCAGATGTAAGTATAAAAGTACACCATAAGCCACTGAATATTTACACAGCTATGATTTAATAAAAAAAAATTTTTTTAAGCTAAATCATAGCTGAGTACATTAATGTGATCATGGGGCACCATACACTCGTTTTATAGACCATTTGATATATTTTCAAAACACTGGTTAACATAGCCTTCCTGCCATTTTCTTAGTTATTATGTTAAGACAATTATATTCTACATTTACTAAGTTTGACATGTACCTTTGTAAGATGCGCCACAGGTATAATCCCACCAATCACCCTCCTCTGCCCATCCTCCCCCCTCCCTCTCCTCCTTCCCCATATTCTTAGGTTATAACTGGATTATAGCTTCCCTATGAAAGTCATAAATTAGTTTCATATTAGGGCTGAATACATTGGATACTTTTTCCTCCATTCTTGAGATACTTTACAAAGAAGAATATGTTCCAGCTCAACCCATGTAAACACGAAAGAGGTAAAGTCTCCATCTTTCTTTAAGGCTGCATAATATTCCATGGTGTACATATACCAAAAATTTTTTAATCCACTCGTGGATCGATGGGCACTTGGGCTTTTTCCATGACTTAGCAATTATGAATTGGGCTGCAATAAACATTCTGGTACAAATATCTCTGTTATAATGTGATTTTTGGTCTTCTGGGTATATACCTACTAGAGGAATTATAGGATTGAATGGCAGATCTATTTTTAGATCTCTAAGTGTTCTCCAAACATCTTTCCAAAAGGAATGTATTAATTTGCATTCCCATCAGCAGTGTAGAAGTGTTCCCTTTTCTCCACATCCACGCCAACATCTCTGGTCTTGGGATATTGTGATATGGGCTAATATTACTGGAGTTAGATGATATCTCAAAGTAGTTTTGATTTGCATTTCTCTGATGATTAAGAATAGTGAGGGTGGCGGCTGTGGCTCAAAGGAGTAGGGCACCAGCCCCATATGTCGGACGTGGCGGGTTCAAACCCAGCCCCAGCCAAAAAACTACGAAAAAATAAAATGAACCAAACAAATGAATAGACTATTCCTCATTTAAAAAAAAAATGGTGAGCATTTTTTTTTATATTATTAAATCATAGCTGTGTACATTAGTGCAATCAAAGGGTACAATGTGCTGGTTTCATATACAATCCGAAATATTCTCATCAAACTGTTCAATGTAGCCTTCACGGCATTTTCTTAGTCATTGTATGTAGATATTTGTATTCTGCATTTAGTAAGTTTCGCCTGTACCCATTCTAAGATGCGCCATAGGTGTGGCCCCACCCATTACCCTCCCTCCACCTAACCCCCCTTTCCCTTCCTTGGCCCTTTCCACATTTTCTTGTGCTATAGTTGGGTTATAGCCTTCATGTGAAAGCTATAAATTAGTTTCATAGTAGGGCTGAGTACATTGGATACTTTTTCTTCCATTCCTGAGATACTTTGCTAAGAAGAATATGTTCCAGCTCCATCCATGTAAACATGAGAGAGGTAAAGTCTCCATCCTTCTTTAAGGCTGCATAATATTCCATGGTATACATGTACCACAATTTGCTAGTCCATTCATGGGTCGATGGGCACTTGGGATTCTTCCATGACTTAGCAATTATGAATTGGGCTGCAATAAACATTCTGGTACAGATGTCTTTGTTATATTGTGATTTTTGGTCTTCTGAGTATAAACCTAGTAAAGGAATTATAGGATTGAATGGCAGGTCTATTTTTAGTCCCTAAGTATTCTCCAAACATCCTTCCAGAAGGAACGTATTAGTGTGCATTCCAACAAGCAGTGTATAAGTCTGCCCTTTCCTCCACATCCATGCCAACATCTCTGGTTTGGAGATTTTGTTATGTGGGCTACTCTTACTGGGGTTAGGTGATATCTCAAAGTAGTTTTGATTTGCATTTCTCTGATGATTAAGGATGATGAGCTTTTTTTTTGTGGGTTTGTAGATCATGTGTCTGTCTTCTTTACAGAAGTTTCTCTTCAAGTCCCTTCCCACCCTGAAATGGGATCACTTGTTCTTTTCTTGCTAATATGTTTGCGTTCTCTATGGATTCTGGTTATTAAACCTTTATCAGAGGTATAACCTGCAAATATTTTCTCCCATTCTGAGGGCTGTCTGCTTGCTTTACTGACTATGTTCTTGGCTGTGCAGAAGCTTTTTAGTTTGATCAGGTCCCAATAGTGTATTTTTGAAGATGCTTCAATTGCATATATTCGCCCAGACCTATTTTCAAGAGTTTTCCATTCATATCTTCTATTTTTAAAGTTTCATGTCTTAAGTTTAAATATTTAATCCAATGACAGTCTACCTTAGTTAATAGTGAAAGGTGTGGGTCCAGTTTAAGTCTTCTACAGGTCGACAGCCACTTCACCCACCACCATTTATTAAATAGAGAATCTTTTCCCCACTGAATGTTTTTAATTGGCTTGTCAAAGATCAAATAACAGTAAGTATCTGGATTCATCTCCTGGTTCTCTATTCTGCTCCATACATCTACCTCTCTGATCTTGTGCCAGTACAATGCTGTTTTGATCTCTATAGATTTATAGTATAGTCTGAGGTCTGGTAGCGTGATTCCTCCTGCTTTGTTTTTATTTCTGAGTAATGTCTTGGTTATTCAAGTTTTTTTTCTGATTCCATATAAAATAAAGTATTATTTTTTCAAGATCTTTGAAGTATGACAGAGGAGCTTTAATAAGGATTACGTTAAATTTGTCTTTTGTTTTGGATAGTATGGACATTTTAACAATGTTGATTCTTCCCAGCCATGAGCATGGTATGTTCTTCCATTTGTTAACATTTTCAGCTATTTCTTTTCTAAGAGTTTCATAGTTCTTCTTATAGAGATCTTTCACGTCCTTTGTTAGATAAACTCCCAAATATTTCGTCTTTTCTGGCACTATTGTGAATGGAATAGAGTCCTTGACTACTTTTTCAGCTTGACTATTGTTGGTATATATAAAGGCTATGGATTTATGAATGTTGATTTTGTAACCTGAGATGGTGCTATATTCCTGATAATTTCTAAGAGCTTTGTATGAGAATCCCTGGTGTTTTCCACATACACAATCATATTATCTGCAAAGAGGGAAAGTTTGATCTCCTCTGACCCTATATGGATACCCTTGATCGCCTTTTCTTCCCTAATTGCAATGGCTAAAACTTCCATTACAATGTTAAAGAGCAGTGGAGACAAAGGGCAACCTTGTCTGGTTCCTGATCTGGGTGGAAATGATTTCAATTTAACTCCATTCAATACGATGTTGGCTGTGGGTTTGCTATAGATGGCCTCTATCAGCTTAAGAAATGTCCCTTCTATACCAATTTTCTTAAGTGTTCTTATCATGAAGGGATGCTGGATATTATCAAAAGCTTTTTCTGCATCCTTTGAGAGAATCACATGGTCTTTGTTTTTTAAATTGTTTATGTGCTGAATTATATTTACAGATTTACATATATTGAACCAACCTTGAGACCCTGGGATAAAACCGACTTGGTCATGATGTATTTGTTTGATGTGTTGCTGGATTCTGTTTGTTAGGATCTTGTTGAATATTTTTGCATCCATATTCATTAGTGATATTGTTGTATAATTTTCTTTTCTTTTTGGGTCTTTTTCTGGTTTGGGGATCAGGTTGATGTTTGCTTTATAGAGCATGTTGGGTAGTCTTACTTCTTTTTCTATATTTGGAACAGGTTGAGTAATATCAGTACTAGTTCCTCTTTAAAGGTTGGTGGAATTCTGACAAGAAGCCATCTGGTCCCAGGCTTTTCTTTTTAGGGAGATTTTGTATGGTTGATGCTATTTCAGAACTTGATATAGGCCTGTTCACCATTTCTACTTGATTCTGGCTATGTCTTGGAAGGTGACATGCTTCCAAGTATTGGTGAATTTTTTTCAGATTTTCATATTTCTGAGACAAAATTTCTTGTAATATTTATTAAGGATATGGCACATTGTTATTGCATCTCTGTTGTTTCTGATTATGAAGATTTTCATATTTCTGAGAATAAAGTTTCTTGTAATATCCGTTAAGGATATGGCATGTTGTTATTTCATCTTTGTCATTTCTGATTGATGAAATTAGATATTTTACTCTTTTTTTCCTGGCTGGGTTAGCCAAAGGTTTATCTATTTTACCGAACTTTTCAAAAAACCAACTTTTCATTTATTGATCTGTTGTATAATTCTTTTGTTTTCAATTTCATTTAATTCTGCTTTAACTTTGGTTATTTATTTTCTTCTACTGGGTTTGGGGTTGGAATGTTCTTCCTTTTCTAGTTGCTTGAGATGTCCCATTAAGTTGTTAATGTCCTCTCTTTCCGTTTCTTGAGGAAGGCTTGCAGTGCTATAAATTTCCCTCTTAGGACTGCCTTTGCGGTATCAGAGGTTCTGATAATTCGTGTCTTCATTGTCGTTTTGTTCCAAAAATTTAGCAATCCTTCTTAATCTCATCTATGACCCAGCTATTATTCAGCATAAGGTTATTTAACTTCCATGTTTTTGTATGATTATGTATATTCCTGTTGTTACTCAGTTCAACTTTTACTCCATTGTGGTCCAAGAAGATGCAAGGTATGATTTCTACTCCTTTAAATTTACTGAGGTTAGACTTGTGACCTAAGATGTGATTGATTTTGGAGTATGTTTTATGGGCTGATAAAATGTGTATTCAGTTTTGTTGGGATGAAATATTCTGTAGATGTATGCTAAATCCAAATGTTGGATGGTTAGGTTTAAATCTAAAATTTCATTGCTCAGCTTCTTATTGGCGGATCTATCCAACACTGCCAAAGGAGTGTTAACATCTCCTGATTGTTATGGATCTGGAGGAAATCAAGTTTCTCATGTCTGTTAGAGTTTCTCTTATAAATTGAGGTGCATTCTGGTTGAGTGCATAGATATTAATAATTGAAATCTCACCATATTGAGTATTACTCTTAACAAATATGAAGTTACCATTTTTATCCTTCCTTAATTTTGTTGGTTTAAAGCTTATTGTGCCTGCAAATAGAACTGCAACACTTACTTTTTTATGATTACCATTTGCCTGAAATATGGATGACCATTCTTTCACCCTAAGTCTATATATATCTTTTAAGGTAAGATGAGATTCTTATATGCAGCAAATATCTGGCTTGAGTTTTTGTATCCAGTCAGCTAACCTGTGTCTCTTTAGAGGACAGTTTAAGCCATTTGTATTACTAGAGAATATTGATAAGTGTGGTAAAATTTTGGGTATCGTGTTTTTTCAAAGTCCAGTGGACATTTTTAATCCTTTCACAACTATGGAAATTGGAGTTTGATCAAAAGTTTCTGAGTGAGTTTACATTTGTGGTAGACTATTGGGCTGGACATTATGGAGGATACGTCTGAGAATATTCTGAAGAGCTGGTTTGGTTATGGCAAATTTCTTCAACATGTGAATGTCATTGAAGTATTTAATTTCTCCATCATAAATGATACTCAGTTTAGCTGGATACAGGATCTGGGGTTGAAAGTTATTTTGTTTTAAGAGATTAAAAGTTGATGAACTGCCTCTTCTGGCTTGAAAAGTTTCAGCAGGGAGATCTGCAGTCATTCTAATATTCTTCCCCTTGTAGGTTATAGTTTTCTTATGTCTGGCTGCTTTCAGAATCTTCTCCTTCATATTATCTTTAGTAAAGTTAAATATGATGTACCTTGGGGATGTCTTATTTGGGTTGAGTCATGCTGGGTTTCTGAAACTGTCTGCTATCTGAATTTCAGAATCACTTGTCATGTCTGGAAAATTCTCTTTCATAATTTCATGAAGAATACCCTCTGTGCCTTGCGAAGCCCCTTCATTGCTTTCATGGTTTCCAATGATGCAAATTTTAGCCTTCTTCAAATTATCCTAGCACTCTCTGAGAGAATGATCTGTTTTTGCTTTCTATTTCTCTTCCTCTTTGAGAGTTTGGGAGCATTTAAAAGTTTTTCTTCAATGTCAGAAATCTTTTCTTCTGCTTGCTCCACTCTATTACTGAGGGATTCTACTGTATTTTTCAGATCTTTGAGGACTGCAAATTCTTCCTTCAATTGGTTCAAAATCTTTGGTGGTTTTGTCTTTAAATCATTGAATTCTTGAGACAACTTTTGAATTTCTCCTCAAATTTCTGATTCCAAATTTGGAATTGCTCCTTCCTCCATTCTATTAATCTTGTTTGCAATCCAAATTCTGAATTCAATTTCTCACATCTCGGCCATTATGGTATATGTACACCATGGAATATTATGCAGCCTTAAAGAAAGATGGAGACTTTACCTCTTTCATGTTTACATGCATGGAGCTGGAACATATTCTTCTTAGTAAAGTATCTCAAGAATGGAAGAAAAAGCATCCAATGTACACAGCCCTACTATGAAACTAATTTATGGCTTTCACATGAAAGCTATAACCCAGTTACAATCTAAGAATAGGGAAGGGAGAAAAGGAGGGGTGAAAGGGGAGATGTGGGCAGAGGGAGGGGGATTGGTGGGATTACATCTGCGGTACATCTTGCAAGGGCATATGTGAAACTTAGTAAATGTGGAATGTAAATGTCTTAGCACAATAACTAAGAAAATGCCAGGAAGGCTATGCTAACCAGTGTGATGAAAATGTGTCAAACAGTCTATGAAACTAGTGTATGGTGCCCCATGACCACATTAATGTACACAGCTATGATTTAATAAAAAAAAATAATAAATTTTAAAAAAAGAGTTATGGTATTCTCCTGGTAGCTGCTGTAGGCAACTGAGGGCCCTCTGGGTGTTTTAGAATTGTCCCCTTGTTGCAGCTGAACCTGAAGGTGTTTACTCTCCTTTACTGTGGAGCCTCCCTCCTTGAGGACTGACTAAGCTTCAGTGACTTTGGTGTAAACTCTAAGGAAAAAATAACTAGAGCATTAAAGCAGGCATTTGAGGTGGGATGTTGACACCACACGTGGAAACTGACCAACATAGATATACTTGAAATCAGGGATAGGCCAAGAGATTGTGGCTAAATTGTCCACTATAATCCTAAATAATGCTTATATAGTTTATTGCTTGTAGGACCTTACCAAATATAGCCAGATGAGAAAATATTCAACTACAGAAGCAATGAGTTATAAGATACTCTGAGACAGCAACTTGTCTGTCCATTGTCCTGCCTATGGACAAGCATACCATCAATTATCTTAGCCAACCATTACAATACATGTAACATCGCTGCCTTCTTTCTTCAGTTCCTTTTTAACTATCAAATTTTCAATGCCATCTATGCTTTCTTCACCTACTGCTCAAAATATCTTAGGCGGCACCTGTGGCTCAGTTGGTAAGGTGCCGGCCCCATATACCGAGGGTGGTGGGTTCAAACCCGGCCCCGGCTGAACTGCAACCAAAAAAAACAGCCGGGCATTGTGGCAGGTGCCTGTAGTCCCAGCTACTCGGGAGGCTGAGGCAAGAGAATCGCTTAAGCCCAGGAGTTGGAGGTTGCTGTGAGCTGTGTTAGGCCACGGCACTCTACCGAGGGCCATAAAGTGAGACTCTGTCTCTACAAAATATATATATATATATCGTACATTTTATCCTGATGTGAAAGATATGAATAATAGTATTCATACCCCTGCCTGAAAAAGTAAACATATGCATCTTTGTCATAAGTAACTCACAACACTTTATGTGGGCAAGACATGATTGCAAGAGGGACTTTACCTAACAATTGCAATCAGTGTAACCTGGCTTATTGTACCCTCAATGAATCCCCAACAATTTAAAAAAAAAAAAAGAAAAAAAGAAAACCAAGAGAATCTAAAAGGACTAAGAGAATAAATTAAAATACTGTTACCAAAAAAAAAAAAAACATGGTGACTTGAGCTTAGCAGATATTCTGCACCCGTTGCTGAAGCTAAGAGTTAATTCCTTTATCAGCACTTTATATTACAGAATCTAACTGTGACTGACCAAATATGTCATCTTATACATTGTGGGTTTTCTGTCCTGTTTATTCCAAGCAGCTAAGGAACACATGGGCTAAAAATTAAATTATTTTATGCAAAGTGGTTGGTGCTTCAGAAACAGTACTGAAAAAATGCTAAAAACTTAACTCATGTCATTTGATTTGTGGTGTGTGGAACTCAGAAGGCAGAACATGTTTATATTTATTTTACCCATCAACCTGTTGACACAGATTAGAGTGAGGGATGTGGGTAAGGAATGATGCAAAAGGACTTCTGTTTAGTTACACCTTGAACTTCAGTTAACAGTCAAAGTTAAGAGCAGAAGATCCCTGAACTCAGTAGATGATGGACCTAGGAGTGTCTTAAAGTAGAGTAGCCTGACAAAGGCCCATTTAGATAAGCAGGATGGAGATCTGATGAGGAGGAATTATGAAGGGGTGAGGAACCTGCAGCCTTCTGATTTCAACATTATTGTTTTTTAAGCACAAAAGAAGGCAAGAAAAGTTTCATCTTTCTCTGTTGCATCCCTTTTAATAAAAGGAATTATTTTATAAAATTTAGATTCAGTCAAAAGGCTACACTTAAGGACCTAGAAAGCTATATGTAGCCTTAGGGCTACAGATTTCCACCCCTGCATGGAGAACATCAAAGACCATTAGACAATTCCTCAAGTCTACTAAGAGGAATCCATCCCTACCATGGAAATCTATGAGTACTCTAGTCCTTTCGAGATAGATGACTTCATGTTTATTCTGGAGAAGGGAGTAGCTTGCAGAAATGGGGGGGGGAATGGATGTCAAAGGAATTATTATAATTAGGCTAAGATTAAATAAAAATTTTTCAATGAAAGGTTTAAAGAGATAACATTCCGTTAGGTGAAAGTGACTTAATTTTAAAGAAGTCATAGCATTGACATAGTCATTTTGACTATGACAAAAAAAAAATAGATACAATATAAAAATGAGCAGATGAGATAAGCCGTAACTTTCACTTCAGCTCCATGGAAGATTTGGAAATGATTTTGGAAATGATTTGGCCTTTAGTCTCCACAGACTCATGGAAGTAAACGTGTGTGTGTGTGTGTGTGTGTGTGTGTGTGTGTGTGTGTGTGTGTGTGTTATTTCCCAGGGATGAATCCTAGAAATGTGTCCCCTTTTGTGGTCAATACAAAAAGGAACTGTAGTACTTGGTTCATTTCAATTGCATGCCAAATAAGAGCCATCTATAGATGGACTGATTACTAAGTTGTAGGTGAGTATGGTGTTAGGTGATTTTTTTTTTTAACAAAGAAACACTTATGGATGAGGGTAAAAGCTGAGAATTGCATAGTGCAGGCAGCATTTGGGAGATGAACTTTTATTTACCACCCCCACGGCTGAAGCTTGGGGTTTTTTTCAGCAATGAAAAGATTTAAATTATAATTAAGAGGTATTTTTTCCATTCATTTACACTGAAATCCTTGTGGCATTGATGTGTCTTCTTTCTGATGTCATCACAGTTATCATGGGAACATAGAATCAGCAGCTTAGAGCATCCAATTCTCCCTTCAAATACTCATCATAAAAGAAATAAAGAAAATATAAAAATCTGAGACAAGAGAACTCATTTGGGGACATAGAGGCAAATTCTGACATCTCAGAAATAATGATAGTGCATATAAAGAAGGGGCAGAGAGAGAAGGAGATGAATGAGAATACTTGCAAGCAAGAAATCAATACTTGGCAAATAAAAGTATTAAAAGATCATATTATTTTACACCTGACCTTTTTAATACAAACCAAAAGAGTATCTGTTACTTTTCAACCTGATAATTAAAAACAAGCAAAGAAGTGATGTAGGACTACAGCAGGAACAAAGAAACAATTAAGAGGTGAATTGTCTTATGGTCTCAATTAGTGGCAAGGTGACCTAAGAGAGGTTCAAAGCAGAAGAAATACATAATGACTCTTTTTAAAATAAACCAAGCATATTATTTTAAATGAACCGTTGGAAAAAGAAATAAAGGATAGTATAAGCAAAAATTGAATTTCATGATGGAGTTCAAGTACAAATTACCCTTTGTTTATTTTTCAGTCTCTTTTACAGGAAGTTCAGAGAACTCAATACGGTATTAAAATGCAATTTTTATGCCTGTGAGTCTAGTATTTCTGATTCTGTAATAATCCTGTTTAAGTGAAAAAGACAGATCAGCCTAGCTATGGGCTTCAGCACAATCAATGTTTGTCTCACAAAAACCTTCAGACTTCCTGAGGATTTTCCAACCATTTTGTGCTATTTTTGCCTGTGATGAAATGTACACGGTAAAGAAAACATATTTCATGAAGTACCGAGACTAACCAAATACTGTTTGTTTTGCTACCAATACTGTGGATAATGTTCTAGAATTATAGCTTTGCCTTGTTGGGGTATATGGAAGAGAAGGTGAAAAAAGAGGAGAGGTAAATGCTATGTTTTTCTCACTTAAAAATATAGTTAGCAGGCAGATTGACATTTTAATCATTGGCTTCAATTGGTTGCTTTTTTGGACTAAACAAGTGCGTTTAAATGCCACCTGAGATTTGAATGGGAGAGGATGTTGATTATAGTTTATTTTTGACTCTGTTTATTTGTTTCTAGTTAATAGAAAGGTAAATCGTTGCTAGCTGTAAAAATGAATGGAAAATCAAAGCAACATAACCCATTATCACAGTCAATAAAGATATAGTGAAGAGTGAGGAATGCATAACTGAAATATTTTAAATTAAAGGGTATGTGTAAATGTATCAAAAATGACTCCAAAATAAAAAATATGACTCCATAGGAAATATAACTACAAAAGGATTCAAAAACCTTGTGATTTGGGGGGAGGAGTTTCTGCCTTTATGAGTTTTCTATTTTCAAATAATTCTCTGTAATAAGCCACCTTAAAGTTCAATGGATTAAACCTACAATAATTTATTCTCACTTATGTATCCGTGGGTTGGATAATCAAGACTACAGTCAGCTGAGTGGTTCTGCTTCAGTCTGTGGCTACAGCAAGGCTAGATTCCTTTTTGCCAAGACAAAACTCAAAGTATGTGTGTTTATTGTGAAGCCTAAGGTAAAGGAGAAAGTATCTAGCCAGGACAATGACAGAGACACTGGAAAATCAGTCCACTTGTAGAAGTTCATTGTATTTTATTTTTTTATTAATATTAAATCATAGATGTGTACATTAATGTAATCATGGGGCACCATACACTGGTTTTATAGACTGTTTGACACATTTTCATCACACTGGTTAACATAGCCTTCCTAGCATTTTCTTAATAATTGTGTTAAGACATTTATATTCTACATTTACTAAGTTTCACATGTACCCTTGTAACATGCACCCCTGGTGTAATCCCACCAATCATACTCCCTCTGCCCATCCTCTCCCATCCCTAGGCTCCCTCTCCTCCTTCCCCCTAGTCTTAGGTTATAACTGGGTTGTAGCTTTCATGTGAAAGCCATAAATTACTTTCATAGTAGCTCTGAGTACATTGGATACTTTTTCCTCCATTCTTGAGATACTTTACTAAGAAGAATATGTTCCAGCTCCATCCATGTAAACATGAAAGAGGTAAAGTCTCCATTTTTCTTTAAGGCTGCATAATATTCCATGGTGTACGTATACCAAAATTTTTTAATCCATTCGTAAATCAATGGGCACTTGGGCATTTTCCATGACTTAGCAATTATGAATTGGACTGCAATAAACATTCTGGTACAAATATCTTTGTTGAGATGTGAATTTTTGTCTTCAGGGTATAAACCTAGTAGAGGAATTAAACAATTGAATGGCAGATCTATTTTTAGATCTCTAAGTGTTCTCCAAATATCTTTCCAAAAGGAATGTATTAATTTGCATTCCCACCAGTGTAGAAGTGTTCCCTTTTCTCCACATCCACCACAACATTTCTGGTCTTGAGATTTTGTGATATGGGCTAATTTTACTGGAGTTAGATGATATCTCAAAGTAGTTTTGATTTTCATTTCCTTGATCATTAAAGATGATGAGCATTTTTTCATATGTCTGTAGGCAATGTGCTCGTCTTCTTCAGAGAAGTTGCTCTTCAAGTCCCTTGCCCAGCCTGTGATAGGATCACTTGTTCTTTTCTTGCTTATATGTTTGAGTTCTCTGTGGATTCTGGTTATTAAACCTTTGTCGGAGGGGCAGCGCCTGTGGCTCAGTTGGTAGGGCACCAGCCCCATATGCCAAGAGTGGCGGGTTCAAACCCAGCCCCGGCCAAACTGCAACCAAAAAATAGCTGGGCGCTGTGGCGGGCACCTGTAGTCCCAGCTACTCGGGAGGCTGAGGCAAGAGAATCGCTTAAGCCCAGGAGTTGGAGGTTGCTGTGAGCTGTGTTAGGCCACGGCACTCTACCGAGGGCCATAAAGTGAGACTCTGTCTCTACAAAAAAAAAAAAAACCTTTGTCGGAGACATAACCTGCAAATATCTTCTCCTATTCTGAGGGCTGTTTTCTTGCTTCTCTTACTGTGTTCTTGGCTGTGCAAAAGCTTTTTAGTTTGATCAGGTCCCAGTAGATTATTTTTGAAGCAGCTTCAATTGCCCAGGGGGTCCTAATCATAAAATACTCACCCAGACCGATTTCTTCAAGGTTATTCCATGCACTCTCTTCTACTATTTGTATAGTTTCATGTCTTAAGTTTAAATCTTTAATCCAGTGAGAGTCTATCTTAGTTAATGGTGAAAGGTGTGGGTCCAATTTTGGTCTTCTACAGGTTGCCAGCCAGTTCACCCAGCACCATTTCTTAAATAGGGAACCATTTCCTCACTGAATGTTTT
Organism: Nycticebus coucang; assembly: GCF_027406575.1. Taxonomy (NCBI): domain Eukaryota; kingdom Metazoa; phylum Chordata; class Mammalia; order Primates; family Lorisidae; genus Nycticebus; species Nycticebus coucang. The sequence continues at coordinate 46,055,635 of NC_069804.1, forward strand.
TACTTGGCTTGTCAAAGATCAAATAAGGGTAAGTAGCTGGATTCATCTCTTGGTTCTCTATTCTGTCCCAGACGTCTACCTCTCTGTTTTTCTGCCAGTACCATGTTGCCTTGATCACTACTGACTTATAGTATAGTCTGAGGTCCAGTAGAGTGATTCCTCCTGCTTTGTTTTTATTTCTGAGTAATGTCTTGGCTATTCGAGGTTTTTTTCTGATTCCATACAAAACAAAGTATTATTTTTTCAAGATCTTAAAAGTATGACAGTGGAGCTTTAATATGGATTGCATAAACATTGTATATTGCTTTGGGTAGCATGGACATTTTTAACACTGTTGATTGTTCCCAGCCATAAGCATGGTATGTTTTTCCATTTGTTAACATTTTCAGCTATTTCTTTTCTAAGAGTTTCAAAGTTCTCTTTATACAGATCTTTCACGTCCTTTGTTAGATAAACTCCCAAATATTTCATCTTCTTTGGCACTACTGTGAATGGAATAGAGTCCTTAACTGCTTTTTCAGCTTGACTATTGTTGGTATATACAAAGGCTACCGATTTATGAATGTTCATTTTGTAACCTGAGATACTGCTGTATTCCTTGATCACTTCTAAGAGTTTTGTAGTAGAATCCCTGGTGTTTTCCAGGTATAAAATCATATCATCTGCGAACAGTGAAAGTTTGATCTCTTCTGACCCTATATGAATACCCTTGATTGCCTTTTCTTATCTAATTGTGATAGCTAAATCTTCCATTACAAAGTTAAAGAGCAGTGGAGACAATGGGCAGCCTTGTCTGGTTCCTTATCTTAGTGGAAATGATTTCAATTGAACTCCATTCAATACGATATTGGCTGTGGGTTTGCTGTAGATGGCCTCTATCATTTTAAGAAATGTCCCTTCTATACCAATTTTCTTAAGTGTTCTGATCATAAAGCGATGCTGGATATTATCAAAAACTTTTTCTGCATCAATTGAGAGAATCATATGGTCTTTGTTTTTTTAATTTGTTTATGTACTAAATTATACTTTTGGAGTTACGTGTATTTAACCAGCCTTGAGACCCTAGGATAAAACCAACTTGGTCATGATGTATAATTTGTTTGATGTGTTGATGTGTTTGATGTGTTGCTAGATTCTGATCTTGTTCAATATTTTTGCATCTATATTCATTAGTGATATTGGTCTATAATTTTCTTTTCTTATTGCCTCTTTTCTTGGTTTGGGGATAAGGGTAATGTTTGCTTCATAGAACGTGTTGGGTAGTCTTACATCTTTTTCTACACTTTGGAACAGGTTGAGTAATATATGTACTAGTTCCTCTTTAAAGGTTTTATAGAATTCTGATGTGAAGCCATCTGGTCCCGGGTTTTTTTTTTGTAGGGAGATTTTGTATGGTTGATGCTATTTCAGAACTTGATATGGGCCTGTTCAACATTTCCACTTGATTCTGGCTAAGTTTTAGAAGGTGATGTCCTTCCAAGTATTGGACAATTTCCTTCAGATTTTCATATTTCTGAGAATAAAGTTTCTTGTAAAATTCATTAAGGATTTTTTGAATTTCTGAGGAGTCTGTTGTTATTTCATCTTTGTCATTTCTGATTGATGAGATTAGGGATTTTACTCTTTTTTACTGGTTAGGTTGCCAAAGACTTATCTATTTTATTGACCTTTTTATTTATTTATTTATTTATTTATTTATTAAATCATAACTGTATACATTGATATGATCATGGGGTATCATACACTCGCTTCATAAAACATTTGACACATTTTTATCACAGTGGTTAACATAGCCTTTCCGGCGTTATCTCAGTTACTGTGCCAAAACATTTACATTCTACATTTACCAAGTTTCACAAATACCCCTGTAATATGCACCACAGGTGTGATCCCACCGATTCCCCTCCCTCTACACACACCCCCCTTTCCCACTTCCCCCTATTGTTAAGTTGCAGCTGGGTTATAGCTTTCATGTGAGAGTCCCAAATTAGTTTCATAGTAGGGCTGTGTACATTGGGTACTTTTTCTTCCATTCTTGAGATACTTTACTAAGAAGAATATGTTCCAGCTCCATCCATGTAAACATGAAAGAGGTAAAGTCTCCATCTTTCTTTAAGGCTGCATAGTATTCCATGGCATACATATACCACAATTTATTAATCCATTCATGGATCGATGGGCACTTGGGCTTTTTCCATGACTTAGCTATTATGAATTGGGCTGCAATAAACATTCTGGTACAAATATCTTTGTTATGTTGTGATTTTTGGTCTTCTGGGTATATGCCCAGCAGAAGAATTACAGGATTGAATGGCAGATCTATTTTTAGATCTCTGAGTGTTCTCCATATATCTTTCCAAAAGGAATGTATTAATTTGCATTCCCACCAGCAGTGCAGAGTGTTCCCTTTTCTCCGCATCCACGCCAACATCTCTGGTCTTGAGATTTTGTGATATAAACAAGTCTCATTGGAGTTAGATGATATCTCAAAGTAGTTTTGATTTGCATTTCTCTGATGATTAAAGATGATGAGCATTTTTTCATATGTCTGAAGGCCGTGCGCCTGTCTTCTTCAGAGAAGTTTCTCTTCAAATCCCTTGCCCAGCCTGCGATGGGATCCCTTGTTTTTCTCTTGCTGATGCGTTTGAGTTCTCTGTGGATTCTGGTTATTAAACCTTTGTCAGAGATATACCCTGCAAATATCTTCTCCCATTCTGAGGGATGTCTGCTTGCTCTGCTTACTGTGTTCTTAGCTGTGCAGAAGCATTTTAGTTTGATCGAGTCCCAGTAGTGTATTTTTGAAGCTGCTTCAATTGCCCGGGGGGTTCTCCTCATGAAATACTCACCCAGACCAATTTCTTCAAGGGTTTTCCCTGCATTCTCCTCTAGTATTTTTATAGTTTCTTGTCTTAAGTTTAAATCTTTAATCCAATGAGAGTCTATCTTAGTTAATGGTGAAAGGTGTGGGTCCAATTTCAGTCTTCTGCAGGTTGCCAGCCAGTTCACCCAGCACCATTTGTTAAATAGGGAATCTTTTCCCCACTGAATGTTTTTAATTGGCTTGTCAAAAATCAAATAGCGGTAAGTAGCCGGATTCATCTCTTGGTTCTCTATTCTGTTCCAGATATCTACTTCTCTGTTTTTGTGCCAATACCATGCTGTTTTGATCACTATCGACTTGCAGTAAAGTCTGAGGTCTGGTAGTATGATTCATGCTGTTTTGTTTTTATTTCTGAGTAATGTCTTGGCTATTCGAGGTTTTTTTCTGATTCCATATAAAACGAATTAATGTTTTTTCAAGATCTTTAAAATATGACAGTGGAGCTTTAATAGGGAGTGCGTTGAAATTATATATTGCTTTGGGTAGTATGGACATTTTGATAATGTTGATTCTTCCCAGCCATGATCATGGTCTGTTTTTCCATTTGTTAACATTTTCAGCTATTTCCTATCTTAGAGTTTCATAGTTCTCTTTATAGAAATATTTCACGACTTTTGTTAGGTAAATTCCCAAATATTTCATCTTCTTTGGTACTACTGTGAATGGGATAAAGTCCTTAACTGCTTTTTCAATTTGACTGTTGTTGGTGTATATAAAGGCTACCGATTTATGAATGTTGATTTTGTAACCTGAGACGCTGCTGTATTCCTTGATCACTTCTAGGAGTTTTGTAGTAGAGTCCCTAGTGTTTTCCAGATACACAATCATATCATCTGGGAAGAGCGAAAGTTTGATCTCTTCTGACCGTATATGGATACACTTGATCGCCTTTTCTTCCCTAATTGCGGTGGCTAAAACTTCCATTACAATGTTGAAAAGCAATGGAGACAATGGGTAGCCTTGTCTGGTTCCTGATCTGAGTGGATATGATTCCAATTTAACTCCATTCAATATGATATTGGCTGTGGGTTTGCTGTAGATAGCCTCTATCAGTTTAAGAAAAGTCCCTCCTAGACCAATTTTCTTGAGTGTTCTGATCATGAAGGGATGCTGGATATTATCCAAAGCTTTTTCTGCATCAATTGAATGAATCATATGGTCTTTGTTTTTTAATTTGTTTATGTGCTGAATTACATTTATAGATTTACGTATATAGAACCAGCCTTGACACCCTGGGATAAAACCAACTTGGTCATGATGTATAATTTGTTTGATGTGTTGCTGGATTCTGTTTGTTAGGATCTTGTTGAATAATTTTGCATTTATATTCATTAGTGATAATGGTCCATAATTTTCTTTTCTTGTTGGGTCTTTTCCCGGTTTGGGGATCAGGGTGATGTTTCCTTAATAGAATGTGTTGGGTAGTCTTCCTTCTTTTTCTACATTTTGGAGCAGGTTGAGTAATATAGGTACTAATTCCTCTTTAAAGGTTTGGTAGAATTCTGACGTGAAACAATCTGGTCCCGGGCTTTTCTTTTTAGGGAGGTTTTGTATAGTTGATGCTATTTCTGAACTTGATGTGGGTCTGTTCAACATTTCTACTTGATTCTGGTTAAGTCTTGGAAGATGGCGTGCTTCCAAGTATCGGTCTATTTCCTTCAGATTTTCATATTTCTGAGAATAAAGTTTCTTGTAATATTCATTAAGGATTTTTTGGATTTCTGACGAGTCTGTGGTTATTTCGTCTTTGTTGTTTCTGATTGATGATATTAGAGATTTTACACTTTTTTTCCTGATTAGTTTGGCCAGAGGTGTATCTATTTTATTGACCTTTTCAAAAAACCAGCTTTTTGATTTATTGATCTGTTGTATTATTCTTTTGTTTTCAATTTCATTTAATTGTGCTCTAATTTTGGTAATTTCTTTCTTCTACTGGGTTTGGGTTTGGAATGTTCTTCCTTTTCCAGTTGCGTGAGATGTCCCATTCAGTTGTTAACTTCCTCTCTTTCTGTTCTCTTGAGGAAGGCTTGCAGTGCTATAAATTTCCCTCTTAGAACTGCCTTTGCGGTGTCCCAGAGGTTCTGATAGTTTGTGTCTTCATTGTCGTTTTGTTTCAAAAAATTGGCAATTTCTTTCTTAATCTCATCTCTGACCCAGCTATCATTCAGCATAAGGTTATTTAACTTCCACGTTTTTTTCTTTCTTTTTTATTTTTTTATTTCTCTTTTTTTTTATTAAATCATAGCTGTGTACATTAATGTGATCATGGGGCACCATCCACTGGTTTTATAGACCATTTGACATATTTTCATCACACTGGTTAACATAGCCTTCCGGGCATTTTCTTAGTTATTGTGTTAAGACATTTATATTCTACATTTACTAAGTTTCACATGTACCCTTGTAAGATGCACCACAGGTGTAATCCCACCAATCACCCTCCCTCCGCCCATTCTCCCCCTTCTCTCCCCTCCCTCTTCCCCTTCCCCATATTCTTAGGTTATAACTGGATTATAGCTTTCATATGAAAGCCATAAATTAGTTTCATAGTAGGGCTGAGTACATTGGATACTTTTTCTTCCATTCTTTTTTTTTCAATTTTTTTATTAAATCATAACTGTATACAATGATATGATTATGGGGCATCATACACTCACTTCATAAACCATTTGACACATTTTTACCACAGTGGTTAACATAGCCTTTCCGGCGTTATCTCAGTTACTGTGCCAAAACATTTACATTCTACATTTACCAAGTTTCGCAAATACCCCTGTAATATGCACCACAGGTGTGATCCCACCGATTCCCCTCCCTCTACACACACCCCCCTTTCACACTTCCCCCTATTGTTAAGTTGTAGCTGGGTTATAGCTTTCACGTGAGAGTCCCAAATTAGTTTCATAGTAGGGCTGTGTACATTGGGTATTTTTTCTTCCATACTTGGGATACTTTACTAAGAAGAATATGTTCCAGCTCCATCCATGTAAACATGAAAGAGGTAAAGTCTCCATCTTTCTTTAAGGCTGCATAGTATTCCATGGTATACATATACCACAATTTATTAATCCATTCGTGGATCGATGGGCATTTGGGCTTTTTCCATGACTTAGCAATTATGAATTGGGCTGCAATAAACATTCTGGTACAAATATCTTTGTTATGTTGTGATTTTTGGTCTTCTGGGTATATGCCCAGCAGAGGAATTACAGGATTGAATGGCAGATCTATTTTTAGATCTCTGAGTGTTCTCCATATATCTTTACAAAAGGAATGTATTGATTTGCATTCCCACCAGCAGTGCAGAAGTGTTCCCTTTTCTCAGCATCCACGCCAACATCTCTGGTCTTGAGATTTTGTGATATAGGCTAGTCTCATTGGAGTTAGATGATATCTCAAAGTAGTTTTGATTTGCATTTCTCTGATGATTAAAGATGATGAGCATTTTTTCATATGTCTGAAGGCCGTGCGCCTGTCTTCTTCAGAGAAGTTTCTCTTCAAATCCCTTGCCCAGCCTGCGATGGGATCCCTTGTTCTTTTCTTGCTGATGCGTTTGAGTTCTCTGTGGATTCTGGTTATTAAACCTTTGTCAGAGTTATACCCTGCAAATATCTTCTCCCATTCTGAGGGCTGTCTGCTTGCTCTGCTGACTGTGTTCTTAGCTATGCAGAAGCTTTTTAGTTTGATCAAGTCCCAGTAGTGTATTTTTAAAGCTGCTTCAATTGCCCGGGGGGTTCTCCTCATGAAATACTCACCCAGACCAATTTCTTCAAGGGTTTTCCCTGCATTCTCCTCTAGTATTTTTATAGTTTCATGTCTTAAGTTTAAATCTTTAATCCAATGAGAGTCTATCTTAGTTAATGGTGAAAGGTGTGGGTCCAATTTCAGTCTTCTGCAGGTTGCCAGCCAGTTCACCCAGCACCATTTGTTAAATAGGGAATCTTTTCCCCACTGAATGTTTTTAATTCGCTTGTCAAAAATCAAATAGCGGTATGTAGCTGGATTCATCTCTTGGTTCTCTATTTTATTCCAGATATCTACTTCTCTGTTTTTGTGCCAATACCATGCTGTTTTGATCACTATCGATTTGTAGTAAAGTCTGAGGTCTGGTAGTGTGATTCCTCCTGTTTTGTTTTTATTTCTGAGTAATGTCTTGGCTATTCGAGGTTTTTTCTGATTCCATATAAAACGAAGTAATGTTTTTTCAAGATCTTTAAAATATGACAGTGGAGGTTTAATAGGGACTGCGTTGAAATTATATATTGCTTTGGGTAGTATGGACATTTTGATAATGTTGATTCTTCCCAGCCATGATCATGGTATGTTTTTCCATGTGTTAACATTTTCAGCTATTTCATTTCTTAGAGTTTCAAAGTTCTCTTTATAGAGATCTTTCACGTCTTTTGTTAGGTAAATTCCCAAATATTTCATCTTCTTTGGCACTACTGTGAATGGGATAGAGTCCTTAACTGCTTTTTCAATTTGACTGTTGTTGGTGTATATAAAGGCTACCGATTTATGAATGTTGATTTTGTAACCTGAGACGCTGCTGTATTCCTTGATCACTTCTAGGAGTTTTGTAGTAGAGTCCCTAGTGTTTTCCAGATACACAATCATATCATCTGCGAAGAGCGAGAGTTTGATCTCTTCTGACCCTATATGGATACCCTTGATCGCGTTTTCTTCCCTAATTGCGGTGGCTAAAACTTCCATTACAATGTTGAAAAGCAATGGAGACAATGGGCAGCCTTGTCTGGTTCCTGATCTGAGTGGAAATGATTCCAATTTAACTCCATTCAATATGATATTGGCTGTGGGTTTGCTGTAGATAGCCTCTATCAGTTTAAGAAAAGTCCCTTCTAGACCAATTTTCTTGAGTGTTCTGATCATGAAGGGATGCTGGATATTATCAAAAGCTTTATCTGCATCAATTGAGAGAATCATATGGTCTTTGTTTTTTAATTTGTTTATGTGCTGAATTACATTTATAGATTTACATATATTGAACCAGCCTTGAGACCCTGGGATAAAACCAACTTGGTCATGATGTATAATTTGTTTGATGTGTTGCTGGATTCTGTTTGTTAGGATCTTGTTGAATATTTTTGCATCTATATTCATTAGTGATATTGGTCTATAATTTTCTTTTCTTGTTGGGTCTTTTCCTGGTTTGGGGATCAGGGTGATATTTGCTTCATAGAACGTGTTTGGTAGTCTTCCTTCTTTTTCTACATTTTGGAGCAGGTTGAGTAATATAGGTACTAATTCCTCTTTAAAGGTTTGGTAGAATTCTGACGTGAAACCATCTGGTCCCGGGCTTTTCTTTTTAGGGAGGTTTTGTATAGTTGATGCTATTTCTGAACTTGATATTGGTCTGTTCAACATTTCCACTTGATTCCGGTTAAGTCTTGGAAGGTGGCGTGCTTCCAAGTATCGGTCTATTTCCTTCAGATTTTCATATTTCTGAGAATAAAGTTTCTTGTAATATTCATTAAGGATTTTTTGGATTTCTGATGAGTCTGTGGTTATTTCGTCCTTGTTGTTTCTGTTTGATGATATGAGAGATTTTACTCTTTTTTTCCTGATTAGGTTGGCCAGAGGTTTATCTACTTTATTGACCTTTTCAAAAAACCAGCTTTTTGATTTATTGATCTGTTGTATTGTTCTTTTCTTTTCAATTTCATTTAATTCTGCTCTAATTTTGGTTATTTCTTTTCTTCTACTGGGTTTGGGGTTGGAATGTTCTTCCTTTTCCAGTTGCGTGAGATGTCCCATTAAGTTGTTAACTTCCTCTCTTTCCGTTCTCTTGAGGAAGGCTTGCAGTGCTATTATTTTCCCTCTTAGAACTGCCTTTGCAGTGTCCCAGAGGTTCTGATAGCTTGTGTCTTCATTGTCATTTTGTTCCAAAAAATTGGTGATTTCTTTCTTAATCTCATCTCTGACCCAGCTATCATTCAGCATAAGGTTATTTAACTTCCATGTTTTTGTATGGGTATGCAGATTCCTGTTCTTACTCAATTCAAGTTTTATTCCATGATGGTCCAAGAAGATGCATGGAATAATTTCTATTCCTTTAAATTTACTGAGGTTAGACTTGTGACCTAAAATGTGGTCAATTTTGGAGTAAGTTCCGTGGGCTGATGAGAAGTATGTGTATTCAGTTTTGTTGGGATGAAATGTTCTGTAGATGTCTGCTAAATCTAAATATTGGATGGTGAGGTTTTAATCTAAGATTTCTTTGCTCAGCTTCTTTCTGGAGGATCGATCCAACACTGCAAAGGGAGTGTTGAAATCTCCAACGATTATGGAGCTGGAGGAAATCAAGTTACTCATGTCTGTTAGAGTTTCTCTTATAAATTGAGGTGCATTATGGTTGGGTGCATAGATATTAATAATTGAGATCTCATCATATTGAGTATTACCCTTAACAAATATGAAGTGACCATTCTTGTCCTTCCTTACTTTTGATGGTTTAAAGCCTACTGTATCTGCAAATAAAATTGCAACACCTGCTTTTTTCTGATTACCATTTGCCTGAAATATGAATGACCATCCTTTCACCCTGAGTCTGTATTTGTCTTTTAAGTTGTGATGTGACTCTTGTATGCAACAAATATCTGGATTGAGTTTTTGTATCCAGTCAGCTAACCTATGCCTCTTTAGAGGACAGTTTAAACCATTCACATTGATGGAGAGTATTGATAAGTCTGGTGGAATTTTGGGTATCAAGTTTTTCAAAGTTCCAGTGGACATTTTTAATCCTTTCGCCAGTGTGGAAGTTGGAGTTTGATCCGAAGTTTCTGAGTGAGTTTACTTTTGTGGTATAGGATTGGGTTGTTCATTGTGGAAGATAGGTCTGAGAATATCCTGAAGAGCTGGTTTACTTATGGCAAATTTTTTCAACATATGAATGTCATTGAAGTATTTAATTTCTCCATCATAGATGAAACTCAGTTTGGCTGGATACAAGGTCCTGGGTTGAAAGTTTTTTTGCTTTAGGAGATTGAAAGTTGATGACCAGCCTCTTCTGGCTTTAAAAGTTTCAGCAGAGAGATCTGCAGTTATTCTAATATTCTTACCTTTGTACGTTATAGTTTTCTTTCGCCGGGCTGCTTTGAGAATCTTCTCTTTCATGTTAACTTCAGTGAAACTAATTATGATATGTCTGGGGGATGACTTATTGGGGTTGAATCGTGCTGGGGTTCTGAAGCTGTCTGCTATCTGAATTTCAGATTCTCTAGGCATGTCTGGAAAATTTTCTTTTCATAATTTCATGCAGAAGGGCCTCTGTGCCCTTGGAGGCCCCATCATCGTTCTCAGAAATTCCTATAATCCTTATCTTGCTTTTTTTCGAATTATCTGAGAGTTCTCTGAGTGAGTGTTCTGTTTTTGCTCTCCATTTCTCTTCCTATTTGAGAGATTGGGAGTGTTCGAAGACTTCATCTTCAATGTCAGAAATCCTTTCTTCTGCTTGCTCCATTCTGTTACCGAGGAATTCTACTGTATTATTCATATCTTTGAGGGCTGTAAGTTCTTGTTTCAGTGTGTCTAAGTCTTTGGTGGTTTTGTCTTGAAATTCGTTAAATTCTTGAGACAATTTTTGAATTTCTCCTCGGATTCCTAATTCCATTTTATTAATCTTGCCTGCCATCCAAATTCTGAATTCAATTTCTGACATCTCAGTCAGTTGTTTATGAATGGGATCTTCAATCACATCTGCCGTATCTTTTTTTGGGGGGGTTGATCTATTCTGGTCATTCATGTTACCAGAGTTTTTCCGCTGATTCCGTCCCATGGTTATTTTACTCCCTTTGGTTTTTCCCCTGGGGTTTTATCGAGCGCCCGTACAGTGTTGTGGCCTGAGAAACAGGGGCCCTGTCTGGTGTGGTGGAGCAAAGTGGTTCTGTCTTATTTTCAGCTGGTTTCTGTTCGATCCCATTGCAACTTCTACTCTGGCTTGAAGTCTCAGCTGTGTGGAAAAATCAGCAATTAAGTCACCCTGCCTGCCCACCTCTGGCCCCAGTTGGAAAAGGAGAATCAACCTTCCTAGAACCATACACCCAGTGCACCGCCTGAAAAGTCCTCAGTCTATTAGCCCAGTTCAAAAGGTCCGAATCTACTGTCTCAATCGGCACTTGTCTCGGGTGAGAGAGTTCAAGAGGTCTCTGGGAACTGGATCACAGGGGCCTGATGACTCCTCTGACACAGCTCACCCCAGTGCAGCGTGGAGTCAGGAGGAGCCACCCAGCAAACAGAGCAGTCTAGGAAGGTTGACGTCTCCTTCCCCACTTTGCCCCTCCGTCGGACCCAGTCACTGGTATCTCTGCAGATGGCTAACCCAGTTGCCTGCAGTGAACAGACACTCCAGGGGTTTGTACTTGCCTGAATCACAAGGAAGTCTGCCAGGCCCCCGCAGACTGCCGCTATCTAGCAGGAGGAGATGGGGCCTGACATCTATGAGTGTTTGATGCAGGTGATGGGAGGGAGGTGTTCACTCAGGCTTAGCCCCGTCCCTGATGGATGCTGTTAACAGAACAGAACAGAACAGACAACTTTGCGGGGTTCTGTCTCTGTTCCTGTCGAAATCGCCTACGGAAGACGAGCTGTTTTGAGTTCAAACGTCTTTGGTGTTGGAGGTTTGAGTCCGATCACCTCGCTGGGTCGGCCCCGCCCTGGAAGCTTCCCGGGTTTGTGAGCAGTGTCAGGAAATCCCCCGCTCACCGGTGGCCTCCTCTGGTTGCCCAGGGAGACAGGGGGTGTGGCCTCAGAATATCCAGAATTGAGCATTCTGCCGTTAAAGAAAAACAGCTGTTGATCTACCTCCAGGGAACTGCTGCTCTGGTGTGGGCACTCAGGCGACCCTTTTCTCTTCTGTCTCGTGCCCCAGAGTCAGCACTGAGCGGCCGCAGTTTGTGCTGGGTCCACACCCCTCAAGAGATCCCCCAAGAATCAGAACTCTTGGGGGATATGCCCCCAGACCCCGAATGGGAGTGGGGGGGCGGAAGCTAGAGTTTCATTCAGTTTTAGGCAACAATACTGCCCGGGGAGGGCTCCTGCTCTGCACTGCAGGGAAGTGCCGCCAAGGCTTGATTTCCCCTCAGCAGAGTGCCCTCTCCTTGCTCACTTGTCCCAGAGTCCGTGCTGACCTGACGCAGCTCAGGCACTGTGCACTCCCCTCGAGAAATCACCCAAGGATCCTAACTCCTGGGGGATAGGCCCTCAGACCCAGAGTGAGAGTAGGGCTCTCAGCTCTCAGCGGGGAAGCTAGCGTCTTATTCAGTCTTGTGCCCCGTAATGTTGCCCGGGGAGGGTTGCTGCACTGCACCGCAGGGAAGTGCCGCGAGGCGTGACTCCCCTTCAGCCCGGTGCCCTCTCCTCACTCGCGCGCCTCAGAGTCAATGCTGACCAGTCGCAACTCGGGGACTGTCCACTCCCCTTGAGAAATCACCCAAAGTCCGAACTCCTGGGGGACAGGCCTCCAGACCTCAGTGGGTGGGAGGGGAGCGCCGGGAGGGTTGCCGGCGAAGGATTCCCAAAGTTTTATTCCGTTTTATGCCTGGCAGGAGAAAGCCACGGCACCCCAGTAGGGGGGGGTAGGTCCAGTTTTTAGAAGGTCTCTCCCGCGGAGTATAGTGGGAGGGCCTTTAATTTCTGACCGCTTGTTTAATTGTGGGGCTCTTGAGCCGGTCCCATGGGGGATGGGGACTCCCGTCCCCTTGGTGGTGGATTTTGTACCTTTTGTTTGCGTCCTTGTGATCGCAGCTTGCCTCAGCGGTGTTGATGTGCGTTCTTCAACCTTCTCTCTTGGTGAGGCTCAAGTCCACCAGGATACTTACTAAATTCCTGTCCCTTAACTCTCCTTCTGGACGGGAGCCTCTGTTGAAAGCTGGCTTCAGTCCGCCATCTTGTCTCTCTCCTTTATTGACCTTTTTAAAAAACCAACTTTTTGATTTATTTATCTGTCGTATAATTTTATTGTTTTCCATTTCATTTAATTCTGCTCTAATTTCCGTTGTTTCTTTTCTTCTATTGGTTTTGGGGTTGGAATGTTCTTCCTTTTTCAGTTGCTTGAGATGTCCTATTAAGTTGTTAACTTATTCTTTCTCTGTTTTTTTAAGGAAAGCTTGCAGTGGTATAAATTTCCCCCTTAGGACTGCCTTTGCAGTATCCCAGAGGTTCTGATAATTCATGCCTTCATTGCCATTTTGTTCCAAAAATTTGGCAATTTCCTTCTTAATCTCATCTCTGACCCAGCTATCATTCAGCATAAGGTTATTTAACTTCCAAGTTTTTGTATGCGTATACTGACTCCTGTTGTTACTAAGTTAAACTTTTATTCCATGGTAGTCCGAGAGGCTTCATGGAATAATTTTCTTTTTTTTGTAGAGACAGTCTCACTTTGTCACCCTTGGTAGCTCACAGTTCCCAGCAACCTCCAACTCCTGAATTTAGGCAATTTTCTTGCCTCAACCTCACAAGCAGCTGGGACTACAAGCGCCCACCACAACGCCTGGCTGTTTTTTGGTTGCAGTTTGGCCGGGGCCAGGCTTGAACCCATCACACGTGACATATGGGGCCGGTGCCCTACCCACTGAGCCACAAGCACCGCCCAAGGAATAATTTCTATTTCTTTAAATTTACTAAGGTTAGACTTGTGACCTAAGATGTGATTGATTTTTGAGTATGTTCCGTGGGCTGATGAGAAGTATGTGCACTCAGTTTTGTTTGGATGAAATGTTGTGTAGATGTCTGCTAACTCCAAATGTTTCATGGTTAGGTTTAAATCTAAAATTTCTTTGCTCAGCTTCTTATTGGAGGATCTATCCAATACTGCCAAAGGATTGTTGAAATCTCAAACTATTATGGAACTGGAGGAAATCAATTTGCTCATGTCTGTTAGAGTTTCTCTTATAAATTGGGGTGCATTCTGGTTGGGTGCATAGGTATTAATAATTGAAATCTCATCATATTGAGTATTACCCTTAACAAATATGAAGTGACCATTCTTATCCTTCCTTAATTTTGTTGGTTTAAAGCCTATTGTGTCTGCAAATAGAATTGCAACACCTGCTTTTTTCTGATTACCATTTGCGTGAAATATGGATGACCAGCTTTTTACCCTGAGGCTATATTTATCTTTTAAGGTAAGATGTGACTCTTGTATGCAAGAAATATCTGGCCTGAGTTTTTGTATCCAGTCAGCTAACCCGTGCCTTTTTAGAGGACAGTTTAAGCCATTCACATTAATAAAGAATATTGATAAGTCTGGTAAAATTTTGGGTATCAAGTTTTTCCAAAGTCCAGTGGACATTTTTAATCCTTTCCAGTCTGGAAGTTGGAGTTTGATCAAAAGTTTCTGGGTGAGTTTACTTTTGTGGTAGAGGATTGGGTTCATCATTATTGAGGATAGGTCTGAGAATATCCTAAAGAGCTGGTTTGGTTATGGCAAATTTCTTCAACATATGAATGTCATTAAAGTATTTAATTTCTCCATCATAAATGAAACTCAGTTTAGCTGGATACAGGATCCAGAGTTGAAAGATATTTTGCTTTAGGAGACTAAAAGTCAATGACCACCGTCTTCTGGCTTGAAAAGTTTCAGCAGAGAGATCTGCAGTCATTCTAATATTCTTCCCTTTGTAGGTAATAGATTTCTTACATCTGGCTGCTTTCAGAATTTTCTCCTTCGTATTAAATTTAGTGAAGTTAATTATCATATGCTTGGGGGATGTCTTATTTGGACTGAGTCGTGCTGGGGTTCTGAAACTGCCTGCTATCTGAATTAAAGAATCTCTTGGCATGTATGAAAAATTCTCTTTCATAATTTCATGGAGAAGGGCCTCTGTGCCTTTCGAGGCCACTTCATCATGTTCAGGGATTCCAATGAAGCAGATATTAGCCTTCTTAGAATTATCCCAGAGCTCTCTGAGAGAATGATCTGTTTTTGCTCTCCATTTCTCTTCCTCTTTGATACTTTGGGAGCATTCAAAGGCTTTATCTTCAATGTCAGAGATCCTTTCTTCTGCTTGCTCCACTCTGTTACTCAGGGATTCTACTGTATTTTTGAGATCTTTGAGGGCTACAAATTCATGCTTCAGTGTGTGAAAATCTTTGGTAGTTTTGTCTTTAAATTTGTTAACTCTTGAGATATCATTTGAATTTCTCCTCAAATTATTAATTCCAACTTTTGAAGTGCTCCTCAATTTCTAATTCCAAATTTTCCTCCATTTTATTAATCTTGTTTGCAATCCAAATTCTGAATTCAATTTCTGACATCTCGGCCAGCTGTTTATGAATGGGATCTTCACTTACATCTACCATATGGTTCCTTGGGGGGGTTGATCTATTCTGGTTATTCATGTTAGCAGCGTTTTTCTGCTGATTCCACCCCATTATTGTTTTACACCGTTTTATTTTTCCCCTGGAGCTCTGTCGAAGACGTGTACATTGTTATGGCCTGAGAAACTTGGGACCTGTTTAGTGTGGTGGGGCTAAGTGGTTCTGTCTTGTTTTCAGCTGGTCTCTGCTGGACCCTAGTGAAACAGTTACTCTGGGTTGAAGTCTCAGCTGTGGAGAAATACCAGCAATTATGTCACCCCGCCACCCACAGGCAACAATTGGAGAAGGAAAATCAAACCTTCCTCCAACCACACACTCAGGGCACCACTTGAGTAGTCCTCTGGCAATTGGCTCAGTTCAGAAGGTCCAAATCAATTGTCTCAGTCATCACCTTTCTCAGGTGGGAGAGTTTAAAAGATCTCTGGCAACTGGATCACAACTCAGATATAGCTTGCTCCGGTGCTCTGTAGACTCAGGAGATCCCACCCAGCAATAGATTAGTTTGGGAAGGTTGATGCCTCCTTCCCCATCTTGCACCTCTGTCACACCCTGTCACTCATAGCCCCGCAGGGTTGTGACCTAGTTGCCTCTAGTAAACAGATACTCCAGGGGGTTGCACCTGCCTGAATCACAAGGAAATCTATTTCTGCTCAGCCAGGGGGCTGCGCTCTGCCCCTCTCCAGCAGGGGGAGGTGAGGCCTGACAAACTTGGGCACTTGATGGAGGCTGGGGGTATTCACTCATTTCCAGCCCCACCCCAGATTGATGTTACTGGCAGAACAGAACAGAACAACTTTGCAGGAAATTGTTTCTGTCCCTGCTAAATTCCCCTGGAAAAGAGAAGCTGTTTTGAGTTCCCAGAACCTGCACCTCAGGTCCTGTCTTTGCTTCCTGCAGGTTTGTACTCAGTTAGCTGTCATATCTAGCCTCCTGCCTTCCTTTGTCTATAGGCTGATGATCCCCTGATGGCCGGGTGCATCTTAGGCTCAGTAACGCGGTCCTCTGGGTCAGCCCCACCCTGGGAACATTCCAGCTATGCATGTGTGTTTCTTGTCCCTGCGCTCCACCCAGGCTGGTACCTCCTCAGGCAAACCCTTTAGTCACGGAGCCTGTGTTTCTGTCCCAGATCTGTTCCGTGGTGGTTGCCACCTGAGAAGATGCTTGGCCTCCTCTGGTTGCCCAGGGAGATGGGGGTGTGGTTTCGGAACATCCAGGAGTGAGCCCTATTGTTGAAAAAAAGTGGCTGCTGCTCTGCACCTCGGGGCATCGGTGCTCTGGTGTGGTTCCCTCTCAGCCGACCGTCCTCTCCTCACTCCCATGCTACAGAATCAGCTCTGACCAGCTGCAGTCTAGGCCCTTTCCACACCCCTCGAGAAATCACCCAATATTCTGGACTCCTGGGGGACAGGCCTCCAGACCTCATAGTGAGAGTGGAGGGGAGTGCTGGGAGCTCAGTATTGTAGGTAGATAATGTATACAGTTTTATACAGTTTTATGCCTGGTGGAAGAACACCATGGCACCCTAGTAGGGGAGGTAGGTCCAGTTTTTAGAGGGTCTCTCCCATGGAGTGTAGTGGGAGGACTTTTGAACTCTGCTTGTTTGTTTGTGGGGCACTCCAGAGCCGTTCTCATGGGGGAGGGGACTCCCATCTGCTTGTTGTTGGATTTTGTACCTTTTGTTTGTATCCTTGGTTTCACAGCTTGCCTCATCAGAGTTGATGTGTGTTCCTCAACCTTCTCTCTGGGTGCAGCTCTAATCCACGAGGTTACTTGCTAAATTTCTTTCCTTTAACTCTCCTCCTGGATGGGAGCCTCTGTGGAAAGCTGGCTTCAGTCATCTATCTTGTCTCCGCCCTCTGCAGAAGTTCATTTTATGTCTATCACAACATTGGTGAGTACGTGAACAAGCTGAAAGACAAAGGACAAAGAATTAACTTGTCCTGCTCAGAGGCCAAAGCAATGACAAGCCCAGAGTCAATGTTTCAGGGAAAAATATTCTTCCCATGGGTGTAAGAGAGAGGAACTAAATATTTTTGAACAATGACATAATCTGCTATATTTCTAACTAGCTCTGTGACTTTGGACATATTATTAAACTGTCTTGGCTAAAATTTCTTCAATAGAATAGGTGGAGATAGAGATATAACATGATATCATAGAAGACCATGAGCTGTGAAATTACATAGATCTTATTAAAATCTCAGGTTTCTTAAGGATTAGCTATGGCTCTTAAGTAAATCACTATGTATGATTCTCAGATGTTTCCTTATATTTACTACCAGTTAAAATATTATTATATCTTCTAGCAAATAATTGCAAAATTCAGTAACAACACAACAAATATATTTTCTTATTTTTGACATGCAGTTCGGACATCTATCCTGGGCAACTTTCTATTCTAAACAGGGGTCAGCAAACTACAACTGATGGGCCAAATCTGGCCAGCCATTCTTTTTATAAATGAAGTTTTACTGGAGCATAGCCACATCCATTCATTTATGTATTGTCTATGGTACAATGTCAGCATTAAGTTGTTACAACAGAGACAGTATGACTCACAAACCAAAACTATTTTCTATCAGGCCATTTATAGGAAAATTAAATCAAGAATCCAGACTCCTGTGGGGTGGAGGGAAGATGGCTTACTGAAGCCAGCTTTCCACAGAGGGTCCCATCCAAAAGGAGAGTTAAAGGACAGAAATTTAGCAAGTAACCTGGTGGATTAGAGCTGCACCAAGAGAGAAGGTTGAAGAATGCACATCAACCCTGCTGAGGTTAGCTATGACCACAAGAATATGATCAAAAAGTGCAAAATCTATCAGCAAGCGGATGGGAGTCTCCTCCCACATGAGAACAGCTCAGAGTACTCCATGAACAAACGAGACTTCCATGAGTTGCCACTTCAGAGCTTTACTCCTTAACTGATCTCATTGGCATAGCACTGGGGTGGGCATCCAGTTTTTTGAAAATGTGCTCAGCAGACAGAAAGGCCCAAATCCATGCAGCTATGGCAGAGTTACAGTTCTGTGGTTTCATGTTAGTTACCTTATAGTTACTGTGTAATTAGTGCCACTTAATGTATGTTATCAAAAATAAATATATCTACTCCCAGACTAGATGTAGTATTTTTTGTATGATCGGATTTCCTAATATTGATATTTGTCATTCCTGAAGAAAGTGTATTGGTTTTTTTTTTTTTTTTAAAAAGCAAGTGTATTTGGAAATAAAGTCAGATGGAAAATTGATTTTTAAAATTCCCATTTTGTCACTTTCTCTGATAAAAGATGGCCATATCACCCCTGTTCGGCCCCACATGTCCTGGTACCTCTCTCCAGAGCTGGGCTAATAGGAATTGGTTTCATACTTGAGGCAGTTAGACACTCTGGAAGTTGGCATAACCTGTCTCAACTAGACTGCAGCATCTGGCTCTAATTCACAGTATACCTTTCTCCTCACTGTATCAAGGTTCCTTCCCAGAGGAGCCACCTGTTCTCATGTGTGGCACTCAGTTTTTCTCTTCTTTTCAGCTGACTGAACTTTTTTCTGTACCAGTTAATTTTTCCAACTAATAGAATAAAGGCAGTTTTCTAAACTTAAAAAAAAAGTGTTTAATTTCTCCATCATAAATGAAACTCAGTTTAGCTGGATACAGGATCTGGGGTTGAAAGTTATTTTGCTTTAGGAGTTTAAAAGTCAATGACCGCCCTCTTCTGGCTTGAAAACTTTCAGCATAGAGATCCGCAGTCATTCTAATATTTTTCCCTTTGTAGGTAATGGATTTCTTACGTCTGGCTGCTTTGACAATTTTCTCCTTCATATTAACACTAGTGAAGTTAATTATGATATGCCTGGGGGATGTCTTATTTGGAGTGAGTAGTGCTGGGGTTCTGAAACTGTCTGCTATCTCAATTTCAGAATCTCTTGGCGTGTCTGGAAAATTCTCTTTCATAGTTTCATGGAGAAGGGCCTCTGTGCCTTTTGAGGCCACTTCATCACTTTCAGGGATTCCATTGAGGTGGATATTAGCCTTCTTTGAATTGTCCCAGAGCTCTCTAAGAGAATGATCTGTTTTTGCTCTCCATTTCTCTTCCTCTTTGAGAGTTTGGGAGCTTTCAAAAGCTTTGTCTTCAGTGTCAGAGATCCTTTCTTCTGCTTGCTCCACTGTGTTACTGTGGGATTCTACTCTATTTTTCAGATCCTTTTTTTTTTTTTTTTTTTTGTAGAGACAGAGTCTCACTGTACCGCCCTCGGTAGAGTGCCGTGGCTTCACACGGCTCACAGCAACCTCTAACTCTTGGGCTTACGCGTATTTTTCAGATCTTTGAGGGTTGCAAATTCTTGCTTCAGTGCATCAAAATCTTTGGTGGTTTTGTCTTTAAATTCATTAAATTCTTGAGACAACTTTTGAATTTCTCCTCGAATTTCTAATTCTGACTTTTGAATTGCTCTTCAGATTTCTAATTCCAAATTTTCCTCCATTCTATTAATCTTGTTTGCAATCCAAATTCTGAATTCAATTTCTGACATTTTGGCCAGCTGTTTATGAATGAGATCTTCAGTTACATCTGCCATATCTTTCCTTGGTGGTGGTGGGGGGTTGATCTATTCTGGTTATTCATGTTACCAGAGTTTTTCTGGTGATTCCGCCCCATGATCATTTTACACTGTTTGACTTTTCCCCTGGAGCTTTGTTGAGGACCCATACAGTGCTACGGCCTGAGAAACTGGGGACCTATCTGGTGTGGTGGGGCTAAGTGGTTCTGTCTTGTTTTCAGCTGGTCTCTGTTCGACCCTAGTGAAACAGTTACTCCAGGTGGAAGTCTCAGCTGTGGAGAATTATCAGCAATTAAGTCACCCCGACCCCCACAGGCAACAGTTGGAAAAGGAAAATCAAACCTTCCTACAACCACACATTCAGGGCACCACTTGAATAGTCCTAGGTGATTGGCTCAGTTCAAAGGGTCCAAATGAATTGTCTCAGTCAGCACCTGTCTCAGGTGTGAGAGTTTCAAAGGGCTCTGGCAACTGGATCTCAGGTGTCTGGTGACAACTCAAATGTGACTTGCTCCAGTGCTCTGTGAAGTCAGGAGGACCTACCCCCCAGCAAATAGTTTAGTCTGGGAAGGTTGATGCCTCATTTCCTGCCTTGCATCTCTGTCACACCCAGTCACTGATAGCCCCACAGGGCTGAGACCCAGTTGCTTCCAGAGCAGATACTCCAGGGGTTTGCACCTGCCTGCATCACAAGCAAATCTGTATCTGCTCAGCCAGTCCGCTGCTCTCTGCCTCTATCCATCAGAGGGTGGTGAGGCCTGACAACCTTGGGCACTTGATGGAGGTTGGGTGGTGTTCACTCAGTTCCAGCCCCGCCCCTGATTGGTGTTAGTGACAGAACAGTACAGAACAACTTTGTGGGAATTTGTTTCTGTTCCTGCTAAATTCCTCTGCAGAAGAGAAGCTGTTTTGAGTTCCCAGAACCTGTGCCTCAGACCCTGTCTTTACTCCTGTACATTTGTATTTGCAGCACGGTTAGCTGTCAGCAGTAGCCTCCTGCCTTCCTTTGTCTATAGGCTGATGATCCCCTGAGTGCCAGGTGCGTCTTAGGCTCAGAAAGGGGACCTCTGGGTCAGCCCCGCCATGGGAATTTCCCAGCTTTATGCATGTGTTTTCTGGTCCCTGCACTCCACCTGGGCCAGTATCGCCACAGGGGCCTGTGTTTCAGTCCCAGATCTGTTCCGCAATGCTTGCCATCTGAGAAGATGCCTGGCCTCCTGTGGTTGCCCAGGGAGACAGGGATTGTGGCTTCGGAATATCTGGGGGTGGGCCCTATTGTTGCCAAAAATGGCTGCTGCTCTGTGCCTCAGGGCACTGCCGCTCTGGCATGATTCCCTTTCAGCCGACTGTCATCTCCTCACTTCCATGCCGCAGAATCAGCATTGACCAGCTGCAGTCCAGGCCCTGTCCACACGCCTCGAGAAATCACCCAAGAATCTGGATTCCTGGGGGACAGGCTTCCAGACCTCAGAGTGAGAGTGGAGGGGAGTGCTGGGAGCTCAGAATTGCAGGTAGAAAATATATACAGTTTTATGCCTGGCAGGAGAATGCTATGGCACCCTAGTAGGGGAGGTAGGTCCAGTTTTTAGAGGGTCTCTCCCATGAAGTGTGGTGGGAGGAACTTTGAACTCTGCTCGCTTGTTTGTGGGGCACTCCGAGCCATTCTCTTGGGGGAGGGGACTTCCATCAGCTTGGCGATGGATTACCTTTTGTTTGTATCCTTGGGGTCGCAGCTCGCCTCAGCAGGGTTGATGTGCATTCTTCAACCTTCTCTCTTGGTGCAGCTCTAATCCACCAGGTTGCTTGCTAAATTTCTGTCCTTTAACTCTCCTTCTGGATGGGGGCCTCTGTGGAAAGCTGGCTTCAGTCAGCCATCTTGTCTCCGCCCCCCAGTGAGCATTTTTTATATGTTTGCTAGCCATTCATCTATCTTCTTTAGAGAAGGTTCTATTCATCTCTCTTGCCCATTGATATATGGGATTGTTGGCTTTTTTCATGTGGATTAATTTTATTTCCCTATAGATCCTAGTTATCAAGCTTTTGTCTGATTCAAAATATGCAAATATCCTTTCCTATTTTGTAGGCCGTCTATTTGCTTTGATTGTTGTCTCCTTAGCTGTACAGAAGTTTTCAGTTTAATGAAGTCCCATTTGTTTATTTTTGTTGTTATTGCAATTGTCATGGACATCTTCTTCATAAAGTCTTCCCCCAGGCAGATATCTTCCAGTGTTTTTCCTGGTAAAGACATTTTTATACACTGTACAGCTCTCCACATGGCTGGGGAGGCAGTCAGTTCTAAGTACAAATTTCAAAACTGTACAAAAATAAGGTTTTTAAAAATTTTTTATTTATTTTGTTTTATTTTTGAGACAGAGTCTCATTATGTCACCCTTGGTAGAATGCCATGGCATCACAGCTCACAGCAACCTAAAAGTCTTGGGCTTCAGCAATTCTATTGCCTCAATCTCTCAAGTAGCTGGGACTATAGGCACCCGCCACAATGCCCAACTTTTTTTTTGGTTGCAGTTGTCATTGTTGTTTGGCAGGCCTGGGCTGGAGTTTTTTTTTTTGTTTGTTTGTTTTGTTTTGTTTTATCCCTTATATTTTATTTATTTTTGCTCTTCCCTTTATTTTATTCCTTCTGCTTCCTTTGCTTTTTTTTTATTGTTAAATCATAGCTGTGTACATTAGTGCAATCGCCTGTACCCATTCTAAGATGCACCATAGATGTGGCCCCACCCATTACCCTCCCTCCACCCAAACCTCCCCCCTCCCTTCCCATTCCTTGGCCCTTTCTCCATAGTCTTGTGCTATAGTTGGGTTATAGTCTTCATGTGAAAGCTATAATTTAGCCTCATAGTAGGGCTGAGTACATTGGATACGTTTTCTTCCATTCCTGAGATACTTTGCTAAGAAGAATATGTTCTAGCTCCATCCATGTAAACATGAAAGAGGTAAAGTCTCCATCTTTCTTTAAGGCTGCATAGTATTCCATGGTATACATGTACCACAGTTTGCTAGTCCATTTGTGGGTCGATGGGCACTTGGGCTTCTTCCATGACTTAGCAATTATGAATTGGGCTGCAATAAACATTCTGGTACAGATGTCTTTGTTATATTGTGACTTTTGGTCTTCTGGGTATAAACCTAGTAAAGGAATTATAGGATTGAATGGCAGGTCTATTTTTAGGTCTCTAAGTATTCTCCAAACATCCTTCCAGAAGGAACGTATTAGTGGGCATTCTCAACAGCAGTGTAGAAGTGTGCCCTTTCCTCCACATCCATGCCAACATTTCTGGTTTTGGGATTTTGTTATGTGGGCTACTCTTACTGGGGTTAGGTGATATCTCAGAGTAGTTTTGATTTGCATTTCTCTGATTATTAAGGATGATGAGCTTTTTTTCATGTGTTTGTAGATTTTGCGGCGGTCTTCTTTCTGGGCTGGGTTTGAACCCACCAGCGACCGTGTGTGTGGCTGGCACCCTAACCACTAAGCTGTGGGCACTGAGCCAAAAAAAAAATAATAAGATTTTGGTTTTATTTCGTTCTTCATACATTCACTATGATTGCAAGCTCAGAAGCCTATTTAATAATAGGCATGTATAGTCTGGAATCAGTACCCACTCCTAAAAGGAATGCACGTGTCTATTCACACAGGGTACTCTTTGACACCATACTGTACTCAGTATATTGTATAGACATAAAAGTAGAGATCAGCAACATTAAATGTCAAATGTAAGGTAGTTCTTTTTTCTTTGAAAGGAGTTTCTGCATTTAATAATGTGCAAAAAGAATTTTAACTTATTAAATAAAATATATTCTAAGTGAACCTAAAAATTACACTTAATAAACATAAAAATATTTTAGTGTAGTACATCAATCATACCTGCAAATAGAAAACCAAAACTGTATATAAAGTAGTATTTCTCACCCAGCACCAAGAAGTGCTTACGTAGTTTTTCAAAAGGGTCAGAAAAACTATTTTTAACCCACAAGGCCTAACTTATAACTTAAATATTCATACTTAAGCTAGTCAGAGATTCACTAATACTGCAAAACAAGCTTTCTTCTAGAGATAGTGGTTTCTTCATGTTAACTGGATAAGAACTGGACATATTTTAAAAGGGGGAAATCAACTGATAGCTCAGCATGAATCCTAGGCATAGGTAAGTCTGGTTTAGGGGTCTGCTTGTCAGTAGATTTTTCATCAGAAATATGTATTCTGAAAGAAGTCTTACTTTTGATTTAGAATTTTCCATCTGAGGTATTTGTACCTTCTTGGAAACAAAGACAATGTCTCAGATCTTTCCTTCTCTCTATTTGGGGCAGCGACAGTGAGGCTGGAGGAAAAAAAATAAAGAAAACAAACATTCCTCCAGACTTTTCCATACAAAAAACAATGAAACACAGCTGTCTTTTTACATAGTACTAGCCAAAGAAAACAAAAACGAGAGCTTCCAAGAGCTGTCTAGTGCTCACATTGTATTTTTATACTTGTGTGTATGTAAGTATAAAACAATGATGTTTGGACAATGAAGCTTTGTAGTCATTTATTTTAAAGTTATAGTAGTTAAAAACTTCTTGATTAATAAATAGCTTGGATGTTTCCAGTCCTGTTTCTAAGCATGAGTGACAGGTGAACTTGTTTCAGGCTATGAGAATGAACTAGGGCAACTTGGAGCCAATTTCATGGTCATTGGCAGGCAGCCCGGCAATCAAAAGTCATCGATCTTCCTCTGCAAGTACTTTATTTTTATTTATTTATTTTTTTATTTATTTAGAGACAGAGTCTCACTGTGGCGCCCACAGTAGAGTTCTGTGGCGTCACAGCTTGCAGCAACCTCAAACTCTTGGGCTTAAGTGATTCTCTGACCTCAGTCTCCCAGGTAGCTGGGACTACAGATAGCCACCACAATACCCAGCTATTTTTTTGTTGCAGTTGTTTAGCTGACCTGGGCCAGTTTCGAACCCGTCACCCTCAGTGTATGTGGCTGGCACTGTAACCACTATGCTATGTGTGCTAAGCCTCTCTGCAAGTACTTTAACATGGAGTCCATCCCCTGGGCAGAACCCCAGATTTTCTTCAGTGCTTCATAGTCCCTCTCATTGGCCTATTCCAGCTCCATCTTGATGTTACAGTGCACAAGAGCTTTGGATTCCTTGAGCACAACTGGATTACACGAGGCAAGCTCCTTAAGTTGAACTATGACTTCCTGGGTGAAGGTCCCGGGCCAGAACACCTGTGAGACCAGGCCCTTGCCACATGCCTCCTGTGCAGTCAGCTTCCACCTGCCTAGCAACATGTCATTTGCAGATGCTCCTTCCATAATCTTGGGAAACATAACGGTAGAACAACCATCTGGACTCTGTCTGAAGGTAGTATAGGGTGTTTGAAACCAAGCCTTTTTTGTTAGCCCAAGCCATAGCTGGTCTCTTTAAAGCTACAATAATGGGCTTCTTAAACTGAATGAAAGTATTCACAAAGTTTCTTATAGGTTCCACCATTTTAGTGTTTTCTCCCATCTGTTAAACAACGTATGAAATAAAGTCAAGACTGCAACAAAAAACATTGCCAACTGTGCTGAGCAGAACCAGCTTGCTGTCATCAGCAGCTGCTGTGTCCAGTGCACTTTGGATTTTCTTCATTACCTCTGGATTTAGAGAGTTATTCTCTGATGACTTTGTGGATAACAAGATGTGGGTGAAGCCATCCCGCTTCCTCATGGCCATATCTCTGTATCTGTAGGCGCTCTCTGTTTGCCTCACACTGAAATGTAACCACTTGTCAAAAGGTTGGTCTCTTCTGTCGTCAATAAATTTCCTTTTCCCAGCTGTCACTCCTGTAACAGGTGTCTGTATGTTGGTTGTTCCATTGGCTGTTAATGCATCCATGAATGGAGATGTACCTTTCCTGTTCATGGCTAAGCTGGTGGCCATGGCTGCAGTTACAGGGCCAGGCACCTGAGGCACTAGTGGGTATATCTAGGATCTGCTCCCCATTCTGGCCTGCTCTGCATTGGGCCCCAAAAGAGCTCCAACAGGCTTCTCTGCTGTCACCTTGGGTGCCACTATGTCTTCTTGACCCTTGCTCAACAGGGTCCAATTTCTCAGGGTTCTCATTCTGAAAGCCATCCAGTGAAGTCTTGTTCTTAATAGGGCTCTTAAGCACAAGTATCTTGATATCTGACTTGCTATCTGTCCATATTTTTCCGGCTTGAGAGAGATCAAGCTGTGTTTTTCCTGAACTTCTGGTTGGCAGAAAACAACTGATTGTTTTTAGACTCATGGTCTTTGTGAATCACTAGTGCCTTAGAAGAGGTTTTAGAAAAGTTGCTGTTAGTGGATCTGGAGATCTGTTTCCTAGCAGTGTTTGGAGAGGTCCTGTTTGTTCTGGTTAATGTGTTTTGTTTTCTTTCTGCTTTTTGGTGTGGCACCTGTTAAAATTGTGGATATACTCCTCACAGTTCACCAGGTGCTGCTCTGGCTCCCAAGTGTCATCCTCACTATCGTAGCCTTACCACCGAACCAAGTACTCTGTCTTACCTTTTTTGTTATTCCTTTTGTCAACAATTCTTTCAACCTAACCAGAGCCAGTTGATGGAGGTGAACATAATCCAGTTTACTTCTCTTCTGAATCCTGTACACTCAAACAACTGATAATCGACAACCAGTACTACCCAACATTAGACTTTTCAGATCAGGAATCAGAGCCATTTTCCATCTCAGGAGAATGACTAAAATCTTAAATTTAAGGTCCTCCCTTTTTCCTGCTCTACAGCCAACACACTACATCTTTCTTTCTCCCAGTCTAAGTGAGTTTCTTGTAGGCAAGATATGTTTGAATTCTATTCATCCATTCCATCAATCTACATTTTTCAAGTTGGCATTTAGTCCATTTATGTTCAGAGTTAGTGCTGACATGTGAGGTTCTGTTCCTGTCATGTTGTTACCTGTTTGCTTTGTATTCTCAATTATATAATTGTTCTGTAAGATCTGTGAGTATTATGGTTTAATGTGTTTTCATGATAGTGAGTATTGACCTCTTGTTTCCATGTTTAGAATTCACTGAAACATATCTTGTAGGGACAATCTAGTGGTGATGAATTTCCTTAGTGTTTGCTTATCTGGGAAAGAATTTATTTCACCTTCATTTATGATGCTTAGTTCAGTAGTATACGCAATTTGTGGTTGAGAGTATTGAAAATAGGACCCCAATCTCTCCTGGCTTGTAAAGTTTCTGCTGGGAAGCCTGATGTTAGTCTGGGTTTTCCTTTATAGGTGATTAGACATTTTTCTCTTACTCCTTTAAAATTTTTTTCTTCACATTGACTTTAGGTAGTTTGACTACATGCCTTGGTATAGTCGGTCTTGCAATGTATCTATCTCACTAATTTTCACTGAGCCTATTGTATCTGGATGTCTAAATCTCTTGCAAGATCAGGGAATTTTTTCCCAATTAGTCCCTCAAATAAGCTTTCCATGTTTTCTAATTCTTCTCCATCAGGAATACCTATCATGCATAGGTTTGAACACTTGGCATGTTCCTGTATTTCTCAAAGCCTTTATTTTTTAAATTTTTTTTCATTATTTGGGTTAATTTGAAAGATGTGTCTTCAAGCTTTGCCATTTTCTTCTGCTTGGTTTATTTGAGCTCTCAACTATACTTTGTGATTCTTTCACTGAGTCTTTCATTTGCATAAGTTGTTTTTTCCAACATTTATCTCTTTAGTGACTTTTTAAAATGCATATCTTGAATTTTTTTCTAGTTTCCTTATGTTTTTAAAATTTATTGGGCAGTGGTATCCAGCCACCAGTCAGTGTCTCATACTATTAGATGTGACAATTTATTGTAGCTCAGTGGGTAGGGCATGGGTCACATACGCCGGGGCTGGTGGGTTTGAACCCGGCCCGGGCCTGCTAAAACAACGACAACTGCAACAACAACAAAAAATAGCCAGGTGTTGTGGTGGGCACGTGTAGTCCCAGCTACTTGGGAGGCTGAGGCAAGAGAATTACTTAGGCCCAAGAGTCTAAGGTTGCTATGAGCTGTGACACCATGGCACTCTATCCAGGGTGACAGCTTGAGACTCCATCTCAAAAAAACAAATTTATTTAAGAAAGCAGAATCATTTCCCATTATTTTACTTTCAAATATTATTCTAACACTAAGGTTAGCTCCATTTGATGCTTATATTAAATACTATGGCCATTATTGCAGAAACATTCCCTTAAATATTAGACATTTTCCAATTATGTCTGTAATAAACTATATATCTCATAATCTAATTTGGGAAGATTATTTCATTGGTCATTTTCAATTACTTCTTCCAAATTTCAATAAAATGCATGATTAATAATATCACCTACATTATTCTAATGAATAAAAAGGAATCGGTTTCTAACTATGCTAGAAGCAATGCTGGTAGAGTATAGCTAGAGACCTTTAAAAATAAGCCACTTCCTGTCATTTTCTTCAGGCAGAGCAATTATCACTCTGACTTTGGCTCTGTGTATTGCTGCCAAAGGCAGAAAGTAGGTAGAAAGTAATCTCCAAAGGCTTTCTCCAAAATCTGCTGTCTACAGTTACACACATACATACTTTGCCCCATGTGTAAACCTTAGCTGTTAAGAACAGCATACTTTCAATTTCATTGGAGGAGTGTGCACAAAGCTAAGTATCCAGCCACCAGTCAGTGTCTCATACTATTAGATGTGATTTATGTTTAGATGAATGCCTGTTAAAATGTACAAGGTTTGATGAATAACCAGAATAGATCAACCCCCCCAAGGAAAGAAATGGCGGATGTAATTGAAGATCCCATTCATAAACAACTGGCAGACATGTCAGAAATCGAATTCAGAATTTGGATTGCATACAAGATTGATAAAATGGAATTAGGAATCCGAGGAGAAATTCAAAAGTTGTCTCAAGAATTTAACAAATTTAAAGACAAAACCACCAAAGACTTAAACACACTGAAGCAAGAATTTGTAGCCCTTAAATATATGAAAAATACAGTAGAATCCCTCAGCAACAGAATGGACCAAGCAGAAGAAAGGATTTCTGACATCGAAGATAAAGCCTTCGAACGCTCCCAAACTCTCAAAGAGGAAGAGCAATGGAGAGCAAAAACGGATCTTTCTCTTAGAGAGCTCTGGGATAATTTGAAGACGGCAAATATATGAATAATAGGAGTTCCAGAAAACAATGAAGTGGCATCGATGGGCACAGAGGCCCTTCTACATGAAATAATGAAAGAGAATTTTCCAGACATGCCTAGAGATTCTGAAATTCAGATAGCAGACAGTTTCAGAACTCCAGCACAATTCAACCCCAATAAGTCATCCCCCAGACATATCATAATTAGCTTCACTAAAGTCAACATGAAGGAGAAAATTCTCAAGGTTATCAGGCGAAAGAAAGCCATTACCTACAAAGATAAGAACATTAGAATGACTGCAGATCTCTCTGCTGAAACTTTTCAAGCCAGAAGAGGGTGGTCATTGATTTTTAATCTCCTAAAGCAGAATAACTTTCAACCCCGGATCTTGTACCCAGCTAAACTGAATTTCAGCTATGATGGAGAAATTAAATAGTTTAACGACACTCATATGTTGAAGAAATTTGCCACAACCAAACCAGCTCTTCAGGATATTCTCAGACCTATCCTCCATAATGACCAACCCAATCATCTACTACAAACGTAAACTCACTCAGAAACTCCTGATCAAACTCCAACCTCTACAATGGCGAAAAGATTAAAATTGTCCACGGGACTTTTGAAAAACTCGATACCCAAAATTTCGCCAAACTTATCAATAATCTCCATTAATGTGAATGGCTTAAACTGTCCCGTAAAGAGACATAGGTTAGCTGAATGGATACAAAAACTCAGACCGGATATCTGTTGCTTACAAGAGTCACATCTTAACTTAAAAGACAAATACAGACTCAGGGTGAAAGGATGGTCATCCATATTTCAGGCAAATGGTAACCAGAAAAAAGCAGGTGTTGCAATTTTATTTGCAGACACAATAGGCTTTAAACCAACAAAAGTAAGGAAGGACAAGAATGGTCACTTCATATTTGTGAAGGGTAATACTCAATATGATGAGATTTCAATTATTAATATCTATGCACCCAATCAGAATGCACCTCAATTCATAAGAGAAACTCTAACAGACATGAGCAACTTGATTTCCTCCACCTCCATAATAGTCAGAGATTTCAACACTCCTTTGGCAGTGAGGGATCGATCCTCCAACAAAAAGCTGAGTAAAGAAATTTTAGATTTTAATCTAACCATCCAGCATTTAGATGTAGCAGACATCTACAGAACATTTCACCCTAACAAAACTGAATACACATACTTCTCATCAGCCCACGGAACTTACTCCAAAATCGATCACATCTTAGGTCACAAATCTAACCTCAGTAAATTTAAAGGAATAGAAGTTATTCCATGCATCTTCTCAGACCATCATGGAATAAAACTTGAGCTGAGTAACAACAGGAATCTACATACTCATACAAAAACATGGAAGTGAAATAACCTCATGCTTAACGATAGCTGTGTCAGAGATGAGATCAAGAAGGAAATTGCCAAATTTTTGGAACAAAACAACAATGAAGACATGAACTATCAGAACCTCTGGGACACCGCAAAGGCAGTTCTAAGAGGGAAATATATAGCGCTGCAAGCCTTCCTCAGGAGAACGAAAGAGAGGAAGTTAGCAACTTAATGGGACATCTCAAGAAACTGGAAAAGAAAGAACACTCCAACCCCAAACCCAGTAGAAGAAAAGAAATAACCAAAATCAGAACAGAACTAAATGAAATTGAAAGCAAAAGAACAATACAACAGATCAATAAATCAAAAAGCTGGTTTTTTGAAAAGGTCAACAAAATAGATAAACCTTTGGTCAACCTAATCAGGAAACAAAGACTTAAATCTCTAATCTCATCAATCAGAAATGACAAAGACGAAATAACAACAGACTACTCAGAAATCAAAAAAATCCTTAATGAATATTACAAGAAACTTTACTCTCAGAATTATGAAAATCTGAAGGAAATTGACCGTTACTTGGAAGCTCGTCACCTTCCAAGACTTAACCAGAATCAAGTGGGAATGTTGAACAGGCCCATATCAAGTTCGGAAATAACATCAACCATACAAAACCTCCCCAAAAAGAAAAGTCCGGGACCAGATGGTTTCACATCAGAATTCTACCAAACCTTTAAAGAGGAATTAGTACCTATATTACTCAAACTGTTCCAAAATGTAGAAAAAGAAGGAAGACTCCCCAACACGTTCTATGAAGCAAACATCACCCTGATTCCCAAACCAGGAAAAGACCCAACAAGAAAAGAAAATTATTGACCAATATCACTAATGAATATAGACGCAAAAATATTCAACAAGATCCTAACAAACAGAATCCAGCAACGTATCAAACAAATCATACATCGTGATCAAGTTGGCTTTATCCCAGGGTCTCAAGGCGGGTTCAATATACGTAAATCTATAAATGTGATTCAGCACATAAACAAAGTAAAAAACAAAGATCATATGATCCTCTCAATCGATGCAGAAAAAGCTTTTGATAACATCCAACATCCCTTCATGATCGGAACACTTAAGAAAATTGGTATAGAAGGGACATTTCTTAAACTGATAGAGGCCATCTACAGCAAACTCACAGCCAATGTCATATTGAACGGAGTTAAATTGGAATCATTTCCACTTAGATCAGGAACCAGACAAGGCTGCCCATTGTCTCCATTGCTTCTTAAGATTGTAATGGAAGTTTTAGCCACTGCAATTAGGGAAGAACAGATGATCAAGGGCATCCACATAGGGTCAGAAGAGATCAAACTTTCGCTCTTCACAGATGATATGATTGTGTATCTGGAAAACACTAGGGACTCTACTACAAAACTCTTAGAAGTGATCAAGGAATATAGCAATGTCTCAGGTTACAAAATCAACATTCATAAATCAGTAGCCTTTATATATACCAACAATAGTCAAGCTGAAAAAACAATTAAGGACTCTATCCCATTCATAGTAATGCCAAAGAAGATGAAATATTTGTGAGTTTATCGAACAAAGGATGTGAAAGATCTATATAAAGAGAACTATGAAACTCTAAGAAAAGAGATAGCTGAGAATGTTAACAAATGGAAAAACATACCATGCTCATGTCTGGGAAGAATCAACATTGTTAAAATGTCCATACTACCCAAAGCAATATATACCTTCAATGCAATCCCTATTAAAGTTCCACTGTCATACTTTAAAGATCTTGAAAAAACAATATTTCATTTTATATGGAATCAGAAAAAACCTCGAATATCCAAGACATTACTCAAAAATAAAAAACAAAGCAGGAGGAATTACGCTACCAGACCTCAGACTATACTACAAATCGATAGTGATCAAAACGGCATGGTAATGGCACAAAAACAGAGAAGTAGATGTCTGGAGCAGAATAGAGAACCGAGAGATGAATCCAGCTACTTACCATTATTTAATCTATGACAAGCCAATTAAAAACATCCAGGGGGGAAAGATTCCCTATTTAACAAATGGTGCTGGGTGAACTGGCTGGCAACCTGTAGAAGACTGAAAGTAGATCCACACCTTTCACCACTAACCAAAATAGACTCTTACTGGATTAAAAACCTAAACTTAAGACATGAAACTATAAAAATACTAGAAGAGAGTGCAGGGAAAACCCTTGAAGAAATTGGATTGGGTGAGTTTTTTATGAGAAGGACCCCCCGGGTGATTGAAGCAGCTTCAAAAACACACTTTTGGGACTTGATCAAACTAAAAAGCTTCTGCACAGCCAAGAACACAGTAAGTAAAGCAAGCAAACAGTCCACAGAATAGGAGAAGATATTTGCTGGTTATGTCTCCGACAAAGGTTTAATAACCAGAATCCACAGAGAACTCAAACACATTAGCAAGAAAAGAACAAGGGATACCATCACAGTCTGGGCAAGAGAATTGAAAAGAAACTTCTCCGAAGAAGACAGGCGAGCGGCCTTCAGACATATGAAAAAATGCTCATCATCTTTAATCATCAGAGAAATGCAAATCAAAACTACTTTGAGATATCATCTAACTCCAGTGAGACTAGCCTATATCACAAAATCTCAAGACCAGAGATGTTGTCGTGGATGTGGAGAAAAGGGAACACTTTTGCACTGCTGGTGGGAATGCAAACTAATACATTCCTTTTGGAAAGATATATGGAGAACACTTAGAGATCTAAAAATTGATCTGCCATTCAATCATGTAATTCCTCTGCTGGGCATATACCCAGAAGACCAAAAACCACATCATGACAAAGATATTTGTACCAGAATCTTTATTGCAGCCCTATTCATAATTGCTAAGTCATGGAAAAAACCCAAGTGCCCATCAATCCACGAATGGGTTAACAAATAGTGGTATATGTACACCATGGAATACTATGCAGCCTTGAAGAAAGATGGAGACTTTACCTCTTTCATGTTTACATGGATGGAGCTGGAACATATTCTTCTCAGTAAAGTGTCTCAAGAATGGAAGAAAAGATATCCAATGTATTCACCCCTACTATGAAACTAACTTAGGACCTTCACATGAAAGCTATAACCAAGTTACAACCTAAGAACAGGGGGGAGGGGGAAAGCATGGGTTAGGAGGGGGGAGGTGGGTAGAGGGAGGGGGATTGAAAGGATCACACCTGTGGTGCGTCTTACAAGGGTACATTTGAGCCTTGGCAAATGTGGAATGTAAATGTCTTGGCAAAGTAACAAAGAAAATGCCAGGAGGGCTATGTCAACTAATGAGATGAAAATGTGTCAAATATTCTATGAAACAAGTGTATGGTGCCCCATGATTATATTGATGTACACAGCTATGATTTAGTAAAAAAAAAACAAAAAACAAATTCACAACAATAAATGATGCAATACATAAGCAAAATAAAATAAAATAAAATAAAATGTACAAGGTTTGGGTGGTGCCTGTGGTACAGTGGGTAGGGCGCCGGCCCCAAATACCGAGGGTGGTGGGTTCAAACCCGGCCCCAGCCAAACTGCAACAAAAAAATAGCCAGGTGTTGTGGCGGGCGCCTGTATTCCCAGCTACTTGGGAGGCTCAGTCAAGAGAATTGCCTAAGCCCGGGAGTTGGAGGTTGCTGTGAGCTGTGACACCACAGCACTCTACGGAGGGCCATAAAGTGAGACTTTGTCTCTACCAAAAAAAAAAAAGTACAAGGGTATGATTTTCAATGTGCTTTTTCTGATTTACGTTCTTATTGCAGAAATGTTTTATTTTTTTTCCCTAGTTGATCTTTTAAATCAGGTTTTGCAATTCTTATTTTTTAATTTCAGAATGTCACAGGGTGTTTTGGTTATGTGAATTGCTTTTGTACAGTTTCAGTCAAAGTTACAAGTGTGCCCATCACCCAGATAGTGTGCACTGAGTGTTTTGGGATGAATTTATTCCTCCCCTACTGGCCCAGCTCAACTGTTACTTTCTGTTGAGTTTTACTATGAAATGTACGCATAGGTATTGATAGATTAGTTCCAGTGTAATAGTGAATATATGTGGTGTTTGTTTTTCTGTTCTTGCAATACTTCACTCAGAAAACTGGTCTCCAGTTCCATCTAGGTTTTTACAAAAGGTATTAGTTCATTCTTTTATTATGGCTGAGTAGTACTCCATGGTATACATATACTACATTTTATTAATCTTCTCATGCATTGATGGGCACTTGAATTTTGATGCAATAAATATTCAAGTATAGGTATCTTTTTGATAATGTGACTTTTTTTTCCCTTTGTGTAAATGTCCAACAGTGAGATTGCTGGGTCAAATGGTAGGTCTACTTTTAGTTCTTTGCAGTATCTTCATATGATTTTCCATAGAGGTTGTACTAGTGTACAGTCCCACCAACAGTGTATAAGCATTCCTTTCTATACACATCTGCACCAGCAGCTATTGTTTGGGGATTTTTTTTAATTTTTTTTTTTTTTTATACAGAGTCTTACTATGTTGCTCTCTGTAGAATACTGTAGCGTCACAATTTACAGCAACCTCAAACTCTTGGGCTTAAGCGATTCTCTTGCCTCAGCCTCCCAAGTAGCTGGGACTACAGGCACCCACTACAATGCACAGCTATTTTTTGGTTGTAGTTGTTATTGCTGTTTAGCAGGCCCGGGCCGGGTTTGAACCTGCCAGCCTTGGTGTATCTGGTGTACTCACTGAACTATGGGCACCGAGCTTGTTTTGGGATTTTTTGATGAAAGTAATTCTCACTGGAGAATTAGGTGATATCTCATTATGGTATTGATTTGCATTTCTCTGATTAGAGACACTGAACATTTTTCATATGTTTATTGACCATTAGTCTATCTTTATTTGAAAAGATTCTGTTCATGTCTTTTGCCCACTTTTTAATGGGGTTGTTTGATTTTTTTTTGTTTGATTTGCTTGAGTTTTTTGTAGATTCTGATTATCAGCCCTTTGTCGGATGTATAGCATGCAAATATTTTCTCCCATTCTGTAGGTGTCTATTTGCTCTATTGATTCCTTGGCTGTGCAGAAGCATTTAAATTTAATCAGGTCTGATTTATTTATTTTTTTGTTGCCATGATTGCCTTTGGGGTCTTTTTCATAAGTTCTTTGCCTAGGCTGATATATATGAGGTTTTTCCAAACTCCTTTTTTAGAATTCTTATAGTTTTATGCCTTATGTTTAAGTCTGTTATCCGTTGTGAATTAATTTTTGTGAGTGGTAGGAGGTACATATCCTGTTTCAGTTCTACATATGGCTATCCAATTTTCCCAGCACCATTTATTGAATAGGGATTCTTTCCCCAAGTGTATATCATGGTCTGCTTTGTCAGATGGCAATACGATGATGGTTTATATTGTGTTTTCTATTCTGTACATTGGTCTATGTCTGGTTTGTTATGCCAGTACCATGCTGTTTTGGTTACCATAGCCTTGTAGTATAGCTGGAAGTGTGGTAAAGTGATGCCTCCTGATTTATCCTTTTTGTTTAAGATTGCTTTGGCTATTAAAGCTCTTTTCTGGTCCCATAAAAAGTGTACAATTTTTTCTAGATCTGTGAAAGATGACGCTGGTATTTTACTTTTACTTTTTATTTTTATATTTATTTTTGGTTAATAAGAGGATACATACAATTAGGTTACATTGTTTACTTTTGTAAGGTAAAGTCGGAGTTGTAGTTGTGTCCTTCACCCAGGAACAGTGCCATATACCCATATTTTGTAAACATCAGGTGGGAACTTATCAAACTCCTTCTCCTCTTGAATTTAATTGGGTTTTTCTCTCATGTGGGCTTATAATTGTTAATCTACCTGTTTCGTGTATTACGTACATGAGATGCTTGATTTCCATTCTTGTGATTTTTTTTCTTTTCTTTCTTTTTTTTTATAGGACAATCTGCACAAAAATGAACAGACATATGCATGCATAAGACACTATACTGTTGTTGCTAAAGTCAACCTATTACCTAAACATGTTATCTCCTGGGATAAATATGTAAAAAAATGTTAAATTTTTAAAAAACTTGTAAAAGGATATATTGAATGTTGGACTACTCAGGTAACACATTTCTTCTGGAGAATGGGGAAACGTAGTCAGATGAAGAATGTGAAAAAAAGTAGTGTTTGTATCTCTAAAACATTTATTTTTTAAAAAATTGACATCACATTTTACTCAGTAAAAACAGATAAAAGTTTTTCTAGGCCTTTGTGTGTACTTAAAATATTCCTTAATTTATAATTTTGTTGCTTGATATTGGTCTGTTTATGAGTTATATTTATTCCTGATTGAGCCTAGAGAGTTTGTAGAATTTGTCCATTTCCTCAATGTTTCCCAGTTTATGTGCATAGAGGTTTTTATTGCACCCAGAGGTTATGTTTTGTATTTCTGTGGTATCCATTGTAATATCTCCTTTTTCATTTCTGATTAAACTTATCAAGTCCTTTCTTTTCTGCTTTTGGCTAATCTAATAAGTAGTCTGTTGATTTTATTGTTTCAAAGGATCAACTTTTGTTTTGTTAATCTTCTGTATATGTTTTTGTTATCAATTTCATTTAGTTCATTTAGCTCTGATCTTAGTTATTTCTTTTCTTTTGCTTGGTATGGGATTGGTTTGTTCTTCCTTTTCTAATTCCTTGAGATGATTTATTAGATTGTTGGTTTGTAATCTTTCTGTTTTTCTTTTGATATAGACAGGCATTTAAGACTGTAAATTTACCCCTGAGGACTACTTTTGTTGAATTCCACAGATTTGATAATATATGCCCTTTGTCATGAAGTTTGAAGAATCTTATGATTTCCATCTTCATTTCTTCCTTGACCCAGTAATCATTCAGCATTAGGTTGTTTAATTTCCATGACCTTGTGTAGAATTGAGTCTTTCTATTGGAGTTGATCTCCTCTCCTCCTCGCCCCACCCTTCACCCTCCCCTTCCTCAGGCTGTTCTTGAATTTCTGAGTTCAAGCACTCCACCTATGTCAGTCTCCCAGAGTGCTAGGATTACAGGCATGAGCCACTGCACCCAGCTTAGTTGGAATTGATTTCTAATTTTATTCCACTGTGGTCGGAGAAAATACATTGCATGATTTTTATTTTTTTGAATTTGTTGAGACATGTTTTGTGTCCTAAGATGTTATAGTCTTGGAGAATGTTCCATGTGCTGATGAGAAGAATGCATATTCAGTAATTTGTAGGTAGAAAGTTCTGTAAATGTCTGTTAGACCCATTTGCTTCAGTTTCTGGGTTGAGTCCGATGTTTATCTTTTATTAATTTTTTTGATGGGATATTTAAATGACTTTATTTATTTTTTTTATTAAATCATAACTGTATACATTGGTATGATCATGGGGCATCATACACTCACTTCATAGACCATTTGACACATTTTTATCACAATGGTTAACATAGCCTTTCCAGCGTTATCTCAGTTACTGTGCCAAAACATTTACATTCTACATTTACCAAGTTTCGCAAATACCCCTGTAACATGCACCACAGGTGTGATCCCACCGATTCCCCTCCCTCTACACACACCCCTCCCTTTCCCAATTCCCCCTATTGTTAGGTTGTAACTGGGTTATAGCTTTCATGTGAGAGTTCCAAATTAGTTTCATAGTAGGGATGAGTACATTGGGTACTTTTTCTTCCATTCTTGAGATACTTTACTAAGATTAATATGTTCCAGCTCCATCCATGTAAACATGAAAGAGGTAAAGTCTCCATCTTTCTTTAAGGCTGCATAGTATTCCATGGTGTACATATACCACAATTTATTAATCCATTCGTGGATCGATGGGCACTTGGGCTTTTTCCATGACTTAGCAATTATGAATTGGGCTGCAATAAACATTCTGGTACAAATATCTTTGTTATGTTGTGATTTTTGGTCTTCTGGGTATATGCCCAGCAGAGGAATTACAGGATTGAATGGCAGATCTATTTTTAGATCTCTGAGTGTTCTCCATAAATCTTTCCAAAAGGAATGTATTAATTTGCATTCCCATCAGCAGTTCAGAAGTGTTTCCTTTTCTTCGCATCCACGCCAACATCTCTGGTCTTGAGAATTTGTGATATAGGCTAGTCTCAGTGGAGTTAGATGATATCTCAAAGTAGTTTTGATTTGCATTACTCTGATTATTAAAGATGATGAGCATTTTTTTATATGTCTGAAGGACGTGCGCTTGTCTTCTTTAGAGAAGTTTCTCTTCAAATCCCTTGCCCAGCCTGCGATGGGATCCCTTGTTTTTTTCCTGCTGATGCGTTTGAGTTCTCTGTGGATTCTGGTTATTAAACCTTTGTCAGAGATATACCCTGCAAATATCTTCTCCCATTCTGAGGGCTGTGTGTTTACTTTACTTACAGTGTTCTTAGCTGTGCAGAAGCTTTTTAGTTTGATCAAGTCCCAGTAGTGTATTTTTGAAGCTGCTTCAATTGCCCGGGGGGTTCTCCTCATGAAATACTCACCCAGACCAATTTCTTCAAGGGTTTTCCCTGCATTCTCCTCTAGTATTTTTATAGTTTCATGTCTTAAGTTTCAATCTTTAATCCAATGAGAGTCTATCTTAGTTAATGGTGAAAGGTGTGGGTCCAATTTCAGTCTTCTGCAGGTTGCCAGCCAGTTCACCCAGCACCATTTATAAATAGGGAATCTTTTCCCCACTGAATGTTTTTAATTGGCTTGTCAAGAATCAAATAGTGGTTAAGTAGCTGGATTCATCTCTTGGTTCTCTATTCTGTTCCAGACATCTACTTCTCTGTTTTTGTGCCAATACCATGCTGTTTTGATCACTATCGATTTGTAGTAAAGTCTGAGGTCTGGTAGTGTGATTCCTCCTGTTTTGTTTTTATTTCTGAGTAATGTCTTGGCTATTCGAGGTTTTTTCTGATTCCATATAAAACGAAGTATTGTTTTTTCAAGATCTTTAAAATATGACAGTGGAGCTTTAATAGGGAGTGCGTTGAAATTCTATATTGCTTTGGGTTGTATGGACATTTTGATAATGTTGATTCTTCCCAGCCATGAGCATGGTATGTTTTTCCATTTGTTAACATTTTCAGCTATTTCTTTTCTTAGAGTTTCATAGTTCTCTTTATAGAGATCTTTCACATCTTTTGTTAGGTAAATTCCCAAATATTTCATCTTCCTTGCCACTACTGTGAATGGGATAGAGTCCTTAACTG
The DNA here is from genome assembly GCF_027406575.1 of Nycticebus coucang. Classification (NCBI taxonomy): domain Eukaryota; kingdom Metazoa; phylum Chordata; class Mammalia; order Primates; family Lorisidae; genus Nycticebus; species Nycticebus coucang. The sequence continues at coordinate 46,095,164 of NC_069804.1, forward strand.
CTTTTTCAACTTGACTGTTGTTGGTGTATATACACTCTACCGATTTATGGATGTTGATTTTGTAACCTGAGATGCTGCTGTATTCCTTGATCACTTCTAGGAGTTTTGTTGTAGAGTCCCTAGTGTTTTCCTGATACACAATCATATCATCTGCGAAGAGCGAAAGTTTGATCTCTTCTGACCCTATATGGATACCCTTGATCGCCTTTTCTTCCCTAATTGCGGTGGCTAAAACTTCCATTACAATGTTGAAAAGCAATGGAGACAATAGGCAGCCTTTACTGGTTCCTGATCTGAGTGGAAATGATTCAAATTTAACTCCATTCAATATGATATTGGCTGTGGGTTTGCTGTAGATGGCCTCTATCTGTTTAAGAAAAGTCCCTTCTAGACCAATTTTCTTCAGTGTTCTGATCATGAAGAGATGCTGGATATTATCAAAAGCTTTTTCTGCATCAATTGAGAGAATCGTATGGTCTTTGTTTTTTAATTTGTTTATGTGCTGAATTTCATTTATAGATTTACGTATAATGAACCAGCCTTGACACCCTGGGATAAAACCAACTTGGTCATGATGTATAATTTGTTTGATGTGTTGCTGGATTCTGTTTGTTAGGATCTTGTTGAATATTTTTGCATCTATATTCATTAGTGATATTGGTCTATAATTTTCTTTTCTTGTTGGGTCTTTTCCTGGTTTGGGGATCAGGGTGATGTTTACTTCATAGAGCGTGTTGGGTAGTCTTCCTTCTTTTTCTACATTTTGGAGGAGGTTGAGTAATATAGGTTCTAAGTCCTCTTTAAAGGTTTGGTAGAATTCTGACGTGAAACCATCTGGTCCCGGGCTTTTCTTTTTAGGGAGGTTTTGTATAGTTGATGCTATTTCTGAACTTGATATGGGTCTGTTCAACATTTCCACTTGATTCTGGTTAACTCTTGGAAGGTGGCATGCTTCCAAGTATCGGTCAATTTCCTTCAGATTTTCATATTTCTGAGAATAAAGTTTCTTGTAATATTCATTAAGGATTTTTTGGATTTCTGATCAGTCTGTGGTTATTTCGTCTTTGTTGTTTCTGATTGATGATATTAGAGATTTTACTGTTTTTTTTCAGATTATGTTGGCCAGAGGTTTATCTATTTTATTGACCTTTTCAAAAAACCAGCTTTTTGATTTATTGATCTGTTGTATTATTCTTTTGTTTTCAATTTCATTTAATTCTGCTCTAATTTTGGTTATTTCTTTTCTTCTATTGGGTTTGGGGTTGGAATGTTCTTCCTTTTCCAGTTGCTTGAGATGTCCCATTAGTTGTTAACTTCCTCTCTTTCCGTTCTCCTTAGGAAGGCTTGCAGTGCTATAAATTTCCCTCTTAGAACTGCCTTTGCGGTGTCCCAGAGGTTCTGATAGTTTGTGTCTTCATTGTCGTTTTGTTCTAAATCATTGGCGATTTCTTTCTTAATCTCATGTCTGACCCAGCTATCATTCAGCATAAGGTTATTTAACTTCCATGTTTTTGTGTGAGTATGCAGTTTCCTGTTGTTACTCAATTCAAGTTTTATTCCATGATGGTCCGAGAAGATGCATGGAATAATTTCTATTCCTTTAAATTTACTGAGGTTAGACTTGTGACCTAAAATGTGGTCAATTTTGGAGTAAGTTCCTTGGGCTGATGAGAAGTATGTGTATTCAGTTTTGTTGGGATGAAATGTTCTGTAGATGTCTGCTAAATCTAAATATTGGATGGTTAGGTTTAAATCTAAGATTTCTTTGCTCAGCTTCTTGCTGGAGGATCGATCCAACACTGCCAAAGGAGTGTTGAAATCTCCGACGATTATGGAGCTGGAGGATATCAAGTTACTCATGTCTGTTAGAGTTTCTCTTATAAATTGAGGTGCATTCCGGTTGGGTGCATAGATATTAATAATTGAGATCTCATCATGTTGAATATTACCCTTAACAAATATGAAGCGACCATTCTTGTCCTTCCTTACTTTTGATGGTTTAAAGCCTACTGTATCTGCAAATAAAATTGCAACACCTGCTTTTTTCTGATTACCATTTGCCTGAAATATGGATGACCATCCTTTCACCCTGAGTCTGTATTTGTCTTTTAAGTTAAGATGTGACTCTTGTATGCAGAAAATATCTGGCTTGAGTTTTTGTATCCAGTCAGCTAACCTATGCCTCTTTAGAGGACAGTTTAAGCCATTCACATTGATGGAGAATATTGATAAGTCTGGTGGAATTTGGGGTATCGAGTTTTTCAAAGGTCCAGTGGACATTTTTAATCCTTTCGCCAGTGTGGAAGTTGGAGTTTGATCCGAAGTTTCTGAGTGAGTTTACTTTTGTGGTATAGGATTGGGTTGGTCATTGTGGAGGATAGGTCTGAGAATATCCTGAAGAGCTGGTTTACTTATGGCAAATTTTTTCAACATATGAATGTCATTGAAGTATTTAATTTCTCCATCATAGATGAAACTCAGTTTAGCTGGATACAAGATCCTGGGTTGAAAGTTATTTTGCTTTAGGAGATTAAAAGTCAATAACCACTGTCTTCTGGCTTGAAAAGTTTCAGCAGTGATATCTGCCGTTGTTCTAATATTCTTTCCTTTGTACATAATGGTTTTCTTTCACCTGGCTGCTTTGAGAATCTTCTCTTTCATGTTAACTTTAGTGAAGCTAATTATGATATGCCTGCGGGATGTCTTATTGGGGTTGAATCGTGCTGGGGTTCTGAAGCTGTCTGCTATCTGAATTTCAGATTCTCTAGGCATGTCTGGAAAATTTTCTTTCATAAGTTCATGCAGTCGGGCCTCTGTGCCCTTCGAGGTCACTTCATCATTTTCCAAAATCACAATTATTCGTATATTGCTTTTCTTTGAATTATCCGAGAGTTCTCTGAGTGAGTGATCAGTTTTTGCTCTCCATTTGTCTTCCTCTTTGAGAGATTGGGAGCGTTCGAAGACTTTATCTTCAATGTCAGAAATCCTTTCTTCTGCTTGCTCCATTCTGTTGCTGAGGGATTCTACTGTATTTTTCATATCTTTGAGGGCTGTAAATTCTTACTTCAGTGTGTCTAAGTCTTTGGTGGTTTTGTCTTTAAATTCGTTACATTCTTCAGACAATTTTTGAATTTCTCCTCGAATTCCTAATTCCATTTTATTAATCTTGTCTGCAATCCAAATTCTGAATTCAATTTCTGACATCTCAGCCAGTTGTTTATGAATGTGATCTTCAATCACATCTGCCGTATCTTTTCTTGGGGGGGTTGCTCTCTTCTGGTTATTCATGTTACCAGAGTTTTTCAGCTGATTCCTCCCCATGGTTATTTTACTCCCTTTGATTTTTCCCTTGGGGCTTTATCGAGGGCCCGTACAGTGTTGTGGCGTGAGAAACTGGGGCCCTGTCTTGTGTGGTGTGGCTAAGTGGTTCTGTCTTGTTTTCAGCTGGTTTCTGTTCGATCCTATTGTAACATTTACTCTGGCTTGAAGTCTCAGCTGTGTGGAAAAACCAGCAATTAAGTCACCCCGCCTGCCCACCTCTCGCACCAGTTAGAAAAGGAAAATCAAACCTTCCTACAACCGCATACCCAGGGTACTGCCTTAAATGTCCTCAGTCTATTAGTTCAGTTCAAGAGGTCCAAATCGATTGTCTCAATCGGCACCTGTCTCAGGTGGGAGAGTTCAAGAGTTCTCTGGGAACTGGATCACAGGTGTCCGGTGACTCCTCTGATATGGCTTACTCCAGTGCTGTGTGGAGTCTGGAGGAGCCACCTAGCAAATAGATCAGTCTGGGAAGGTTGACGTCTCCTTCCCCACTTTGCCCCTTCGTCAGACCCAGTCACTGGTATCTCTGCAGATGGCTAACCTAGTTGCCTGTAGTGAACAGATACTCCAGGGGTTTGCACCTGCCTGAATTGCAAGGAAGTCTACCAGGCCCCTGCAATCTACTGCTATCTAACAGGAGGTGATAGGGCCTGACATCTTTGAGTGCTTGATGCAGGTGGTGGAAGGGAGGTGTTCATTCAGGCTTAGCCCCGTCAATGATTGATGTTGCTAACAGAACAGAACAGAACAGACGACTTTGCCAGGTTCTGTCTCTGTTTCTGCAAAAATCGCCTACAGAAGACGGGCTGTTCTGAGTTCAAACGTCTTTGCTGCTGGAGGTTTGTGTCCGATTACCTCTCTGAGTCGGCCCTGCCCTGGCAGCTTCCTGGGTTTGTGAGCAGTGTCAGGCAAATCTTTTGCTCACTGGTAGCCTCCTCTGGTTGCCCAGGTAGACAGGGGGTGTGGCTTCAGAATATGCAGAATTGAGCCGTTTGCTGTTAAAGAAAAAACAACTGTTGATTTGCCTCCAGGAACTGCCACTATAATGTGGGCACCCAGCCGACCCTTTTCTCCTCTGTCTCGTGCCCCAGATTTAGCACTGAGCAGCCGCAGTTTATGCTCTGTCCACACCCCTCGAGAGATCTCCCAAGAATCCAGACTCCTGGGGGGCAGGCCCCCAGACCCCCAAGTGAGAGTGGGGGGAATCTAGAGTTTCATTCAGTTTTATGGCTGGCCGTATTGTTGCCTGGGGAGGGCTGCTGCACCGCACCACAGGGAACTGCCGCCAAGGCGTGACTCTTCCTCAGCCGAGTGCCCTCTCCTCACTCGCGTGTCTCAGAGTCAGCGCTGACCTGTCACGGGTCGGGCACTGTGCACTCCCCTCGAGAAATCACCCAAGGATCCGAACTCCTGAGGGACAGGCCCCCAGACCCCGAGTGAGAGTTGGGGGAAGCTAGAGTTTCATTTAGTTTTATGCCTGGCCGTATTGATGCACAGGGAGGTCTGCTGCACCGCACCGCAGGGAACTGCTGCTGAGGCTTGACTCCCCCTTAGCCGGGTGCCCTCTCCACACTCGTGTGCCTCAGAGTCAGCACTGACCAGTTGCAGCTTGGGGACTGTCCACTGCCCTTGAGAAATCACCCAAGAATCCGAACTCCTGGGGGACAGGCCTCTAGACCTCAGTGAGCGGGAGGGGAGTGTTGGGGGTTCAGGGTTGCCGGCAAGGGATTTTTAAAGTTTTATACAGTTTTATGCCTGGCAGTAGAACGCCATGACACCCTAGTAGGGGAGGTAGGTCCAGTTATTAGAAGGTCTCTCCCGTGGAGTGGAGTGGGAGGGCCTTTAATTTCTGCCTGTTTGTTTATTGTGGGGCTCTTGAGCTGGTCTCATGGGGCTGGGGGACACCTGTCTGCTTGGTGGTGGATTTTGTACCTTTTGTTTGCATCCTTGTGATCACAGCTTGCCTCAGCAGTGTTGATGTGCGTTCTTCAAACTTCTCTCTTGGTGTGGCTCAAATCCACCAGGGTACTTACTAAATTCCTGTCCCTTAAATCTCCTTCTGGACGGGAGCCTCTGTTGAAAGCTGGGTTCAGTCCGCCATCTTGTCTCTCCCCCCGTCTTCTTCAGTTCTTCAGCCAAGTACTAATGAGCACAATAGGAGAAGGAAAACACTGCTCGAAGCTGAGAACACAACCATCCAAAATTCTGGCAGAACACACAGGGCTGTGTTTCTACCAACCAGGAGATTATAGATAGATAGATAGATAGATAGATAGATAGATAGATAGATAGATAGACCTTTCTCTTGCTAATCAGCTGTCCTCAGTGTTTGCATATTTAATGTGTGACCAAAGACAACTTTTATTCTTCCAATGTATGACAGAAAAAAATAAAAGGTTGGACACTCCTATTGTTCAGCACCATTGGTTTTATTATTATTATTATTGTTTGGGATTCATTGAGTATACAAAGAATTAGGTTACACTGATTGCATTTGTTAGATAAGGTCCCTCTTATAATTGTGTCTTGTCCCCAAGAAGTGTGCCATACACAGTGACATCCCATTGCCTTCCCTCTTCCACTCTACTTGGTCCCTCATTCCCCTACCCACCCCTTGCATTAGCTCATCTACTGCCTTTGCATTACAATTGAGTACATTGGATTCTTGCTTCTCCATTATTGTGATGTTTTACTAAGAAGAATGTGTTCCACCTCCATCCAGGTTAATACAAAAGTTGTAAAGTGTCCATCTTTTTAATGGCTAAATAATATTCCATGGTATACATATACTACAGCATGTTAATCCATTCCTGGGATTGGTAGGCAATTGGGTTTCCACATTTTGGCAACTGTAAATTGAGCTGCAATAAAAAGTCTAATAGTGCAAATGTCCTTATGATAAAAAGATTTATTTTTTCTGGGTAGATGACTAGTAATGGGATTGTAGGATCAAATGGGTGGTCTAATTTGAATTCTTTGAGGATTCTCCATACTTCCTTTTTAAAAGGTTGTATTAGTTTGCAGTCCTACCAGCAGTGTAAAAGTGTTCCCTTCTCTCCACATCACACAACCATCTGCAGCTTTGAGACTTGGTGATGTGGCCCATTATCACTCGGATTAGGGTAGTTTTGATTTGATTTGCATTTCTCTGACGATCATATGTTTGTTAGCCATTTGTCTGTTTTCTTTTTAAAAAGGCTCTATTCATGTCTCTTGCCGAGTGATAGATAGGATTGTTGGCTCTTTTTTGTTCATTAATTGGTATTCTCTATAGATTCTAGCTATCAAGCTTTTGTCTGATTCAAAATATGCAAATATCTTTTCCCATTCTGAAGGTCGTCTGTTTGCTTTGGTTGTCATCTCCTGAACAGTACAGAAACTTTTCAATTTAAATTAAGTCCCATTTGTTTATTTTTTGTTGTTGTTGCAATTGCCACAGAAGTTTCTTCATGAAACCTTTCCCCAGGCTGATATCTTCAAGTGTTTTCCCCACACTTTCTTGAAGGATTTTTATTGTTTCATGACTTAGATTTAAATATTTTATCCATCCTGAGTCAATTTTTGTAAATGGTGAGAGGTGCAGGTCCAGTTCCAGTCTTTTACATGTGGTTATCCAGTTCTCCCAGCACCTTTTATTGAATAGGGATTCTTTTCCCCAGTGTATGCTCTTGTTTGGTTTATCAAAGATTTGGTGGCAGCTCCCATAGCTCAGTGAGTAGGGTACCAGCCACAAAAACCAAGGCTGGTGGGTTTGAACCCAGCTTGGGCCAGCTAAACAACAATGACAACTGCAACCAAATAAATATACATTTTATATATATATGTGGTGGGTGCCTGTAGTCCCAGCTACTTGGGAGGCTGAGGCAAAAGAATCACTTAAGCCCAGGAGTTTGAGGTTGCTGTGAGCTCTGACATGCTGCAGCACTCTACCAAGAGTGACATAGTGAGACTCTGTCTTAAAAAAAAAAAAAAGATTAGGTGGCTATAAGAGATTAGTTTCATCTCATGGTTTTCAATTAATTTCCAAATGTTAACATTTCTATTTTTGCACCAATACCATACTGTTTTGATCACCATGTCCTTGTAGGATAGCCAAAAGTCTGGTAGAGTGACACCCCAGGCTTTGTTTTTATTATTACGAATTGCCTTGGCTATACAGGGTTTCTTCTGATTCCGTACAAAATGAAGAATTATTTTTTCCAAATCTTGAAAGTATAATGATTGTATTTTAATGGGGATTACATTGAATCTGTAGATTGCTTTGGGAAATATAGACATTTTGACAACGTTGATTGTTCCCAGCCATGAGCATGGTATTTTCTTCCATTTGTTAATATTTTCTGCTGTTTCTTTTCTTAGAGTTTCATAATTCTCTTTGTAGAGGTCCTTCTCCTCTTTTGTTATGTATATTCCTAGGTATTTCATTTTTTTTCCAAAGCTACTATGAAGGGAATTGTGAGAAATCTTGGCTGTTATTGGCATATACAAAGGCTGCTGATTTGTGGACATTGATTTTATATCCCGAGACGTTGCAATAGTTTTTGATCACTTTCAGTAGTCTGTGGTTGAGCCTTTGGGGTTCTGTAAGTATAAGATCATATCATCAGGAAAGAGCGAGAGTTTGACCTCTTCTGCCTGCATTTGGATGCCCTTTTTTCCCTTCTTTTGCCTGATTGTATTGGCTAGACCTTTCAGTGCTATGTTGAATAGTAGCATCTATAAAGAACATCTTTGTCTGGTTCCAGTTATAAGTGGAAAAGCTTTCAGTTTTACTCCATTCAGTATAATATTAGCTGTGGGTTTGTCATACATGGCTTCAAACAAATTAAGAAATGTGCCATCTATGCCTATATTCTTAAGTGTTCTAATTAGGAAATCATGCTGAATTTTATTGAATGCTTTTTCTGCATCTATCGAGAGGATCATTTGGTCTTTGATTTTGCTTCTGTTGATATGACTTGCATATGTTAAAACAGCCTTGCATCCCTGGGATGAAATCTACTTGATCATGATGATTTTTTTAATTTCTAGCTGTAATCTATTGGCTAGGATTTTATTGAGAATTTTTGCATCTATATACATTGGTGAAATTGGTCTGAAATTCTCCTTTTTAGTTGGGTCTTTTCCTACTTTTGGGATCAGGGTGACATTTGCTCCATATCCAAATATGTTGGGATTCTTTCCATCTCAGTTTTTTGGAATAATTTCTCCAGTGTGGGTATAAGCTCTTCTTTGAAGGTTTGATAGAATTCTGGTGTGAAGCCATCTGAACCAGGACATTTTTGTTGTTGGGATTTTTTTTTTTTCTTTATTGTTTCTTCAATCTCAGTTCTTGAAATCAGTCTGTTCAAGAGATGTATTTCTTCTTGGTTAAGTCTAGGAAGAGGGTGTGATTCCAGGTATTGATCCATTTCCTCCACATTGTCAAATTTCTGGGTATAGTTTCTTGTAGTATTCACAGATGATCTCTTGTATCTCTGTGATATCCGTTGTTATTTCCCCTTTATTGTTCCTGATTAAAGTTATTAGAGATTTTACTTTTCTGTTTCTAGTTAATCTGGCCAAAGGTTTATCGATTTTACTTTTTTGAAAAACCAACTTTTGATTTCATAATCTTCTGAATGATTCTTTTGTTTTCAATTTCATTAATCTCTGATTTAATTTTAGTTATTTCTTTTCTTCTGCTAGGTTTGGGATTAGATTATTCTTATTTTTCCAATTCTATAAGATGGTTCATGAGTTTGTTAATGTGTTCTCTTTCTGTTTTTTTCAATGTAGGCATCTAATGTGATAAATTTCCCTCTTAAGACTGCTTTTGCTGTATCCCACAAGTTTTGATAACTTGTATCTTCATTGTTGTTGTATTTGATGAATTTAATGATTTCCTCTTTTATCTATTCCTGAACCCAACTATTATTCAGCATAAGGTTGTTTAATGTCCAAGTCTTTGTGTGGGATGAACTTTTTTGTTGAGGTTGAGTTCCACCTTTAATGCCTTAGGGTCTGAGAAGATGCATGGTATAATTTAAATCCTTTTAATTTTGTTGAGGTTTGATTTGTAGTCTATTTTGGAGTATGCACCATGGACTGACAAGAAAAAACGCATATTCTGTAGCTTTGGGATGGTGTTTTCTGTATATGTGTATTAATTCCATTTGTTCCAAGGTCACATTTAAGTTCTTTGTATCTTTGTTTAGTTTCTGTTTAGAGAATCTGTCCAGTTCTGTCAGAGGGGTGTTAAATTCCCCACCTATTATGGTGTTATGGGATACCATATTGCTCAGACCCCTCAAGGTCTGTTTCACAAATCTGGGAGCGTTGAAGTTAAGTGCATAAATATTTAAAATTGAGCTGTCTTCTTATATTATTGTTCCTTTGACTGGTATAAAGTGTCCATCTTTGTCTTTCTTAACTTTAGTTGCTTTAAATCCACTTGTATTTGAAAATAAGATTGCAAACCCTCCTTTCTTCTGATTTCCATTTCCTTGAAATACTGTTTTCCATCCCTTAACCCCGAGTCCTGATTCATTCTTCAAGACTGGGTGTGTCTCCTGGATGGTTTGTGTTTTTTTATCCAATCAGCCAGCCTGTGCCTCTTCAGTGGTGAATTCAGTCCATTGACATTTATCGAGAGAATTGATAAGTGTGGTGGAGTTCTATTCATCTTATTTTGTGGAAGTCCATTATGTAGTTTTATCCTTTGTACCATTATGGAAACTAAGTTTTGACCATTAGCTTCTGGGTGTTTACTTTGCTCGTGGTCCATTGTGATGGTCAGTGTTGAGAACAGTTCTAAGTATTTCCTGGAGAGCTGGTCTTATTGTGGCTAATTTCCTCAGTGTTTGTATATCTGCAAAAGATTTGATTTCTCCATCAATTTTGAAGCTTAGTTTAGCAGGATACAGAATCCTGGGCTCAAAATTGTTTCGTTTAAGAATATTGAAGGTGGATGACCCTGGTATTCTGGCTTGGAAAGTTTCAGTTGAAAATTCTGCTGTCATCCTAATGGCTCTTCCCCTGTAGGTCAGTTGGCACTTACTCCTGGCTGCTTGCAGAATTTTTTCTTTCATCTTGACTCTGGACAGGTTCATTACAATGTATCTTACAGAGGCTCTCTTTGAGTTGAGAGTACCTGGGGTTCAATATTCATCTGAAAGGAGTGTGTTGGTATCTTTAGTAAAACTTGGGAAGTTTTCATTTATGATAGTCTCCAGTAGGGCTTCTATTCCATTGGGACAATCTTCTTCCCCTTCAGGGATTCCTATTATTTGTATGTTTGAATGCTTTGTTGAGTCTCATAGTTCTCTAAGTGCCCATTCTGCTTTCTCTCTCTTCTTTTCTCCCTCTTTAACTACCTGGGTTAAGTTGAACACTTTATCCTCTAGCACTGAGGTTCTTTCTTCTCCATGGTCTAACCTATTTTTGATACTTTCTACTGCATCTTTACATTACCTAATTGTCTCCTTCATTTTCTTTTTTTTTTCTTTTTTTTTTTATTAAACCATAGCTGTGTACATTAGTATGATTGTGGGGCACCATACACTTGGTTCATAGATCGTTTGACACATTTTCATCACATTAGTTAACATAGCTTTTGTAGCATTTTCTTAGTTATTTTGCTAAGACCTTTACATTCCACATTTACTAGGATTCACATATACCCTTGTAAGATGCACCGCAGGTGTAATCCCATTAATCCCCCACCTTCCCCCTCCCTCCCCCTCCCTCCCCTCCCTTTCCCCTTTCTCACTATTCTTAGGTTATAACTGGGATATAGCTTTCATGAATGGAAGAAAAAGTACCCAATGTACTCATCCTTCATTTTCTTAAGCTCCACCTTACCCTTTCTGTATTCTACATATCTTTCATCTGACTTTTGATTCTGTCTTTCCATTTGCTCATCCATTCCTTTTATTGTCTTTATCATCCATATTTTAAACTTCCTTTCTGTCAAATCCATTAATTTTTCATAGGTAAAATCTTCTGCAGTAGCTGCCTCATGGTCCATTGGGGGATTTGCTCTGTTTTAGTTTTTTATGTTGCCCAAATTTTTCTGTTACTTTCTCCTTATGTGTTGTTTCTTCTTGTTCACCTTCTTGTCCTCCTTTTTTCTACTCACTTCCTCCTTTGCTTCAAATTACCTTGTCTCAGAACTTAGATTTGAAGTGGCTTCAGTCTGAGCAAAGCCAAACTCTTCCTTGTGGCCAGAAAAACAGGAGTCTTGCTCTTAATGACAATGTGCTGCAATATGTCACTGAAACACCAGGTGGTACTGTGTTTTTGTTGTTGTTGTTGTTGTTTTTAGACAGAGTCTCAAGCTGTTGCCCTGGGTAGAGTGCTGTAGTGTCACAGTTCACAGCAACCTCAAACTCTTGGGCTCAAGCGATTTTCTTGCCTCAGCCTCCCAAGTAGCTGGGACTACAGGTGCCCACCAAAATGCCTGGCTATTTTTTTGTTGTAGTTGTCATTGTTGTTTTAGCTTGCCCAGGCCAGGTTCAAACCTGCCAGCCTCAGTGTATGTGGCCAGCACCCTACCCACTGAGCTAAGGGTGCCACCGGTGCTGTGCTTTTTTTAGGAGATGAAGAACATAGCAACCTCTATGGTTCTTATTCCTAACTTAATGGCCTTCAATGATCGCCTGATTGTATCCTCAGCATTCATACCCTGCCAGGTTGGGATATTAAAGCTCAGAAAAATCCTTCAGGGGGCAGGTCTCACAGAACTGACTCCAGTTCTTGTGGGGTGTGGGAGTCCCTCAGTCTGTCTCAAGAGTGGAGTTCTGACCCTGGCAGGCAGAATTAAGACAACCATGCTTTATGCCCCTGCTAAGACTTTCTCATGATGTTCTCACAATGGCAGCCCCTTGACTGCTGAGACCTTCTCAGTATGGCTAAATTACCAGCCACCAAACCTATGGCAAATCCACTCCAACCATCATTCAAATCTGGTTGCTGTATACTGTTCAAGACCACCCATTGTTCTAAGCTTTCCACTAAATGCACAGCTTCCCCCAAACAACTGAAAAATTTGGAAAGACTTCCTCCCATTCCAGACCTCCCTGGAGGACCAGCCAATCCCAGAAGGTCACAGTCACTTGGCTAATTCATCAGATTTCCACCCCTCCAGATCATACACTGTATCCAGATCCCCACCTTCTCACTGTGCTTCCTGAGAACAGCAGGAAAGGTCCCCGTCCCAGGTATGGCTGCGTTCTCTCTTTTTCCCTAGTTGTTCCAGGAGAGCCCAGCTGAATGATCCTTCTGGTCTGCCATCTTGCTCTGCCCCGGTCAGCACCATTGTTATGAGAACAGTCTTAGAAAGTGAGAGTCCTGAATTAAATGTAACAGCATTAAGAGTACTCTGGGGCCAGGATCTAATAAGGGAAACAGCAGGAATTTGTATGACAGTATGTTCCTAGAGGAATCTTTAACCAAGAATTCAAATGAACAAGTCCTTTTTCTGATACAATGTTTTGTGTCTTTATTTACTAACAATACTAAAAGGAATTCCTGTTCATTGTAAAACAAGCAAGGAAATAACATACAGTAGAAAGGGATGTACTTTTATGTTCCTAATCCTTGTCCGCAAAGATACTACTGTTAATAGTTTTATTATGTATGCCCATTTTTCCAGCCTTTACTTATATAAAAAATAGACACAGTGTAAATTTCATTTTTATTTTTATCATGATGAGATCAAAACTATATGCTTTATTGCAAAATAGTTTATTCACTAACCAACATATCAAGGACAGCCTTCTTACCAACTCACTTAGACCTACTTCCTTCTTTGGACTAGACATATTCATACTATTTAAGTACTATAACTTCTTAACCATTCCTTTACTCATATAAATTTTGATCATTTGAAATTTTTGTGATTAATAATCCTGTTAAAGTCTTAAGTACTTGGGTTGATGTATGAAATTAAATTTTGCTGGTTTTCTTAAAAGTGCTTTAGAGAGGTACTTATTCACACTTTCTCCAACTTTATAAGCATATCTTTCTCCACAGATATGTCAATGTTGGATTGTATCCATCCTTTAACTTTTTCTAACATGATATTAGTGTATTAGTTTGCTAGGGTGGCCATAGCAAAGTACCACAAACTGAATAGCTTAAACAACAGAAATTTATCATCTCACACTTCTGTGGATAAAAGTCTCATATCAGGGTATTGACAGGGTTGATTTCTTCTGAAGGCTGTGAGGGAGAACCTGTCCCATGTTTTTCCCCTAGCTCCTTATTGTTGCTGCCAATCTTAAGTAATTTTTTCTTCTTTCTTTTTCTTTTTTTTTATTATTGGGGGATCATTGTGAATACAAAAAACTAGGTTCCACTGGTTGCATTTGCCAGGTAAAGTCCCTCCTATAATTGTGTCCCATCCCCAAGAGGTGTGTCACACACCATGACCTCTCCCACTCTCCTCCCTTCTTCCCTCTCTCCACCCCCCTTCCCCCACCCCCCACAATGTATCAATTGTCCTCATATTAGAATTGAGTACAATGGATTCTTGCTTCTCAATTCTTTGATGCTTTACTAAGAAGACTGTGTTTCAACTCCATCTAGATTCATACAAAAGATGTAAACCACCATCTTTTTTAGTGGCTAAATAGTATTCTATGGTATACATATGCCACAGCTTGTTAATCTATTCCTGGGTTGGTGGGCATTTAGGTTGTTTCCACAATTTGGTAATTGTAAATTGAGCTTCAGTAAACAGTCTTGTGCAAATGTCCTTATGATAAAAGGATGTTTTTTCCTTCTGGGTACATCCCAGTAATGGGCTTGCACGATCAAATGGGAGGTCTAATTTGAGTTCTTTGAGAATTCTCCATACTTCCTTCCAAAAAGAATTGTAATTCTTCAGTATTCTTTGACTTATAGAAGAATAAGTCTCACCCTCATCTCTGCCTTTATAGTAACATGACATGATATTTTTCCTGTGTGTATCTATCTCCAAATTTCCCTCTTTTTACAAGAACACCAGTCATATTGGATCAGGGGTTCACCATACTTCAGTATTGCCTTATCCTAAGTAATTATATCTATAACTATTCTAATTCCAAATAAGGTTACATTCTGAGGTACTGGGGTTTAGGGCTTCAAAATATGAATTTGAGGGAAGTACTAATATAAGCCATAAATAGGCATAAAATATTTTTATTGTTAAAATTTTGTATTAATCAAAGTTCTCCAGAGAATCAGAACCAATAGGAGATAGACAGATATTTTCTATATGTATCTCCTTTATATATCTACTTATATACAGGTATATATGTATATACCTCTTATTGGTTCTATTTCTCCAAAAACCAGAGAAAGACATATTATAAGGAATTAGTCCATGCAATTATATGCGCAGAGAAATCACAAAATCTATAGTCAACAAGCTGAAGCCCCAAGAAAACCAATGTTGTAATTAGAGCTGCTAGCATAAATTCCATTCTGAAATCTAGCATCCTTGTGAACCATGAAGAGCCAATTTTTCAGTTTGAGTTCAAGGGAGTAAAAAAACAAATGTCCAAGATCAAGTAGTCAGGTAGATGGAAGTTCCTCTTAGCCCTTTGTTCTAGTTGTGTCTTCAATTGACTAGATGAGGCCTATCTACCTTAAAGTGGAAAATCCACCCTATTCAGTCTACCAATACAAATGTTAATTTCAGCCAGAAACACTCTCACAGACACAACCAAATAATGTCTGGCCAAATGTCTGGGCACTCCAAACCCCAGTCAAGTTCACACATAAAATTAACCATCACATGTGTGCAGTTTAACATAAATAAAATTCTACAATTTTAATATGTTTACCAATCATGTTTCTGCATCTTCTGTGAATTGCTTTCTCATATCCTATGCCCATTTTTTTAATGGAGGGCCCATTTAAGATCTCTGTGCTTGATTAATTAAAAGGCCACATAATAATTAACAAGCATGTTGAGAACAGATACAAACACCCATAATTCAAAACTATTTTTATTTTCAAATATCACCTTCCAGTGATTTTTCATTATGAAAGATCATTGTTGCATGGTAACAGCCATAATATATAATTTTGTAATATGGTTTTTTGATTTATTTTACATCAAATATTAAAATATCATTAGCATCCTATTCTAAAACGAAAGTGGGAAGGAAAAGGCAATTTAAAGAGGACATTGTTGATCCATAACCCAAGGTGATAAGAAAGCTTATAGTTTCGCTGTATTTCTTTCCTCCTATTTACTTCCTGTTTTTATCCCTCATACTGCTTTGCTATTAATACCAGAAATGGCTTAAAGCAGTCCAAGATTAAACAATACAACATAGCCACCAGCTTTTCCTCCTTCAGTAAGTGTTCACAGAGTACAAGGAACTTGCACATTGGAGAAATATAAACAGGGCACTATGTTAGCCCCCTGGCAATGCTGATACTATGTGTAAACTCTGACAACGTAAGGAAGATTCTTTTGTCAGATACAGCTTGGCAAATTTTGCTCACTACAAATACATACTATGTATATTGATTTGAATTGAGTGGGGCCCAGAGTATAAGGTTCTGGAAAATAAGGTTTCATTTAAAAAGGAAAAAAAGTCATATCCAACAAGGTCTTGAAAGTCACATACATGGCAAAGGATCTTTCAGACTTATTAAGCCCAGTCTTTCTAAAAGGCTGCCACTCTGCAAGGGGCTCAGGTTATTCCCCTTGTACCCGAAGCAGTTATTTCTTAAAAGACACAGCTGCAGCCCAGCTTGAGGAGATTTTCTTTTTTTATTTATTTATTTATTTATTTTTTATTGTTGGGGATTCATTGAGGGTACAATAAGCCAGGTTACACTGATTGCAATTGTTAGGTAAAGTCCCTCTTGGAATCATGTCTTGCCCCCATAAAGTGTAACACACACCAAGGCCCCACCCACCTCCCTCCGTCCCTCTTTCTGCTTTTCCTACCCCCCCATAACCTTAATTGTCATTAATTGTCCTCATATCAAAATTGAGTACATAGGATTCATGCTTCTCCATTCTTGTGATGCTTTACTAAGAATAATGTCTTCCACTTCCATCCAGGTTAATACGAAGGATGTAAAGTCTCCATTTTTCTTAATAGCTGAATAGTATTCCATGGTATACATATACCACAGCTTGTTAATCCATTCCTGGGTTGGTGGGCATTTAGGCTGTTTCCACATTTTGGCGATTGTAAATTGAGCTGCAATAAACAGTCTAGTACAAGTGTCCTTATGATAAAAGGATTTATTTCCTTCTGGGTAGATGCCCAGCAATGGGATTGCAGGATCAAATGGGAGGTCTAGATTGAGTGCTTTGAGGTTTCTCCATACTTCTTACCAGAAAGGTTGTACTAGTTTACAGTCCCACTGGACTGCAAAAGTGTTCCCTTCTCTCCACATCCACACCAGCATCTGCAGTTTTAAGATTTTGTAATGTGGGCCATTCTCACTGGGGTTAGATGATATCTCAGGGTTGTTTTGATTTGCATTTCTCTAATATATAGAGATGATGAACATTTTTTCATGTGTTTGTTAGCCATTCGTCTGTCATCTTTAGAGAAGGTTCTATTCATGTCTCTTGCCCATTGATATATGGGATTGTTGGCTTTTTTCATGTGGATTAATTTGAGTTCTCTATAGATCCTAGTTATCAAGCTTTTGTCTGATTGAAAATATGCAAATATCCTTTCCCATTGTGTAGGTTGTCTCTTTGCTTTGTTTGTTGTCTCCTTAGCTGTACAGAAGCTTTTCAGTTTAATGAAGTCCCATTTGTTTCTTTTTGTTGTTGTTGCAATTGCCATGGCAGTCTTCTTCATGAAGTCTTTCCCCAGGCCAATATCTTCCAGTGTTTTTCCTATGTTTTCTTTGAGGATTTTTATTGTTTCATGCCTTAAATTTAAGTCCTTTATCCATCTTGAATCAATTTTTGTGAGTGGGGAAGATGTGGGTCCAGTTTCAGTCTTTTACATGAAGCCATCCAGTTCTCCCAACACCATTTATTTAATAGGGAGTCTTTCCCCCAAGGTATGTTCTTGTTTGGTTTATCGAAGATTAGGTGGTTGTAAGATGTTAGTTTCATTTCTTGTTTTTCAATTTGATTCCAAGTGTCTATGTCTCTGTTTTTGTGCCAGTACCATGCTGTCTTGACCACTATGGCTTTGTAGTACAGACTAATCTGGTATGCTGATGCCCCCAGCTTTATTTTTATTACTAAGAACTGCCTTAGCTGTATGGGGTTTTTTCCAGTTCCATACAAAACACAGAATCATTTTCTCCAAATCTTTTTTTTTTCATTTGCTTGTTGTGAAGTATTTTTATTTATTTATATATTTTTCTTTTTTATTTTATTTTTTTTATTAAATCATAGCTGTGTACATCAATATGATCATGGGGCAACATACACTTGGTTCATAGACCATTTGATACATTTTCATCACATCAGTTGACATAGCCTTCCTGGCATTTTCTTAGTTACTTTGCTAAGACATTTACATTCTACATTGACCAAGCCTCACATATATCCTTGTAAGATGCACCACAAGTGTGATCCTTTCAATACTCCTCCCTCTACCAACCTACCCCCTCCCTCCCCACCCTTCCCCCTTCCCCCTATTCTTAGGTTGTAACTGAGTTATAGCTTTCATGTGAAGGCCCTAATTTGGTTTCTTTTTTTTTTTCCTTCCCATAATCTCTTTATTTTTTTTATTATTATTATTATTTTTTTATTAAACCATAGCTGTGTACATTAGTATGATCATGGGGCACCATACACTTGGTTCATATATCGTTTGACACATTTTCATCACATTAGTGAATCCTAATTGGGTTTCATAGTAGGGGTGAGTACATTGGATACTTGTTCTTACATTCTCGAGACACTTTACTGAGAAGCACATGTTCCAGCTCCATCCATGTAAACATGAAAGAGGTAAAGTCTCCATCTTTCTTCAAGGCTGCATAGTATTCCATGGTGTACATATACCACAATATATTAATCCATTCCTGGATCAGTGGGCACTTGAGTTTTTTCCATGACTTAGCAATTATGAATTGGGCTGCAATAAACATTCTGGTACAAATATCTTTGTTATGATGTGATTTTTGGTCTTCTGGGTATATGCCCAGCAGAGGAATTAAAGGATTGAATGGCAGATCTATTTTTAGATCTCTAAGTGTTCTTCATATATCTTTCCAAAAGGAGTGTATTCATTTGCATTCCCACCAGCAGTGCAAAAGTGTTCCCTTTTCTCCGCATCGATGCCAACATCCCTGGTCTTGAGATTTTGTGATATAGGCTAGTCTCACTGGAGTTAGATGATATCTCAAAGTAGTTTTGATTTGCATTTCTCTGATGATTAAAGATGATGAGCATTTTTTCATATGTCTGAAGGCCGCTCGCCTGTCTTCTTCGGAGAAGTTTCTTTTCAATTCTCTTGCCCAGACTGTGATGGTATCCCTTGTTCTTTTCTTGCTAATGTGTTTGAGTTCTCTGTGGATTCTGGTTATTAAACCGTTGTTGGAGACATAACCTGCAAATATCTTCTCCCATTCTGAGGGCTGTTTGCTTGCTTTACTTACTGTGTTCTTGGCTGTGCAGAAGCTTTTTAGTTTCATCAAGTCCCAATAGTGTATTTTTGAAGCTGATTCAATTGCCTGGGAGGGTCTTTCTCATAAAAAACTCGCCTAACCAAATTTCTTCAAGGGTTTTCCCTGCACTGTCTTCTAGTATTTTTATAGTTTCATGACTTCAGTTTAAATCTTTAATCCAGTAAGTGTCTATCTTCGTTAATGGTGAGAGGTGTGGGTCCAGTTTCAGTCTTCTGCAGTTTGCCAGCAAGTTCACCCAGCACCATTTGTTAAATAGGGAATCTTTCCCCACTGAATGTTTTTAATTGGCTTGTCAAAGATTAAATAATGGTAAGTAGCTGGATTCATCTCTTAGCTCTCTATTCTGTTCCAGACACCTACTTCTCTGTTTTTGTGCCAATATCATGCTGTTTTGATCACTATTGATTTGTAGTATAGTCTGAGGTCTGGTACCGTAATTCCTCCTGCTTTGTTTTTATTTTTGAGTAATGTCTTGGCTATTCGAGGTTTTTTCTGATTCCATATAAAACGAAGTATTGTTTTTTCAAGATCTTTAAAGTATGACAGTGTAGCTATAATAGGGATTGCGTTGAAGTTATATACTGCCTTGGGTAGTATGGATATTTTAACAATGTTGGTTCTTCCCAGCCATGAGCATGGTATGATTTTCCATTAATTAACATTCTCGGCTATCACTTTTCTTAGAGTTTCATAATTCTCTTTATATAGGTCTTTCATGTCCTTTGTTAGATAAACTCCCAAATATTTCATCTTCTTTGGCATTACTGTGAATGGGATAGAGTCCTTAATTTTCTTTTCAGCATGACTATTGTTGGTATATATAAAGCCTACTGATTTATGAATGTTGATTTTGTAACCTGAGACATTGCTGTATTCTTTGATCACTTCTAAGAGTTTTATAGTAGAGTCCCTAGTGTTTTCCAGATATACAATCATATCATCTGCGAAGAGCGAAATTTTTATCTCTTCTGACCCTATGCGAATATCCTTGATCGCCTTTTCTTCCCTAATTGTGGTGGCTAAAACTTCCATTACAATGTTAAAAAGCAATGGAGACAATGGGCAGCCTTGTTTGGTTCCTGATCTAAGTGTAAATGATTCCAATTTGACTCTGTTCAATATGATATTGGCTGTCGGTTAAGTGTAGATGGCTTCTATCAGTTTAAGAAATGTCCCTCTATACCAATTTTCGTAAGTGTTCTTATCATGAAGGGATGTTGGATGTTATCAAAATCTTTTTCTGCATTGATTGAGAGAATCATATGGTATTTGTTTTTTAACTTGTTTATGAGCTGAATTACATTTATAGATTTACGTATATTGAACCAGCCTTGAGAACCTGGGATAAAGCCAACTTGATCATGATGTATAATTTGTTTGATGTTTTGCTGGAGTCTGTTTGTTAGGATCTTGTTGAATAATTTTGCATCTATATTCATTAGTGATATTGGTCTATAATTTTCTCTTCTTGTTGGGTCTTTTTCTGGTTTGGGGATCAGGTTGATGTTTGCTTCATAGAACGTGTTGGGTAGTCTTCCTTCTTTTTCTAACTTTTGGAACAGGTTGAGTAGTATAGGTACTAATTCCTCTTTACTGGTTTGGCAGAATTCTGATGTGAAACCATCTGGTCCCGGGCTTTTATTTTGGGGGAGGTTTTGTAGGGTTGATGTTATTTCCGAACTTGATATGGGCCTGTTCAACATTTCCACTTGATTCTGGTTAAGTCTTGAAAGGTAATGAGCTTCCAAGTATTGGTCCATTTCCTTCAGATTTTCATATTTCTGTGAGTAAAGTTTCTTGTAATATTCATTAAGGATTTTTTGGATTTCTGAGGAGTCTGTTGTTATTTCGTCTTTGTCATTTCTGATTGATGAGATTAGAGATTTTACTCTTTTTTTCCTGATTAGGTTGGCCAACGGTTTATCTATTATGTTCACCTTTTAAAAAAACCAGCTTTTTGATTTATTGATCTGTTCTATTATTCTTTCGTTTTCAATTTCATTTAGTTCTACTCTGATTTTGGTTATTTCTTTTTTTCTACTGGGTTTGGGGTTGGCGTGCTCTTCCTTTTCCAGTTGCTTGAGATGTCCCATTAAGTTGCTAACTTCCTCTCTTTCCATTCTCCTGAGGAAGGCTTGCAGTGCTATAAATTTCCCTCTTAGAACTGCCTTTGCGGTGTCCCAGAGGTTCTGATAGTTCGTGTCTTCATTGTCGTTTTGTTCCAAAAATTTGGCAATTTTCTTCTTGATCTCATGTCTGACCCAGCTATCATTCACCATGAGGTTATTTAACTTCCGTGTTTTTGTATGAGTATGCAGATTCCTGTTGTTACTCAGCTCAAGTTTTATTCCATTGTGGTCCACGAAGATGCATGGAATAACTTCTATTCCTTTAAATGTACTGAGGTTAGACTTGTGACCTAAGATGTGATCGATTTTGGCGTATGTTCCATGGGCTGAGGAGAAGTATGTGTATTCAGTTTTGTTAGGATGAAATGATCTGTAGATGTCTGCTCAATCTAAATGCTGGATGGCTAGATTTAAATCTAAAATTACTTTACTCAGCTTTTTGTTGGAGGATCGATCCCTCACTGCCAAAGGAGTGTTAAAATCTCCGACTACTATGGAGCTGGAGGAAATCAAGTTGCTCATGTCTGTTAGAGTTTCTCTTATAAATTGAGGTGCATTCTGGTTGAGTGCATAGATATTCATAATTTAAATCTCATCATATTGAGTATTACCCTTAACAAATATGAAGTGACCATTCTTGTCCTTCCTTATTTTTGTTGGTTTAAAGCCTATTGTATCTGGCAATAAAATTTCACCACCTGCCTTTTGCCTGAAATATGGATGTCCATCCTTTCACCCTGAGTCTCTATTTGTCTTTTAAGTTAAGATGTGACTCTTGTAAACAACAGATATCTGGTCTGAGTTTTTGTACCCAATCAGCTAACCTATGTCTCTTTAGAGGACAGTTTAAGCCATTCACATTAATGGAGACTATTGATGAGTCTGGTGAAATTTTGGATATCGAGTTTTTCAAAAGTCCAGTGGACATTTTTAATCTTTTCACCATTGTAGAAGTTGGAGTTTGATCAGGAGTTTCTGAGTGAGTTTACGTTTGTAATAGAGGATTGGGTTGGTCATTATGGAGGCTAGGTCTGAGAATATCCTGAAGAGCTGGTTTGGTTGTGGCAAATTCTTTCAACATATGAATTTCTTTAAAGTATTTAATTTCTCCATCATATATGAAACTCAGTTTAGCTGGGTACAAGATCCAGGGTTGAAAGTTATTTTGCTTTAGGGTTTTAAAAGTCAGTGACCACCCTCTTCTGGCTTGAAAAGTTTCAGCAGAGAGATCTGCAGTCCTTCTAATGTTCTTACCTTTGTAGGTAATGGCTTTCTTTAGCCTGATAACCTTGAGAATTTTCTCCTTCATGTTAAATTTAGTGAAACTAATTATGATATATCTGGGGGATGACTTATTGGGATTGAATCGTGCTGGAGTTCTGAAACTGTCTGCTATCTGAATTTCAGAATCTCTAGGCATATGTGGAAAATTCTCTTTCATAATTTCATGCACAACGGCCTCTGTTCCCATCGATGCCACTTCATCGTTTTCTGGAACTCCTTTTATTCATATATTGCCCTTCTTCAAATTATCCCAGAGCTCTCTAAGAGAATGATCTGTTTTGTCTCTCCATTTCTCTTCCTCTTTTAGAGTTTGGGAGCGTTCAAAGGCTTTATCTTCAATGTCAGAAATCCTTTCTTCTGTTTGGTCCATTCTGTTGGTGAGGGATTCTACTGTATTTTTCATATCTTTAAGGGTTGCAAATTCTTGCTTCAGTGTGTCTAAGTCTTTAGTGGTTTTGTCTTTAAATTTGTTAAATTCTTGAGACAACTTTTGAATTTCTCCTCGAATTCCTAATTCTATTTTATCAATCTTGTCTGCAATCCACATTCTGAATTCGATTTCTGACATGTCTGCCAGTTGTTTATGAATGGGATCTTCAGTTACATCCGCCATATCTTTCCTTGGGGTGGTTGATCTATTCTGGTTATTCATGTTACCAGAGTTTTTCCACTGATTCCACCCCATGGTTGTTTTTCTCCCTTTGATTTTTCCCCTGGGGTTTAGTTGAGGGCCCGTTCAGTGTTGTGGCCTGAGAGACTGGGGCCATGTCTGGTGTGGTGGAGCTAAGTGGTTCTGGCTTATTTTCAGCTGGCTTCTTTTTGACCCCAGTGAAGCACTTGCTCTGGCCTGAAGTCTCAGTTTTCAGAGTTGGCCCTGCCCTGTACGTTTCCTGCATCTGTGAGTAACCTCATGCAAATCCTATACTTATTGGTGGCCTCCTCTGGTTGCCCAGGGAGGAAGGAGGTGTGGCTTGAGCCACCTCAGGGAACTGCTACCCTGATGTGGGTCTCCCCAAGCCTCACTCCTGCATCCAAGAGTCAGGACTGACCAGCTGCAGTTCGGGCACTGTCCACACCCCAACAAACCCCCAAGATTCTGTACTCCGGGGGACAGGCCTCCAGATCCCAGAGTGAGGGTGGGGTTGGGCGCCGGGAGCCCAGTGCTGCCTGCAGTGTGCACACTCAGTTCCTCCCAATCTTTAGCTCCGCCACAACATGGCAGCCCAAGCCTCCAGGTTTCAGATTGAGAGCGGGGTTGGGGGAGCAGTGGGAGCCCAGGGCCTTCAGCAGTGAACACAGTCAGTTCCACTTAGTTCCTTGCCCAGCCGCCTGGCAGGTGCTCAGGTCTCCAGATCACAGAGTGAGGGTGGGGGCAGTGCCGGGAGCCAAGAGCCGCTGGGAGTCCAGAGCCGCCGGGAGTCCAGAGCCGCCAGCAGAGAGCACACTCAGCTCCTCCCAGTCTCTCACCGGGCTGCACCACCACAGCTCAAGCCTTCAGGCTTCAGAGTGAGGGTGGGGTGGGGGAAGCAGCTGGAGCCCAGAGCCACCGGCAGCGAACAGACTCAGTTGCACCCTGTTCCTTGCCTGGCCACATGGCAGGTGCTCAGGTCTTCAGACCACAGAGCGAGGGCCGGGGGAGCGCCAGGAGCCCAGAGCCGCAGGGAGCCCAGAGTCTCCGGTAGCGAGGTCACACAGTTCCAGTCAGTTTTATGCCTGGTTGTATTGTTGCCCAAGGAGGGCTGCTGCACCACGCCTCAGGGAAGCGCCGCCCTGGTGAGGGTTGCCCTCCACTGACTGTCCTCACCTCTCTCCCATGCCCCAGAATCAGCGCTGACCAGCCGCAGCTCGGGAACTGTCCTCTCACCTCTAGAAGTCACCCAAGAATATGAACTCCTTGG
The DNA here is from genome assembly GCF_027406575.1 of Nycticebus coucang. Taxonomy (NCBI): domain Eukaryota; kingdom Metazoa; phylum Chordata; class Mammalia; order Primates; family Lorisidae; genus Nycticebus; species Nycticebus coucang. The sequence continues at coordinate 46,119,396 of NC_069804.1, forward strand.
GGACAGGCTTTTAGACCTCAGAGAGAGTGGAGGGAAGTGCTGGGTGCTCAGAGTTGCCGGCAAAGGATATTTACAGTTTTATACAGTTTTATGTCTGGCAGGAGAATGCCTAGGCACTCTAGTAAGGGAGGTAGGTCCAGATTTTAGTAGGTTTCTCCTGTGAAGTGTAGTGGGAGTGTCTTTGATTTCTGCCCGTTTGTTTGTGGGGTTCTTAAGCCAATCAGGTTTGGGGGGGACTCCCATCCGCTTGGTGGTGGGTTTTGTACCTTTTGTTTGTGTCCTTGTGGTCGCAGCTCTCCTCAGCGTGGTTGATGTGCGTTCTTCAACTTTCTCTCTTGGTGCTGCTTCCACTCAGTTTTATGCCTGGTTGTATTGTTGCCCAAGGAAGGCTGCTGCACCACGCCTCAGGGAAGTGCCGCCCTGGTGAGGGTCACCCTCTGCTGACTGTCCTCACCTCTCTCCCTTGCCCCAGAATCAGTGCTGACCAGCCGCAGCTCGGGGACTGTCCTCTCACCTCTAGAAGTCACCCAAGAATCTGAACTCCTTGGGGACAGGCTTTTAGACCTCCGAGAGAGTGGAGGGAAGTGCTGGGTGCTCGGAGTTGCTGGCAAAGGATATTTACAGTTTTATACAGTTTTATGTCTGGCAGTTTAGGCTTAGATTATTCTTCTTTTTCCAATTCCACAAGATAGCTTGTGAGATTGTTGATGCACTGTCTTTCTGTTTTCGAATGTAGGCATCTAAAGCGATGAATTTTCCTCTCAAAACTGCTTTTGCAGTATCCCACAGGTTTTGGTAACTTATGTCTTCATTGTTATGCTCAAGGAAGTTAATGATTTCCTGTTTTATTTCTTCCTGCACTCATCTGTTATTCAACAGAAGATTGTTTAATTTCCATGCCTTGGGTGGGGTTGAGCATTTTTGTTAGAGTTGAGTTCCACCTTTAGTGCCTTATGGTCTGAGAAGATACAAGGTAAAATTTCAATTCTTTTGATTCTGTTGATATTTGTTTTGTGTCCCAGGATATGATCAATTTTGGAGAATATTCCATGGGGTGATGAGAAGAACGTATATTCTTTATCTTTGGGATGGAGTGTTCTATATGCGTCTATCAAGCACAGTTGTTCTAGGGTCTCATTTAAATCTCCTATATCTTTGTTTAATTTCTGTTTAGAGGATCTGTCCAGCTCTATAAGAGGAGTGTTAAAGTCCCCTGTTATTATGGCATTATCAGATATCAAGAGTAAGGTCTTTTTCAAGAATCTGGGAGCATTTAAATTGGGTGCATAAATATTTAGAATTGAAACATCTTGTTGTATTTTTCCCTTGACTAATATAAAGTGACCATCTTTATCTTTTTTGACTTTAGTTGCTTTAAATCCACATGTATCTGAAAATAAGATTGCAACTCCTCTTTTCTTCTGAATTCCATTTGCCTGAAAAATTGTCTTCCAACCCTTGACTCGGAGCTTTAATTTGTCTTTTGAAGCCAGGTGTGTTTCTTGCAGACAGCAAATGGATGGCTTGTGTTTTTTAATCCAGTCAGCCAATCTATGTCTCTTCAGTGGGGAATTTAAGCCATTAACATTTATAGAGATGATTGATAAGTGTGGTAGTATTCTATTCATCTTATTTTGTGAGAGTCCATTGCTTAGTTTTATCTTTTGCATCAGTGTGGAGGTTAGGTTCTGTCCTTTAATTTCTGAGTTTTTGCTTTTCTTCTGATCCATTGTGGTGGTCAGTGTGCAGAACAGGTTGAAGTATTTCCTGTAGAGCTGGTCTTGTTGTGGCGAATTTCCTCAATGTTTGTATATCCGTAAATGATTTGATTTCTCCGTCAATTTTTAAGCTTAGCTTAGCAGGGTACAGAATTCTGGGCTGAAAATTGTTCTGTTTAAGTAGATTAAAAGTATATGACCATTGTATTCTTGCTTGGAAAGTTTCATTAGAGAAGTCTGTGGTCACTCTGATGGATTTGCCCCTGTAGGTCAACTGGCGCTTACTCCTGGCAGCTTGCATAATCTTTTCTTTTGTCTTGACTTTGGACAGGTTCATCACAATGTGTCTTGGAGAAGCTCGGTTAGAGTTGAGGCAACCTGGGGTCCGATATCCCTCTGAAAGCATTGTGCCAGAATCTTTGGTGATATTTGGGAAATTTTCTTTTATAATATTCTCTAGTATGGCTTCCATTCCTCTGGGGCATTCTTCTTCCCCTTCTGGGATTCCTATAACTCGTATGTTGGAACGCTTCATAAAGTCCCATAATTCTGACAGTGAATGTTCTGCTTTCTCTCTCTTCTTTTCTGCCTCTTTTACTATCTGAGTTATCTCAAAAACTTTGTCTTCTACCTCTGAAATTCTTTCTTCTGCATGGTCTAACCTGTTGCTGATACTTTCCATTGCATCTTTAAGTTCCCTAATTGACTGTTTCAGTTCCTTAAGCTCTGCTATATCCTTTTTATATTCTTCATATCATTCATCTCTTAGTTGATTCTGTTTTTGGATTTCCTTTTGGTTATTTTCCACTTTATTAGCAGTTTCCTTCATTGTTTCCATCATTTCTTTCATTGTTTTAATCATGTGTATTCTAAATTCCCTTTCTGTCATTCCTAACATTTCTTTATAGGTGGAATCCTCTGCAGAAGCTACCTCATGGTCCCTTGGCGGGGTTGTTCTGGACTGGTTCTTCATGTTGCCTGGAGTTTTCTGCTGATTCTTCCTCATGAGTGATTTCTTTTATCTGTTTCCTTGCCCTAATTTTCCTTTCACTTCCTCTTGCTCTTTAAGTTATTGTGCAGTTGTGGGCGGGTTTAGACCGATTGAACACACGCGACCACTTGCCGGTTTTCCACTGTTTTAGTCCTCCTCTTCGGGTCCAGAAGTCTCTTGCTGACTCCCTGTACCTCCACAGGGGTCATAATAGGCAGATCCTACCAGCCAGAAATGCCTGGAGTCCCATCTCCCCAGACTCACAGTGCCCAGATTCAAGGAAGCTGTTACTCGGCTGCCATTTTGCTCTCTCGAAAATGTTTTTGAGGAGATTTTCTTAAGCAAGGCAGCCTAGGGCACTGGGGGGAAAAGTTCACTTAGAATTAGACACCAAAAAAACTGTGAAAGGAGAGTGAATTTCTCAACTTTATACCTGTAATGAGTACTGGAACAAGGATTCTAGTCTTCTATTTACTAATGTGTTAAAAGGAAATGCACTGAATATTTTAAATGTAAGGTAATCTCTAGTTCTATGATTCAAAATCCAGAGACTGAGTTAAAATCATGGCCTTGCTTCTTATCAAATATGGAAGTTTGTTAAAATATTTAACTATCTGTTCTTTTTACAGACAAAGGATTACCTGACTCATGAGTTGTAATGTATGTCAAATGCTAAGCTCAATGCCTAGATTATAGCAACAAATTGATAGTAGCTTGTGACTGGCATTATTATTATTATCAAAAATAATAACTACAACTGAGTGCAGTGGCTCACGCCCATAATCCTAGCACTCTGGGAGGCCGAAGTGGGTGGCTTGCCTGAGCTCAAGAGTTCAAGACCAGCCTGAGCCGGAACAAAACCTTGTCTCTAAAAATAGCCAGGCATTGTGGCAGGTGCCTATAGTCCCAGCTACTTAGGAGGCTGAGGCAAGGGCACTTAAGCCCAAGAGTTTGAGATTGCTGTGAGTTGTGACATCAAAGCATTCTACTGAGGGCAACAAAGTGAAATTCCATCTCAAAAATATAGTAATAATAATTATTATTATTACATTTTCATGATTGTAAAGAGCCTTTCCTTTCCCCTTTCATAGACCCATAGAAATGTAAAAACTCCAGGGTCTTAGAGAGCAGTAATCTCTAATTTGCTAATCTTACAGATAAGAAATCTGAATGCTAGACCTGGTCAACTCACCGTGCTAGTAGTTTGTTGTGGTACTGTTGCCAGACCAAGAAGTCTGTCCACCTGTCATCCAAGCCAATCAATAGAGAAGTGGATAACAGATCAACAGTTCCATTTCTATTTACAGCAGCGGTTCTCAACCTGTAGGTCGCGACCCCTTTGGGGGTCTTCTGCTTATCAGATATTTACATTGCAATTCATAACAGTAGCAAAATTACAATTATGAAGTAGCAACAAAAATAATTTTATGGTTGGGGGGTCACCACAACATGAGGAACTGTATTAAAGGGTCGAAGCATTAGGAAGGTTGAGAACCCCTGATTTACAGGAGAGCGAGCAATTCTGGAGAGCAGCAAGTATATCTCTTCAAAGAGCTGTCCTTCCTTATTTCTATGTCACTTTTATATTCACATAGCAAAAGAATACGTCAGCAAGGTTATTATTCCACACAGTATACATTAAACAGACCCCCCCCCATAGGTTACAAAGTCAAAATATCTCTTGCTTTCAAGGTGGCTGTGTCTTCAAAGTATTTTTAGTTAGACTAAATTTGTAGCCAGTTAACACTTCACTGTGTGCACAGAGTGCCCTGGGTCCTTGACCAAGTACCATAGTGTTCAGCTTCCCAACTTATCTATGACAGTAGGACTTGAGAGTGAGTAAACAATCTCCAGATGTCGGCACAAAGGATCATTTGGGTTCACTAGGGCCTGTCTAGCAGTGCCCCGTATGTAATGTTTATTTAGGATAATGGTGGCTCCTATAAGAACCAACACTGGAAGCCTAACTTCTAACTACTCCTACCCTCTAGAGCCAGTTTCACTTCTGATCAGCCTCATTCCCTAACAAGCAGCACCTACAGGCTGAGTGTTCCCAGTGCCCACATGTGTGCATCCTTTCAACCTTTCTAAGGGTTCCTTCAGAGAAAAAGAATAAAGCCTCCTTCAGTTTTATTCCTGACTGATGCCCATTCCTAGCAGAGTAAGGTTTGCCTGTCTTGAACTCAGCTCTCTTTACTTCCTTTGGTCATTCCATCCACAGAGCAGTTTCTCTTTCCAGTTCTCTCTCCTGCTCCCCATCTGTGCCCTGCTGTATCTCTCACAATAATCCACATATCTGGACACAGGATTGCCCATCCCCATTTTAATCTAAAATAGCTTATTTCTTCAAAATCAGTAGCCAATGTCTTATGAAGGAAGAAAGAGCAGCGCGCTCTCTCGCTCTCTCTCTCTCTCTCTCTCTCTCCCTAACAGATTCACCATCATCCCTGTTAACAGCCACCTAATCGGAGGGCTTCTCTGATATCTTGCTTCTCCATTTGGCTCCTAAAATGGAACCCATATAAATATCCATCTTCCCTGGAACAGACTGGGCAAACAAAAGACAGAGAATAATTATTAAAGTTTTGAAGGTATCATAGATTCTCATCTCCTTATATCATAGATAAACTGAGGCCCCTCAAGGACAGCTTCTTAGACCAAGGAGTTATATACTGGCACTTACTGGATCAGACACTAGGAGAATTGGTAAACAAGCTTTAGCAGTTTGATGCTTCAGAAACATCTGCTATATTTTTTTTATTTCTTTTCTGGATGTAAGTGAAGAAAAAGGAGGCAATATGACAGGCTGGCAGTGACAACAGAAAGATATGGCAGCTCCCCTGGAAGAGATCAAAAGGGTTTTCTTGCCCTACCTTCCTCTGAGTTTTCAATATACTGTAGGAAAAGAAAACAAGGACAGCACATCCCAAAGAGAATATCTGGGTCACAGGTTTGGAAGGAACTACAATATGTATTTGCTGAGCTTTCTGGGAAAGCTGGAACACATGTGCCTGAGTATGAGTCAGCTTACAGAACCAAGTTTATCACCAGGGAATGTGAGCGTGCCTTATTTATGACCACATAAGTTTGTATCAGTAAGCAGAATATGAATTGTGAACACAGCCCATACCAGGGTCCAAAAAAAGTCACATACATAGGCAGACACCCTACCACACAAATCAGTGCCTTTTCTTTTATGGCCATTGCACTTTGTCTAACATTCTTAGAGGTAGCAAGAAGTTAGAGACTAGTTCTAAGACATGGACCTGAGTGTCCCATATGACATGTTTTTCAGGGAAAACATCACATGAAAATAGTGCATATTTTATTAAACTAGTCATTCAAGGGACCTGAGAGAGAATGCTTATAAATGTCACAAATAAATATGAGACTATGGATGTGGCAGGACTAAAGTCCAGGTTCAAGTATACAGCCCAAGACACAAAATCTATTTCTTTTTCCTTTTTACCTCATTATTCCACTTTTATCTTTAGTTTTTGTAACTTTGCTTTGCTTTATCATAAAAGAAGTTTTATAATAAAACTTCTACATTAAATAGTTCTAATTTGAGATCATAATAAAAAAGAAAATAATTCAAGATCATAATAAAAGTACTATGTATAAGTAAAGAACATATTAAACAAACTCATGTCAATAACATGCTTTTATTTTTTACTTTCTTATTTTATTTATTCATTTATTTATTTGTTAGGCAGAATTTCAAACTGTCGCCCTCGGTAGAGTCCCATGGCACCATAGCTCACAGCAACCTCCAACTCTTGGGCTCAAGAGATCCTCTTGCCTCAGTTTTTTCTATTTTTAGTGGAGACAGGGATCTCACTTTTGCTTAGGCTGGTCTCAAACTCATGCGCTCAAGCAATCTACCTGCCTTGGCCTCCCAGAGTACTAGGATTACAGGCATAAGCCACCGTGCCCAGCCAATAATACGTTTTTAAAGCATAAAGCCACAACCTTTGGGAAAACAAGAGAGGATAAAACAGTAACAAAATTTTGGAAATTGTAAAGCTGATAGTTAAGCAGGCATAAGAAATTTTAGGAGACATGAGAATACTGAGTCTAAAGAGAGCAATATCGAAAAAACACAATGTATATCAACTTACATACAAGCTCACATTCAGGCTTGTGAGGATTCACATAACAGAATCCTCTATGACATTTTATGTGCCTGTAAAAGCTGGGGACAACAGGGGGAAAAGAAAGATCCAAAATTAGGAAAATGAGTTTAAAATCTATTTAGGAAGCAATTAGGTCCCCAGATCCACTCCTTAACTCCTTAAAACTTCCACTCATCCCAGAACACTATTGGAGATTTATTTTCTGCAAAGGTCAAAAGTAGAATCCCTTGCCTGATATGCTCCAGGTCAGTCAAGATGGAAACAGATGGCGAGTTCTCCCTAGACCTTATTCTCATGCTGTTCTCAGAATTCCAGTCACCATGCCTTTACCTTCAAGGCAAGCCCCTCAAATAGTCATAAGGAATATGATCAGCCCAAGAGGAATGCCCTAATCAAAGTTTCCCCCCAAAAAATGGCCCAGCCAGATAATCCTATGGTGATATTCAGAGTTGACAAATCTTGCTTATACTAAAAGCTTCGAGTCAGCTTTTCAGTGTCCCTCTTGTAAATGTAAACAGACAACCAAGGATCACCAGGTAAGCAGAAAAAAGCAATTAGGAGAAAAAGGCACTTTAATCTTTCTTCTTCCTGAATATTCTATCTACACACTACAGAGCTAAAAATATACTGTAACCATGGAAAAAGAATAGGATATGGAGGAACAGAGATTTAAAAGAAGGAATTTTAAAAAGAAATATAAATACAAGTTTATATACAGAGGGTGACATAAAATGTATACATATTTTAAGAAAGGAAAAACCTGTATTAAAATTATAATAATACATACCAATAACAAAAGATGAATACAAGTCACATTGAGCACCTCTTATAATTGCAGAAGTCAAATGTGACTTGAGTATTACAATGTTTTTTTGGATTGAATCTTATTCCGTCGCCCAGGGTAGAGTGCAATGACCTCACCATAGCTCATAGCAACCTCAAACTCTTGGGTTCAAGCAGATCCTCTTGTTTCAGCCTCCTGGGTAGGTGAGACTGCAGGCATAACTCCACCATGCTTGGCTAGTTTTTTTGTTTTTTATTTTAAGTGGAGATGGGCTCTCACTCTCTTGCTCAGAGTAGTCTCAAACTCCCAAGCTCAAGCAATCCATCCACCTCAGCCTCCCAGATTGCTAGTATTACAAGCATAAGCCATCACTCCTGATCTGAGTATTACAAATTTAATACACTTTTTTCTTTCTCAAAATGTGCATACATTTTTTTGGCACCTTCTGTATATAACATTACAAGTAGACATGTAAATGCATACATTAAATTATCTATATACACACAAGGTTTCCTCTAATTTTACCCTTGTGGTCCATGCCCAGAGACTGCTATACAATTAGGTACTTGAGGAACAAAGATTGCATATAAAAAATTGAAGATGCTCCCTGTATATACTAAATTAGTCTACTAAAATAGTTTTCTTATACTATACACCATTTATTGAATAGCTACTATGGTGTTTCCCCGAAAATAAAACATCCTCCAAAAATAAGACCTACTTACAGGTTTCCTTCTGGGTGAAATATAAGGCATCCCCCGAAAATAAGGCCCCTCTAGGCTCTGTCTCAGAATGAAAATTAATTTACCATAAACTGGTTGCTAGGGCTGCCCGGACTGGCGTCTACCAACCAGTGATGTTAGGCAGAGTCCTGACGTCACTGCTGTGTAGAGGCAGAGCACAGGTTGGGGCACGAGAGAGGAGGAGACTTTCGCAGATACGTGTAGAAGAACAGGAGGATCAGAGCAAGGTGGTGGTGAGTGCTGGTCTGTCTTTGGTGACACTGCCTGATGCTCATGGTCGCCCTCATGATGACTGAAGGTTCTCAGTCAGTGGCAGACCCTGCTCCGGCCCAGGTCCAGGCCCCAGCAAGCCCACTGACAGTTTCCAGGCAGGCTCCAGGGGGGAAATGTCTGATAAAGGGGTGGGAGGGATGTCTGGTGAAGGTGTTCAGTGGCACAGGGGTGGGGGGAGGGTGATCACTTAAAATGACACAGGTGGATCAGAGGGGGCAATCAAAATGACACAGGAGGATCAGAGAGGACAATCAAAATGACACAGGAGGATCAAAAGGGGTTACTAAAATGGTAATCCCCCCTCTGATTCTCCTGTGCCATTTTGATTCCCCCCTCTGATCCCCACTGTGTCATTTTAAGTGATCCCCCTCCCCCCACCCTGATACCCCAGTTCCTTTTTTTTTACCCCTAGAAATGAGCACAAAAAGAAAAAGCTACTTGGTGGAGTACAAGAAAGGAATTGTGGAAGACTCTGGGGCCAAAATCTTACTGCTTTCTGTAAAGAGAAGATGTTGAGTATCCGATTGGTCTGAAAATGGCGAGCAGAGTATGGTAACCTCATTGAACAAGTGGACAAGGGAAATGCTAAAAAGCGCAAGTGTGGATCAGGTCGGCAACCATTATTTTCCCAGCTGGAAGACCTGATCTGTGAATGGGTTGTTGACAGGAGAGCAAAGGCTTTGGTAGTGAATAGGGCTCAGATTCAAGAATTTGCCCTTGCAATGGCACCACAGTTTGACATAGCCCCTGAAGACTTCAAAGCATCACAACACTGGCTGGATAATTTCCTTCAGCGAAGTGAACTGTCTTTAAGAAGATCCACAACATTGTTTAGGCTGGAAGATACTCAAGTTATTAAGCAAGCACTTGCATTCAAGTCCTTTATTGATGATGCTGACTTCTCTAAATACAATCTTTCCAATATGATTGCTATGGATGAAACTGCAGTGTTCATGGGCCAATAATCTCAAACAACATTGAACAGCGGGGTGCCTCCTTAATGTACATTCCTTCTACTGCTTACGAACGTGCACGTGTTTCCTGTATTTTGGCAATTTTAAGTCTGGATGGCACTAAAATCCCACCTTTAATCATTTCTAAGGGCAAGAAGGAAAAGATTGAACGTGTTTGGGGCATTTTTATTCTGGAAACTGAAAAAGCCTGGGCCACACAAGCAGTTATAAGGAAGTGGGTCGATTTAATGCTGCCGCTTGTTATGCGAGGGAGCCAAAGAGGTCTGCTAGTCTGGGATGCAGCCAGCACTCACCGCGCTAAGACATGAAGACATTTCTTCACGAAAGAAAAATAGATCAAATAATGATTCCCGCAGGAATGATGGCCTATCTCCAGACTCTTGATATTGCAATAAACAAGCCATTCAAGGACAATTTGTGCATGGAAATTAATGACTACATTGAAAATAGAATGGAGAGAAATCAGCGTGGAAACTTTGTGAAACCTAAACTGCAAGAAGTTGTGACTTGGGTGAAGAACTCATGGCAGAAAATCACTGACAGTTGCATTGCACTGCGAGCAGGCTAACTTGACAAGAAGTACTCATTTAAGGACAGTGCTATTGCTAAACATGAGAGATTTTGTCCACTGATTCTGAAAAAAATGGAGTCACAAGAAATTCACCAGGAAATTCAGGGATTGGATTGTTATGATGATGTTCCATAAGATGATGACATAATTGTCATTGGATAAATGAGTAAATTCTTGATACTGTAGGATTCACAGTTTGTCTAGTTTGTGTTGACAACTACCGTACTACCATACCGTATACAGGTAATAAATTTCCTTTATTTTCATTTAACAATAAATGTGTGCCGTATTCTTCTTCATGGAAAAATAAGACATCCCCTGAAAATAAGACCTAGTGCATCTTTGGGAACAAAAATTAATATAAGACACTGTCTTATTTTCGGGGAAAGAGAGTACAAATGTTCAATGACCAGCCTCTTCTCCTAACCTCCTGGATTTCTCTGTGTAACAAACTGGGTTCACTGGGGATATTTGTGGGCAGGAAGTTTTCTAGAGTATCCTCTTAAGATCTATACCATTGGGTAAGTGAGGTAAATTGGGTTGGGCTGAAGGAGTAATAGGGTTGTAATTCAGCCACAACAAAAGGGCGGAAAATGATGACCACTGCATGCATTCATCCCCGTCCTCACAATGTTCATGTCCTAATCCCTGGAATATGTGAATATATTGTGTTAGATAGCAAAAGAGATTTTTGCATATATGATTATTTTTTTCTTCTTTTTTTATTTTTATTAAATCATAGCTGTGTACATTAATAAGATGATGGGACACCATACACTTGGTTCATAGATCGTTTGACACATTTTCATCACACTAGTTAGCATAGCTTTTATAGCATTTTCTTAGTTATTTACCTAAGACCTTTACATTCCACATTTACTAGGATTCACCTATACCCGTGTAAGATGCACCGCATTTGTAATCCCATTAATGCCCCTCCTTCCACCTACCTCCCCCCTTCCTCCCCTCCCTTTCCACCTTCTCCCTATTCTTAGGTTGTAACTGGGTTATAGCTTTCATGTGAAAACCCTAAATTAGTTTCATAATAAGGGTGAGTACATTGGGTACTTTTTCTTCCATTCTTGAGACACTTTACTAAGAAGAATATGTTCCAGCTCCATCCATGTAAACATGAAAGAGGTAAAGTCTCCATCTTTTTTTAAGGCTGCATAATATTCCATGGTGTACATATACCACGATTTATTAAACCATTCATGGATTGATGGGCACTTGGGCTTTTTCAATGACTTAGCAATTATGAATTGGGCTGCCATAAACATTCTGGTACAAATATCTTTGTTATGGTGTGATTTTCGGTCTTCTGGGTATATGCCCAGTAGAGGGATTACAGGATTGAATGGCAGATCTATTTATAGATCTCTAAGTATTCTCCATATCTCTTTCCAAAAGGAATGTATTAATTTGCATTCCCACCAGCAGTGCAAAAGTGTTCCCTTTTCTCCACATCCATGTCAACATCTCTGGTCTTGAGATTTTGTGATATAGGCTAGTCTGACTGGAGTTAGATGATATCTCAAAGTAGTTTTGATTTGCATTTCTCTGATGATTAAAGATGATGAGCATTTTTTCATATATCTGAAGGCCATGCGCCTGTCTTCTTCAGAGAAGTTTCTCTTCAAGTCCCTTGCCCAGCCTGCGATGGGATCCCTTCTACTTTTCTTGCCAATGCGTTTGAGTTCTCTGAGGATTCTGGTTATTAAACCTTTGTCGGAGACATAACCTTCAAATATCTTCACCCAAGCTGAGAGCTGTTTGCTTGCTTTACTTACTGTGTTCTTGGCTGTGCAGAAGCTTTTTAGTTTGATCAAGTCCCAATAGTGTATTTTTGAAGCAGCTTCAATTGCCTGGGGGGTCCTTCTCATAAAAAACTCGCCCAACCCAATTTCTTCAAGGGTTTTCCCTACACTCTCTTCTAGCATTTTTATAGTTTCATGTCTTAGGTTTAAATCTTTAATCCAGTGAGAGTCTATCTTAGTTAATGGTGAGAGGTGTGGGTCCAGTTTCAGTCTTCTACAGGTTGCCAGCCAGTTCACTCAGCACCATTTGTTAAATAGGGAATCTTTTCCCCACTGAATGTTTTTAATTGGCTTGTCAAAAATTAAATAACGGTAAGTAGCTGGATTCATCTCTTGGTTCTCTATTCTGTTCCAGACATCTACTACTCTGTTTTTGTGCCAATACCATGCTGTTTTGATCACTATTGATTTGTAGTATCGTCTGAGGTCTGGTAGCGTGATTCCCCCTGTTTTGTTTTTATTTCTGAGTAATGTCTTGGCTATTCGAGGTTTTTTCTGATTACATATAAAACGAAGGATTGTTTTTTCAAGATCTTTAAAGTATGACAGTGGAGCTTTAATGGGGATTGCGTTGAAATTATATATTGCTTTGGGTAGTATGGACATTTCAACAATGTTGATTCTTCCCAACCATGAGCATGGTATATTTTTCCATTTGTTAACATTCTCAGCTATCTCTTTTCTTAGAGTTTCATAGTTCTCTTTATATAGATCTTTCACGTCCTTTGTTAGATAAACTCCCAAGTATTTCATCTTCTTTGGCACTACTGTGAATGGGATAGAATCCTTAATTGTTTTTTCAACTTGACTATTTTTGGTATATATAAAGGCTACCGATTTATGAATGTTGATTTTGTAACCTGAGACACTGCTGTGTTCCTTGATCACTTAAGAGTTTAGTAGTAGAGTCCCTAGTATTCTCCAGATATACAGTCATATCATCTGCAAAGAGCGAAAGTTTGATCTCTTCTGACCCTATGTGGACACCCTTCATCGCCTTTTCTTCCCTAATTGCGGTGGCTAAAACTTCCATTACAATGTTAAAGAGCAATGGAGACAGTGGGCAGTCTTGACTGGTTCCTGATCTAAGTGGAAATGATTGCAATTTAACTCCATTCAATATGATATTGGCTGTGGGTTTGCTGCAGATGGCCTCTATCAGTTTAAGAAATGTCCCTTCTATACCAATTTTCTTAAGTGTTCTGATCATGAAGGGATGCTGGATATTATCAAAATCTTTTTCTGCATCGATTGAGAGAATCATATGGTCTTTGTTTTTTAATTTGTTTATGTGCTGGATTACATTTATAGATTTACATATACTGAACCAGCCTTGAGATCCTGGGATAAAACCGACTTGGTCATGACGTATAATTTGTTTGATGTGTTGCTGGAGTCTGTTTGTTAGGATCTTGTTGAATATTTTTGCATCTATATTCATTAGTGATATTGGTCTATAATTTTCTTTTCTTGTTGTGTCTTTTCCTGGTTTAGGGATCAGGGTGATGTTTGCTTCATAGAACGTGTTGGGTAGTCTTCCTTCTTTTTCTAACTTTTGGAACAGGTTGAGTAGTATAGGTTCTAATTCCTCTTCAAAAGTTTGGTAGAATTCAGAAGTGAAACCATCTTGTCCCAGGCTTTTTTTTTTAGGGAGGTTTTGTATGGTTGATGCTATTTCCGACCTTGATATGGGCTTGTTCAACATTTCCACTTGATTCTGGCTAAGTCTTGGAAGATTACATGCTTCCAAGTATCGTTCAATTTCCTTCAGATTTTCACGTTTCTGAGAATAAAGTTTCTTGTAATATTCATTAAGGATTTTTTTGATTTCTGAGGAGTCTGTTGTTAGTTCATCTTTGTTGTCTCTGATTGATGAGATTAGAGATTTTACTCTTTTTTTCCTGATTAGGTTGGCCAAAGGTTTATCTATTTTATTGACCTTTTCAAAAAAACAGCTATTTATTGATCTGTTGTATTATTCTTTTGTTTTCAATTTCGTTTAGTTCTGCTCTAATTTTGGTTATTTCTTTTCTTCTACTGGGTTTGGGGTTGGAATGTTCTTCCTTTTCCAGTTGCTTGAGATGTCCCATTAAGTTCTTAACTTCCTCTCTTTCCGTTCTCTTGAGGAAGGCTTATAGTGCAATAAATTTCCGTTAGAACTGCCTTTGTGGTGTCCCAGAGGTTCTGATAGTTCGTGTCTTCATTGTTGTTTTGTTCCAAAAAATTGGTGATTTCTTTCTTAATCTCATCTCTGACCCAGCTATCATTCAGCATAAGGTTATTTAACTTCCATGTTTTTGTATGAGTATGCAGATTCCTGTTGTTACTCAGCTCAAGTTTTATTCCATGGTGGTCCAAGAAGATGCATGGAATAATTTCTATTCCTTTAAATTTACTGAGGTTAGACTTGTGACCTAAGATGTGATCGATTTTGGATTAAGTTCCATGGGCTGATAAGAAGTATGTGTATTCAGTTTTGTTGGGATGAAATATTATGTAGATGTCTGCTAAATCCAAATATTGGATGGTTAAGTTTAAATCTAAGATTTCTTTGCTCAGCTTCTTGTTGGAGGATCGATCCAACACTGCCAGAAGAGTGTTGAAATCTCCAACGATTATTGAGCTGGAGGAAATCAAGTTGCTCATGTCTGTTAGAGTTTCTCTTATAAATTGAGGTGCATTCTAGTTGGATGAATAGATATTAATAATTGAGATCTCATCATATTGAGTATTACCCTTAACAAGTATGAAGTGACCATTCTTGTCCTTCCTTACTTTTATAGGTTTAAAGCCTATTGTATCTGCAAATAAAATTGCAACACCTGCTTTTTTCTGATTACCATTTGCCTGAAATATGGACGACCATCCTTTAACCCTGAGTCTGTATTTGTCTTTTAAGTTGAGATGTGACTCTTGTATGCAACAGATATCTGGCCTGTGTTTTTGTATCCAATCAGCTAACCTATGCCTCTTTAGAGGACAGTTTAAGCCGTTCACATTAATGGAGAATATTGACAAGTGTGGTGACGTTTTGGGTATTGAGTTTTTCAAAAGTCCAGTGAGCATTTTTAATCCTTTCACCAGTGTGGAAATTGGAGTTTGATCCGAAGTTTCTGAGTGAGTTTACTTTTGTGGTATAGGATTTGGTTGATCATTATGGAGGATAGGTCTGAGAATATCCTGAAGAGCTGGTTTTGTTATGGCAATTTACTACAACATATGAATGTCATTAAAGTATTTAATTTCTCCATCATAAATTAAACTCAGTTTAGCTGGATACAAGATCCTGGGTTGAAAGTTATTTTGCTTTAGGAGGTTAAACGTTGGTGACCACCCTCTTCTGGCTTGAAAAGTTTCAGCAGAGAGATCTGCATCATTCTAATATTCTTCCCTTTGAAGGTAATGGTTTTCTTTCTCCTGGCAGCTTTGAGGATTTTTCCTTCATATTAACTTTAGTGAAGTTAATTATGATATGCCTGGGGGATGTCTTATTTGGGTTGAGTCGTGCTGGGGTTCTGAAGCTGTCCACTATCTGAATTTCAGAATTTCTAGGCATGTCTGGAAAATTCTCTTTCATAATTTCATGCAGAAGGGCCTCTGTGCCCAGCGAGGCCACTTCATCTGTTTCTGGAACCCCTATGATTCGGATATTCGCCTTCTTCAAATTATCCCAGAGCTCTTGGAGAGAGTGATCCGTTTTTGCACTCCATTTCTCTTCCTCTTTGAGAGTTTGGGAGCGTTCAATGGTTTTATCTTCAATGTCATAAATCCTTTCTTCTGTTTGCTCCATTCTGTTGCTGAGGGATTCTACTGTATTTTTCATATCTTTGAGGGCTGCAAATTCTTGCTTCAGTGTGTCTAAGTCATTGGTGGTTTTGTCTTTAAATTCGTTAAATTCTTGAGACAGCTTTTGAATTTCTCCTTGAATTCCTAATTCCACTTTGTTAATCTTGTCTGCAATCCAAATTCTGAATTCGATTTCTGACATCTCAGCCAGTTGTTTATGAATGGGATGTTCAATTGCATCTGCCATATCTTTCCTTGGGTGGGGGGTTGATCTATTCTGATTATTCATGTTACCAGAGTTTTTCCGTTGATTCCGCCCCATGGTTGTTTTACTCCCTCTGATTTTTTTCCCCTGGAGCTTTGTCGAGGGCCTGTACAGTGTTGTGGCCTGAGAAACTGGGGCCCTGTGTGGTGTGGTGTGGCTAAGTGGTTCTGTCTTGTTTTCAGCTGGTTTCTGTTCCACCCTAGTGAAACAGATACTCTGGCTTGAAGTCTCAGCTGTGGAGAAATATCAGCAATTAAGTCACCCCGCCCTCCACCGGCAAACAGTTGGAGAAGAAAAATCAAACCTTCACCGTGCACCCAGGGCACCACCTGATTTGTTCTCAGGCAATTGGTTCAGTTCAAAAAGGTCCAAATCAGTTGTCTCAGTCTGCACCTGTCTCGGGTGAGAGAGTTTAAGATGTCTCTGGTAACTGGATCACAGGGGTCTGGTGACTACTCTGGTGTGGCTTGCTCCAGTGCTGCGTGGAGTCAGGAGAAGCCACCCAGCCAATAAATCAGTCTGGGAAGGTTGCTGCCTCCTTCCCCACCTTGCACCACTTCACATCCAGTCACTGATAGCCCTGAAGTTGGCTGACCCAGTTGCCTGTAGTGAATCGGTACTCCAAGAGTTTGTACCTGCCTGAATCACAAGGAAGTCTGCCAGGCCGCTGTGCTCTGCCTCTCTCCAGCAGGAGGAGGTGAGGCCTGACTACCTCGGGCACTTGATGAAGGTTGAGGGGTTTTCACTCAGGTCCAATCTCATCCCTGATTAATGTTACTGACAGAACAGAACAGAACAACTCTGCAGTTCCCCTGCAGAAGAGAAGCTGAATTGAGCTCCAAATCAGCTTTTCTTTGCTCCTGTATTGTCTATAGGCTGACGATCCCCTGAGGGCCAGGTGCGTCTTAGGTTTAGTAAAGCAGACCTCTGGGTCAGCCCCACCTGGGAGTTTCCCTGGTTTGCAAGCTGGAGTTGCCTCAGGCAAACTTAGAGTCTCTGGTTGCCCAGGGAGACAGGGGTTGTGGCTTCAGAATATTCGGTAGTGAGCCATATTGCTAGCAAAAGAGGGCCGCTCGGGTGTAGCTCCCCTCCGGCCAACCATCCTCTCTCCGCTCCTGTACCCCAGAGTCTGCACCAACAGGCTGCAGCCCAGCACTATCTACACCCCTCGAACAATCGCCCAAGAGTCCGGAACCCTGGAGGACAGGCCTCCAGACCTTGGAGTGACAGCACAGGGGAGTGCAGAGCACTGGGAGCCTGGGGTTGCGGGCAGAGAACACACAGAGCTTCACACAGTTTTGTGCCTGGCCGTATTGTCACCAAAAGATGGCTGTTGCACTGTGCCTCAGGGAACTGCCACTCCGGTGCAGTCCCGTCTCCGCCGGCCAACTAGGACTGGCCTCCACACCCCAGTGTCAGCAAAGGGGAGTGTTGGGAGCTCAGAATTCCAGGCAGAGACTATATACAGTTTATACAGTTTTATGCCTGGCAGGAGGACGCCGTGGCACCCTAGTAGGGGAGGTAGGTCCAGCTTTTAGGGGGTCTCTCCCATGGAGTGTAGTGGGAGGACCTTTGAACTCTGACCGGTTGTTTGTGGGGCACTCTGAGCCATTCCCATGGGGGAGGGGACTCCCGTCCGCTTGATGATGGATTTTGTACCTTTTGTTTGTATCCTTGTGGTCGCAGCTCGCCTCAGCGGTGTTGACGTGCGTTCTACAACCTTCTCTCTTAGTGCAGCTCAAATCCACCAGGTTACTTGCTGAGTTTTTATCCTTTAACTCTCCTTCTGGACGGGAGCCTCTGTGGAAGACTGTCTTCAGTCAGCCATCTTGTCTCCTCCCCTCCAAAACTTCATTTTGTATGGAATCAGAAAAAACCTTGAATAGCCAAGACATTACTCAGAAATAAAAACAAAGCAGGAGGAATCACGCTACCAGACCTCAGACTATACTACAATCAATAGTGATCAGGGCAGTGCCTGTGGCTCAAGGAGTAGGGCGCCAGTCCTATATGCCGGAGGTGGCATGTTCAAACCCAGCCCCGGCCAAAAACCACACACACAAAAAAAAATAGTGATCAAAACAGCTTGGTACTGGCACAAAAACAGAGAAGTAGATGTCTGGAACAGAATAGAGAACCAAAAAATGAATTCAGCTACTTACCGTTATTTAATCTTTGACAAGCCAATTAAAAACATTCAGTGGAGAAAAGATTCCCTATTTAACAAATAGTGCTGGGTGAACTGGCTGGCAACCTGCAGAAGACTGAAACTGGACCCACACCTTTCACCATTAACTAAGATAGACTCTCACTGGATTAAAGATTTAAACCTAAGACATGAAACTATAAAAATACTTGAGGAGAGTACAGGGAAAACCCCTGAGGAAATCGGTCTTGGCAAGTATTTTATGAGGAGGATCCCCGGGGCAATTAAAGCAGCTTCAAAAATACACTACTGGGACCTGATCAAACTAAAAAGCTTCTGCACAGCCAAGAACACGGTAAGTAAAGCAAGCAAACAGCCCTCAGAATGGGAGAAGATATTTGCAGGTTATGTCTCCGACAAAGGTTTAATAACCAGAATGCACAGAGAACTCAAACGTATAAGCAAGAAAAGAACAAGTGATCCCATCGCAGGCTTGGTAAGGGATTTGAAGAGAAACTTTTGTGAAGAAGATAAGCACGTGGCCTATAGACATATGAAAAAATGCTCATCATCTTTAATCATCAGAGAAATGCAAATCAAAACTACTTTGAGATATCATCTAACTCCAGTAAGATTAGCCTATATCACAAAATCCCAAGACCAGAGATGTTGGCGTGGATGTGGAGAAAAGGGAACACTTCTACACTGCTGGTGGAAATGCAAATTAATACATTCCTTTTGGAAAGAGATATGGAGAACACTCAGAGATCTAAAAATAGATCTGGCATTCAATTTCATAATTCCTCTGCTAGGCATATACCCAGAAGACCAAAAATCACATCATAACAAAGATATTTGTACCAGAATGTTTATTGCAGCCCTATTCATAATTGCTAAATCATGGAAAAAGCCCAAATGCCCATCAATCCACGAATGGATTCATAAATTGTGGTATATGTACACCATGAAATATTATGCAGCTTTAAAAAAAGATGGAGACTTTACCTCTTTCATGTTTATGTGGATGGAGCTAGAACATATTCTTCTTGGCAAAGTATCTCAATTATGTAAGAAAATTATCCAATGTACTCAGCCCTACTATGAAACTAATTTATGGCTTTCACATGAAAGCTATAACCCAGTTACAACCGAAGAATAGAGGGAAGGGGGAAAGGGAGAGGAGGGAGGGGGGAGGTGGGCAGAGGGAGAGGGATTGATGGGATTACACCTGCGGTGCATCTTACAAGGGTATATGTAAAACTTAGTAAATGTGGAATGTAAATGTCTTAGCACTATAACTAAGAAAATGCCAGCGAGGATATGTTAACCAGTGTGGTGAAAATGTGTCAAACGGTCTATGAAACTAGTGTATGGTGCCCCATGATCACATTAATGTACACAGCTATGATTTAATAAAAAAAAAAAGAATGCATTTCATTTCCCCAGTGGTCACCAAAGAGACTCTACAAACTTCTCCAGCTATTCAGTTTAGAACCTGGTTCCTTATCTCACTGAATGGGAAATGGAACATTCATAAAATGTTTACTATAGTTAATCCTCATAAGAACCCTGTTAACTTCTCACTGTTTACAATTTACACTGAAGGGAATCAGAATTCTTAGGCATTAGAATTATTTTGAGCTAAAGCATAACTAAGAAACAAAAAGAGGGCAAGAGGAACTCTCTGCCCTTCTCCCTTCTGCCTAAAAGTGTGGAATACATTTTCCTCTGTGGAGGTATTCCTTCTACCTTTCTGGTACCAGAAAGAAGAAAATTACTTTTATTTACCAGAGAGGACCCTGGAGATGACAGAGAAAATTCTGCATAACAAACTTTACTAAATGACTCTTATCTCCCATTAGTTTCTTCCATATATTTACTTTTTCACAATTTACTGCCCCTAAAACTCCAAGCCACTTTTACTTGGTCTAGTCACTTCTCCATAATTTATTGCCCTTTGTTAAAATGGTATATAAACTCTGAACTCTAACCATTTCTTTGAATTTTTGCTTCTTTTTTTGTAAAACTCCTGTGTGCATGCATAATAAAAGTTTTCATATATTAACGTGTCTTTTGTCAGTTTAATTTGCAGGCCCGGCAGTTAAACCTGGGCCTACAATACTAAAACTACATTACAGACGGGAAACTGTTTCAGAGAGATTGAGGTTAATACAGCTGATAGCCTGTGGCAGAATTTGGAACCAGTCAGTCTGATTCCAGTACTTATGCTCTTTCTTAACAAGTCCACTACAACATCAGTTTATAGAAACAGAATTCTTGCACACAGCCCAGTAGCAGCAGGGGCTACATTGTATTCAAAATACATACTGAATCTTTAAATACTAGAATTATATTCAGTGAAGCAAGAAAAATTACAGGGAGCATGAGATGGAAGCCAGGAATTTGCTGTCACCTCAGGAAGTGTCGATCTGTGGCACATGCCCAGTGAGTAAAGGATGGGCAGAACCTCTCTCAAAGTGTTTAAATCCCTTGTCATTGTGTATGATCAACTAGGATTTCACAAATCACACAGTTTATTGCCATACAAAGAGAATTTTTTTTTCTTTAGAGAAATGCTTAAAATGGGAGAGAATAATAAGAGAAAATCTTACACAGAATGCACTTAATAGATGAGGTAAATTAGCCACATAGTGAAGGAGTTCCAAAATTATTAACTCTAGTTGCTCAATTAGGATAGAAGAAGGGGCGGCACCTGTGGCTCAGTCGGTAAGGCTCCGGCCCCATATACCGAGGGTGGCGGGTTCAAACCCGGCCCCGGCCGAACTGCAACAAAAAAATAGCCGGGCGTTGTGGCGGGCACCTGTAGCCCCAGCTACTTGGGAGGCTGAGGCAAGAGAATCGCTTAAGCCCAGGAGTTGGAGGTTGCTGTAAGTTGTGTGATGCCATGGCACTCTACCGAGGGCCATAAAGTGAGACTCTGTCTCTACAAAAAAAAAATAAAAATAAAAATAGGATAGAAGCAGTCTTCTGTGGAAAGTAAAGTCAAATTAAAGTTTGAGGTGTATTTTTCTTTTCACAAGTGGTCTCTTAGGAGAGATAGTGTTCAAAACAGAGATCCACAACAATGGAGATCCACGAAGATAAGCATGATCCTTTGAAGCTAGAGTGAGCAGCGCTGGTATTCAGGCAAGGATTCAAGATATTGGAGAAATAGCCAACATAGTGTAGCTGGTCACACCATACAACTCTCTTTACGTATGGGGTTTGATAGGACATCATGTTTCCAATTCAAACTATGTACATGTTTAAAATAATTTCCCAGCTACATTAAGACTCTTCCATCCCACTTTTCTGCACACATACAGAAAATTCAGTATGTTAAATGTGTACATGAGGCTAGGCCACTGTTTGTAAGATAAGGCAAAATCTATGGATTCCTAAAGTACTCAGAAATACGATGAAAAAGAGAATGGACAAGAATGTCCTCAGTGTATAGTGCCCCATGATTGCATTAATGTACACAGCTATGATTTAATAAAAAATAAATAAAAAAAGAATGTCCTAAGGCATATACACTGGTCAACTTCCCTGTCCATGTGTTGCTTCTAATCAGTCTGTGACTATGATGCAGGTGATTACAAAACATGACTTCTGCTTGCCAACAAGAGGCAGCTCTGAAGCTGTCTGCACTTGGGAAAGTGCTGGACAATGCTTCTAATAACCTCAGCAGGAGGACAGAGAGAAGAGGGAGAACCTCAGGGGAGGTTCCTCCCAACAAGGCTGCTGTGGGAAGGCAAGGCATGAAGTGCTTCTGACAGCTCTCCTATTTACTGTTACTCCATTATATTGATAAAATATCACCAAAGGGACCCTGAGCCTTGGACCTGGTGGAAGTATTTGGTTGGGCTATGACTCACATAATGCACATATCCATGCAGCTCCCAGAGGCTCAGGATTTGTTCATCAAGGAAGCTACTGTCCACACTTTCATCATATCAAGAAGACATTCCAGGTAGTGAGCATGAGGCTAATGTCTGCACCCCTCACTTGGACAGAGCCACTTAGTGTCATGTCATGGCATAAACAAAAATGGCAGATACTATAAGTCCCACCTTATTACCTAATTACTTCAAATAAAACTGTGGTTGTTCCATATTAATGGAAACTGCTCTAGCTGCAAGTATTGGATTTCAGGTCATTGGTTAATTCATTAATTTAAAACGACTGAGCATGGCACCCATAGCTCAGTGGTTAGGATGCCAGCCACATACACCGGGGCTGGTGGGTTCGAACCCAGGCCAGGCCTGCTAAACAAACAATGACAACTACAACAAAAAGATAGCTAGGCATTGTGGCAGGCACCTGTAGTCCCAGCTACTTGGGAGGTTGAGGCAAGAGAATCACTTAAGCACAAGAGTTGGAGGTTGCTGTGAGCTGTGACGCCATGGCACTCTACTGAGTGTGATGTAGTGAGACTCTGTCTCAAAAAGTAAAAAAAATTAACCAAACAACTGGAGCATTCATTTGAAGGGTGGTTACTAAATGGGGAGCCTGAAATAACCGTTTTCAGGCTTCACTGAGTTCAGTATCAGGTGACTCCACAATGACAGACTTAGGATGCATGCATTGACCTCATTGGCAGAGAGTTTTTTTATAATGCCTAAACATTCCAGGAACAACTATAAGGAAAAATAAGGGAGCAGAGGGGAAAGAAAGAGGGACAAAGAGAGAAGGGGTAAGGGGAAGAAGACATTAGAGGGGGTGAGCAGAAAGGAAAAAGAGAACTGGAAGTGGAGAGAAAGAAAGTGAGGGGAAAGGGAAAAAAGAAGGGAAACAGAGAAATACATTCTATCATATATACATATATCTCATGAGTTAGAATTTTATGGAAAGAAAAACAATAACATAAAGGTTTTGTGTATTGTTTCTTAATGCAAAGAGGATTTTGGTTGCTGCTACCACAGCTGGCTACACCCCATGGTGACTGAGCATTTTTTTAAGGAAATAAACTAATAGAATAATTTAAGCAATGCTAGGAAAAAAGATAAACAGAGGAAAAGGATGGTTAGCAAAGAGACAATGATGAGGATTTAAGCTTCGTATTATTGCTATCATACAAGGGAATCCTAGTCAGAACAGGTTCCAGCTTGGTGCTGACCTGATTTTAGTGATATTTTTAATCCTGCTTGTAAACATTCAGTAATTGACAGCAGGTAGATTTTATTTAAAAGGGAAAGAAGAAAAGTCATCACTTATCAATTGCTGTTTCCCACTTTGGCTCCTACCTTTCATTCAACCAAATGTTGAAAACAATGGATAAAATGTTGAAAACAGGGCGGCGCCTGTGGCTCAGTCGGTAAGGCGCCGGCCCCATATACTGACAGTGGCGAGTTCAAACCCGGCCCCGGCTGAACTGCAACCAAAAAATAGCTGGGCGTTGTGGCGGGCGCCTGTAGTCCCAGCTACTCGGGAGGCTGAGGCAAGAGAATCGCTTAAGCCCAGGAGTTGGAGGTTGCTGTGAGCTGTGTGATGCCATGGCACTCTACTGAGTGCAAAAAAAAAAAAAAAATGTTGAAAATAATAGATAGAACAAGCAGAAATAAGGGCTGGAAGGTTCCCAGAGTTTCTTTCTGGAAGTGCTGCAGTGCAGATCTGGCAGAGCTAGGGGCCCAGGAATAGTCACTGAGCGCTGCAAGAAAAGTATACTCACAATTGCAGTTAGTTGCAGTTTAGAGGGTTTTACCAGGTGCCATTTCTTACAGTATATTTCTGTGTAAAATTATACAATATTGGGTTTTTTTTTTTTTCAAAAAGTAATATTTTGGCAGGGACTCACAAAAGTAGGATGGACAAAGTATAGCAGCTTGGTACTAAAATCATGGTTTGGGGACCAGCAGCAGTAGCAACTAGGAGCTGGTTAGAAACGCAGGATGTAGGCCCCACCTAGGCAGACTAAATCAGAATCTGCATATTAATAAAATCCCTAGGAGATTCATATGCAGAGGAAAATTTAAGTAGTCCTGCTTAGGAGAAAAATAGCATAACATCTCAAGTATCTATTTATTAGAGGCATTTGTTCTGCCTTGGTGATCCTTGGTGCTTACCTAGGTATGCCCTTGCAACTGACTTTCATAGCCTCCATCCTCTTCTCCATCTCACAGCTAAGGCAGACTTGCCTGAGAAATCAATAGTGGACACTGGGGGAACTGTCCTGAATTATGAAGCTAAAGTGATGGGATGGCAATCTGGCTTAGCATTCTCTTTTCTGAGACAGAATCTCACTCTGTTGCCCACATTAGAGTGCCATGGCATTAGCCTACCACACAGCAACCTCAAACTCCTGAGCTCAAGCAATCCTCCTGCTTCAGCCTCCCAAGTAGCTAGACTAGAGATGCCAGCCACAAAGCCTGGCTAATTTTTCTATTTTTAGTACAGATGGGTTCTGGCTCTTCCTCAAGTTGGTTTGGAACTCCTAAGCTCAAGGCTTAGAGATGTGAGGCACCACACCCAGCCTGGCTTAGCTTTTGTGTGTGTTCATGCATGAGTATCTATCACAGGCCCTCAAGCTTTAGCATGAATTGGATTCCCCTGAAGACTTGATAAAACACAGATTGCTGAACCCCAGTAGCAGAATTTCTGAATCAGTATGTGTGGAATGAAGCTTGAGAATTTGCTCTTCTAACTCATTCTAAAAGCTGATACTACTGATCCAGGGATCATACTTTGAGAACCATTAGTCTCTGTCCTTCCCCTACTCCTTTCTCTCATACATTGTCCTTTATCTTTGCCCTTCATAACTTTGTTCTCTGGCTTGGTGCCCATAACACAGTGGTTATGACACCAGCCACATGCACCGCGAGGCTAGTGAGTTCGAACCCAGCTGGGGCCAGCTAAACGACAATGACAACTGCAACAAAAAAATAGCCAGGCATTGTGGTGGGTGCCTGTAGTTCCAGCTACTTGGGAGGCTGAGGCAAGAGAATCGCTTAAGACCAAGAGTTTGAGGTTGCTCTGAGCTGTGACATTACAGCACTCTACCAAGGGCGACATAGTGAAACTGTTTCAAAACACGAACAACAAAAAAAAAAGAACTTTGTTCTCTGCAAAAAAGGGGTAGTAGCTTAATGTAGTAGCAGATATTAGCTCTTTAACCTATTATATTCAAGAGAACAGAATTTTTATGAATATTTTTAAAGGAATACCTGAGAATATTGTCTTAAATTATCTAAAGACGATATTTTAGACACATAAAAGAGTTATGTGTTGAAGATAGAGGAGTTGTTTGGGGGTAGGAAGAGCTATGGTGTATGTCCCAGGTACCATCACCTAGACAGCTGCCTCTCTGAGTCCAGTTCCAATCAAACTGGGTCCACTGGTCCAGCACAGCCAAGCCAGACTCTTAAACCAAAAGTTACAGAAGAAAGAGGCATTTTTATTGCATGGTGCCATGAAAGGAGAACACACAGCTAATGCTTAAGAACTGAGCTCCCTGATGGCTTACAAGCCAGGGGTTTTATTTTTTAAAGTAAATTTATTTTAGGTTAATGTGAGGGTACAAATAACCTGGTCAAAAAATTTGATTTGGGGGCAGTGCCTGTGGCTTAGTTGGTAGGGCACTGGTCCCATATACTGAGGGTGGCAGGTTCGAACCCAGCCCCAGCCAGCTAAAACAGCAATGACAACTGCAACAACAACAACAAAAAAGAAAAGCCGGGCATTGTGGCGGGTGCCTATAGTCCCAGCTACTTGGTAGGCTGAGGCAAGAGAATCGCTTAAGCCCAAGATTTGGAGGTTGCTATGACACCACTGCCCTGTACTGAGGGTGACAAAGTGAGACTCTATCTCAAAACAATTTTTTTTTTATTTTGTTAGGTAGAGTCTCTCTTGTGGTTATGTCCCACACACAAAAGGTGTGCTAAAAACCCCACCCTGTGCCCATTCGGTGAGAGCACTCCTCCCCCTCCCATATTACCCCACCCCACAACTAAAATTGAAATGAGTTTTTCTCCTATGTGGGCATGCATCAGCTTGTCTACTGGTTTCATTTTAGTATTGAGTACATTGGATACTTGCTTTTCCATTCTTGTGATACTTTACTAAGAAGAATGTGCTTCAACTCCATCCAGGATATTACAAAAGATACTAAGTAACCATCTTTTTCATGGCTGAATAGAATTCCATGGTGTGCGTGTACCACAGTTTGCTGATCTATTCCTGGGTTGATGGGCATTTAGGTTGTTTCCACATCTTGGCAATTGTAAATTGAGCTATGATAAACAATCTAATACAAAGGTCCTTAAGATAAAATGATTATTTTTCTTCTGGGTACACGCCTGGTAGTGGGATTACAGGGTCAAATGAGAGGTCTAATTTGAGATCTTTGAGGATTCTCCATAGTTCTTTCAAAAGAGGCTATGTTAATTTACAGTCCCACCAACAGTGTATGAATGTTGCCCTCTCTCCACATCCACACCAGCATCTGCAGCTTTGGGACTTTGTGATATGGGCTAATCTTACTGGGGTTCCGTGATATCTCAAGGTGGTTTTGATTTGCATTTCTCTGATGATTAGGACAATGAGCATTTTTTCCATATGTTTGTTAGCCATTCATCTGTCTTCCTTAGGTTCTTTTCATGTCTCTTGCCCAGTGATCTATGGGACTGTTAGCTTTTTGTTATTGTTGATTAATTTGAGTTCTCAGTAGATCCTAGTTATCAAGCCTTTGTCCGATTCATAATATGGAAATATCTTTTCCAATTCGGAAGGTCATCTGTTTGCTTTGGTTGTTGTCTCCTTAGCTGTATGGAAGCTTTTCAGTTTAATTAAGTCCTATTTATTTATTTTTGCTGTTGTTGCGATTGCTATGGAAGTCTTCTTCATAAAATCTTTCCCCAGGCCAGTATCAAGTGTTTTTCCCACACTTTCTTTGAGGATTTTTGTTTTTTCATGCCTTAGATTTAAATCTTTTATCCATCTTGAATCAATTTTTGTGAGTGGTGAAAGTTACAGGTCCAGTTTCAGTCTTTTACATGTGGATAAGCCAGGGTTTTTACGTCTGGGGTACATTTTGGGTAGGTAAAATTGTAAATCAATACATAGATGTTATACATTGGCCTAGAAGACAGAATATGCTGAGGTGGGAGCCTTCATGGTCATGGGTGGATTCAGGGATTCTTAGATAGCAGAAAGGAATGTTAGGTTGGTGTGATTTTCCTCAGGCCCCTCTGGGAGAAATTTAGAAAAAAAAAGAATAGAAGTCAGAGTTCAGGCAGCCACCGTAGCTCATTGGGTAGGGTGCTGGCCACATACACCAAGGCTGGCAGGTTGGAACCCAGCCCGGGCCTGCTAAAACAACGACTACTGCAACAAAAAACAGCCAGGCATTGTGGTGGGCACCTGTAGTCCCAGCTACATGGGAGGCTGAGGCAAGAGATTTGTTTAAGCCCAAGTGGGGTTTTTTTGTTTGTTTATTTGTTTTTTGGCCAGGGCTGTGTTTGAACCCGCCACCTCCAGCATATGGGGCCAGCGCCATACTCCTTTGAGCCACAGGCACTGCCTCAAGGCCAAGCATTCGAGGTTGCTGTGAGCTGTGACACCATGGCACTCTACCCAGGATGATAGCTTGAGACTTTGTCTCAAAAAAAAAAAAAAAAAAAGAAGTCAGAATTCAATTCCTAAATTCCCCCTTATTTGCACTTTCCATCTGGTGGAGGTGTCTGAAAAATAATTCAAGAACCTTTGTTAAGATGTTATCTTTTAGTTTCCCTAAGGAACAAAAACACCTCCTGACACTGGCTTTTTTAGAGAGCCATTGTTATTCCCACTCACTTTTCAAAGCTAGCTAGGTACACAGAACTTCTCCTGAAGGTATTCAAGATTTTCCTTTATTTCTATGACTGGTGGGGACCAGCAGGCCCCTAAGAGAGGTCCCTGATCTGTCTCAGCCATGGCAACAGGATCATGAGCTGGCTCCTATGAATACTGTTAACAGAGCATGAGTCACTCTGCTAGGAAGGTCTCTTTTACATATCATAAAATTAAAGGAAAAAAACAAACCTACCATAAAAGTAAAGAGGGGGGGCTATCTTTTACCATCTTTAGGAGACAAGGAGGTTATTTGCCTTATTTTAAAATATGAGGCCTTATTTCAGAGACTATAATGAGCTGTAGAGACAGAAAGGCAAATAAGCCATGGTTTATAGATTCAAGCATGCAATTACAGTATATTTTGGATAATACAGCATAGGTATGAACCAGGTGCCACAAATAGAGAAAGGAGGCTAATTCAGCTCATAGGTTAGGAGGGCTTCCTGGAATAGGGGGTGGAAAAGGAGACTGCAGTATTTTACCACAAATTATACTTCTCTGACATATTTTGAGATGGCTGTTCAGAGAGCCTGCAAACAGAGGAGGCCTGAAAAGTTGTCTTTGGAGTGGGGGGGGGGGTGGATTTGCATCTATAGAGAAAATCTGCACTGATACAACTAGACTTTCTCTGAAGTCCCACTTTGTCTGGATCTAGGAAAGATTAACCGAGAGTCTCTCTAAGGGCTGCTATTTGGGAGGTTTTATCTGTATAAAAAGGCCACTTCTATTAGCCAGGCTTTTTTTCCTCTTCTCTTCCTTCCACAACCTGTTTTCCCATGCTCCAAGATCCTACTCATTCTGTAACCTCAGGATAGTATAAAAGCATCAACCATCTTGCCTTTGAATTTTTATATACTGTATGACTCCTGTGCACACATATGTACATAATAAAATGGCATGCCTCTTTTTTCTGTTAATCTATTACCAATTTGTCTTTGTTCCTTTTCTTTTTTTTTTTTTTGAGACAGAGTCTCACTTTGTCACCCTTGGTAGAGTGTCACAGCTCACAGCAACCTCCAACTCTTGGGCTTAGGCCAGAAGTTCTCAACCTGTGGGTCGCACCCCCTTTTTAATAATGAAAATGCACTGTGGCATTAAGAAGGTTGAGAACCACTGGCTTAGGCAATCCTCTTGCCTCAGCCTCCTGAGTAGCTGGGACTTACAGGCGCCTGCCACAATGACTGGCTACTTTTTGTTGTAGTTTTGGCCGGGGCTGGGTTCGAACCTGCCACCCTCCATATATGGGGCCCGGCGCCCTACCCACTGAGCCACAGGCGCCGCCTATCAATTTGTTTTACAGACTCATATTATGGAGTTTTCAGACAAAAAAAAATGTAAACTTCTTCACAAAGGCTAAGATGATTTATTAATGATCAGGAGTTACCTTAAACTAGTGTTTTTCACCCTTTTTTATCTCATGACACACTTGAGCCTATAGTTAAACTTCTGCAGTACACTTAAATTGTGTTGTTCCAAAAAAAAATATATACTTACTGTACTTTGAACTTTTTGAAAATAGTTTAATTAATGATCTTTAAAAATTTTCATGGCACACCACTGTGCCACAGCATACTGGTTGAAAATCACTGCCTTAAACAGGAAAGTAACATGATAGATATATACTTACTGGAAGTATTACACTAGCAGCTTTGTGAAAAAAGTATTGAAAGAGTCAAGACTTGGAATGGGGACTGGTTAAAAGATGGTTGCAGTAGTCTATGGAGAGGTGACTGAAGGAGCTACAGAAATTTCACCCCAAAATATGAGTCCCTGGCATAAAGAATATTTTCAATTGAAGGCCACTCAAGATCAAGAAACATTGGAGGAGGACTTCCCTCTATTTGTATAAAATGAACTGGCCTGATTAGAGAATCAAAGGGACAACTGACTTCCCTTCTTTTTATTCCAAAATATTTCAGGAATGAGGATTGAGAATGTAGGTGCACCTGGCCCAAATCATTTGGGTCATAAACACCTATCTGTGGTGTTTAATCTACAAGTCAATCTATTTCTCTTCCATCCATTTTTTTCTCCCTAGCAACCTCCCTAACAACCATTTATGTACTATACTTCTCAATTTCCCCCTCCCCTCTAAAATGCCTATATAAAGCTATCTGAATTCCTTTGGAAAATTTGGTCATCACTCTGTGATTTCTCCCTGTGCACACAGTCAATAAATCCTTTCTGTTAGTAATCTGCCCTAATTGTGAGTTGATCTTTCAGAGAACTTTCAGGGAAAAGGGCAAATTTCCCCTCACCTGTTCAGACCTAAACTAGAAAATGATGGTGGAGGAGAGGCGAGATGGTCAGGAGACATTAAAGAAATAGACTTATCAGGTCTTAATAATTCTAGCCATAGATTATCTTCATGCAGAGTTATGCTTCTAAAAGACAATACCCAGAAGTGTGGCACAATCCATTTAACCCTGATCTTGTGGAGAGGATTTCATCATATTTGAACCCTCTACTACCACCATGTAGGAGCTAAGGGAAAGCTTTCCCTTTACCTTCTGAAGATTCATTGAAAATCAACTGACAAAGACAGTTTAATAAGAGAAAAGGCATAAAAATATATTCACGTGCACTGGAAAGAACCACAGGGTGATTACTCCCAATACTCCAAATGGGGTACAGAAGCTTATACACCACCTTGAGGTTATAGAAAGAATGGGGGCTTGGATCTTGGTAAAATGGGTTTTGGGAACAGAGAAGCTTGGCTAGCAAAGGTGGTCTTATTATGTAGTTGAAACCTCACAGGCAGCAGCTCTCAGAGAGAATAAATGGCAAATGTTTCTATTCTCAGTTAATCTTTCCTAGATTTGGACAAGGGAATGCTCTCGAAGAAAGCCTGGCTGCATCAATGCAGATTTTCTCTACAGATGTAAACCTTTACCAAAAAAGATAGCTTTACAGAGGGGCGGCGCCTGTGGCTCAGTGAGCAGGGCGCCGGCCCCATATACCAAGGGTGGCGGGTTCAAACCCGGCCCCGGCCAAACTGCAACAAAAAAATAGCCGGGCTTTGTGGAGGGCGCCTGTAGTCCCAGCTACTCGGGAGGCTGAGGCAGGAGAATCGCCTAAGCCCAGGAGTTGGAGGTTGCTGTGAGCTGTGTGACGCCACGGCACTCTACCAAGGGGGATAAAGTGAAACTCTGTCTCTACAAAAAAAAAAAAAAAGATAGCTTTACAGAGCTACTTCTGTTTGTAAGCCCTTTGAGATGAGTCATCTCAAAATAGGCCAAAGAAGTATATTTTGAGGTGAAATATTGTGGTTTCCTTTAACTACCACATTTTTTCCCTTCAATTCCACTGATTCCTCTAGAACTGACCACAGAGTCACTTTGATACTCTTGTTTTCAGAAATCACAATTGAACAGGACTTCTTATGAGCCAAGTCAACTTATATACAATCCCCAGTGTTGACTCTGGCCTTGCTTCCTTCTCCCAGGTACCAAACTCTGTCAGCAGCCCCACTGCACATTTGACTGATACCTGGCCTCCTGGGGAACCATGTTAATACAACAAATTTTCTAGCCAAGAACTATTTGAATTATATTCTTATTAATATACAAGGTCTGACAATTAAGTTTGCAAACTCATCCTAGAAAAAGTGTTACAACTGGGTTATAGCTTTCGTATGAACGTAAGTGTCTTAGCACAATAACTAAGAAAATGCCAGGAAGGCTATGTTAACCAGAGTGATGAAAATGTGCCAAATGGTCTATGAAACTAGTATACGGTGCCCCATGATTGCATTAATGTACACAGCTACGATTTAATGATTAAAAAAATAAATAAATAAAATTTTTTTAAAAAGCCAAAAATTAGTTTCATAGTGAGGGAGGGGGGAGGATGGGCAGAGGGAGGGTGATTGGTGGGATTACACCTGCAGTGCATCTTACAAGGGTACATGTGAAACTTAGTAAATGTAGAATATAACTGTGTTAACACAATAACTAAGAAAATGCCAGGAAGGCCATATTAACCAGTGTGATGAAAATGTGTCAAACTGTTTATAAAACTAATGTATGGTGCCCCATGATCTCATTAATGTACACAGCTATGATTTAAAATTAATTTTTAAAAAAGTGCTAAATACCTCATTGCTGAATATTGCTATGGTCACCCTTGGGAAGTTACACTAATACCAGCACCTAGTCCACCCTTCAAAGCAATTTTGCAACTCTTTTTTTGGAATGACTATCACAGTTATGATCTTTTGGCACACAAAAACATAGAACAACCATAATGAACACAACTTATCAAGACACTGCCACACATTGACACAAACACAGCTGTAAGACACTGATATACCAAAGTTATTAAACCTGCTGAGTTATTTGTACACTGCTGCCAACATTAGCACACAATCATACCTCCTTTGACAACAGCTTTGATGGCCATTCCAGAAAAAGCATTCGAAAATTGCTTAGAAGAGTGGAATAGGCATTGACGTTGGTGCATAGCTTCCCAAGGGGAGTACTTCAAAGGTGACCATGGTAATATTCAGCAATGAGGAATACGTACCACTTTTGCTAGGATGTGTTCATAACTTAATTGATCAACCTCATATCTTTGCTCATCTGTGTTTTGCTAGGGCTCGCCTTCTAGTTATCCTTGCCAGTATATCATGCCTCTGTCTCAATAAAGTCATGATGTTCTTTCTGAATCAGGAATTTTGGTTGCAGGTAAATTCTCACCTTTATCTGCTTCAGCAAATTCCACCTCTAGCAATTACCTACAATCAATGTATTTCTATTTAGCTCAAGGGTTATCTCAATAGCCACTATTTGGCCATTATAACATTTGTCTCTGGTACCCTACACATATCCCCTAAGCTCATCTTGATTTCAGTCAAAGTTATGATGGACAACTCTGTGCAAAGAACCACTTCTGCCTTTATCCCACTTCAAGCCACACCTCTTTTAGCTTTAACCCCAGAACCTTCTCCAATATATGAGAGGACTTCAAAAGGTTTGTGGGAAAATGGAAATAAAAGATAAAAATAAAATACATAAACTTTATTTTTCAATGTAAGCTCTGTGAAATTCAAGACATTTTTATAATGGATAATATCGCCCACTTGGTCCATCCCTAAAAAACTTACAGTCTTGAGAATGTAACCATGTCACCTCTCCCAAGCCACCAGGTGAGAGGAAAGGCGGTCTGGACCTTCCCTGTGTGTGGATTATTGGAGTGGACAGACAGCTGGAGATGCCCAGCGAACTGGCGGTTTGCTATATATGAGGGGTAATTCAAAAATCACGGACTCTGTTGTAGAGATTCATCCCTGCTCGGCCGTGCTGGCCAGCAGGCCCCTCCCCCACGGAGGTCAGCAGCTTGTAAATGCTGACAAAATCCAATTGACAAGTAATTAATCCTGAACTGAGGGAGGCATCCGAAAGGAGAGCCACTCAAAACCACAGGGAGCTGGGCAAACTGTTGGACAATTGAAGGGAAGGGATCCTGCCCGGAAAACAGACATTTTGAACTACCCAAAAGGGCGGGCACCTTTCCCCCAGGTGTTCGAGGGGGCTGGCGGTTCAGGCTGCGCAGCGAACTGGCGGATGCCCATCCAAAACTCTGAACCATAAAACTCAGAATAAATCCCCCAGCACTCCAACCATGGGGAGGTTTGAAGCCTAGGACCCGGCTTTGGCTTCTGAAGCCGCGGACCGGCTTTGGCTGCTGAAGCCCCGGGAACCAGCTACAGGAGATACCGCGCGAACTCAGCACCACTCCTCTTATGGCCGATTGCAGTCACCAGTTCGCGGGGGAACCTGGGAGCAGAGTGGAGGGATTTAGGAAGCGTGGACACCTGCACGGAGTGGGAGGGTCAGTCGCAAGTGCTGTCCAGAGGAGAACAGCTGAGGTTGCACAATTCTTAGGCGACAAACTTTTACAGAAACTCCAAAATGGCAATAGGCCAAGGAAGATGGTTACCATGGTAACGGTATAAACTGTAAACCAGGTATAAGTCTCGAAACCACTCACAGCGCCACCTGGTGTCCATAAAGTATATTGCAGTATGAATATATTCCTACGAAAGTTGATCCCTATAGCAGACATATAGACATTTATAGGTATATTTCTACCACAAGAATATTTTTGCAGTGGTGCCTTTTGTTTTGTTTTGTTTTGTTTTGTTTTTGTTTTTGTGGGGGGTTTTTTGTTTTTTTTGCTATTGTTTTCTTTTTGTCTGATATTTCCTCACCATTTTCTTAGAGGAGATTTCGATAATTTTTTATTATTACATTTTATATAGATATATCTTTTATTTCTATGTCTTCTAATTTTAATTTCTTCTTTCTTCTCACTTAACATTCCTTCTAACACCACTTTTTTCTCTCTTTTTTTTCCTTTCTTTCAATTATTTTACGATTATCACTATTTTTATTGCAGTTGTTCTAATAATACTGTTGTCGTGGCTATTGCTTGTATGTTTATGTGTTTCCGTCAGTCTCTATCTATGGGCCCATGTGCCTGGTAACCTTTGTATCTGTTTATTTGTTCATTTGGTCTCAATGAGCTTGATGTTATGACCTGCAACCCTGAGCTCCTAACACCCCCCTCCACTCTCAATCCATGATCTGGAGACCTGCCCCCTCAGGAGTCCAGATTCTTGGGTGAATTCTCAAGAGGTGTAGACAGGACCTGGAGTGCAGCTGGCCAGTGCTGACTCTGTAGCAAAGGAGTGAGAAGACAACGGTCGGCTGAGAGGGAATTATACTGTAGCGGTAGTGCCCCGAGGTGAAGAGCAATAGCCGTCTTCAGCAATAACAAGGCCCACCCCCACATATCCCATAGCCTCTCCTCCTGTCTTCCTGGGCAACCAGATGAGGCCGAGCATCTTCTCAGATGGCAACCACCATGGAACAGACCTGGGACTGAAACACAGGCCCCATGAGTAAAGGGTTTTCCTGAGACAGTACTGACATGGGTGGAACACAGGGACTAGAAAACACACCCGCAGAGCTGGGAAACTCCTAGGGTGGGGCTGATCCAGAGAACTACTCTACTGAGCCTAAGACGCACATGGCCCTTAGGGGATCACCAGCCTATAGACAAAGGAGGCCAAGAGGCTACAGCCA
The DNA here is from genome assembly GCF_027406575.1 of Nycticebus coucang. Classification (NCBI taxonomy): domain Eukaryota; kingdom Metazoa; phylum Chordata; class Mammalia; order Primates; family Lorisidae; genus Nycticebus; species Nycticebus coucang. The sequence goes on from NC_069804.1 coordinate 46,154,516, forward strand.
ACAACTGATCGTGCTGCGAATACAAACCCGTAGGACTAAAGACAGGGCCTGAGACACAGGTTCTGGGAATTCAAATCACCCTCTCCTCTGCAGAGGAGTCTGGCAAGGTCAGAAACAAACTCCCCCAGGCCTGTTCCCTTCACCCAGTAACATAACCCAAGGGTGGGGCTGGAACTGAGTGAACACCTCCAGCCTCCATCAAGTGCCCGAGGTTGACAGGCCACACCACTCCATACTGGATAAAGACAGAGAATAGCGGCATAGTTGAGCAGACTAAGACTACACTGTGACTTAGGCAGGTGCAAACCCCTGGAGTATCTGCTTACTGCAGACAACTGACTGGGTCACAGCCCTGTGGGGCGAGCAGAGACTGGGTCTGACAGAGCTACAAGGTGGGTAAGGAGGCATCAATCTTCCCAGATTGATCTATTTACTGGTGGCTCTTCCTGACTCCATGCAGCACTGGAGCAAGCCATTTTAGAGCAGTCACCAGATCCCTGTGACCCAGTTTCCAGGGACCTCTTGAACTCTCCCACCCGAGGCAGCTGCTGACTGAGACAATTGACTTGGACCTTTTGAACTGAGTCACTCACCTAGGGACTATCCAGGTGGTGCCCTGGGTGTGTGGTTGTAGGAAGATTTGATTTTCCTTTTCCATTTGTTGCCTGTGGTGGGTGGGGTGACTAAATTGCTGGTATTTCTCCACAGCTGAGACTTCAACCCAGAGTAACTGTTTCACTAGGGTCACATAGAAACCAGCAGAAAACAAGTCAGAACCACTTAGCCCCTCTACACCAAACAGGGCCCCAGTTTCTCAGGCCACAGCACTGTACGGGTCCTCGACAAAACACCAGAGGAAAATCAAAGGGAGTGAAGCAATCATGGGGTGGAATCAGCGGAAAAACTCTGGTAACATGAATAACCAGAATAGATCAACCCCCCCAAGGAAAGATACGGCAGATGTAATTGAAGATCCCATTCACAAACAACTTGCTTAGATGTCAGAAATCGAATTCAGAATTTGGATGGCAAACAAGATGAACAATATGGAATTAGGAATTCGTGGAGAAATTCAAAAGCTGTCTCAAGAATTTAATGAATTTAAAGACAAAACCACGAAAGACTTAAACACACTGAAACAAGAATTTGCAGCCCTCAAAGATAAGAAAAATACAGTGGAATCCCTTAGCAACAGAATGGACCAAGCAGAAGAAAGGATCTCCGACATCGAAGATAAAGACTTTGAACGCTCCCAAACTCTCAAAGAGGAAGAGAAATGGAGAGCAAAAATGGATCACTCACTCAGAGAGCTCTGGGATAACTCGAAGAAGGCAAATATCCGTCTCATAGGAATTCCTGAAACAGATGAAGTGGCCTCACTGGGCGCAGAGGCCCTTCCGCATGAAATTATGAAAGAGAATTTTCCAGACATGCCTAGAGAACCTGAAATTCAGATAGCAGATACCTTCAGAGCCCCATCACGATTCAACCCCAATAAGACATCCCCCAGGCAGATCATAATGAACTTCACTAAAGTTAATATGAAGGAGAAAATTCTCAAAGCAGCCAGGTGAAAGAAATGTATTACCTTCAAAGGGAAGAACATTAGAATGACTTCAGATCTCTCTGCTGAAAATTTTTAAAGCCAGAAGAGGGTGGTCATCAACGTTTAATCTCCTCAAGCAAAATAACTTTCAACCCCGGATCTTGTACCCAACTAAACTGAGTTTCATTTATGACGGAGAAATTAAATACTTTAATGACATACATATGCTAAAGAAATTTGCCATAACTAAACCAGTTCTTCAGGATATTCTCAGACCTATCCTCGATAATAACCAACCCAATCCTCTACTACAAGAGTAAACTCACTCAGAAACTTCTGATAAAACTCTAACTTCCACAATGGCAAAAGGATTAAAAATGCCCACTGGACGTTCAAAAAACTCAATACCCCAAATTTCACCAAACTTATCAATGCTCTCCATTAATGTGAATGGCTTAAACTGCCCTCTAAAGAGACATAGGTTAGCTGACTGGATACAAAAAATCAGGCCAGACATTTGTTGCATACAAGAGTCACATCTTAACTTAAAAGACAAATACAGACTCAGGGTGAAAGGATGGTCATCCATATTTCAGGCACATGGTAACCAGAAAAAAGCAGGAGTTGCAATTTTATTTGCGGATACAATAGGCTTTAAACCACCAAAAGTAAGGAAGGACAAAAATGGTCACTTCATATTTGTTAAGGGTAAGACTCAATATGATGAGATTTCAATTATTAATATCTATGCACCTAACCAGAATGCACCTCAATTTATAAGAGAAACTCTAACAGACATGAGCAACTTGATTTCCTCCAACTCTATAATAGTCAGAGATTTTAACACTCCTTTGGCAGTGCTGGATCGATCCTCCAACAAAAAGTTGAGTAAAGAAATTCTAGATTTAAATCTAACCATCCAGAATTTAGATTTAGCAGACAGCTACAGAACATTTCATCCCAACAAAACTGAATACACATACTTCTCATCAGCCCATGGAACTTACTCCAGAATCGATCACATCTTACGTCACAAGTCTAACCTCAGCAAATTTAAAGGAATAGAAATCATTAGATGCATCTTCTCAGACCAATCATGGAATAAAATTTGAGATGAGTAACAATAGGAATCTGCATACACATACAAAAATGTGGAAGTTAAATAACCTTATGCTGAATGATAGCTGAGTAAGAGATCAGATCAAGAAGGAAATTGCCAAATTTCTGGAACAAAACGACAATGAGGACATGAACTATCAGAACCTCTGGGACACTGCAAAGGCAGTTCTAAGAGGGAAATTTATAGCACTGCAAGCCTTCCTCAGGAGAACAGAAAGAGAGGAAGTAAGCAGCTTAATGGGACATCTCAAGAGACTGGAAATGGAAGAACACTCCAACCACAAATCCAGTAGAAGAAAAGAAATAACCAAAATCAGAGCACAACTAAATGAAATTGAAAACAGAAGAATAATACAACAGATCAATAATTCAAAAAGCTGGTTTTTTGAAAAGGTCAACAAAATAGATAAACCTTTGGCCAACCTAATCAGGAAACAAAGACTTAAATCTCTAATCTCATCAATCAGAAATAACAAAGACGAAATAACAATAGACTCCTCAGAAATCAAAAAAAATCCTTAATGAATATTACAAGAAACTTTACTCTCAGAAATACGAAAATCTGAAGGAAATCGACCGTTACTTGGAAGCACGTCACCTTTCAAGACTTAATCAAAAACAAGTGGAAATGTTGAACAGGCCCATATCAAGTTCAGAAATATCATCAACCATACAAAATCTCCCAAAAAGAAAAGCCTGGGACCAGATGGTTTCACGTCAGAATGCTACCAAACCTTTAAAGAGGAATTAGTACCTATACTACTCAACCTGTTCCAAAAGGTAGAAAAAGAAGGAAGACTACCCAACACGTTCTATGAAGCAAACATCACCCTGATCTCCAAACCAGGAAAAGACCCAACAAGAAAAGAAAATTATAGACGAATATCACTAATGAATATAGATGCAAAAATATTCAACAAGATTCTAACAAACAGAATCCAGCAACATATCAAACAAATCATACATCATGACCAAGTCGTTTTTATCCCAGGGTCTCAAGGCTGGTTCAATATACGTAAATCTATAAATGTAATACAGCACATAAACAAATTAAAAAACAAAGACCATATGATTCTCTCAATCGATGCAGAAAAAGATTTTGATAATATCCAGCATCCCTTCATGATCAGAACACTTAAGAAAATTGGTATAAAAGGGACATTTCTTAAACTGATAGAGGCCATCTATAGCAAACCCACAGCCAATATCATATTGAATGGAGTTAAATTGGAATCATTTCCACTTAGATCTGGAACCAGACAAGGCTGCCCATTGTCTCCATTGCTCTTTAACATTGTAATGGAAGTTTTAGCCACCGCAATTAGGGAAGAAAAGGCGATCAAGGGTATCCACATAGGGTCAGAAGAGATCAAACTTTCGCTCTTCGCAGATGATATGATTGTATATCTGGAAAATACTAGGGACTCTACTACAAAACTCTTAGAAGTGATTAAGGAATACAACAGTGTCTCAGGTTACAAAATCAACATTCATAAATCGGTAGCCTTTATATATACCAACAGTAGTCAAGTTGAAAAAACAATTAAGGACTCTATCCCATTCACAGTAGTGCCAAAGAAGATGAAATACTTGGGAGTTTATCTAACAAAGGACGTGAAAGATCTATATAAAGAGAACTATGAAACTCTAAGAAAAGAGATAGCTGAGAATGTTAACAAATGGAAAAATATACCATGCTCATGGTTGGGAGGAATCAACATTGTTAAAATGTCCATACTACCCAAAGCAATATATAATTTCAACGCAATCCCCATTAAGGTTCCACTGTCATACTTTAAAGATCTTGAAAAAACAATCCTTCGTTTTATATGGAATCAGAAAAAACCTCGAATAGCCAAGACATTACTCAAAAATAAAAACAAAGCAGGAGGAATCACGCTACCAGACCTCGGACTATACTACAAATCGATAGTGATCAAAACAGCATGGTACTGGCACAAAAACAGAGAAGTAGATGTCTGGAACAGACTAGAGAACCAAGAGATGAATCCAGCTACTTACCGTTATTTAATCTTTGACAAGCCAATTAAAAACATTCAGTGGGGAAAAGATTCCCTATTTAACAAATGGTGCTGGGTGAACTGGCTGGCAACCTGGAGAAGACTGAAACTGGACCCACACCTCTCACCATTAACCAAGATAGACTCTCACTGGATTAAAGATTTAAACCTAAGACATGAAACTATAAAAATACTAGAAGAGAGTGTAGGGAAAACCCTTGAGGAAATTGGGTTGGGCGAGTTTTTTATGAGAAGGACCCCCCAGGCAATTGAAGCTGCTTCAAAAATACACTATTGGGACTTGATCAAACTAAAAAGCTTCTGCACAGCCAAGAACACAGTAAGTAAAGCAAGCAAACAGCCCTCAGAATGGGAGAAGATATTTGCAGGTTATGTCTCTGACAAAGGTTTAATAACCAGAATCCACAGAGAACTCAAACGCATTAGCAAGAAAAGAACAAGGGATCCCATTGCAGGCTGGGCAAGGGACTTGAAGAGAAACTTCTCTGAAGAAGACAGGCGTACGGCCTTCAGACATATGAAAAAATGCTCATCATCTTTAATCATCAGAGAAATGCAAATCAAAACTACTTTGAGATATCATCTAACTCCAGTGAGACTAGCCTATATCACAAAATCTCAAGACCAGAGATGTTGGCGTGGATGTGGAGAAAAGGGAACACTTTTGCCCTGCTGGTGGGAATGCAAATTAATACATTCCTTTTGGAAAGAGATATGGAGAACACTTAGAGATCTAAAAATAGATCTGACATTCAATCCTGTAATCCCCCTACTGAGCATATATACCCAGAAGACCAAAAATCACACCATAACAAAGATATTTGTATCAGAATATTTATTGCAGCCCTATTCATAATTGCTAAGTCATGGAAAAAGCCCAAGTGCCCATCGATCCACGAATGGATCAATAAATTGTGGTATATTTACACCATGGAATATTATGCAGCCTTAAAGAAAGATGGAGACTTTACCTCTTTCATGTTTACATGGATGGAGCTGGAACATATTCTTCTTAGTAAAGTGTCTCAAGAATGGAAGAAAAAGTACCCAATGTACTCACCCTTATTATGAAACTAATGTAGGACCTTCACATGATAGCTATAACCCAGTTATAACCTAAGAATAGGAAGAAAGAGGAAAGGGAGGAGAGGGAGGGGGGAGGGAGGGGGAAGGAGGGGGATTAATGGGATTACACCTGAGGTGCATCTTACAAGGGTATATGTGAATCCTAGTAATTGTGGAATGTAAAGCTCTTAGCAAAATAACTAAGAAAATGCTACAAAAGCTATGTTAACTAATGTGATGAAAATGTGTCAAACGATCTATGAACCAAGTGTATGGTGCCCCACGATCATACTAATGTACACAGCTATGGTTTAATAAAAATAAAAAAAAAAGAATGCAACCATGTCAATGCTGTCCTTTTTACATTATTAACTGAAGAAAAATGGTTTCCTGTTTAAAAAAAATTAAAAAAGGAAACAAAAAGAACTCAGAAGGAGCCTAATCAGACTGCAAGTTGATAACGATTTCCCATTGAAATCCTCACAAAATTGCTCTTGCTTGATAAGAGGAATGAGCAGGAGCATTGTTGTGGTAGCTAGCGAAGGACTCTTTGGTGAAGCTGTCCTTGTTTTTTTGTTTGTTTTGGCTAACTTTCTCAAAACACTGTAATAATAAGGAGATGTTACTGGGTTGTTGTTTGTTTTTTGTTTTTTGTTTTGGGGGTTTTGTTTTTGTTTTTGTTTTTTGGCCCTCCAGAAAGTCAGCAAGCCAGAATGTCTTGAACATCCCCCCAAAAAGTGTTGACATCGTATTTGTTCTTGACCAGTCTGCTTTTGCTTTCAGTGGACCATTTTTACCTCTTGGTAGCCATTGTTTTGATTGTGCTTTGTCTTCAGGATCATGCTGGTAAAGCCATGTTTCAGCTCCTGTTATAATTCCTGAAAGAAATGCTTTAGGATCTTCATCCCACTTGTTTACAGTTTCTATTGAAAGTTCTGTTCTTGTCTGCAGCTGATCCGGATGCAATGGTTTTGGCACTCAGTGAGTGGAAAATTTGTTCAACTGTAATTTTTCAGTCAGAATCATGTAAGCTGGACCAACTGGTATGTGTATGGTGTTGACTATAGTCTCTACTGTAAATTTTCCATCTTCTTCAGTTAGGGCATGAACAAGATTACAAATTGATGCTGATGATCTGCCACTATGGGCTTTATCTTCATCATCTCATCCCTTCTTACAATAAGCTATCCATTTGTAAACTGCTGATATCTTTGGAACATTGTCCCCATAAACTTTTTGTAAAGCGTCAATGATTTCACCATTCTTCTACCCAACTTCACCATAAATTTGATGTTTGTTCTTATTTCGATTTTAGCAGAATTCATATTTCTCTGACAGGAACTCTTTTCAAACTCTTGTCTTCTTAGTGTCTTAAACTAGATTCTGTTCAGAAATGTTATAACAAGTTATTATTAGTTTATTTTGATGAAGAAATTTTGAAATCCATGCACAGCTTGGGTTCCCCCAAGGTATAGTCTAAAATAGACATGTAGCATGTTTTACTCTCACTCCTAAATTACCTAATTTCCAAAAAATGCCAAATAATATATAACATTTAAGAGGAAGAAAAAAGGAGTTTAGAAATCTATGAGGTGGAAGGAATAAAGTTAGTATTAAAATAGAGACATGGTAATATTAGGAACAGCAAGGAATTATTATATGCCGACAAAAACATCTAAGGCCTAAGTTGCTGATATTCTTTTGAGTTAAAGGGCCAATCCTCAGACAGACTATGTATAAAACTTAGAGTTCTTAAGCAAAGTTATACGGGGTTTGGTGCAACATCAAGCTGCTCGGATTCATAGTTGCTAGCTTAAAATATGATGGTTTCTCCAGAGTAATGTAATATGATAATTCTGACATGAAGAAGTAATTTAAGATCCATTAGTCCAATGGTTAAAAAAAATTTAACTTCTTTAAGAGTTAAAAAATAACTTTTTGAGGCTGGGCACAGTGACTCATACCTGTAATCTTAGCACTCTGCGAGGCTGAGGTAGGTGGATTGCTTGAGCTCAAGAGTTCAAGACCAGCCTGAGCAGAAGTGAGACCATGTCTCTACTAAAAATAGAAAAATTAGCTGGGTGTTATGTTGAGCACCTGTAGTCCCAGCTACGCAGGAGGCTGAGGCAAGAGGATCACCTAAGCCCAAGAGTTTGAAGTTGCAATGAGCTATAATAATGCCACTGCATTCTATCCAGAGCAACAGAGTAAGACCTTGACTCAGAAAATATATATAAAGTAAGTAATTAAGAAAAGTGTTCTTAATGCAATCAGTGTAACCTGGTTTCTTGTACCTTCAATGAATCCCCAACAATAAAATAAATAAATCAATAAATAAAATAAAACCTCTTTAAAAAAAAGAAAAGTGTTCTTTTTATAAAAGACAAAATGACCATTTTGATCATATAATAGCTTTTAGTGCAACTGTGCCTCTCACCACTATGAATTCCATGGCTGCTTCGTCTCCAGCACGATGTAGTGGAAATCTTCAGTTTGGGATGGTGACTTTGAAGAAAGCAGCTCTGAATAAATCATCCTTTAGATAAACATCTCTATCGTCCCTCATTCAAACTGGTTTGGGTCAGGATTGCCCATAACAATATTTTCTGAATTGGAATTAAAGAACTGTAGTTGCTAGCCACTCCAGGGTTCACATACATACACCTTCCCAGAATCTAATTTTTGCCTTCAGGAGAAAGCCTGAGAGAATAACGCTGAAACAAAGAGAGAAGAAGAAAAGAAAGGGGAACAGAAGGGGTCCACTGGCATTTTAAGCCATGCTACAAATTATTCCTGAATCCATTAATACCTCCAGACCTCTTATAGATTGCTTACATAAGCCGATAAATTCTTCTTTTGCATTATCTAATTTGAGTTGCAAGTGAAAGAAACCCAACATATGAATACTGATTAATAAATCTTATTTAAATAATCCTGAAATAATCAGACATTTCTCTTCTTGAACCTCCAGATCCCAAACTGGTCTTAATCAAGCTAATTGAGCTTAATTTAAAGGTCAATTTTCACCAAAAAAGAAAAAGAGGATGCGTTAAAAAAATATATGGCAGGTGCTTTACAAAGAGAATTTGTAAAACTATCACTTAACCCTCATAGGTATTTTTTTTTTTTTTACCAATATTCTTATATCATATATTAGGAAACCAAGATTCAGAGAATTTAGGAAAGACCTGTCAAATGTTACCTAACTAATAGCATTAGACCATGCAGATAGTCCCAAAGCACTGGGCTGGAAAAGGGGAAGACCCAGGACTTCAGCTTCCCCCAGGTGTCATTTATCTCAAACTCTGACCCTTAAGACTCTGTGAGGTCGTATTTGCTACCTTGTTATTTTTGTATATACACATTCCAAACAGTAACCTTAAAATGAATACATCTTGTGCTCACAAGAAGAAAACATGTAGCAACCATGGCAATTCACCACTCAGTTCCCCCTCCAAGAAAATACTTGTCATTCCCCTGTAAGAAACACAGTGAGTGAGCTGACAGTTTCTAGGTTTTAAGCCAAGGCCATGCTTCCTGGGAAGCCCCAGCTGATGACTTAGTACAGTAGAGCTCCTAAAAGCCAGTGATTTCCTGTGCACTGTGGGACTCCTTTAATGGGCTATCTTTGCTCTGGGGCTCCCCGCTGGGTTGCCTGTGACTTTGTCATATTTGCATGGCAGTCTGAAGCTCTTGTGTCTAGTCCTGCCTCTTTTGCCTTTTCTAGGTGTCAGATCAGCATCATGGTTTGAAAGCTTTGCTGGGCCAATCTTGCTTCCTCCCTGCTTTCTCTCTCACCTACAATAAACCACTTGCACTTTTGATTCCATCTCAGCTTCTGTTTCCTGCAAGACCCAACTGGCACACTAAAGAGTGAGTGAAAAAGCAAGAGAAGCAAGATTCAAGGGAAAATAGTTTTTTGTAAGACACATTTTCCTACAGCTAAGGCAGCTGTGGTAGAGCTGTGTAATTCTAGTTCAGTAAAGCAGATTGTGCTGAATATGCCAAATGGCTTCTCTTAGCTGGAGTGAGTGCCTTCCTGAGACCTGTCAGACACTAGTATTTATGGGACCACTTCTATCTTAGTGACCCACTCTCTCTTTATGAGGATGATTGCTTTGCAGCCTTGCCATAGGTATTTACCATCAAGGCCATTATAGCCCACTGAGTCATCCAGGAGAGAAATCCAAGTTGATAATTAACATCCTGAGGAAGGTAATTGTGAAACACTTAAGCATGGGGCTATAACTTCTGGCTCAGTGTCAGTAAGGACAACTTGTAGGGTACATCATACGTAATGAGTCAGTAGCTACCTAAGATGATTATAAAAGCCCAAAGAATATTATTTTTATTGCCATGTGCAGAAGCTGCAGATTATATCCTTTCAATCTATTTTGTACTTTCTTTTCCAGCGAAATAATAACCATTCAGAAGTGGAAGAAACAAATGATTTTCCACATTATTAAGAAATGTTATATGGCCACATTATGTTTTTTTTATTTTTTTATTAAATCATAGCTGTGTACATTAATGCAATCATGGGGTTCTGTTTTTCTAAATAGAAAACTTGTAAGGTAGGACTTTTCTCCTTTCCCTCATGAGTTAATTTTCTGTTTTAATTATGAAAGTGATTCTCCTTCTTACTTTGGAGTTAGTAGAAAGTAGCAGACAAATACACATCACAATCCACAGACAGGGCATGCATTGATAAACTAAAGGGGCAGAGGTTGGGTTTGACCTTGAAAAAAAAAAGCTGCTGCTGTAACCTTCAAATAAAGGGGAAACATGTTCAGGGACAAGGAAACTATTCAACCAACAGTTTTAGTGTCTCCCTCAACTACTCTGCTAGTTTCAATCACTATAAATGGTATAAAAGTAATTGTCCATTACTCCCAGATGGATGTTATTGAATCTCTACTCATTTCTTTATTTTTTTCCCTTTTTTTTATTTTTATTAAATCATAGCTGTGTACATTAATATGATCATGGGGCACCATACACTTGGTTCATAGATCGTTTGACACATTTTCATCACACTAGTTAACATAGCTTTCATAGCATTTTCTTAGTTATTTTGCTGAGACCTTTACATTCCACAATTACTAGGATTCACATATACCCTTGTAAGATGCACCACAGGTGTAATCCCATTAATCCCCCTCCTTCCCCCTCCCTTCCCCCTCCCTCCCCTCCCTTTCCCCCTTCTCCCTATTCTTAGGTTGTAACTGGGTTATAGCTTTCATGTGAAGGTCCTACATTAGTTTCATAATAAGGGTGAGTACATTGGGTACTTTTTCTTCCATTCTTGAGACACTTTACTAAGAAGAATATGTTCCAGCTCCATCCATGTAAACATGAAAGAGGTAAAGTCTCCATCTATTTTTAGGCTGCATAATATTCCATGGTGTACATATACCACGATTTATTAAACTGTTCGTGGATCGATGGGCACTTGGGCTTTTTCCATGACTTAGCAATTATGAATTGGGCTGCAATAAACATTCTGGTACAAATATCTTTGTTATGGTGTGATTTTTGGTCTTCTGGATATATGCCCAGTAGAGGGATTACAGGATTGAATGTCAGATCTATTTTTAGATCTCTAAGTGTTCTCCATATCTCTTTCCAAAAGGAATGTATTAATTTGCATTCCCACCAGCAGTGCAAAAGTGTTCCCTTTTCTCCACATCCACGCCAACATCTCTGGTCTTGAGATTTTGTGATATAGGCTAGTCTGACTGGAGTTAGATGATATCTCAAAGTAGTTTTGATTTGCATTTTTCTGATGATTAAAGATGATGAGCATTTTTTTATATGTCTGAAGGCCGTACGCCTGTCTTCTTCACAGAAATTTCTCTTCAAGTCCCTTGCCCAGCCTGCGATGGGATCCCTTGTTCTTTTCTTGCCAATGCGTTTGAGTTCTCTGTGGATTCTGGTTATTAAACCTTTGTCGGAGACATAACCTGCAAATATCTCCTCCCATTCTGAGGGCTGTTTGCTTGCTTTACTTACTGTGTTCTTGGCTGTGCAGAGGCTTTTTGTTTGATCAAATCCCAATAGTGTATTTTTGAAGCAGCTTCAATTGCCCGGGGGGTCCTTCTCATAAAAAACTCGCCCAACCCAATTTCTTCAAGGGTTTTCCCTGCACTCTCTTCTAGTATTTTTATAGTTTCATGTCTTAGGTTTAAATCTTTAATCCAGTGAGAGTCTATCTTAGTTAATGATGAGAGGTGTGGGTCCAGTTTCAGTCTTCTACAGGTTGCCAGCCAGTTCACCCAGTACCATTTGTTAAATAGGGAATCTTTTCCCCACTGAATGTTTTTAATTGGCTTGTCAAAAATTAAATAACGGTAAGTAGCTGGATTCATCTCTTGGTTCTCTACTCTGTTCCAGACATCTACTTCTCTGTTTTTGTGCCAATACCATGCTGTTTTGATCACTATTGATTTGTAGTATAGTCGGAGGTCTGGTAGCGTGATTCCTCCTGCTTTGTTTTTATTTTTGAGTAATATCTTGGCTATTCGAGGTATTTTCTGATTCCATATAAAATGAAGTATTGTTTTTTCAAGATCTTTAAAGTATGACAGTGGAGCTTTAATAGGGATTGCGTTGAAATTATATATTGCTTTGGGTAGTATGGACATTTTAACAATGTTGATTCTTCCCAAGCATGAGCATGGTATATTTTTCCTTTTGTTAACATTCTCAGCTATCTCTTTTCTTAGAGTTTCATAGTTCAATTTATAGAGATATTTCACATCCTTTGTTAGATATACTCCCAAGTATTTCATCTTCTTTGGCACTACGGTGAATGGGATAGAGTCCTTAATTGTTTTTTCAACTCAACTATTTTTGGTATATATAAAGGCTACCACTTTATGAATGTTGATTTTGTAACCTGAGACACTGCTGTATTCCTTGATCACTTCCAAGAGTTTTGTAGTAGAGTCCCTAGTATTTTTCAGATATACAATCATATCATCTGCGAAGAGCGAAAGTTTGATCTCTTCTGACCCTATGTGCATACCCTTGATCACCTTTTCTTCCCTAATTGCAGTGGCTAAAACTTCCATTACAATGTTAAAGAGCAATGGAGACAATGGGCAGCCTTGTCTGTTTCCTGATCTCAGTGGAAATGATTCCAATTTAACTCCATTCAATATGATATTGGCTGTGGGTTTGCTATAGATGGCCTCTATCAGTTTAAGAAATGTCCCTTTTATACCAATTTTCTTAAGTGTTCTGATCATGAAGGGATGTTGGATGTTATCAAAAGCTTTTTCTGCATCAATTGAGAGAATCATCTGGTCTTTGTTTTTTAATTTGCTTATGTGCTGAATTACATTTATAGATTTACGTATATTGAACCAGCCTTGAGATCCTGGGATAAAACCGACTTGGTCATGATGTATGATTTGTTTGATATGTTGCTGGATTCTGTTTGTTAGAATCTTGTGGAAGGCGCTAGGCCCCAAATGCCGAGGGTGGCGGGTTCAAACCCAGCCCCGGCCAAACTGCATCCAAAAAATAGCCGGGCGTTGTGCCAGGTGCCTGTACTCCCAGCTGCTTGGGAGGCTGAGGCAGGAGAATCGCGTAAGCCCAAGAGTTAGAGGTTGCTGTGAGCCGTGTGATGCCATGGCACTCTACCCGAGGGTGGTACAGTGAGACTCTGTCTCTACAAAAGAAAAAAAAAAGAATCTTGTTGAATATTTTTGCATCTATATTCATTAGTGATATTGGTCTATAATTTTCTTTTCTTGTTGGGTCTTTTCCTGGTTTGGGGATCAGGGTGATGTTTGCTTCATAGAACGTATTGCGTAGTCTTACTTTTTTTTCTACCTTTTGGAACAGGTTGAGTAATATAGGTACTAATTCCTCTTTAAAGGTTTGGTAGAATTCTGACGTGAAACCATCTGGTCCCGAGCTTTTCTTTTTGGGGAGATTTTGTATGGTTGATGTTATTTCCGAACTTGATATGGGCCTGTTCAACATTTCCACTTGATTTTGGTTAAGTCTTGGAAGGTGACATGCTTACAAGTAACAGTCAATTTCCTTCAAATTTTCGTATTTCTGAGAGTAAAGTTTCTTGTAATATTCATTAAGGATTTTTTGCATTTCTGAAGAGTCCGTTGTTATTTTGTCTTTGTTCTTTCTGATTGATGAGATTAGAGATTTTACTCTTTTTTTCCTGATTAGGTTGGCCAAAGATTTATCTATTTTGTTGACCTTTTAAAAAAACCAGCTTTTTGATTTATTGATCTCTTGTATTATTCTTTTGTTTTCAATTTCATTTAGTTCTGCTCTGATTTTGGTTATTTCTTTTCTTCTACTGGATTTGGGGTTGGAGTATTCTTCCATTTCCAGTCTCTTGAGATGTCCCATTAAGCTGCTTACTTCCTCTCTTTCCGTTCTCCTGAGGAAGGCTTGCAGTGCTATAAATTTCCCTCTTAGAACTGCCTTTGCGGTGTCCCAGAGGTTCTGATAGTTTGTGTCTTCATTGTTGTTTATTCCAGAAATTTTGCAATTTCCTTCTTGATCTGATCTCTGACCCAGCTATCATTCAACATAAGGTTATTTAACTTCCATATTTTTGTATGTGTATGCAGATTCCTGTTGTTACTCATCTCAAGTTTTATTCCATGATGGTCTGAGAAGATGCATGGAATAATTTCTATTCCTTTAAATTTACTGAGGTAGACTTGTGACCTAAGATGTGACCGATTCTGGAGTAAGTTCCGTGGGCTGATGAGAAGTATGTGTATTCAGTTTTGTTGGGATGAAATGTTCTGTAGATGTCCGCTAAATCTAAATGCTGGATCGTTAGATTTAAATCTGGAATTTCTTTACTCAGCTTTTTGTTGGAGGATCGATCCATCACTGCCAAAGGAGTGTTAAAATCTCTGACTATTATAGAGTTGGAGGAAATCAAGTTGCTCATGTCTGTTAGAGTTTCTCTTATAAATTGAGGTGCATTCTGGTTGGATGCATAGATATTAATAATTGAAATCTCATCATATTGAGTATTACCCTTAACAAATATGAAGTGACCATTTTTGTCCTTCCTTACTTTTGGTGGTTTAAAGCCTATTGTATCCGCAAATAAAATTGCAACACCTGCTTTTTTCTGGTTACCATTTGCCTGAAATATAGACGACCATCTTTTCACCCTGATTCTGTATTTGTCTTTTAAGTTAAGATGTGACTCTTGTATGCAACAAATGTCTGGCCTGAGTTTTTGTATCCAGTCAGCTAACTTATGTCTCTTTAGAGGGCGGTTTAAGCCATTCACATTAATGGAGAGCATTGATAAGTTTGGTGAAATTTGGGGTATTGAGTTTTTTGAAAGTCCAGTGGGCATTTTTAATCCTTTTGCCATTGTGGAAGTTAGAGTTTGATCAGAAGTTTCTGAGTGAGTTTACTTTTGTAGTAGAGGATTGGGTTGGTTATTATGGAGGATAGGTATGAGAATATCCTGAAGAGCTGGTTGGGTTATGGCAAATTTCTTTAGCATAAGTATGTCATTAAAGTATTTAATTTCTCCTTCATAAATGAAACTCAGTTTAGCTGGGTACAAGATCCGGGGTTGAAAGTTATTTTGCTTGAGGAGATTAAACGTTGATGACCACCCTCTTCTGGCTTCAAAAGTTTCAGCAGAGAGATCTTCAGTCCTTCTAATGTTCTTCCCTTTGAAGGTAATAGATTTCTTTCGCCTGGCCGCTTTGAGAATTTTGTCCTTCATATTAACTTTAGTGAAGTTCATTATGATCTGCCTGGGGGATGTCTTATTGGGGTTGAATCCTGCTGGGGCTCTGAAGCTATCTGCTATCTGAATTTCAGGTTCTCTAGGCATGTCTGAAAAATTCTCTTTCATAATTTCATTCAGAGGGGCCTCTGCACCCAGTGAGGCCACTTCATCTGTTTCAGGAATTCCTATGAGATGGATATTTGCCTTCTTCGAGTTATCCCAGAGCTCTCTGAGTGAGTGATCCATTTTTGCTCTCCTTTTCTCTTCCTCTTTGAGAGTTTGGGAGCGTTCAAAGGCTTTATGTTCGATGTTGGAAATCATTTCTTCTGCTTGATCCATTCTGTTGCTAAGGGATTCTACTGTATTTTTCATATCTTTGAGGGCTGCAAATTCTTGTTTCAGTGTGTCTAAGTCTTTCGTGGTTTTGTCTTTAAATTCGTTAAATTCTTGAGACAGCTTTTGAATTTCTCCACGAATTTCTAATTCCATTTTGTTAATCTTGTTTGCCATCCAAATTCTGCATTCGATTTCTGACATCTCAGCCACTTGTTTGTGAATGGGATCTTCAACTACATCTGCCGTATCTTTCCTTGGGGGGGTTGATCTATTCTGGTTATTCATGTTACCAGAGTTTTTCCGCTGATTCCGCCCCATGATTGTTTTACTCCCTTTGATTTTCCTCTGGTGTTTTGTCAAGGACCCGTACAGTGCTGTGGCCTGAGAAACTGGGGCCCTGTTTGGTGTAGAGGGGCTAAGTGGTTCTGACTTGTTTTCTGCTGGTTTCTATGTGACCCTAGTGAAACAGTTACTCTGGGTTGAAGTCTCAGCTGTGGAGAAATACCAGCAATTTAGTCACCCCACCCACCACAGGCAACAAATGGAAAAGGAAAATCACACCTTCCTACAACCACACACCCAGGGCACCACCTGGATAGTCCCTAGGTGAGTGACTCAGTTCAAAAGGTCCAAGTCAATTGTCTCAGTCAGCAGCTGCCTTGGGTCGGAGAGTTCAAGAGGTCCCTGGGAACTAGATCACAGGTGTCTAGTGACTGCTGTAAAATGGCTTGCTCCAGTGCTGCATGGAGTCAGGAAGAGCCACCAGTAAATAGATCAATCTGGGAAGATTGATGCCTCCTTCCCCACCTTACAGCTCTGTCACACCCAGTTGCTGCTAGCCCCACAGGTCTGTGACCCAGTCATTTGTCTGCAGTAAGCAGATACTCCAGGGGTTTGCACCTGCCTAAGTCACAGGGTAGTCTGTGTCTGCTCGACTAGGCCGATATTCTCTGTCTTTATCCAGCAAGGGGTGGTGTGGCCTGTCAACCTCAGGCAGTTGATGGAGCTGGAGGTGTTCACTCAGTTCCAGCCCTACCCTTAGTTTATGTTACTGGGTGAAGGGAACAACCCTGTGGGAGTTTGTTTCTGACCTTACCAGATTCCTCTGCAGAGGAGAGGCTGATTTGTGTTCCCAGACCCTGTGCCTCAGGCCCTGTCTTTAGTCCTGTGGGTTTGTATTTGCAGGACAATCAGTTGTTCGCTGTAGCCTCTTGGCCTCCTTTGTCTATAGGCTGGTGATCCCCTAAGGGCCAGGTGAGTCTTAGGCTCAGTAGAGCAGTCCTCTGGATCAGCCCCATCCTGGAAATTTCCCAGCTCTGCGGGTGTGTTTTCTAGTCCCTGTGTTCCACCCATGTCGGTACCGTCTCAGGAAAACCCTTTACTCATGGGGCCTGTGTTTCAGTCCCAGGTCTGTTCCATGGTGGTTGCCATCTGAGAAGATGCTCGGCCTCATCTGGTTGCCCAGGAAGACAGGAGGAGAGGCTATGGGTTATCTGGGGGTGGGCCTTGTTATTGCTGAAGACGGCTGTTGCTCTGCACCTCAGGGCACCACTGCTCCAGTGTAATTCCCTCTCAGCCGACTGTTGTCTTCTCGCTCCTTTGCTACAGAGTCAGCACTGGCTAGCTGCAGTCCAGGTCCTGTCTACACCTCTCAAGAGTTCACCCAAGAATCTGGACTCTTGCGGGGGCAGGTCTCCAGATCACGGAGTGAGAGTGGAGGGGAGTGTTAAGAGCTCAGAGTTGCAGGTCTTAACACCAAGCTCATTGAGACCAAATGAACAAATAAACAGATACAAAGGTTACCAGGCACATGGGCCCATAGATACAGAGACAGACGGAGACACATAGACATACAGGCAACAGCCACGACAACAGCAATATAATAACAACTGCAGTAAAAATAGTGATAATTGTAAAATAATTGAAAGAAAGGAAAAAAGAGAGAGAAAAGTGGTCTTAGAAGGAATGTTAAATGAGAAGAAAGAAGAAATTAAAATTAGAAGACATAGAAATAAAAGATATATCTATATAAAAAGTAATAATAAAAAATTATTGAAATCTCCTCTAAGAAAATGGTGAGGAAAAAACAGACAAAAAAAAAACAAAACAAAACAAAAAAACCACAAAACCAAAAAAAAAAAAACAAAACAGAACAAAAAAAAGACACCAACTACAAAAATATTCTTGTGTGTAGAAATATACCTATAAATATCTATATGTCTGCTGTAGGGATCAACTTTCATAGGAATATATTCATACTGCGATATACTTTCTGGACACCAGGTGGCGCTGTGAGTGGTTCCAAGACTTATACCTGGTTTACAATTTATACCGTTACCATGGTAACCACCTTCCATGGCCGATCACCATTTTGGAGTTTCCGTAAAAGACTGTCGCCTAAAAATTGTGCAACCTCGGCTGTTCTTTTCCAGACAGCACTTGCGATGGACTTTCCCACTCAGTGCAGGTGTCCACGCTTCCTAAGTCCCTCCACTCTGTTCCCAGGTTCACCTGCAAACTGGCAACTGCAATCGGCCATAATGGGAGCGGTGCTGAGTTAGCACTTTCGTTGGCGGGCTCCCGGCTCTATCTCCTGTAGCTGGTTCCCGCGGTTTCAGCAGCCAAAGCCGGTCCACGGCTTCTGTAGCTTCGCGGCTCCAGAAGCCAAAGCCGGGTCCTAGGCTTCAAGCCGGTTCCCGTGGTTGGAGCGCTCGGGGGACTTATTCTGAGTTTTATGGATCAGAGTTTCCCATTTGAATGGGCGCCCGCCAGTTCTCTGCGCAGCCTGAACCACCAGCCCCCTCCAATGCCTGGGGGAAAGGTGCCCGCCCTTTTGGGTAGTTCAAAATGTCTGTTTCCCGGGCAGGATCCCTTCCCTTCAATTGTCCAACAGTTTGCCCAGCTCCCCGTGGTTTTGAGTGGCTCTCCTTTCGGAAGCCTCCCTCAGTTCAGGATTAATTATTTGTCAATTGGATTTTGTCAGCATTTACAAGCTGCTGACCTCCATAGGGGAGGGGCCTGCTGGCCAGCATGGCAGAGCAGGGAAGAATCTCTACAATAGAGTCTGTGATTTTAAATTACTCCTCATATATAGCAAACCGCCAGTTCACTGGGTGTCTCCAGCTGTCTGTCCACTCCAATAATCCACACACATGGAAGGTCCAGACCGCCTTTCCTCTCACCTGGTGGCTTGGGAGCGGTGAGCTACATGTCCGTCCTGTCCACCATCATGCTCCGTCTCCTACTCATTTCTTATAGTTTCCTCTCCTTATCTTCTATGCCATAGTACATGTACTCTACCCATTATGTACACAAAATAGATGATATTTACCACAGCAAAATGGTAACAGTTAAAGTTCTCTGGTAAGCAGACACCAAGGACAAGTTAGGAGTACAAGACATGGATTGGGCCGTAACATCTGCAAAAGATAAATGAGGAGAAAGCAGGATTCAGCATGAAAGACTTCACTCCACAATGCTAATCAGATTCCTGTGAAAGGAAAGGAGGAAGGAAGCAGAATCCAGAAGGCAGAGCCTCAGAATGCAATGCAGATGTGACAAGTCTGAACAACACAATGGAGAGCCTGAAAGATAAGGGTGCCCATTAGCAGAGTCACATATTGGGCAGAAAGAGCCATGATCTAGTATATCCCCATCATGCTCAGTCTCATTCATTGTATGAGGACTACCCAAGAAAAGCATGACCTTTACTCAAATATCACAGTGAGTCCCAAAGGTGCTATAACTGGAGACTGTCAGCTAGCTGTCCTTCTCACCTCGGAACTGATTGGCAAGTGCTTTATTGAAAGGAGTCTCAAGCAATACACTTCCATGGTCATCATGATAATATAACTGTGATACTAACAGCAAAGGCTTATTTCTCAGCAACATGACTTGTCCTTTGTGGGCTAACTGTGGTTTAATTCTATTTTATCCTCAAGTTCAAGATCCAAGCTAAGATAGCCACCACTGAATCATTGCCAGTAGCTGTGGTAGAGCAAGAGCGCTAGTAGATTTCACATTACTAGGAGCTCACAATTAATTGGCTAAAATGGGTCACATGGTCCCATCCAACCACAGACGGGCAAGAAGTTCAATCTTACCATATACTTGGAAAGTGAAAAGCTTGAAATAAGCAATACCAACAACAGTGAACAAATTGGTTAACTCCCCAAAGTCTCCTTTACATTCTACTCAATGAAAGAATTTGTGGGCATTCAATAAGGCCAAACATTTGTATTTGTTTTTTCCCTGATAACTTATAATTTCTCTCAGAACCCTTTCTATTTACAGCACCTGGAACTGCTTTAAAGATTATTAAATCTTTTTGTTCTGTAAGGAATAAATCCAGTGCTTCCTTTTGGTTGTTTGGAAGCAAAACAAATAGGAACTCACCAGTTGGGTCAGAAGCATTGGAGTTCCAGCTCTTTTGATAAATAGGGCAAAATCAACCAGCATCCCTGACCCCTCCCCACTTTCACTAATAGTAAAACTCTAAGTTTTCTGAGAAAGTAGTGAGAAATTTTGCTAAGAACCAACTGTGAGGGAAGAAGTTGAGGCCACTAATTATTTCCCGAGATTCAAAGTTATTGAAACCAAATTTGGTGGTAGGAGATGTTCCTGGCTAAGGTCAGGTATTAGATAAAATGGAGACACTTTGAAAAAGAAATCTTCCTGAAAATAGAAAGAGACTAGACCAGAATGCTGGCTTCTGCCCCAGGACTTACATTGCTAATGGGGAACGTTGCTAATGGCTCCAGGTTTGTGAAAAGGTCAAACTGAAGATTCTCCACCAAAGTTCCTGTTGCTTATAGGATTTAACCGCAGAGAAGTATCTGTGAGTGGCAATACTAATACTGACAAAGCCTTGTAAGGTAAAGAATTGTAATTCAGAGACCCAGGCAAATCTAGGATAACCTATAAGTATAGGTAACACAGAGAT
Organism: Nycticebus coucang; assembly: GCF_027406575.1. Classification (NCBI taxonomy): domain Eukaryota; kingdom Metazoa; phylum Chordata; class Mammalia; order Primates; family Lorisidae; genus Nycticebus; species Nycticebus coucang. The sequence goes on from NC_069804.1 coordinate 46,175,311, forward strand.
CCTAACACCAGATCAAATACAGCACCTCGACCAGGACAGGTCATTTAATAGAGACAGTATTGAATTATTATAAGACAAGTGCAACCCCTTGGAGTTCCAAATAAGTTCTCTATTGTTTTCCTCTTCAAGGTACAGCCAGGTGAACCTTTAAGGCTAGCTAAACCACTGTTCTCGTGCTTGTTACAAAGAGAGGAGCCAGGAAAGACTGTTATAATAATATAAATATAGGAAGACAAGAGTAGCTTGAGGCATTGTACTTTGGGACATTATTTTTCCCTGAATCTAATGTAATTCAGAAAATATTAATATAGAAGACTATGTTATAATATCCCCCAGTAAGAACCCCTGAAGGCAAATTACTCTAATTTGTTTTTAGATGACCTGCCCTGATTTATGGAGATCCCATTTGAATCTGGAATTGTACACATCACAATCATCAGTAATATTTCTCTCACTCTTTTCCCCACACCTGCTTAAGCAAGATCTTCAGGCTGGGGGCAGAGGGAGAGGAAAGGAGGGAAGCACTATTTTTGATAGTCTCTAGGGGACACTTTGCCTGAGCTCACAGGAATATTTTTCTTTGCCCCTCCAAGACATCAGCCATTTCTCTCTTCTCCTGCTGTGCTTCCCTGTAGCTGAGCTGTCAGCCCATTCATGCCCTTGATAGCCAATGTCCTTCAGTTTATAACAAGCTGTCATCATAAGTGAGGGCCTTGGCACTGCCACCCCTTGAGAGACCTTAACACGGCAACTCACTGGGTTATTCAGAGCCTTCACCCCACCTTAGCTATGCTACAGTTTCTCCTGCTGCAGGAATAATTACTCTCCCCTTATCTTGGCATTTTAAAAGTTACTCTGAAAATAAAGTTGTTCTGTTTTAGATTTGGAGTCCAGGCATTTCAATAAAATCATTTTGTCCAGTTTTCCTGCATTGTCTCACCACAGGACTTGGTCAAGGGTAACTGAACCAGAGGATTAGCTAAGAAGTAAGCAAGCTGTGTTAATAGATGCTCAAAATCAGGGCAGCACCTGTGGCTCAGTGGGCAGGGTGCCAGTCCCATATACCAAGTGTGGCAGGTTCGAACCTGGCCCTGGCCAAACTGCAAAAAAAAAAAAAAAAAGCTGGGCATTGTGGCAGGCACCTGTAGCCCCAGCTACTTGGGAGGCTGAGGCAAGAAAATCGCCTAAGCCCAGGAGTTAGAGGTTGCTGTGAGCTGTGAAGTCATGGCATTCTACTGAGGGTAATAAAGTAAGACTCTGTCTCTAAAAAACAAACAAAAAAAATGCTCAAAATCACCCCAACCTCAATCAACATGGGCATCATTACTAGGCAGGATAGTTGAGACAATCCAATTTGTTCTGAGAAATTTCCCAAGACAGTCTTGGTCTCTAATTGAAAAAGAAACTTAGTGACCCCTAGCTCCACCAAGCAGAGGCAAGAGGCTCACAGGAGATGGTCACTACACATACAGAGATTATATTGCCCCATGTTTAGTGAAACATGGTGGCTGGACAATGTGAGTGAGGAGCAAGCATCCCACTATTCAAGGGGGCAGGGATCAGATGTCTCCCTAGCATTTAGACTATATTGTTTCATATCTGTTATCTGAATAAGACAAAGTTAGTGTGTGACTACAAAAGGCAAGAGGTAGAGAGACAAGGCAATACCTTCTTTCCAGGTGATAGTATATTGTGAGCACAGGTACTAATGGGAAGGTAGCAACTATGCTGGAAAATATGCTGACACATGCAGCATTAGTAAACAGGTATTTTCTTGTTGGAGACTATAAAATTCAGAGAAAGTTTACAAAGAGGCAGAGTGAAAGAAAATCTGGGTTATTATTTTAGAAACTGATTTTGAAAGGAGGAAGATTTTTTTCTTTAAAAACAAAAAAGCTTGTTACTAGAAGATACAGCTGACCTCAGAAATAAGCAGATACATTTTCACCACCAGGAGACAGTTTTATAAAGGATTCTCCCTTGTTAGCTCAAGTTTATTCTTATCCCTAAACACAAACTGCCTAAGAGATTTGGACAAGGGCTGATTGCAGAATTGCATATGTTGAGAGTCAGAGTAGCATAATAGTAAGGAATACAGACTTTGGAACCAGTCTCCCTGTGTTGAAAGACCATGGCTATGTTATTTAGTTAGCTGTGTGCTAGTGAGCAATTGACTTAACCTCTCTAGGTCTCAGTTATCTGTATTTGATAGAAGAGGTAAGGATGTCTACCTCACACAACTGTGTTAGGAATTACATAGCCATATGTTGAAACTGTTTAGCACAGTTCTTGGTGCATACTCATTCAAAGATGTTCTAACATTTTGTTACCACTTAATTTTAAGATTGGCACAATAAAAATCAGAAATCTAATATTTCCTCAGATACTTAGAGCTTATCTGGGATTTGAGATTTTGTTTTAAAGAATAGCATTATTTACGTAAGCACATGTTAATTTTTATAATTGTCTACACAAATGTGTCAAAATCCCTAGTTACGTTACCACCATCTTGAATCTTATGGAAAACAAGTTCCCAGAAAAACAGTATTCTAACATTATAGTACAGTGCTGACATCTTGTGGCATTTTGTGGCAATAGTCCTGAATTTCTGTTCTCCCACATAACACTTACAGGTCAACACCCATCGCATGCCTGCATTGGTTGGCTATGTTTTGCAGCCCCTTTAAGTTCTAAAATATCAATCAGTGTTAGGCTTTTTATGGAAAAGAAACTCCAAATGACTAGTAAATATATGAAGAGATACTTAATTCCCCTAAAACCAAAGAAATGAAAACTAAAACAAAGAGATAACATTGTACTATTTTATACCTGACAGATTATCAAATAGTAAAAAGTCTGCTAACATCAGTTGGTGATGTGAACGTGGGAAAAATGAGGATTCCCAAACATTTCTGTCCAAATTTGAAGTGCTATATTTTGCTGCATCAGTAGAAATTTATCAATACTAGTAAAAGTAAAGATGAGGATAGCCTGAGGCTCAGCAATTCTAATTCTAAATTGCACACTATTTTAAATTGCACATGAAATTTATGGCCATCCTGTATTCACAGACTTCAGGAAATGTCTGTGGTCAAGGAGATAGATTATAAGTATATAAACAATACATGGAAGTATTATTTGCAATAGCAAAAACAATGGGAAATACCCTAAATGCTCAGTAATAGGAGGATGGCTAATTTACCATGCATGTGCTTAAAAGCATAAATCAGGGCAGCGCCTGTGGCTCAGTGGCCCATATACTGAGGGTGGTGGTTTCAAACCCGGCCCTGGCCAAACTACAACAAAAAAAAATAGCCAGGCGTTGTGGCAGGCACCTGTAGTCCCAGCTACTTGGGAGGCTGAGGCAAGAGAATCACCTAAGCTCAAGAGCTGGAGGTTGCTGTGAGCTGTGACACCACAGAACTCTACCAAAGGCGACAAAATGAGACTCTGTCTCTTAAAAAAAACAAACAAAGCATAAATCAGTAAAACTGAATGAACTAGACCTATATATATATATATTTTTTTTTTTGAGACAGTCTCATACAGTAGTTGCCCTGAGGTTGAGTACCGTGACATCATAGATGACAGCAACCTCAAACTCTTGGGCTCAAGAGATCCTCTTGCCTCAGCCTCATGAGTAACTGGGATTACAGGTGCCCACCACAACACCAGGCTAGTTTTTCTATTTTTAGTAAAGACAAGGTCTCACTTTGCTCAGGCTGGTCTTGAACTCATTAGCTCAGGTGATCCACTAGCTTTGGCCTCCCAGAGTGCTAGGATTACAAGTATGAGCCACCACACCCAGCCTACAACTACATATATTAACATGGATAAATCTTGAAAACAACTGAGTGAAAGACACAAACTTCAGAATGTTTCTTATTTATGTGAACACGTGAACACAAGAACACAAAAGAACAAGGTATTGTTTTTTAAAAACCAAGCATATAGTATGAAAATACACAATGGAAGGAAACCCACCAACTTTAAGATAGTGCTTACTTTTGGGGAGGGAGGAAAAACAATAGGACTGGGAAGGGGAATAAAGAGAGATTAGCTGTATCTACCATTTCATTTCTTAAAACTGCCTGTTCTCTTTGGCATTGTTATACAAATTGATGTTAACCGTATTCTTCAATAATTTTCTATATATTTATATACATGTAATGGGATATGTGTATATACAAGAAATTAAATTCTGACACATGCTACAGCATAAATGAACCTTGAGGACACTGTGCTAAGTGAAGCAAACTAGTCACAAAAAGGAGAAATATTGTGATTCCAGTCACACTTAGTACCTCAAATAGGAAAATTCAGAGACAGAAAGTAGACTAGAGGTTACAGGTGGCATGGGAGGGAGAGGGTAGGAAGATGGGGAATTATCATTCAATAGGTACAGTTTCTGTCTGGGATGATTAAAAGTTCTAGAGATGGATGGTGTGATGGTTGCACAAGAATGTGAATGTACTTAAAGTCATTGAATTGTATACTTAAAATGATTACAATGGTTTTATGTTATATATATCTTTTATCACACACAAAAAAAACTTTTTAAAAATTTATGAGCAGACCCCTGTATTTTGGGCAACCACTCAAGTATGATATGAGAAGTGTGATATATCCATATATGTGTTTGTAGTTATAATACAGAAGTCAATAGAAAGGGAAGCAGATGGCTGTAGTTGATATTTGTTTCACAAGAGGTGTAATAATGAGATAAAACCAAACTTTAGGATTTGGTAATTATAAACCAGAACAATTTTATTTCTTCTTGAAATACTATTTTTTTTTTCCTGCACTCTGACCAATAGAAGACCGGAGCCAGCTGGACCTGCTTATTTTTTTTTTCCTTTTTTTTTTATTGTTAAATCATAGCTGTGTACATTAGTGCAATCGCCTGTACCCATTCTAAGATGCACCATAGATGTGGCCCCCCCCATTACCCTCCCTCCACCAAAACCTCCCCCCTACCTTCTCCTTCCTTGGCCCTTTCCCCATAGTCTTGTGCTATAGTTGGGTTATAGTCTTCATGTGAAAGCTATAATTTAGCTTCATAGTAGGGCTGAGTACATTGGATACTTTTTCTTCCATTCCTGAGATACTTTGCTAAGAAGAATGTGTTCTAGCTCCATCCATGTAAACATGAAAGAGGTAAAGTCTTCATCTTTCTTTAAGGCTGCATAGTATTCCATGGTATACATGTACCACAGTTTGCTAGTCCATTCGTGGGTCGATGGGCACTTGGGCTTCTTCCATGACTTAGCAATTATGAATTGGTCTGCAATAAACATTCTGGTACAGATGTCTTTGTTATATTGTGACTTTTGGTCTTCTGGGTATAAACCTAGTAAAGGAATTATAGGATCGAATGGCAGGTCTATTTTTAGGTCTCTAAGTATTCTCCAAACATCCTTCCAGAAGGAACGTGTTAGTGGGCATTTCCACCAGCAGTGTAGAAGTGTGCCCTTTCCTCCACATCCACGCCAACATTTCTGGTTTTGGGATTTTGTTATGTGGGCTACTCTTACTGGGGTTAAGTGATATCTCAGAGCAGTTTTGATTTGCATTTCTCTGATGATTAAGGATGATGAGCTTTTTTTCATGTGTTTGTAGATTTTGCATCGGTCTTCTTTAGAGAAGTTTCTCTTCAAGTCCCTTGCCCACCCTGAAATGGGGTCACATGTTCTTTTCTTCCTAATAAATTTGAGTTCTCTGTGGATTCTGGTTATTAGACCTTTATTGGAGGTATAACCCGCAAATATTTGCTCCCATTCTGAGGGCTGTCTGCTTGCTTTACTCACTAGGTTCTTGGTTGTGCAGAAGCTTTTTAGTTTGATCAGGTCCCAGTAGTGTATTTTTGATACTGCTTCAATTGCCTGGGGAGTCCTCCTCATAAAATATTCACCCAGGCTGATTCCTTCAAGAGTTTTCCCTGCACTTTCTTCAAGTATTTTTATAGTTTCATGTCTTAAGTTTAAATCTTTTATCTAGTGAGAGTCTTTCTTAGTTAATGGTGAAAGATGTGGGTCCAGTTTCAATCTTCTACAGGTTGCCAACCAGTTTACCTAGCACCATTTGTTAAATAGGGAGTCTTTTCCCCACTGAATGTTTTTAATTGGCTTGTCAAAGATCAAATAATGGTAAGTAGCTGGATCCATCTCTTGGTTCTCTATTCTGTTCCAGACATCTACTTCTCTGCTTTTGTGCCAGTACCATGCTGTTTTGATCACCATGGATTTATAGTACAGTCTCAGGTCTGGTAGCATGATTCCTCCTGCTTTGTTTTTATTGCTCAGTAATGTTTTGGCTATTCGAGGTTTTTTCTGATTCCATATAAAACGAAGTATTATTTTTTCAAGATCTTTAAAGTATGACAATGTAGCTTTAGTAGGAATTGCATTAAAGTTATATATTGCTTTGGGCAGTATGGACATTTGAACAATGTTGATTCTTCCCAGCCATGAGCATGGTATGTTTTTCCATCTGTTAACATCTTTGGCTATTTCTTTTCTTAGAGTTTCATATTTCTCTTTGTAGAGATCTTTCACGTCCTTTGTTAGGTATACTCCCAAATATTTCATCTTCTTTGGCACAACTGTGAAAGGAATAGAGTCCTTGACTGTTTGTTCGGCTTGGTTATTGTTGGTATATATAAAGGCAACAGATTTATGGGTGTTGATTTTGTACCCTGAGACATTGCTATATTCCTTGATCACTTCTAAAAGTTTTGTAGTAGAATCACTAGTGTTTTCCAGATATACGATCATATCATCTGCGAAGAGTGAAAGTTTGATCTCTTCTGACCCTATGTGGATACCCTTGATCGCCTTTTCTTCCCTAATTGCAATGGCTAAAACTTCCATTACAATGTTAAAGAGCAATGGAGACAATGGGCAACCTTGCCTGGTTCCTGATCTAAGAGGAAATGATTTCAATTTAACTCCATTCAATACGATATTGGCTGTGGGTTTGCTGTAGATGGCCTCTATTAGTTGAAGAAATGTCCCTTCTATACCAATTTTCTTAAGTGTTCTGATCATGAAGGGATGCTGGATATTATCAAAAGCTTTTTCTGCATCAATTGAAAGAATCATATGGTCCTTATTTTTAAGTTTGTTTATGTGTTGAATTACATTTATAGATTTACGTGTATTGAACCAGCCTTGAGACCCTGGGATAAATCCTACTTGGTCATGGTGTATAATTTTTTTGATGTGTTGTTGGATTCTGTTTGTTAGGATCTTATTGAGTATTTTAGCATCTATATTCATTAGTGATATTGGTCTATAATTTTCTTTTCTTGTTGGGTCTTTCCCTGGTTTGGGGATCAAGGTGATGTTTGCTTCGTAGAATGTGTTGGGTAATATTCCTTCTTTTTCTATATTTTGGAAGAGATTTAGTAGTATAGGTACTAGTTCTTCTTTAACTGTTTGGTAGAATTCTGACATAAAGCCATCAGGTCCTGGGCTTTTCTTTTTAGGGAGATTTTGTGTAGTTGATGCTATTTCAGAACTTGATATAGGCCTGTTCAACATTTCCACTTCGTTCTGGCTAAGTCTTGGTAGGTGGCGTGCTTCCAGGTATTGATCGATTTCTTTCAGATTTTCATATTTGTGAGAGTAGAGTTTCTTGTAGTATTTGTTAAGGATTTTTTGAATTTCTGAGGGGTCTGTTGTTATTTCATCATTACCATTTCTGATTGATGAAGTTAGAGATTTTACTCTTTTTTTCCTGGTTAGGTTGGCCAAAGGTTTATCTATTTTATTGATCTTTTCAAAAAACCAGCTTTTGGATTTATTGATCTATTGTATAATTCTTTTTTTTCAATTTCATTTAATTCTGCTCTGATTTTGGTTATTTCTTTTCTTCTGCTGCGTTTGGGGTTGAAGTGTTCTTCTTTCTCCAGTTGCTTGAGATGTTCCATTAAGTTATTGACTTCCTCTCTTTCTGTTTTCTTGAGGAAGGCTTGCAGTGCTATAAATTTCCCTCTTAGGACTGCCTTTGCAGTATCCCAGAGGTTCTTGTAATTCATGTCTTGATTGTTGTTTTATTCCAAAAATATGGTGATTTCTTTCTTAATCTCGTCTATAACCCATGTATCCTCCAGCATAAGGTTGTTTAGCTTCCATGTTTTTGTATGGGTATGCAGGTTCCCGTTGTTATTTAGTTCAAATTTTATTCCATGATGGTCTGAGAAGATGCAAGGAATAATTTCTATTTTTTTAAATTCTCTGAGGTTAAATTTGTGGCCTAGGATGTGGTTGATTTTGGAGTATGTTCCGTGGGCTGATGAGAAGAATGTGTATTCAGGTTTTGGGGGATGAAATGTTCTGTAGATGTCTGTTAAGTCCAGATGTTCAATGGTTGAGTTTAAATCTAAAATTTCTTTGCTTAGCTTCTTTTTAGAGGATCTATCCAGGACTGCTAAAGGGGTTTTAAAATCTCCAAGTACTATGGAAGTGGAGGAAATCGAGTTGCTCATGTCTGTTAGAGTTTCTCTTATAAATTGAGGTGCGTTGTGGTTAGGTGCATAAATATTAATAATTGAGATCTCATCGAGTATTACCTTTAACAAATATGAAGTGTCCATCCTTATCCTTAATTAAACCAATTTTGGTTGGTTTAAAGCCTATTGCATCTGCAAACAGGATTGCAATGCCTGCTTTTTTCTGCTTTCCATTTGCCTGGAATATAGATGACCATCACTTCACCTTGAGTCTATATCTGTCTTTTAATGTAAGATGCGATTATTGGATGCAGCAGATATCTGGCTTGAGTTTTTGTATCCAGTCTGCCAACCTATGCCTCTTTAGAGGACAATTTAAACCATTCACATTAATTGAGAGTATTGATAAGTCTTTCAAGAGACCGGTGGACATTTTTAATTCTTTTGTGACTGTGGAAGTTGGAATTTGATTAAAAATTTTTGGGGTGGGTTTACTTTTGTGGTGGAGAATTACGCTGGTCTTTATGGAGGATAGGTCTAAGAATATCCTGGAGAGCTGGTTTAGTTGTGGCAAATTTCTTCAACATGTAATGTCATTGAAGTATTTAAATTCTCCGTCATAAATGAAGCTCAGTTTAGCTGGGTACAGGATCCTGGGTTGAAAGTTATTTTGTTTTAGGGGATTAAAAGTTGATGACCATCCTCTTCTAGCTTGAAAGGTTTCAGCAGAGAGATCTGCAGTTATTCTGATATTCTTCCCCTTGTAGGTAATGGTTTTCTTTCATCTGGCAGCTTTCAGAATTTTCTCCTTCATATTAACTTTAGTGAAATTGATTTATGATGTGTCTGGGGGATGTCTTATTTGGGTTGAGTCATGCTAGAGTTCTGAAACTGTCTGCTATCTGAATTTCAGAATCTCTTGGCATGTCTGGAAAGTTCTCCTTCATAATCTCATGGAGAAGAGACTCTGTGCCTTGTGAAGCCACTTTGTCACTTTCGGGGATCCCTATAAGACAAATATTGGTTTTCCTCAAATTATCCAAGAGCTCTCTGAGAGAGTGGTCTGTTTTTTCTCTCCATTTCTCTTCTTCTTTGAGGGTTTGGGAGCGTTTGAAAGCTTTGTCTTCAATGTCAGAAATCCTTTCTTCTGCTTGATCCATTCTGTTACTGAGGGATTCTACTGTGTTTCTCAGATCTTTGAGGGATGCAACTTCTTGTCTCAATGTGTCAAAATCTTTGGTCATTTGGTCTTTGAATCTGTTGAATTCTTGAGATAACTTTTGGAATTCTAATTCGATCTTATTTGCTATCCAGATCCTGAATTCAATTTCCGACATCTCAGCTATTTGTTTGTGCATGGGGTCTTGTGCTGTTTCTGCCCCATTGATCCTTGGGGGAGTTGATCTACTCTGATTATTCATATTGCCAGAGTTTTTCTGTTGATTTCGCCTCATGATTGTTTTTCACCATTGCCTCTGGCTGTCCTCAGAGTTGGGGAGGTGTCTCTCCAAGATTAGACCCCAGCGGGATCACTCTATTGTTGCTGGATCTTTGTAGGGAGTGACCCTGTGTAGTTCCTCTGGGGCTGCTCTAGCTAGGGAGTTCTGGTTGTGGAAGCAGCTCCGGTTTGTGACACACCCGGATCCAGCAACAGGGTTGGGGGTGCTGCACACAGTTCTGGGACTTTGACACAGAGAGCCCAAGGCTCCAGCAGTCCCTGGCCAGGAGAAGAGCTCTGCACAGAGGCAGGGAGGGCTCCAAAGGGCACGCAGCTACCAGAGTCCCTGTCCAGATGAACGGGCTAGTGTGGAAGCTTGGAGGACACAGGAGGGAGGACGCAGGGTTGCGTGGCTCCCGCAGTTCCTGGTCAGGGAATGTGGAGGCCCGAGGGGTGCAGGTCACCGGTACGGGGTCGCTGCACAGCTCTTATGGAGGTCTGGGTGGCGCCAAGCCGGGAGTTTGAGGTTGCTATGAGCTGTGACATCACAGCACTCTACCCAGGGCAATAGCCCGAGGCTCCAGTGTGCCAAAACCGTCTCACTCTGCCCCTAAGGATTAAGGCTGTAAGGCAGCTCAGTCCCTGCCTTTAGGTTGCTCAGTCAGTAGGTTACTTTGGCCCGCCCAATCCTTGCTCTGAGACCCTGAGGGCGGAGCTTCCCGGGGCAGTTCTTTCACAATGGCTTCCTGCGCCCAGCTCAGTGGCTCAGTCTGGGGCCCCAGACAATGCCCAAAGTTCTCCACACTCCTGCTCAAGCTCTCCCCAAGGCAGTTCAACTGAGTGCCAAGTCCAAGAACACCGAAACAGTTCACAAGTAAGGCCTTTGCGGTATGCAATCTCACTGTTGCTTGTACTTACAGTTGCCGGCGTGATTAGGTCGATCGAACACACGCAACCACTTGCCAGTTTTCCACTGTTTTTGTCCTCCTCTTGGGGTCCAGAAGTCCCTTGCTGGCTCCCTGTATCCTCAAAGGGATGGTTATAGGCAGATCCCACCGGCCAGAGATGCCTGGAGTCTTGTCTCCCCAGACTCGCTGTTCCCAGTTGTAGGGAAGCTGTTACTTGGCCGCCATCTTTAATCTCCCCCCGGACCTGCTTATTTTTGAGCAAAATCTGCTTTTCCATTCTCCCTGGACCCACCTGCCTAGGGAATGTGCAACTTCATTTTCCTGAGGAATCTGGGTTGTGTTGACAGGATTCCAGAAGGTGGCAGCAAAAGATCATCTAGTGGGAAATCATTGCCACATGCCCAGGAGAGCAGAGAGAGAAGGTGACATAAGTTGACTTTGATTGCTACCTCAATTCAGGACTGAGCCTAGTGTCACCATGCCTGGGGCCAAGAGAAACACACCAGGCACAAGGTAGTCAAAATTCAATAATTAAAAAAAGAGTATTTCCAAAGAGAGGGGAAGAAGGAAGATAGAGGCAAACATGGACAATTAAATTCACAGAACACTTCCTATGTTCTAGGCTTCATGGACCCAAAGCTGGGGAAAGCAATCTATTCCCTCAAGACATAGTCTAGGAGGAGAGATAAGACCTATGTGCTTATATGAAAAAAGGAAGACCAAATCTCAAGGTTTATGGAATAATGCCTGTGCTGGGTATTTTCCTTTGCCCTCTAGATCCATTTTCTACCCTTTTTCTCATTGTTACCTGTTTGAAGAGGATGCTTTATGTAGATTAAAAGCCAGAGGACAAAGGCACCTGTGAGTGTGGTAGGGAGATCAGAAGGATATAGACACATGCACTTAAGCTTTTATTCCCATGACACCCTTCTTTTGAGGTTGCCTTGGCCTGGTTCTCTCATAGAAGGCTCCCATTCTTTTCAAGGATCCCACTCCACAGGATTCTCTCTCCTTCTAGTTTCCAGTCAACACTCCTTCCCCTTCATCTCTTCTAGTTATAGTAGCAGCTGCCTCTAGTCTTGGGTTCCTACACTATCTCTTGCAGCCTTCTCCATCCCACCTATTATTTAACTAAACCCTTTGTAAAAAAAAAAAAAAATCTTCCTTAAGTGACCCTAATTTGTGTGTGCCATCTGTTCCTTGCCTGATACAAAACCTAACTAAATCATGTTCATTCTCTACAACTAAGCTCAAGTAGAGATGAAGAATAACAGGAGTTGTTTACTTGAAGGCTGTTCACATATTTTCATGGAGGACTATGAGTAATTCAGTACCACCAGAAAATGTTATAAGACAAGACATGGCAGTTCAATTGAAGCTGAAAGAGAGTTAATATGAGACAAAATTCTCTTGATCCAGCACTCAGCATTTTAAACTCTCGTCTGAGGGAAAAAGGCAGTTTTTGAAAGGCATTGATTAGAGTAGTAGAATTGTATTTATTTGTTTGTTTGTTTGTTTGTTTGCTTTGAGACAAAGTCTCATTCTGTTGCCTAGGCTAGAATGCCTTGATGTCATAGTTCACAGCAACCACAAACTCCTGGGCTCAAGTGATCCTCTTGCCTCAGCCTCCTGAGTATCACCTGGGACTATAGGTACCTACCACAATGCCTTGCTAGTTTTTCTATTTTTAGTAGAGATGAGGTCTTGCTCTTTCTCAGGCTGGTCTTGAACCCCTGAGCTCAAATGATCCACCCATCTCAGCCTCCCAGAGTGCTAGATTATAGGTATGAGTCACCATTAGAATTTTTTTTTCAATGAGTATTTGATCATTTTATTCACAAAATATAAGATAGACTTACATTCTTTTCTGGTGAAACTGTTCACTTCAAATAATTTTATAGGAAGAGCCTTGAGATGTATCAGTTATAAAACAAGTTATAAAGAAAACATTTTAAAATTTACAAATACAAATCAGTCCTTTATACAAGAATTCTGTACAAAGTTCACTGATCAATGTAAAAAGTAATCTGTTTCAACCCAATATAAGGCATGCCCAGCTTATGTCATTTTGCAGAATTGTTTTTGTTTTGTGGGAGACTTTTCTCTTCACCAATCCTGATTTTTCCATGATTCTCTAGAATGTTCAGCGTTATCTGCTAGATTTTTCCCAATGCCTCTCTGTACCATTCTGATATCTATCTTCATCACTTCTAGAGCCTGCATGCTTTCTGTTTCTCTTGATTTTGATCTATCTCTTCTTCTAAAATTTTCACTGTCCTTATTTCAATGTGTATGCTTTTCATTTTCAGAATAAGAATTTCTTCTCTGTCTTTTCTTTTTGTGATCACCACGTTGATTCTCCAAATCTCTGTGCATTTCTTGATCTCTGTCAGTCACAACTCCACTGTCATTATTTCGTTCAGGGGGAACACTTCCGTCCGACATGCACTTTGTTATGGGATCTCTCCCATTTAAATTGAATTTCCGTCTCTGTGTTTTTCTGCCCATCTGTCTCTCTCAGTTCTTGTTTCCCGGTGCCTGTGTTGTAGTCTTCTTTCTTCATGTTTTCTATTATTTGTTTGTTGGCTCCTGATCAATTTATCTACTTCTTTACTTCTGGTGTCCTTTTGTCTCTTCTTATATCTTTAGCTGAGGCAGAGCCGTGACTGCTGGTAGATGAAGAATCGTTCTCTTCACTGGAAGGCTCTGAGCTGCTATTGCTGCTGGTCAGAATCAGAGTCGGAGGAGTCAGACTCTAAAGAGGAGGACGCTGAAAGAGGAAGAGGATGGGGAGGTTTTATTTTTCTCAACATCTGGTTTGTGTGCACGATGACCTTTGGCTTATTTTTGAGATGCTCACGCAATTCATTTGTTAACCCCCCAAGACCTATCAAAGTAAAGAAGTTCATGGCAAAACCAGTGTTTCTTGGATTATCTCAGGGTAATAATCCTTCAAAGAATGGCTGTAGAGTTTCATCTTTTAATCTTGCATGAAGTTTAGGGAGACCCATGTATTCACCTAGTTCCTGAAAAAATATTTTTACAAAAATTCTACTGGAGGATGTGGTGTTTTCTTCACTCAGTTTTATACATTCAACAACACTCCGTGGAAGTGAATCAGTGTACAAAAGGTGAGCAAACATTTTAGCAACATTTCTCAATTGGTTTGTTTCCAAGCAATGGATGGTATCATATTGTTCTTTGAATATACTTTCAAAAGATTTCATGTACTCTTTTTTAGCATACAAAATCTCCAGCTAATAAGCCAAAAGAATTCTCATATGTCCTTTGCTGAGCACAGCAATCAAGTATCATGTTGCAGAGTTCTTTGGTTTGACTTTCAGGGAATTCCATGTTCAGCAATTTGTGAGCACATTCTTCAACATCTAGACCTAATAGCAAGATATATTGTACAATGAAATGAGACCAGACTAATTTCTCTTTTGTCATGAATGGTCACTTTTGGTCCTTCTTCATCTTCTTCTCCCTCTCCCTCCTCTTCCTCCTCTTCTTCCTCACTACTTCCAACATCTTGGTCTGTGTTTGAATCACTGTCTCCTTCATCAAGAATTTCCTTCTTGATAGTTTTGTACTTCTCTTCATTCTCCATAAAGCTAGGATCCATCTGGAACACATTAAGAACATCTTCGGGATTGTAGTCATCCTCCAAAGGGAGCATTTGGGTGAACTGATCATCTTCCTCCACTAAGTCAAGTCCTTCTAGGATAACGGGGTGGACCTTGAATCCATCATTCTGTAGAGCAAATGTCACTTCAATCATATATTGAACTCTTTTATCGATTTCAGACTCATGCAGAATGTTTCGAAGGTGTTCAAATATAGCATTGATTCCTCTTGGTGACACTTGTGTTAATTTCAGGCCACATTCCTTGAGAAAACCAATAGCTACTTCAACACTATTATCTGTTGGTCTTTCCAAGAGCAAAGTGAGCATCTCTAAGCATAACACCTTGTATGCCATATTTTGGTTAATAAGATGTGCCACAAATTTTGAAGCAGTCAGGCAAAGTTGCTTCTCATTTCTTCAATATCCTTTTCGAAAATTAAGAATTAACCTTCTGAGGATTAATTTGCCAATCTGTGGAAATTTTGAATTGATAATTGCCACTACTGCTGCATAAACATGGGTGAATATTGGAGATGCAGTCTGTGCTTGTAAAATAGATATGGACAGCATACCTCTTCCTCAAACTATATTTTCTTGAAGAAGCTCTTGAATAATAAAACTTAGATTGGAAATGTTGACTTTGTTGATAAGACCATTGATCAACTTCTTTAGGGCCTCCCAGCTCATCCTCTTGTATGCTGAGCTGCTTTTATCTGTAATCTGTTCTTGCATCATCCTGAGCTTTGCAAGGGGAATGTATGCTCCACCAATGCGAGTCAGGAGAGGATCCGGCTCATCTTTTCTCTTCTTTGCAGGAGGTTCATCCTGAGCAGAGGAACTCTGGATTACTAATGGTTCTGGGCTTCTTCTCCCAGGAGATGGAGATTTCTGCAACCTTTTCCGATCCGCATTTCTTTCTCTTTCTCTGTGTATTTCTCGGTCTCTATTTCGTGACTCCATGCTACCATGATGAGGATGTCCTCTTCTCAAATGGTCTGACCTGCTATAATCAAAGTAATCTCTATCCCATGGGGATCTTTCTTGTTCTACATATCTGTCTTCTGGAGAGGAGGTCCCCTGATATGAATTATGGTTTTCCCTTCTGTCATGACCAGAAGAATGTTTTATGTGTGCCACGGTACTTTTCATTTTCTGCTGCAGTTGGTAAATAAAGCAAATATTCCTTAAACTTGTCCACATACTCAAAGGCCTGATTCCTTGACGGTTGACTTCTGTCTGCAAATATCACCCGAAGCTTCACCGTGTCACTTGGCTTTGATGGTTCTTTTCCAAATTCTAGAGGATATCTGCATGTTGTGGAGCCTGTCTGCATTATAGCAATAAAATCCCTCCAGCTGATGATTGAGTCGTTTTCCCACCATTAGAATTTTAGATATAGCTTCCCCTCAACCTAGAGAATTTTTAACAGTGGTTACAGTAGAATGGTAGCAATATTGAAACCAGTTAGGAAAAATTTACCACAACCTAAAAAGATGAGAATTTGAACCAGGTTAATGGCATTTGGGATCCATTTGATAAATAGTTAGGATGTAAAAATAAATAAATAAATAAATAGAACCAGATACTCAAATGTTAGGGGTGTCAAAGAATAAAACCATCAGAGTTTAAAAAATTACAAACGTGAGTGCTATGGCTCAAATGTCCCCTCCAAAACTCATGTTGAAATTTAATTGTGATTGTGATGATGGTATTAAGAGGAGGGACTTTTAAGAGGCAACTTAGATCACAGGACTTTGCTTTCATGAATGGATTAATGTCAACATCACAGAAGTGGGTTAGCTATTCTCAGATTTCAGCCCCTTTTTTCTCTTATCTAGTGTACTCTTATCCTCTTCTTGCCATGTGATGCCTTTCACCATAGGATGATGCAGCAAGGTGGCCTTCACTAGATGTGGTCCCTTGATCTTGAACTTCCCGGCCTCCAGAATCATGAGAGAAATAAATTTTTATAGTTTATAAATTATAGGGTCTTAGGTATTCTGTTATAGCAACACAAGATAGACTAAGTTGTTGAGCCTATTAACTCCCTGGGCAAAGAAAAACATACCAGTGAAGAAATGTACCGATTTATTCACTGAGGGAAAAAGTATAGAGGTTTTTAAATGCCAGAAAGGGGACTTCATAGTGGTTATGCTAATTGAGGACTGAAAACTAGCACTCTAGATAACATAGAATGGATCCATAGGTTTGACTAGATCAGTTGGCTGAATGCATTAGTAAAGAAAACATCGTCAGTTAAGTCCAGTGAATGTTTGGCTTACCAAGGTCACTCAAAAAGAGCATTAAAAAAAAATCAGCTTCAGCTGATTATAGCTAGTTGTGTAATGGCATACAACAGTTATGATAGTTGCTAGGCAAGTGTTGCTATAAGGGGAACATTTTCCTTTGGTGGCAGGGGCAGTGGGAAGGGGAGGGGAGGTGATGAAAGAGTTGAAGATCTTCTCAAGTTACTTGCTTGCATGATGAGCTGGATAAGAATACCACTGATTATAATCCCAAATACAGAAAATTGTTATGGGAGGCAGGTAAAGAGAAAGTAAGTCAGACCTCTCATTTAGTAATTGGTCCTGGGTAGGGACCAAGAATTTGCATTTATAGGAAGCACCCAAGTGATACCTATGTTATCAGTTCATGGATCCCAGTTTAGTACCAAGGTCCTATGGGGCAGGTGGTTACCAATGCCTAACCAACTTCTGTATGAAAATCATGGGACCCTTCTGAAGAGTTAGGCAAAAGCTTTCACATGATCTAATGGAAGCCTCTGAGTAATAGCTTCCTTGTGAGTTATCTTCTGTGCACACATTTTGGAGTACCTGGCAAGTAAAAATAGTCATTTGAACTAGACGCTTATTCATCTGGAGGAAGAAAGTAAGATAGGGTATAATATATCGGCAACTCCCTATGTGTCTTGTCTGCCTGCATTGTTACACCTTTAAAACCATGTACACATGTGTGAACATAATAAGGCCATTATGTGCTTGGCCTCATTCTTTGACCTGCACTATAAACTGTCCTCAATCAGGGACTCTGCAGGTCTAAAGCAAACTTAGGGCAGAAAGTTACAATTTGCAGGTACCATTTGTGAATTCCCCTCCCCAGGCTCAACATCTAAATGTAAAGATACCTTTATTCCTCTCCATCAGTATGGTAGCTGAGAGTAAAAGAGGTATCCCCAAGCCCATTATCCAGTTACACTTATCTTCTTAATCAGTTTGCACAACCAACAACAATCTACCACGATCCAGCTTATTATGATCCAACTTATCAGATACAACTTCATTATGTGTGAAGTCACCTTTCCAAAATATAACCTTGTTTACTACTTTGATAGGAGCCTGGGAGACTTTTAAACTCACCTCCAGAGAAATGTGCTATCAGGATGGATATAATTTGATGCACTATGAAATGTGCCACAGGAGAAAGAACAGCACTTCTGAAATTCCACATTTATAAGGAAGGCTAGAGGGGACAGGGAATACCCAACCAGTCTATGTTAATTGAAAGTCCTTGAACTCACAGGCAGAAAATGACTTTTCTGGTAAGAGGAGCATCCCACTTCGAAATTTCAGGCAGGCAGGGAAAAGTTTCAGGCACTCAGAAAAGTTTACACACCCATTCTGGGCTTACTAGAAATACCAAAGCACTTGCTATTAAATCAGCTCATGGCTAGGGCTGTAGCAGGGCTGCCCAATAGACAAATGGGCTGATGTCTCCTCTGAAAATTAGGGTGCCAGCCCCATATGCCGAAGGTGGCGGGCTCAAACCCCGCCCCGGCCAAACAAAAACAAAAACAAAAAAATAGCCGGGCGTTGTGGCAGGCGCCTGTAGTCCCAGCTGCTCGGGAGGCTCAGGCAAGAGAATCGCGGAAGCCCAAGAGCTGAGGTTGCTGTGAGCCATGTGACGCCACGGCACTCTACCAAGGGCAGTAAAGTGAGACTCTGTCTCTACCAAAAAAAAAAAAAAAAAGCTTCATAGTGTAGTCCCAATCTTTGTGAAATAGTATCATTAATCCGTAAGTAGTTAAAGAGCATGAGCCTAAGGAAGGTAGTTTCTTAGACCAAAACATGGGGGAGGGGGAAATCAAATGAAAAAAATCAAATCAAAAGAAAAAAAGGGACACTCTGAGAGAAGCTAACACCTCTTGTGTCCTGCCTTTAGGAATCAGACATAAGTGAGCAGAGAATCTTAGCTCTGTTCATTCAAAACCAATTCAGCAGCAAATTATGGTTTATAAGTAGCATAAAAACACCTAAAGAAAATCAGAATCTAACAGAACATGGATCAACTCAGGAAAACACAAACTATTAAGAGTCCAAGCTAATCTTATATAAAAAGGAACAAGCACAAGTAGAAAGAATGGTACACCCAGCCTTGCCCCACCTTGGGAGAAGGCAGGCTAACTGGTTCTGTTTTAAAATGTAGGAGTGGCAAAGCACAGTGGCTCATACCTGTAATCCTAGCACTCTGGGAAGCCAAGGCAGTTGGATTGCCTGAGCTCAGGAGTTCCAGACCAGCCTGAGCAAGAGCGAGAAGCCATCTCTAAAAATAGTTGGGTTTTGTGGTGGAAGCCTGTAGTCTCAATTACTCAGGAGACTGAAGCAAGTGGATTGCTCAAGCTCAAGAGTTTGAGGTTGCTGTGAGCTATGACACTACGGCACTCTACCTAAGGTAACAAAGTGAGACTTTCTCTCCAAAAAAGTAAGAACATAAAAAATAAATAAAACACAGGAGTGAATATTTGATAGACTTGGAAATAAGCACTGGAGGTAAAGTCAAGTCACCTACCACCCCTCAAGCTTGTTAATTTATATTAGGTTTCCTCTTGTATTTTAAATTGAGATAATACGACAGTATCATGCATGTATATTTGAATTCTAAAACTGTTTTATGAAGTATTGCACATGATTAAAACTCAACATAGGCTGCAAGACTTATAGTAAAAATAGGTTTTCCTCTGTATTTCTAAACCTTAATATTTCATAAGTTTATTATAGAAGATGA
Source organism: Nycticebus coucang (assembly GCF_027406575.1). NCBI lineage: Eukaryota > Metazoa > Chordata > Mammalia > Primates > Lorisidae > Nycticebus > Nycticebus coucang. The sequence goes on from NC_069804.1 coordinate 46,194,759, forward strand.
GCATTTCCCTCCCCTCTAATATTAGTTTCTGGATAAACTAGTACTTTTTTTTTTTTTGAGACAGAGTCTCACTGTGTCACCCTGGGAAAAGTGCCATCATGTCATAGCTCACAGTAACCTCAAACTCTTGCACTTAAGCAATCCTCCTGCTTCAGCCTCCCAACTAGCTGGGACTACTGGCACCCACCATCATGCCTGGCTAGTTTCTTTTCTCTCTCTCTCTCTCTCTCTCTCTATTTTTAGTAGAGACAGGGTCTCACTCTTGGTCAGACTGGTTTTGAACTTCTGAGCTCAAGCAATCCACCTGCCTCAGCTTCCCAGAGTGATAGGATTATAGCTGTGAGCCACCACACCCACCCATAAACTAGTACTAAATATTTACCTTACTAAGATTACTATGAGTCTGTTAAGCCAAGTACATATGATTATGATTCCTTATTGGTACTCTTCTATCCTATTCCTGGAATTTGTTGTTTTTTTCATCATCAGTTAAATATTTGCTCAAGTTCAAAGGAAATAACTTTTTGAAATCCAATATTTTATGAGAAATACTTTTTTTTTTTTTTTGAGACACCAGCTCATGGGTAGAGTGCTGTGGAGTCACAGCTCACAGCAACCTCAAACTCTTGGGCTTAAGTGATTCTCTTGCCTCAGCCTCCCAAGTAGCTGGGACTACAGGCTCCTGCCACAATGCCCCGCTTTTTTTTTTTTTTTTTGCAGTTGTCATTGTTGTTTAGCTGGCCTGGGCCAGGTTCTAACCCACCAGCCTGGGTATATGTGACTGGCGCCTTAACCACTGTGCTATGGGCACTGAACCCAGATATACTATTTAGTTATTAGTCATTAGAGGGGGAAATTTTTTGAATTAAAACACTATTATATTGTTTCAGCTTTATCTTGAGACATATTCCTATACATTCTCAGTTCTTTCCAGAATTATCAAGTCCCCTGAAATTCTCTTTGATGTATCAATCACACTTCAAAGTCATTTCTTTTATGATTAATGTCCAACACTACACATTTTCAGGAGAAATTTATGGTGCATTAATCATCAACAAGGAGGAGGAACAGAAGGAAGAAAGAAAAAGCCTTCTGTTGCTGGCATTTGTCACTTTCAACACCTCTTTATTTTCTGAGACAATTCTTATATTTGCTTTTTCATCAAGACAAATATAGACTTTCTGATCAACAGTCCTAAGTGCCCCAGTAGAAATGCCAGTTTCCCTGGCTCTCCATATCTAAATATTTGCCATAACTGCTCATAACTGAGTATTGAGTCAGTGTCACTTCCTTGGGTATACCAGTATTTTCTGGATTTTTCCCTATTAACAGGCTCGAAATCCAAGCACCAAAATATTAAGGGAATCTCAAGTCTTTTTGTACATCTTTTTGTGCACATAACTCAAGTGCACCATCAAGTTTTGAACCACAATAGCAATTGCTAGATTCACTCTTTGCTTTAATTCCAGCACAGTCATTTCTCCGTTTGTGATCTTTCCACAGCTTTGTATCTTTGCTGTTTGAAAATATCTTCACAGCTTCTTCTTCTTGCCGTACTGTGGCATCAGTACTGCTCCTTTTACTTTTGAGATTGGTTTAAGTTTTATGGTTTACTTCTCCTTCCCTTCATTTTATAATCACTTAGGCTGATCTTCAAGCAGAAACATGCATAGTTTTTCAATGGAACAAAATAACCTTTTCATGTACACTAAAATGATAATCAACCTCAGGGGGCGGCGCCTGTGGCTCAGTGAGTAGGGCGCCGGCCCCATATGCCGAGGGTGGCGGGTTCAAACCCAGCCCCGGCCAAACTGCAACAAAAAAATAGCCGGGCGTTGTGGCGGGTGCCTGTAGTCCCAGCTCCTCGGGAGGCTGAGGCAAGAGAATTGCGTAGGCCCAAGAGTTAGAGGTTGCTGTGAGCTGTGACGCCACGGCACTCTACCCGAGGGTGGTACAGTGAGACTCTGTCTCTACAAAAAAAAAAAAAAAAGATAATCAACCTCAGGATATTTTGCATGTTCAAATGATTTGCCATACTTCTCTTAATTCTTTATTTTATTTTTTTTTTAATTTCAGGTTAATGTGAGGGTACACCCAGGTCAAAATAATTCAATTTATTAGGTAGAGTCCCTCTTGTAGTTATGACCTGCACTCAAAAGATGTGCCAAATACCCACACCATGCCCATTCAGTGGGAGCCTCTACCTGCTTCCGTTCTCCCCCTCCCTTGTTACCTCACCGCCCAACTTGAATTGAAATGAGTTTTTCTCCTATGTTGACATTCATTAAATTGTCTACTAGTTTCATATTAGTATTGAGTACATTGCGTAATTGTTTTTCCATTCTTGTGATACTTTACTAAGAAAACTATGTTTCAACCCCATCCAGGTTAATAAAAAAGATGAGAAGTCACCATCTTTTTATCGCTGAATTGCATTCCATGGTATGCATATACCACAATTTGTTAATCCATTCCTGAGTTGATGGGTATTTAAGTTGTTTCCATATTTTGGTGATTGTAAATTGAGCTGTGATAAATCTAGTGCAAGTTTCCTTATGATAACATGATTTTTTATCTTCTGTGTAGATGCCTAGTGGTGGGATTGTGGGGTCAAAAGGAGATAAAATTTGAGTTCTTTGAGGATGCTTCATACTTCCAATGAGGCTGTATTAATTTGTAGTCCCACCAACAGTGTAAAAGTGTTCCCCCTCTCTCCACATCTACCTCTGCAACTTTAGGACTTTGTGATGTGGCCTAATATTATTAAGGTTAGGTGATATTTTGGGGTGGTTTTGATTTGCATTTCTCTAATGATTAGAGATGATGAGCATTTCTTCATGTTTGGTAGCCATCCATCTGTCTTCCTTAGAGAAGATTCCCAATAATAGATGGGATTGTTAGCTCTTTTTTTGTTGATTGAGTTCTCTGCAGATCCTAGTTATCAAGACTTTGTCAGATGCATAATATGCAAATATTTTTTCTCATTCCGAAGGTTGTCTATTTTCTTTGATTGTCATGTCCTTAACTGTGCAGAAACTTTTCAGTTTAATTAAGTCCCATTTGTTTATTTTTGTTGTTCTTGCGATGGCCACAGAAGTCTTTTTCCCAAAATCTTTCCCTAGGCCAACATCTTCCAGAGTTTTTACAACACTTTCTTCTAGGATTTTTATCGTTTAATGCCTTTAGATTTAAATCTTTTATCCACCTTGAATCAATTTTTGTAAGTGGTGAAAGGTGCGAGTCTAGTTTCAGTCTTTTATGTGTGGTTGTCTCCCAGCACCATTTTTTGAATAGGGATTCTTTACCCCAGTGTACACTCTGATTTATCAGTGATCAAGTGGCTATGAGATGTTAGTTTCATCTCATGGTTTTCTATTTGGTTCCAAATGTCTACATCTCTATTTTTGTGCCAATACCATGCTGTTTTGATCCCTATGGACTTATAATATAGCCTAAAGTATAGGAGGTTGATGCCCCTGGATTTTTATTACTAAGAATTGCAGTGGCTATATGGGTTTTTATCTGGTCCCATGCAATATGAAGAACTCTTTTTTCCATATCTTGAAAGTATAATGTTGGTATTTTAATGGGTATTGCATTGAATCTGTAGATTGCTTTGGGAAGTATAGACATTTTAACAATGTTGATTCTTCTCAGCCAGGAGCATGGTATGCTCTTCCATTGGTTAATGTCTTCTATTTCTTGTCTTAGGGTTTTATAGTTCTCTTTGTAGATGTCTTTCACCTCTTTTTTTAGGTATATTCCTTTCTTCAAAGCTACTGTGAAGGGAATTGTGTTTGTGATTAGCTTCTAAACTTGGCTGATGTTGGCATAATACTGATTTGTATACGAATGTATATTCAGAGACGTTACTATACTTTTCTTTTTTTTGGAGACAGAGTCTCACTTTGTCACCCTAGGTAGAGTGCTGTGACATCATGGCTCACAGAAACCTCAAACTCTTGGGCTCAACCAATCCTCTTGCCTCAGCCTCCCAAGTAGCTGGAACTATAGGCACCTGCCACAATGCCTGGCTATTTTTAGAGATGGGTCTCACTCTAGCTCAGGCTGGTCTTGAACTTGTGAGCTCAGTCAATTCACCCACCTTGGCCTCCCAAAGTGCTAGGACTACAGACATGAGCCACTGCACCCAGCCTGTGACTGTATTTCTTGATCACTTACAGGAGTCTTATGGTTGAGTCTTTGGGGTTCTCTAAGTATAAGATCATATCATCAGGAAAGAGGCATAAAAATACACTTAAACAGAAGGAATAAGTTCTAGTATTTGATAGTATGGTAGGAATATTATAGTTAACAGTAACTTGTACATTTCAAAATAGCTAGAAGAGAAGAATTATAATGTCCCGATACAAAAGAGATATAAGGTCGAGAAAAGATGGCGGACTGAAGCCAGCTTTCAACAAAGGCTCCCATCCAGAAGGAGAGTTAAGGGACAGGAATTTAGTAAGTATCCTGGTGGACTTGAGCCTCACCAAGAGAGAAGGCTGAAGAACGCACATCAACACCGCTGAGGCAAGTTGTGATCACAAGGACGCAAACAAAAGGTACAAAATCCACCACCAAGCGGACGGGAGTCCCCCTCCCCCATGAGACCGGCTCTAGAGCCCCACAATTGAACAAGCGGGCAGAAATTAAAGGCCCTCCCACTACACTCCACGGGAGAGACCTTCTAAAAACTGGACCTACCTCCCCTACTGGGGTGCCGTGGCGTTCTCCTGCCGGACATAGGGCTGAATAAAACTTTGGGAATCCTTTGCCGGCAACCCTGAATCCCCGGTGCTCCCCTCCCGCCCACTGAGGTCTGGAGGCCTGTCCCCCAGGACTTCGGATCCTTGGGTGATTTCTCAAGGGGAGTGGACAGTCCCCGAGTTGCGACTGGTCAGCATTGACTCTGAGGCGCGCCGAGTGAGGAGAGGCACCGGGCTGAGGGGGAGTCACGCCTCGCGGCACTTCCCTGCGGTGCAGTACACCAACCCTCCCCGGGCATACGGGGCCCAAGACTGAATAAGACTCTGGCCTCCCTGCTGAGAGCTGAGAACCCCTACTCTCACTTGGGGTCTGAGGACCTATCCCCCAGCAGTTCGGCTCCTTGGGTGATTTCTCGAGGGGAGTGCACAGTGCCTGAGCTGCGTCCACGTGAGCGAGGAGAGGGCACTCTGCTGAGGGGAAATCAAGCCTTGGCGGCACTTCCCTGCGGTGCAGTGCAGGAGCCCTCCCCGGACCGTAGTATTGCGTGAAACTGAATGAAACTCTAGCTTCCCCCCCCCGACTCTCAATCGGGGTCTGGGGGCCCATCCCCCAAGAGTTCTGATTCTTGGGGGATCTCTTAAGGGGTGTGGACCCAGCACAAACTGCGGCCGCTCAGTGCTGACTCTGGGGCGCGGGACAGAGGAGAAAAGGGTCGCCTGAGTGCCCACACCAGAGCAGCAGTTCCCTGGAGGTAGATCAACAGCCGTTTTTTCTTTAACGGCAGAACGCTCACTTCTGGATATTCTGAGGCCACACCCCCTGTCTCCCTGGGCAACCAGAGGAGGCCACTGGTGACACGGCTCACAAACGCAGAAGCTTCCAGGGCGGGGCCGACCCAGAGAGGTGTTCAGACGCAATTCTCCAGCAGCAAAGACGTTTGAACTCAAAACAGCCCGTCTTCTGTAGGCGACGACAGGAACAGAGACAGAACCTCACAAAGTTGTCTGTTCTGTTCTGTTCTGTTAGCAGCATCCATCAGGGACGGGGCTAAGCCTGAGTGAACACCTCCTTCCCATCACCTGCATCAAACACTCAAAGATGTCAGGCCCCATCTCCTCCTGCTAGATAGCGGCAGTCTGCGGGGGCCTGGCAGACTTCCTTGCGATTCAGGAAGGTGCAAACCCCTGGAGTGTCTGTTCACTGCAGGCAACTGGGTTAGCCATCTGCAGAGATAACAGTGACTGGGTCCGATGGAGGGGCAAAGTGGGGAAGGAGACGTCAACCTTCCCAGACTGCTCTGTTTGCTGGGTGGCTCCTCCTGACTCCACGCTGCACTGGGGTGAGCTGTGTCAGAGGAGTCACCAGGCCCCTGTGATCCAGTTCCCAGAGACCTCTTGAACCCTTCCACCCGAGACAAGTGCCGATTGAGACAGTTGATTCGGACCTTTTGAACTGGGCTAATGGACTGAGGACTTTTCAGGCGGTGTCCTGGGTGTGCGATTGTAGGAAGGTTTGATTCTCCTTTTCCAACTGGGGCCAGAGGTGGGCAGGCGGGGTGACTTAATTGCTGATTTTTCCACACAGCTGAGACTTCAAGCCAGAGTAGAAGTTGCAATAGGATCGAACAGAAACCAGCTGAAAACAAGACAGAACCACTTTGCTCCACCACACCAGACAGGGCCCCAGTCTCTCAGGCCACAACACTGTACGGGCCCTCGATAAAACCCCAGGGGAAAAACCAAAGGGAGTAAACCATGGGGCGGAATCAGCGGAAAAACTCTGGTAACATGAATAACCAGAATAGATCAAGCCCCCCAAGAAAAGATACAGCAGATGTGATTGAAGATCCCATTCATAAACAACTGGCTGAGATGTCAGAAGTCGAATTCAGAATTTGGTTTGCAGACAAGATTAATAAAATGGAATTAGGAATTCGAGGAGAAATTCAAAAACTGTCTCAAGAATTTAACGAATTTAAAGACAAAACCACCAAAGACTTAGACACACTGAAACAAGAACTTACAGCCCTCAAAGATATGAAAAATACAGTAGAATCCCTCAGTAACAGAATGGAGCAAGCAGAAGAAAGGATTTCTGACATTGAAGATAAAGTCTTCGAACGCTCCCAATCTCTCAAAGAGGAAGAGAAATGGAGAGCAAAAACGGATCACTCACTCAGAGAGCTCTCAGATAATTCGAAAAAAAACAACATAAGGGTTATAGGAATTTCGGAGAATGATGAAGTGGCTGCCAAGGGCACAGAGGCCCTTCTACATGAAATTATGAAAGAAAATTTTCCAGACATGCCTAGAGAATCTGAAATTCAGATAGCAGACAGCTTCAGAACCCCAGCACGATTCAACCCCAATAAGCCATCTCACAGACATATCATAATTAGCTTCACTAAAGTTAACATGAAAGAGAAGATTCTCAAAGCAGCCTGGCGAAAGAAAACTATAATGTACAAAGGTAAGAATATTAGAATAACTGCAGATCTCTCTGCTGAAACTTTTCAAGCAAGAAGAGGCTGGTCATCAACTTTTAATCTCCTAAAGCAAAAAAACTTTCAACCCAGGATCTTGTATCCAGCTAAACTGAGTTTCATCTATGATGGAGAAATTAAATACTTCAATGACATTCATATGCTGAAAAAATTTGCCATAAGTAAACCAGCTCTTCAGGATATTCTCAGACCTATCCTCCACAATGACCAACCCAATCCTATACCACAAAAGTAAACTCACTCAGAAACTTCGGATCAAACTCCAACTTCCACACTGGTAAAAGGATTGAAAATGTCCACTGCACCGTTGAAAAACTCGATACCCAAAATTCCACCAGACTTATCAATACTCTCCATCAATGTGAATGGCTTAAACTGTCCTCTAAAGAGGCATAGGTTAGCTGACTGGATACAAAAACTCAAGCCAGATATTTGTTGCATACAAGAGTCACATCTCAACTTAAAAGACAAATACAGACTCAGGGTGAAAGGATGGTCATCCATATTTCAGGCAAATGGTAATCAGAAAAAAGCAGGTGTTGCAATTTTATTTGCAGATACAGTAGGCTTTAAACCATCAAAAGTAAGGAAGGACAAGAATGGTCACTTCATATTTGTTAAGGGTAATACTCAATATGACGAGATCTCAATTATTAATATCTATGCACCCAACCAGAATGCACCTCAATTTATAAGAGAAACTCTAACAGACATGAGTAACTTGATTTCCTCCAGCTCCATAATCGTTGGAGATTTCAACACTCCCTTGGCAGTGTTGGATCGATCCTCCAGAAAGAAGCTGAGCAAAGAAATCTTAGATTTAAACCTAACCATCCAATATTTAGATTTAGCAGACATCTACAGAACATTTCATCCCAACAAAACTGAATACACATACTTCTCATCAGCCCACAGAACTTACTCCAAAATTGATCACATTTTAGGTCACAAGTCTAACCTCAGTAGATTTAAAGGAATAGAAATTATTCCATGCATCTTCTCGGACCATCATGGAATAAAACTTGAATTGAGTAACAACAGGAATCTGCATACCAATACAAAACCATGGAAGTTAAATAACCTTATGCTGAATGATAGCTGGGTCAGAGATGAGATTAAGAAAGAAATCGCCAATTTTTAGGAACAAAATGACAATGAAGACACAAACTATCAGAACCTCTGGGACACTGCAAAGGCAGTTCTAAGAGGGAAATTTATAGCACTGCAAGCCTTCCTCAAGAGAACGGAAAGAGAGGAAGTTAACAACTTAATGGGACATCTCACGCAACTGGAAAAGGAAGAACATTCCAACCCCAAACCCAGTAGAAGAAAAGAAATAACCAAAATTAGAGCAGAATTAAATGAAATTGAAAACAAAAGAATAATACAACAGATCAATAAATCAAAAAGCTGGTTTTTTGAAAAGGTCAATAAAATAGGTAAACCTCTGGCCAACCTAATCAGGAAAAAAAGAGTAAAATCTCTAATATCATCAATCAGAAACAACAAAGACAAAATAACCACAGACTCATCAGAAATCCAAAAAATCCTTAATGAATATTACAAGAAACTTTATTCTCAGAAATATGAAAATCTGAAGGAAATAGACCGATACTTGGAAGCACACCACCTTCCAAGACTTAACTGGAATCAAGTGGAAATGTTGAACAGACCCATATCAAGTTCAGAAATAGCATCAACTATACAAAACCTCCCTAAAAAGAAAAGCCCGGGACCAGATGGTTTCACGTCAGAATTCTACCAAACCTTTAAAGAGGAATTAGTACCTATATTACTCAACCTGTTCCAAAATGTAGAAAAAGAAGGAAGACTACCCAACACGTTCTATGAAGCAAATATCACCCTGATCCCCAAACCAGGAAAAGACCCAACAAGAAAAGAAAATTATAGACCAATATCACTAATGAATATAGATGCAAAAATATTCAACAAGATCCTAACAAACAGAATCCAGCAACACATCAAACAAATTATACATCATGACCAAGTTGGTTTTATCCCAGGGTGTCAAGGCTGGTTCAATATACGTAAATCTATAAATGTAATTCAGCACATAAACAAATTAAAAAACAAAGACCACATGATTCTGTCAATTGATGCAGAAAAAGCTTTTGATAATATCCAGCATCCCTTCATGATCAGAACACTCAAGAAAATTGGTCTAGAAGGGACTTTTCTTAAACTGATAGAGGCTATCTACAGCAAACCCACAGCCAATATCATATTGAATGGAGTTAAATTGGAATCATTTCCACTCAGATCAGGAACCAGACAAGGCTGCCCATTGTCTCCATTGCTTTTCAACATTGTAATGGAAGTTTTAGCCACCGCAATTAGGGAAGAAAAGGCGATCAAGGGTATCCATATAGGGTCAGAAGAGATCAAACTCTCGCTCTTCGCAGATGATATGATTGTGTATCTGGAAAACACTAGGGACTCTACTACAAAACTCCCAGAAGTGATCAAGGAATACAGCAGCATCTCAGGTTACAAAATCAACATTCATAAATCGGTAGCCTTTATATACACCAACAACAGTCAAATTGAAAAAACAGTTAAGGACTCTATCCCATTCACAGTAGTGCCAAAGAAGATGAAATATTTGGGAATTTACCTAACAAAAGACGTGAAAGATCTCTATAAGGAGAACTATGAAACTCTAAGAAAAGAAATAGCTGAAAATGTTAACAAATGGAAAAACATACCATGCTCATGGCTAGGAAGAATCAACATTATTAAAATGTCCATACTACCCAAAGCAATATATAATTTCAACGCACTCCCTATTAAAGCTCCACTGTCATATTTTAAAGATCTTGAAAAAACATTACTTCGTTTTATATGGAATCAGAAAAAACCTCGAATAGCCAAGACATTACTCAGAAATAAAAACAAAACAGGAGGAATCACACTACCAGACCTCAGACTTTACTACAAATCGATAGTGATCAAAACAGCATGGTATTGGCACAAAAACAGAGAAGTAGATATCTGGAACAGAATAGAGAACCAAGAGATGAATCCAGCTACTTACCGCTATTTAATTTTTGACAAGCCAATTAAAAACATTCAGTGGGGAAAAGATTCCCTATTTAACAAATGGTGCTGGGTGAACTGGCTGGCAACCTGTAGAAGACTGAAATTGGACCCACACCTTTCACCATTAACTAAGATAGACTCTCATTGGATTAAAGATTGAAACTTAAGACATGAAACTATAAAAATACTAGAGGAGAATGCAGGGAAAACCCTTGAAGAAATTGGTCTGGGTGAGTATTTCATGAGGAGAACCCCCCGGGCAATTGAAGCAGCTTCAAAAATACACTACTGGGACTTGATCAAACTAAAAAGCTTCTGCACAGCTAAGAACACAGTAAGCAGAGCAAGCAGACAGCCCGCAGAATGGGAGAAGATATTTGCAGGGTATAACTCTGAGAAAGGTTTAATAACCAGAATCCACAGAGAACTCAAACGCATCAGCAAGAAAAAGCAAGGGATCCCATCGCAGGCTGGGCAAGGGATTTGAAGAGAAACTTCTCTGAAGAAGACAGGCGCACGGCCTTCAGACATATGAAAAAATGCTCATCATCTTTAATCATCAGAGAAATGCAAATCAAAACTACTTTGAGATATCATCTAACTCCAATGAGACTAGCCTATATCACAAAATCTCAAGACCAGAGATGTTGGCGTGGATGTGGAGAAAAGGGAACACTTCTGCACTGCTGGTGGGAATGCAAATTAATACATTCCTTTTGGAAAGATATATGGAGAACACTCAGAGATCTAAAAATAGATCTGCCATTCAATCCTGTAATTCCTCTGCTGGGCATATACCCAGAAGACCAAAAATCACAACATAACAAAGATATTTGTACCAGAATGTTTATTGCAGCCCAATTCATAATAGCTGAGTCATGGAAAAAGCCCAAGTGCCCATCGATCCACGAATGGATTAATAAATTGTGGTATATGTATACCATGGAATACTATGCAGCCTTAAAGAAAGATGGAGACTTTACCTCTTTCATGTTTACATGGATGGAGCTGGAACATATTCTTCTTAGTAAAGTATCCCAAGAATGGAAGAAAAAATACCCAATGTACACAGCCCTACTATGAAACTAATTTGGGACTCTCACATGAAAGCTATAACCCAGCTACAACTTAACAATAGGGGGAAGTGGGAAAGGGGGGGGTGGGTAGAGGGAGGGGGATCGGTGGGATCACACCTGTGGTGCATATTACAGGAGTATTTGCGAAACTTGGTAAATGTAGAATGTAAATGTTTTGGCACAGTAACTGAGATAACGCCGGAAAGGCTATGTTAACCACTGTGATAAAAATGTGTCAAATGGTTTATGAAGTGAGTGTATGATGCCTCATAATCATATCATTGTATACAGTTACGATTTAATAAAAAAATTAAAAAAAAGAGATATAAATGCTTGACGTGATAGATATACCAATTACCCCAATTTGATCATTACAGATTATATGTAGGTATCAAAATATCATTTGTGTCCCCCAAACATGTACAACTATCAATTTTAGAAGTGATGGAGCGGCACCTGTGGCTCAGTTAGTAGGGTGCCGGCCCCATATGCCGAGGGTGGCGGGTTCAAACCCAGCCCGGGCCAAACTGCAACCAAAAAATAGCCGGGCGTTGTGGCGGGCGCCTGTAGTCCCAGCTGCTCGGGAGGCTGAGGCAAGAGAATCGCGTAAGCCCAAGAGTCAGAGGTTGCTGTGAGCCGTGTGACTCCATGGCACTCTACCCGAGGGCGGTACAGTGAGACTCTGTCTCTACAAAAAAAAAAAAAAAAATTAGAAGTGATGTTTAAAGTAATTTATGCATATCTTGTTAAAATTTTAAAGGCTGAAAACACTGTTCAATGTTAAACCCAAGTGATCTTTTTTTCAATTCAATTCCAGAAAGCCATAGGTGTCTACTATGTATAAAGAAATGTGCTCATACAACAGAGGATACAAAGATAAGTAAGTCAGAGTCCTGGCCTAAGACGGGACTAAATGACATCTTTCATGTCATTTTCAACAAGCAAGGGAGTAATCTATCAATAAAGATCTATAATAATCATAATGTATTCTGAAAAATGATTATCAAAAATGCTTTTCATGATTTAGAGGAGGAGGAAGTTGTTTTTACAAAAAGCTGTTAGGAAGTACACAATATTTAGAAAGATGCTATAACATAAACACCCTCAACTTATCACAGCCCTCTATAGAATAATAGAGGTTCTGGGAAGAAGGATAGGCATGCAAGTCTGAAAACCAATAAATACCAGAATTAAAATTATCTTTTTAAATAAAGCAGTGGGTGGATTAAAGCAATTTACCTTACACCAAAAATTAGCTTTGTTTAATCACTCCACAGTGCTTATATACATCACATTATACCCCATTTATACAATTTGCAAATTTATTTTTTTTTAAATGGCAGAAAACATTTTGTGGTGTGTTATCTCGAAGCCTTCTCTCCTGGAGCCCTCTTTTTCTTCTCCAGCTCATGAGACATTTATCTGGTAAGGTCCCACAAACTTGTTTGAGTCCTACCAAGTGTCATATCAATAGGTTTCTTTAGAAATGTTGTCTTTGGAGACATTGAACCAGTTAAATCTCCAGTGTGAGATAAAAAGGTAGAGAAATGAGCCCAATGACCAGCATTGTTAGGGTAAGCACAAGAAGGGATTTTGAGAATCCCCATTCAGTTTTGGAAGACCTTCGCTTCATCATTCTTCTCAATATGGCAGTTTCCCTCAACTTGTGCTGTTTGATAACCTGGAATTTAGAGCCTCTCTTGCTATTATATTAATAGTTTACATTTAATAAAGTACAACATATCCTCACAAGACTAGTTTCCAGTGTCATTCTGGGATAATTGGCCTCTAGAATTCATAGAGGAGAAAATGGGGCTGGGGCTTAGTAGTTCATTGTACAAGGCTTTTTAAACAATTCCTTTAAACACTATTCAGTACCTCCACTCAGCATATCTGAGCTACCTGAAGTCCTGAGCCTTTTGTCAGCAATTCAAGTCAGAATGCTTTTCATGGCATCCTTCTGCCAGCACTTGCTATTAGAAAAGAGACAAGAACTATATTTGTTTCCTAGATTCTGAAGATGTGCTGATATTTTTCCACTGTTGTCTCATCTCCCACCTTCTTTCTCCCTGTTTCTCTAATGAACCAAATTAAAATGAGAAGAATTCCTTAAAAATTATTAACCTTCAAAGATGAACACTTACAACCCACTGTAATTAAGCATTTATGTATCTTCCTTTTTCCCAGGTTTTGTAAGCTTTTATTCAGTAATATTCACTCAATTTCGATTTCTATTTTGAAATACAAATGGTTTGACATTTTACTTCTCAGATCAATAGTTTTACTGTTCTCTTCCCCTCCCTGTTTTCCAGCAACCTGATTTTTATCAATTATCTGGTTCTTAGCTTTAACAGTATAAAATTTAATGTAAACTATTAATACAATAGCAAGTAGGGCTGAACATGGTGGTTCACGCCTGTAATCCTATCACTCTGGGAGGCTAAGGTGGATTACTCAAGCTCAGGAGTTCAAGACCAGCCTTAGCAACAGCAAGACCCCATCTCTATTAAAAATAGAAAAGTTAGCCAAGGCACCTGTAGATCCAGCTACTCAGGCAGCTGAGGCAGGAGGATCACTTGAACCCAGGAGTTTCAGGTTGCTGTGAGCTAGGCTCATGCCATGGCACGCTAGCCTAGGGCAACAGAGTAAGACTCTGTCCAAATATTAATAATAATAATAATACAATAGTGAGTAATGTGATCTCTCAGGTATAAAAGATGAGGAGCACAATTATAAACTCTAACAATATAGAAATGATATTACTTCCAGTATCTTTCTCCTTTTCCTTCTATATTTAGTTATAAAACAGAATGTGAATGCCCAAATGTATTAGTCAATACAAATCCTGAGGTTTTTTTCTTTACTATAGCCTTTTTTCCAGTCATTTTATCTGACTGAATTTAATGATTAATAGTTTTTTTTTTCTTTTTTTTTTTTTGTTGAAGTTTGGCCAAGGCTGGGTTTGAAACTGCCACCCTCGGTATATGGGGCTGGTGGCCTACTCACTGAGCCACAGGTGCCGCCCAATTATTGATAGTTTTTAAGGAAAGGGCTCATTCCCTGAGATCTAGAATGTTCACTTAAAAATACTTGTAGGTATTTCTCCAAACTTTTATTCAAAAAGGGAAGGAAAGTACTCAAGGAAATAAAGTATGACTCAAGAATTTTATATGCATCAACCACTCTTCAAGAAGTAGTGAATTTGAAGAATGAAGGCAGTCTTTTTTCTAGAAAGCTTTCAAGTTAGAAGGCCACACCATGACCTAGGAAGAAAGACAATCAGTAAAGTTATTAGATTTCAGTGATGACCATTCTGTGTCCAAGAGACAAAATAAATCTTTAGACAGCCAGGCAAAATATTGTCATTCACAACCAAAAGAAAAATAAAACTTGAGGCTATAAATTAATGCTTAATTTGAAACCATTAAAAGTACTGCATAATGGCCCAGAACAAATAAAGGGATAAAAAGAATTTAAGATAATGAGAAGAGATAAACTAGGGAGTTCCAATGTATGCGCAATTGTATCTTTTTTCATTTTTTCCTATCACTTGCTGTAATTTTAGCAGCACCTACCTTCTTTAAAATTTCCTTTTAATTTGGGGGTGGGTGGGTTTCTTCCATTTAAAAATGTGAGCTGGTAGGGCTTAGAAAGCATCTTTCCTGTGTCAATATATTTTCTATGAACTCTTATATGTCTACTCTGCACTATTGTTTTAGGGAGACAATTGCTTTAAGTCTTCTTGTTTAAGGCAAAACATTTGCTTTTATTTCTTTGTAGTAATATCTTTTGCATTAGTCTGCCACATGGTATTCCCATTCCTTTCTTCAAAAAAGCTCTCTTCTATTTGGGTGCTCTGTATATGTGTTTCTTCTTTTATAAGTATCTATTTATAAAATTGTTTTTAAAAAAATACAAAAAAGAAAGCTCTCTTCCAACAGCCAAAATCATTTGCACATTTGCGGTGAATGGGTTAGACCTTACTCAAGACAAGGAAAATTTTTACCCAGTTGATATAGATTTTGTATAAGGAAATTCCATGGCTACCTGTTCTCCCAGCAGCCACATGGACAAAATGTGGGTTCAGCTTTACCAATGTCCCCTGAAAGAACCAGGGAAACTTTTACAGACAGGCTGTGCTTTCCATTATTACAAATTAATCAAGGAATTATAGGTTTAGGGTGTGTTTCTTACCTTAGAGAAGTGAATTTTGCCAGCCCTTATTGATCTATAATCACAAGAGACCTCTCTTCATTTCCTCCCACATGTATCCCAGTTTGATTATCACTTCTGGTACTCACTCCACCCATTTGTGGTTAATGTTTTTAGGGAGAGAAGAAGTCCACTAAGATGGGTCACACATTTTTCTTCACTTTTCTGGCTGTGTTTGGATGATTTCAAGGAGGACAGAGAAATGCCACCTTTACATCTACTTTTTCAGACCCAAATAGTTCCAGAATGAGAATTCTTGGTAATCTTTCAGAAAGCTGAAGTAGTATAAGGTTCAGAGACCTCCTTCCCCTCTTGTACATTTTCAAATGTTACCCAGATCTGTAGTAAAGCAGAAACAAGACAACAGAAAAATCTGCATAATCCAGCCAAGCTTTTGAATAAAGTTTCTTTGGTATATTTCTTTTAAACAGTCAATTTGAGGCAGGGCATACATGAACATCTCTCTACATTTAACACACTTAACATCCTTCCAAATTCTGTATATCTTTTATAACTATGAATCTTACATCTCCAAAATATGATAGAATTGTATTCTCAAGAAATTTTTCCTATCCATAGAAGGAGTGGGAAGAGCAGAGAATGATCACTTTACTATTGACAGCAAGAGCTCAGCATTCAGTGATAGTGTAGGCTGTTATGGGGACTGTACCCTATTATAATAGAGACAACTGGCCCCAAGAGGGAAACCATGTTGGAAATTATAAGAAATTGGGTTCTTGGCTCAGTGCCTGTGGCTCAAGCGGCTAAGACGCCAGCCACATACACCTGAGCTTGTGGGTTCCAATCCAGCCTGAGCTCACCACAACAATGATGGCTGCAACCAAAAAATAACCGGGTGTTGTGGCAGGCATCTGTGGTCCCAGCTACTTGGGTGACAGAGGCAGGAAAATTGCTTAAGCCCAGGAGTTAGAAGTTGCTGTGAGCTGTGATGCCATGGCACTCTACCCAGGGTGACAGCTTGAGGCTCTGTCTCAAAAGAAAAAAAGGAAAAAGAAAAGAAAAGAAATTGGCTTATCGAGGGTTTCTAAACTAAATTCCATCGCCATTTAGACCTTCACCCTTTACACCAGATTTGAAGAAGAGAAAATTATCTTGTCTATTTAAGTTGAACAAGCCCAATAATATCACTTCCCCAAAATAAAGTGTTTCTGAAGAGCCTTCAAGAGGTTGGAGTGAATAGGAAAAAAAAAAAGGGAAAGATGATATTCTAAAGTTTATTAGTTTTCTTTCTGAGAAACTCAAACTAAGAGAGGTCCATTTAAAAAAAAAAAAAAAACTTAAGGAAAAGGCTTATAGGAGGGCAGTGCCTGTGGCTCAGTGGGTAGGGTGCCGGCCCCATATACTGAGGGTGGCAGGTTCGAACCCGGCCCTGGACAGCTAAAAACAGCAATGAGAATAGCAACAAAAAATAGTCAAGCATTGTGGCGGGCACCTGTAGTCCCAGCTACTTGGGAGGCTGAGGCAAGAGAATTGCTTAAGCCCATGAGTTGGAGGTTGCTGTGAGCTATGACGCCACAACACACTACCAAGGGTGACAAAGTGAGATTCTGTCTCAAAAAAAAAAAAAAAAAGAAAGAAAAGAAAAAGGCTTATATGATACTTAAAGAAAGTATCATACTGATACCTGAATTTCGTCTTCAGTAGGTTCTCGGTCTCGGTAATTCGAAGAATGAATCCACAGACCACAGATCAGTGGTAGACAGGATTTATTTACAGAAAATAATACAAAAACACCAAAGCTCCTGGCAGAGAGAAACAACCCAAGTTGAGGGAAAAAAGCTCTCTCTCTGGACTCTTTGTCCAGGATTATATATAGTCGCATGGGTTCCTTGTAGTTATATGAGGCCAGGAAATGAATGGACACAATCCTTTCTGCCGGGGCAAGGTGAATAAGTACATTAATGAATGAATGCAGGCCGTTCTGCTGGGGCAAGGTGAATGAATGTAATAATGAATGGACGCAGTCCATTCATGGAATTGAGGCCTAGAAACTTACATGAAATTGACCTAGGCATAGGACATGGGGTTCCCTGTTCAGTCATAAGTGCAAGGGGAAGGAGACACCAAAGCACTAGGACTGAGGCGGCAGGTCCTCCAGCTCAGCTCGGCTGAGCTCGCTGGGGCGCAACCTGTCCCGTATCAATTCTCTCTCTCTGAGTAGAAACTCTAACTCTAAAAGGGTGAAGACTCAATGTAACTGCTTCCTGCTGAATAAGGCGATGATAGAAGGGGGCAGTTAGAATTTCTCCAGAGGGAGAGCCATCCAGGGGTTTGCAATGGAATCAGGTCTTGGACTGGAACCATCTTTACTGTGTGTGGCTTGATGACATCATTTCTGGAAAACACAAATCTGATTAGCACATTAAAAGGCAAGGGTAAAACGGTGAGAGGAGGGGCTTAATTACAGTGTTAGGTTAGAAGAACAAAGTCAATGATGTTAAAAGAAAACTATACTAACACCTTCCTTGCTGTCTTCTAAACACTAACTTTAAGCTCACAAGTGTAGGTAGACTGTGGTTGATTCTCTTCATGGTCTGTTTCTGTAGGAGGTGGTGGGGTTCCAGGATTTTACTCGTGAATGGTATATCCAGGAATCTATTCCCATAACTTTAACAGCTATAGAGGAAGACAAGATAACAGAAAAGGGACCTTCCCAAGTTGGGGTTAGGGAAGGTGAATTGAAGGTAAGAGTTTTGATCATGACTAGATCTCCAGGAGAGAAAAGCTCTTTTTGTGTTTAATGTGAAAATATAGTTGGGAGGTTTTTAAAGATTTGTTGAAATTTAGCTAAAGAACTAATATGTTTTACTAATTCTGTAGTTTCTTGATCTAATAATAAATCATTAGTTTAAAAGGCTCTTCCATATAATAATTCAAATGGGCTACAACTGAGTTTCTGCTCTAATAAGGGAAGGCATAGAATAGGTTCTTGTCCCATATTTATACAAATGGTTGTTCTCGCTTTAGTTAGTATGTCCCACCCCCAAAGGAGAGCAGGACTTTCAGGTATGATTAGGAAGGCATGAGAGAACAGCCAGTCACTCCAATTGTAGCTTAAAGGTTGAGAGAAAAATTTGGTAACCGGCTTTCCAGACACCCCCTATATAGTTACAAATTTGGGGAGTAAAAGACTAGGGTTAGAGAGGAGTACAGAAAAGGTTGCTCCAGTGTCCAGATGAAATTCTGTCTCCTGGCCCTCCACTATGAGGCAGACCCGGGGCTCTTGAGGGGTGATGACACATGCTGGAGCCATGAGAATCTGCCCCAGGCACTCTCAGTCCAGTTTGGGCACTGATGGGATCACTGCCCCAAGAGGCCTTCACCTCTGAGGACAGGCCACCATCCAGTGGTCACTCTTGCATTTTGGACATGGGCCCGGTGGCTTGCCCAGCTGGTGGTGCTGCTAGGGGCAATCTCTCCTGAAGTGGCCAGTCTGACAACATTGGCAGCACTTGTTCTTAGCTCCTCTGGCTACCCTCTGCCTCTGAATGGTGCTCATTTGTTAGAGTGCCATTAGTAGAGCTGCCATTCTTTTTTTTTTTTTACTCCTTCTTTTTCCTCCTCTTTCTTCTGATCTCAGTTATAAAAGATCATAGAGGCTGTTTTAAGAAGATTCTCCAGGTTATGATCTGGGCCTAGAGCCAAATTCTGCAGTTTTCTTTGAATGTCTAGGGTTGCCTGAGTGATAAATTTGTTTTTTCAAATAACTTAGCCCTCTAAGGAGTCAGGTGTTAACTGATTATGTTTTCTCATCACCTCCCTAAGCCACTCAAGAAAGGCTGAGGGACTCTCATTTTGCCTCTGGTAAATAGTAGACAACTTAGAATAGTTCATAGGCTTTTTCTTGGATTGACGTAAACCTTCCAGGATACATGTTAGAAATACATGTTTACACCACCAGTCACCTTGTTTCTAAGGGTCCCATTCAGGATCCTCAAAGGGAACTGCCTGTCTTCCCGTGGGGTATCTGTCCCTTTCCTCAGGAGACATCCTGCCATCAGTATTGTACATGAACCACAAATTATCCCACTTTCTAACTTCCTCCAAGGCTTCATTTTTCTCATTAAAAGTTAAAGTTTGATCTAGTAGTAACATTACATCTCTTCAAGAAAGGTCAGAGCTTTGTCCTAACCCTTGGAGAACATCCGTGTATCTATCAGGGTCATCAGAAATTTTTCCTAAATCAACCTTAATTTGTTTTAAATCTCCCAGAGAAAACAAAGTATATACTCTCACACTTCCCCTTTCACTACCCACAGTCTCAACCAAGGGACATAACGAAGGATATGGTTGCCTTCTGGGGGTCCCAGTTGGACCAGAAAAAAACTCTTGGGACAGCCTCCCTCCTGGGGTTTTCTGAATGCACAAAAGAAGGTGCAGGAGAAATAAATGGTGGGTTTGAACTAGGTGGTAAGAGCATCTGTCTTGGGAATCCCTGACCATTTGGGGAAGTTACTACAGCCAGAAGAGCTGAATCTATCTGACAGGTCTTACACAGTTGGGGGTTGTTCCTGAGGGAAAAAAAAGTTTGCACATATGTAATTCAGACCATTTCCTTTCTTGTTTACCATAATTTGGAGTACCTTCTGGTAGCTATCATTCACCATTGGAGAGCCAATACCAAGGTCAGGCCTGGGTGCAGAAGAAAAGCATACATTCTTTATTCAGTGTCTGGGGATCAAACATGTCCCAACATAGCCCAGCAGAGTGTTCTGGCAGCACAGGCCAAAATTTCAGGTATCTGGGAACCTGTTCCCACCTGATGACAGTTCTCTTGGCAAGAGAATGTTACCTGGGTGTTCTCTTAAAGAGAGAATGTTACCCATCTGTGGGAAAGAACAAATGTCCAGCATCTTAATCAATCCCACCCTGTATTCTCGGGTTGTCAAAGCATGCTCTGACCAACCCAAGAAGCCTTCCGGCCAAACAAAAGGAAGCATCCTTCCAGTGCTTGGGGAAGAATCCCTGAGGAGAGTGGCCTCCTCAGCCCCTGCGCTTGTCTAGATTTAGCCACTCTTACCAGTGTAGCACTTAGTTCTACACTTCTGGTTCTCCTGTGCTTATTACTTGCCAGCAGCACAGCCCAAGAAATCAGATATCAGGGAGCTTGGTCCCACCTGATACAAGTTCTGCCCCTTTCTGCACCTGCCCCACGATATCAATCAAAGTGGGGGTGAGCCCCACCCTGGAGAAAATGGCTGTGTGGTGCTTGCACACTTAACCTTTTATAATTTCTACAAGCTTTTTCCAAATTCCCAGTAACAAAGGAAAATAAGCTTTCTGTCATGAGCAGGTCTTAAATGCTAGGTTTTCCAACCTCCCTTTCCTTCCCAAAGTTAGCAAGGCAACAATAATTAAACTCAATGACAAATCAGGGTTGAGAGACACTTTGAAACTTTTGTATCACAATTAGTTACAATTAGCCAAAGTCTTAAAGAAACCTGGAATTATTTTAAACTTTCCCATTTACACCAATAAACTAGAAGCAATCAAATACCCAGGGTATTTGTTGCCTTTCTTCATTTTCAAGATACTGAACTATAGCTGAGGGTTTAGGGCCATTCTTGCCTTGGGGAGTTGCCCAGGCCTCTGGTTGCCCAGAGAAGCAATACAGAGGAGTCATCTTGCCCTTTGTTTGGAGCTGACTTCTAGTTAACAAAGTTTAGCCTTTTTTCTCAGACACATAAAAACACCAATTGAATTTAATTTTGCAATGAAAAGCAATAAAAAGGACCTTACAGCACACCTAAAACATTAGAAGCACACTTAAAACATCTGAAAAGTACCAGAATAAACCAGTACAAAATTAACTAAACATATTAAGTAATCCTTTACCAACATTCAAACAAAGCATGTAAACTACAAGGAGAGAGAGAAAAGCAAAAGAGGACTATAGAGATAAATAGGAAAAGTTTGGGACCATGGAAGAGAAGAGAAGATAGGAAAAGCTGGGAGAGCACGATTTTCAGAAGGCCCTTCTGTATCCTGGGGTCAGAACCATTGCTGGGGACCCCAGGACTTCTGGGTGCTACTTCTTTGCTCAGCTCTCAACCAGAGAAAAGGAGTAAATATAGAACAATTTCAAAAGCTTTCTAACATTCCCTTCAGCTCCTTTCTGGAGCCAAGAGGAATTAGAAAGTTCGTTCCCCAACAGCCTCTTGCCTGAAGGTCAGCAGCACACTATGCACATTTACCTGCTGACAGGCATCAAAATTATTAGTCTCCATTATTATAACTATAGAGAAAGCAGGATAGAAGTAATTGGTCCCATTGCTTACCACAGGTCGTCTTCTATCCTGGATGGGCCCCCAAAATATGATACCAGAATTTTGTCTTACGCAGGTTCTTGGTTTTGGTGATTCAAAGAATGAATCCATGGACCATAGATCAGTGGTAAGATTTATTTTACAGAAAAGAATACAAAAACAAAAGCTCCTGGCAGAGAGAAACAACGCAAGTTGGAGGAAAAAAGCTCTCTCTCTCTGAGCTCTTTGTCCAGGGGTATTTATAGTCACATGGGTTCCTTGTAGTTACAAGAGGCCAGGAAATGAATGGATACAGCCCTTTACACCAGGGAAAGGTGAATTAGTGCATTAATGAATGAATACAGGCCCTTCCTCTGGGGCAAGGTGAATGAATGTAATAACGAAAGGACACAGTCCATTCATGGAATTGAAGCCTAGGAAACTTACATGAAATTGACCTAGGCATAGGAAATGGGGGTTCCCTGTTCAGTCATAAGTGCAAGAGGAAGGAAACACCAAGGCACTATTATGAGGAGGACCCCCCGGGCAATTGAAGCAGCCTCAAAAATACACTACTGGGACCTGATCAAACTAAAAACTTCTGCACTGCCAAAAACACAGCAAGTAGAGCAAGTAGACAGCCCTCAGAATGGGAGAAAATATTTGCAGGTTATGTCTCCAACAAAGGTTTAATAACCAGAATCCACAGAGAACTCAAACATATAAGCAAGGAAAGAACAAGTGATCCCATCGCAGGCTGGGCAAGGGATTTGAAGAGAAACTTCTCTGAAGAAGACAGGCGCACAGCCTACAGACATATGAAAAAATGCTCATCATCCTTAATCATCAGAGAAATGCAAATGAAAACTACCTTGAGATACCATCTAACTCCAGTAAGATTAGCCCATATCACAAAATCCCAAGAAAAGAGATGTTGGCGTGGATGTGGAGAAAAGGGAACACTTCTACACTGCTGGTGGGAATGCAAATTAATACATTCCTTTTGGAAAGATGTTTGGAGAAAACTTAGTGATCTAAAAATAGATCTGCCATTCAATCCTATAATTCCTCTACCAGGTATATACCCAGAAGACCAAAAATCACATTATAACAAAGATATTTGTACCCAAATGTTCATTGCAGCCCAATTCATAATTGCTAAGTCATGGAAAAAGCCTAAGTGCCCATCGATCCAAGAATGGATTAATAAATTGTGGTATACACCCTGATCCCCAAACCAGGAAAAGACCCAACAAGAAAAGAAAATTATAGACCAATATCACTAATGAATATAGATGCAAAAATATTCAACAAGATCCTAACAAACAGAATCCAGCAACACATCAAACAAATTATACATCATGACCAAGTTGGTTTTATCCCAGGGTCTCAAGGCTGGTTCAATATACGTAAATCTATAAATGTAATTCAGCACATAAACAAATTAAAAAACAAAGACCATATGATTCTCTCAATTGATGCAGAAAAAGCTTTTGATAATATCCAGCATCCCTTCATGATCAGAACACTCAAGAAAATTGGTCTAGAATGGACTTTTCTTAAACTGATAGAGGCTATCTACAGCAAACCCACAGCCAATATCATATTGAATGGAGTTAAATTGGAATCATTTCCACTCAGATCAGGAACCAGACAAGGCTGCCCATTGTCTCCATTGCTTTTCAACATTGTAATGGAAGTTTTAGCCACCGCAATTAGGGAAGAAAAGGCGATCAAGGGTATCCATATAGGGTCAGAAGAGATCAAACTCTCGCTCTTCGCAGATGATATGATTGTGTATCTGGAAAACACTAGGGACTCTACTACAAAACTCCTAGAAGTGATCAAGGAATACAGCAGCGTCTCAGGTTACAAAATCAACATTCATAAATCGGTAGCCTTTATATACACCAACAACAGTCAAATTGAAAAAGCAGTTAAGGACTCTATCCCATTCACAGTAGTGCCAAAGAAGATGAAATATTTGGGAATTTACCTAACAAAAGACGTGAAAGATCTCTATAAAGAGAACTATGAAACTCTAAGAAAAGAAATAGCTGAAAATGTTAACAAATGGAAAAACATACCATGCTCATGGCTGGGAAGAATCAACATTATCAAAATGTCCATACTACCCAAAGCAATATATAATTTCAACGCACTCCCTATTAAAGCTCCACTGTCATATTTTAAAGATCTTGAAAAAACATTACTTCGTTTTATATGGAATCAGAAAAAACCTCGAATAGCCAAGACATTACTCAGAAATAAAAACAAAACAGGAGGAATCACACTACCAGACCTCAGACTTTACTACAAATCGATAGTGATCAAAACAGCATGGTATTGGCACAAAAACAGAGAAGTAGATATCTGGAATAGAATAGAGAACCAAGAGATGAATCCAGCTACTTACCGCTATTTGATTTTTGACAAGCCAATTAAAAACATTCAGTGGGGAAAAGATTCCCTATTTAACAAATGGTGCTGGGTGAACTGGCTGGCAACCTGCAGAAGACTGAAATTGGACCCACATCTTTCACCATTAACTAAGATAGACTCTCATTGGATTAAAGATTGAAACTTAAGACATGAAACTATAAAAATACTAGAGGAGAATGCAGGGAAAACCCTTGAAGAAATTGGTCTGGGTGAGTATTTCATGAGGAGAACCCCCCGGGCAATTGAAGCAGCTTCAAAAATACACTACCGGGACTTGATCAAACTAAAAAGCTTCTGCACAGCTAAGAACACAGTAAGCAGAGCAAGCAGACAGCCCTCAGAATGGGAGAAGATATTTGCAGGGTATAACTCTGACAAAGGTTTAATAACCAGAATCCACAGAGAACTCAAACGCATCAGCAAGAAAAAAACAAGGGATCCCATCGCAGGCTGGGCAAGGGATTTGAAGAGAAACTTCTCTGAAGAAGACAGGCGCACGGCCTTCAGACATATGAAAAAATGCTCATCATCTTTAATCATCAGAGAAATGCAAATCAAAACTACTTTGAGATATCATCTAACTCCAATGAGACTAGCCTATATCACAAAATCTCAAGACCAGAGATGTTGGCGTGGATGTGGAGAAAAGGGAACACTTCTGCACTGCTGGTGGGAATGCAAATTAATACATTCCTTTTGGAAAGATATATGGAGAACACTCAGAGATCTAAAAATAGATCTGCCATTCAATCCTGTAATTCCTCTGCTGGGCATATACCCAGAAGACCAAAAATCACAACATAACAAAGATATTTGTACCAGAATGTTTATTGCAGCCCAATTCATAATTGCTAAGTCATGGAAAAAGCCCAAGTGCCCATCGATCCACGAATGGATTAATAAATTGTGGTATATGTATACCATGGAATACTATGCAGCCTTAAAGAAAGATGGAGACTTTACCTCTTTCATGTTTACATGGATGGAGCTGGAACATATTCTTCTTAGTAAAGTATCCCAAGAATGGAAGAAAAAATACCCAATGTACACAGCCCTACTATGAAACTAATTTGGGACTCTCACATGAAAGCTATAACCCAGCTACAACTTAACAATAGGGGGAAGTGGGAAAGGGGGGGGTGGGTAGAGGGAGGGGAATCGGTGGGATCACACCTGTGGTGCATATTACAGGGGTATTTGCGAAACTTGGTAAATGTAGAATATAAATGTTTTGGCACAGTAACTGAGATAACGCCGGAAAGGCTATGTTAACCACTGTGATAAAAATGTGTCAAATGGTTTATGAAGTGAGTGTATGATGCCCCATAATCATATCATTGTATACAGTTATGATTTAATAAAAAAATTTAAAAAAAAATAAATTGTGGTATATGTACACCATGGAATATTATGCAGCCTTAAAGAAAGATGGAGACTTTACCTCTTTTGTGTTTACATGGATGGAGCTGGAACATATTCTTCTTAGTAACATATCTCAAGAATGGAAGAAAAAGTATCCAATGTACTCAGCCCTACTATGAAACTAATTTCATATGAAAGCTATAACCCAGTTATAACCTAAGAATATGGGGAAGGGGGAGAAGGAGGGGAGTGAGGGGGGAGGGTGATTGGTGAGATTACAGTGTGTCTTACAAGGGTACATGTGAAACTTAGCAAATGTCTTAACACAAAAACTAAGAAAATGCCAGGAAGGCTATGTTAACCAGTGTGATGAAAATATGTCAAATGGTCTATAAAACCAGTGTATGGTGCCCCATGATGGCCTTAATGTACACAGCTATGATTTAATAATAAAAAAAAGAAAATTTAGAATAACTGAAACTATAAATTTCTTGTGGAAATGCAAAATGATACAACTGCTTTAGAGAACAGTCATACAATTTATTAGATCATGAAATATATACTTACCACAAAAAAAAAAAGAAACATCAAGGCACTGGTGTCTCCCCAGCAGTTGTTAGGCCCTCTGGCTACTAAAGCCTCTGTTGGGGGTAGGAGGGGCTTGCCTACCCTCCAGCCCCCTGGTTCCTCTGCCGGCTGCCACTGCCAACACGGCCAGGGCTGAGGTGGCGGGTCCTCCAGCTCAGCTCAGCTCAGCTGGCTGGGGCGTCACCTGTCCTGTATCAATACCACAGCAAGAAAGGTAAGAAGGGAGAGTCAAAAGGAGGGTTTATTACCAAATTTGAGGCATCAGTTCTATAAAATTGCCCCATTTGGTGTCAAGGGCAACCATCTTCTCAGGGGCTGTACAAATAGCTACTTTTTTCCTAGGAGAAAGAGGAAGATTTTCTCCATGAACTATCTTTCATTGATTAAAATTTCAGCCCATGCTGCATTATCTCCTGTGTAATACTCTAATTTTCCTATGCTTTGGCGTCTGAGAGGCATGCTGTGAGAGTAAGAGATAAGAACTCTGTCTTAGGCATAGAGATGTTATTAGGTTGCACCTGCATGAAATTAGAATCCATGTAGAGTTGTTGACTGGGCCTTTGTTCCAGCAACATGTGCTCCTGTTGAGGCAGCATAATAATAAAAGGATCAATCCATGCAGAAGTTATAACAATCTTGTCCCAAGCAACAAAGCCTCAAAATACATAATGCAATAACTGAAAGAGAAAAAGCAAAAATTAGACAAACTCACAACTACAGTTGTGGACTTCAACACTCCCTCTCAGAAACTGATAGAACTAGACAGAAATCAGCAAAGATATAGAGGAGTTGAGCAGCATAGTCAACCAACAGGATCTAATATAATAAAATATCTAAAATAAAACACACTAGCCCACCACTCAATATATACTTTTCCCCCAAATTCCAAAAGGGTATTCACTAAGATAGACCATATGTTTGACCATAGTATAAATTTTAAAGAATCAATCAAAGTCATACAGTCTTTCTCTCTAACCACAGTGTAATAAAACCCAAGAAGAAAAAACCATGAAGAAAACACAAATGTTTCTAAATATGTGAAAAATAAGCATTTAGAAGTCTAAATAAACCATGGGTCAAGTATGAAGTTAAGGCAAATGAAATATAGAAATTAATGACAAATTAAAATGCAGCATGCTAAAATGCTAAGAGAAGTTTACAGCACTAGATGTTTACATTAGGAATGAGAAAAGGTCTTAAAACACTAACCTAAGTTCTTACTTTAAGAAGCTAGAAAAAGGCTCGGCACCCATAGCTCATTGGTTACGGCGCTGGCCAACCTGGGGCTGGCAGGTTCGAACCCAGCCTGGGCCTGCTAAAACAACAATGACAACTACAACAAAAAAATAGCTGGGCGTTGTGGCAGGCGCCTATAGTCCCAGCTACTTGGGAGGCTGAGGCAAGAGAATTGCTTAAGGCCAAGAGTTTAAAAAATATGTGTGTGCGTGTGTGTGTGTGTGTGTGTGTGTATGAAACTAGAAAAAGTAAAACCAAAGCAAGCAGAAGAAAGGAAATAATAAACATCATAGCAAAAATCAATGAAATTGAAAAAGAAACACAGAAAAAGTTAACAAAGCAAATGTGATTCTTTGAAAGAAATCAAATTGAACTTTAAGCAAAACTGATAAAAATATAAATCAGCAATATCAGAAACTAAACAAGTGTTATTTATCAATATTAATCTGGTAGCCACCAAGAAGATAACAAGGAAATATTACAAATAACGTTTTGTTCACAAATTTGTCAACTTAAGAAATGAACCAATTCCTCAAAAAGAAAAAACTAGTAAAAAGATGAACTACACTGCAAATAACTCTATGATACAAGAAATTGAATTCATAATTTGAAATCTCACAAAGAAGGAATCTCCAGGACAATATGATCCACTAGAGAATTCAAAAATTTAAAGAATTAACACCAATATTTCACAATCTCTTCCAGGAAAAAAAAAAAAATCAAAGTCGAGAGATTACTTCTTGACTCATTTATGGAGCCAATATTACTTGATATAGAAACCTAAAAAGGTATGTTCTACATTGAGGTCATTATCTTTCCTACATTCAGTGAAACCATTAGCTTCCTAGAGCTTCTGTAACAAAGCACAACAAACTGGGTGGCTTTCAGAGCAGAAATTTATTCTGTCTCAGCTCTGGAGCCCAGAAATCTGAAATAAAGGTATCAGCAGGGCATTCTCTCTCTGAAGGCTCTAGGGGAGAATTTGTTCCATGCCTTTTCCTTAACTTCTGTAATTTCTGGTGTTACTGCAATCCTTGGTATTCTTTGGACTGTAGGCCTGTCACTCCAATCTCTGTCATCATGTAAGGGGGTCACTTGGTGAACTAGGCCCAGGTGGGGCTCAGGTGCTCTATCACAGTACAACTACACAGCTATTTTTAAACATTGTGACTATGTTGCCACCACTCTGATGCTTTAAGCCCCACACTTTCATTTCTCCAGCTGGGTAAAAAGCCATATTTCACATTAAGAGGATGTGACAAACTTGGCCACAGATTGGGTTCTAGAGGGTGAATATCTGGAATGTGAGGTCAAACAAATAGCCACAGGAGACGTTGTAAGAAGTTAAATAGGAATATATTATCAACAAAAAAATGTCAAACTCTGGCTTTCTGCTAAGACAGTTCCTCATTCCACAGATCTCACATAGCATTCATGTGCTAGGGAGAGATGACTAAGATGGTCTCCTGTATCTTAATAATTATTGTGTCCAGCAGCCAGGACATACTCTATGATATAGAATTTTAAATGTTAGAATGTGAAGTATTTTTCAGGACCTGTGGCGATATGCATACAAAACAATTGTTTCATGATACTTCATGAAATAGAAAGAATTGCTTGATAGGCTGCCAGGTGCTACCTAGTACATACTTAGGTATTAAAGTCTTACTAGGCTATTTATGCTCAAGAAGACAGGGACACAGGCTGTTGTAAGAACCACAACTTAAATCAGAAAAGCTAGAAATTTAAGGCAGTTTCCATTTACATCCCAGGAGTGTTAGGCAGGGTTTTCTAGGTCCCTGCTGACTTCTGTTTAAAGTGAACAAATTACTTAAGGAGAACAAATGAAAACCACTTGGCAAAAATGAAGTATTGCCCAACAGATTGGGCAAACTCAAAGCTACAGCAGGTGGACACATCATGGCTCCTGAAAAGTGGGGGACCTCAGTTTAACACCTCAAACTTTGAGACCATATTCTTCTCAGGAGATAAAGGGTTGGCCCATGATATCAAATCTCAAATACTCCTTCAGAGTGAGAAGCAACCACTAAAGTGTACTTGGGATTAACAGTGGACCTTCAACTTAAGTGATTGATTTCCACAGATAAAGACAGCCCAATATCCCAACATAAAAATGAAAAAAAGTACAATGCCAATTTCCTGGTTTTGCAACATACTACAATTATGCAAGATGTTACCATTAGAAGAAATGGGTAAAGAGTACGTGGGATGCTCTCTACTATTTTTGCAATTTCCAAGGAATCTATAATTGCTTCAAAATAAAACTTAAGTAAGAGTTTCAGATACCTGGCCCAAAGTCACAAATCTTTTAAAAACTTGTAATTAGATCCCGAGCCTGATGGGATAACTAGTTCATCTAGCCTTATGAAATATGCTATCGCATCAGGGACCACCCCAATCCATGTGCTGCAGACCAAAATAAGAACCCCTAACGTACTATATTGCTTAAGTTGTTGGTCCCTAACATCGATGGGACTTTGAACTTCGTTAGGAAAGTATTCATCTTTATTTTTATTGACCTCTAACTTAAATATGGTACTTCTTCAACTAATACATTGAAGACACAGACCATTAGCAAAACCAGTGAATTTGTCACAACAGAAGTCACCTATTTTTATTTCACATGTTTATCACCATGTCAAGATTTTATTAATAGCAGTAAGACACTAGATTTCACATGACTCTTATTTTCTGTCTACAGATATTAATACAAAACAGTTGCCCAACTCTGGGTCATGTGGATATTCAACTACTAAATAATGAAGTAGGAAGTTATTTCCTGGGTAAATAACACCTATGTTTGTTACCCAGGAAATAGCTATGTTGCTTTCTAGTGCTCCCCATCTACAGTTGCTTTTCAGCCTATACACTGAAAGTGGTGCAGCTGGGTGCCCGTAGCCCAGTAGTTATGAGAGAGGATACCCGAGAAGGGTGAGGTCTAGAAGAACAGGTCTTCTCAAGGAGACCACAAGGATACACATGCAGGGCCCTCTCCACGGTGACTCAGCTCTGGGGAATTTGTAAACTTAACTTCCTGAAACTTGGAAATTTCCAAGTTCTGTGAAATCCTGTAGTTCTGTAGGGGTGGGAATAGCATCTCCCACTTGATTCAAACTGGCCAATGAGAAGGGTACCTGTGGGGTGGAACTTTTTGACTGTCAATAAAAAAGGGAAAGACCAAGGCAGTCGGGGAGTGTGGTCATTTGGAATTCTTCTATGCCATAAGCTCCCGGCTGGTGAATAAAGCCCTTCTTCTTATAAACGTGGTGTTTGGGTGCTCTTTCTCTCCACTGGGCCTTGTTTTCCTGCAACATTTTTGGTTCCCTGACCAGGAAGCGAGATCACCCCTGGAGAGAACATGCACCTGGTAGTTGCCGCCAATCCTCTGGACACCCATGTGGGGGCCCCTGATTGGCCTGGGTGACGTGAACCACTGAGCATGCCAGGGAGGCAGTTTAGCCTCCCTGTGTGGATGCCTCGACTGGTCTGAGAAAGGACCCCATCGGTGGGTCTTCAAAGAGTCAAACACCAGGAGGAACTGGCATGCAGGAATAGGTACCTACACAGGAAGACGTCTAAGGCAAGGTATGACCTATCTGGGGATCCCACTACAGTTTTAGTGGAAGAGGAGCCTGATCAACTCCTTGGGCATTAGATCGCTGGCAGATCTGTTGAGAGGTGTTTGAGAGTGTGTGGATGTGGTGTGACTGAGAGAACTCCGAGGGTGAAGTTGGACCTCCCTTCTCAGGGCCTAGGGGAGTGTTGGTTTGCCTCCTATGGCTAAATGGCAGCTTGAGTGGAAAATCGTGGCTGCCCAGGTTAAGAAGTGAGTTGGGATTGTGTGCATGTGAGTGCTTTGAGAATGACTGAGATGGGTAACAATAGGTGGGGTTTTGCCCCTCCCCCCATTCATGGGGTGAAATGAATGTGTGAGTGTGCCCTTCTTCCCTGCTCCAACTTTGCCCCCTGGCTATTCTGAGAAAAACTGGAAGTTCCAGGTTTTCCGGTTTCCATCTTTGGTGGCAGCCACGTGGCCATATGGGACTGGGGAGAAAATTAAAAGACATTAGAAAGAATGTTGTTGTAGTTTTGTTACTGGAATTTCTTCAGTGAGTGTTTGGTCTCAGGAATTTGATAATTGAGCCCGTGGGCCACAGATCAGTGATAAAATTGCATTTTGTTGGATTGGGAGGCATGCAGAGAGAGTGGAAAGTGCCAGAGCTATTGGCAGAGGGGTCGTGCCCTAAAAAGTGTTGCAGTTCAGGCAGTCCAGTGAGCTCTGATGGCCCTTGAAAATCTGGGGGAGAGAGTGTAAATCTCCTGCTGGATGAGGCTGTATACATATATGCAACAGGTCTCCAAGGTGAACAGCCTCTGGAAGGGGGGAGGAGGCCCAGACAGGAGGTTTCCGGCATAAGTCCTTTTTCTAGGGGTAAATAATTGGCCCTGAGAGATATTGGCCAAGACTTGGTAGATGGAAAAATACCTTTACAAACTGAAGAGGTGTTCTAGCAAATGAATGAATGCAGTGCCTCACCTTGGACAAGGTTATTAAGTCTTTGCTGCAGATTTGTCTGGGGAGGGGATTAGGGTGTGTGCTTCTTAGTCAGGGTGGAGCCGTCCAAAAGTTTTCGGGCTGCTTTGTTCATGACCTTGCTGGGGCTCAGAGGGTTTGTGCCTGGAGATGGGAGTCTGATGTCTAAGCTCACCTGAGCCTGAAAAATGGGGGGTCCCTGTCCAGCCCTGAGTGGGAAAATCCTGTATCAATGTTACATCTCATAAATATCTCTCATTTGTAAAATGTAATAATTTGGTTGTTTAAATTGTTGGGGAAACTGAATCTTTGTCAAAGGATAAGATTCTTGCCTTTTAAACCTGCTAGTTATCGGTTTGACTGAGTGAATGGATGACTTCATGGTAAACTGGGATCCTGTTTTGTGGGAAGTGAGTTTTTGAGAGTAAGAGAAATTAGACAGAAAGGAGAATGGCATTGTGTAAAGAAAGAATCTTGTGTGATAAATTTTGTCCTGAAACAGAATGGTTGTGTAAGAAAGTGAAAGGCAGGGCAAAAGTTAAAGAAAGTTTAGAATGTTTGTAGATGCTCTGTGCAGGTTAAATGAAGCTCATAAAAGAGAATTTGTGAAGATGTTTTACATGTGATCCAGTTGACCATGTGTTTCCTTTAAAATCTTTTGGCTTGTAATTTTCTTTAAACAAATGTTTTAGGCCTTTGATATTTGACAAACCTTCCAAAATAAAAACTCTAAATCTGGGGCTTGGCGCCTGTAGGGCAGTGGTTGCAACGCTGGCCACATGAACTGAAACTGGAGGGTTCAAACTTGGCCCAGGCCAACAACAAAAAAAACACAACTTTAAATTTGGTCTTCTTGAAATATTAAGACCACTGAAAGTCATGGGAAAACAAATTAAACTTATTTGATTTATTAAAAATATATAGGAAACATAGTCACCAAATATGAAATGGTGATTAATTTTGTGTGGGTTATGGTTAAATATATGTTCCAATATTATAAAGCATTGGTCTATCCTAATGTATAAGACATTGGTCTGTCCTAATGTATATTGTTGGTAATAATTTTAATTCATCTAAAAAAGAAATTATTTTTTATGTAACTGGCTGAGTCCAAAGTTTATCCTAAAAAGAAAAAGAAATATTAAGAGAGACTGACGAATTCTCTCAAATTCAAATTCCTGATGTCTTTGGAAATTGAATACCTTCAAACTAAAAGCAGATTTTTTAGAACTTTCATTGGAAAGTTAACATGTTTATGAGTATTGCTAACCTAACTTCAACAGAACAGAAATCAGTTATGTGGAACTGGGCTAGTTTGTAATGGCTTTTTGTTCAAAATATTGTTGATTCTTTCTGTGTTCTGTTTTCCAGAAGTCAAGAAAATAATTTTCTGTCTTTTGAGCTATTTGTAGCTTTTCAAGCGATGTACATACTTATGAGCAGAGTTTGAAACATGTCTTTTTCTCTCTCCTTGATTTCTCCAGAATTTGAAAGCCATTTGTAAGTATTCTTAATTTATGACAATACAGTTATTTGCATAAGTTCAATAAGAATCTGTTTTTGTTCTATAAGACATGATGAAGGCACTGGTTATTTTACCAAGGCTTTGGCTGGAATAGCATTTCCAGAGGTGTCCAGACTGCATTAAGGAATTCAGGTTGACTTTATAAGGCCAAAAAAAAAAGCCCTTTGGAAAACTGGCCAGATATCCATCAGTAACATTTCCTGATTTGTGGTAAGTAACGAAGGTTGCTTGCTGATGGGTCAGGGAATTGAAATGTGCTTGGGGACCTCAAGAGAAGAGGGATTTACCCAATGCATACAGGTATCTAATGGCACAGATGAAACCTGAGCTCTGAAAGGCTTTCAAAAGGTCCAGCCTGAGATTCCTTATAAAAGATTCCAGCAAAGCCAATTTTAAAGGAAAGAAGAGCCTAGATGGCTAATAATTAATTATTCTTACTGCACTTTATGCAAATAATCAGACCCCATATATTGAAGATACAGTTTATTTTGGCAAATAAGTTAGTTCTACTATAATTTGCCTTTAGTAAAGAGAGAAATTGGAAAGAGAAAAATAGTTTAAAAGGAGGAAAAAGAGGCTGTGGTCCACTGTATTTAGATCCCAGCCTTGTCTGTACTGTCAACTCATAAAATGAGACATACTCTGCTGAATCTACTGCCAGCAGAAGCAAAGTGGCCCACTTGTCTGGACTTAAAAGACATCTTTTTCAGTATAAGGCTGGCTCTACAAAGCCAGAGGCTATTTGCTTTCCAGTAGGAGAGACCAGACATAGAAACAGTACACATGGACAGGTTGCCACAGGGGTTCAAAACACCCACGATTTTTGGAGAAGCACTGGCTCATGATCTCCAGAAATTCCTGGCTGAGGAATTAGAATGTGTGCTGTTCCAATATGTCAATGACCTCCTTTCAGGACACCCTACCCAGGAGGGCTGCGCCCAAGGCATGGACTGTCTTTTATGACATCTAGAGGTATGTGGCTATAAAGTGTCTAAGCAGAAGGCCCAGGTCTGCCAGCAGCAAGTACGTTATCTAGGATTTACTATTCAGCATGGGGATAAGAATCTAGGCATGGAATGGAGGCAGGTCATTAATCGCCTCCCCACCTCCAAGAGCTGAAAGCGGGTTCAGGAATTCTTAGGCCCAGTCGGCTTCTGTCATCTTTGGATCCCCAACTTTGTCGTCTTAGCTAAGCCCTTGTATGAGATAACTAAAGGAGAGGAGGGAGAGCCCTTGGAGTGGGAAGGAGAACAGGAACATGCCTTCTCCCAGCTAAAGATGAGGCTGATGGCTGCACCTGCACTGAGACTTCCAGACTTGGCCAAGCCCTTTACTCTGTATGTCTCAGAGAGAGATAAAATGGCTGTGAGTGTGTTAACCCAGCTGGTTGGGTCCTGGCCAAGGCCTGTAGCTTACATCTCTAAGCAGTTGGATGGAGTGGTAAAAGGATGGCCACCCTGCTTATAGGCTCTAGCCACTACTGCTCTCCTTGTGCAAGAAGCTGATAAGCTGACTCTAGGGCAGGATCTCAGAGTGAAAGTACCATACTCTGTGGTCAATTTAATGCACACTAAGGGACATTTTTGGCTCCCTAATGCAACACTCTGAACTAAGCCATGCTCCTTCCAGTCAGTGGAAGAGAGACTAAACATGACTGTACGGAAGTTATAGATAATGTGTACTCTAGCAGACCTGACTTGCATGACCAGCCCTGGACAGATGCAGACTGGGACTTGTATGTAGATGGAAGCAGTTACGTGACGGCACAAGGTGAGTGGTGGGCTGGTATGCAGTGGTCACCTTAACAGAGACTGTGGAGGCTAAGCCCCTACCTCAAGGGACATTGACTCAGAAGGCTGAGTTAATTGCCTTGACTGGAGCCTTAGAAAAGTCAATGGAAAAATGTGAATGTTTCTCTGACTCTCCAAGTACATGGGGCATTGTACAAGGAGAAGGGACTATTAAATTCTGGGGAAAAGGACATTAAGTATCAGCAGGAGATAACTTCAGTTACTAGAGACAGTATGGAAACCCCAGAAAGTGGCAGTGATACACTGTCATGGACATCAAAGAGATGCTTCCACCATCACTAAAGGGAACACCAGACCTGACACTGAGGCAAAGAGGGCTGCCTCCCAGCCATACCAGGTGCTGTGAGTGACTCCCCTCATCCCATGGGTTCCAGAGCTCACCTCTATCTACTCCCAGGAGGAGAAGGAATGGTTGTCAGGGGAAGGAAGCCAGGAAGCAGAGGGAGGATGAATAAAGATGCCAGATGGACGAGTAGCAGTCCCCAGGATTCTAGGCGCCACCGTGGTGACAGGAGTATTTGATGAAGTTGCTGGGCCAGTACTTCTACATCTCCCACCTGGCAGCCCTGGCTAAAACTGACAGTCAACAGTGTGTCACCTGCAGCCAGTTCAATGCATGCCAAGGACCAATGGTACCCCCAGGAATCCAGTCGTATGGAGCAATGCCCTTCAAGGACTTCCAGGTAGTCTTTACTGAAATGCCCAGGTTTAGAGGGAACAAGTAATGGCTGATGATGGTCTATCAGACTTGGAATAGGTAAAAGCCTTCCCCACCAGGATAAAAAGGACTCCTAAAGTAGTAAAAATATTGCCCAGAGAAATCGTCCCATGATTTAGGCTGCCACTCCAGTTTAAATTTGACAATGGGCTAGCCTTCATAGCAAAACTAATGCAAATAATAAGCTAAAGCTTTGAATAATTTATAGGCCTCAAAGCTTAGACAGGGTAAAGTGCATAAACAGGACCATAAGAGCAGAAATTAGTAAACTCTGCCAGGAAGTAATGTTTAACTGGATACAGGCCTTGCCACTGGTGTTGTTCAAAGTGGCCTCTGTCAATTCTCTGCAATTTAGCAGGAACTCCTAAAAGAACTGGAAAAGACTGAACTGCATAGACAAAAACCCTAGAAAGAGTAACAAGGAAAAATCTCCACTGGGGTAATTAACTGTGTTCGGTTTAGTCTTTTGTGTCTGTACATCTTTTCTCTCTGGAAGATCAAGGGGACCAAGTCTAAGTCTGGAATCAGAACCTGGTCCCCCTGAAACCAAGGTAGAAAGGACTTTACACCATCATTCTGACCACATGCAGAGCAGTGAAGGTGAAAAGAATCCTCACCTAGAGTCATCACAGCTGGCTGAATAGGGCTTCACCGCCCCTTGGAAAGTAAAGGTAACTTTTAAGACAATCAACATGCCCTGCTCCAGGCACATACTGGGAGCTGGCTAGTCAATGCACGGCTGAAGCCCAAGGAAACTCCTTGAGGGAATTGTCTTAATTGGACTTTGAACTTTGGGAAAAGGGGGGAAATGTCACAAGGAAAAGTAAAAACTCATATGTATATTGGCCCACCACCATGGTATTATTAAGGTCTGAGTAGAGAACCCAAGAAGAGTCACAGTTCCCAAAACCTCAGTGCTGAAAAGTAATTAATATTGGTACCTGCAAAAACAAGTTGATATTGAGACCCCAAATTAAAATATATTGGATTCTCAAAAGGGGGGAATGAGAGAGGATACCCGAGAAGGGTGAGGTCTAGAAGAACAGGTCTTCTCAAGGAGACCACAAGGATACACATGCAGGGTCCTCTCCATGGTGACTCAGCTCTTGGGAATTTG
Organism: Nycticebus coucang; assembly: GCF_027406575.1. NCBI lineage: Eukaryota > Metazoa > Chordata > Mammalia > Primates > Lorisidae > Nycticebus > Nycticebus coucang. The sequence goes on from NC_069804.1 coordinate 46,231,940, forward strand.
TAAACTTAACTTCCTGAAACTTGGAAATTTCCAAGTTCTGTGAAATCCTGTAGTTCTGTAGGGGTGGGAATAGCATCTCCCACTTGATTCAAACTGGCCAATGAGAAGGGTACCTGTGGGGTGGAACTTTTTGACTGTCAATAAAAAGGGAAAGACCAAGGCAGTCGGGAGTGCGGCCATTTGGAATTCTATGCCATAAGCTCCCAGCTGGTGAATAAAGCCCTTCTTCTTATAAACGTGGTGTTTGAGTGCTCTTTCTCTCCGTTGGGCCTTGTTTTCCTGCAACAGTTAGGGCACAAGCCACATACACTGGGGGCTGGCAGGTTCGAACCCAGCCCAGGCCTGCTAAACAACAATGATGTTGTAGTCAACAACTACAATAAAAAATAGCCCAGGGTGGTGCCTGTGGCTCAGTGAGTAGGGCGCCAGCCCCGTATACCAAGGGTAGTGGGTTCAAATGCAGACCCGGCCAAACTGCAACAAAAAAAAAATAGCTGGGCATTATGGCAGGCACCTGTAGTCCCAGCTTCTCGGGAGACTGAGGCAAGAGAATCACTAGAGCCCAAGAGTTTGAGGTTGCTGTGAGCTATGGCAGTACAGCATTCTAATGAAAGGACCAAGCTAACTTCATTTTGTTAAAACTAACTCCATTTTTGTCTCACAGCCTTCACTGACCCCACTTTGCCTCACAGCCTTCAATTTACAGCTGCATACCAAAGGTGATAGGCAATCTGCTTGCATACCAAAGGTGATAGGCAACCTGCTTCCTCCCCCACCCCGGGCTCCAGTGTGTCTGCCCTGAGGGATAACGGCCCCCACCCTCGGCCCCAGTAGTAGTAAATCTTTCCCCTAAGCAATCAGCCCAACTCAAATATTGTTTAGGTCCTTAAGCCCATATTCCCCACCCCCTTTACTTTTCTGTATCCTTAAAACTGCTCTTCCCTCTGCGGTAGGGGTTTCTCTGCCCTCCTGCTGCGCCAGGAATGAGAAGCCCAGACTCGAGTCTGTGAATAACTTGCAGGAAAACAAGGCCCTTTGCTTTTGCTTAGGACTCAGCTCCTTAGTGGTCTTTGTGGGGGATTTCAAGATCTGGACACAACATTTGGTGCGTTGGCCGGAAAGTCTCCCAAGACCCCTGAGGATATTCAACCCTAAGAGCTGCTGTGTGGTAAGTGTCTGTCTGTCTTGTCTGCCTTGTCTGTCGTGGTTGTTTTTGGAAGTCTGGAATCTGTAAAAATGGTCAGCGTAAGGTCAAGGTGGACATGCTGGAGACTGCCGGCTAGGGGTGCTGAGAAGACGTTCCGCCCCCCCACACACACCGAGATGTGGAACCCTCGGGGTGTGGTGTGGCTTGTAGTTTTTCTGGGTGGACGAAGCAGCATGGTCAGAGACCATCGTCCTTTTGTTTCTGTTGGCTGTGGATTTGTATGTCTTCAGTGTGTATGTCTCTTGTATTACATTGGAATTTTTGTATGGCTGAACTCAGAGCTCAAAATTTGGGACTTGTGGTGGAAAAAAAGAGAGCTAAACTGATTACTTTTTGCAGGACATTCAATGTTGCCCGGCCTCCAGAGGGAACTTTTCATCTCCCCCTCCTTGACTGAAAGCACTTCCTGGTTCTTGCAGTGCGCAAGAGTCTCCTAAGTCCCCTAACCCCATAAACCTTCTGTGCTGCTTTACTCTGTTTTGCAGGATAGTGAAGACCCAGATTTACTTTTCCCTCGCTGAATATCTCCCCCTGAGGGGTTTGTGCCGGTGCTCTCCGGGGGGAGCAGGCCGCCCCTCCTATGGAGGGACTGCTCTCCCCACCACCTTCACATTAACCCTCGTCCTGCTGACGATGAGGCGGGGACGCACCTTTGGGCCTGGAGGACTTTTTTTTCTCTCCAGGGACCACTCGGAAAAAGAAAATGCCAAGTGAGCACATGGGGTCAGTGGCCATGTCAGCTACCCACGCCACCCGTCTTGATACATGGACAAAGAAGTCTAACATGTGCGCGAGTCGGGGACTCACATGAAAGCTGTAATGGGGAACTGGCCACTGCCGGGCAGCTCCAGGATGGCAGAGAAGGCCCAGGGAAGAAAGTGACTGGGGGGCCCCACACTTCACGGGGTGGGCCCACCTCCCGAGTGTTACAGCGCTGGTGGATCTTGATGCCTGGATAAAGCTAAGAACCTTTTATTATTGGCCCTTTGTTACTGGTAATTTGTATAAATGGAAAAATATTTTTACAAACTGAATCTTTGTCAAAGGATAAGATTCTTGCCTTTTAAAACTTCTAATTATTAGTTTGCTGAATGAATGGGTGACTTAATGATAAACTGGGATCCTGTTTTATAGAAAGTGAGTTTTTTGAGAGTAAGAGAAATTAGACAGAAAAGAGAATGGGAGAGAGGAGACCAGATGGCTGTCTGAAGCCAGCTTTCCACAGAGGCCCCCATCCAGAAGGAGAGTTAAAGGACAAAAATTCAGCAAGTAACCGGGTGGATTTGAGCTGCACTAAGAGGAAGGTTGAAGAACGCACGTCAACCCTGCTGAGGTGAGCTGCGACCACAAGGATACAAACAAAAGGTACAAAATCCATCACCAAGCGGACAGGAGTCCCCTCCCCCATGAGAATGGTTCAGAGTGCCCCACAAACAATCAGGCAGAGTTCAAAGGTCCTCCCACTACACTCCATGGGAGAGACCCTCTAAAAACTGGACCTACCTCCCCTACTAGGGTGCCATGGCGTACTCCTGCCAGACATAAAACTGTATAAACTGTATATAGTCTCTACCTGGAATTCTGAGCTCCCAGCACTCCCCTTTACTCACACTGAGGTCTGAAGGCCAGTCCTGGTTGGTGGAGAGGGGACTGCACCGGAGTGGCAGTTCCCTGAGGCACAGTGCGACAGCCGTCTTTTGGTGACAATACGGCCAGGCATAAAACTGTGTAAAGCTGTGTGTGTTCTCTGCCTACAACCCCAGGCTCCCAGCGCTACCCGCATTCCCCTCTGCTCTTGCTCCAAGATCTGGAGGCCTGTCCCCCAGGGGTCCAGACTCTTGGGCTATTGCTCGAGGGGTGTAGAGAGTGCTGGGCTGCAGCCAGTCAATGCAGACTCTGGGGTACGGGAGTGGAGAGAGGAGGGTTGGCCGGAAGGGAGCTACACGGGAGCAGCGGTTGCCTGAGCCATAAAACAGCAGCCCTCTTTTGCTAGCAATACGACTTACTACTGAATATTCTGAAGCCACATCCCCTGTCTCCCTGGGCAACCAGAGACTCTGAGTATAGGATTTGCCTGAGGCTACTCCAACTTGCAAACCGGGGAAACTCCTAGGGCAGGGCTGACCCAGAGGTCTGCTTTGCTAAACCCAGGTCTGCACCTGGCCCTCAGGGGATTGTCAGCCTATAGACAATACAAGAGAAAAGACAAGCTGATTTGGAACTTAATTCAGCTTCTCTTCTGCAGGGGAACCGCAGAGTTCTTCTGTTCTGTTCTGTCCATAACATTAATCAGGGGTGAGACTGGACGTGAGTGAAAACCCCTGAACCTTCATCAAGCGCCCAAGGTTGTCAGGCCTCACCTCCTCCTGCTAGAGACAGGCAGAGCACAGCGGCCTGGCAGACTTCCTTCTGAATAAGGCAGGTGCAAACTCCAGGAGTACCAATTCACTACAGGCAACTGGGTCAGCCAACTGCAGGGCTGTCAGTGACTGGGTAGACAGCGGTGAAAGCTGGGGAAGGAGGCATCAACCTTCCCAGACTGATCTATTGGCTGGGTGGCTCCTCCTGACTCCACACAGCCCTGGAGAAAGCCACACCAGAGTAGTCACCAGACCCCTGTGATCCAGTTCCCAGAAACCTCTTAAACTCTCTCACCCAAGACATGTGCAGACTGAGACAATTGATTTGGACTTTTTGAACTGAACCAATTGCCTGAGGACAAATCAGGTGGTGCCCTGGGTACACGGTGGTAGGAAGGTTTGATTTTTCTTTTCCAATTGTTTGTCGGTGGGGGGTGGGGTGACGTAATTGCTGATATTTCTCCACAGCTGAGACTTAAATCCAGAGTATCTGTTTCACTAGGGTTGAACAGAAACCAGCTGAAAACAAGACAGAACCACTTAGCCCGACCACACCAGACAGGGCCCCAGTTTCTCAGGCCACAACACTGTACAGGCCCTCGACAAAGCCCCAGGGGAAAAAAATCAGAGGGAGTAAAACAACCATGGGGCGGAATCAGCAGAAAAACTCTGGTAACATGAATAACCAGAATAGATCAACTCCTCCAAGGAAAGATATGGCATATGCAATTGAAGATCCCCTTCAAAAACAACTGGCTGAGACGTCAGAAATTGAATTCAGAATTTGGATTGCAGACAAGATTAACAAAGTGGAATTAGGGATTCGAGGAGAAACTCAAAAGTTGTCTCAATAATTTAACGAATTTAAAGACAAAAACACCAAAGACTTAGACACACTGAAGCAAGAATTTGCAGCCCTCAAAAATATGAAAAATATACTAGAATCCCTCAGCAACAGAATGGAGGAAGCAGAAGAAAGAATTTCTGACGTAGACGATAAAGCCTTTGAACACTCCCAAACTCTCAAAGAAGAAGACAAATGGAGAGCAAAAAAGGATCATTCTCTCAGAGAGCTCTGGGATAATTCGAAGAAGGCAAATATCTGAATCGTAGGAGTTCCAGAAACAGATGAAGTGGCCTTGCTGGGAACAGAGGCCCTTCTGCATGAAATTATGAAAGAGAATTTTCCAGAAATGCCTAGAGATTCTGAAATTCAGATAGCAGACAGCTTCAGAAAACCAGCATGACTCAACCCCAATAAGACATCCCCCAGGCATATCATAATTAACTTCACTAAAGTTAATATGAAGGAGAAAATCCTCAAAGCTGCCAGGAGAAAGAAAACCATTACCTTCAAAGGGAAGAATATTAGAATGACTGCAGATCTCTCTGCTGAAACTGTTCAAGCCAGAAGAGGGTGGTCATCGACTTTTAATCTCCTAAAGCAGAATAACTTTCAACCCCGGATCTTCTACCCAGCTAAACTGAGTTTCAGCTATGACGGAGAAATTAAATACTTTAACGACATTCATATGTTGAAGAAATTTGCCACAACCAAACCAGCTCTTCAGGATATTCTCAGACATATCCCCCATAATGACCAACACAATACTATACCACAAAAGTAAACTCAATCAGAAACTTCACATCAAACTCCAATTTCCACACTGGCAAAAGGATTAAAAATGCCCACTGGACTTTTGAAAAACTCAATACCCAAAACTTCACCAGACTTATCAATATTCTCCATTAATGTGAACTGTCCTCTAAAGAGGCATAGGTTAGCTGACTGGATACAAAAACTCACACCAGATATCTGTTGCATACAAGAGTCACATCTTAACTTAAAAGACAAATACAGACTCGGGGTGAAAGGATGGTCATCCATATTTCAGGCAAATGGTATTCAGAAAAAAGCAGGTGTTGCAATTTTATTTGCAGATACAATAGGCTTTAAACCAACAAAAGTAAGGAAGGACAAGAATGGTCACTTCATATTTGTTAAGGGCAATACTCAATATGATGAGATCTCAATTATTAATACCTATGCACCCAACCAGACTGCAACTCAATTTATAAGAGAAACTCTAACACACATGAGCAACTTGATTTCCTCCAGCTCCATAATAGTCGGAGATTTCAACACTCTTTGGCAGTGTTGGACCGATCCTCCAACAAGAACCTGAGCAAAGAAATCTTAGATTTAAACATAACCATCCAACATTTTGATTTGGCAGACATCTACAGAACATTTCATCCCAACAAAACTGAATACACATACTTCTCATCAGCCCATGGAACTTACTCCAAAATTGATCACATCTTAGGTCACAAGTCTAACCTCAGTAAATTTAAAGGAATAGAAATTATTTCATCCATCTTCTTGGACCACCATGGAATAAAACTTGAGCTGAGTAACAACAGGAATCTGCATACTCACACAAAAACATGGAAGTTAAAAAACCTTATGCTGACTGATAGCTGGGTCAGAGACGAGATTAAGAAAGAAATCGCAAACTTTTTGGAACAAAACAACAATGACGACACAAACTATCAGAACCTCTGGGACACCGCAAAGGCAGTTCTAAGAGGGAAATTTATAGCACTGCAAGCCTTCCTCAAGAGAACGGAAAGAGAGGAAGTTAACAACTTAATGGGACATCTCAAGCAACTGGAAAAGGAAGAACATTCCAACCCCAAACCCAGTAGAAGAAAACAAATAACCAAAATTAGAGAAGAATTAAATGAAATTGAAAACAAAAGAATAATACAACAGAACAATAAATCGAAAAGCTAGTTTTTCGAAAAGGTCAATAAAATAGATAAACCTTTGGCCAACCTATGGGGGAAAAAAGAGTAAAATCTCTAATCTCATCAACCAGAAACAACAAAGACTAAATAACAACAGACTCCTCAGAAATCCAAAAAATCCTTAAATGAATATTACAAGAAATTGCATTCTCAGAAATATGAATATCTGAAGGAAATTGTCCTATACTTGGAAGCACGTCACCTTCCAAGACTTAGCCAGAATCAAGTGGAAATGTTGAACAGGCCCAAATCAACTTTGGAAATAGCATCAACCATACAAAACCTCCCTAAAAGGAAAAGCCTGGGACCAGATGGTTTCACGTCAGAATTCTACCAAACCTTTAAAGAGGAATTAGTACCTATATTACTCAATCTGTTCCAAAAGGTAGAAAAAAAGGAAGACTACCCAACACGTTCTATGAAGCAAACATCACCCTGATCCCCAAACCAGGAAAAGACCCAACAAGAAAAGAAAATTATAGACCAATATCACTAATGAATATAGATGCAAAAATATTCAACAAGATCCTAACAAACAGAATCCAGCAACACATCAAACAAATTATACATCATGACCAAGTCGGTTTTATCCCAGGGTCTCAAGGCTGGTTCAATATACGTAAATCTATAAATGTAATCCAGCACATAAACAAATTAAAAAACAAAGACCATATGATTCTCTCAATTGATGCAGAAGAAGCTTTTGATAATATCCAGCATCCCTTCATGATCAGAACACTTTAGAAAATTGGTATAGGGCGGCGCCTGTGGCTCAAGGGGTAGGGCGCCAGTCCCATATGCTGTAGGTGGCGGGTTCAAACCCAGCCCTTTCCAAAAAAAAAGAAAAGAAAATTGGTATAGAAGGGACATTTCATAAACTGATAGAGACCATCTACAGCAAACTCACAGCCAATATCATATTTAATGGAGTTAAATTGGAATCATTTCCACTCAAACCAGGAACCAGACAAGGCTGCCCATTGTCTCTATTGCTTTTTAACATTGTAATGGAAGTTTTAGCCACTGCAATTAGGGAAGAAAAGGCGATCAAGTGTATCCATATAGGGTCAGAAGAGGTCAAACTTTCACTCTTCACGGATGATATGATAGTATATCTGGAAAACACTAGGTACTCTACTACAAAACTCTTAGAAGTGATCAAAGAATACAGCAGCATCTCAGGTTTCAAAATCAACATTCATAAATCGGTAGCCTTTATATATACCAACAATAGTCAAGTTGAAAAAACAGTTAAGGACTCTATCCCATTCACAGTAGTGCCGAAGAAAATGAAATATTTGGGAATTTATCTAACAAAGGATGTGAAAGATCTCTATAAAGAGAACTATGAAACTCTAAGAAAAGAAATAGCTGAAAATATTAACAAATAGAAAAACATACCATGCTCATGGTTGGGAATAATCAACATTGTTAAAATGTTCATACTACCCAAAGCGATATATAATTTCTTTTTTTTTTTTTTTTTTTTGCATTTTAAAATATTTATTTTAATAGCTCAATTTTCTCCCTCAATAATGAGGACTACAATTTTGAGTAACTTTATGAAGGAATGTCTTTCATGCTTGATTTACTATACATAAGAATGAAATAAAACACTTTTTTTTTTTTATTAAATCATAACTGTATACAATGATATGATTATGGGGCATCATACACTCACTTCATAAACCATTTGACACATTTTTATCACAGTGGTTAACATAGCCTTTCCGGCGTTATCTCAGTTACTGTGCCAAAACATTTACATTCTACATTTACCAAGTTTCGCAAATACCCCTGTAATATGCACCACAGGTGTGATCCCACCGATTCCCCTCCCTCTACCCACCCCCCCTTTCCCACTTCCCCCTATTGTTAAGTTGTAGCTGGGTTATAGCTTTCATGTGAGAGTCCCAAATTACAGGGTATAACTCTGACAAAGGTTTAATAACCAGAATCCATAGAGAACTCAAACGCATCAGCAAGAAAAAAACAAGGGATCCCATCGCAGGCTGGGCAAGGGATTTGAAGAGAAACTTCTCTGAAGAAGACAGGCGCACGGCCTTCAGACATATGAAAAAATGCTCATCATCTTTAATCATCAGAGAAATGCAAATCAAGACTACTTTGAGATATCATCTAACTCCAATGAGACTAGCCTATATCACAAAATCTCAAGACCAGAGATGTTGGTGTGGATGCGGAGAAAAGGGAACACTTCTGCACTGCTGGTGGGAATGCAAATTAATACATTCCTTTTGGAAAGATATATGGCGATATATAATTTCAATGCAATCCCTATTAAAGCTCCACTGTTATACTTTAAAGATCTTGAAAAAAACAATACTTCGTTTTATATGGAATCAGAAAAAACCTCGAATAGCCAAGACAGTACTCAGAAATAAAACAAAGCAGGAGGAAACAAAGCAGACCTCAGACTATACTACAAATCGATAGTGATCAAAACAGCATGGTATTGTCACAAAAACAGAGAAGTAGATGTCTGGAACAGAATAGAGAACCAAGATATGAACCCAGCTACTTACCTTTATTTAATCTTTGACAAGCCAATTAAAAACTTTCAGTGGGGAAAAGAGTCCCTATTTAACAAATGGTGCTGGGTGAACTGGCTGGCAACCTGTAGAAGACTGAAAGTAGACCCACACATTTCACCATTAACTAAGGTGTACTCTCACTGGATTAAAGATTTAAGCTTAAGACATGAAACTATAAAGATACTAGAGGAGAGTGCAGGGAAAACCCTTGAAGAAATCGGTCTGGGCGAGTATTTTATGAGGAGGACCCCCCGGGCAATTGAAGCAGCTTCAAAAATACACTACTGGGACTTGATCAAACTGAAAAGCTTCTGCATAAGCCAAGAACACAGTAAGTAAAACAAGCAAACAGCCCTCAGAACGGGAGAAGATATTTGCAGGTTATGTCTCCGACAAGGTTTAATAACCAGAATCCACAGAGAACTCAAACGCATTAGCAAGAATAGAACAAGGGATCCCATCTCAGGCTGGGCAAGGGATTTGAAGAGAAACTTCTCTGAAGAAGACAGGCGCGTGGCCTTCAGACACATGAAAAAATGCTCATCATCTTTAATCACCAGAGAAATACAAATCAAAACTACTTTGAGATATCATCTAACTCCAGTGAGACTAGCCTATATCACAAAATCCCAAGACCAGAGATGTTGGCGCGGATGTGGAGAAAAGGGAACACTTTTGCACTGCTGGTGGGAATGCAAATTAATACATTCCTTTTGGAAAGATATATGGAGAACACTTAGAGATCTAAAAATAGATCTGCCATTCAATCCTGTAATCCCTCTACTGGGCATATAGCCAGAAGACCAAAAATCACATCATAACAAAGATATTTGTACCAGAATGTTTATTGCAGCCAAATTCATATTTGCTAAGTCATGGAAGAAGCCCAATTGCCCATCGATCCACGAATGGATTAATAAATTGTGGTATATGTATACCATGGAATGTTCTGCAACCTTAAAGAAAGATGGAGACTTTACCTCTTTCATGTTTACATGGATGGAGCTGGAACATATTCTTCTTAGTAAAGTGTCTCAAGAATGGAAGAAAAAGTACCCAATGTACTCAGCCCTACTATGAAACTGGTTTAGGGTTTTCACATGAAAGCTATAACCCACTTACAACCTAAGAATAGGGGGAAGGGGGAAAGGGAGGGGAGGGAAGGGGGAGGTGGATAGAGGGAAGGGGATTGGTGGGATTACACCAGCGGTGCATCTTACAAGGTTGTATGTGAAGCTTGGTAAACCGTCTGTGAAGCTAGTGAATGATGCCCCATGAATATATCAATGTACACAGCTATGATTTAATAAAAAAAAATCCATAATAAAAAAAAAGAAAAGAAAAGAGAATGGCATTGTAAAGAAAGAGTCTTGTGTGATAAATTCTGTCCTGAAACAGAATGGTTGTGTAAAGAAGTGAAAGGCAGGGTGAAACTTAAAGAATGTTTAGAAAGTTTATAGATTGTCTGTGAAGGTTAAATTGCTCATAAAAGGGAATTTGTGAAGATGTTTTACATGTGATCCAGTTAACTTTGTATTTCCTTTAAAATTTTTTGGCTTTTGGTAATTTTATTTGAACAAATGTTTTAAGCCTTTGATATTTGATAAAACTTCCAAAATCAAAACTCTAAATCTGGGGCTTGGTGCCCATAGAGCAGTGGTTGCAATGCTGGCCACGTGCTCTGATACTGGTGGATTCAAACTTGGCCCAGGGCAACAACAACAACTTTAAATTTAGTCTTCTTGAAATATTAAGGCCACTGAAAGTCATGAGAAAACAAAATAAACTTGTTAGTTCTACTATAATTTGCCTTTAGTAAAGAGAGAAATTGGAAAGAGAAAAATAGTTTAAAAGGAGGAAAAAGAGGCTGTGGTCCACCTGTATTTAGATCCCAGCCTTGTCTGTACTGTCAACTCATAAAATGAGACGTACTCTGCTGAATCTACTGCCAGCAGAAGCAAAGTGGCCCACTTGTCTGGACTTAAAAGACATCTTTTTCAGTATAAGGCTGGCTCTACAAAGCCAGAGGCTATTTGCTTTCCAGTAGGAGAGACCAGACATAGAAACAGTACACATGGACAGGTTGCCACAGGGTTTCAAAACACCCACGATTTTTGGAGAAGCACTGGCTCATGATCTCCAGAAATTCCTGGCTGAGGAATTAGAATGTGTGCTGTTCCAATATGTCAATGACCTCCTTTCAGGACACCCTACCCAGGAGGGCTGCGCCCAAGGCATGGACTGTCTTTTATGACATCTAGAGGTATATGGCTATAAAATGTCTAAGCGGAAGGCCCAGGTCTTCCAGCAGCAAGTACGTTATCTAAGATTTACTGTCCAGCACGGGTAGAGGTATCTAGGCATTAAATAAAAGCAGGTCATTAATCGCCTCCCTACCTCCTAGAGCTGAAAGCAAGTTTGGGAATTCTTAGGCCTGGTCAGCTTCTGTCATCTTTAAATCCCCAACTTTGCCATCTTAAAAGAGAGGAGGGAAAGCCCTTGGAGTAAGAAGGAAAACAAGAACATGCCTTCTCTCAGCTAAAGATGAGGCTGATAGCTGCACCTGCATTAAAACTGCCAGACTTGGCCAAGCCCTTTACTCTATATGTCTCAGAGAAAAATAAAATGGCTGGGGATGTGTTAACCCAGCTGATGGGTCCTGAACAAGGTCTGCATCCTGTTTATGGGCCTTAGTGGCTACTTGTCTCCTTATGCAAGAAGGTAATAAGCTGACTCTGGGCAGGGTCTCAGAGTGAAAGTACTGCACTCTGTGGTTAATTTAATGGATACTGAGGAACATTTTTGACTCTCTAATGCAACACTCTGAACCAAGCCATGCTCCTTCCAGTCAATAGAAGAGAGACTAAGCATGACTGTACAGAAATTATAGTTAATGTGTACTCTAACAGACCTGACTTGCGTGACCATCCCTGGACAGATACAGACTAGAACTTATATGTAAATGGAAGCAGTTGCGTGACAGCGCAAGGTGAGCGGTGGGCTGGGTATGCAGTGGTCACCTGAACAGAGACTGTGGAGGCTAAGCCTCTCCCTCAAGGGACATTGACTCAGAAGACTGAGCTAATTGCCTTGACTGAAACCTTAAAACTAAGTCAAGGGAAAAATTTAAACGTTTTTCTGACTCTCCGAGTACACAGGACATTGTACAAGGAGAAAGAACTATTAAATTCTGGGGAAAAAATGAAGACTTTAAGTATCAGCAGGAGATAACTTCATTTGTTAGAGGCAGTATAGAAACCCCAAGAAGTGGCAGTTATGCACTGTTGTGGACATCAAAGAAATGCTTCCACCATCGCTAAAGAGAACACTAGGGTTAGTACTGAGCCAAAAAAGGCTGCATCCCAGCCTTACCAGGTGTCACGAATAGCTCCCCTCATCCCATGGGTTCCAGAGTTCAACCCTATCTACTCCCAGGAGGAAAAGGAATAGTTAGCAGTGGAGGGGAGCCAGGAAACAGAGAGAGGATAAGTAAAGATGCCAGACGGATGAGTAGCAGTCTCCCAAATTCTAAGAGCCACCATAGTGACAGGAATATTCGATGAAGTTGCTGGGCCAGTACTTTTACATCTCCCACCTGCCAGCCCTAGCCAAAACTGTCAGTCTACAGTGTGTCACTGGCAGCCAGTTCAACACGTGCCAAGGATCAGCGGAACCCCCAAGAATCCAGTCATATAGAGCAATGCTCTTTGAGGACTTCCGGTCTTTTGTGTCTGTACCTCTTGTCTCTCTGGAAGATCAAGAAGACCAAGTCTAAGTCTAGAATCAGAATCTGGGCCTCCTGAAACCAAGGTAAAAAGAACTTTACACCATCATCCTGACATCCAACATGCCCTGCTCCAGCCACATACTGGGAGTTGGCTGGTCAACGCACGGCTGAAGCCTGAGGAAACTCAAATGGGAACAGTCCCAGAGCTGGTATAAATCTGTGTTCAGTAAATCCCCCTGGCTCACAACCTTAATTTCTACTATAGCAGGCCCACTTGTAATCCTGTTACTACTGTTAACTTTCAATCCCTGCTTAATTAACAAGTTACTAGCCCTCATCTGATCCAGGATCAATGCGGTTCAAATAATGGTTTTATGGGCACAATATACTCCTCTCAGCTCTGGATTCACTGACGGTGGCATAGAGCTAGGGCCCATAGAACCTGCTGAAGACCCATGATTGGATCTTCTATGCACTAGAAAAGGGGGGAATGAAAGGACCAAGCTAACTTCATTTTGTTAAAACTAACTCCATTTTGTCTCACAGCCTTCACTGACCCCACTTTGCCTCACAGCCTTCAATTTACAGCTGCATACCAAAGGTGATAGGCAACCTGCTTGCATACCAAAGGTGATAGGCAACCTGCTTCCTCCCCCACCCCGGGCTCCAGTGTGTCTGCCCTGAGCGATAACGGCCCCCACCCTCGGCCCCAGTAGTAGTAAATCTTTCCCCTAAGCAATCAGCCCAACTCAAACATTGTTTAGGTCCTTAAGCCCATATCCCCCCCCCCTTTTCTTTTCTGTATCCTTAAAACTGCTCTTCCCTCTGCAGTAGGGGTTTCTCTGCCCTCCTGCTGCACCAGGAATGAGAAGCCCAGACTCGAGTCTGTGAATAAATGTCTCCTTTGCTTTTGCATCGGACTCAGCTCCTTAGTGGTCTTTGTGGGGGATTTCAAGATCTGGGCACAACACTACCAAGGGCAACATAGTGAGACTCCATCTCAAAAAAAAAAAAAGAAAGGAAGTGGTGAGTCATTCTGTTAAGTTTTTGCAAAACTAGCACACCCAAAAGAGAGCTCTTAACTCTCCATTAGGCGGCACGACTTTTGCTAACAACACATGAACTAGAAGGGTGAACCAGCCATGTTCAGACACATCTGACAGTTGAAATAACTTTAAATGAAATGTTTTAGTAGTTATTACTAACAGATTGAACAATGATATGGGTCATGCACAGTATAAATTGTGAATAGGTGTTTTTCTTCTCATGTTCTTTATACCATGTTAGGAAATAAAGGCGTGCACAAGACACATACAAGATTATTTTTTATGAGGAATATTCATGAATTCTGTGAAAACACCTTACATTTGTAATTTTTAAAAAACCCAGTAACAATTGAAAATCATTTTTCCAAGAAGGTATAATAAGTTATGAAGGAGCTAAGAACATTTCACCCCAAAATATGATTCCTTAGTATAAAAATTATTCTGAATTAAAGGCTATTCATATCAGGAAACTCTGAATTGAATGAAGACCTTCTTCTATCTACCTAAAATCTTAAAGGGCTGCTGGACTCCTTATCACATGCTAATAGACCTGACCCTAAGGTCATTTGAAGCACAATACCTGTCTCTCAGGTTAATCAAGGTTTCCCTCCATCTACCCATCCCCCCAGCAACCACTTGCTACACAAATACTTTCCCATTTCTCTCCCCCCTCCCATCTAAAAAGCATCTTTAAAAACAACTGACTATCACTGAAATTTTGGGAAATCATTCTTGTGGTTCCCCCCATGCACATGGTATTTAGAAATAAACCTTTCTCTTATTAACTTACTATAACTGTGAGTTGATCTTTTCAGCAAGCCAACCTAGGGGCGGGGGGAGGTGGGGAGGAAAGTTTCCCTGAGACTCCCCTTCAAATATAACTGCAATTCTTTTTTTTTTTTTTCTTGCAGTTTGTGGCTGGGGCCAGGTTTGAACCTGCCACCTCCAGGATATGGGGCTGGCGCCCTACTCCTTGAGCCACAGGCCCCGCCCTATAACTGTAATTCTTGAAGGTGCTCTCTACTGAGATGAAGCTGCAAGCCAAAACTTTGTCCATTCCTTTGACAAAAGATAGCTGTTGACACGTGAAAATATTATACAACAAAAAGTTTTCCTTGATGACAAAGTTCAGCCATGGATTCATAAACTTCTGAAATGTAAAACTGTATCAAAGAGCTCGGCCTAGCAAAATGACCCATTAGGGTTGTTTTTAATAGCTTTGAGATACAATTAATAAATGAAAAAAATTAATCCACTTAATTGATATGCATTTCTGTAACAACTAATAATATCAAGTATCTTCTATGTATTTGTTAGCCATTTGTATATCCTCTTTGGAGAAATGTCTATTCAAATCCTTCACCCACTTTTAAGTTGAATTAATTTCTCTATTGTTGAGTTATAAAAGGGCCTCTATTGGCTGGGGGCAGTTACTCATGCCTATAATCCTAGCACTCTAGGAAGCCAAGGCATGAGGATCCCTTGAGCTCAGAAGTTAGAAACCAGGCTTGGTGCTCGTAGCTCAGGGGTTAGGATGTTGGCCATATACACCAGGGCTGGAGGGTTTGAACCCAGCCCCGGCCTGCAAAACAACAATGACAACTACAACAAAAAAATAGCCAGGCATTGTGGTGGGTGCCTATAGTCCCAGCTACTTGGGAGGGTGAGGCAAGAGAATTGCTTATGCCCAAGAGTTTGAGGTTGCTGTGAGCTTTGATGTCACAGCACTCTACCAAGGGTGACTTAGTGAGACTCTGTCTCAAAAAAAAAAAAAAAAAAGAAGTAGAAGTTAGATACCAGCCTGAGAAAAAGATCCTATCTCTTCTAAAAATAGAAAAATTACCCAGGCATTATGGCAGGCACCTGTAGTCCCAATTACTTGGGAGGCTGAGGCAAGAGGATTGCTTGAACCCTCTTCAAGTTGCTGTGAGCTAGGCTGATACCATGGCACTCTAGCCTGGGGCAACAGAGTGGGACTCTGTCTCAAAGCAAAAAACAAAGGGCCTATTGATCTTAGGGTAGATGTTTTACAACAGCTAGAATTTAACTCAAAACCTTGGTGACTTTCAAATGCTTTTGCCTTGCAATGTGAATCAGGGAATATTTGAAATTGAAATCTTTCAATTATTATATCTATTAAACAAAAAAATTCAGAATTTAGACATTTAATCAGTTGTCCAGTGATGTCTTGTCCAAAGACCATCCCAAATTTAATATTCTGATTCAAACTCAGCAATCTGCATGCTAATGTCTTTGAACTTTAACTTGCCTATGCTTAAAATGTATTGTCAGGAGAGGGTTTGAGATGGCTGACTGGATGCAGCTGGGGCATACCTCTTATTCAAAGAGAAACCAAAATATTGAGAAGGTATTCAGACTTTGAGACAATCTGGGAAATAATGCTAAAATGTAATAGGCATGACAGGAAATACCAAGGGTAAAGGAAGTTGAAGAGGGGTTGCACACTAGGGATTGCTGGGAGCCACGAGCAGCCCCTGGGCCCTGAGAGATCCCCCAGGACTCTATACTTCTGGCATGAACCTTTACAATCTCACTTACAGGAGAGTTCACTGATCTCTACAGGCCTCCAGTCTGACATGAGGAGCTGCGTGGAAATCATGCAGAGACACTAAACAAACTCACATGAAGTTTCACACTTTGAGCACTGAGCAACTGCAGCATGGCCCAATTATGGAACCTAAGGCAATAAGTCCAGCCCTGAGGCTACTGCTGCCACTGGAGGCTACCATACTAGGGAGGAAGATGGAAACCTGGTGCTCTCACACACCCAAAAGACGAGTTCTACTGCCTCAACTGTAATGTATTGCAGGACCAAGGTGTGTTCTGACCACATAACCCATGCCTGCTAGCGTCCCCTAACACTACTCACCTGCTTGCTCCCATGTAGAGGGGCATGCCCTTCCCCATGGCAGGCCCACAGTGCAACTCTCCTTGACTTGCCTGAGTATTTCATGAGCAGCCAGAAACCAGACTGTGTCTCCCTATCACAGCCAATGTTTAAATTCAGGGGGCATCAGGATAGGTCTGCTTGCCTGGTCTCATGCCCCAGGATTCAATCATGCCATGCAGAGACACAGGAGTGAGACCTGAGATCTGATCTCAAGTGGGGAAGGAGGTCCCATGGTTAGAACTTAGAGAATGTGGTGTGGATTCATGCTGCAGTGTGATAGCTGGGTAATCTTTCCTTTTGCAGGACTAGCCAGAAACAACTATGTCCTAAAAGCCACATTCTCTGCCCCAAGAAGGAAGTCTCATAGCCTGGGGCAGCCTTATGACCTAAATGCAGACTGCTTGCAACTGGCCAGGTAAGTGATATGAGAGCTGAACAGGGCCCCCTACTATCTGAACTGTGAATTCTAGGATATCCCTCTCCCTACACCCATGTAGGCTCTTTGGTGTGGTAGAAGAACCTCTCCCCCTCCCTAGAAGTTTACTTCAGCAGCCTGGGAGGTGCTCCCTGACCCCCATGAGGAGACAGTGCTTGTGTCTAACTTTGTAGGATTGCCTGACCCAGTCCTGCCTGGCTTTGTTCCTTAACCTTTGTTGATGGCAAAATATAGGCCAAAAACCCCTGGGAGGTGGCACTCATTACCTTGGATGTCCCAGTACTTTTCCTGACTAACAAGGACCAAGTACAGATCCCACTGTCACCATTGCAGCTACCTCTCTTAGAAGCACCACCTACTGGTTAGGATGTCAACATGCACAGCCCATTACAACATTTGCTGACACAGTTGTATAGAGCTCAGCCCACTCTTACCTGAAAGTACCACTTACTGGCCTGGAAGGTGAAATGTACAACCCAATACAATCCATGCTGATAGAAGTAAAGAGTGCCAGAGAATGAGACAAGGTTCCAGAGACCTTTTTATCCCCATCTCCAAAAGGCAGTGAGTCTGTTCACACACCTAGTACACTGCTACTACAACCTACAAATAACTAGCATTTGAAAAACCACACTAGGGCTATCAAAGAATTTATACAAAGCCACGTCCCCCTGAAGGCATCCAGAAGCAAAGCCAAAGTACCCTATACAACATAAACTACAGTCACATCCTCAAGAGTGTGGAAAATGTTCTATCAAACAAAAATAAATGCAAAAATAAGTGACAGCTTCTCCAGATTAAAAGGAATTAGCATAAGAACTCTGGCAGTATGAATAAATAAGAGCACACCAGCTCTCTAGCAAAGAATCAAATGAAAATTTCAAAATGACAGATAAAGAATTTAAGATATGAATTATAAGGAATGCTCAATGAAATACAAAAGAAAGTTGAAAAGACAAATATGTGTTTTTCTTGTTTTTCACTTATGGTGACTAGCAGGGACACCAATTGCCAAAGCATCTCAGTAAGAAGGAAAAGGTTTCAATGAAAAAGAAAAAAAATGAACAAATAGACAAACATAGATTAGGTGTACATCTAGGGGAAGGTTGCCAGAACCTTCAGGAAATTCTGTGGGAAAAAAACTGGAGCAAAACACAAAGAAGCAAGCTATCCACAGAGATTAACTTCTGAGAGGTTTACAGCCCATTGAGAAGGACAGTGGAGCAGTCTGTTTCTCCCGCACTTACATCTCTGTCAGTGGGTTTCTGAGCTGCTGGAGAGAGAATCTGCCCACACAAGCCCAGAGGCTGCTGCCACCAATGAGCTAGGAACTTCTTGTTGACAGGGCACTAGGCTCCCAGCTTCCTGGGGCACCATCCCATCTCCACAGACCCAAGCCAGGATGGCAGGTACCATATTGCTTCACTACATACCATGTGCCTTTGTACTCCCCACTGAACTTCAACTCCCCAGGTTTTGTCTTGCTCATTCCCAAACAGACATTTCACAACTTTGGCTCAGACTGTAGGAGCTACAGCTACAGTGGTTCTAGGTAATCTGTATGACACCAGAGCCTGGCCATTTCGGACAGGCAGCCACCTAGAGAGAGGGACAAGCAATACCAGAGTGCTAGCTTTCTTCCATCCAGACTCTTTTGCTCTGCTTCCCCTCCCCTACCTATGGCTGCCCAGAGAGAGACAATTTAGACATCACATTGAGGCTTCTACAGAGAGTGGGGCTCAGACCTTTCCTCTAGGAGCCCTATAGCAGACTGAGGGGCACTTGGACTATGAGCGCTCTGCCCACTGGCCATCCCAGGTGTTGCTTGCCTGATGAATCCATCAGAGTGGGGCACACCCTGAAAGGGGGGCACTCGACCAGCAGAGATCTCACAGACCACCAAGGCTTGTATAAAAGGTTTTTATTGGTGAGGGAGGAATGCTGCAGAGCAGCACCAAGGAGGAGAGAAAAGAAGAGGGGGGGTAGAAAAGAGAGAGAGAGAAAAGGGGGGGAGAGGAAAGACAGAGAGAGAGAGGGAGAGTGAAAGGATAGAGGAGGAGAGAAGGCACGAGAGGAGAGAGAGAGAGCTATATAGGTTGGGTTAGGGGAAGTCTTAGAATGGTGATGGGATGGTAGAATAGCCAATAAGGAGTTATTGCTCTGGCCGGAAGACCCGTTAGGGGCAGGCCATAAGTTTGAAATTTTCAGCGGGTAGCTGTAATTTTAAGAGTGAGACAGCTAATCTTGGTCTGTAGAAAGTAGGAAGGGGCTTTTCTGGGGGAGGGGCTTTCTCTGGGGCAATTACCTAACACACCCCAAAGTGGGAGGATATTGAACCAACTTTGGCACCCCATGAGCAACTCAGGACCAGAGCATTTCTCCCTGGCATGGTCAGGGATTGATCTTCAGGGACCCAGGATAGGCCAACAGGCCAGATTCTGTACCCTCAGGTGTCTATTGCATTATGTGGGGGCACAGAGATGAGATTTGTGAATTAGTCTTGGCAGGCAAGGGTACCCACATGGGCAGATCAGGGAAGATAGTGCAGTGTGGATCCTAGCCACAGAGGGCTTGTGGGACACCCCCTAACCCCAAAGGAAGGCAATGCTTTCAGCTTAGGCAGAGATCCTGGGCTGGGAACCTCCTGGTCTGCACCATTGTCATTGGGGGAGCTCAAACTGAAGTCATGCTCCCCCAACACACCCTCACTTAGTTGTACTTCCCCACCCACCTGTGCTATGGCAAGGATCAACTGATTCACCCACCAACTGGAACAATCAGGTACTTCTGAGAAACTAGAGCCAGTCACAGGACCCAAAAATGTTGCAAATTGTACCTTCTAGCAAGTGCCACCTACTGACAGGAAGGCAAATTTGCACGTCTGTTACAGCATTATGACTCATTAACAGGGGGTGTGTTTGACTCTCACCCACAAGTACCCTTACTGTCTCAGAGATTAAACAGGGTGCGCCATTATCTAAGTAAAAGAAAATCCAAAAATGACAACCAACAGTTTCTCCAGATGACAAGTAATCAACGAAAGAACACATGAAAAAATCAGACCAAAAGGACAATCCCAAAAGAAAAAAAATAACTCCATAACAATGGAAACCAACCAAAATAAGAATATTAAAATGACTGATAAAGAATTTCAGTTATGGGCTCAGTGCCTGTAGCTCAAGCAGCTAAGGCACTAGCCACATAGACCAGAGCTGGCAGGTTCTAATCCGACCAAGGCCTGCCAAACAATGACAACTCCAACCAAAACATAGCTGGGCGTTGTGGCAGGCACCTGTAGTCCCAGCTACTCAGAAGGCTGAGGCAAGAGAATCGCTTGGAGTTGGAGGTTGCTATAAGCTGTGAAGCCACAGCACTCTACCCAGGGCGATAGCTTGAGGCTCTGTCTCAAAAAAAAAAAAAAAAAGAAAAGAATTTCAATTATGGAGTGTAGGAAAGTGCAATGAAATACAAAGGAAAATAGAAACCCAACACATACACATACCAAAAAAAAAAAAAAAAAAACCTACAAAAACAGTGCAGAAAATGAATGAAAAATTCACTAAAGAAACTGAATTATTTAAAAAATCATTCAAGGAAATATAGAACACAGTGGAAAGCCTTAAGAATAGCCTACATCAGGCAGAAGACAGAATCTCAGAGCTAAAAGACAACACCTCAAAAAGACAAGTCAAAGAGAAAGAACAGAGAAATAAGAGGAACAAACAAAGCCTACAAGAAACATGGGATTATGTGAAGAGGCCTAACATCAGACTCATATGCATCCCTGAAGGTGAAGAAAAAAATATACAAGGCTAGAAAACCTTTTTTGAGGGAATATTTAAGGAAAATTTACTAGGCCTTGCTAGAAATCTGGATAAGCAGATACTAGAAATTCAACAGACACCCAGGCAATTCATCACCAAGAGGCAATTACCTCTTGGTCATCGGACTGGCAAAGGTTAACAAGAAAGAGAAAGTCCTATAAACTTTAAGGCAGCAGTTCTCAACCTGTGGGTCATGACCCACAGCAACTATATTAACAGGCCACAACATTAGGAAGGTTGAGAACCACTACTGTAAGGAATCAGGTACCTTATAAAGGAAAACTCATCAAACTAATTGCAAACTTCTCATCAGAGATCTTACAAGTCCAATGGGATTGGGGCCCCATTCTCAGTCTTCTCAAACAGAATAAGCACCAACTTAGAATTTTATATCCTGAAGAATTAATTTTCTTATATGAAGGAGAAATAAGGAATTCTGAGAAAAGCAAATGCTGAGGGAATTTATCAAGACCAAACCCATCCTACAGAAAGTACTCAGATATGCATTGTACACTGACCAGCACAACAGACCCACCAGTGTAAAATCATCCAAACGTTAATGTTCAAGCCCAGATGCTACAATGGCTCAAGAGATAAAACAAAGTAGTAAGTTCTATCCAACAAGATGAACAGAAATCCACCCCACTTATCAGTTCTTTCAATAAATGTGAATGGATTGTAGTCCCCACTCAAGAGACATAAGCTAGCTGAATGGATTAAAAAAAAAAAAAAAAAACACAAGCCAAGTATGTGCTATCTTCAGGAAATGCATTTACTCCACAAGGACTCATTCAGACTTAAGGTGAAGGATGAAAAACAATATTCCATGGAGATGCAAAGCTAAAGAAAGCTGGTGTAGCCATACTCATATCAGATAACATAGACTTCAAAGCAATACAAGTGAAGAAAGGCAGAGATGATCATCAGAAAATGGTAAAGGGAACACTATAATAAGAAGATATAACAATTCCAAATATTTATTCACCTAACACAAGTGCACCCAGATTTATAAAGCAAACCCTACTAGATCTAAACAAAAATGATAAACAACAACATTGGGAATTTCAACACCCCACTGACAGAACTGGATGGATCCTCCAAGCAGAAATAAATAATAAACATGGGATTTAGGAGGGAGACAAGATGGCGGACTGAAGCCAGCTTTCAACAGAGGCTCCCGTCCAGAAGGAGAGTTAAGGGACAGGAATTTAGTAAGTATCCTGGTGGACTTGAGCCACACCAAGAGAGAAGGTTGAAGAACGCACATCAACACCGCTGAGGCAAGCTGTGATCACAAGGATGCAAACAAAAGGTACAAAATCCACCACCAAGCGGACGGGAGTCCCCCTACCCCATGAGACTGGCTCAAGAGCCCCACAATTAAACAAACGGGCAGAAATTAAAGGCCCTCCCACTACACTCCACGGGAGAGACCTTCTAAAAACTGGACCTACCTCCCCTACTGGGGTGCCGTGGCGTTCTCCTGCCGGGCATAAAACTGAATAAAACTTTAAAAATCCTTTGCCGGCAACCCTGAATCCCCAACACTCACCTCCCGCCCACTGAGGTCTGGAGGCCTGTCCCCCAGGAGTTTGGATTCTTGAGTGATTTATCAAGGGGAGTGGACAGTCCCCGAGTTGCAACTGGTCAGCATTGACTCTGAGGCACGCGAGTGACGAGAGGGCACCAGGCTGAGGGGGAGTCACGCCTCAGCGGCACTTCCCTGTGGTGCGGAGCAGCAGCCCTCCCCGTGCATCAATATGGCCAGGCATAAAACTGAATGAAACTCTAGCTTCCCCCCCACTCTCACTCGGGGTCTGGGGGCCTGTCCCCCAGGAGTACGGATCCTTGGGTGATTTTTCGAGGGGAGGGCACAGTGCCCAAGTCGCAACTGGTCAGCGCTGACTCTGAGACACGTGAGCGAGGAGAGGGCACCGGGCTGAGGGGGAGTCACGCCTCGGCGGCACTTCCCTGCGGTGCCATGCAGCAGCCCTCCCCAGGCAAAATTATGGCCGGGCACAAAACTGAATAAAACTCTAGCTTCCCCACTGAGCGCCCCTACTCTCACTCGGGTTCTGGAGGCCTATCCCCCAGGAGATCAGATCCTTGGGTGATTTCTCGAGGGGAGTGCACAGTGCCCGAGCTGCGTCAGGTCAGCGCTGACTCTGAGACACGTGAGCAAGCAGAGGGCACTCTGCTGATGGGAAATCAAGCTTTGGTGGCACTTCCCTACGGTGCGGTGCAGCAGCCCTCCCCGGGCGGGGAACAATACGGCCAGGCATAAAACTGAATGAAACTCTAGCTTACCCCACACTCCCACTCGGGGTGTGGGGGCCTGTCCCCCAAGAGTTCGGAATCTTGGGGGATCTCTTGAGGGGTGTAGACCTAGCATAAACTGCGGCTGCCCAGTGCTGACTCTGGGGCGGGGGACAGAGGAAAAAAGGGTCAGCTGAGTGCCCACACCAGAGCGGCAGTTCCCTGGAGGCAGAACAACAGCCGTTTTTTCTTTAACGGCAGAACGGCTCACTTCTGGATATTCTGAGGCCACACCCCCTGCCTGCCTGGGCAACCAGAGGAGGCCACCGGTGAGCGGGGGATTTCCTGACACTGCTCACAAACCCGGGAAGCTTCCAGGGCGGGGCCGACCCAGAGAGGTGATCGGACGCAAACCTACAGCAGCAAAAAGGACACAAACCTCCAGCAGCAAAGACGTTTCAACTCAGAACAGCCCATCGTCTGTAGGCGATTTCGGCAGGAACAGAGACAGAACCCCGCAAACTTGTCTGTTCTGTTCTGTTAACAGCATCCATCAGGGACGGGGCTAAGCCTGAGTGAACACTTCCTTCCCATCACTTGCATCAAGCACTCAAAGATGTCAGGCCGAATCTCCTCCTGCTAAATAGTGGCAGTCTGTGGGGGCCTGGCAGACTTCCTTGAGATTCAGGCAGGTGGAAACCCCTGGAGTGTCTGTTCACTACAGGCAACTGGGTTAGCCATCTGCAGAGATACTAGTGACAGGGTCTGATGGAGGGGCAAAGTGGGGAAAGAGACGTCAACCTTCCCAGACTGCTCTGTTTGCTGGGTGGCTCCTCCTGACTCCATGCTGCACTGGGATGAGCCATGTCAGAGGAGTCACCAGGCCCCTGTGATCCAGTTCCCAGAGACCTCTTGAACTCTCCCACCCGAGACAGGTTCCGATTGAGACAGCTGATTTGGACCTTTAGAACTGGGCTAATAGACTGAGGACTTTTCAGGTGGTGCCCTGGGTGTGCGGTTGTAGGAAGGTTTGATTCTCCTTTTCCAACTGGGGCCAGAGGTGGGCAGGCGGGGTGACTTAATTGCTGATTTGTCCACACAGCTGAGACTTCAAGCCAGAGTAGAAGTTGCAATAGGATCGAACAGAAACCAGCTGAAAACAAGACAGAACCACTTAGCTCCACCACACAAGACAGGGCCCCAGTTTGTCAGGCCACAACACTGTATGGGCCCTTGATAAAGCCCCAGGGGAAAAATCAAAGGGAGTAAAATAACCATGGGGCGGAATCAGCGGAAAAACTCTGGTAACATGAATAACCGGAATAGATCAACCCCCCCCAAGAAAAGATACGGCAGATGTGATTGAAGATCACATTCAAAAACAACTGGCTGAGATATCAGAAATCAAATTCAGAATTTGGATTGCAAACAAGATTAATAAAATGGAATTAGGAATTCGAGGAGAAATTCAAAAGTTGTCTCAAGAATTTAACGAATTTAACGACAAAACCACCAAAGACTTAAACACACTGAAACAAGAACTTACAGCCCTCAAAGATATGAAAAATACAGTAGAATCCCTCAGCAACAGAATGGAGCAAGCAGAAGAAAGAATTTCTGACATTGAAGATAAAGTCTTTGAACGCTCCCAATCTTTCAAAGAAGAAGAGAAATGGAGAGCAAAAACGGATCACAAACTCAGAGAATTCTCAGATAATTCGAAAAAAAACAACATAAGGGTTATAGGAATTTCGGAGAACGATGAAGTGGCTACCAAGGGCACAGAGGCCCTTCTACATGAAATTATGAAAGAAAATTTTCCAGACATGCCTAGAGAATCTGAAATTCAGATAGCAGACAGCTTCACAACCCCAGCACGATTAAAGCCCAGTAAGCCATCTCACAGACATATCATAATTAGCTTCACTAAAGTTAACATGAAAGAGAAGATTCTCAAAGCAGCCCGGCGAAAGAAAACTATAGCGCACAAAAGTAACAATATTAGAATAACTGCAGATCTATCTGCTGAAACTTTTCAAGCAAGAAGAGGCTGCTCATCAACTTTTAATCTCCTAAAGAAAAAAAACTTTCAACCCAGGATCTTGTATACAGCTAAACTGAGTTTCATCTATGATGGAGAAATTAAATACTTCAATGACATTCATATGTTGAAAAAATTTGCCATAAGTAAACCAGCTCTTCAGGATATTCTCAGTCCTATCCTCCACAATGACCAACCCAATCATATACCACAAAAGTAAACTCACTCAGAAACTTCGGATCTAACTCCAACTTCCACAATGGCGAAAGGATTAAAAACGTCCACTGGACCTTTGAAAAACTCGATACCCAAAATTCCACCAGACTTATCAATACTCTCCATCAATGTGAATGGCTAAAACTGTCCTCTAAAGAGGCATAGGTTAGCTGACTGGATACAAAAACTCAAGCCAGATATTTCTAGCATACAAGAGTCACATCTTAACTTAAAAGACAAATACAGACTCAGGGTGAAAGGATGGTCATCCATATTTCAGGCAAATGGTAATCAGAAAAAAGCAGGTGTTGCAATTTTATTTGCAGATACAGTAGGCTTTAAACCATCAAAAGTAAGGAAGGACAAGAATGGTCGCTTCATATTTGTTAAGGGTAATACTCAACATGATGAGATCTCAATTATTAATATCTATGCACCCAACCAGAATGCACCTCAATTTATAAGAGAAGCTCTAACAGACATGAGTAACTTGATATCCTCCAGCTTCATAATCGTCGGAGATTTCAACACTCCTTTGGCAGTGTTGCATCGATCCTCCAGAAAGAAGCTGAGCAAACAAATC
This sequence comes from Nycticebus coucang, assembly GCF_027406575.1. Lineage (NCBI taxonomy): Eukaryota > Metazoa > Chordata > Mammalia > Primates > Lorisidae > Nycticebus > Nycticebus coucang. Next base: position 46,257,913 of record NC_069804.1, read on the forward strand.
TTAGATTTAAACCTAACCATCCAATATTTAGATTTAGCAGACATCTACAGAACATTTCATCCCAACAAAACTGAATACACATACTTATCATCAGCCCACGGAACTTACTCCAAAATTGACCACATTTTAGGTCACAAGTCTAACCTCAGTAAATTTAAAGGAATAGAAATTACTCCATGCATCTTCTCGGACCATCATGGAATAAAACTTGAATTGAGTAACAACAGGAATCTGCATACTCACACAAAAACATGGAAGTTAAATAACCTTATGCTGAATGATAGTTGGGTCAGACATGAGATTAAGAAAGAAATCGCCAATGTTTTAGAACAAAACGACAATGAAGACACAAACTATCAGAACCTCTGGGACACCGCAAAGGCAGTTCTAAGAGAGAAATTTATAGCACTGCAAGCCTTCCTAAAGAGAACGGAAAGAGAGGAAGTTAACAACTAATGGGACATCTCAAGCAACTGGAAAAGGAAGAACATTACAACCCCAAACCCAGTAGAAGAAAAGAAATAACCAAATTAGAGCAGAATTAAAAGAAATAGAAAACAAAAGAATAATACAACAGATCAATAAATCAAAAAGCTGGTTTTTTGAAAAGGTCAATAAAATAGATAAACCTCTGGCCAACCTAATCAGAAAAAAAAGAGTAAAATCTCTAATATCATCAATCAGAAACAACAAAGACGAAATAACAACAGACTCATCAGAAATCCAAAAAATCCTTAATGAATATTACAAGAAACTTTATTCTCAGAAATATGAAAATCTGAAGGAAATTGACCGATACTTGGAAGCACGCCACCTTCCAAGACTTAACCAGAATCAAGTGGAAATGTTGAACAGACCCATATCAAGTTCAGAAATAGCATCAACTATACAAAACCTCCCTAAAATGAAAAGCCCGGGACCAGATGGTTTCACGTCAGAATTCTACCAAACCTTTAAAGAGGAATTAGTACCTATATTACTCAACCTGTTCCAAAATGTAGAAAAAGAAGGAAGACTACCCAACACGTTCTACGAAGCAAACATCACCCTGATCCCCAAACCAGGAAAAGACCCAACAAGAAAAGAAAATTATAGACCAATATCACTAATGAATATAGATGCAAAAATATTCAACAACATCCTAACAAACAGAATCCAGCAACACATCAAACAAATTATACATCATGACCAAGTTGGTTTTATCCCAGGGTGTCAAGGCTGATTCATTATACGTAAATCTATAAATGTAATTCAGCACATAAACAAATTAAAAAACAAAGACCATACGATTCTCTCAATTGATGCAGAAAAAGCTTTTGATAATATCCAGCATCCCTTCATGATCAGAACACTCAAGAAAATTGGTCTAGAAGGGACTTTTCTTAAACTGATAGAGGCCATCTACAGCAAACCCACAGCCAATATCATATTGAATGGAGTTAAATTGGGATCATTTCCACTCAGACCAGGAACCAGAAAAGGCTGCCTATTGTCTCCATTGCTTTTCAACATTGTAATGGAAGTTTTAGCCACCGCAATTAGGGAAGTAAAGGCGATCAAGGGTATCCATATAGGGTCAGAAGAGATCAAACTTTCGCTCTTCGCAGATGATATGATTGTGTATCTGGAAAACACTAAGGACTCTACAACAAAACTCCTAGAAGTGATCAAGGAATACAGCAGCGTCTCAGGTTACAAAATCAACATCCATAAATCGGTAGAGTTTATATACACCAACAACAGTCAAGTTGAAAAAGCAGTTAAGGACTCTATGCCATTCACAGTAGTGGCAAAGAAGATGAAATATTTGGGAATTTACCTAACAAAAGACGTGAAAGATCTCTATAAAGAAAACTATGAAACTCTAAGAAAAGAAATAGCTGAAAATGTTAACAAATGGAAAAATATACCATGCTCATGGCTGGGAAGAATCAACATTATCAAAATGTCCATACTACCCAAAGCAATATATAATTTCAACGCACTCCCTATTAAAGTTCCACTGTCATATTTTAAAGATCTTGAAAAAACAATACTTCGTTTTATATGGAATCAGAAAAAACCTCGAATAGCCAAGACATTACTCAGAAATAAAAACAAAACAGGAGGAATCACACTACCAGCCTCAGACTTTACTACAAATCGATATTGATCAAAACAGCATGGTATTGGCACAAAAACAGAGAAGTAGATGTCTGGAGCAGAATAGAGAACCAAGAGATGAATCCAGCTACTTACTGCTATTTGATTTTTGACAAGCCAATTAAAAACATTCAGTGGGGAAAAGATTCCCTATTTAACAAATGGTGCTGGGTGAACTGGCTGGCAACCTGCAGAAGACTGAAATTGGACCCACACCTTTCACCATTAACTAAGATAGACTCTCACTGGATTAAAGATTGAAACTTAAGACATGAAACTATAAAAATACTAGAGGAGAATGCAGGGAAAACCCTTGAAGAAATTGGTCTGGGTGAGTATTTCATGAGGAGAACCCCCCGGGCAATTGAAGCAGCTTCAAAAATACACTACTGGGACTTGAGCAAACTAAAAAGGTTCTGCACAGCTAAGAACACTGTAAGTAAAGTAAACAAACAGCCCTCAGAATGGGAGAAGATATTTGCAGGGTATATCTCTGACAAAGGTTTAATAACCAGAATCCACAGAGAACTCAAACGCATCAGCAAGAAAAAAACAAAGGGATCCCATCGAAGGCTGGGCAAGGGATTTGAAGAGAAACTTCTCTAAAGAAGACAAGCGCACAGCCTTCAGACATATGAAAAAATGCTCATCATCTTTAATAATCAGAATAATGCAAATCAAAACTACTTTGAGATATCATCTAACTGCACTGAGACTAGCCTATATCACAAATTCTCAAGACCAAAGATGTTGGCGTGGATGCGAAGAAAAGGGAACACTTCTGAACTGCTGGTGGGAATGCAAATTAATACATTCCTTTTGTAAAGATTTATGGAGAACACTCAGAGATCTAAAAATAGATCTGCCATTCAATCCTGTAATCTCTCTGCTGGGCATATACCCAGAAGACCAAAAATCACAACATAACAAAGATATTTGTACCAGAATGTTTATTGCAGCCCAATTCATAATTGCTAAGTCATGGAAAAAGCCCAAGTGCCCATCGATCCACGAATGGATTAATAAATTGTGGTATATGTACACCATGGAATACTATGCAGCCTTAAAGAAAGATGGAGACTTTACCTCTTTCATGTTTACATGGATGGAGCTGGAACATATTATTCTTAGTAAAGTATCTCAAGAATGGAAGAAAAAGTACCCAATGTACTCAGCCCTACTATGAAACTAATTTGGGGCTCTCACATGAAAGCTATAACCCAGTTACAACCTAACAATAGGGGGAAGTGGGAAAGGGATGGGGGATGTGTAGAGGGAAGGGGATCGGTGGGATCACACCTGTGGTGCATCTTACAGGGGTATTTGCAAAACTTGGTAAATGTAGAATGTAAATGTTTTGGCACAGTAACTGAGATAACGCTGGAAAGGCTATGTTAACCATTGTGATAAAAATGTGTCAAATGGTCTATGAAGTGAGTGTATGATGCCCCATGATCATACCAATGTATACAGTTATGATTTAATAAAAAAAATAAATAAAGTCATTTAAATATCCCATCAAAAAAAATAATAAAAGATAAACATGGGACTTAACCCAGAAACTGAAGCAAATGGGTCTAACAGACATTTACAGAACTTTCTACCTCCAAATTACTGAATATACATTCTTCTCATCAGCACATGGAACATTCTCCAAGACTATAACATCTTAGGACACAAAACATGTCTCAACAAATTCAAAAAAATAAAAATCATACAATGTATTTTCTCCGACCACAGTGGAATAAAATTAGAAATCAATTCCAACTAAGCTGGGTGCAGTGGCTCAAGCCTGTAATCCTAGCACTCTGGGAGGCTGACATAGGTGGAGTGCTTGAACTCAGAAATTCAAGAACAGCCTGAGGGAGGGGAGGGTGAAGGGTGGGGAGGGGAGGAGAGGAGATCAACTCCAATATAAAGACTCAATTCTACACAAGGTCATGGAAATTAAACAACCTAATGCTGAATGATTACTGGGTCAAGGAAGAAATGAAGATGGAAATCATAAGATTCTTCAAACTTCATGACAAAGGGCATATATTATCAAATCTGTGGGATTCAACAAAAGTAGTCCTCAGGGGTAAATTTACAGTCTTAAATGCCTGTCTATATCAAAAAAAAAAAACCAGAAAGATTACAAACCAACAATCTAATAAATCATCTCAAGGAATTAGAAAAGGAAGAACAAACCAGTCCCATACCAAGCAAAAGAAAAGAAATAACTAAGATCAGAGCTAAATGAACTAAATGAAATTGATAACAAAAACATATGCAGAAGATTAACAAAACAAAAGTTGATCCTTTGAAACAATAAAATCAACAGACTACTTATTAGATTAGCCAAAAGCAGAAAAGAAAGGACTTGATAAGTTTAATCAGAAATGAAAATGGAGATATTACAATGGATACCACAGAAATACAAAACATAACCTCTGGGTGCAATAAAAACCTCTATGCACATAAACTGGGAAACATTGAGGAAATGGACAAATTCTACAAACTCCCTAGGCTCAATCAGGAATAAATATAACTCATAAACAGACCAATATCAAGCAACAAAATTATAAATTGAGGAATATTTTAAGTACACACAAAGGCCTAGAAAAACTTTTATCTGTTTTTACTGAGTAAAATGTGATGTCAATTTTTTAAAAAATAAATGTTTTAGAGATACAAACACTACTTTTTTTCACATTCTTCATCTGACTACGTTTCCCCATTCTCCAGAAGAAATGTGTTACCTGAGTAGTCCAACATTCAATATATCCTTTTACAAGTTTTTTAAAAATTTAACATTTTTTTACATATTTATCCCAGGAGATAACATGTTTAGGTAATAGGTTGACTTTAGCAACAACAGTATAGTGTCTTATGCATGCATATGTCTGTTCATTTTTGTGCAGATTGTCCTATAAAAAAAAGAAAGAAAAGAAAAAAAATCACAAGAATGGAAATCAAGCATCTCATGTACGTAATACATGAAACAGGTAGATTAACAATTATAAGCCCACATGAGAGAAAAACCCAATTAAATTCAAGAGGAGAAGGAGTTTGATAAGTTCCCACCTGATGTTTACAAAATATGGGTATATGGCACTGTTCCTGGGTGAAGGACAGAACTACAACTCCGACTTTACCTTACAAAAGTAAACAATGTAACCTAATTGTATGTATCCTCTTATTAACCAAAAATAAATATAAAAATAAAAAGTAAAAGTAAAATACCAGCATCATCTTTCACAGATCTAGAAAAAATTGTACACTTTTTGTGGGACCAGAAAAGAGCTTTAATAGCCAAAGCAATCTTAAACAAAAAGGATAAATCAGGAGGCATCACTTTACCACACTTCCAGCTATACTACAAGGCTATGGTAACCAAAACAGCATGGTACTGGCATAACAAACCAGACATAGACCAATGTACAGAATAGAAAACACAATATAAACCATCATCGTATTGCCATCTGACAAAGCAGACCATGATATACACTTGGGGAAAGAATCCCTATTCAATAAATGGTGCTGGGAAAATTGGATAGCCATATGTAGAACTGAAACAGGATATGTACCTCCTACCACTCACAAAAATTAATTCACAACGGATAACAGACTTAAACATAAGGCATAAAACTATAAGAATTCTAAAAAAGGAGTTTGGAAAAACCTCATATATATCAGCCTAGGCAAAGAACTTATGAAAAAGACCCCAAAGGCAATCATGGCAACAAAAAAATAAATAAATCAGACCTGATTAAATTTAAATGCTTCTGCACAGCCAAGGAATCAATAGAGCAAATAGACACCTACAGAATGGGAGAAAATATTTGCATGCTATACATCCGACAAAGGGCTGATAATCAGAATCTACAAAAAACTCAAGCAAATCAAACAAAAAAAAATCAAACAACCCCATTAAAAAGAGGGCAAAAGACATGAACAGGATCTTTTTTTTTTTTTCTTTTTTTATTTATTTATTTATTTTTTTTATTGTTGGGGATTCATTGAGGGTACAATAAGCCAGGTTACACTGATTGCAATTGTTAGGTAAAGTCCCTCTTGCAATCATGTCTTGCCCCCATAAAGTGTGACACACACCAAGGCCCCACCCACCTCCCTCCTTCCCTCTTTGTTTCCCCCCCCATAACCATAATTGTCATTAATTGTCCTCATATCAAAATTGAGTACATAGGATTCATGCTTCTCCATTCTTGTGATGCTTTACTAAGAATAATATCTTCCACGTCCATCCAGGTTAATACGAAGGATGTAAAGTCTCCATTTTTTTTAATGGCTGAATAGTATTCCATGGTATACATATACCACAGCTTGTTAATCCATTCCTGGGTTGGTGGGCATTTAGGCTGTTTCCACATTTTGGCGACTGTAAATTGAGCTGCAATAAACAGTCTAGTACAAGTGTCCTTATGTTAAAAGGATTTCTTTCCTTCTGGGTAGATGCCCAGTAATGGGATTGCAGGATCAAATGGGAGGTCTAGGTCTTCCAGAAGTATTAAGAAAAGGAAAGTGACTAAATGGGGAGGTGCTTGGTTGGTTAATTTGGAGGTTCAGTAATCACCCTGGTTAATAGATGGAGAACAGGGGGGGGAGACAAGATGGCGGACTGAAGCCAGCTTTCAACAAAGGCTCCCGTCCAGAAGGAGAGTTAAGGGATAGGAATTTAGTAAGTATCCTGGTGGACTTGAGCCTCACAAAGAGAGAAGGCTGAAGAACGCACATCAACACCGCTGAGGCAAGTTGTGATCAGAAGGACGCAAACAAAAGGTACAAAATCCACCACCAAGCGGACGGGAGTCCCCATCCCCCATGAGACCGGCTCTAGAGCCCCAAAATTGAACAAGCGGGCAGAAATTAAAGGCCCTCCCACTATACTCCACGGGAGAGACCTTCTAAAAACTGGACCTACCTCCCCTACTGGGGTGCCGTGGCGTTCTCCTGCCGGACATAGGGCTGAATAAAACTTTGGGAATCCTTTGCCGGCAACCCTGAATCCCCGGCGCTCCCCTCCCGCCCACTGAGGTCTGGAGGCCTGGCCCCCAGGACTTTGGATCCGTGGGTGATTTCTCAAGGGGAGTGGACAGTCCCCGAGTTGCGACTGGTCAGCATTGACTCTGAGGCGCGCCGAGTGAGGAGAGGGCACCGGGCTGAGGGGGAGTCACGCCTCGCGGCACTTCCCTGCGGTGCAGTGCACCAACCCTCCCCGGGCATACGGGGCCCAAGACTGAATAAGACTCTGGCCTCCCCGCTGAGAGCTGAGAACCCCTACTCTCACTCGGGGTCTGAGGGCCTATCCCCCAGGAGTTCGGCTCCTTGGGTGATTTCTCGAGGGGAGTGCACAGTGCCTGAGCTGCGTCAGATCAGCGCCGACTCTGGGATACGTGAGCGAGGAGAGGGCACTCTGCTGAGGGGAAATCAAGCCTTGGCGGCACTTCCCTGCGGTGCAGTGCACCAACCCTCCCCGGGCATAGGGAGCCCAAGACTGAATAAGACTCTGGCCTTCCTGCTGAGAGCTGAGAACCCCTACTCTCACTCGGGGTCTGAGGGCCTATCCCCCCGGAGTTCGGATCCTTGGGTGATTTCTCGAGGGGAGTGCACAGTGCCTGAGCTGTGTCAGGTCAGCGCTGACTCCAGGACACATGAGCGAGGAGAGGGCACTCTGCTGAGGGGAAATCAAGCCTTGGCGGCACTTCCCTGTGGTGCAGTGCAGGAGCCCTCCCCGGACCGTAGTGTTGCGTAAAACTGAATGAAACTCTAGCTTCCCCCCGCCCCACTCCCAATCGGGGTCTGGGGGCCCATCCCCCAAGAGTTCTGATTCTTGGGGGATCTCTTAAGGGGTGTGGACCCAGCACAAACTGCGGCCGCTCAGTGCTGACTCTGGGGCGCGGGACAGAGGAGAAAAGGGTCGCCTGAGTGCCCACACCAGAGCAGCAGTTCCCTGGACGTAGATCACCAGCCGTTTTTTCTTTAACGGCAGAACGCTCACTTCTGGATATTCTGAGGCCACAGCCCCTGTCTCCCTGGGCAACCAGAGGAGGCCACCGGTGACACGGCTCACAAACCCGGAAGCCTCCAGGGCGGGGCCGACCCAGAGAGGTGTTAAGACGCAATTCTCCAGCAGCAAAGACGTTTGAACTCAAAACAGCCCGTCTCCTGTAGGCGACGACAGGAACAGAGACAGAACCCCACAAAGTTGTCTGTTCTGTTCTGTTCTGTTAGCAGCATCCATCAGAGACGGGGCTAAGCCTGAGTGAACACCTCCTTCCCATCACCTGCATCAAACACTCAAAGATGTCAGGCCCCATCTCCTCCTGCTAGATAGCGGCAGTCTGAGGGGGCCTGGCAGACTTCCTTGCGATTCAGGCAGGTGCAAACACCTGGAGTGTCTGTTCACTGCAGGCAACTGGGTTAGCCATCTGCAGAGATACCAGTGACTGGGTCCGACGGAGGGGCAAAGTGGGGAAGGAGACGTCAACCTTCCCAGACTGCTCTGTTTGCTGGGTAGCTCCTCCTGACTCCACGCTGCACTGGGGTGAGCTGTGTCAGAGGGGTCACCAGGTCCCTGTGATCCAGTTCCCAGAGACCTCTTGAACCCTTCCACCCGAGACAAGTGCCAATTGAGACAGTTGATTCGGACCTTTTGAACTGGGCTAATAGACTGAGGACTTTTCAGGCGGTGCCCTGGGTGTGTGATTGTAGGAAGGTTTGATTCTCCTTTTCCAAGGGGCCAGAGGTGGGCAGGCGGGGTGACTTAATTGCTGATTTTTCCACACAGCTGAGACTTCAAGCCAGAGTAGAAGTTGCAATAGGATCGAACAGAAACCAGCTGAAAACAAGACAGAACCACTTTGCTCCACCACACCAGACAGGGCAACATTTTCTCAGGCCACAACACTGTACGGGCCCTCGATAAAACCCCAGGGGAAAAATCAAAGGGAGTAAACCATGGGGCGGAATCAGGGGAAAAACTCTGGTAACATGAATAACCAGAATAGATCAACCCCCCCAAGAAAAGATACGGCAGATGTGATTGAAGACCCCATTCATAAACAACTGGCTGAGATGTCAGAAGTCGAATTCAGAATTTGGTTTGCAGACAAGATTAATAAAATGGAATTAGGAATTCGAGGAGAAATTCAAAAACCGTCTCAAGAATTTAACGAATTTAAAGACAAAACCACCAAAGACTTAGACACACTGAAACAAGAACTTACAGCCCTCAAAGATATGAAAAATACAGTAGAATCCCTCAGTAACAGAATGGAGCAAGCAGAAGAAAGGATTTCTGACATTGAAGATAAAGTCTTCGAACGCTCCCAATCTCTCAAAGAGGAAGAGAAATGGAGAGCAAAAACGGATCACTCACTCAGAGAGCTCTCAGATAATTCGAAAAAAAACAACATAAGTGTTATAGGAATTTCGGAGACTGATGAAGTAGCTGCCAAGGGCACAGAGGCCCTTCTACATGAAATTATGAAAGAAAATTTTCCAGACATGCCTAGAGAATCTGAAATTCAGATAGCAGACAGCTTCAGAACCCCAGCACGATTCAACCCCAAAAAGCCATCTCCCAGACATATCATAATTAGCTTCACTAAAGTTAACATGAAAGAGAAGATTCTCAAAGCAGCCCGGCGAAAGAAAACTATAACGTACAAAGGTAAGAATATTAGAATAACTGCAGATCTCTCTGCTGAAACTTTTCAAGCAAGAAGAGGCTGGTCATCAACTTTTAATCTCCTAAAGCAAAAAAACTTTCAACCCAGGATCTTGTATCCAGCTAAACTGAGTTTCATCTATGATGGAGAAATTAAATACTTCAATGACATTCATATGTTGAAAAAATTTGCCATAAGTAAACCAGCTCTTCAGGATGTTCTCAGACCTATCCTCAACAATGACCAACCCAATCCTATACCACAAAAGTAAACTCACTCAGAAACTTCGGATCAAACTCCAACTTCCACACTGGCGAAAGGATTAAAAATGTCCACTGGACCTTTGAAAAACTCGATACCCAAAATTCCACCAGACTTATCAATACTCTCCATCAATGTGAATGGCTTAAACTGTCCTCTAAAGAGGCATAGGTTAGCTGACTGGATACAAAAACTTAAGCCAGATATTTGTTGCATACAAGAGTCACATCTCAACTTAAAAGACAAATACAGACTCAGGGTGAAAGGATGGTCATCCATATTTCAGGCAAATGGTAATCAGAAAAAAGCAGGTGTTGCAATTTTATTTGCAGATACAGTAGGCTTTAAACCATCAAAAGTAAGGAAGGACAAGAATGGTCACTTCATATTTGTTAAGGGTAATACTCAATATGACGAGATCTCAATTATTAATATCTATGCACCCAACCAGAATGCACCTCAATTTATAAGAGAAACTCTAACAGACATGAGTAACTTGATTTCCTCCAGCTCCATAATCGTTGGAGATTTCAACACTCCCTTTGCAGTGTTGGATCGATCCTCCAGAAAGAAGCTGAGCAAAGAAATCTTAGATTTAAACCTAACCATCCAATATTTAGATTTAGCAGACATCTACAGAACATTTCATCCCAACAAAACTGAATACACATACTTCTCATCAGCCCACGGAACTTACTCCAAAATTGATCACATTTTAGGTCACAAGTCTAACCTCAGTAAATTTAAAGGAATAGAAATTATTCCATGCATCTTCTCGGACCATCATGGAATAAAACTTGAATTGAGTAACAACAGGAATCTGCATACCAATACAAAAACATGGAAGTTAAATAACCTTATGCTGAATTATAGCTGGGTCAGAGATGAGATTAAGAAAGAAATAACCAATTTTTTGGAACAAAATGACAATGAAGACACAAACTATCAGAACCTCTGGGACACTGCAAAGGCAGTTCTAAGAGGGAAATTTATAGCACTGCAAGCCTTCCTCAAGAGAACGGAAAGAGAGGAAGTAAACAACTTAATGGGACATCTCACGCAACTGGAAAAGGAAGAACATTCCAACCCCAAACCCAGTAGAAGAAAAGAAATAACCAAAATTAGAGCAGAATTAAATGAAATTGAAAACAAAAGAATAATACAACAGATCAATAAATCAAAAAGCTGGTTTTTTGAAAAGGTCAATAAAATAGATAAACCTCTGGCCAACCTAATTAGGAAAAAAAGAGTAAAATCTCTAATATCATCAATCAGAAACAACAAAGACGAAATAACCACAGACTCATCAGAAATCCAAAAAATCCTTAATGAATATTACAAGAAATTTTATTCTCAGAAATATGAAAATCTGAAGGAAATAGACCGATACTTGGAAGCACGCCACCTTCCAACACTTAACCAGAATCAAGTGGAAATGTTGAACAGACCCATATCAAGTTCAGAAATAGCATCAACTATACAAAACCTCCCTAAAAAGAAAACCCCGGGACCAGATGGTTTCACGTCAGAATTCTACCAAACCTTTAAAGAGGAATTAGTACCTATATTACTCAACCTGTTCCAAAATGTAGAAAAAGAAGGAAGACTACCCAACACGTTCTATGAAGCAAATATCACCCTGATCCCCAAACCAGGAAAAGACCCAACAAGAAAAGAAAATTATAGACCAATATCACTAATGAATATAGATGCAAAAATATTCAACAACATCCTAACAAACAGAATCCAGCAACACATCAAACAAATTATACATCATGACCAAGTTGGTTTTATCCCAGGGTCTCAAGGCTGGTTCAATATACGTAAATCTATAAATGTAATTCAGCACATAAACAAATTAAAAAACAAAGACCATATGATTCTCTCAATTGATGCAGAAAAAGCTTTTGATAATATCCAGCATCCCTTCATGATCAGAACACTCAAGAAAATTGGTCTAGAAGGGACTTTTCTTAAACTGATAGAGGCTATCTACAGCAAACCCACAGCCAATATGATATTGAATGGAGTTAAATTGGAATCATTTCCACTCAGATCAGGAACCAGACAAGGCTGCCCATTGTCTCCATTGCTTTTCAACATTGTAATGGAAGTTTTAGCCACCGCAAATAGGGAAGAAAAGGCGATCAAGGGTATCCATATAGGGTCAGAAGAAATCAAACTCTCGCTCTTCGCAGATGATATGATTGTGTATCTGGAAAACACTAGGGACTCTACTACAAAACTCCTAGAAGTGATCAAGGAATACAGCAGTGTCTCAGGTTACAAAATCAACATTCATAAATCGGTAGCCTTTATATACACCAACAACAGTCAAATTGAAAAAACAGTTAAGGACTCTATCCCATTCACAGTAGTGCCAAAGAAGATGAAATATGTGGGAATTTACCTAACAAAAGACGTGAAAGATCTCTATAAAGAGAACTATGAAACACTAAGAAAATAAATAGCTGAAAATGTTAACAAATGGAAAAACATACCATGCTCATGGCTGGGAAGAATCAACATTATCAAAATGTCCATACTACCCAAAGCAATATATAATTTCAACGCACTCCCTATTAAAGCTCCACTGTCATATTTTAAAGATCTTGAAAAAACATTACTTCGTTTTATATGGAATCAGAATAAACCTCGAATAGCCAAGACATTACTCAGAAAGAAAAACAAAACAGGAGGAATCACACTACCAGACCTCAGACTTTACTACAAATCGATAGTGATCAAAACAGCATGGTATTGGCACAAAAACAGAGAAGTAGATATCTGGAATAGAATAGAGAACCAAGAGATGAATCCAGCTACTTACCACTATTTTATTTTTGACAAGAAAATTAAAAACATTCAGTGGGGAAAAGATTCCCTATTTAACAAATGCTGCTGGGTGAACTGGCTGGCAACCTGCAGAAGACTGAAATTGGACCCACACCTTTCACCATTAACTAAGATAGACTCTCATTGGATTAAAGATTGAAACTTAAGACATGAAACTATAAAAATACTAGAGTAGAATGCAGGGAAAACCCTTGAAGAAATTGGTCTGGGTGAGTATTTCATGAGGAGAACCCCCCGGGCAATTGAAGCAGCTTCAAAAATACACTACTGGGACTTGATCAAACTAAAAAGCTTCTGCACAGCTAAGAACACAGTAAGCAGAGCAAGCAGACAGCCCTCAGAATGGGAGAAGATATTTGCAGGGTATAACTCTGAGAAAGGTTTAATAACCAGAATCCACAGAGAACTCAAACGCATCAGCAAGAGAAAAACAAGGGATCCCATCGCAGGCTGGGCAAGGGATTTGAAGAGAAACTTCTCTGAAGAAGACAGGCGCACGGCCTTCAGACATATGAAAAAATGCTCATCATCTTTAATCATCAGAGAAATGCAAATCAAAACTACTTTGAGATATCATCTAACTCCAATGAGACTAGCCTATATCACAAAATCTCAAGACCAGAAATGTTGGCGTGGATGCGGAGAAAAGGGAACACTTCTGCACTGCTGGTGGGAATGCAAATTAATACATTCCTTTTGGAAAGATATATGGAGAACACTCAGAGATCTAAAAATAGATCTGCCATTCAATCCTGTAATTCCTCTGCTGGGCATATACCCAGAAGACCAAAAATCACAACATAACAAAGATATTTGTACCAGAATGTTTATTGCAGCCCAATTCATAATAGCTAAGTCATGGAAAAAGCCCAAGTGCCCATCGATCCACGAATGGATTAATAAATTGTGGTATATGTATACCATGGAATACTATGCAGCCTTAAAGAAAGATGGAGACGTTACCTCTTTCATGTTTACATGGATGGAGCTGGAACATATTCTTCTTAGTAAAGTATCCCAAGAATGGAAGAAAAAATACCCAATGTACACAGCCCTACTATGAAACTAATTTGGGGCTCTCACATGAAAGCTATAACCCAGCTACAACTTAACAATAGGGGGAAGTGGGAAAGGGGGGGGTGGGTAGAGGGAGGGGAATCGGTGGGATTACACCTGTGGTGCATATTACAGGGGTATTTGCGAAACTTGGTAAATGTAGAATGTAAATGTTTTGGCACAGTAACTGAGATAACGCCGGAAAGGCTATGTTAACCACTGTGATAAAAATGTGTCAAATGTTTTACGAAGTGAGTGTATGATGCCCCATAATCATATCATTGTATACAGTTATGATTTAATAAAAATATTAAAAAAAAAAATGGGAGGTCTAGCTTGAGTGCTTTGAGGATTCTCCATACTTCCTTCCAGAAAGGTTGTACTAGTTTGCAGTCCCACCAGCAGTGTAAAAGTGTTCCCTTCTCTCCACATCCACGCCAGCATCTGCAGTTTTGAGATTTTATGATGTGGGCCATTCTCACTGGGGTTAGATGATATCTCAGGGTTGTTTTGATTTGCATTTCTCTAATATATAGAGATGATGAACATTTTTTCATGTGTTTGTTAGCCATTCGTCTGTCATCTTTAGAGAAGGTTCTATTCATGTCTCTTGCCCATTGATATAAGGGATTGTTGGCTTTTTTCATGTGGATTAATTTGAGTTCTCTATAGATCCTAGTTATCAAGCTTTTGTCTGATTGAAAATATGCAAATATCCTTTCCCATTGTGTAGGTTGTCTCTTTGCTTTGGTTATTGTCTTCTTAGCTGTACAGAAGCTTTTCAGTTTAATGAAGTCCCATTTGTTTATTTTTGTTGTTGTTGCAATTGCCATGGCAGTCTTCTTCATGAAGTCTTTCCCCAGGCCAATATCTTCCAGTGTTTTTCCTATGCTTTCTTGGAGGATTTTTATTGTTTCATGCCTTAAGTTTAAGTCCTTTATCCATCTTGAATCAATTATTGTGAGTGGGGAAAGGTGTGGGTCCAGTTTCAGTCTTTTACATGTAGACATCCAGTTCTCCCAACACCATTTATTGAATAGGGAGTCTTTCCCCCAAGGTATGTTCTTGTTAGGTTTATCAAAGATTAGGTGGTTGTAAGATGTTAGTTTCATTTCTTGGTTTTCCATTCGATTCCAAGTGTCTATGTCTCTGTTTTTGTGCCAGTACCATGCTGTCTTGAGCACTATGGCTTTGTAGTATAGACTAAAATCTGGTATGCTGATGCCCCCAGCTTTATTTTTATTACAGAGAACTGCCTTAGCTATACGGGGTTTTTTCCAGTTCCATACAAAATGCAGAATCATTTTTTCCAAATCTTGAAAGTATGATGTTGGTATTTTGATAGGAATGGCATTGAATAGGTAGATTGCTTTGGGAAGTATGGACATTTTAACAATGTTGATTCTTCCCATCCATGAGCATGGTATGTTCTTCCATTTGTTAATATCCTCTGCTATTTCCTTTCTGAGGATTTCATAGTTTTCTTTATAGAGGTCCTTCACCTCCTTCGTTAGGTATATTCCAAGGTATTTCATTTTCTTTGAGACTATGGTGAAGGGAGTTGTGTCCTTAACTAGCTTCTCATCTTGACTGTTATTGGTGTACACAAAGGCTACTGACTTGTGGACATTGATTTTATATCCTGAAACATTACTGTATTTTTTGATGACTTCTACGAGTCTTGTGGTTGAGTCTTTGGCGTTCTCTAAGTATAAGATCATGTCGTCAGCAAAGAGGGAGAGTTTGACCTCCTCTGCTCCCATTTGGATTCCCTTTATTTCCTTGTCTTGCCTAATTGTATTGGCTAGAACTTCCAGCACTATGTTGAATAGTAAAGGTGACAGAGTACAACCTTGTCTGGTTCCAGTTCTAAGAGGAAAAGCTTTCAGTTTTACTCCATTCAGTAAAATATTGGCTGTGGGTTTGTCATAGATAGCTTCAATCAGTTTTAGAAATGTGCCACCTATGCCTATACTCTTCAGAGTTCTAATTAGAAAAGGATGCTGGATTTTATCAAATGCTTTTTCTGCATCTATTGAGAGGATCATGTGATCTTTATTTTTGCCTCTGTTAATATGGTGGATAACGTTTATAGACTTGCGTATGTTAAACTAGCCTTGCATCCCTGGGATGAAGCCTACTTGATCATGATGAATGACTTTTTTGATGATAAGCTGTAATCTATTGGCTAGGATTTTGTTGAGAATTTTTGCGTCTATGTTCATGAGTGAGATTGGTCTGAAATTCTCCTTTTTGTTTGGGTCTTTTCCTGGTTTTGGTATCAGGGTGATGTTTGCTTCATAGAATGTGTTGGGGAAGATTCCTTCTTCCTCAATTTTTTGGAATAATTTCTGCAGTACAGGAATAAGCTCTTCCTTGAAGGTTTGATAGAATTCTGGAGTGAAGCCATCTGGACCAGGGCATTTTTTGGTTGGAAGCTTTTTTATTGTTTCTTTGATCTCAGTGCTTGAAATTGGTCTGTTCAGGAGCTCTATTTCTTCCTGGCTGAGTCTAGCGAGAGGGTGTGATTCCAAATATTGATCCATTTCCTTCACATTGTCAAATTTCTGGGCATAGAGTTTCTGGTAGTATTCAGAGATGATCTCTTGTATCTCTGTGGGATCAGTTGTTATTTCCCCTTTATCATTTCTGATTGAGGTTACTAGAGATTTTACTTTTCTATTCCTGGTTAGTCTGGCCAATGGTTTATCTATTTTATTTATTTTTTCAAAAAACCAACTCCTTGTTTCATTAATTTTCTGAATGATTCTTTTGTTTTCAATTTCATTGATCTCTGATTTGATTTTGGATATTTCTTTTCTTCTACTGAGTTTAGGCTTAGATTGTTCTTCTTTTTCCAATTCCATAAGATCTCTTGTGAGATTGTTGATGTGCTCTATTTCAGTTTTTCGAATGTAGGCATCTAAAGCGATGAATTTTCCTCTCAAAACTGCTTTTGCAGTATCCCACAGGTTTTGGTAGCTTGTGTCTTCATTGTTGTTATGCTCAAGGAAGTTAATGATTTCCTGTTTTATTTCTTCCTTCACCCATCTGTTATTCAACAGAAGATTGTTTAGTTTCCATGCCTTTGGGTGGGATCGAGCATTTTTGTTAGAGTTGAGTTCCACCTTTAGTGCCTTATGGTCTGAGAAGATAGAAGGTAAAATTTCAATTCTTTTGATTCTGTTGATATTTGTTTTGTGTCCCAGGATATGATCAATTTTGGAGAATGTTCCATGGGGTGATGAGAAGAATGTATATTCTTTATCTTTGGGATGGAGTGTTCTATATGCGTCTATCAAGCACAGTTGTTCTAGAGTCTCATTTAAGTGTCTTATATCCTTGTTTAATTTCTGTTTAGAGGATCTGTCCAGCTCTGTAAGAGGAGTGTTAAAGTCCCCTGTTATGATGGTATTATCAGATATCATATTGCTCAGACTGAGTAAGGTCTGCTTCAAGAATCTGGGAGCATTTAAATTGGGTGCATAAATATTTAGAATTGAAATGTCTTCTTGTTGTATTTTTCCCTTGACCAATATAAAGTGACCATCTTTGTCTTTTTTGACTTTAGTTGCTTTAAATCCACATGTGTCTGAAAATAAGATTGCAACTCTTCTTTTCTTCTGAATTCCATTTGCCTGAAAAATTGTCTTCCAACCCTTGACTCGGAGCTTTAATTTGTCTTTTGAAGCCAGGTGTGTTTCTTGCAGACAGCAAATGGATGGCTTGTGTTTTTTAATCCAGTCAACCAATCTATGTCTCTTCAGTGGGGAATTCAAGCCATTAACATTTATTGAGATAACTGACAAGTGTGGTAGTATTCTATTCGTCTTATTTTGTGAGAGTCCATTGCTTAGTTTTATCTTTTGCATCAGTGTGGAGGTTAGGTTCTGTCCTTTAATTTCTGAGTTCTTACTTTGCTGCTGATCCATTGTGGTGGTCAGTGTGCAGAACAGGTTGAAGTACTTCCTGTAGAGCTGGTCTTGTTGTGGCGAATTTCCTCAATGTTTGTATATCCGTAAATGATTTGATTTCTCCGTCAATTTTGAAGCTTAGCTTAGCAGGTTACAGAATTCTGGGCTGAAAATTGTTCTGTTTAAGTAGATTAAAGGTAGATGACCATTGTCTTCTTGCTTGGAAAGTTTCATTAGAGAAGTCTGTGGTCACCCTGATGGATTTGCCCCTGTAGGTCAAGTGGCGCTTACTGCTGGCAGCTTGCAGAATCTTTTCTTTTGTCTTGACTTTGGACAGGTTCATCACAATGTGTCTTGGAGAAGCTCGGTTAGAGTTGAGGCGACCTGGGGTCCGATATCCCTCTGAAAGCAGTGTGTCAGAATCTTTGGTGATATTTGGGAAATTTTCTTTTATAATATTCTCTAGTATGGCTTCCATTCCTGTGGGGCATTCTTCTTCCCCTTCTGGAATTCCTATAACTCGTATGTTGGAACGCTTCATAAAGTCCCATAATTCTGACAGTGAACGTTCTGCTTTCTCTCTCTTCTTTTCTGCCTCTTTTACTATCTGAGTTATCTCAAAAACTTTGTCTTCTACCTCTGAAATTCTTTCTTCTGCATGGTCTAACCTGTTGCTGATACTTTCCATTGCATCTTTAAGTTCCCTGATTGACTGTTTCATTTCCTTCAGCTCTGCTATATCCTTTTTATATTCTTCATATCGTTCATCTCTTATTTGATTCTGTTTTTGAATTTCCTTTTGGTTATTTTCCACTTTATTAACAGTTTCCTTCATTGTTTCCATCATTTCCTTCATTGTTTTCAACATGTGTATTCTAAATTCCCTTTCTGTCATTCCTAACATTTCTGTATAGGTGGAATCCTCTGCAGTAGCTACCTCATGGTCCCTTGGCGGGGTAGTTCTGGACTGGTTCTTCATGTTGCCTGGAGTTTTCTGCTGATTCTTCCTCATGGGTGATTTCTTTTATCTGTTTACTTGCCCTAATTTTCCTTTCAATTCCTCTTACTCTTTAAGTTCTTGTGCCTGTGGACTAAGGGTTACAGGACCAGAAGGGTGAGAAGGTTTAAGAGCAAAAAAGCGATGAAAGAAATGAGGACCAAGTGATAAGAAAAAAAAAATGAAAAAAAAGAAAAATAGAGAAAGGAGAGTGGTTGGGTGAAAGGAATATTGACAAAAAGAAGAGAGGCACAGAAAGAGGGAGACAGAGCAATATAGGTGTACAGTAGGGTACTTTGATACAACCTTAAAAAAAAAAAACACCTTCTGGGGGTGCCCAGTGGGGTGGTTCCCTTGAGGTCAGCAGCTCTTTGCTAACCTGATCAGACACAGTACCCCACCTCCACCAAGTAGAGAGGAAAGACAAAAATGCTATAAATCAAACCAAAACAAGCAAACAGAAAACTTTACGGGATAAAATTGGCTGGAAAAACCAAATAATAGTGGTAGAAACACTAACAAAAATGAAGTTCTGATTATTGAAATAGGCAGCAATGGGAAATTATAATTAAACTAGAAAAATTGAGAAAGAAAAAGGATGTGTATGGAAAAGGTTGAACTTAAAAAACAAAACAACAATCTAGAACGTCAAAATAAACAAAAAAAACAACCAAACCAAAAAAAAAACCAAACAACCAAACAAAAAAAAACATACACGCAACCAAAAACAAAGCAGTATGTATATGGAATTGAATATTGTCTGGGCAACACGTGGTCTTCTGGGGTATGAGATGTTAATCACAGTTCTGATACGACTGGAGGCTGCTAGTTTCTCGAACCCCAGCAGGTAGACACCCTAAATCTCTCTTCAGCTCACTTAAAAGGCACTTTGAACTTTTTCACTTACTGAGCAGAAGCTTTCTCAGGGAAGTACTTGTTGCTGGAATCACTGCTGAAGTGGCCATCCACTTACCCTGTGTGTCAAAACTGGTCTCCCTCTGCCCCCGAGGGTTAGGGCTGCAAGGCGGCTCAGACCCCACCCTTAGGCTACTTGGTCGCTGGGTTACCAGCTCCCACCCAATTCCAGCTCTGCGACCCTGAGGGCGGAGCTTGCCAGGGCAGATCGCTCACAATGTCTGCCTGTGACCCAGAGCCAAACTCTATTAGCTCCGTCTGGCTCAGCGGCTCAGACTGGGGCCCTAGACAAAGGCCAAAGTTCTCCGCACTCCCGCTCAGGCTCTCCCCAAGGCAGTTCAGCTGAGTGCCAAGTCCAAAGACACCAAAACAGTTCACAGGTAAGGCCTTTCTGGTTTGCAGTCTCGCTGCTACTGAACTTACAGTTGCGGGCGGGTTTAGGCGGATTGAACACACGCGACCACTTGCCGGTTTTCCACTGTTTTAGTCCTCCTCTTGGGGTCCAGAAGTCTCTCGCTGACTCCCTGTATCCTGTCAGGGGTGATGATAGGCAGATCCCACCAGCCAGAGATGCCTGGAGTCCTATATCCCCAGACTCACGGTGCCCAGATGCAAGGAAGCTGTTACTCGGCTGCCATCTTGCTCCACCCTCCATGAACAGAATCTTTTCAAATAAAGATAGACTAATGGCCAATAAACATATGAAAAATGTTCAGTGTCTCTAATCAGAGAAATGCAAATCAATACCATAATGAGATATCACCTAATTCTCCAGTGAGAATTACTTTCATCAAAAAATCCCAAAACAAGCTCGGTGCCCATAGTTCAGTGAGTACACCAGATACACCAAGGCTGGCAGGTTCAAACCCGGCCCGGGCCTGCTAAACAGCAATAACAACTACAACCAAAAAATAGCTGTGCATTGTAGTGGGTGCCTGTAGTCCCAGCTACTTGGGAGGCTGAGGCAAGAGAATCGCTTAAGCCCAAGAGTTTGAGGTTGCTGTAAATTGTGACGCTACAGTATTCTACAGAGAGCAACATAGTAAGACTCTGTATAAAAAAAAAAAAAATTAAAAAAAATCCCCAAACAATAGCTGCTGGTGCAGATGTGTATAGAAAGGAATGCTTATACACTGTTGGTGGGACTGTACACTAGTACAACCTCTATGGAAAATCATATGAAGATACTGCAAAGAACTAAAAGTAGACCTACCATTTGACCCAGCAATCTCACTGTTGGACATTTACACAAAGGGAAAAAAAAGTCACATTATCAAAAAGATACCTATACTTGAATATTTATTGCATCAAAATTCAAGTGCCCATCAATGCATGAGAAGATTAATAAAATGTAGTATATGTATACCATGGAGTACTACTCAGCCATAATAAAAGAATGAACTAATACCTTTTGTAAAAACCTAGATGGAACTGGAGACCAGTTTTCTGAGTGAAGTATTGCAAGAACAGAAAAACAAACACCACATATATTCACTATTACACTGGAACTAATCTATCAATACCTATGCGTACATTTCATAGTAAAACTCAACAGAAAGTAACAGTTGAGCTGGGCCAGTAGGGGAGGAATAAATTCATCCCAAAACACTCAGTGCACACTATCTGGGTGATGGGCACACTTGGAACTTTGACTGAAACTGTACAAAAGCAATTCACATAACCAAAACACCCTGTGACATTCTGAAATTAAAAAATAAGAATTGCAAAACCTGATTTAAAAGATCAACTAGGGAAAAAAAATAAAACATTTCTGCAATAAGAACGTAAATCAGAAAAAGCACATTGAAAATCATACCCTTGTACTTTTTTTTTTTTGGTAGAGACAAAGTCTCACTTTATGGCCCTCCGTAGAGTGCTGTGGTGTCACAGCTCACAGCAACCTCCAACTCCCGGGCTTAGGCAATTCTCTTGTCTGAGCCTCCCAAGTAGCTGGGAATACAGGCGCCCGCCACAACACCTGGCTATTTTTTTGTTGCAGTTTGGCTGGGGCCGGGTTTGAACCCACCACCCTCGGTATTTGGGGCCGGCGCCCTACCCACTGTACCACAGGCACCACCCAAACCTTGTACATTTTATTTTATTTTATTTTATTTTGCTTATGTATTGCATCATTTATTGTTGTGAATTTGTTTTTTGTTTTTTTTTATTAAATCATAGCTGTGTACATCAATATAATCATGGGGCACCATACACTTGTTTCATAGAATATTTGACACATTTTCATCTCATTAGTTGACATAGCCCTCCTGGCATTTTCTTTGTTACTTTGCCAAGACATTTACATTCCACATTTGCCAAGGCTCAAATGTACCCTTGTAAGACGCACCACAGGTGTGATCCTTTCAAACCCCCTCCCTCTACCCACCTCCCCCCTCCTTCCCCATGCTTTCCCCCTCCCCCCTGTTCTTAGGTTGTAACTTGGTTATAGCTTTCATGTGAAGGTCCTAAGTTAGTTTCATAGTAGGGGTGAATACATTGGATATCTTTTCTTCCATTCTTGAGACACTTTACTGAGAAGAATATGTTCCAGCTCCATCCATGTAAACATGAAAGAGGTAAAGTCTCCATCTTTCTTCAAGGCTGCATAGTATTCCATGGTGTACATATACCACTATTTGTTAACCCATTCGTGGATTGATGGGCACTTGGGTTTTTTCCATGACTTAGCAATTATGAATAGGGCTGCAATAAAGATTCTGGTACAAATATCTTTGTCATGATGTGGTTTTTGGTCTTCTGGGTATATGCCCAGCAGAGGAATTACATGATTGAATGGCAGATCAATTTTTAGATCTCTAAGTGTTCTCCATATATCTTTCCAAAAGGAATGTATTAGTTTGCATTCCCACCAGCAGTGCAAA
Organism: Nycticebus coucang; assembly: GCF_027406575.1. Classification (NCBI taxonomy): domain Eukaryota; kingdom Metazoa; phylum Chordata; class Mammalia; order Primates; family Lorisidae; genus Nycticebus; species Nycticebus coucang. The sequence continues at coordinate 46,280,609 of NC_069804.1, forward strand.
AGTGTTCCCTTTTCTCCACATCCACGACAACATCTCTGATCTTGAGATTTTGTGATATAGGCTAGTCTCACTGGAGTTAGATGATATCTCAAAGTAGTTTTGATTTGCATTTCTCTGATGATTAAAGATGATGAGCATTTTTTCATATGTCTGAAGGCCGCTCGCCTGTCTTCTTCGGAGAAGTTTCTTTTCAATTCTCTTGCCCAAACTGTGATGGTATCCCTTGTTCTTTTCTTGCTAATGTGTTTGAGTTCTCTGTGGATTCTGGTTATTAAACCTTTGTCGGAGACATAACCAGCAAATATCTTCTCCTATTCTGTGGACTGTTTGCTTGCTTTACTTACTGTGTTCTTGGCTGTGCAGAAGCTTTTTAGTTTGATCAAGTCCCAAAAGTGTGTTTTTGAAGCTGCTTCAATCACCCGGGGGGTCCTTCTCATAAAAAACTCACCCAATCCAATTTCTTCAAGGGTTTTCCCTGCACTCTCTTCTAGTATTTTTATAGTTTCATGTCTTAAGTTTAGGTCTTTAATCCAGTAAGAGTCTATTTTGGTTAGTGGTGAAAGGTGTGGATCCACTTTCAGTCTTCTACAGGTTGCCAGCCAGTTCACCCAGCACCATTTGTTAAATAGGGAATCTTTTCCCCCCTGGATGTTTTTAATTGGCTTGTCATAGATTAAATAATGGTAAGTAGCTAGATTCATCTCTCGGTTCTCTATTCTGCTCCAGACATCTACTTCTCTGTTTTTGTGCCAATACCATGCCGTTTTGATCACTATCGATTTGTAGTATAGTCTGAGGTCTGGGAGCGTAATTCCTCCTGCTTTGTTTTTTATTTTTGAGTAATGTCTTGGATATTCGAGGTTTTTTCTGATTCCATATAAAATGAAATATTGTTTTTTCAAGATCTTTAAAGTATGACAGTGGAACTTTAATAGGGATTACATTGAAGGTATATATTGCTTTGGGTAGTATGGACATTTTAACAATGTTGATTCTTCCCAGACATGAGCATGGTATGTTTTTCCATTTGTTAACATTCTCAGCTATCTCTTTTCTTAGAGTTTCATAGTTCTCTTTATATAGATCTTTCACATCCTTTGTTAGATAAACTCCCAAATATTTCATCTTCTTTGGCATTACTATGAATGGGATAGAGTCCTTAATTGTTTATTCAGCTTGACTATTGTTGGTATATATAAAGGCTACTGATTTATGAATGTTGATTTTGTAACCTGAGACATTGCTATATTCCTTGATCACTTCTAAGAGTTTTGTAGCAGAGTCCCTAGTGTTTTCCAGATACACAATCATATCATCTGTGAAGAGCGAAAGTTTGATCTCTTCTGACCCTATGTGGATGCCCTTGATCGCCTGTTCTTCCCTAATTGCGGTGGCTAAACTTCCATTACAATCTTAAGAAGCAATGGAGACAATGGGCAGCCTTGTCTGGTTCCTCATCTAAGTGGAAATGATTCCAATTTAACTCCGTTCAATATGACATTGGCTGTGAGTTTGCTGTAGATGGCCTCTATCAGTTTAAGAAATGTCCCTTCTATACCAATTTTCTTAAGTGTTCTGATCATGAAGGGATGTTGGATGTTATCAAAAGCTTTTTCTGCATCGATTGAGAGGATCATATGATCTTTGTTTTTTACTTTGTTTATGTGCTGAGTTACATTTATAGATTTACGTATATTGAACCCGCCTTGAGACCCTGGGATAAAGCCAACTTGATCACGATGTATGATTTGTTTGATACGTTGCTGGATTCTGTTTGTTAGGATCTTGTTGAATATTTTTGCGTCTATATTCATTAGTGATATTGGTCAATAATTTTCTTTTCTTGTTGGGTCTTTTCCTGGTTTGGGAATCAGGGTGATGTTTGCTTCATAGAACGTGTTGGGGAGTCTTCCTTCTTTTTCTACATTTTGGAACAGTTTGTGTAATATAGGTACTAATTCCTCTTTAAAGGTTTGGTAGAATTCTGATGTGAAACCATCTGGTCCCGGACTTTTCTTTTTGGGGAGGTTTTGTATGGTTGATATTATTTCCGAACTTGATATGGGCCTGTTCAACATTCCCACTTGATTCTGGGTAAGTCTTGGAAGGTGACGAGCTTCCAAGTAACGGTCAATTTCCTTCAGATTTTCATAATTCTGAGAGTAAAGTTTCTTGTAATATTCATTAAGGATTTTTTTGATTTCTGAGGAGTCTGTTGTTATTTCGTCTTTGTCATTTCTGATTGATGAGATTAGAGATTTAAGTCTTTGTTTCCTGATTAGGTTGGCCAAAGGTTTATCTATTTTGTTGACCTTTTCAAAAAACCAGCTTTTTGATTTATTGATCTGTTGTATTGTTCTTTTGCTTTCAATTTCATTTAGTTCTGTTCTGATTTTGGTTATTTCTTTTCTTCTACTGGGTTTGGAGTTGGAGTGTTCTTTCTTTTCCAGTTTCTTGAGATGTCCCATTAAGTTGCTAACTTCCTCTCTTTCGTTCTCCTGAGGAAGGCTTGCAGCGCTATATATTTCCCTCTTAGAACTGCCTTTGCGGTGTCCCAGAGGTTCTGATAGTTCATGTCTTCATTGTTGTTTTGTTCCAAAAATTTGGCAATTTCCTTCTTGATCTCATCTCTGACACAGCTATCGTTAAGCATGAGGTTATTTCACTTCCATGTTTTTGTATGAGTATGTAGATTCCTGTTGTTACTCAGCTCAAGTTTTATTCCATGATGGTCTGAGAAGATGCATGGAATAACTTCTATTCTTTAAATTTACTGAGGTTAGATTTGTGACCTAAGATGTGATCGATTTTGGAGTAAATTCCGTGGGCTGATGAGAAGTATGTGTATTCAGTTTTGTTAGGGTGAAATGTTCTGTAGATGTCTGCTACATCTAAATGCTGGATGGTTAGATTAAAATCTAAAATTTCTTTACTCAGCTTTTTGTTGGAGGATCGATCCCTCACTGCCAAAGGAGTGTTGAAATCTCTGACTATTATGGAGGTGGAGGAAATCAAGTTGCTCATGTCTGTTAGAGTTTCTCTTATGAATTGAGGTGCATTCTGATTGGGTGCATAGATATTAATAATTGAAATCTCATCATATTGAGTATTACCCTTCACAAATATGAAGTGACCATTCTTGTCCTTCCTTACTTTTGTTGGTTTAAAGCCTATTGTGTCTGCAAATAAAATTGCAACACCTGCTTTTTTCTGGTTACCATTTGCCTGAAATATGGATGACCATCCTTTCACCCTGAGTCTGTATTTGTCTTTTAAGTTAAGATGTGACTCTTGTAAGCAACAGATATCCGGTCTGAGTTTTTGTATCCATTCAGCTAACCTATGTCTCTTTACGGGACAGTTTAAGCCATTCACATTAATGGAGATTATTGATAAGTTTGGCGAAATTTTGGGTATCGAGTTTTTCAAAAGTCCCGTGGACAATTTTAATCTTTTCGCCATTGTAGAGGTTGGAGTTTGATCAGGAGTTTCTGAGTGAGTTTACGTTTGTAGTAGATGATTGGGTTGGTCATTATGGAGGATAGGTCTGAGAATATCCTGAAGAGCTGGTTTGGTTGTGGCAAATTTCTTCAACATATGAGTGTCGTTAAACTATTTAATTTCTCCATCATAGCTGAAATTCAGTTTAGCTGGGTACAAGATCCGGGGTTGAAAGTTATTCTGCTTTAGGAGATTAAAAATCAATGACCACCCTCTTCTGGCTTGAAAAGTTTCAGCAGAGAGATCTGCAGTCATTCTAATGTTCTTATCTTTGTAGGTAATGGCTTTCTTTCGCCTGATAACCTTGAGAATTTTCTCCTTCATGTTGACTTTAGTGAAGCTAATTATGATATGTCTGGGGGATGACTTATTGGGGTTGAATTGTGCTGGAGTTCTGAAACTGTCTGCTATCTGAATTTCAGAATCTCTAGGCATGTCTGGAAAATTCTCTTTCATTATTTCATGTAGAAGGGCCTCTGTGCCCATCGATGCCACTTCATTGTTTTCTGGAACTCCTATTATTCATATATTTGCCGTCTTCAAATTATCCCAGAGCTCTCTAAGAGAAAGATCCGTTTTTGCTCTCCATTGCTCTTCCTCTTTGAGAGTTTGGAAGCGTTCGAAGGCTTTATCTTCGATGTCAGAAATCCTTTCTTCTGCTTGGTCCATTCTGTTGCTGAGGGATTCTACTGTATTTTTCATATATTTAAGGGCTACAAATTCTTGCTTCAGTGTGTTTAAGTCTTTGGTGGTTTTGTCTTTAAATTTGTTAAATTCTTGAGACAACTTTTGAATTTCTCCTCGGATTCCTAATTCCATTTTATCAATCTTGTATGCAATCCAAATTCTGAATTCGATTTCTGACATGTCTGCCAGTTGTTTATGAATGGGATCTTCAATTACATCCGCCATTTCTTTCCTTGGGGGGGTTGATCTATTCTGGTTATTCATCAAACCTTGTACATTTTAACAGGCATTCATCTAAACATAAATCACATCTAATAGTATGAGACACTGACTGGTGGCTGGATACTTAGCTTTGTGCACACTCCTCCAATGAAATTGAAAGTATGCTGTTCTTAACAGCTAAGGTTTACACATGGGGCAAAGTATGTATGTGTGTAACTGTAGACAGCAGATTTTGGAGAAAGCCTTTGGAGATTACTTTCTACCTACTTTCTGCCTTTGGCAGCAATACACAGAGCCAAAGTCAGAGTGATAATTGCTCTGCCTGAAGAAAATGACAGGAAGTGGCTTATTTTTAAAGGTCTCTAGCTATACTCTACCAGCATTGCTTCTAGCATAGTTAGAAACCGATTCCTTTTTATTCATTAGAATAATGTAGGTGATATTATTAATCATGCATTTTATTGAAATTTGGAAGAAGTAATTGAAAATGACCAATGAAATAATCTTCCCAAATTAGATTATGAGATATATAGTTTATTACAGACATAATTGGAAAATGTCTAATATTTAAGGGAATGTTTCTGCAATAATGGCCATAGTATTTAATATAAGCATCAAATGGAGCTAACCTTAGTGTTAGAATAATATTTGAAAGTAAAATAATGGGAAATGATTCTGCTTTCTTAAATAAATTTGTTTTTTTGAGATGGAGTCTCAAGCTGTCACCCTGGATAGAGTGCCATGGTGTCACAGCTCATAGCAACCTTAGACTCTTGGGCCTAAGTAATTCTCTTGCCTCAGCCTCCCAAGTAGCTGGGACTACACGTGCCCACCACAACACCTGGCTATTTTTTGTTGTTGTTGCAGTTGTCGTTGTTTTAGCAGGCCCGGGCCGGGTTCAAACCCACCAGCCCCGGCGTATGTGACCCATGCCCTACCCACTGAGCTACAATAAATTGTCACATCTAATAGTATGAGACACTGACTGGTGGCTGGATACCACTGCCCAATAAATTTTAAAAACATAAGGAAACTAGAAAAAAATTCAAGATATGCATTTTAAAAAGTCACTAAAGAGATAAATGTTGGAAAAAACAACTTATGCAAATGAAAGACTCAGTGAAAGAATCACAAAGTATAGTTGAGAGCTCAAATAAACCAAGCAGAAGAAAATGGCAAAGCTTGAAGACACATCTTTCAAATTAACCCAAATAATGAAAAAAAATTTAAAAAATAAAGGCTTTGAGAAATACAGGAACATGCCAAGTGTTCAAACCTATGCATGATAGGTATTCCTGATGGAGAAGAATTAGAAAACATGGAAAGCTTATTTGAGGGACTAATTGGGAAAAAATTCCCTGATCTTGCAAGAGATTTAGACATCCAGATACAATAGGCTCAGTGAAAATTAGTGAGATAGATACATTGCAAGACCGACTATACCAAGGCATGTAGTCAAACTACCTAAAGTCAATGTGAAGAAAAAAATTTTAAAGGAGTAAGAGAAAAATGTCTAATCACCTATAAAGGAAAACCCAGACTAACATCAGGCTTCCCAGCAGAAACTTTACAAGCCAGGAGAGATTGGGGTCCTATTTTCAATACTCTCAACCACAAATTGCGTATACTACTGAACTAAGCATCATAAATGAAGGTGAAATAAATTCTTTCCCAGATAAGCAAACACTAAGGAAATTCATCACCACTAGATTGTCCCTACAAGATATGTTTCAGTGAATTCTAAACATGGAAACAAGAGGTCAATACTCACTATCATGAAAACACATTAAACCATAATACTCACAGATCTTACAGAACAATTATATAATTGAGAATACAAAGCAAACAGGTAACAACATGACAGGAACAGAACCTCACATGTCAGCACTAACTCTGAACATAAATGGACTAAATGCCAACTTGAAAAATGTAGATTGATGGAATGGATGAATAGAATTCAAACATATCTTGCCTACAAGAAACTCACTTAGACTGGGAGAAAGAAAGATGTAGTGTGTTGGCTGTAGAGCAGGAAAAAGGGAGGACCTTAAATTTAAGATTTTAGTCATTCTCCTGAGATGGAAAATGGCTCTGATTCCTGATCTGAAAAGTCTAATGTTGGGTAGTACTGGTTGTCGATTATCAGTTGTTTGAGTGTACAGGATTCAGAAGAGAAGTAAACTGGATTATGTTCACCTCCATCAACTGGCTCTGGTTAGGTTGAAAGAATTGTTGACAAAAGGAATAACAAAAAAGGTAAGACAGAGTACTTGGTTCGGTGGTAAGGCTACGATAGTGAGGATGACACTTGGGAGCCAGAGCAGCACCTGGTGAACTGTGAGGAGTATATCCACAATTTTAACAGGTGCCACACCAAAAAGCAGAAAGAAAACAAAACACATTAACCAGAACAAACAGGACCTCTCCAAACACTGCTAGGAAACAGATCTCCAGATCCACTAACAGCAACTTTTCTAAAACCTCTTCTAAGGCACTAGTGATTCACAAAGACCATGAGTCTAAAAACAATCAGTTGTTTTCTGCCAACCAGAAGTTCAGGAAAAACACAGCTTGATCTCTCTCAAGCCGGAAAAATATGGACAGATAGCAAGTCAGATATCAAGATACTTGTGCTTAAGAGCCCTATTAAGAACAAGACTTCACTGGATGGCTTTCAGAATGAGAACCCTGAGAAATTGGACCCTGTTGAGCAAGGGTCAAGAAGACATAGTGGCACCCAAGGTGACAGCAGAGAAGCCTGTTGGAGCTCTTTTGGGGCCCAATGCAGAGCAGGCCAGAATGGGGAGCAGATCCTAGATATACCCACTAGTGCCTCAGGTGCCTGGCCCTGTAACTGCAGCCATGGCCACCAGCTTAGCCATGAACAGGAAAGGTACATCTCCATTCATGGATGCATTAACAGCCAATGGAACAACCAACATACAGACACCTGTTACAGGAGTGACAGCTGGGAAAAGGAAATTTATTGACGACAGAAGAGACCAACCTTTTGACAAGTGGTTACATTTCAGTGTGAGGCAAACAGAGAGCGCCTACAGATACAGAGATATGGCCATGAGGAAGCGGGATGGCTTCACCCACATCTTGTTATCCACAAAGTCATCAGAGAATAACTCTCTAAATCCAGAGGTAATGAAGAAAATCCAAAGTGCACTGGACACAGCAGCTGCTGATGACAGCAAGCTGGTTCTGCTCAGCACAGTTGGCAATGTTTTTTGTTGCAGTCTTGACTTTATTTCATACGTTGTTTAACAGATGGGAGAAAACACTAAAATGGTGGAACCTATAAGAAACTTTGTGAATACTTTCATTCAGTTTAAGAAGCCCATTATTGTAGCTTTAAAGAGACCAGCTATGGCTTGGGCTAACAAAAAAGGCTTGGTTTCAAACACCCTATACTACCTTCAGACAGAGTCCAGATGGTTGTTCTACCGTTATGTTTCCCAAGATTATGGAAGGAGCATCTGCAAATGACATGTTGCTAGGCAGGTGGAAGCTGACTGCACAGGAGGCATGTGGCAAGGGCCTGGTCTCACAGGTGTTCTGGCCCGGGACCTTCACCCAGGAAGTCATAGTTCAACTTAAGGAGCTTGCCTCGTGTAATCCAGTTGTGCTCAAGGAATCCAAAGCTCTTGTGCACTGTAACATCAAGATGGAGCTGGAATAGGCCAATGAGAGGGACTATGAAGCACTGAAGAAAATCTGGGGTTCTGCCCAGGGGATGGACTCCATGTTAAAGTACTTGCAGAGAGGCTTAGCACACATAGCATAGTGGTTACAGTGCCAGCCACATACACTGAGGGTGACGGGTTCGAAACTGGCCCAGGTCAGCTAAACAACTGCAACAAAAAAATAGCTGGGTATTGTGGTGGCTATCTGTAGTCCCAGCTACCTGGGAGACTGAGGTCAGAGAATCACTTAAGCCCAAGAGTTTGAGGTTGCTGCAAGCTGTGACGCCACAGAACTCTACTGTGGGCGCCACAGTGAGACTCTGTCTCTAAATAAATAAAAAAATAAATAAATAAAAATAAAGTACTTGCAGAGGAAGATCGATGACTTTTGATTGCCGGGCTGCCTGCCAATGACCATGAAATTGGCTCCAAGTTGCCCTAGTTCATTCTCATAGCCTGAAACAAGTTCACCTGTCACTCATGCTTAGAAACAGGACTGGAAACATCCAAGCTATTTATTAATCAAGAAGTTTTTAACTACTATAACTTTAAAATAAATGACTACAAAGCTTCATTGTCCAAACATCATTGTTTTATACTTACATACACACAAGTATAAAAATACAATGTGAGCACTAGACAGCTCTTGGAAGCTCTCGTTTTTGTTTTCTTTGGCTAGTACTATGTAAAAAGACAGCTGTGTTTCATTGTTTTTTGTATGGAAAAGTCTGGAGGAATGTTTGTTTTCTTTATTTTTTTTCCTCCAGCCTCACTGTCGCTGCCCCAAATAGAGAGAAGGAAAGATCTGAGACATTGTCTTTGTTTCCAAGAAGGTACAAATACCTCAGATGGAAAATTCTAAATCAAAAGTAAGACTTCTTTCAGAATACATATTTCTGATGAAAAATCTACTGACAAGCAGACCCCTAAACCAGACTTACCTATGCCTAGGATTCATGCTGAGCTATCAGTTGATTTCCCCCTTTTAAAATATGTCCAGTTCTTATCCAGTTAACATGAAGAAACCACTATCTCTAGAAGAAAGCTTGTTTTGCAGTATTAGTGAATCTCTGACTAGCTTAAGTATGAATATTTAAGTTATAAGTTAGGCCTTGTGGGTTAAAAATAGTTTTTCTGACCCTTTTGAAAAACTACGTAAGCACTTCTTGGTGCTGGGTGAGAAATACTACTTTATATACAGTTTTGGTTTTCTATTTGCAGGTATGATTGATGTACTACACTAAAATATTTTTATGTTTATTAAGTGTAATTTTTAGGTTCACTTAGAATATATTTTATTTAATAAGTTAAAATTCTTTTTGCACATTATTAAATGCAGAAACTCCTTTCAAAGAAAAAAGAACTACCTTACATTTGACATTTAATGTTGCTGATCTCTACTTTTATGTCTATACAATATACTGAGTACAGTATGGTGTCAAAGAGTACCCTGTGTGAATAGACACGTGCATTCCTTTTAGGAGTGGGTACTGATTCCAGACTATACATGCCTATTATTAAATAGGCTTCTGAGCTTGCAATCATAGTGAATGTATGAAGAACGAAATAAAACCAAAATCTTATTATTTTTTTTTTGGCTCAGTGCCCACAGCTTAGTGGTTAGGGTGCCAGCCACACACACGGTCGCTGGTGGGTTCAAACCCAGCCCAGAAAGAAGACCGCCGCAAAATCTACAAACACATGAAAAAAAGCTCATCATCCTTAATAATCAGAGAAATGCAAATCAAAACTACCCTGAGATATCACCTAACCCCAGTAAGAGTAGCCCACATAACAAAATCCCAAAACCAGAAATGTTGGCATGGATGTGGAGGAAAGGGCACACTTCTACACTGCTGTTGAGAATGCCCACTAATACGTTCCTTCTGGAAGGATGTTTGGAGAATACTTAGAGACCTAAAAATAGACCTGCCATTCAATCCTATAATTCCTTTACTAGGTTTATACCCAGAAGACCAAAAGTCACAATATAACAAAGACATCTGTACCAGAATGTTTATTGCAGCCCAATTCATAATTGCTAAGTCATGGAAGAAGCCCAAGTGCCCATCGACCCACAAATGGACTAGCAAACTGTGGTACATGTATACCATGGAATACTATGCAGCCTTAAAGAAAGATGGAGACTTTACCTCTTTCATGTTTACATGGATGGAGCTAGAACATATTCTTCTTAGCAAAGTATCTCAGGAATGGAAGAAAACGTATCCAATGTACTCAGCCCTACTATGAGGCTAAATTATAGCTTTCACATGAAGACTATAACCCAACTATAGCACAAGACTATGGGGAAAGGGCCAAGGAATGGGAAGGGAGGGGGGAGGTTTGGGTGGAGGGAGGGTAATGGGTGGGGCCACATCTATGGTGCATCTTAGAATGGGTACAGGTGATTGCACTAATGTACACAGCTATGATTTAACAATAAAAAAAAGCAAAGGAAGCAGAAGGAATAAAATAAAGGGAAGAGCAAAAATAAATAAAATATAAGGGATAAAACAAAACAAAACAAACAAACAAAAAAAAAAACTCCAGCCCAGGCCTGCCAAACAACAATGACAACTGCAACCAAAAAAAAAGTTGGGCATTGTGGCGGGTGCCTATAGTCCCAGCTACTTGAGAGATTGAGGCAATAGAATTGCTGAAGCCCAAGACTTTTAGGTTGCTGTGAGCTGTGATGCCATGGCATTCTACCAAGGGTGACATAATGAGACTCTGTCTCAAAAATAAAACAAAATAAATAAAAAATTTTTAAAAACCTTATTTTTGTACAGTTTTGAAATTTGTACTTAGAACTGACTGCCTCCCCAGCCATGTGGAGAGCTGTACAGTGTATAAAAATGTCTTTACCAGGAAAAACACTGGAAGATATCTGCCTGGGGGAAGACTTTATGAAGAAGATGTCCATGACAATTGCAATAACAACAAAAATAAACAAATGGGACTTCATTAAACTGAAAACTTCTGTACAGCTAAGGAGACAACAATCAAAGCAAATAGACGGCCTACAAAATAGGAAAGGATATTTGCATATTTTGAATCAGACAAAAGCTTGATAACTAGGATCTATAGGGAAATCAAATTAATCCACATGAAAAAAGCCAACAATCCCATATATCAATGGGCAAGAGAGATGAATAGAACCTTCTCTAAAGAAGATAGATGAATGGCTAGCAAACATATAAAAAATGCTCACTGGGGGGCAGAGACAAGATGGCTGACTGAAGCCAGCTTTCCACAGAGGCCCCCATCCAGAAGGAGAGTTAAAGGACAGAAATTTAGCAAGCAACCTGGTGGATTAGAGCTGCACCAAGAGAGAAGGTTGAAGAATGCACATCAACCCTGCTGAGGCGAGCTGCGACCCCAAGGATACAAACAAAAGGTAATCCATCGCCAAGCTGATGGAAGTCCCCTCCCCCAAGAGAATGGCTCGGAGTGCCCCACAAACAAGCGAGCAGAGTTCAAAGGTCCTCCCACCACACTTCATGGGAGAGACTCTCTAAAAACTGGACCTACCTCCCCTACTAGGGTGCCATAGCATTCTCCTGCCAGGCATAAAACTGTATATATTTTCTACCTGCAATTCTGAGCTCCCAGCACTCCCCTCCACTCTCACTCTGAGGTCTGGAAGCCTGTCCCCCAGGAATCCAGATTCTTGGGTGATTTCTCGAGGCGTGTGGACAGGGCCTGGACTGCAGCTGGTCAATGCTGATTCTGCGGCATGGAAGTGAGGAGATGACAGTCGGCTGAAAGGGAATCATGCCAGAGCGGCAGTTCCCTGAGGCACAGAGCAGCAGCCATTTTTGGCAACAATAGGGCCCACCCCCGGATATTCCGAAGCCACAATCCCTGTCTCCCTGGGCAACCACAGGAGGCCAGGCATCTTCTCAGATGGCAAGCATTGCGGAACAGATCTGGGACTGAAACACAGGCCCCTGTGGTGATACTGGCCCAGGTGGAGTGCAGGGACCAGAAAACACATGCATAAAGCTGGGAAATTCCCATGGCGGGGCTGACCCAGAGGTCCCCTTTCTGAGCCTAAGACGCACCTGGCACTCAGGGGATCATCAGCCTATAGACAAAGGAAGGCAGGAGGCTACTGCTGACAGCTAACCGTGCTGCAAATACAAATGTACAGGAGTAAAGACAAGGTCTGAGGCACAGGTTCTGGGAACTCAAAACAGCTTCTCTTCTGCAGAGGAATTTAGCAGGAACAGAAACAAATTCCCACAAAGTTGTTCTGTCCTGTTCTGTCACTAACACCAATCAGAGGCGGGGCTGGAACTGAGTGAACACAACCCAACCTCCATCAAGTGCCCAAGGTTGTCAGGCCTCACCACCCTCTGATGGATAGAGGCAGAGAGCAGCGGACTGGCTGAGCAGATACAGATTTGCTTGTAATGCAGGCAGGTGCAAACCCCTGGAGTATCTGCTCTGGAAGCAACTGGGTCTCAGCCCTGTGGGGCTATCAGTGACTGGGTGTGACAGAGATGCAAGGCAGGAAAGGAGGCATCAACCTTCCCAGACTAAACTATTTGCTGGGTAGGTCCTCCTGACTTCACAGAGCACTGGAGCAAGTCACATTTGAGTTGTCACCAGACACCTGAGATCCAGTTGCCAGAGCCCTTTAAAACTCTCACACCTGAGACAGGTGCTGACTGAGACAATTCATTTGGACCCTTTGAACTGAGCCAATCACCTAGGACTATTCAAGTGGTGCCCTGAATGTGTGGTTGTAGGAAGGTTTGATTTTCCTTTTCCAACTGTTGCCTGTGGGGGTCGGGGTGACTTAATTGCTGATAATTCTCCACAGCTGAGACTTCCACCTGGAGTAACTGTTTCACTAGGGTCGAACAGAGACCAGCTGAAAACAAGACAGAACCACTTAGCCCCACCACACCAGATAGGTCCCCAGTTTCTCAGGCCGTAGCACTGTATGGGTCCTCAACAAAGCTCCAGGGGAAAAGTCAAACAGTGTAAAATGATCATGGGGCGGAATCACCAGAAAAACTCTGGTAACATGAATAACCAGAATAGATCAACCCCCCACCACCACCAAGGAAAGATATGGCAGATGTAACTGAAGATCTCATTCATAAACAGCTGGCCAAAATGTCAGAAATTGAATTCAGAATTTGGATTGCAAACAAGATTAATAGAATGGAGGAAAATTTGGAATTAGAAATCTGAAGAGCAATTCAAAAGTCAGAATTAGAAATTCGAGGAGAAATTCAAAAGTTGTCTCAAGAATTTAATGAATTTAAAGACAAAACCACCAAAGATTTTGATGCACTGAAGCAAGAATTTGCAACCCTCAAAGATCTGAAAAATACGCGTAAGCCCAAGAGTTAGAGGTTGCTGTGAGCCGTGTGAAGCCACGGCACTCTACCGAGGGCGGTACAGTGAGACTCTGTCTCTACAAAAAAAAAAAAAAAAAAAAGGATCTGAAAAATAGAGTAGAATCCCACAGTAACACAGTGGAGCAAGCAGAAGAAAGGATCTCTGACACTGAAGACAAAGCTTTTGAAAGCTCCCAAACTCTCAAAGAGGAAGAGAAATGGAGAGCAAAAACAGATCATTCTCTTAGAGAGCTCTGGGACAATTCAAAGAAGGCTAATATCCACCTCAATGGAATCCCTGAAAGTGATGAAGTGGCCTCAAAAGGCACAGAGGCCCTTCTCCATGAAACTATGAAAGAGAATTTTCCAGACACGCCAAGAGATTCTGAAATTGAGATAGCAGACAGTTTCAGAACCCCAGCACTACTCACTCCAAATAAGACATCCCCCAGGCATATCATAATTAACTTCACTAGTGTTAATATGAAGGAGAAAATTGTCAAAGCAGCCAGACGTAAGAAATCCATTACCTACAAAGGGAAAAATATTAGAATGACTGCAGATCTCTATGCTGAAAGTTTTCAAGCCAGAAGAGGGCGGTCATTGACTTTTAAACTCCTAAAGCAAAATAACTTTCAACCCCAGATCCTGTATCCAGCTAAACTGAGTTTCATTTATGATGGAGAAATTAAACACTTTTTTTTTAAGTTTAGAAAACTGCCTTTATTCTATTAGTTGGAAAAATTAACTGGTACAGAAAAAAGTTCAGTCAGCTGAAAAGAAGAGAAAAACTGAGTGCCACACATGAGAACAGGTGGCTCCTCTGGGAAGGAACCTTGATACAGTGAGGAGAAAGGTATACTGTGAATTAGAGCCAGATGCTGCAGTCTAGTTGAGACAGGTTATGCCAACTTCCAGAGTGTCTAACTGCCTCAAGTATGAAACCAATTCCTTTTAGCCCAGCTCTGGAGAGAGGTACCAGGACATGTGGGGCTGAACAGGGGTGATATGGCCATCTTTTATCAGAGAAAGTGACAAAATGGGAATTTTAAAAATCAATTTTCCATCTGACTTTATTTCCAAATACACTTGCTTTTAAAAAAAAAAAAAAAAACCAATACACTTTCTTCAGGAATGACAAATATCAATATTAGGAAATCCGATTATACAAAAAATACTACATCTAGTCTGGGAGTAGATATATTTATTTTTGATAACATACATTAAGTGGCACTAATTACACAGTAACTATAAGGTAACTAACATGAAACCACAGAACTGTAACTCTGCCATAGCTGCATGGATTTGGGCCTTTCTGTCTGCTGAGCACATTTTCAAAAAACTGGATGCCCACCCCAGAGCTATGCCAATGAGATCAGTTAAGGAGTAAAGCTCTGAAGTGGCAACTCACGGAAGTACCTTGCAGCTGACAGATAGGCAGAACATGTTAGTTATAAAATAGTTACAGCCTAATTCACAAAAGTTAGAAATTAAATACTTTAATGACATTCATATGTTGAAGAAATTTGCCATAACCAAACCTGCTCTTCAGGATATTCCCAGACCTATCCTCTATAATGACCAGCCCAATCCTCTACCACAAAAGTAAACTCACTCAGAAACTTTTGATCAAACTCTAACTTCCACAGTGGTGTAAAAGGATTAAAAATGTCCACTGGACTTTTGAAAATTCCATACCCCAAATTTCACCAGACTTATCAATATTCTCCATTAATGTGAACGGCTTAAACTGTCCTCTAAAGAGGCACAGGTTAGCTGACTGGATACAAAAACTCAGGCCCCATATTTACTACATACAAGAGTCACATCTTACCTTAAAAGAGAAATATGGACTCAGGGTGAAAGGATGGTCGTCCATATTTTAGTCAAGTGGTAATCAGAAAAAAGCAGGCATTGCAATTCTATTTGCAGACACAATAGGCTTTAAACAAAAGTAAGGAAGGATAAGAATGGTCACTTCATTTTTGTTAAGGGTAATACTCAATATGATGAGATTTCAATTATGAATATTTATGCACCAAACCAGAATGCACCTCAATTTATAAGAGAAACACTAACAGACAAGAGCAACTTGATTTCCTCCAGCACCATAATAGTTGGAGATTTCAACACTCCTTTGGCAGTGTTGGATAGATCCTCCATAAGAAGCTGAGCAAAAAAATTTTAGATTTAAATCTAACCATCCAACATTTGGATTTAGCAGACATCTACAGAACATTTCATCCCAACAAAACTGAATACACATTCTTTTCATCAGCCCATGGAACATACTCCAAAATCGATCACATCTTAGGTCACAAGTCTAACCTCAGTAAATTTAAAGGAATAGAAATTATTTTTTGCATCCTTTCGGGCCACCATGGAATAAACTCAGTTGAACTCAGTAACAACAGGAATCTGCATACTCATACAAAAACATGGAAGTTAAATAACCTTATGCTGAATGATAGCTAGGTCAGAGATGAGATTAAGAAGGAAATTGCCAAATTTTTGGAACAAAACGACAATGAAGACAAGAATTGCCAGAACCTCTGGGATAACGTAAAGGCAGTCCTAAGAGGGAAATTTATAGCACTGCAAGCCTTCCTCAAGAGAACAGAAAGAGAGGAAGTTAACAACTTAGTGGGACATCTCAAGCAACTGGAAAAGGAAGAACATTCCAACCCCAAACCCAGTAGAAGAAAAGAAGTAACCAAAATCAGAGCAGAATTAAATGAAATTGAAAATGAAAGAATTTTACAACAGATCAATAAATCAAAAAGTTGGTTTTTTGAAAAGGTCAATAAAATAGATAAATCTTTGGCTAACCTAACTAGGAAAAAACAAGTAAAATCTCCAATTTTGTGAATCAGAAATGACAAAGGCAAAATAACAACAGACTCCTCAGAAATTCAAAAAATCCTTAATGAAAATTACAAGCAACTATTCTCAGAAATATGAAAATCTGATGGAATTCGACCAATACTTGAAAGCACCTCACCTTCCAAGACTTAGCCAGAATCAAGTGTAAATGTTGAATAGGCCAGTATCAAGTTCTGAAATAGCATCACCATACGAAATCTCCCTAAAAAGAAAAGCCCGGGACCAGATGGCTTTATGTCAGAATTCTACCAAACCTTTAAAGAGGAAGTAGTACCTACATTATTCAACCTGTTCCAAAATGTAGAAAAAGAAGGAATACTACCCAACATTTTCTATGAAGCAAACATCACCCTGATCCCCAAACCAGGAAAAGACCCAACAAGAAAAGAAAATTATAGACCAATATCATTAATGAATATAGATGCAAAAGTATTCAACAAGATCCTAACACACAGAATCCAGCAACATATCAAACAAATTATACATCATGATCAAGTCGGTTTTATCCCAGGGTCTCAAGGCTGGTTCAATATACGTAAATGTATAAGTGTAATTCAGCACATAAACGAATTAAAAAAACAAAGACCATATGATTCTCTCAATTGATGCAGAAAAAGCTTTTGATAATATCCAGCATCCCTTCATGATCAGAACACTTAAGAAAATTGGTATAGGGCGGCACCTGTGGCTCAGTGAGTAGGGCGCCAGCCCCATATGCTGAGGGTGGCGGGTTCAAACCCAGCCCCGGCCAAACTGCAACCAAAAAATAGCCAGGCGATGTGGCGGGCGCCTGTAGTCCCAGCTGCTCGGGAGGCTGAGGCAAGAGAATCACGTAAGCCCAAGAGTTAAGAGGTTGCTGTGAGCCGTGTGACGCCACGGCACTCTACCGAGGGCGGTACAGTGAGACTCTGTCTCTACAAAAAAAAAAAAAAAAAAGAAGAAGAAAGAAAATTGGTATAGAAGGGACATATCTTTTTCTTTTTTTTTTGGCCGGGGCTGGGTTTGAACCCACCACCTCTGGCATATGGGACTAGCACCCTACTCCATTGAGCCACAGATGCTGCCCAGAAGGGACATTTCTCAAACTGACAGAGGCCATGTACAGGAAACCCACAGCCAATATCATATTGAATGGAGTTAAATTGAAATCATTTCCACTCAGATCAGGAACCAGACATGGCTGTCCATTGTCTCCACTGCTCTTTAACATTGTAAGGGGAGTTTTAGCCATCACAAATAGAGAAGAAAAGGCGATCAAGGGTATCCATATACAGTCAGAAGAGGTCAAACTTTCACTCTTCACAGATGATATGATTGTATATCTGGAAAACACCAGGGATTCTACTACAAAACTCTTACAAAATCAACATTCATAAATCGGTAGCCTTTATATATACGAACAATAGTCAAGCTGAAAAAAACAGTTAAGGACTCTATTCCATTCACAGTAGTGCCAAAGAAGATGAAATATTTGGGAGTTTATCTAACAAAGGATGTGAAAGATCTCTATAAAGAGAACTATGAAGCTCTAAGAAAAGAAATAGCTGAAAACATTAACAAATGGAAAAACATACCATGCTCATGGCTGGGAAGAATCAACATTGTTCAAATGTCCATACTACCCAAAGCAATATACAATTTTAATGCAATCCCTATTAAAGCTCCAGTGCCATACTTTAAAGATCTTGAAAAAATAATACTTCATTTTATATGGAATCAGAAAAAATGTCGAATAGCCAAGACATTACTCAGAAATAAAAACAAAGCAGGAGGAATCATGCTACCAAACCTCAGACTATACTATAAATCGATAGTGATCAAAACAGCATGGTACTGGCACAAAAACAGAGAAGTAGATGTCTGGAACAGAATAGAGAACCAAGAGACGAATCCAGCTACCTACTGTTATTTGAACTTTGACAAGCCAATCAAAAACATTCAGTGGAGAAAAGATTCCCTATTTAACGAATGGTGCTGGGTGAACTGGCTGGCAACCTGTAGAAGACTGAAACTGGACCCACACCATTCACCATTAACTAAGATGTACTCTCACTGGATTAAAGATTTAAACTTAAGACATGAAACTATAAAAATACTAGAAGAGTGTGCAGAGAAAACCCTTGAAGAAATTGGTCTGGGCGAATATTTTATGAGGAGGACCCCCCGGGCCATTGAAGCAGCTTCAAAAATACACTAATGGGACCTGATTAAACTAAAAAGCTTCTACACAGCCAAGAACACAGTAAGTTAAGCAAGGAGATAGCCCTCAGAATGGAAGAAGATATTTGCAGGTCATGTCTCCAACAAAGGTTTAATAACCAGAATCCCCAGAGAACTCAAACATATAAGCAAGAAAAGAACAAGTGACCCCATCACAGGCTGGGCAAGGGACTTGAAGAGAAAATTCTACGAAGAAGACAGGCACACGGCCTACAGACATATGAAAAAATGCTCATCATCTTTAATTATCAGAGAAATGCAAATCAAAACTACCTGCAGTTACCATCTAACTCCAGTAAGATTAGCCCATATCACAAAATCCCAAGAACAGAGATGTTGGAGTGGATGTGGAGAAAAGGGAACACTTCTACACTGCTGGTGGGAATGCCAATTAATACATTCCTTTTGGAAATATGTTTGGAGAACACATAGAGATCTACAAATAGATCTGCCATTCAATCCTATAATTCCTCTACTAGGTATATACCCAGAAGACCAAAAATCACTTTAAAACAAAGATATTTGTAGCAGAATGTTTATTGCAGCCCAATTCATAATTGTTAAGTTATGGAAAAAGCCCAAGTGCCCATCGATCCAAGAATGGACTGATAAATTGTGGTATATGTACACCATGGAATATTATGCATCCTTAAATAAAGATGGAGACTTTACCTCTTTCATGTTTACATGGATGGAGCTCGAACATATTCTCTTTATATCTCAAGAATGGAAGAAAAAGTATCCAATGTACTCAGCCCTACTATGAAACTAATTTATGGCTTTCATATGAAAGCTATAACCCAGTTATAACTTAAGAATATGGGTAAGGGGAGAGGGAGGGGAGGGAAGCGGGAGAATGGGCGGAGGGAGGGTGATTGGTGGGATTACACCTGCAGTGCATCTTACATGCGTACATGTGAAACTTAGTAAATGTACAATATAATTATCTTAACACAATAACTAAGAAAATGCCAGGAAGGCTGTGTTAACCAGTGTGATGAAAATGTGTCAAACCGTTTATAAAACCCGTGTATGGTGCCCCATGATTGCATTGATGTACACAGCTATGATTTTATATTAATAAAATAAATAAATAAATAAAAGATCTGTTCTATTCAATAGAATAAAGGTTGTTAAAAATAGGAATATAGTGAGGAGGCGGAGCAAGATGGCAGCCGAGTAACAGCTTCCTTGCATCTGGGCACCGTGAGTCTGGGGAGATAGGACTCCAGGCATCTCTGGCTGGTGGGAACTGCCTATCATCACTCCTATGAAAATACAGGGAGTCAGCGAGAGACTTCTGGACCCCAAGAGGAGGACTAAAACAGTGGAAAGCCGGCAAGTGGTCGCGTGTGTTCAATCCGTCTAAACCCGCCCACAACTGTAAGTTCAGTAGCAGCGAGACTGCAAACCAGAAAGGCCTTACCTGTGAACTGTTTTGATGTCCTTGGACTTGGCACTGAGTTGAACTGCCTTGGGGAAGGCCTGAGCGGGAGTGCGGAGAACTTTGGCCGTTGTCTAGGGCCCCAGTCTGAGCCACTGAGCCAGACGGAGCTGATAGTGTTTGGCGGTGGGTCACACGGATCCATTGTCAGTGATCTGCCCCGGCAAGCTCTGCCCTCAGGGTCGCAGAGCTAGAAACGGGTGGGAGCTGGTAACCCAGCAACCAAGTAGCCTAAGGGTGGGGTCTGAGCCGTCTTGCAGCCCTAACCCTCAGGGGCAGAGTGAGATCGGTTTTGGCACACTGAGTAAGTGCATAGCCACTTCAGCAGCGATTCCAGCGAGAAAGCTGGGAAAGCTTCTGCTCAGCAAGTTTACAAGTTCAAAGTGCCTTTTAAGTAGGCTGAAGAGAGATTTAGGGTGTCTACCTGCTGGAGTTTGAGAAATCAGCAGCCTCCAGTCGTATCAGAACTGTGACTAACATCTCATACCCCAGAAGACCACGTGTTGCCCAGACAATATTCAATAACATATACAAACTGCTTTGTTTTTGGTTGTGTATTTTTTTCTTCTTTTTTTTTTTTGGTTTGGTTGATTTTTTTGTTTGTTTATTTTGACGTTGCTGATGTTCTTTTGTTTTTTTAATTTCAATCTTTTCCACACAGATCCCTTTTTCTTTCTCAATTTTCCTAGTTTAACTATAATTTCCCATTGCTGCCTTTTTTAATAACTTCAACTTCATTTTTGCTAGTGTTTCTACCGATATAATTTGGTTTTTCACCCAATTTTATCCCCGTAAAGTTTTCTGTTTGCTTCTTTTGGTTTGATTTAAAGCATTTTTGTCTTTCCTCTCTACTTGGTGGAGGTGGGGTACTGTGTCTGATCAGGTTAGCAAAGAGCTGCTGACCTCAAGGGAACCACGCAACTGGGCACCCCCAGAAGGTGGGGTTTTTTAAGGTTGTGTCAAAGTACCCTACTGTACACCTATATTGCCCTGTCTCCCTCTTTCTGTGCCTCTCTTCTTTTTTTCTATATTCCTTATACCCACCCCCTCTCCTTTCTCTATCTTTCTTTTTTTCTTATCACTCGGTCCTCCTTTCTTTCATCCCCTTTTTTTGCTCTTCAACCTTCTCACCCTTCTGGTCCTATAACCCTTAGTCCACAGGCACAAGAACTTAAAGAGCAAGAGGAAGTGAAAGGAAAATTAGGGCAAGGAAACAGATAAAAGAAATCACTCATGAGGAAGAATCAGCAGAAAACTCCAGGCAACATGAAGAACCAGTCTAGAACAACCCCACCAAGGGACCATGAGGTAGCTACTGCAGATGATTCCACCAGTATAGAAATGTTAGGAATGACAGAAAGGGAATTTAGAATACACATGTTGAAAACAATGAAAGAAATGATGGAAACAATGAAGGAAATTGCTAATAAAGTGGAAAATAACCAAAAGGAAATCCAAAAACAGAATCAAATAAGAGATGAACGATATGAAGAATATAAAAAGGATATAGCAGACCTGAAGGAACTGAAACAGTCAATTAGGGAACTTAAAGATACAATGGAAAGTATCAGCAACAGGTTAGACCATGCAGAAGAAAGAATTTCAGAGGTAGAAGACAAAGTTCTTGAGATAACTCAGACAGTAAAAGAGGCAGAAAAGAAGAGAGAGAAAGCAGAACGTTCACTGTCAGAATTATGGGACTTTATGAAGCATTCCAACATACGAGTTATAGGAATTCCAGAAGGGGAAGAAGAATGCCCCAGAGGAATGGAAGCCATACTAGAGAATATTATAAAAGAAAATTTCCCAAACATCACCAAAGAGTCTGACACACTGCTTTCAGAGGGATATCGGACCCCGGGTCGCCTCAACTCTAACCGAGCTTCTCCAAGACACATTGTGATGAACCTGTCCAAAGTCAAGACAAAAGAAAAGATTCTGCAAGCTGCCAGGAGTAAGCGCCAGTTGACCTACAGGGGCAAATCCATCAGAGTGACCGCAGACTTCTCTAATGAAACTTTCCAAGCAAGAAGACAATGGTCATCTACCTTTAATCTACTTAAACAGAACAATTTTCAGCCCAGAATTCTGTACCCTGCTAAGCTAAGCTTCAGAATTGACGGAGAAATCAAATCATTTACGGATATACAAACATTGAGGAAATTCGCCACAACAAGACCAGCTCTACAGGAAATACTTCAACCTGTTCTGCACACTGACCACCACAATGGATCAGCAGCAAAGTAAGAACTCAGAAATCAAAGGACAAAACCTAACCTCCACACTGATGCAAAAGATAAAATTAAGCAATGGACTCTCACCAAATAAGACGAATAGAATACTACCACACTTATCAATTATCTCAATAAATGTTAATGGCTTGAATTCCCCACTGAAGAGACATAGATTGGCGGACTGGATTAAAAAACACAAGCCATCCATTTGCTGTCTGCAAGAAACACACCTGGCCTCAAAAGACAAATTAAAGCTCCGAGTCAAGGGTTGGAAGACAATTTTTCAGGCAAACGGAATTCAGAAGAAAAGAGGAGTTGCAATCTTATTTTCAGATACATGTGGATTTAAAGCAACTAAAGTCAAAAAAGACAAAGATGGTCACTTTATATTGGTCAAGGGAAAACTACAACAAGAAGACATTTCAATTCTAAATATTTATGCACCCAATTTAAATGCTCCCAGATTCTTGAAGCAGACCTTACTCAGTCTGAGCAATATGATATCTGATAATACCATCATAACAGGGGACTTTAACACACCTCTTACAGAGCTGGACAGATCCTCTAAACAGAAATTAAACAAAGATGTAAGAGATTTAAATGAGACCCTAGAACAACTATGCTTGATAGATGCATATAGAACACTCCACCCCAAAGATAAAGAATATACATTCTTCTCATCACCCCATGGAACATTCTCCAAAATTGATCATATCCTGGGACACAAAACAAATATCAACAGAATCAGAAGAATTGAAATTTTACCTTGTATCTTTTCAGACCATAAGGCACTAAAGGTGGAACTCAACTCTAACAAAAATGCTCAAGCCCACCCAAAGGCATGGAAATTAAACAATCTTCTGTTGAATAACAGATGGGTGAAGGAAGAAATAAAACAGGAAATCATTAACTTCCTTGAGCATAACAACAATGAAGACACAAGCTACCAAAACCTGTGGGATACTGCAAAAGCAGTTTTGAGAGGAAAATTCATCGCTTTAGATGCCTACATTCGAAAAACAGAAAGAGAGCACATCAACAATCTCACAAGAGATCTTATGGAATTGGAAAAAGAAGAACAATCTAAGCCTAAACTCAGTAGAAGAAAAGAAATATCCAAAATCAAATCAGAGATCAATGAAATTGAAAACAAAAGAATCATTCAGAAAATTAATGAAACAAGGAGTTGGTTTTTTGAAAAAATAAATAAAATAGATAAACCATTAGCCAGACTAACTAGAAATAGAAAAGTAAAATCTCTAATAACCTCAATCAGAAACGATAAAGGGGAAATAACAACTGATCCCACAGAGATACAAGAGATCATCTCTGAATACTACCAGAAACTCTATGCCCAGAAATTTGACAATGTGAAGGAAATGGATCAATATTTGGAATCACACCCTCTCCCTAGACTTAGCCAGGAAGAAATAGACCTCCTGAACAGACCAATTTCAAGCACTGAGATCAAAGAAACAATAAAAAAGCTTCCAACTAAAAAATGCCCTGGTCCAGATGGCTTCACTCCAGAATTCTATCAAACCTTCAAGGAAGAGCTTATTCCTGTACTGCAGAAATTATTCCAAAAAACTGAGGAAGAAGGAATCTTCCCCAACACATTCTATGAAGCAAACATCACCCTGATACCAAAACCAGGAAAAGACCCAAACAAAAAGGAGAATTTCAGACCAATCTCACTCATGAACATAGACGCAAAAATTCTCAACAAAATCCTCGCCAATAGACTACAGCTTATCATCAAAAAAGTCATTCATCATGATCAAGTAGGCTTCATCCCAGGGATGCAAGGCTGGTTTAACATACGCAAGTCTATAAACGTTATCCACCATATTAACAGAGGCAAAAATAAAGATCACATGATCCTCTCAATAGATGCAGAAAAAGCATTTGATAAAATCCAGCATCCTTTTCTAATTAGAACTCTGAAGAGTATAGGCATAGGTGGCACATTTCTAAAACTGATTGAAGCTATCTATGACAAACCCACAGCCAATATTTTACTGAATGGAGTAAAACTGAAAGCTCTTCCTCTTAGAACTGGAACCAGACAAGGTTGTCCTCTGTCACCTTTACTATTCAACGTAGTGCTGGAAGTTCTAGCCAATACAATTAGGCAAGACAAGGAAATAAAGGGAATCCAAATGGGAGCAGAGGAGGTCAAACTCTCCCTCTTTGCTGACGACATGATCTTATACTTAGAGAACCCCAAAGACTCAACCACAAGACTCCTAGAAGTCATCAAAAAATACAGTAATGTTTCAGGATATAAAATCAATGTCCACAAGTCAGTAGCTTTTGTATACACCAATAACAGTCAAGATGAGAAGCTAATTAAGGACACAACTCCCTTCACCATAGTTTCAAAGAAAATGAAATACCTAGGAATATACCTAACGAAGGAGGTGAAGGACCTCTATAAAGAAAACTATGAAATCCTCAGAAAGGAAATAGCAGAGGATATTAACAAATGGAAAAACATACCATGCTCCTGGATGGGAAGAATCAACATTGTTAAAATGTCTATACTTCCCAAAGCAATCTACCTATTCAATGCCATTCCTATCAAAGTATCTACATCGTACTTTCAAGATTTGGAAAAAATGATTCTGCGTTTTGTATGGAACCGGAAAAAACCCCGTATAGCTAAGGCAGTTCTTAGTAACAAAAATAAAGCTGGGGGCGTCAGTATACCAGATTTTAGTCTGTACTACAAAGCCATAGTGGTCAAGACAGCATGGTACTGGCACAAAAACAGAGACATAGACACTTGGAATCGAATTGAACACCAAGAAATGAAACTAACATCTTACAACCACCTAATCTTTGATAAACCAAACAAGAACTTACCTTGGGGGAAAGACTCCCTATTCAATAAATGGTGTTGGGAGAACTGGATGTCTACATGTAAAAGACTGAAACTGGACCCACACCTTTCCCCACTCACAAAAATTGATTCAAGATGGATAAAGGACTTAAATTTAAGGCATGAAACAATAAAAATCCTCAAAGAAAGCATAGGAAAAACACTGGAAGATATTGGCCTGGGGGAAGACTTCATGAAGAAGACTGCCATGGCAATTGCAACAACATCAAAAATAAACAAATGGGACTTCATTAAACTGAAAAGCTTCTGTACAGCTAAGGACACAATAACCAAAGCAAAGAGACAACCTACACAATGGGAAAGGATATTTGCGTATTTTCAATCAGACAAAAGCTTGATAACCAGGATCTATAGAGAACTCAAATTAATCCACATGAAAAAAGCCAACAATCCCTTATATCAATGGGCAAGAGACATGAATAGAACTTTCTCTAAAGATGACAGACGAATGGCTAACAAACATATGAAAAAATGTTCATCATCTCTATATATTAGAGAAATGCAAATCAAAACAACCCTCAGATATCATCTAACCCCAGTGAGAATGGCCCACATCAGAAAATCTCAAAACTGCAGATGCTGGCGTGGATGTGGAGAGAAGGGAACACTTTTACACTGCTGGTGGGACTGCAAACTAGTACAACCTTTCTGGAAGGAAGTATGGAGAAACCTCAAAGCACTCAACCTAGACCTCCCATTCGATCCTGCAATCCCATTACTGGGCATCTACCCAGAAGGAAAAAAATCCTTTTATCATAAGGACACTTGTACTAGACTGTTTATGGCAGCTCAATTTACCATTGCCAAAATGTGGAAACAGCCTAAATGCCCACCAACCCAGGAATGGATTAACAAGCTGTGGTATATGTATACCATGGAATACTATTCAGCTATTAAAAAAAATGGAGACTTTACATCCTTCATATTAACCTGGATGGAAGTGGAAGACATTATTCTTAGTAAAGCATCACAAGAATGGAGAAGCATGAATCCTATGTACTCAATCTTGATATGAGGACAATTAATGACAATTAAGTTTATGGGGGGGGAAGCAGAAAGAGGGATGGAGGGAGGAGGGTGGGGCCTTAGTGTGTGTCACACTTTATGGGGGCAAGACATGATTGCAAGAGGGACTTTACCTAACAATTGCAATCAGTGTAACTGGCTTATTGTACCCTCAATGAATCCCCAACAATAAAAAAAAAAAAAAAAAAGAAAAAAAAATAGGAATATAGTAACTGAGTTTCTTTTGAAAATGATATAAAATTTACATATGTTATTTTTTAAAGAATTATTTGAAGTGTTACATAAGGAGTAACAATAGATCTGGAAAAATCTTGTGGAAGGGTCAGCCACTAAGGGGTTGTCTATTCACAAAGCCATCAGCTATGTAATAATATTTCTAAGATAAATAGAAGTATTTTGCATTATGAAGCCAATTAAGTTCTCAAACTCATCTTAGAAAAAGTGTCATATAAGTCATTGCTGAATATCCCTACAGTCACCTTTACAGTACTCTCCTTGAGAAGTTATGCACCTACCCCAGTGCCTAGTCATCTTTCAAAGCACTTTGTCTAGGATGAGTTCATGAACTTAATTATCTAACCTCTAGGACAAGAGCTCTGATGGCCATTCCAGAAAAAGAGTTCCAAAATTGCTTTGCAGAGTGGACTAACCATTGGCATCAGTGTGTGGCTTCCCAAGGGGAATACTTCAAAGGTAACCATAGTAATTGATATTAAGCAAAGGTATATAGCATTTTTCTAGGATGAGCTTGCAAATTTAATTGCCTGACCTCACATGTCAATAATTATGTAAATTACAATGCTATCAACAACAAGACAAAAATCAGAGATTTGAGGACAGTGAAGTAGGATACTGAACAAATAAAATCCTGGTCCAAATATAACCTAAGTTCCTCTGTCCATGACAGAGGGCTATAAAATATTTTACATCTTCTAGAATACACAGCGGGCATTCATCTGACAAATGATAGCTTATTGTGTGGGCCATAAAAGGTGTTAGCAATGCATATAAGGAAATATATCATCCTGCAAAATCTCTTCTTTTAATAAAACTCCACCTATGTACAATTTCTCCAACCATCCATTATTATTTAAAACTTAAATTGTATGTACAATTTCTCCAAGCATCCATTATTATTTAAAACTTAAACACAATGGAAAATTTTTATATTTCACTTAGACACAAGCTAAAATGAGAGAGAGAGGGAGAGAGAGAATAAAGGTTAGAGGCCTGAGGGTCTGCCATCCCTTATTTAATGTGCTAGGAAGCAGGTGTCCTAAATGAGTTAGGATTATTGGATCTGCCTTCTTCCTTAAAGCAAGGGAATAATCCTTTTGAATATATCTTCCCTCTGAGGCTGCTTTGAAACTGTAGTTTTACCCTAAATCTTCTCTGGATCCTTTTGGAAAATAGCTTTGAGATGATATGATGAAAGCAGACTTTGGGTCATGTTTTAATGACATTCATGTAAACTGAAAAGTTCTGACATGGACGATGGCAAGTGTTGGAAGTAACACAAGTACAAAACATGCAAGACAATGAAAAGGCAAAAAAAAAAAATACAAGAAGAGATGAGAAGAGAGAAGAAAGACCCAAACTATGATTATTCGGAAATAGAAAATGAAACAAGGTTACCTAAAAAAGCAGACTCTTTTAGTAAAGCATCACAAGAATGGAGAAGCATGAATCCTATGTACTCAATTTTGATATGAGGAAAATTAATGACAATTAGGGCTATGGGGGGGGGAACAGAAAGAGGGAAGGAGGGAGGGGGTGGGGCCTTGGTGTGTGTCACACTTTATGGGGGCAAGACATGATTGCAAGAGGGACTTTACCTAACAATTGCAATCAGTGTAACCTGGCTTATTGTACCCTCAATGAATCCCCAA
Organism: Nycticebus coucang; assembly: GCF_027406575.1. Classification (NCBI taxonomy): domain Eukaryota; kingdom Metazoa; phylum Chordata; class Mammalia; order Primates; family Lorisidae; genus Nycticebus; species Nycticebus coucang. The sequence goes on from NC_069804.1 coordinate 46,308,669, forward strand.
CAATTAAAAAAAAAAAAATCAGAATCTTGGAAAACTGTGACCCCCCCCCCCAATTAACTGATGGCTACAGGCTTATTAGGAGATGATAATTTAGTCTAGAAGAATGAATAGGGAACATTCAGGCAAAAATTCATAAGAGGGAGAATGAAGCCCAAGAAATAGCACAAGTGAAGGGGTTATGTTAGGAAACAGTGTGCAGCTATTGCTGATGCATAGTGGGTGAGAAAATACTAGCAACCTATATAAGTACTTTTCCCGGTCTGAGACACAGATATATCCCCATCTTATAGACATGTGTAGTCTAGGGCAGCGCCTTTGGCTCAAAGGAGTAGGGCACCAGCCCCATACTGGAGGTGGTGGGTTCAAACCCAGCCCTGGCCAAAAAATGCAAAAAAAAAAAAAAAAAAAAAAGAGAGAGAGAGAGAAAGAAATGTATGGTCTAGTTGGAAAGCTAGTATAGAAGAGGAAAAATAATTTTCTCTCTACCCTTCATAGTTCTTAGTTGGGATACATCCCTGTAACAAAAGATAAGCTGACAAGAGAAAAACAGAGGTTTAATAACATGTTTACCTCATATGTACATGGGTGATATCCAGGGAAAATGAGTAAATCTCAAAGATGTGGCTTTGAATTCAGACTTAAATACCTTCTTTCCCTGAGATAATCACAATATAACAAAGGCAAGGTTTGTTATGCAGAATTAAGTCTGTGCCTTTGCTATCAATAAGAATCTCTAGTGATCTAGCATCTTCCTTCCCTTACTGATACGGAGAGGGAAATGCCCTTATAAGTGGATATTCCCTCTTCAGTTATACATTTTCCTTATAAAAGAGTAACTTCCACTCTCTTTTCAGAGCTTCTTCCATGGCTGGTGCTTCTCAAAACAATCAGCTCAAAATAATCCTTATGCCAAAGAGACATATTTTGGGGGTGGAACATTGTGGTCCCCTATAGTCATATTTTGAGATGGTGTTGGGATAGAGAGAATGATACCCTAAAGTATGGTGCTTTGGCATGCTGAGCACTTTGAATTACAGGAAATTGGAAGGCCTTAGATAGAAGATGCCTCAGAACCAAAGACTTCCTCTTGTTTCTCTCCCCCAAGTACAAAGAGAGACTGTAGAATTTACTTATCTAAGAAAATTTCTCTCAAATGCAGTTGTCTTAAAACCCCTTCCCTAGAAATATCACCAAATAACCAGGAAAGATTAACCACCAGAGGCAACAACAACAACAGCAACAATAACAACAAAAAACACTAAAAGTTGGGCGGTGCCTGTGGCTCAAAGGAGTAGGGCACTGGTGGTGGGTTCAAACCCAGCCCGGGCCAAAAACTGCAATAAACAAACAAACAAACAAACAAACAACAACAACAAAAAAAAACCAACACTAAAAGTTGTCACCATGCATAGGCAAATTTCTATTTTCCTGAGGCAGCTCTGAGAGATTAACTAGGAGCCTTTATCTTCATGATTACTGGGAGAGAGGGGCTAATACAGCCACACATGAATCCTTTCTTTCCCTTCCTCCTGTTCTTCCTTTCCTCCTAATACAAAGACACAAAGGATCTGGTTTAGCAAGCCAGTGCAAAGAGTAAACAAACCAGAGTGGGAATGGTGGGGAATGAGAAAATAAGATACACAATAGACGAAGATCACACATGAGATAAGGATGGGGTCAGGAAGTCTGATGCAACTGATGGCTGAAGCCAGCAGGGAACCATGTAAACAACATTATTTATATAGTACCTAAACAAGGTTGCTCATATTAACAATGTTGCAAATCAGCAAGGAAAGCCAGCGGGAATATTTTCATTTTACAAAATTCAGGGGAAGTAATAGTACATGGGGTAAAGATTAACTTTAAGGAAAGAAGGCTATGTACTTCCTGGCAGAGGGAGCAAGGAGAAAAGACAATTGTTTTAGGAAGGGAGGAGAAGCAGTTTGGGGGTCGTTCCTTGAACGCACCTTCTGGGCTGTAGGGGTCTTGCTATCTCACAATCCACACTCCACAATCTGGCTGGCCCCACCCCCTAAGAAGTTAGTGCTAAAGACCCTAACTTTCCCTGCAAGCTATAGAATTTGCCAAACACCTACAGCCCCATATAAAAGGGGTTTCTAACTCCCCCCCAGTAGTTTCCTTTGCACTGCCTAGGCGAGTCACCCTCCCCTTTCCTGGCCTGAACATCTTTGCACCAGTCTCCCCTGAACATTTCCTCTCTTATCTCTAGGTGCCACTACTTACACCTTTCATATGGTGCCAAACCGGGCACTGGCTACTGACTGGTGGCTGGCTGCTGGCTGCTGGCTTCTGGCTGGCTGCTGGCCTTCCTGATCACCCTAGTTTTCATGGAACCTAATCTGGTTGTGCCCAGACTGGACTGTTGGAAAATCCTGGAGGATTTCACCCCAACCGTCATTCAAGGGTGAGTAAAGATTCCTAAATAGCTTCAAAGAAAAACCCTCGTCAGTTTCTCTTTGGCTTTCTTTGTGCCTCTATGTCTTCACATTTCCCTTACTGCTTGTTCGATCATTTGCTCATGCCTAACTAGAGGGCTGTATTTGAGTACTGTTCGCATGTCAGGGGTCCCAGGGACCTCAAATTGTTTCCTTTTTCACTTCAAGCCCAGCGCTGGACCCTAGTTTAGACTTCTCGTTTCATCTTGGATTGTTCATTGGTGCCTAACTAAAAAGGTGTATTTCAGTGCTACACTCTCTCCTGGGGTCCCAGGGACTTCAAATCATTTCACTTTTCACTTCAAGCCTAGCACTTGGCCCTTGTTTAGGCTTTTAAGATCCTAGGGACCTCAAGTTTTCTGACAAAAAATAAGTATGCCTAACCATTCTGTCTGTCTTTGTTTTTTACTCCTTCATGCCCTGGTACTTGGGAAACAAGTGATGACTTCTTTTCCACACAGGTAGGGGAAGTACATCCGAGACATGGGAGCTGGCCCTTCCACCCCCTTCCCCCCCAACAGAGACACCTTAATACAAATTAGAAAAAGGGACCTTTAATTTCAACATCTTAAAGAATTTAAATAATTTCCTCCCCCCCAAAATGACAGATGCGACAAAATCCCCTTTCTTCAGGCCTTTCTCTCCCTCTGCTCTTACCCCTCCCTATACAAATCATCGCTGAAACACCTCCCCCTCTATCTTCCCTCCTCTAGGGATTCCTCAAGGTCTTACCATTCCTCCACCTCCTAAGTTGCCCCCAGAGCCTCAAGGTCCTCCACTCTCTCTCCACCCCCATGATCCTGATACTTCTCATGGCTTCTTTCTCCCACCCAACAGCCTTGTGCCCTTCTCCTGAGCATAGGCAGGACTATGGGTGCAAGTCACAGAACCACCATACTGCAGACCTGGTAGCTCCCACGGCAGTGACGAGGGGAAGCCATAAGTGCTCCCTAGGTTACAGCCAATATAGCACTGACTTGCAGGCCGGGATGGGGCAAGGCAAACTCACAGACCTGGCAGCTACCTCGTCCTTGCCCCGCAGACTTCTCTATGCCCCTGGCACTGGCTTCCCTCTGCCCCATCACGGGCTTCCCCTCCAACTAGTTTCCCTCCGCCCACCAACTTCAGATGGAGAAAGGATAGAGAAAGAGAGAAAATGGGACTAACAGCAGCCCTGAAAGCAGAAAAGTTTTTCAATAGTGGCTCCCACTTCAAAACTTCTCCAGAGACAGTTACTCAAAAGGCCCAAGCAAGGAGACCATGCCCTTCTACACAATGGATCCCTGCCCAGCACTACAACTCTGGGTCCCTAAAATAAAAAGCCCTAAGAATCATCTGTTGTTAGAATCTTGGAACTGTGTCTTCTCAACAAAGGGAAAAGGCACTAGAAGGGAGAATATAATCTACTTAGAACAGGAGAGTATATTCACCTTCTCCAACTGGTAGTTCCCTGAACCAACATCCTCCATACCCATGGACCTATGAGAATGGCTTTCAACTGACCAACATGTCTGACATGAAAATAGGCCTAATTTCTTTCTTTCTTTCTTTCTTTTTTGAGACAGAGTCTCACTTTATCACCCTCTGCACAGTGCCGTGGCGTCACAGCTCACAGCAACCTCCAACTCTTGGACTTAGGTGATTCTCTTGCCTCAGCCTCCTGAGTAGCTGGGACCACAGGCGCCTGCCACAATACCTGGCTATTTTATTGTTGCAGTTCAGCCAGGGCCGTGTTTGAACCAGCCATCCTCAGTATATGGGGCCAGCGCCCTACCCACTGAGCCACAGGTGCCGCCAGAAAATAGGCTCAATTTCATCACACCAGGATGCCCTTAAGTAACTTACTAACAGGGTAAGTAAATTAATTCTATACATACCGAAGCCACAGGCTCTAGTCTTCCTAAATTTTAAAAATCTCAATAGAAATTATCGCCATAATTAAAATAAAAAATAAAATACAGGGGCGGTGCCTACCACACGCCCCCAGGGTGGCAGGTTCAAACCCAGCCCAGGCCAGCTAAACATCAATGACAACTGCAACAACAACAACAACAAAAAAAAAACCTGGTATTTGTGGCCGGTGCCTGTAGTCCCAGCTACTTGGGAGACTGAGGCAAGAGAATCGCTGAAGCCCAAAGAGTTTGAGGTTGCTGTGAGCTGTGACGCCATGGCATTCTACAGAGGGCAAGAAAGTGAGACTCTGTCTCAAAAAAAAAAAAATACATCCTCTCTTCAAACCATCTTAGAGGTTAGATCTACTCATGGCAGGGGAAGGGGATCTTTACACGTTTTACAAGACACCTGCTGTTTGTACATCAACAAATCTGGTCTGGTCTGAGAAGACATCACCCAGCTCTGGGAACAAGCTACCCACCTACATTCTTAAAATGAGGGATCCTAATTCAACAGCCCATGGGGACACTGGAACTTAGCCCTCTTGGACCCCTCACTGCAATCCTATTATTAACAATTGCCCTTTGTGTCATCCAATTCCTGTCCTCATTTATTCAAGACAGGGTTAAAAAGATGTCAGCTGAAGTTGCCACTCAATTTCTACCACTCCCAAACCCTCTCCCAATGTACCTCAAACCCACATAACCTTACCAACACCTGACTCATCTCACTGAAGACAACTACAACCCCATCCAGCCAGAAGCAATTTTGGAAGACAGAATGTCATCCCTGGTACCCCTTTTAACAAGAGTCAGGAATGTTGGGGAGCCTAATGCAGCCTACAGTCTGGGTAATAATGTTTCTAAATGAATACAGTAAAAGATCCAAGATGACAAAGGAAACAAATTACATTGAAACACAATCATCAAAGTGTTGAAAACTTTATGGTACAATAATATGTGTGATTCTTATTAGTGTATTTAATTGTGAGGACTCCTAGTAGTGGGGCTTATCAGAAATTTTGAAGTACAAATTGTGCATCCCCAATCTGAAAACCCCAAATTTGAAAAGCTCCAAAATCTGAAACTTTCTGAGCACCGACATGACATTCAAAGGTCATCCTCAAAGGAAATGGTCACTGGAGCATTTCAGATTTCAGATTTTTGTGTTAGGGATGTTCAACTGGTAAGTAAAATGCAAATATTAAAACATTTAGAAAAAGTCTAAATTTTGAAACACTTCTGGTTCTAAGCATTTTGGATAAGGATATTTAACCCATATTGTGATTAGCATAAAGGATTTTCAACATATCTGCAAGAACTGCTATATGATATGACAATGTCTGTGATTTTTGTTGGTGACAAAGTCACAGGTACTGGTAATACTAAAATTTTACTTGCATTAATAATAAAAAAATGTTCATTTTAGTTAGAAGTTAGTGAAAATGAAGATGTAACTTTTTTCCCCTTTTCAAAATCACAAATCTCCCTGAATTCTATTAGTTGCTTCCAAGTTAAGAACCTCTGGCCTAAAACCATGTGACCTTATTGCAAGTCGTATAGCTCTCATACTAGATTTGCCCGTGTGTCCTGAGATAACCACCATTATATACTAAGCTACATGCTCAGAGTCAATAGCCAAGCCTTTCCTGATCCCTCACCTCTTTGAAATCATGGAGATATGGTCAGGAGCATATGTTGGGCCTAGCAACTCTGCTACTTAGGTGGAATCTGCTGTATCTTTTTATCTGTAAAGCTCTCTGCTTGCCCCATCTCTGATGTCCACAGGACATTCTGACCTTTTTGGTTTTTTGAATGCAGTAATCATGGTTTCGGTGTTTAGTTCCCTGTAGAGAAAATATTTTTTAACAAATTTATCTTAGTATATCACAGATGTAAACCAGAGGGATTTCTATGGATGTGAATCCTATAAATTCATGATAAGAGCTATTATCTCCACTTTTTTCAATTTTTTTTCTTTTTTTCTGTCGATTATGTAGAGCAAAATCTCCAAATTTTAATTCCAAACATGAAAGCAATTGAAAATAATGACAGGCTGGTTCATGCTGATATTTACCAATCGAAAATGTTTTAAGAAATTTTCATCCTCATGCCAATGACTGTGGTGACTGATAACAGATGGCGTGTTCCACTTTCTCTTTTTAAACATTCTTTCCCAGCTCAGCAAATTTCTTTATCTTTTTTTTATTAATATTAAATCACAGCTGTGTACATTAATGCGATCATGGGGCACCATACACTGGTTTTATAAACCATTTGACACATTTTCATCACACTGGTTAACATAGCCTTCCTCGCATTTTCTTAGTTATTGTGTTAAGACAATTATATTCTACGTTTACTAAGTTTCGCATGTACCCTTGTAAGAAGCACTGCAGGTGTAATCCCACCAATCACCCTCCTTCTGCCCATCCTCCTCCCTCCCTCCCATCCCTCTACCCCTTCCCCGTATTCTTAGGTTATAACTGGGTTATAGGTTTCATATGAAAGCCATAAATTAGTTTTATAGTAGGGCTGAGTACACTGGATACTTTTTCTTCCATTCTTGAGATACTTTACTAAGAAGAATGTGTTCCAGCTCCACCAATGTAAACACGAAAGAGGTAAAGTCTCCATCTTTCTTTAAGGCTGCATAATATTCCATGGTGTACATATACCACAATTTATTAATCCATTTGTGGATTGATGGGCACTTGGGCTTTTTCCATGACTTAGCAATTGTGAATTGAGCTGCAATAAACATTCTGGTACAAATATCTTTGTTATAATGTGATTTTTAGTCTTCTGGGTATATACCTAGTAGACGAATTATAGGATTGAATGGCAGATCTATTTTTAGATCTCTAAGTGTTCTCCAAACATCTTTCCAAAAGGAATGTATTAATTTGCATTCCCACCAGCAGCGTAGAAGTGTTCTCTTTTCTCCACATCCACGCCAACATCTCTGTTCTTGGGATTTTGTGATATGGGCTAATCTTACTGGAGTTAGATGGTATCTCAAGGTAGTTTTGATTTGCATTTCTCTGATGATTAAAGATGATGAGCATTTTTTCATATGTCCGTAGGGCGTGCTCCTGTCTTCTTCAGAGAAGTTTCTCCTTCAGAGAAGTTTCTCTTCAAGTCCCTTGCCCAGCCTATCATGGGATCACTTGTTCTTTTCTTGCTTATACATTTGAGTTCTCTATGGATTCTGGTTATTAAACCTTTGTTGGAGACATAACCTGCAAATATATTCTCCCATTCTGAGGGCTGTCTTCTTGCTTTACCTACTGTGTTCTTGACTGTCCAGAAGATTTTTAGTTTGATCAAGTCCCAGTAGTGTATTTTTGAAGCTGTTTCAATTGCCTGGGGGGGTCCTCCTCATAAAATACTCGCCCTTACAGATTTCTTCAAGGGTTTTCCCTGTACTCTCTTCTAATATTTTTATAGTTTCATGTCTTAAGTTTCTATCTTTAATCCAGTGAGAGTCTATCTTAGTTAATGGTGAAAGGTGTGGGTCTGGTTTCAGTCTTCTGCAGGTTGCCAGCCAGTTCACCCAGCACCATTTGTTAAATAGGGAATCTTTTCCCCACTGAATGTTTTTGATTGGCTTGTCAAAGATCAAATAACGGTAAGTAGCTGGATTCATCTCTTGGTTCTCTATTCTGTTCCAGACATCTACTTCTCTGTTTTTGTGCCAGTACCATGCTGTTTTTGATCACTATCGATTTATAGTATAGTCTGAGGTCTGGTAGCGTGATTCCTCCTGCTTTGTTTTTATTTCTGAGTAATGTCTTGGCTATTCGAGGTTTTTTTCTGATTCCATATAAAACGAAGTGTTATTTTTTTCAAGATCTTTAAAGTATGACAGTGGAGCTTTAATAGGGATTGCATTAAAATTGTATATTACTTTGGGTAGTATGGACATTTGAACAATGTTGGTTCTTCCCAGCCATGAGCATGGTATGTTTTTCCATTTGTTAATGTTTTCAGCTATTTCTTTTCTTAGAGTTTCATAGTTCTCTTTATAGAGATCTTTCACGTCCTTTGTTAGATAAACTCCCAAATATTTCATCTTCTTTGGCACTACTGTGAACGGAATAGAGTCCTTAACTGTTTTTTTCAGCTTGACTATTGTTGGTATATATAAAGGCTACCGATCTATGAATGTTGATTTTTTAACCTGAGACGCTGCTGTATTCCTTGATCACTTCTAAGAGTTTTGTAGTAGAATCCCTGGTGTTTTCCAGATATACAATCATATCATCTGTGAAGCAGCTCAGCAAATTTCAAGTGATAGTATTCACTGTCCATATACACTGTGATTACAACTTCATTTTTGAAATGTCTTTAAGGGACTTATTCAAAAGCACACATAGAAGTCAATTGCAGTAGTAAGTCATATTGACATAATTGACCATCAGTCAGGGTCCTGATAGGAAACACATGAGAAACTCATCTAAAATATTTGTATAAAGTTTTAAAGAAGGGAATATTAACAAAGGTATGGTTTGGGTTAAAGGAAGCAACTAGGGGCTAGCCATGGTGGGAAGCCATTACTTGCTCTGACAGGATATGGGGAGCAGCAAGGTGTTACGCGATCCCAGCTGAGAGTTAGAGCTATGAAAGATAGTAGGACAGAAGTTATAGTTAGAGGCTACTATGGTCATGACTTCAGCAAAAGGAAAAAGGGCGAGGAGGGACGGTGATAGTGATGAAACAAACACTCTGACCTTTCTCTCCTGTGCTTCAGTCTCTTACCAGCTCTCATGCCTCTAGGCCAACCCAACCAGAAGCTAAAAGGCAGGGGTGCCCAAGTGATGCCTCCCATGGGGATCAGAGCAGGTCAGAGAAGGGTGGAAAAGCAATGTGAAGCAGGGAGAAATAAGGAAAGAATAACCAGCACATGCCCCAGCTCTTTTGAACAGTGTTTGTAATAAAATAGGTTGAGATAATTGAAGGCAGTTATCTAGTTTATCATTCAAGTCTCTCTTAAGATGATGCTTTTATGGAAGATCTAGCTTCCATACTAATCAAATTATGTGGATAATTGTTTGTTTGCCTTGCCATTTTACTTTGCCTTTCTGGTCCCAATCAGTGGGAATGCCTAGAGCTGCATCTCTTAAGTGAGGTTAATTTGAACTTAACTGCTTATCTACTCAAAGGAGGGCACTGCCTGGCTTTTTAAAAATGATTCTTGTTCAAATTGTGTCTTGAAATATTGAAAGTTAAAGGGGTGATTTAAAGAAGAGCCTGGACTTAAAATTGCCTGAAGCAGCATGATTCAGAGGATTCTCTGCCTCTTGTCTATTTAGGTGAAAGGAAGAGTAAACACATTTATAAATGTCAGACATGGCCCCTGTAAGGGCTATTAATGCAGACAGCCAGAGCCAGCATTTTAAAAAATTATCCAAAGGGCTTGATTCAATATCTGACCAGAAGTCTAAGAAATAATTGAAGTTGATGTGCTTAGAAAGCCCTACCTTTCCCAGATCTCTGCACACAAGAACTGCTATAGAGGGAGCAGTTCTTGTGTATCAGTATAGAAGCTTCACTTTGAACCACTGAGCAAGTGGAATGATGCACTTCTGACTTCACCACTACACATCTAGTACCTGGCTCTGAGCTTAAGTTACCTGTCCCTTGCTAAGAAACTCAACCACATACATTTATACTTCTAGGATCCAGGAGAGTCTTCTGAAAATTTAATTCAGTCCACATATATCATATCTCAACAATACCATCACTAATTATCATCATGATAATAATGGCGCATACTTCAAAGTGTTATTCCAGTTGTCTTCAATGTTTTCCCTTGGTCTCTCTTCTCTCTCACTTATATACTGTGGACCAATTTCACTCTTCCAGCCTACAATGAAGTTGAAATAAAGATACATAAAAAACATTCAAAGAAACTTTAGTCTGTCAAATGAAGATTTTCAGAAGCATTTATGCTAGCTTTTCTTCTCCCAGAGATGGCAAAGTAGAAAGAGACAGTCGAGACTCAAATGGAAGAGGAAGGACAGAAGAATGAGAGAAATATACTTTTTATCACAATAACCAGATAACTGAATACAAGGAGTTCAAAGGAGGAGCTGTCTTGGAGTGCAAATTCCCCTTCTGCCACCTGTGCCCACTCATAACTTGTGGTTAATCTACCTTTGAACAATATTGGATATTTCTACTTCTCCACCACCTGTGCCCACAACCATCTGTGACCAAAGAGTAAAGATAGAAGGCATAAAAGGAGAACTTCAGCCCTTGATAAGGTGGAACTGAACAGGACCAGTAGTGAGTAGCCTCCTTGAGCAGGACAACAGAAAATGCAACTTTACTGTTTCATTCACTTAAATAATTATATCAGAAAGATTTAGTTTAGCAGCTTGTGACCGAAAACCCCAAATAATAGCTACTTAAACAAAAAAAAAAAGTGTATCTGCTATGTAAAAGAAGTCTAGCAATGAACATATGCCTTCTAATTATTTTGCCAGCCTCCTTCTATCTCATGGCCTAAGACAGCTACTGCCATTCTAACCTTCATGTCTATATTCCAGGTAGGAAGAAGGAGAAAGGAAAGAAGAGGAGAAGAGGGGACAAGTTTTTCCTTTAAGAAAACTTCCTGGGAGGGCGGCGCCTGTGGCTCAGTCGGTAAGGCGCCGGCCCCATATGCCGAGGGTGGCGGGTTCAAACCCAGCCCCGGCCAAACTGCAACAAAAAATAAAAATAGCCGGGCATTGTGGCGGGCGCCTGTAGTCCCAGCTACTCGGGAGGCTGAGGCAAGAGAATCGCTTAAGCCCAGGAGTTGGAGGTTGCTGTGAGCTGTGTGAGGCCACGGCACTCTACCGAGGGCCATAAAGTGAGACTCTGTCTCTACAAAAAAAAAAAAAAAAAGAAAACTTCCTGGGAATTTCATATGACATTTCCAATGACATCTGTTGACCAGAGCTTAGTCACGCTTAGCTGGAAGGGAGGCTGTGAAATTACAGTATTTATTCTGAGCAGGAAAACTGTGAGTTCTATTTCTAAGGAAGAAAGTGAAAACACATATTGAGCGACAACTGTCTCCTCCACAAAGATAATCATAGTGATCTTTCATTTATAATGGAGTAGAAGATGGGAAAACAGTAGAGCAAGAGGGCAGTGCATGTGGCTCAAGGAGTAGGATGCCGACCCCATATACCAGAGGTGGCAGGTTCAAAACCCAGCTCCGGCCAAAAAAAAAGAGTAGAGTGAGAAAGACAGATAAAAGAACAGAAACAATGCATACATTTTTGACATTTATGCTTTTTAAGAGTGAAAGTATACTTAAAAATCAGTAATTCATAATTAACAGGTAATTTTTAATACATATGTACTATATGCAGTAGAAGATATAATATTCACAGTAGGACCAGGGGATAGTCTTTTACTCAGCACTGGAGCTGGGTCAAAGAGGGCTGCTGTCAATGCCAGCTAAATCATTTGCACGGTCCAATTAAAAAATGAAAATTCAGATCATTGCTAGTAGAGAATGGTGGTGTGCACCTGTAGTCCCAGATACTCAGAAAGCTGAGGCAGACACAAGAGGTTTGTTTGAGCCTAGGAGACTGAGACATGCCTGGGCAACATAGCAAAACCCTATCTCTAAGATGCCCCCTCTAAGGGGCATTGTTAATGCTACATGCAAAAGGAGTAACAATGGTTTGTCAAGGAACAGAGTACATGCATGCTATCTCCTCAGGTCATGTGCATACACCATTTCCTAATGAAATATCAATGGGTTTCATTTACAAAATACTTGTTCAAAGATAATACTAATTAAGAATTTCAAGTCATAGACAGTGGGGCATTAAACCAAGGGCAATGTCCTTCTGAGTGTGAAATTGCACAGGTCCCATGCCCCTGAAGCCAGCTCTGAGTGCTATGGCAGGTATGGAGATGCACCACACGTATCAATCAAGAAAGGATTCAGCCCAGATGTAAGGAATATGTTTAGCTGACAGCCTTCAGCTGTGATTTTCTTCTGGCTCTGCCTCAGTTTTAGAACTAACTTCACAATATTTTTGGGAAAACACAAGTCAATAATTAAGCAAAATGGGACTTCACCTAATGTACATGATTCAATGGTACATTTCAAAACTATTAAGAAATAAGTATAATTGTGATGGATATGGATGTAATCCATTCTTACCCCATAAATACATCAATGTACAAAGTTATGATTTAATAAAAAATAATTAATTAAAAAAATAAATTAAATGACAAAGGTAAAAAAAATAATTAAGCAAAACAGTCTTCTTAGGGCACTCCCCAGTGAAAGGCTAAGCAAGGCAGTGATACTCGAGGGCAGCCTTTTACACCCAACTCAGGGCTTCTCTAGTGGATAGCCTTTGCTTAGAGATCCTGCTGGGCTGGCAGAGACTTTTTAGATCCCCAGTGCAGCCTGATGGTTCCCCCTGCCCAATCCTGCTTCCTCCCACGTCCTTTCATAGCAGGTGCTATTCCCAGCCAACTCATTTCACTCCTGGCTCCATTTCAGCTTAAGCTTCCCAGAGAATCTGATCTATGACAGATTCATAAGGAGACAGTGATTTAGAACTAGGAGAATGAATAGGCAACATCTAGACAAAAATCTGTATAGTGGGAGAATAAAACACAGAAGGCAGTACGAGTAAAGGGGTGATACTGTTAAACATTGAGCAGTAATCCCTGGTGCATAGAATGTGCATGTGTTGTGTGTTTGTGTGGGGTAGAGGAGAGAAGAACGGAGGGGCAAATCAAAAACTGACATTGATAAAATACAAGTAACTTGACTACAGATTCTTTTTTTTTTTCGAGACCAATTCTCATTTTGTCACTCTCAGCGGATTGCTACAGTAACCTCATACTCTTGGGCTCAAGAGATCCTCTCGTCTCAGCCTCTCACATAGCTGGGACTATAGGTGCTGGCCACAACACCTGCCCAGGGTCTGGCTCAGGCTGGTCAAAAACTCGTGAGCTCAAGCAATCCACCCGCCTCGGACTCCAAGAGTGCTAGGATAATAGGCATGAGCCACCTTGCATGACCATCAACTTACAAAGAATTATACTGAAAACAAAAGTAAAAAATACCCAGAACTCAACCACTTTCTAATTTGTTGTTACACTTTACTAGTTTTCATGGTCCTGAGATGATGTTCATGCAGTGTATCTGTGGAGTGGAAACATTACATAACAACCATGGCCTGGCACATCTCTTCACAGATCTGTGTTCCCTGATGTCATAGTGGTAGCTGGAAACTGGCCAGGATGCTCAAGTGATCCATCCTCTAGCCTCAGCCTCCTGAGTAGCTGGGACTCCCCAGTAGCTGGTACACAACACCATGCTTGCCTAACTTTTTCTGGTTTTCATAGAGACTGAGGATCTTGCTTTTGCTCAGGCTAATCTTGAACTCCTGACTTCAAGCAATCTTCCTGCTAGGGCCTCCTCATAGCACTAGGATTACAGACGTGAGCCATGGTGTCTGGCCTGGTTAGACTACAGATCTTACTTGGATTTTTCTCCAAATAACAATATTCTAAAAGTTGAAGTGTCAGCATTTCAATAGGTACTTGTGTATATATCAACTATAATTGCTAATACAATCACTAATGGCTTACGTCAGTGGTTCTCAATCTTCCTAATGCCGTGATCCTTTAATACAGTTCCTCATGTTGTGGTGACCCCCAACCATAAAATTATTTTTGTTGCTACTTCATAACTGTAACTTTGCTATTGTTATGAATCGTAATGTAAATATCTAATATGCAGGATGTATTTTCATTGTTACAAAGGGGTCACGACCCACAGGTTGAGAACCGCTGGCTTATGTAGACCACCACTGGTGAGTATATACCAACCTATATGAATGCATTTTCTGGTTTTGGTAATGTACTATGGTCATGTAGGATGTTATACTTGGGGAAAACTGAATGAAGTGTACACAGGATCTCTCTGTACTATTTTTGCAGTTCCTCATGTTCCTATGAATCTACAATCATTTCAAATTAAAACTTAAAGTTCAGCTGAATGATTCAATGATTCTCATCCTATTCAGTTTGTTGTATACAATTGAAAGCACATTCTATTTAAATTTTTATCATGCTTCTTTCTTTCTTTCTTTATTTTGTGAGACAGAGTCTCACTTTGTCTCCCTCTGTAAAGTGCCTGGCACTCATTGCACACAGCAACCTCAGACTCTTGTAGTCAAGTGAACCTCTTGCCTCAACCTCCCAAGTAGCTGGGACTACAGGCACCCACCACTATGTCTAGCTACTTTTTTTTCCTATTTTTAGTAGAGATAGGGTCTCGCTCTTGCTCAGGCTGGTCTCAAACTCCTAAGCTCAGGCAATCCACTAGCCTCTGCCTCCAGAGTGCCAGAACTATAGGCGTCAGCCACCACGCCCAGCTTTATCATGCTTTTTTTTTTATTCATTCAATCTTATATAGTCATTTCCTTATGCCATATAAGCATTCCTATCACACAGTTGGGTTTTTGTTTGTTTATTTGTTTGTTTTTTGAGACTGAGTCTCACTTTGTCGCCCTCAGTAGAGTGCAGTGGCATCACAGCTCACAGCAACCTCCAGGTCTTGGGCTTAGGCGATTCTCTTGCCTCTGCCTCCCAAGTTACTGGGACTACAGGCACCCACCACAACGCCCAGCTATTTTTTTGTTGCAGTTTGGCCGGGGCCAGGCTCGAACCCACCACCCCTGCTATATGGGGCTGGCGCCCTACTCACTGAGCCACAGGTGCCCCCCTGTTTACTTTTTTTTTTTAATTGAGTTTTGATTTTTTTTAATTTTAAAATCTTAGGGGGTACATTACTTTTTCTTTTTTTTTCATTTTTTTCTTTTGGGGGTACACTTTTTTGTTAATTTCAAAATCTTAGGGGGTACACGTATTTTTTCCTTTTTTTCTGTTTTGTTTTGTTTTTCATTTTTTTCTTAGGGAGGGTATATATATTTTGGGTACGTCACACAGTTTTTGAAGGATGCATAACCTCTACTAGCATCCTCATAAACATTTTTTCTATCCATTTCCTTTTTGTTTCGTGTTTCATTGTTCTGAGTTTTAGGGGTTCCCCTTTGGAGGAAGTTATTAAAATTATTGAAATAAAGTCTTTGTACATAAATCCTCTGCCTCTCTTTGTATTTTTATAATAGATTCCCTGAAATAGAAATGGTAGTCAATAGGAGTGAACATTATTGACCTTTTTGATAAACATTGCCATATTGTGTTCCCAATAAGTTTGTAGTAACCAACCCTTTCAAGACTTAGGTGAAAGAAAACCTTTCACTGCATTCTTAAATTGTCACTTCTGAAAGAGCACACCAAGTCACTTTACACACCAGATTACTGGAGAATTTGGGAAATGAAGGTTAATACAAATTTTACTGGCTCCTCAAGTACTAGCAGACACCATTTGGTCATTCCTATAGATTTTGTTTTTAACAATTAGGATTATCAGAGCAGGTGAATGGCAAATGATCAGAGACTAAGGTTGTTTGAAAGTTAAAATATGTTTAGTACAAGAGTCATATATTCTAGGCCTGAAAATAGCAAAGATGGTGTGTTGTTGTTAAACGAAAGGTATTTGATTCATAGTCTTGCTTTAATTGAAGGCTACCCATGTTGGATGTCTTCTAGTTACTCCTCCAGATCTATTTTCTACTCTTTTCTATACTGCTTTCTGCTGTGAAAGGCTATCCTTCCTATACTTGGAAGAAAAGAGCATCCTCATTTCTAAAGACACAGGGACATTCATACCTGTAATCCCAGCACTCTGGGACGCCAAGGTGGGTGGATTGCCCAAGCTCACGAGTTCAAGACCTGCCTGAACAAGAGTGAGACCCCGTCTCTAAAAATAGTTGTGGTGTATGCCTATAGTCTCAGCTACTTGGGAGGCTGAGGCAAGAGGATCTCTTGACCCCAAGAGTTTGAGGTTGCTGTGAGCTATGACGCCATGGCACTCTACCGGGGCAAGAAAGTGAGACTCTGTCTAAACAACAACAAAAAATAATAATAAAGACAGGGACACAAGAATGTGAAAAAACAGGCCTCGCTGAATAGGAAAGTCTTTTCTGAATTGAGGATCTTTTGACCTCTTCAGAGGAGCAGGGTGGAAGAGGGTCAGAGCATGACCTTTTTAAGTTTTATGACCTGTGTTAGGGGAGAAGGTTGTGGGGAGGTAAGAGTAGCCTTCCTCCTTTTATGGCTTTCTCAAATGAGAAGGTGTCATATTTTGGGATGTCATGTCCTGAATCACATCATTTTCTTTACCATAATGCTAATGTTTTCCAATTTACTCATTCTATATCTCCTTTGGAATCTACTGTATTTTTATTTTTTATTTCAAATTAATATGAAGGTACACATTTTTTTTTTTTGAGACAGAGTATCACTTTGTTGCCGTCGGTAGAGTGCTGTGGCATCATAGCTCACAGCAACCTCAACTCTTGGGCTTAAGTGATTCTTTTGTCTCAGCCTCCCAACTGGCTGGAATTATAGGCGCCCGTCACAAGGCTGGGCTATTTTTAGAGGCAGGGTCTCCCTCTGGCTCAGGCTGGTCTCAAACCTGTGAGCTCAGGCAATCTACCTGCCTCGGCCTCCCAAGTGGTGGGATTACAGGTGTCAGCCACCACACCTGGCCCGAGGGTACAAATTTTTAGGTTACATTGTTCTCACTTCCAAGGTAAAGTTTAAGTTGTAGAAGAGCATCTTACCCCTGGGTGTGCTGAACACCCTCACATTGTGCACATTAGGTGAGATCCCACCAGTTGCCCTCCCTCCTCCTGCCAACCCCTCCTCCTCTCTACTCCCCCTTGCTAGACTATATTTGTGTTTTATCATTCCTATGAGCATGTAATTGCTTATATATTGATTTCGTATTGAGTATATTGTATTTTTTTCCCATTTTTTTTCTTTAAGACAGAGACTCAAGCTATCACCCTGGGTAAAGTGTTGTGCCGTCACAGCTCACAGCAACCTCAAACTCCTGGGCTTAAGCAATTCTCTTGCCTCAGCCTCCCAAACAACTGGAACTATAGGTGCCCTCCACAATGCCCAGCTATTTTTTGGTTGTAGTTGTCATTGCTGTTTGGCAGGCCCAGCCTGGATTCGAACCCACCAGCTCTGCTGTATGTGGCTGGCGCCTTAGCTGCTTGAGCTACAAGCGCCACCTTTTTTTTCTCATTATTGAGATATTTTACTAAGAAAAATGTATTTCAACTGCATCTAGGTAAATATAAAAGATGTAAAGTCTCCATCTTTTATGGCTGTATAGTATTCCATGGTATACGTATACCACAATTTGTAATCTACTATATTTTTCTTAGAGCTCTATGAATTCATATTTGGCCTCTTTCTTTTCCAGACTGTTGATTGGTGGTCACTGTGTTATGTCACAGAATTTCCAGTTCCTTTCATGGAATAGCCCTCTTAGTTTTCAGTATCATTTTTCTGGAGTGTGTTCTTACGAAGTTTTCTTTCAGGAAGAGAAGTAAACTTCCTTTTTTCTTGTATGAAGACAAATTTCTTTTGCATTTTTTGGAATAGATAACTTACTTTGGTAAAGATTTTTTTTTTTTTTGAGATGGAGACTCAAGCTGTTGCCCTGGGTAGAGTGCTATAGCATCACAACTCACAGCAACCTCAAACTCTTGGGCTTAACCAATTCTCTTGCCTCAGCCTCTCAAGTAGCTGGGACTACAGGCACCCGCCACAACACCTAGCTATTTTTTTTTTCAGTTGTCATTGTTGTAGCTGGCTGGGGCTGGGTTCAAACCCACCAGCCTCAGCGTATGTGGCCGGTGTCCTACCCACTGAGCTACAGGTGCCACCTGGTAAAGATTTTTTGGTCCAAAATAATAATTTTTCCTCTAAACTGTCTTCCCCCAACACTTACTATTGAAAAAATATCAAACCTAAAGAAAAGAATACTTTGATCAACACAATACACCCTTCACCTAGATTCACCAATTGTCATATACATTACCACATTTTCATTATTTGTTTTTTTCCTGAATTATTTGAAAATAAGTTGAAGCACTTGTGACATTTCACCTCAAAGAACTTCAGCCTGTACCTCTTAATAATGAGAACATTCAGGTGGCTCCTGTAGTTCAGTGGGTAAGGCACTGCCCCATATACCAAGGGTGGCAGGTTCAAACCTGGCCCCAGCCAAACTGCAACAGAAAATAGCCAGGCGTTGTGGCGGGCACCTGTAGTCCCGGCTACTTGGGAGGCTGAGGCAGGAGAATCGCCTAAGCCCAAGAGTTGGAGGTTGCTGTGAGCTGTGACGCATAGCACTCTACTGAGGGCGACAAAGTGAGACTCTTTCTCAAAAAATAAGAAGAAGAACATTCTCCCCCACAATAGTACTATAAACACACCTGGGCAAATTAACACTAATCAATAATATCATGTAATAAACAGTTTATATTTACATTTCCTAAATTGTCACAAGGTCTATAGCACCTTAATTTTCCTACCCAGAATCCAGTTAAGTTTCACACACACTCTTTGGTCATGTATCTTTATTCTCTTAATCTGGAACAGTTCTCTTGCCGCTTCATTTTTATTCACAGCATTGACTTTTTTTGAAAGATCCAATGTCTTGTAAAATGGCCTATATCTGAATTTGTCTGATTGTTTCCTCATGATTGGATTAAAGTTAAACATGTTTTGGGGGTAAGAATATTGCATAAGTAAGGTTGTGAACTTGTTATGTCTCATCAAAGGACATATTATAGATCATTATGATTGGTGAGCTTAAGTTTGATCATTTGGTTCAGGTAGTAACTGACAAATCTCTATAAAGGAACAGTTTTTTCCTGTATAAATAAAATAATGTGTGGACTGATATTTGCAGACATTGTGAATAAATAGTTTCCCAGTAATATTTTACTCAAGGTTTTTAGCATCTGCTGAAATTCTTGCTTAAATTTATTATTATAAGAGTTAAAGCTGAAGACTGGGAGCAGTGGCTCACACCTGTAATCCCAGCACACTGGGAAGCCGAGGTGGGTGGATTGCTTGAGCTCAGGAGCTCGAAACCAGCCTGAGCAAGAGTAAGACCCTGTCTCTAGTAAAAATAGAAAAATTAGTCGGGTGTCGAGGCAGGTGCCTGTAGTTCCAGCTACTGGGAAGACTGAAGCAAGAGGATCACTTGAGCTCAGGAGTTTCAGATTGCTGTGAGAGCTATGATGCCATGGCACTCTAGCACTCTACCAGGGCAACAGAGTGAGACTCTGTGAAAGAAAGAGAAAAAAAAGAAAGGAAGGAAGGAAAGAAGGAAGAAAAGGAGGGAGGGAGGGAAATAAGAAAAGAAAAACAAATTAAACCAAAAGTAAACAGAAGAAAAAAAATCATAAAAATTAGGAAGGAAAACAAGAAAAAGAAAACAAAAGAACAACAAGAGTTATAGTGGATTTTTTTTCATAATTTTTTCCATTTACTACTTAATATTTTTATGTAACAAAGAATTTTCCCTTTGCAACCCCTTTCTTCCTATGTATTATTGACTTATTTATTTTGGAATAACACAATGGGCTGATGGATATTTTTATTAATGTTTTGTTATTAGAATTATTTTTTATGCTCAAATTGTTCCAATTCTAGGCAACATTACTTATGGCAAAAAAGTGTCCTCTGATTCATAAATAGCATTGGAACTGGTGGACACTACAAATGAACTCTAAATTCTAGATGGAAATACCATAATTTTGGGCTTCCTTTAGTGTGGCGACTACTAAAATTTGCTAAGCCCCATGTGAGGAAATGGTATCTGTGGAACTATTACAAAAGTTATTGGTTCCTATGGGGCATAAGGCTGCTAACCCAGGCTAGGTTTCACGCTTATCTGATGTGAAGCTTTTTTCCTTGTACCTAAACAACCACTTGGAAAACTAATGAGAAAAGCTACAGTGAAGCTATTTGGACTGCTCTCTGATCTGCTTCAAGAATGCCCATGGAAGATAAACACTAGACTCAGTCTTGCCGGCAAGCTGTGTTTTCTGTTTTGTATCCTTTTGAGCAAACTGATGCCAAATG
Source organism: Nycticebus coucang (assembly GCF_027406575.1). Lineage (NCBI taxonomy): Eukaryota > Metazoa > Chordata > Mammalia > Primates > Lorisidae > Nycticebus > Nycticebus coucang. The sequence continues at coordinate 46,329,067 of NC_069804.1, forward strand.
TCGTCCATGGTAGTTTTGTGAATCTGAACCCATGAAGCCTCTCTGATAGGAGTTGTACTTTTTTAAAAAAAATACTCTGAGAAAAATCACTTCCATCCCCACTCCTTTCTTCCCCTTCTTACCCATTTCCCCATTTATGATTTTCTCCTGCCTATGTAGCTTTTTGCAAATGTAAGTAAATGTTTTTATTACATGATGAAACAAATGTACCCACATTCACACGAAGTGATACCACTTACATTCCTTCATACCTTGATTTTATCACTTGACAATATATCCTGAAAATCACTCTATGTCAGTTCATAGAGACCTTCATTCTTTTCTTTTTTTGTATTGGCTGCATAGTGTTTCACTGAATAGACATATCAGTGCATAAAGACATATCAGTTGCATAAAGTTTATGCAACCACTGTTCCTTGGAAAGGCATGTAAATTGTTTTGAATATTTTCTTATTCAAAATAATTTTCACAGCAGATAACCTTGTATGTATTTTGTTTTTTTGTTTGTGAAAATGTATCATTAAGCTAAATTCCTAAATGTAGGACTGCTTGGTCAAAAGGTAAATGCTTAAGTGATTTTGATAGATATTACCATATTGCTCGTCACAAGTATATCATTTTTCATTTGCATCAGCAATGTATGAGAATGCTATAGGTGTCTATAGACAGAGAATAGTTTTTTCAAGAACAGTTATCTCCAGAAAATGCATATAACTAGGCCTCCATGAAATAAAATTAGGAAGTCATAAAGGGGAGAAATACACCAAGATATGCATGGCAGAAATGCAAAATGAATTGGCTAACATAAGAATTTCAAGTAAAAAATAAAATAAAACCAAAGTCTAAAATGAAATGATATAGTTAAAATCTGCATTCGAAGCAGTAAAAATAGAATTAAAACTTTAGAAAGTTAAATCAGTAATATAAAGGATAAATCTAATTAGCTTTCTCAGAATTCAGAGGAAAAGAACAAAGAGATGGTAATAATGATAAAGGACATAGAAAGGTGCTCATAAGCTAATTATTGGTGTTTTTCAGGGAGGACCTAAACCCTCAAAGCAGAGACAATAATCCAACTCATAGTAGGAGAAAACTTATTAATCCTTATGTCCCAGCATAAGAATTAATAAAATCCCCAAATTAGAAATCTACAGATTGAAAGGATTTATGATACCACACACACAGACACATACACAGACTCATATTATTTTCACAAAATTGTTTAATTTCAGGGATAAATGAAACAATGTCCAATGAGTATTCTGAAAATGAAGACATTTACGAAGAAGTTAAATCGGGCTGCCAAATATAAATTTCTCAAATTGATGTTTAGAAAACACTATTATCCCAATTAAATTAACCAAGAAAGTTTTTTAAGGAAGAAATAATAATGAAATTCATTTAAATATATAAGAATATATTAATGGAAGGAATATGTAAGATTATAAATAGTTTATCTTGCTGGGCACGGTGGCTCATGCCTGTAATCCTAGCACTCTGGGAGGCTGAGGCAGGTGAATTGCTTGAGCTCACGAGTTTGAGAACAGCCTGAGCAAAAAGTGAGACCCACTTGTCAAGAGACAAGAGGATCACTTGAGCCCAAGAGTTGAAGGTTGGGCTGTGACACCATGGTACTCTACCCAGGGTGACAGCTTGAGACTCTGTCTCAACAAAAAAATAATAATAATAGTAATAATTTATTTTTAAAAGACTTGGGGACTAATTCTTCTATCTGGTAAAATCTAGTGTAAAGCAATAATAAGTCAATGTGGCATTAATAACAATGTGGCAAAAATAAGCAGGTCAATATAACAGAAGACACAGTTCAAAAACTGATCTCAGTATTTATATTGGCTGAGGTAACAATAATCAGTGGAGAATGGAAGGATTTATCAATAGACAGTTCTGTTATGATTGGTTAACTTTTTGTGGTGGGAGAGGGGATCCATTTAGATACTCACTGTATAGCACATAACAAAATAAATGTCAGTAGATTAGGATTAAATAATTTAATTTGGCTCGGCGCCTGTAGCTCAAGTGGCTAAGGCACAGGCTACATACACCTGAGCTGGTGGGTTCGAATCCAGCCCCGGCCTGCCAAACAATAATGACAACTACAACCAAAAAATAGGCATTGTGGCAGGCGCCTGTAATGCCAGCTACTTGGAAGGCTGAGGCAAGAGAATCGCTTAAGCCCAGGAGTTTGAGGTTGCTGTGAGCTGTGACGCCTTGGCACTCTATCCAGGGCTAAAAAAAAGTGGAAGTCTTATCAAATAAGTAATAGATTAAATCGGCAGGTAGAAGCTCGGCGCCTGTGGCTCAAGCGGCTAAGGCGCCAGCCACATACACCTGAGCTGGAGGGTTTGAATCCAGCCCAGGGCCCGCCAAACAACAATTACGGCTGCAACCAAAAAATAGCTGGGTGTTGTGGTGGGCTCCTGTAGTCCCAGCTACTTGGGAGGCTAAGGCAAGAGAATCGCTTAAACCCTGGAGTTGGAGGTTGCTGTGAGCTGTTATACCAAGACACTCTACCCAGGGTGATGGCTTGAGGTTTTGTCTCAAAAAAAAAAACAAAAATCAGTGGGTAGAAATATGGGCATTTTCTCTCTTCATTTTGTTTGTGTTATATGTTTTGTATATCTCTTGTAATAAAACCAATAGAAGTTACTTTAGGCTCAGCGCCCATAGCTCAGTGAGTAGGGCACCAGCCACATACACCGAGGCTGGTGGTTTCGAGCCTAGCCCGGGCCTGCTAAACAACAATGGCAACTGCAACCAAAAAATAGCCAGGCATTGCGGCAGGTGGCTATAGCCCCAGCTACTTGGGAGGCTGAAGCAAGAGAATCCCTTAAGCCCAAAAGTTGTGATGCCACAGCACTCTACCAAGGACGACATAATGAGACTGTCTCAATAAAAAAAAAAAAAAAGAAAGAAGTTTCTTTAAATAGATACAGGAATAATTGTGAAATATCCCATAAATATTATTTCTTCTTTGTGTGACCTTGGGAAAATTACTTAATGTCTCTGCCTGTCTCCCCAACATTAGAATCTAATAAATTGTTGAATTTATCAGGGCTCCAGCAGGAAACAGCAAACTCAAGTGAAGTAATTTGAAGAGATTATCATCAAAGAACTACTTTCAAAGGTATGAGGAGAGAAGAAAAGATGGAGAGAAGCCACACGACATTGTGTGGTAACCCCCACTGGTATCAGCAAGAAGGCATCACTTTGAAGGGATAAAAGGAGAGAGCAGAAACTGGTGATAGATCTATTGGGAAAAAGCTACCTGACACAAACTATGCCCTTTAGTTCAGAGAGACAGCCAGCCCACAGGAAGCCCACAGGAAACCCACAGGACAGGTGCTAAGGAAATAAATACCCAATCATCCTGCTTACCTCCCTCCTCTCTCTTGCTGGTCCTCTCCATTGACTTAACCCAACCAGAAGCTGGAAGGGAAGGGAGCCTGCTGATGCAGTCCATTCCGGTGTGAGACAAAGTAGCAAACGCTTCAGAAGTCATGTTTGCTCATTTCTGTTTACTGTCATAATTTCACAAAGCCCCTGACTCTGTGATGGCCTGTAGCTTTCTGGTAAGATGCTTCAAAGACAAAACATGATAGAGAGCACAGCCCCTCCAGATCTCTTGCCTGGGTCACTATATTACTTAAAAGATAAATGACTCTAATCCTTGGCCTTTCTTTCCTTATACCTAAAATAACGACTGACAAAGTTAGTGATTATGCTTCTATGAGCTATAACCGATGTGCTCTTACACCCAAACCTTGATGCAATTTGGCTTCAGTGTAACTTCTGAGTAAATTTGATGTGATTTTGCATGGACCAAACCCCCACCACCTATACATAAGCAGTGAGCTGAAATACTGTGCTGTGCAAGAGTAGCCTGACAGAACCTCTCTAAAGGGGTGTTCCTGGGCTTTAAATGTCAGTCTGTAGTTTTAGTTTGGTATAAATTTAATTCCTTAAAAGTTTGATTTTTTTTTTACTTTAGTTGACACAGGTCAGTCTTCAGGGGCAGGAACAGAGTGGAGAAGTGGAGTGGTGTATCCAGAGGGGCAAAGGGAAGTTGAAGTGAAGGTTAAATGACCAAATGATTCCAGTACAGTTGAAGTGAAGGTTAAATGACCAAATGATTCCAAAATACTTAGCATAGTACCTGACATGCAATCATTAATAAATATTCACATTTTAATTTTTAAAAGCTGTGTTATATATTCATGTCATGTAGTCAACTGTATTATATATTCATGTCATGTAGTCAACTTAGCCATTATTCTCCAATAGTAACACTTAGAACTTTCCAATTTTTAATATAATACATAACATGGGACAAACATTTTGTGCATAAAATGTATTTTTTTATCATTTCTTCAAGATAGAATCCTAAAAACAGGATTATGGCGTTAAAAAGTAGGAGTAGCCACGAATATATCAATGTACACAGCTATGATTTAATTAAAAATTAAAAAAAAGTAGGAGTATTGGCTCGGCACCTATAGCTCAGTGGCTAGGGCGCCAGCCACATACTCTGGAGCTGGCTGGTTCGAATCCAGCCTGGGCCTGCCAAACAACAATGACAACTACAACCAAAAAATAGCCAGACGTTGTGGCGGATGCTTGTAGTCCCAGCTACTTGGGAGGCTGAGGCAAGAGAATCTCTTAAGCCCAAGAGTTTGAGGTTGCTGTGAGCTGTGATGCCACAGCACCCTACCCAGGGTGACACAGTGAGACTCTGTCTCAAAAAAAAAGGGAGTATTTGTAAGGTTTTTGAAGTTCTCAAATTTCATGCCCAAAAGATCATACAAATTTATACTTAATCAGCAATACCTAAAATGGCTGTCTATTTCTCCCATTCCAACATTAAGCAAGTTAACTTTTTGATCATTCTTAACTTGGAAGGTGAAAAATCAGCATGATGCTGCTATTTATTTTATTTTTTTCTCTTAACAATTTTTTTATTAAATCATAACTGTGTACATTAATGCATTTATGGGGTACAATGTGCTGATTTTATATACAATTTGGAATGCTTACATCAAACTGGTTAACATAGCCTTTACCTCACTTACTTATGGTGTTAAGACATTTATACTCTACTCTTAATAGATTTGACATGTACCCTTGCAATCTGAAAATACAGACAAGGGGTTAATATCTTACTATATAAAGTTCTTACAGAAATCAACTACAGAAAGGCATGAACTGATAATTCACAAAAGAGGAGATTGAAATAGCTAATAAATATGTATATGAAGAAAGTATTTTATCAGTAATGAAAGAAACACTGATTTAAATAGCAATGTCCCATTGATGTAATTTCAGCAAAGATAATATATCCCAATTTATATTTTAGTACTGTTTATCACATTTTGGATGTACAGAAGGTTTAAATTTATGTGTTTGTATTGATTTTTTTTTTTTTTGAGACAGAATCTCACATTGTCACCCTGGGTAGAGTGCTGTAGCGTCATAGCTCATAGCAACCTCCAACTCGTGGGTTCAAGCCATTCTCTTGCCTCAGCCTCCTGAGCAGCTGGGACTACAGGTGCCTGCCACAATGTCCAGCTAGTTTTAGAAACAGGATCTTGCTCTTGCTCAGGGTAGTCTTGAATCTGTGAGCTCAAGGCAATCCACCCGCCTCAGCCTCGCAGAGTGCCAGGATTACAGGCATGAGCCACCACGGCCGACCTTTGTATTTATTTTTTTTAGTGATTTCTTCCACTGCTTTTAAACTTAGAGAGTTCTTGTCTTTCAGAGATCTGAAGGAAAAAGAAATCTACATTTTCTTTTAGCCTTTCGATGATTTGATATTTTTAAATTAAATTATTATTATTATTTTTTGAGACAGAGTCTCAAGCCGTCACACTTGGTAGAGTGCCCTCGTGTCACAGTTCACAGCAACCTCAAACTCATGGGCTCAAGTGATTCTCTTGCCTCAGCCTCCCAAGTAGCTGGGACTACAGACACCTGCCACAATGCTCAGCTATTTTTTTGTTGCAGTTGTCATTGTTGTTTAGTAGGTCTGGGCCAGGCTCAAACCCACCAGCCTCAGTGTATGTGGCCAGCGCCCTATCCACTGAGCTACGGGCTAGCTCAAGACTGCCACATTTTGATCTCCAGACAAACTCCTACTTTGAGTCTCAAGCTTGATGTTCAGTTGCCTACTTTATAACCTTCATCTGGATGTCACAAAGGCACTTGAAACTCAACATGTTCAAAAATATGCTCATGATCTTCCAGATCCCAGCCACAACCAAGTTCTGCCAATTTTGTAAATGTCTCTTAATATAAACACATCTCTTTAGTTCCACTGCCACCACCCACTTCAGTCTCAAGAATTTCACCTCTTTCTTTGAACAATGCCTAACTTTGGTTTCCCTTTATCTATCTACTCTTGCCCTATTACTCACATGGCAGGCATATACACCTTTCCAAAATGTAGGTAAGCTAGGGACATCACTCCTTGCTTAAAGTCTTGCAGCGGCTTCTGTTGCTCTTAGGATAAAGATCAAGAATGTGACCCTTAGCTCAGCCACCTTAGCAGCCTTGTCTTTTGTGCTTCTTGCTTTGCCACAGCACCATTGGCTGACTTTAAGTTGTCCTAATGATCCATGCTTGTTTCTACCACAGGGCTTCTGCCTACATTGTTCTCTCTTTCTGGAACATTTTTATTCTCCCCTTCCCAAAGTTAACCTCTAGAGCAGTGATTTTCAATTGGTGTGCCTTGAAAATTTTTGAAGACCATTAATTAAAATATTTTTGAAACAAGTTCAAAGCACAGTAAATATGTTCTTTGTTTTACTCTTTCATTTGATCAACATAATTTAAATGTGCTGTAGAAGTTTAACTACAGGTTCAAGTGTGCCATAAGATGAATAAGATTGAAAAACACTGTCTAGAGGGGTCAAGAGGCGGGACACAATTTTAAGAGGGACTTACCTAACAAATGCAATCAGTGTAACCTCCATCTCTGTACCCTCAATGAATCCTCAACAATTAAAAAAAAAAAAAACCTTAACACTATCACTGTGAATCTTTCTAACATTTATCATAGTTTGTATTTACACATCAACATGCAGTTGTCTCTCTCTTCTACTAGCTCTTCATTCTAGACTGTGTTCCTTGATGAAAGTATCTGTCTTGTGTTACTGGAATATCCCAAGTACCTTGCCCATTCTCACTGCTTTCATTTCTTTTCAAATACTTCACACTATGCACTAGGCACAGGGCAAGATTAGTCAGAGCTTAATCTTTGTACCTAATTTCCTCCTCTATGCTTCAAAGTCTACTGAGATAAAAATGATTTCATTTCTACTGAGATAAAAATGATTTCATTTCAGTCTTAAGTCTCAAATCCTATTCTAGCAAGTAAGAGCTATTAAAACAGGATAAAGGCAATACTACCTCTGTATTTCCTTACAATTTATTCAACATATGTTTGATAGAGAACGGGGTGGGGGCAGGAAAAATGTTTATAGGTGAGAATGGATATCTCGTTAAACCTTCCACCACTTACTATGAATTTGTCATAATTTCATCTATTTTTGAGGGTTCAAGTTATTCAAAATCCAGCTCTACGAGGATAAGAGATAGTTAAAATATACGGAATGGATAAAATTAGCAAAAAATTGTGTATTATGGCTACATAATAAAATATGTCCAGTAAATATTACTCTTTTCAGTAGGATGAGGAAAACTTATTTTTGTTTCTGCATCTTAGCAGAAACTTAAACTGCAATCCCACTTAATCTGTGATAACTGAGATATTTTTCTTGCCTACTTGCTTCAATTTTGGTTAAACGCCCCAGCTTGAAAACCCCACAGAAAAAAGAGACAATTGGCGCCCGCCCTGCACCCTCCCCAGGGAGGATGCGCGGCTGCGCAAACTTCAGTTGGCCTCCCTGGCGTCATAAAGGACCAGACCAAGTGAGGCAGCGATCCCGCGACCCTCCCCGGGTCTGCTTCCTTCAAATACATCTTCCCTAGGTCCACTGTGGCCAAGCCCCCTGGCAGTTAAACCTATACAATGAAAGCATCGGATTGAAACCCCAAGAATCACTCCCACACTCACTCCCTCACCCTTGTCAAGACACCAGCTCCCCCACTCTGTAGTGGCATCGCCCGGCCACACCCAGTGGGAGGTTTTTTAACGCTTACTCGCGGGGCGGTGGGAAGGCGGAGCCAGGCCGCACCAGCTCAACGTCTCCTGCCTCGCCGCCTCCCCGCCTCCGAGTGGGCTGGCTTCCCTGGGCGGGCCTCGGAAAGTGCAGACAGGGGACTTCCCGGCCGGGAGAGGCTAACGACGGTGGGGAATAGTTGCGGAGAACAGAGCACCGCCCCCAGCGCCCCCTGGGCTCCAGAACCATGAGCGCTTACGGCTCAGCCCCCTCCCCCGGCGGCGCCGGGAGGGGGCGTGGGGCGGAGCTCCCGCCTGAGGCCAGGGTCGCTGCTGCCCAGGTCCCAGCACCGGCACCGGCACCGACTTCCAGCACGGATGAGGCCTCCTTGTCCAACCCATCCGAGTGGAGCATCCGCTCTGAGTGGCAGACCCTCTCCCACCCATTTTCCAGCTCCCAGACTACTACGGACTTGGGCGGCTCCTGGACCTCTAGTATACCTTCCCACTACAGCACCAGTCTTGATCCCAGGACTGACTCCGACTCCAATAGTGGCTGGAGCTTCAGCGCCTTTGTCTTCAACGATCAGACCTCCATATCTACCGCCTTCAACACCTCTGATGGGGCAGCGCCAACCTCTAACAAGGACACCAACGTTTCTTGGTTATCGGTGGCAGAATCTGTCCCCCCCGTGGGCCCCTCCCCAGGGCCAGTACAAAGATCAGCCCAGCCCTTAGTGTCCAGTTCCCCCCGGAGTTCGGTAGGACAGCCTAACCTGCCCTCGGGGTCCGCCACGACCTCAATGCCAGGCTACCCTTGGTTATCGGTACCAGGACTTACTGTCCCCAGTAATGTTTCCCAAGCATCTGTGCCGGGACCTCCTACACCCAGTAACAGCCCTCGAGATTCAGCACTAGGGTCTGCCACACCCGCAGTGCCCGGCTTCCCCTGGATATTGGTACCAGGACTTACTCTACCCAGCAGCCTTTCCCAGTTGTCGATAACACCACCTCCCGTACCCAATAACTCCGTCCAACTGTCAGTACAAGAGTCCACCACCTCGCCCTTAATGTCCAGCACCCCCCGGGGGTCGGTAGAAAGACCTCCTCCTACACTCAATAATCTTTCCCAAGTGCCAATACAAGTACCTCCTAAACCCAGTAACTCTCCCCGAGTGTTAACGCGAAGGTCCTCCCAGCTCTCAGAGCTGAGGTCCCGCCGGGTATCAGCTGGAGGATCAGCTCCGCCCCCGGGCGCTCCTGGAGTGTCAGCCGTAAGGTTCGCCACGCCCTCAGCGCCCGGCTCCCCCCGGGTATCTGCAGAAAGATCGGCTCCGCCCCCGGGCTCCCCCAGAGAGTTGGTAGAAGGGTACATCCCGCCTTTCAGCGTCTCTACTCCTGTACCCAAGCCTCGGGAGAGTCTGTTCCAAAGAATGGCGAGTCAGGAGAAGACGGGTATCGCAGGCCACATGTTCGACGTAGTCGTGATAGGAGGCGGTATCTCAGGTCAGTACGGACCGTAGTGGTGGCCAGAGGGGCTCTGGCTGGCCCAGGGTCGGGGGCTAGTAGTAGCTGTATTGCATTTGGAGAGTATCTATGCAAGAATGTAACCTTGGCGGGCTCGGATCCTGATAGGTGGGAATGGGGCATGAGCCAGTTTTGCTGGTGGTGTGAACTGGGGGAGGCAGGCACAGTAATTTTACTACTACTACTATTAAACACTAATATTTAATTAACTTGCTGTGCAGTTATATTAAGTGCTGTGCACTTTATGTGAATTTCCTCAGTTCTCAACGGTCCTGTGAGGTGGGTACTAAATTCACTCCCATTTTAGAAAGCCAAGAAATGGAGGGCTGGGGAGTTTCAGTAACTCTCCTGAGGTCAAGTCGCCTAGCTTAGAAGTGGCTGAACGATTATCTCCCATTTAAGACCCACACTTCTAATTCCGGAGGTGGCTGTTGCCCTAAACACTATATCAGCTATCTATATCTTACTATACTTATATCCTGCTCTTCTCTAAGCATCTTACCTTAAAATCCTTTAGGAAAAGATGTTTTTTTAAAGGAAAGAGGCGTGAGCTCTTAGTTTTAAACTACTACTGCCTTTTTTAAGAACTTGCCAAAGGTGTAAGGCATTTATTGCCCAAAGGGATCCCCTTTATAAAGCAGAGGCTAAGTGCCCTATTTTCCCCTCCTTCCCGCTTTTGCTGACAGCTCCCCCTTCCTGAACCTTGTCTTCCATCTGTCAGACCCTTCCCCTTCTCCTGGTTTAGGTTTGTGGCTGATCAAGTGAGGGGTGCATGAGGCTTTTCAGTATCTTGCTGAAGCCTAATCGTGATTCACATATTAAATTGTCACTTATGTTGTCCTAATTGGTAAAATGTTGAAATGTAGGAATTGTGTTGCATTTCAGTCCTAGCCAGGATCCCACACTGACCTGTTGACCTTGCCCTCATACCAGCAGGATCTGATTTAGACAAAAGAAGAAAGAAGATGGGAGGGAGTAGGTAGAGTGACCCCCCCCAGTAGTTATTGTTATGTATAATCATTTCGAGGGGACTCTGAATGTGCTTACAAATTCATTTTGGGTGGAGAAAGCTTTTGACTTGATCTGTTCTAGGTAGTCGCTAGAAAAGAGATTGGTAGGAACTAATGCTTTGACAATTCCAGCTTCTGCCAGCAAAAACATGCATATGTGTTGGAACATCAGAAGAAAGATCCTGATGGAGAGTAAGGAAATGGAATATTTCCCTTCATTCATTCATTCAGCAAATACTTGTTGAGTGCCTGCAATGAAGTGGACTGTTATTTCCAAAAATCTAGTCCTTTTAGGCCTCCTAGAAGCACTATGATTGTTGATTATTCTGGGAAATTAATATGATAATGTGTTGTGAAAATTGATTGGGAGATTTGTGTCCTCTCCCATCTTCATATCATTTATATTCCACAATTCACTGCTGTTTATGGGATTTTATTATTGTCTTTTCCTTGTTCTGACTCCAGTATTCCTTAAGGAATACTGTCCTTTATTTTTCCTTTGACTGATTACCTACTCCTTCTCTCTTCCTACACTTTCAATATGTGGTCATTTGCAGAGGTAGATTCAGCATGTACTGAAGAACTTTACACTTTATAGCCTTACAACTGCAGGTATTCTCTGGTTCTTATTGTAAATCTGTTTCACACTGAATCTCATGTTCGCAATTTTGCTTTCTTATTTCTTAAAGAGGGTACCCAAATTATATAAGCTTCAGGCCCCACAAAACTTGGGTCTGTCCATGGTTCATGATCCCCATTAATTATTAATTAATTTCCATTTGGGAGAGGTAGAGGGCATCTCTTGCACAGTAGGTCACACGGCTATTCCAGAGGCCAGCTTCTAATCTGTCAGCAACTGGAAAAGTACTTGGTTTCCTCTAATGTCATCTCTCTTATATCTGAATGATTTTGATACTCAAAGTGACCAGAAACATTGCTTTCTGTCTGTGGTACCTTTCCAGATAGTTCACAACTAAAATGAAAGTAGAGACAAGTGTGATTCAAGTCAGATCCTGGACATAGGGTATTCCATGAGCAAGTGAGAGGCATCACTTCTCAAGCATTCTTGTGAATTCAGAAACACATCATCTTTATGTGTGCTTGGCAGTATCCCATGAGTTACTTAATTGTCCCTGGGTCAGTTTTAAATGCCTTTGAATACTCCTTATAACTTTGTAAGGACTTACACACTTTGATATGTTATCCACATATTTATAACATATAGCCAGTACTTAGCATTTGCAGTGCTATTCCTATTTTATAGCTCCCAGAAGAGTAAATATTCTCAGTGACATTACTCAAACCATATCTATATTATCAGCATTATCTTTTACTCTCTTTACACAAAGAATAGCAGCATCCTGCTGTATCTCCTTTTCGTCATTAAAAACATAAAATAGAGCATGTCTTACAGCCACAAAACTCTTTTTTTCTGTCCACCTCCCCCAATTTCATATGCTATACTGTGTTAATAGTTGAAAGGGGAAACAGTTCTGCTCATTTGTTAGTCTAGGGGTGGTGTCTTTAACATGCTCTGATCCTGATCCATCATTCATCATCTATCACCCATTCCTTTGTGAAAGTCCTTTCATGTTTTCTGTGACACTGTTGGATTTTTATCCCATACTGATTGGCCCTTTTCCTTTCCTTCATTGTGCTCATATTCTTGCAAATTTCTAGTTTTGAAGAAGTTGTAGCTTCTAGGTTGTAGCTTTGAACACATTTGGAGCTGAAGGTTCCACCGTTTATCACTTTTGGGCTCTTACACACCTCCACTTTCTTATTTTAGGACTTCAGCTTTCTCATATCTGTAGAAAGCTCTCAAGTCCTTAATTTGAATCCTTTTCTTTCTCTGAACTCCTATCCTGTAGCTTATCTGGTCTTGGATATTTTACACTTGAATACTTCAGATTCAATGTGTCCAAAAGTGGCCAGGCCCGCCAATCCAACCTCTCTTCCTCAGTCCCTTGACTCTGTTCTTGACATCACCATCCTATCCATCATCTTAACACATTCTTTTCTTTCATCTTCTACACACTTTTAGCAAACCCTTATAACTGCTCTTTTGGGCTATCCCTCTTCTACATTCCCTGTGATGCCCCCTTGCACATCCCCCTGGGACAGACTTTTCACCCCGGAAGCCCACTTTGTTGTGACCTCCTTCCCAGTGGCCACCCTTTACAGTAATGGCTCTCCCTTCATGTCCATACCACATGCAGTGTTCTCCCAGACTTGATTTTTCTTAAATGCTTCTTTCATCACCTCCTCTGTTCAGGGTTTTAATGGTCTCCCATTACCAGCCTCTCAAGCCCTCCTTCCACACCCTCAATTACCTGCCCCCACTTTGTTGGACAAATAGAATTTCTCACCATTCCCCAACATGGGATTTGTCTTATTGCTGTCGTCCTCAGGGCTACACTAGTCTATTATGTCCCTTCATGCCTTTCCCATCCTATTTCTTTTCTTTCTTAGCATGGAGGTACTTTTCTCTGACTATGTAGCCTATCCATCCTTCATACCTGGTTGAAGATCCTTTCCTTGATCAGTCTGGCTCTCATTGATTTTTTTTTCTCCTATTGTGTAACTTGTAATCTATACTTAAAAATTTACACTGATTTTCTGTCTCTTATTTCTTTTTTTATTAAATCATAACTTTGTACATTGATGCATTTATGGGGTTCAGGGTACTGTTTCGATATACAATGTGAAATGTTTACATTATCTCTTATTTCTTGATTTTATTTTAAGTATCGTGTAGTTCATTCACTGAATTTAGATACTATCTTCTATTCATGAGCTATCACAGATATAACAAATGACAGAAAACTAATGGTGGAAGATTTAAAATCTTCCCTTAACTAAGAATTTCTGAAATGGTTCTCTTTAGAGAGAGGAAAAAAAGGAAAAGAGAAAAAAGTCCACCTCTAGGGGACAGTGCATACTCCCTTCATGGATCTGTTTGAAATTTTAGAGTCTTTGGGAATTGAAGGGGTTTTAAAAGGCAATCTAGTCCAATCACCTAAAAGTTTAATCCTCTGGACAGCATCTCCTTAGTGATTATCTAAGGATAATAGCTTCGAACACATTTAGGAAAAGGGAATACTCTATCCCTCAAAGAATTCATTACAAGTAGAGGGTAGAGGTAACTGGCTCCTAGGCTTGTTCTAGTATTTCAGGAGCCTCTACCGTGTGCTGGCAGTGGCTAGATCATGGGGAAAGAAAGAGGTACGTAAAGATGTGTAAGTAGTATCCCTGCACATAAGATGCCCACGTCCTGTTTGTAGAAGTAATCAAATGGGTAAATAATTGACATGAATACAATGAGATAAATATTAATGTTATAAATATGAACAAAATTCTAGAACCTTGAAAGATAAGTAGGATTTTAACAGGTAGAGATAAGAGGCTAGAAAAATGACATACCAAACAGGAGCAATTAGAGGAGCACAGATAGTCATGAGGGTGTAAGCCAGACATGAGCAGTGCTTAATTTAAGCCCATGGTGAAAATTCCAGGGAAGGAAATAATTGCTGCTTATTCCACTAGGGATGTGATCCTGGTAGCTATTGAGATGACTCTTAGCGTATGACATCTGCCTGTGATTTTTGTGCCTGTGTGAACTGTGAATGGTTAGCGAATGCACAGTAAAAACACCTTCCTCATGATAATTCTGGATGGTCCTGGGCAAATAGAGTTTCTCCATGTATTTGCAGTTAAATCCCAAGTGTCATGTAGAAAGAGCTCTTAGTGTCCAAATAGCGTTTAAGCAATAGAACTTCTATATTTTTTCAGGAGCCAAGCTCTAGTAAAAGAATTGAGAGCACTAGCCACCCAAAACTCAGTGCTGTGTAAAACCAGCAGGGATCGAATTATTCTCTTCATCTGAGACAGGAAAGCTGTTTTGCAAGAATGACTAATGTTTGGCGTTCCAAAGATTGAGTTCACAGCGTACCACAGTTTCCCCTTTTGCTGAAATACATCATCCATACAAATTCTTTCTGCCATTTTAGACATTTTAACCCAGAACTTGGCAGCACGTGTTGTGTGGTTTTGCAGTGACTAAGAAAAGCTTCTATTTTTAAAAGGCTGCTTATTTTTGGTGCCTGAGTTATTTAGGGGCTCTGAGGTTCAGTGTAGAATGAGCATTTATTTTATACCTTTTAGGATACTTCTCTGCCCTTATTTTATTTTTGTTCCTCAAAAATAAACTAGGAAACTTTTACTTTATAGACTTCTTCATGCTGAACAAAGAATATAAGAATTACAGTTATTTGGGTTCTGGGTTTTTGAAATCTTCGTGGTTGAATGCACTTTGGTTTTATTTGACATTTAATGGGCAATTTTAGCATTTAGTGAATACTAATTGATTTGAATTTATACATAATCCTCAGCTAATCTGAAAATTTATTTTAAAATAAATCTAGTTATAGTATACATCTATATATCACAGAAGCCAATAAAGAAGAAATAGAAATTTGAAAGCCCATTATTGGAAAATATTGGGTCATATAATCATGTAGTTGTGACATAGAAATATTTTAACATGTGAAAAATCTTGCAGCATTTGGATACAAGTGTATCCAGAAAGAACGAGGTTGTGTTATAGTTTGATATCACATATAGAGGCTTGCAAGAGTGCCAACCTCTGAGATTTAGAAAGTATAGACACCCAGTAAGTACTTATTTAAAGAATATATTTATATACATGAAATGGATATATTTTATAATGATACGGGTTTTTTTCATTTTAAGTTTCAGTGATTAGAACTTCACAAATTGAATGAAAACATTTTTTAAATGTTGTGAACGTTTGAGACAAGCTGTTTCTGCCTCTTAATTGTGACAAATATTTAATATATTTTTGCCAAGAATTTATATTTTCCTTCAATCTATTCCTTTCTATGTTGTCATATAGCATTATATAAAGTATTTGAAATAATGGTTTTTGTCATCTGAGACATAGGGTTAAGTTATATGTGTTATGTCTTCTGGTATCTTTTTTAGTACTTAGTTTTATGAAGGTTTGTCTCTCTCTTTTTTTTTTTTCTTTGAGACAGAGCCTTAAGCTGTTGCCCTGGGTAGAGTGCCATGGCATCACAGCTCACAGCAACCTCCAATTCTTGGGTTTAAGTGATTCTCTTGCCTCAGCCTCCCAAGTAGGTGGGACTACAGGCACCCACCACAATGCCTGGCTATTTTTTTTTTTTTTTTGGTTGTAGTTGTCATTGTTGTTTGGCAGGCCCGGCCTGGATTCGAACCCTCCAGCTCTGGTGTATGTGGCCGGTGCTTTAGCTGCTTGGGCTACAGTCGCTGAGCCAAAGGTTTGTCTCTTTAGCTTTCTTTTCCAGACCCCTCCTTAATAATTTCTTTCTTCCATGATTTATTCTGGAAATAGTTTATATCATCTCATATTGACATACTTCACTCACTTAAATCAGGGCCTGGGTCTTTTCACAGATACTCATTCATATCTTCCCCATGGCTTCTCTGAGCCCTTTTCTAGTTGTTGCTAGGCTAAATCAACAAAGCCCCACTTATTAACAGTATTTAATTGATTGATTATGTAAGCATGTCAATATAAACATAAAAAGCAGATGATAATCTTTGAGTGTTGAGTTAATTACATATTAACCACATCCAAGGGTCACAGAAGGGTGGCCTATAAAAGCTCAAAGGAACAGAAATGGAGGCTCAGATAATCAAGTTAATTACCAAATGCCACAGAATTCTTAGTAACATAAGTTGACCTTGGACACCTAAAATACTGACTTTCAGGACTGTGCTCTTTCTATACCTTGACTCACTGAACTTGCTCTGTTAGCTTATCCATCTATAGATCTCCAGTAAACCCTATTATTGCTTTATGTTGAAGCTTGATGCTCTAAGGCCTAGTGACTATTGTTTTATAGTAATTTATACATTAGAACGTATTAGCTTTGTGAACATTTAAATTTAAAAATATGGGGCATCCTATTAAGTAAAATAACTTTCAAATGACAATTTTATTTCCTTTTTGAAAAGTTCATTCCTAGTACATTTAGGATAATGTATAGAGATTGTTTGAGTAGTTTAGATCAGTGGTTCTTAGCCTATTAGATCAAATGTCCCTTTAAAAAATCTGATGAAAGCTATTAGACCTTTTCACACACACAAAGAAAAAGAATAGATTTTTCCCCCCTATACTAGGCCAACATCTCATGTTATGGAAACCTCCTCAATGTCACAGAAGTATTTGTGACTAATACTGAGATGTCACAGAAGTGGTGAAAAAAAGTTCAAAGTGTTCATTACATCATTGGACATTAACTAGTCCATTGGACATTAACTAGTGAATTAGTAAATAGATCGTGATGAAAACAGTTAAAACATTCATTCTGAAAACTAATGCACTTACATTTCCTGTATTAAGCCCACAATAAATTGAGAAGTAAACCTGACATGTCTTGAAAAGAAAGAATTTGAGAGAAAACATTGGTAAAAGAAATCAAAGGCTGTGGTGGTTGATAGGCTTTCTTTTAGTAGCTTTCCAAGATCGCTGTTTAAAGATTTTACATCTTGAAGTGAAACTTTGATTTAACCACGCATTTCTTATTTAATATGCATTTGTGATAGCTTATAAAGATCAGTGGCTACTAAAAGCATTTGACAAAATTTGGACCCAAATGGAAGAGGGAAGTTTTGGTGTGAGGGTATTGTCTAGTTTATCTGTCAACCCATTCATCAATCCAGTAACTTGTATGAAGCAAGGATCCCTCTGTGTCGCAGAGATTACAGCTATGAGCCTGAAGTACTGTTGGTATTTGAGGTTAGTTCAGAGATCCAATGGCAGCACAGAGAAAGGAATGGTTAATTCTACCTGGAGGAAATGACAAAGAAAAGTATTTCATGGAGGAAGTAGTGTTTGACAGAAGTGTCTTAGATTTTGGATAAATTCTCAAATGTAATGAAGATGACCTTAAGGTGACTGTTTCTGGATTAAATGAGTCAGTTGGGAGCTGTGGCTTAAGTTAAAGACTTTTGTCTTGTGTAGCTGTATGTATGTGTATTCATTCAGTAAATATTTGTCAATTGCATGTTCACTATATGCCTTGAGTAAAATTTGTGAGTTTCACTCTCTGTTCCTGCGTTGGGAATGTTGCCTAAAAAACTTAAGTATGAGTTAATGTTTGACTGTACTTTTTATTGTCCTTAGAGTGTTCAGTCTAAGAGTCCAAAAGTTCAGTTATGTAAGAATTCTGTTTGCCAGAGACCACTTCAATGAATAATAGAGAATTAATTTTTAAATGTATTATGCAACATTGCATAATACATTTTAGGTGATAATGAATGCCAAAGTTGAAGAAAAATGTCACTTTTAGTAATAAAGAGAAGGAAGTATGAGAGGTAGCAGAGCTTAAGTCATAGCTACCCAAAGCCTTTCTCCAACTCTCAGCTTATGTTTTAGGGATTGTTCACCTTAGGCCCTATGGGAATTTATTACTCTATTTGAACAATCTTTTTTTTTGTTTGTTTGAGACAGAGTCTCACTTAGTCGCCCTGGGTAGAGTGCATTGGCATCACAGCTCACAGCAACCTCTAACTCTTGGGCTCAAGAGATTCTCATGCCTCAGCCTCCCAAGTAGCTGAGACTACAGGCACCCACCACAATGCCCGGCTATTTTAGAGATGGGATTTCACTCTAGCTCCGGCTGGTCTCCAACTCCTGAGCTCAGGCAATCTGCCCACCTCAGCCACCCAAAGTGCCACCATGCCCAGCCTATTTGAACAATCTTAAGAGAGATATGACCAGCTGTCCCAAAGTGTGTTTTGAGATATAGTTTTTTGTTTTTTTTTTTTTAAGGTAGAAGGGGGAGAGATGCTGTGAGAAACAAATGTCTTTGCTGTGGATTTGTACAGGCCTTTAACATTTTAATATTTTCTGGAAGGAGAAATAATATAAAATGCTCCAACTTCCAAGAACATTGATACTTTTCCCTAGAGCATCTTATTTGACCAGTGTTCTATAAAGCATTTTGGGAACTATTGCTTTAAACTACATCCCATCCCAGTGTGCAGAATCTGAGGACAGCAGTGTGGAGTGCCCCTGGTGTATTTTAAGTTTCAATGAAAGAATGAGGTGAATAATGAATTAAGAGATAATTGCATTCCCTAACTTGGGTGAAATCCTTTTATCTAAAGTGAAGATGAATGCTGAACAATAATCAAATAAATTAGGACTGTCTAGACAACCAGTCTGTCGAATTCAGGGCAAATTGAAGTTAATTGTTAGCTTTCATCTATTTCTTATTTGAGACAGCCCTATCTTTTTAGCTTATCAAAGGGACTAGAAGATTTGGCCTTTCTGAAAGCAGAGAACTCTGTCTCTGAAAGGAAGCATAAGATACAGATGGGTATAGGTATACATTAAATTGATATGAATGGTTTTATCAGAGACAAGTTTTTGTGCACATTGGTAGTCTATTTTCTTCTGCCAAAAAGCACAATACTGGGTCAAAGATGAGAATGTGTTAGTAGTATTTACAATCCGCTTACTTACTTAGGCATAAAGGTTAAAATGATCTGGCATCCTATCTTTGCCAGTCTTTGTTAGAGATAAATGTAATCTGAGTAGCATTTGAAACTTTCCTGTTGCCCTCATCCACGCGGGCATGGTTCTGTTTTCTTGGTATGTGGTTCCTCTATTTGTTGCAACAAGCATTTGGGCATGGGTAACGTGGCAGGCTCTATTCTAGGGATGCGAAGATGTGTAACACATTTTTGTTCTCGAGAAGTTTGAAACACGCATTTAGCTCATTTAGGCATCCCAAACTTAATAGATCTAAAACAAGACACTTGATATTTCTGCATGACTCATTCTTCCCCTGGCTATTTCCAACTTAGTACATGGCATCACGTTTACCCAGTTGCTCAGGAATCTGCATTTTTCTTCAACTTTAACATTCATCATCATCTAGGAATGTGTATAGAGAATATTGCATAATACATTTTAAAGTTAATTCTCTATTATTCAGTGAAGTGGTCTCTGGCCAGTAGAATGCTTACATAACTACTTATTACTTGGATAATGGACTGAACACTCTTAGGACAATAAAAATACAGCCAAACTGAAGTTTTTTAGCCAATGTTCCTAAAGCAGGAGCGGAGAGTAAAACCCACAAATTTTACTCAAGGCATGTAAGTGAACGCACAATCAACAAATACTTACAGAGTGAATGAACAAAATTTGGAGCCATCTTGACTCCTCTCTGTCCTACACCACATCCATTCCAGCAGCAAATCCTGTTAGCTGTATCCTCAAATATGTTCTGAATCCAACTGCTTCCCACAATTACAACCACAGCCAGGCCTGTCCAGGCCATTGCGGTCTTTTGTTCTTGTCTAAGCCACCATGATCTTTTGCCCAGAGATGGGCCTCTTTACTAAACTCCCTGCTTCCTTCCTATTTTATTTTATTTTATTTTGAGACAGAGCCCCACTCTGTCACCCTGGGCAGAGTGCCATGGCATTATAGCTCACAGTGACCTTAAACTCTTGAGCTCAAGCAATCCTCTTGCCTTGGCCTCCCAGGATGCTAGGATTACAGGTGTGAGGCACCATACTTGGCTCTTTCTTCCTCTTCTTTCCCTTTACACCTTGCTTTGGTCACAGAAACCAGGATGATCTTTTAAAAAGTTGAGATAAGATGAATCACTCCCCTACTTATAAACCTCCAGTGGTTCCCCATCACATTTAGACCAAAGCCCAACATCATTGCTATAGTCTATAAGGCTTCATGTCATTCAGTGTCTTCTTACTTCTCTGGTCTCATCTTCTCCTCACCCATTCCCTTTTGGCTATGCCTCGTTGTTCTTTAAGCACATCAGCCTTGTTCCCATCTTGCCCAGATACTTGTGTGGCTCACCTCCTTACTTCATTAACGTCTCTGCATTAATGTCCCCTCTGAGATGTGCTAACTAATGACCTTATCTAAAAGAGCAGTCCCCACCTCCATAACACTCTCTTCCCTTACTCTCCTTTATTTATCTTCATAGCACTTAATATTTCCATAATAGTTGATAACACCTAATATTTATTCCTTTATGTGTTTGTCTGTCTCCCCCATAAGAATGTCAGCTGCATGAGGACTTTGTCATATGCACATAGTCACCTCTATATCACAGCACCTAGGACACAGCCTAGAACTCACAGGATGCAGTATTATTTGTTGGATAAGTGGATAAAAGAATGAATTTATATGGGTTTGTGATACTTGTGAAGGTATAAATATATGTACTTGCAAAGAGATTCAGTTGCTACTCATGCCCTAGATACTTCTCATGAACATGGCCCACATTCCATGTGTCTGTAGACTATATTTGAAACCTTTTAAGGAGAAAGTAATTTTGTATGGAAAAAAATTCTTAATGCTTATGTGCAATAGTTTTCTTTTTGCAAATAAAGTGATGTTCTATATGAAACAACATGCATGAAGTAAATTCAAACAAGTCTACCTATACATTAAAAGATGACTTTCTCCCATTCTTGACCCCCAGCAGTACTCCCTGAAAGATAACTGCTATGATTGTTCATTGTGTATCTTTTCAAACATTTCCTGTGAAAGTATGAGGTAGGATCTCAACCTTGCTTATTTCATCTTCTATATTTCAGGAGCTTTCACTATTTTTAATAGTCATACAGTTTTTTACAGAATGCCTCCATCATGTCCTTATATAAAGCTCATTGAGCACATGTATGAGTTTATATGTAGAAACGTTTACTAAGGCGGAAATTAGTAAATGGAGGGGACATGAATTTAATTTTTTTTTTTTGAGACAGATTCTCACTTTGTCACCCTCAGTAGACTGCCGTGGCATCACAGCTCACAGCAACTTCAAACTCTTGGGCTTAAGGGATTCTCTTGCCTTAGCTTCCCAAGTAGGTGGGACTGCAGGTGCCTGCCACAAGGCCTGGCTATTTTTAGAGATGAGGTCTCACTCTGGCTTTGGCTGATCTCAAACCTGTGAGCTCAGGCAATCCACCTGCCTCAGCCTCCCAGAGTGCTGAGATTACAGGTGTGCATTCAAATATTTGATAGCTAATACCTACAAGGTTGGATCACTTTGCCACCAACAATGTAAGGGAAATTCTTTTTTTCCATATCTACTTCAACACTTTAGTCCCATAAATCAAAATGATACTTATTTTAATTTGTATTTGTCAAATTGTGGGTAAGATTGAGCACCTTTTCGTTGAAGGACATTTACATTTCATCTGTGAAACTTTACTTCACATGTTTTACCCATGTAAAAGTGTGTTTAGTCTTTTTTATTATTGAGTTGTGAGAACTTTTTCTATTTTGAGGAAATGAATTCTTTGTTGAATGTTGTAAACATCTTCTTTTTTTCTATGACTTCTGGGTTCTGTGTCTTGCATGGAAAGCATTCTTTATTCCAAGAATATTATTTTAGAAAACTATACCTTTTTTATTCTAGTTTGATCTGTTTTTTATTTTTTACATTTAAATCTTTCATCTGAGTTTATTCTGAGTAAAGAATTAGAGAGATTCTTTACTTTTATTTCTTTCCTCAAATCTGATGTTCCAGCACCATTTATTGAGTGCACCAGGATTTATCTACTAATTTGCATAATTCAGGGTACTTCTAGATCATATTCTGTCACATTTCTCTGTCTCTCTAATATTGTACCAGGACCACTCTTTTTTTTTTTTTTTTTTTTTTGTTTTGAGATAGAGTCTCACTCTGTCGCCTTGGGTAGAGTGCCATGGTGTCAGCTCACAGCCACCTCCAACTCTTGGACTTAAGCGATTCTCTTGCCTCAGCCTCCTGAGTAGCTGGGACTACAGGCACCCGCCACAATGCCTGGCTATTTTTGTTGCAGTTGCCACTGCTGTTTTAGCTGGCTGGGGCTAGGTTCGAACCCTCCACCCTCAGTATGTGGGGCCGGCACCCTACCCATTGAGCCACAAGTGCCACCCACCAGCACCACTCTTTATGCTGTAGTTTTATCATGTATTTTAATAAAAGGTTGGGCTAGCTATGCTATTTTTTTCAAAGAATTTCCTGGCAAGCTATCATTTCATTTGATGTTTAGAATCAGATTCTCTAAAATAAAGAAAAATAGTGCTCATATTTTAATTGAGATTTCATTACATTTGTAGGTTTGTTTGGAGGAATTAAGGTCTTTATAATACTGTTTCTTCCCATCCACAAATAAGAACTATCTATAGTTTTAAAACTGGACACCTTACTTCTTGAATTCTTTTCTTGTTTCTCTCTTTGTTCATTTCTTCTCATCAGTGTTCTAGGCTAGGTGTCTACTGTCTACACACCATGATAATTTTATCTCTTCTGTAATTTTTATGCTTCATTTCACTCTTATCAAATAACATTGGCTAGCCAGCCACTAAAAAAGTCATAGAAGCCTTTCTAAGTCACACTAGGCAAGCTGGCTTAAGTACCCTCATAGTACCTTTTATATGTCTTTATTATAGTCTAGAATATTTGATAATATGTTTACCTTATTGAACAACTCTGAAAAATCCTGTACACATCAACAAAGGAAGTACTTTCCCACAGAATGCCCTTTGAGAAATTCTGAGTTAGAGAAATCAGGACCATAGAAGTATTGTTTAATGAAGAACTTGAAATTACAAGTAAGTAATCAGCAATACCAAATATAGCACAAAGAAGTTTAAGGATCCAAACAAAACTACAAGCCTTAGAAAAAAGGAGGCTATCAACGACCTTAAGGATAACAGTGATGATGACGGTTCACACTAATGGGACATTTGTCACACACCAGTCACTTGTCTGAGTAATTACATGTATTACCTTGTTTAATCTTCACATTGACCACCAAGGAATAATGATTATTATCTCTGTTTACAGATGTGAAAGCAGTCTGAAGAGACTTTCCTAAAGGTTATCACATGGTAAATGGCAAAATGTGATTCCACATCATATTAGCTCTCTAGTGGGGGCTCTTCCACATATTAGTAGGACAGTTAGTTGGGAGTCTGCCTCAGGAATGTTTCATTTGACCAATTCATTATAAGTTTTTTTGTTTTTCTTTAACTGTGAATGCCTTCAGTTGGAATGCATATCATTGTGTTTCTGAGGGGTTTTGAATTGTAATCTCTGAAGTAGACCATTCATTAATAATTTATTTCAACAAATAATTCCTGAGTGTCTGCTGTGTGGTAGGTATAGTGCTAGTCCATGAAGATGTAGCAGTAAGCAAAAGCAAGCAAAGACCCTACTTTCTTGGGGGCTTAATTAAACAACATACTGCAAAAAAAACCTGTGTGTGTGTGTGTGTGTGTGTGTGTGTGTGTGTGTGTAGTGCTAGGTGGTAATGAGTGCTAAGAAGAAAAATAAATCAGGACTGAGTGTGACAGATGACTATTTGGTTGTATGCTTTGATAGAAGGATCACTGGACATCTTTAATGAGGAATTTGCTGCATTTCAAGGTTTGTTCTAGTGAGTAAATAGAGACACCAGATCATGTTTTGTAAAATCAGAAATCGCCTAGGAACTAGAAAGGGTGGTATGAGGCAATTGGGGAAATTTCATTCTCTGCTGAGATAGAGTAATGTGAATGTGCTTGAAGCAGATAAAGCGAATTGCCCTTGGTAAGGTAGAAAAGGCATGGGCAAGTGTGGAAGCTGGGTTCCAGTGTAACAGGATGCTTGAGATTTATGCCCCAGGAAGCAAAGGGATCATTTCACTTAGCAACTTCATTGCATATATTAACTCTGAAGGTGCAGTTTGTGGATAAAATCATTTTCTTATAGCAGTTCTCTGGGGACAATAGCCATTTGGGGATGTTGGAAACACTGCAGAATTAATGAGAAGAGTTTCCATGGGCAGTGAGAAGCTGGAGATTGGTGTGAGGTTGCCATGGCAACACCACTGCAGACTGAGTACATCTCACCCAGGCTCTCTTGATCTAATAACTAGAAGTAACTTTGCCTTAAACTGTCAAATAAGGTGTGCTATTAGCAGACTTGCTGCTTTTTTTGACCTCTCTAATTCATTGACCTATTTTATTTTGGTTTCTATAAAACCTAAGTGATGCAAGAGAGAGAAATCTTATTGTCTGGGTTTTTTTTGTTTTTTTTTTTTTTTATAGAGACAGAGTCTCACTTTATAGCCCTCGGTAGAGTGCCGTGGCATCACACAGCTCACAGCAACCTCCAACTCCTGGGCTTCAGCGATTCTCTTGCCTCAGCCTCCCGAGTAGCTGGGACTACAGGCGCCCGCCACAACGCCCAGCTATTTTTTGGTTGCAGTTAAGCCGGGGCCGGGTTTGAACCCGCCACCCTCGGTATATGGGGCTGGCGCCGAGAAATCTTATTGTTTTGAACTCATCATCCCTATTTAAAATACTTATTGCAACTTAATTAAAGCTACTATTTTCCTATTTCGGGTTTCTGTATTTTGACAGTGATTTCATCTTGTTATTTGCACAATAAGGCCTTAACAAACTCTTTGTGAATGTTGCCTCTGTGGGCTCTCTACTCTCATAGAAAGCCATTAAGAGACCCTGGAATCCTGGGCTCTTCCTAATGGGCTCTATTTACTACAGTTTGGGAAAGGAAGACCTTTGGGTGTAGGGGATGGCAAATTTTTTCAGTGCCTACTTAGACTTCTTCTATAAAGAAGAAGGAGGGAGAATTACAAACGTTTAATACTAGGACACTTGAGAGTCTGCCCCAGTAGCCCCTTTCTAAGGGGGCCCCTTTCTAAGGTGGCCCCTCATCTCCGACAACCCAGTGAATATCATAAACACTTACTGATTTAATAGACAGTTGCACTTGTAGCCTGAAACTCCACTGGTAGTTTTAAATTCATGCTATATTGCATATACGCCATGGAAATCCAAGTACTGCAAAACAGATGCTGCCCCCAACTCTATCTATTCCCCCTTGCCAGCTGATTGTTAATCATTTACTGGCATACCTGTTTCAGACCCTTTCCTCATCTCGTAGGTGAGGGGAACAGTGAGAAACAGGCTTATCACTCCACATTTCTTGTGGCCACTGAATGATGGAAAATCAAAGAAAGGGAGAGCCATAATGCACAATGGTCTTTGTTTTTGTTTAGTAATGTATATCACTTTGGAACAAGATGAAATAAAAGTAAACCTTTTCTTTTTTGAGATGACATTTTTCTCTGTTCATAATAAATGTGAAAAATAAAAGTATTGATTATAAAATCTATTTTTATAGTAGCCGCATTTTAATTAGGGACTTGCCTTCAGACTTAAGAACCTTGTCTACCAATTGTATCCCCCCCAAAATGATAAATAAATATTTTGAAAGATTATTGCAAAAGCCCTTAAGCTAACTCTGTGCAATTGACAATTGAGATACGATATTCTTTCTGTCAGAGATGTTTGAATTTTGTAGTGATTAGGGGATGGTAGAATACATAATGAATGATACACAAAATAAATACTAAAAAGTTAAGGAATCATAACTTAAGACTTAATGTCTTTAGTTTTGTCCATTCAAATCAACAGATAGCCACAGCTGTTATGTTAGAAAAGCTTCTCTGGACTGCAAGTGTTTGCAGGAACTATTTTCCTAACAGTGCCTTACCTTTATTTACACATTATGTATTTTCTAACCTTTAAATTGTCATGGAAGTTCCTTATCAGGATCTTCTTCATAGTAAATATGCAAACTGAAACATTAACACCCATTTACTTAGCATCTTAGAAGAAATATGCTTCGTATATAGGAGATTTTTCTAAATAACTTAAATCTTTCCACTTTCACTTCCAAGATCTTTTTTAAAACTATTTTTCTGAAATCCATTTTAAATGTTTTAAACATATTCCTTATTTCTTGAGCTAAGAGTTTAAACTCTCCTTGCTGAGATAGGGCTAATCACTTACCTGTAATGTAGAAACAATCACTTTTTTCTTTCTTTCTTTCTTTTTTTTTTTGCAGTTTCTGGCTGGGGCTGGGCTTGAACCTGCCACCTCTGGCATATGGGGCCGGCACCCTACCCCTTTGAGCCACAGGCGCCGCCCAAAACAATCACTTTTTTTCAACTTTTTTATTTTATTTGACTACCAAACTGCAAAATTACCTTCATCACTCACTAGTGTGGTCATTGTACTGGCTCAGGTAGTCCCATTCCCCACATCCCCTTTAGTCTCCTGAATAGTATTTATTGATTATTGGCACTGAATCTCACTCACCAAACTTGTTTGGAGTTATACGTTAGATTAGATTTTATTAAGGCTCCAAATGAAAGTGTGAGAAGTAAAATTCTTCACTTTTCAGCAGATTTTTGTTGTGGTCATATCAGGCACTTGGTTTTCTGATCTGGAATATGGGGATGTGACCTCGAAGGGATGATTGTAAAAGGCAATAAGGAAAAGCATATGAAACAGATCTGTAGGGTGCCACCACAAGATGCCACCCCAGTGTGCCTCCATGGGCACAACTGCTACAGGTGCACAACTGCTACTGCTTTTGGTGTTCAGAGACACCCCTGCTTCCCCTTTTGCAGCATGGAGAGGGCATGTTTCTCCTTAGAATAACAGCTGCCAGAGTAATTCTAGTAGACCTTTCGTTATATTTATCTATTTAGTTTATAGTTACATCAATTAAAGGGAACAGAGAAGAATTGAAACTTTTTGCATCTGAGTTATTCTGATTTTAAATATGAAGTATCATTTTGAGTCAAAAAAGTTCATCTTTTTTGACTTAGTAATCTCCCTTCTAGAACTTAACCCTGAAGAAATAATCATGCATAAGACCAAATATTTATGCATAAACATATTTTCATTACACTTTCATTCTTTTTTTACATCAGTCAGAACAAGAAGTCTTTGGCTGTGTTCCAGAAAATAAATTGCACCAAGATTGTCAGATATTGGTTTGAATTTATATAACTGTCAGGGGATGCCTTTCTTTATTAGCAGTTTCCAAAGATTTGTTGTATACCTAAATCTTTGATAGTTATCACCAAAGTAAGGGTAGTGTATTTGAAGGGGTCAAAATTGCACATAAGCATTAGCAGATAGCAGTGCTGGATATGGTTTAGACTCTGTGTTTTAGATCTTGGAGACTCAAACTCATCCTTGATTCTGGCTGTGTATATCCCATACTATTTTATACATGAATAAAATGCTGTGTCAGCCCAGATCCTCTGAGAGCAGGCATCAAGACAGAACTAGTAGTCTAAGAGAGTTATTGTAGGAAAAGCCTGTGAATGATAAAAGGGAAAGAGAGCAGGAGTAGACAATTAAAAAAAAATCAGGGCGGCGTCTGTGGCTTAGTCGGTAGGGTGCCGGCCCCATATACCGAGGGTGGCAGGTTCAAACCTGGCCCCGGCCAAACTGCAACCAAAAAATAGCTGGGCGTTGTGGCGGGCGCCTGTAGTCCCAGCTACTCGGGAGGCTGAGGCAAGAGAATCGCTTAAGCCCAGGAGTTGGAGGTTGCTGTGAGCTGTGTGAGGCCACGGCACTCTACCGAGGGCCATAAAGTGAGACTCTGTCTCTACAAAAAAAAAAAAAAAATCAAAGTGATCCTGTATGATTTTCTACAATCTGGATTTTGTTGACTACATCCTAGTGGTGTTATTTAATGTGTCCCTCTGACCCCTAGGTATCACATGTAGAATTTAATTTGTTCCTTCCTTCCTTCTGTCTGTCCATCCATCTGTCCTTCTGGTT
Source organism: Nycticebus coucang (assembly GCF_027406575.1). Classification (NCBI taxonomy): domain Eukaryota; kingdom Metazoa; phylum Chordata; class Mammalia; order Primates; family Lorisidae; genus Nycticebus; species Nycticebus coucang. Next base: position 46,357,430 of record NC_069804.1, read on the forward strand.
TGCAAAACTTATTCATCAGTAGTGGTATATGCTTCCATCCAGAGGCAGATAACATCTGGTTATCTCTTTTTCTGTATGTGGTGTTAGCAGCTGTTGATGATCATTATGCTAGATCCATTAATTCATTAGAAGTTTCAAAATGCTGACATTCTAGTCTTTACTTACTAGCTGGCATACTTTGTACAGAGAAATCTCCCTTCATTAGCTATTTGGTTGCTTTGAGATTCAGTATAAATTGGAAAGGTAAGATGAATGCTAGATTCTTTCCTTTGTTTATCATTTTCAAAATGATAAGTTGGTTCCCTAGCATTTTTCCAAGGTAGCCAATGAGAATTTTTGTGTTTGTTAAGTATTATTATGAATTCATGGAGCTAAGCCATTGCAGTTGTTATCTTTGATACTCAAATTATTCTGTCTTTGGCTACTGAGAGTATATATAGGTAGGTTTCTGAGTACTATTGATACAATTCTACCCTGTTTCCCCGAAAATAAGACAGTGTCTTATTTTAAGGTGTGCTCCCAAAGATGTGCTAGGTCTTATTTTCGGAGGATGTCTTATTTTCAGGGAAACAGGGTAGTAGTTTTTGACAGCCCCTTTGCTTTCTGGTATAACTTAATATTCCAGGCTTATTTTATACATCTTCCTCAGATTTGAAATAGGTCATAAGCCATGGTTTATTGTAGTGGGAATTGAATTTTTAGAAACCACAAGCTGGGTATTCAGAGTGTTCACTGCTAATGGTTATTTTTTTCTAGGCCTTTTCATTGACCAGAAATATGTTTCTTTTTAAAAAATATAGAATTTATCCAGGGATCATACCAATAATTTCAATTCACATTTAGTACTATAGGGTTATTACTTTATCTTATCTTAACACTTCGATTTCCTTATCCCCAGGCCAAAAATCCTGCATCTCAACAACACCTTCCTGATTACTCAATTGTTTTATCCCATACTACGTACTTAACAGCTTCAAGATAACAACAATAATACTACCACCAACCAAATGATTATTCAGAGAAATGGTTGCAGCTCCGTTTATCTTTAGGATATATACCATTAGAAATGAACCATCCAATCATTGAGTTTTAAAATCACTTGGAATAGTTTCTCTTATCAACCACTTGTATACAAATCTGCACATCATTTATATCATTTTATTAGTCTTTTCCCTGGTGCCATTCTTATTTCTCTTTTACTCTATTATTCTAACTAGCATTTTCCCCCTTGTATTATGTTTATCTGTAGTCTACTTCATTTTTTGTAACAAGATCCATTAACTATAAAGATAAGTATTAAGATAGCATTTGAAGTGCAAAAATAAATGTCAATTTAAAAATAAATGTATGCATATATAATTTCCTTACACTGTAGCTGAGAGTTCCTAGAAGTAATGGCACCCAAGTTACAGTGAGCACACCTGGAGCCTGGATCTTTGTTTCTAATACTATTCTCCAATAAAGGGGACCACAGCTCACTGGAGAAATGGCTGATTCTAAGGTTGGGTATCCTGTTGTAACAGAAAGTGAAGAATTACACACACACACACACACTCACAAAATGATGGGAATATGTCAAAGGGGCACAGGAGCCAACTAACTGAAAGACCTTTCAATGACCGAAGCTGGAAAAACTTGAGTAACAAAATATATATCATAGTATCAAATTCTAATCCAAAGTATAAAATAAGTATTTGTGAGTCTATACTGATACAAATAAATGATTTGATAAATAAATGGGGAGCAGAGACAAATACCCAGAGCAGAAGAATTCCAAATATTGTATGTAGATACTCCACCCTTCTGAAAGTGGAACATACTTTCCACTGCTTAAGTGTGGGCTGTGCATAGCCTTCTTTCCATAGAGTATATTATGGAAAGGGGGAAAAGGAGTAACTTTATGGTAACTTGACAAACACTGCGTCAAGGAGTAACTTGACAAACACTGCGTTAGCCAGGTGATCTGATCAAGGTCAACATCAGTGATAAATCGTGCTGATAGCATGCACCATTAATAAAATATTGATCTATAATACTTTCTCAACTTTTCTGGTATTATTATATTGGCTTTTACTCTTTTCTGAAAGCTTTTATTTCGAGGTTTTACTTACCCATTCATGGCTGTGCTGGAGCCAATGAATAAAGTATAAAGCATGGTTCCTACCTTTGGGTAACTTAGAATCTAGGGAGGGAAACAAGATCTACCAAGCACCTTAGTCCAGTTATACAGCAAAGGAAGTGATTATATGAGGGTTTCAAGTTGAGAAAAGCCACTGAGGCCTGGTTTACCCACGGAAAGTTTTTAGGATTCAGGAAAGCATACTCTTCTTTTTATACTATCAAGATGTCTGAAAGAGGGATACAATGGGGATTGATTAAGAGCCTTGAAAAATTCTCTAAATATGATTGTCACCAGAAAACAAGGTATACATTTTAGAATTATTATATCTCATTTCTGTTAACCAACCTGAAATGCAAGACAACTAAACTGGTCATTTTGGTATCCCTTATGATGGATGATAAAATTGATGCCTTAATTAGTCACAGTGTGATCAAAATTTATTTGAAAGATAGCAAGATCATTAGATTATATGTGATGCCCTATATTCATTTGATGTGTTAAATCTTGGATGTCTAGCATTTAGATGTTAACCCGTACCTCCCTTTTTTCCCCCTTCAGGACTGTCTGCTGCCAAACTCCTGTCAGAACATGAAGTTAACGTTTTGGTTTTGGAAGCTCGTGACAGAGTTGGCGGAAGAACATACACTGTGAGGGTAAGTGATGTTAATATATATATTCTCTCACTCAAACTATAAGTGATGTCATTGGAAGTCACAGGACTAGAGACAATCTTAAGAGTTCATACAGGTAACCCATTTGTCCTCCATAGCTCTAAAGTTCTCCATCAAATAAATGTCCATTCTCTTCACCAATACTAAATAAAAAATGGTATAGCCTCTGACATTCAGTAAGTAGCTTAAATTGTAGTGAAGACAACAAATGTGAAGAAATAACTTTAATACAGTATCATAATTCCATACTAGAGATCTAAATCAAGTGTGTAGTATCTCAGGTGGGGTTACAGTTTGACTGGACTAGAATTGACTGTATACCCACAACACACACATCCACATGCATAGAGACACACACTTACTATAGATTCCATATTTATCCAGTGATATACAACTTAATAGAAGTGTGGTGGCTACACGAAGCAGGACCAAATACAGCTTATTTTTGTGCAACTTTTGCCCTTGGCCCTCGTTCCCTCAGAGGTATGCTGCTACCAGAAACACTCTTTGCTTAGGTTGGGTCTGGCTATGTATGAGAAGGAAGCCCAGTTCTTGTTTACATCACTGCCTTTTTAGATTTTTATGCTTTTTCCATTCTGGGAAAATGTATGCTCACTATTATTTATGACTATTTAAAGGAATGGTTGCAGGTATTTGAATCTGTGGGAGCTCATGAAAGTACGTAAGGAGATTATGAAGTGTGAGAAGGAAACAGAGTCAAAGATGAAATTTTGGGGAACATGCAGATAAAAGCTGGGCCAGGAACAGAGGCAGAGGAGCCAGAGAGAAGCAGTAGAGGCAGAGGAGGAGGACCAGACTAGAGTAGAGCTTTGTAAGTCACTGAACGGAAGAAGATGGGATGCTCAACAGTCAAATGACATAGGATAAAGGCAGAAAAGAGACCCTTATGCTTGGCAGTTAGAAGGTCCTTAATGAGACTGTTTGTTGGAGCACACAAATAGAGTATTAAAAGCTGAGGATTGTCAGTAAGGACAAAACCAGATAGAGGAAGTGACTGGAAAGAAAGGAAGCATCTGTCTAACCAGAAGTTGTTTCAGTGAAACTAATAACAGAATGGTGTAGGCAATGGGAATAACAGAATGGTTTAAGCAATGCAAACATTTGATTATTTCACAGTAGTTTGGTGGTAGGAAGTCCAGGCTGGTGCAGGAGTTCAGTTTTGTTATTAAAGCTTCAGGCTCTTGCTATCTTTCTGCTCTGCCATTCTTTTCATATTGGCTTATTGCCTTGTGGTAACAAAATGGGTGTTGTGATTCTAAGTGTCAAGTTCTCATTCAAGGCAAGGAGAGTGAAGGGACAATCCCAGCCTTGTTGGCAACAAAGGGTTCCCTTTGCCAGAAGACCCCAATGACGTTTGCTTTAATCTCATTGGCTAGAGTTGGGTCACATGGCCACCCTCAGCTGCTAGGGAGCCTGAGAAAGCAAATATTTAACATTCCAGGATACATAATAGAAGCAGACATGGGAGAAAAAGATGAATGGACACTGGAATAACCAATAGACAGCATCTGACCTAGGACATTGTAGCAGCTCTTTCAGTCACACTATGCCATGTTACCCTTCTGTCACTGCTTCCTACTATTTTAAATATACAGGGATGTATCATAGGCCTATTTCCACGTTGCTCAGCTTTAAGAATGCTCTACAGCCTTGCTACTCAAAGTATGATCTAGGGGTCAGCAGCCTCAGAGTCAACTGGGAGCTCAATAGAGATGCAAAATCTGAGGACCTGTTCTAGACCTCTGAATCTGAACCTGCATTTTGACAAGATCCCCAGAGGACACTACAGAAGTGCTATTCTATCTTTGCTTGATTGCCTTAAATTAACATCAATTCAGATTAAATTTATTTGGGGGATTTCTGAGTACTCCTTTAGATGTAGTCCACTGGGAGGCTATTGGCCTGGGAGTGATGAGCTTAGGATTCTAGTCTCTATACTGGCCCAACATGCTGTTTTGGGTAAGTTGTGTTAGCACTTCATATCTCTGCTTTCTCATCTGGGCAATAAGATACATTCTAAATGCCCTTGAAGATTCTCTCTTCCATCTTCAAATTCTAATTGAAGGCAGTGTGTTGTAGTGCAAATGAAGGGTTGCATATTCTGTCAGTGTGCCCTTATTAGATAGAATTCTTCTGTCATTTTCTGAAAAATACTCCTTCATTTTGGAGATAGTTATTAAGTTGTCCCTCATCCCTACTTTCCTTATCTGTAAAACCTCTTGGTTATTAAATAGGAGCATCAGTCATGTTGCAGATTTTCAGTTAAGAAGTTTCTTTGTGTAGGGGAAATGAGAATCTATGTTATTGGCCTGTGCTGCTATGCCATGCTGCATCATTTGTATGTGTCAGCGCCATACAGAAACTATTATTGTATATTCAGCATGATTTTACACCACCCTTAGGTATATGAGAAAGGAATCTCTGAAATACTTAGAAATACTGAATACTGGCTTGGCGCCTGTGGCTCAAGCGGCTAAGGCGCCAGCCACATACACCTGAGCTGGCGGGTTGAAATCCAGCCCAGGCCGCCAAACAACAATGATGGCTGCAACCAAAAAATAGCCGGGCGTTGTGGCGGGTGCATGTGGTCCCAGCTACTTGGGAGGCTGAGGCAAGAGAATCGCTTGAGCCCAGGAGTTGGAGGTTGCTGTGAGCTGTGATGTCACGGCACTCTACCCAGGGCGACAGCTTGAGGCTCTATCTCAAAAAAAAAAAAAAAAAAGAGGGTGGCACCTGTGGCTCAAGGAGTAGGTGGGCGCCGGTCCCACATGCCAGAGGTGGCAGGTTCAAACCTAGCCCCGGCCAAAAACCAAAAAAAAAAAAAAAAAAGAAAGAAAAGAAAATACTGAATGCTAAGTAGGATTTAGCATTTCTAATTCAAATGACTAGAGGGAAAAAAAGAGCTTTCAGAAGCAGGGGTGAAAATGGTTATTTAATAAGAAACTGAAAGCAAATACTATTCAGAATTACTTTCTAATAGCATAATCAATTATGATGATTTGGGAAGGAGATGTCATAAAGTCTACTCTGGTCTTTAGGTACTGAAATGTTAAATTTGATATTATCACCAGGCAGCTGTTCAGATAGATCTCTCATTAGTTCAGAATGTCCCAGTTTTTTCTAATGTGATTCATTTGTATTTCTTCAGAATCAAATACATAAAGTTGAAATGCCTTCAGGGCCACCACAGGCTTCGTGTATTTGTCTCCTAATATAGTTGCATGTTTGTAGCATCTTCAAAGACTGCGTAGTGAGATCTTTTTTTTTAATTAATATTAAATCATAGCTGTGTACATTAATGCAATCATGGGGCACCATACACTGGTTTTATAAACAGTTTGACACATTTTCATCACACTGGTTAACATTGCCTTCCTGCTATTTTCTTAGTGAGATCTTAATCAAGATCCTAAAGACCATGGTGCAGCGTAGTAGAATACAGTATTACACTTCTGTTATCTTCGTGGCACCTCTTTGTAAAGAAACATTTGTAAAATGTCTCACTGTCTTTATTGCTCTATTTAGGATTATTTGCTTTAAAGATAGTGTCATTGTTCTAAAGACACCATGTTTGAATATTCCAGAGAGTCTCCTTGCTGTCTTTGTAAAAACCTAGGAATTTATTGGAGTACTGACTGTAGTTTTGTTTTTCATATTTTAAAATGGATGTTGGACACTACAAAAGATTTGGAGGACGGTACCAATGGTTAGTAACAGTGAACATAAGGATTAAAGAGAGAGACCAGTTAAAGAAGTCAAAGAAGCCCTTCATTTCTGATACTATGGCAGAAATCTTGGATCTTGAACAGGCATCTCAAACTTTATTTGTAGCACATCCAGCTTCTGATCTTCTTCATCAAGACTGTTACAAATGAACAACCCAGAGTCAAAAATTATAAAACATACAAACAAGGCACCAAAAGAGAATAAGCAGAAAAAAAAATTCAGAAAAATTTTATAATAGTTGAATTATATACAGAATGTAAAATTGCTATTTAATATGTTTTAAAGAAAAGAAATGCTTAAAACTAGGAGCAGGGTGAAATAAACTAAAAAATCAAGTAGATTAAAAAATCCTTTCTAAAATTGAAAATATACCAATTAATATTTTATAAACTTGGTGGAGGTTAAATAGTTTATTAGACATAGCTGAAGAGTGAGTAAACTGATCTGAAGGAATCATCTACAATGCAGTTCAAAAATAAAAAATTAGAAAATGTGTTGGAAGAAAGAAGAGACACAGAAGATAGTGTTACAATAGTATAAAAAAATTAGTGGCTAAGGATTTTGAACATTATTGGAACACAGTCTTGACACCTGACATGCCCAAAGCATGATAAATAAAAATAAACTCTCATTCAGACTGTCGCTTGAGCTACAGGTGCCGAGCCTCAGATGCACTTTATAAGGGAGATGTAAAGCACACTTAAGTTTTAAAAAGTAAATGGGAGGCGGCACCTCTGACTCAAGAAGTAGGGCACCGGCCCCATATACCGGGGGTAGCGGGTTCAAGCCCGGCCATGGCTAAAACTGCAAAAAAAAAAAAAAAACACAAAGTAAATGGGGCTATTTCATATAAGGCATAAAGACTTTTCCCCCCAAGTTTTAACTATAGTTTTTTGACTAATTTTTCTCTTTCTGCAGAATGAACATGTGAATTACGTAGATGTTGGCGGAGCTTATGTTGGCCCTACCCAGAACAGAATCTTGCGCTTGTCTAAGGAGCTAGGCATTCAGACCTACAAAGTGAATGTCTCTGAACGTCTCGTTCAGTATGTCAAGGTAAGGCTGACTTTTTACCCCAAGTGGCCAATGGGGCAGCATCTTGAAAAAACATTTGGTTTATTTTCAGTTATTTGTTTTCATCTCAAAGCGATCACAAAACAGCCACTTGGCTTTAGAGTAGTATTCTTTCCTTTACTTGTTCTTTTTTCTTTAAAAAAAAAAATCCCTAAGGACTCCTGGAATCACTATGGGAGATCATGCCTCAGCGTGGCACTCCTCCAAGTCACACACTATGGCCCTCACAGGCAATACCCCAACTCCTAATCCAACCACAGTAGGCAGGGAAGCTTTTGGCGCTCTCCTAATGTATTTGCAGGGCATAGGAGTGGATGTGGAGGGAGCCTGCAGCAGACATGCTTACACACACACACATATATATGCATGTACACGCCACAAGTCCAGGTCATCTCTGAGTTACATGGGAGGCAACTCTAAGGCCCAAAGAACACAATAGTTTGAGGCCTTGAAGTGATTATTCATCTTCATTCTTATCTGGCATTTCTTTGAACACTTTGATCATTTCTTTTGTACCTGGCCTTGACTCTTGGAGAGTCTAGCTCTGTTGTCAAGTGTCCAGTTTCCTACTGTTTAAACAAGAGATTGTTTAAACTCTAGCTGCTGATATCCACCCAAAAATTACCAGCTGTTGCCAGTGTTTTTCTTTCTTGTTTAATCCTAACATGGAGTGGCTGGAGTCTGGAAACATGCCTTGAGAAATCAAGTTTCCAATCTGACATTGTACCCCACTTCCTGGAGCTAGTGTCACTGGGGAAAGGATCATTTATTTATTCAATCTAACATCAGGATTCCCATGCCGCCAATCATGTTACTTCCCAACAGACACATCTCCCATCCCACTTCACTATGGACAATCACTGTGGGTCTGGAGGCTACAGGGCTTTTAGAATGTCCTAGGAGTTAATGATAATTGCAATGCATGCACAATGATGCCCAGTCAGGGCACACCAGGAATCTTTGCAAACTCTGATAGCTGTGTGTTTTTGGATGCTTGGGAGAGTCTGGCAGTGACATATACGGAAAAAAAAAAAAAAGAAACACAGTATTCTTTTAAAAAACCAGTGGGTTCAAAGGTCAAGGGAGGAATGAAGAAAGTATAAAAAATATACAAAGTGTTTAGGGGCATTGGCTTCAACAGGCCATGACCAAAAACAAACAAACAGAAAGAAAAGGTTTGCTAATCCAGGGCTTTGGTTGGAGTTTTTCCAAGAGTGGACTTGCTCTATCTGCCTTGGGCCCTAGAAGCAAAAAAAAAAAAAAAAAATCTTTGCTTCCCCACTTTCTCTTTTCTGCACTGCATGGTGTTTTCCTGGACTAGTAAGTAAGAACAACAGTAAGAATAACAGCAGTTAACATTATTGAGCACTTTTACCTGCATTCTCACATTTAATGTAGGGAGAAAGACCAAACCTTTGCACTCAACTAGTAATTAAGTAATCATGTAAATTCACTCTCCACTCCAACTGGGAAGCAAGTGAGTGTAATGATTATCCTGGAATCTTAGCAGATTCATGCTTATAATCTTTTCCTCCCTGAGATTCAGGTGCTGAATTTTACTTCACCTGGAGGCTAAAAATAAACAACTAACCACATTTTATGCATGAACTCAATAAATTCTTACATCCACCCTGCTAGGTAGGCATGATTATCCCCACTTTACAGATGAGAAAATTGAGGTTCAAAGAGGAAGTGGCTTAACCAGGCTATAGAACTAGTTAGGGTCTACTTAAACCCCAAGTGCATACTCTTCATTAGGAAATGAAACTGAAGGTCCTAAATGGAAGCGTTCTGGGCCTCTAACAATTGTTTGGCCAAACGCCTATCTATTGTAAGGTATCTCACCATCAGTATCACTGAGACCTGGCTCATACAATGACTAGATGCAGTTAATTAAAAGACCATTTTTCTTTCACTTTCTTCTACTTCCATGTTCCTTTATGTATATTTTGAAAACCAGGAAATACTAGACATCTGTACATATGTTCTCAAACTAATTATCTGTGGATTCCCAACTGTGCTAAGGTGAGTTTTTTTTTTTTTTTTTGGTTTTTTTTGGCCGGGGCTGGGTTTGAACCCGCCACCTCCGGCATATGGGACCAGCGCCCTACTCCTTGAGCCACAGGCACCGCCCAGTGAGTTTTTTTTTTTCTTGTTGTTGTTGTTGTTTTGAGACAGAGTCTCACTATGTCACCGTTGGTAGAGTGCCGTGGCACCACAGCTCACAGCAACCTCAAACTCTTGGGCTTAAGTTCCAGGGGTCCTCAAACTTTTTAAACAGGGGGCCAGTTCACTGTCCCTCAGACTGTTGGAAGGCTGGGAAGGCTGGACTATAGTTTAAAAAAAAAAAACTCTGAACAAATTCCTATGCACACTGCACATATCTTATTTTGAAGTAAAAAAATAAAACGGGAGCAAATACAATCCCACCGCTGCATGTGGCCTGCGGGCCGTAGTTTGAGGAGCCCTGAAGCGATTCTCTTGCCTCAGCCTCCCGAGTAGCTGGGACTACAGGCGCCCGCCACAATGCCCTGATATTTTTTTGTTGTCATTGTTTAGCAGGCCCGGGCCAGGTTCAAACCCGCCATACTCGATGTATGTGGCTCATGCCGAGCCTAAAGTGAGATTTTGAAAGGTACACCAATAGCCAGTTTTGAAGTAATTTAAGTCCTCATCGTTCTTGATGGAGGCTTATCTCAAAATGAGAAAGTGCTGTTTGAGAATCTTGACTTTGCCTGAAGGTTATCAAAGGCGATGGGCTGCTGTTCAACTTTCCTGATAGGGCCTTACGAGTTAAGTATCCTTAGTTGTGTTTGATTTTCTGCTGTTGGTGGAATTTTCCAAGTTTCACGGTGAACCCTGCTTTCTACAAATCCAGGTGTGACTGTTCTGTACTTTGAAAGGGTCCTGCCGCAAACTTTAGTAGACAGTAAACTTACGTAGGAAAGATGTCAGGAAATGCCAGGTGCCTAAGTAAGAAAAGAGAAATGTTAAGAGTAGCATCCTTTCTTTGCTGTTGCTGCTGCTGAGTCCTTCTCTAAGCTTGGGTCTAAACCAGGGGTCCTCAAACTGCGGCCCGCGGGCCACACGAGGCGGTGTGATTGTATTTGTTCCTGTTTTGTTTTTTTACTTCAAAATAAGATATGTGCAGTGTGCATAGGAATTTGTTCATGTTTTTTTTTTAAAACTATAGTCGAGGCCCTCCAATGGTCTGAGTGACAGTGAATTGGCCCCCTGTTTAAAAAGTTTGAGGACGCCTGGTCTAAACCATCCTGATAGTCCTGTTACAACTTCAGCTTTCTGGAGGGGAGAACCACTCCCTTTCTACCATATTTTTCTGTCACAAAAATATAACTATGGCTGAGCTGTTGCATAACCTCCTGGAAAAAGGCATCTTGTCATGGCATTAGACTTGGTACCCTGAAGATGCTTTCCAGAATATATAGCGTTAACCTCTGGATCTTTGCCATCGCATGGACATACACATCAACATAATGATAAGATTAGAACATAATTATGGAATATTTAGCATATGGCAGGCTTGCTGCTAAAATGCATGCTTCATGTGCACTTTGGATAACAAATGGCATGTTTAAATCACAGCCACAGGTTGATCTCTCAAGGTCAGCACCACTCCCATAGTAATGATATTAAAATCACAGCCACAGGTTGATCTCTCAAGGTCAGCACCACTCCCATAGTAATGATATTAATGGTTCTCCTTTACTGAGCTCCTAATATGTTCCAGGCCCTGTGCCAAGGTCTTCACCTTCATTATCTTGCTTAATCCTCACAAGGGTCCTAAAGCAGGAATTGTTGTACCATTTCACAGAAAGGGTCTAAAGTTCAGAGATAAGTAAACTGCCCAAGTGAGTAAGGGTCACCGAGCTGGAATTCAGATTAAGATCATTTGGCTTTTCCATGCTGTTTCTTGCTAGGCTAAAATCCACTGTCACCGACTGTGGACTCCAAGAAGCTGCCTTACGATTTGTGCTTGTCCTATTCCTCTTTGGCAGCTCTCTTCTGAGGGTCATCCTATGTCCTTCACTTTGCCCCTGTATGCAGTTCTGGTGACCATTTTACTCAGTCTTTTAGCCTGGAAGCCTGGAAGAGCAGTGTAACTACCTGCTATAATATAATCGCTGCCCTTTGGTTATTGCGTGATGGATGTAGCGACTAGAAAACAGCCATTTAACTGCCAATGAATGTTGAAGCTCTATTTGGAATTTTAGTTCTTCACAATAACCACATATTTAAGATGCTAAGCATTGTTCTTTTAAAATGTAATCTCATCTAACAAAAATATGGAGAATAGAAATATGTATCATTAATCCACTCTCTCACATGCTTTAACCTTCCAGAGAGTGTGTATTTTTCTCACAAGGGAGACAGCAATGTTAAGGCAAGTAAAAATAGCGGGTAAGTTAAAGACTATATTATCTGAGTGAGTGCCTTTTTGCTAGTGTTTTCTAATAAATCAATATCATTTCTGCAATGAAAAATACTCAATGTAGTAGATTTTTTTTTTGCAGTTTTTGGCCGGAGCTGGGTTTGAACCCGCCACCTCTGGCATATGAGGCTGACGTCCTACTCCTTTGAGCCACAGGCACTGCCCTGTAGTAGATGTTTTTATGATGATCAGGGGAGAGGCCATATTTGGGAAAGCAGAAATATATAGTATTTAGGTCCATATTCCAGATAAGATTGTTAATAAACTATAGTAAAAAGTAACTCTACTTATTTAAAAAATCTCAACTTTTACTGTTCTCTCCATTTCTACGGGAGAATATGGGATTTTCCCCAACATTATAATATATTGGGTTAATGATACAAATTGTCATTGTGACATTCTCCGCATTGCTTTGTGACAGGCCCAGCTTCCATCATCTAACACAATGCATTATTTTCTGTAAATAACACTGAAATGGAGGATTGCCATTGTCTAGATCAGGCGTCCTCAAACTGCGGCCCACGGGCCACATGAAGCGGTGTGAATTGTATTTGTTACCATTTTGTTTTTTACTTCAAAATAAGATATGTGCAGTGTGCATAGGAATTTATTCATAGTTTTTTTTTTTAAACTGTAGTCCAGACCTCCAACGGTCTGAGTGACAGTGAATTGGCCCCCTGTTTAAAAAGTTTGAGGACACCTGGTCTAGATAAACCAAGCCATATCCTTTATGATTCAGATTATTTCAGTTCTTAAATTTTCCCAGTGTGAAACCTTAAAGAGTGTCTAAATTGTTTCTTCTGTTAGAAGACTATAGTGCATCTATTTTCAATCTAGGATAGTGTTTAGGATCCACCAAAGAACAGCTCTTTACCTTTGCTAGATTGTGTTTACACAAGTTTGATATAACAGTGTTTAGTTTCAAACCTGAGCCTCTTAGCTGAGCACTGGGGATACACTTTTAGTGGTATTTCCCCCACCCTGTCCCTTTCCAAGAAGGTTCATAGAAGATTCATATCATTTATCAGTTCAGCAAGTATTTACTGAGCAAGCTACTCTTTACCCAATATTGTTTCAGTCTGCAGATAGAGTGGTGAACAAATGATCAAAGTTTCTGGCTTCATGGAACTTCCAATCTAATGGGAGAAGATAAGTTAACAATAACAATAAATAATAATAGCTCACATTTTTGCCTCTATCCTTTATTGATCCTGTGAATAGAATCCCTCTTCTAATTCTGGTTTAGTAAATTATGATTCTTATGTAACAGATTTCTGACTAGTTTCTACAGTGCGTGGGTTTTCTGAATGTTGTGAGTTTGATATAGGTTTATTTAAGAGATTATCTTTGATCTGTGAAATTAATATAAATTAATTGTGCTGTCTTTAAGCTACAAGGTGTATTTTTAAAATAGTATCAGCTAGACATGTTTAAAACATTCTCTTTAGAAATTCTTTTCCTTTGAATGGTGTAAAGGGAAGCAGCTGGACCTGGATGCCAAATGGATTGATTTATTACTTGCATTAGTAAATAAGATGCTCCAACATCAAGTTTGTTTTATGAGCGAGTTTAGTTGTGGAGATCTTTGGTTAAATCTTGCAGTACTGAGTACTATAGAGAAAAGAGGAAATACCTCATTCCTTTTTGCTTTCCATGGGTTCTTCCACATCATAATGCAGATGGAGTGAGGGGCATAGAGAGGAAGAACCAAGCCAGAAACAGAGAAAGTCATTTTGCAGAAGCTACTTGGAAGGAGAAATTGACATCTTCATGTATTCTCCCTTTCTTCCTGCTTTCCACATCCTCCCTAAATAAAAGTAGACACTATAAATATATACCACATATTTGGTTTAGAGAATGGTGTGATACAGACTTATTTAAAACAACACAGACTTTGCTGATAGCAACTGCTCAGTAAGCTGTTTATTCTAGTATTGGTTCTATTCGTCCCACAGCCGTCTACTTCAGGTTTCTATGCCAACAACCAATCAAAAGCTTTTCACAATGTGTGTGTTCTGGAATGCTAAGTACATTTTGTTGTTGCTAAGAAATGAACTAGATTTTAGCCAGTAGGTCATGTATAAAGCAGAGAGTATATTTTTTGTTAGTTTGTCTTAATGCTTACCAGATATAACTGTGTTGTTGACCTCTTGCTTACAATTGTTTCTTTTGGATAAGAGACATTTAATTTTAAGTTTCTTTTAGCATTTTTTCTTACCAACTCACAGAACATGTTTCTTTTGTCATCAAAAGGAGTTATATTTTCACTTTCAACCCCTCTCAGAAGGAAGCTCAAAGAACTGAAGATGTTAAGCCCTTGTAGAGATGTTGCTTGTTGTGTCTTTGTCTCCTTTCTTTTTATCACCTAAATTCCTCCCTCCTGACTCCATGCTGTTAGTATTGTCTTCCATCTGTAATGTGCCTGTATGTGTTTTAACTCATTTCAGCTTCTTAATGGTCCTATGAGTCAATAAGCATTATTTTCCCATCTTAGAGATGAGAAAACTGAGGCTCAGAGAGTTTAGGAGCCAAAGTGAGGATTTTCAGCTCTGAGCCCAGTGTTCTGTGGGTTACATCACATTGTTCCTTATTCTATGAAGAGAAAGTCAACTTGTGAACCCTTCTAATAAACTGCTCCAAGGCATTACAAAAATCACTTTACCCCAGTAGGCTCTGGAGTCATAAGATGCCACTTCAGAAATAGTAGCTCCTGCTCAGGGCGCCCCACTTGCTACAGTCTCTGGCTTGGGGCCCACAGCCTTATGCTGGCTGCTGGAGAAAAAAAAGAAATAGTGGCTCCTATGGATAAGGGGGTGGTGATACCTGGGAGTTATATGTGATACAGTTCACGGGGGTGGGGAGAGGGGGATGGGGGAGGGGACTTATTCTCTTCTCTTATCTCCTGAGCTATAGATCAGGATGCCCTCTGGCTCCTGAACAACCCCCAGGCTGCCCCAGTTAGGCTCAGCAAGCTGAAGACTAAAGATGGATCCAATAATTTTTGTTAAAATATGCACATACTAAGTCTATAGGTCTAGGGCATGTTTGGAATTGTTGGCTGTAATTTTTTGTTGTTGCTAAATGATTTGTGTAAACTTATTAGTCAAAGTATTGACCAAGATGAGAGTATTTTAGTTTATGCAATTATATCCTTCCCAGTCTCAGCGCTTGTGGCTCAAGCGGCTCAGACAGCTAAGGCGCCAGCCACATACACCTAAGCTGGCGGGTTCGAATACAGCCTGGGCCCGCCAAACAACAATGACGGCTGCAACCAAAAAATAGCCAGGCGTTGTGGCGGGCATCTGTGGTCCCGGCTACTTGGGAGGCAGAGGCAGGAGAATCGCTTGAGCCCAGGAGTTTAAGGTTACTGTGAGCTATGATGTCACAGTACTCTACCCAGGGTGACAGCTTGAGGCTCTGTCTCAAAAAAAAAAAAATTATATCCTTCCCAGTTTAAAAAAGAAAAAGATGAGAAAAGGATTTATGTGAATGTTGATAAGTATTACTAATCTAAGTCAGGGAAGAAGATGAGAAAAAGAAACAGATAAGGACAGGCAAATGATCATGGGCCTGTGCTCATGATAAGAAATTCTGTTTTGATGGTAGAAAATGAGGTAATACAAGAGAAATTGTTTTATTACAAGTAAGTTTCTGAAAGCAGAGAGGCTAAAAATGTTTACTTATTTTTGGTTTGATCCACCCAAACATCCATTATACAGATATATGGAGGTAGTTGGTAAAAAAAAAAAAAAAAAAAAAAATAGCTACTTGGGAGGCTGAGGCAAGAGAATTGCCTAAGCCCAAGAGCTGGAGGTTGCTGTGAACTGTGATGCTACGGCACTCTACCGAAGGGCGATAAAGTAAGACAATGTCTCAAAAAAAAAAAGGTTTTAGCAACCTTCATTCTTTTTTCCCCCATTTTGAAAAGATTTCATTTGCTGCTTGTGGGTTCCCAGTGAGCTTAATGACAGAATTACTCTTAAAGCCTCGTCTTATTTAGAGACCTAGATCAGTATTAGCCATTTCCACTCAGAGGCTCCTTTTTCCTAGAAGCTCTCAGGGACAGTCTCATATTTGGCTTCTAGAATGTAAAGTTCCTACTCAGTGGAAATGATAGCAAAGTGAGGTCAATTATTAGATCTTTTTTCTTTCCATTCATGTCTTTCTTTTTAAAAAATTATGGTAAATACACTATTATAAAATTGGCCATCTTCACCATTTTTAGGTGTACAGTGTACATTAAGTACATGCACATTGTTGTGCTACCATCATCACCATAGCCATCCATCCACCAGGACCCTTTTCATCTTCCTTCTATTCATTTTTTTTTTTTTTTTGAGACAGAGTCTCACTTTGTCACCCTCAGTAGAGAGCTATGGCATCACAGCTCACAGCAACCTCAAACGCTTGGGCTTAAACAATTCTCTTGCCTCAGCTTCTCAAGTAGCTGGGACTACAGATGCCTGCCACAATACTCGGCTATTTTTTAGAGACAAGGTCTCACTCTGGCTCAGGCTATTCTTGAACCCAGGAGCTCAGGCAATCCACCCACCTCAGCCTCCCAAGTGCTGGGATTACAGGTATAAGCCACCACCATGCCTGGCCTCATTCATTTTTAATAAGGGCTAATTCACTACAGGAATTGTTTTCCAACCATTTATTGATAAAAAATCGAGAGTCACTTCCCTCCTTGGACTGGCCTTCACTGGTATAGAAGGTGAGTTAGGTCATTCACAAAGGATTTCTCTCACACTCAGGCTATGGACATTTGCAATCACTTCCTTATGTGGTGTTGGGGCCCGCGACGCCGACGCCACCGACCCAAGGCCTTGTGGGAGCTGGGACGCTAGGTCTCCAGCCCTGGCTCACTCAACTGTCTGGACGCAGGCTTCTGCGCCAGTTTACTCGGGGTAGGTCTCGTTCAGATCTCAGGTACCGAAGCACCTTAGAAGTCACAGTCAATTAGTAGGAGTGAGCATCTCAGCAGCAGTCTTAGTAGGGGAGCATTGATCAGGCATCCTCCGAGCAAAAAGCGGAGCCAAAGGAGGATCCCAGGCTAACGTGACCGGAAGCTATTTATAGTAGCAGTAATCCTGTGGCCGCCTGTGCCACAGGTGTGTAGACCGCTACCCAATGATATACATACTCTCATGCTCTGGTGCGTTTCACTAACAAGAGCCAATGATGTTAAATCCCTTCCCCAATCCCTTATTGCCAAGGTATTTCTTACAGGTGCCTCCTACAATGTGGGGCCTTAGCATTTGGTTTAATGGCCAAAAGATCTTTGTAGATGGAATGAAACATTACATGAGTAGCTTCCTCAAGAGAAATCACTCAAGTCTCCATAACTGAATTCCTGAAGGTTCTGACCTTTCAGGTGAGAAAGTAGTTGCCCCTTGAGGGTTAAAATTTTCCCTTTCCTCCTTTCTTTCTACATCCTCCATATTTCTTTCTCTGCAATCTAGAGCACACACCCACTATCCTAATCAAAAGGTTCAATCATTGATATGAATTTTTGAGCTTTTGCAGCATAGCTTCTAATAATTGAAATTTTAAAAATCCTCTGATGTCCAATGAATCCCAAATCTAGTCCATTTGGGGCACTTCCTAAAGCAGGGAAGTTCAGTTATCCCATGAGCACATGTTGACCCAGCTAGAAAATC
Source organism: Nycticebus coucang (assembly GCF_027406575.1). Classification (NCBI taxonomy): domain Eukaryota; kingdom Metazoa; phylum Chordata; class Mammalia; order Primates; family Lorisidae; genus Nycticebus; species Nycticebus coucang. The sequence goes on from NC_069804.1 coordinate 46,375,157, forward strand.
TTTTTTGTCATTGTCCCATTCTGCCACCTACCAGGATTGATGCCACTGTGTAGCCCTCTGTCTCAGGTATAAACTCAAACTTTTTCATTTCTGTGTCAAACTCAATGAATTGATACCTTTTGGAAACCTACTGGACCTCAGAATTTTAGTAAGTAACAGTTATTCCTACTTCAGATATGAGAGAAAGCTCTAACAATGAGGATATTTGGTTCGAGGTCCCACTGAAATGAAAGAGAGAAAGCCAGATATAAAAGCCTCGTCAATCACCAACCTTCACAAACCCAAAACTTGAAACTGAAAGGAGACAAATAATAATGTCTATACTTGATATTTGTGCAGTCCAGTGATATTAATACTTAATTTTGGCTCTTGCTTTGTGTTTAAGTTTCATGCAACCACAAAATTTCTCGATGGGGGCAGCGCCTGTGGCTCAAAGGAGTAGGGCATCGGCCCCATATGCCGGAGGCGGCAGGTTCAAACCCAGCCCCGGCCAAAAACAAACAAACAAAAAAAATTTCTCCATGGAATCATAGAAAATTTGAGCATTAATTATGGTTCAGTGTAATGAATACTTTGATTCTGAAAGCTATAGAACTGAGTCCTTTTCATGTAGAAGACTTTTCATGTCAGGTTTTTCGAACAAAGGGAACGATTACTAAGCTAGTCCATTTCCTTTTATTTCCATAGCTCTCTTATACTTTGTGAAACTCAAATGATACTGATGATGCACAGTGAACCTAAGGCTGAGATTTAATTTTGTGTGTTTGCCAAAGCATCCAACGGCCTAGTTTCCACAGCCATATCCAGCACAGAAATGTCTCTGAAAAAACATCAGGCTTCAAAGACAATGGGAAGGAATCACTCTGGCTCACAATTGCTACCAGCATTGGGTGATAGTGAGACCCTGTGACATGGACACAGACGCAGTTGCTAATCCATGTAATTATTTGGGTATCCACCAATGCAGTAGTCCTATGACTTTTCCCAACCCGTAGATTTGTTTTTTGTTTGTTTGTTTGTTTTTTGAGACATAGGCTCAAGCTGTCTCCCTGGGTAGAGTGCTGTGTCACCACAGCTCACAGCAACCTCCAACTCTTGGGCTCAAGCGATTCTCTTGCCTCAGCCTCCCAAGTAACTGGGACTACAGGTGCCCGCCACAACGCCTGGCTATTTTTTGTTGTTGTTGTTGCGGTTGTCATTGTTTTAACTGGCCTGGGCTGGGTTCGAACCCGACAGCCTTGGTATATGAGGTTGGCGCCCTACCCACTGAGCTACGGGGGCTGCCCCAATCTGTAGATTTGTCAAAAAATGTTTTTCTGATTTTAAATGCTAGGAAGATTGTACTGAGAGTCTGATGGCTTCTGGTCTACCCTTCCTCCTATTCCATGCCATTATTATATCTTTGCCATCATGGTTGTGGAGCCATCACTTAAGTAACTTTGTTCAGTTGAAGGGCAGGGTTACATCCACCCAGTCACTTGGATACACAAAGTGAATGCACTCAGTTAACATCCTCACTGCCAAGAAGCTCTGCTTTGCCCTTGGCCTTCTTAACTTGCTCTGATATACTTTCTCACTGTTCTATATGATTGTGAGGGGAACGGGCCCAGGGCAGAGACTTGACACCAAGCCCATGATGCACCTGCAGTTTAATTAGATGTGCAAGCAGTTTCATTGCATTTCTCCTGTTTGACTCAGTGTTGTGGCATGATATAGCCTGTTGTTCAGAAGGGATACAATTGAGAATATATTCTGATATGTAGCATTTGGAAAATAAATATTCTGGTTATCACAGCTCCTCTTTCATCCCATGTTTTCCTGTGTTATCTCAGGTGCCAGCCAGAATGTCAGCCAGAATGTGTAGAATGCCTTGGAGAATATTTCCTGAGTGTTTTAATCTCAAAGCATTAATCTCAAAAATGCTTTTCAAAAGAGAGCATTTAGTGGTCAGATAAATTTTGGAAGTATTCCATATTCTATCCCTGTCTTTCAGAGTCTAGATGTCTATTAATGAATTAGGAGTCTTATGAGATCTGGCAGTAAAAAAAGACTCTTTAACATAAACCAGGATTTCCCAGGCTTAAGACCATAGAACCTGTTTTCATACAGCATCATTAAAGTTCAGAGTAAGAAATGCTAATGCAGAAAATGTTTTTAGAGATTTAGGTTCACTAACTGAATCTTGCATCTTTTTTCTGTTCCCTTTAGTACCTCACACGTAGTTCATTCTAATCAATTTGATGGTAATATTGATTCTGGCCATTTTGGAAAAGGTTTGTATGTGGAACTGTTATTAAAAATCAGTGCTAATTTGGCTCAGCACCGGTAGCTCAGTGGTTAGGGTGCTGGCCACATACACTGGGGGCGGTGGGTTCGAACACAGCCAGGGGCTGCTAAACAACAATAACAAAAAAATAGCCAGACGTTGTGACAGGCGTCTATAGTCCCAGCTACCTGGGAGGCTGAGGCAAGAGAATCACATAAGCCCAAGAGTTTGAGGTTGCCGTGAGCTGTGGTGCTACAGCACTCTACCAAGGGCGACATAGTGAGACTGTCTCAAAAAGAAAAAAAAAATCAGTGCTAATTTGGCATTCATTAGAAAGTCTTATCTGGGGCGGGGACTATTTTCATACAAAGTAACTAGACCCTTTCTGGGGCCTCAGGGAGCCAGATGTGATACCAGATGGGTTATAAAAGCAAGAATTCCATTATTTCCTTTATTTCTTCAATTAACATTTCTTAGATCTCTGCTATTTACAAGCCAGTGTAGGAACTAGAAACATGTGTGAGGCATAATTCCTCTTCTTAGGTGCATTAAGACTAGTTGGGAAAGTAAGACATGCCCATACTTTAATACAGTATAAAGAATAATGTAAAGAATGGTGAAGATAAGGGTGATGAACAAGGTGCTCTCTTCTCTTCCATCAGAGGAAGCAGAGTGGTTTCTGACCTAGCATCTAGGTGGAGTTTTTGGGACTATGGTTCTCGCAGGTCAGTGTTCACTCACACCTACAATATCCAGGCCTAGAAGCACATCCTGATAGGCTCTTGATGAAGATCTAATTCAGGGGCATTGCAGGTCCAATCTTCTTGACATGTTGACTGAGACTCCTGGGTGGGGAGATGACAGGGGAGTCTGAACCGAGAGTGAACTCCATTCTGTCTCTACCTGGTGCCAGCTGGATTTAAACAAATTACACATACATACATATTACACGCACCTACATATATATTAAAAATGTGTATATAGGCTCATCGCCCGTAGCGCAAGGTTTTCAGCGCCAGCCACATATACTGAGGGTGGAGGGTTCAAACCCAGCCTGGGCCAGCTAAACATCTGCAACCAAAAAATAGCTGGGCATTGTGGTAGGCACCTGTAGTCCCAGCTACTTGGGAGGCTGAGGCAAGAGAACTGCTTAAGCCCGAGAGTTGGAGGTTGCTGTGAGCTGTGATGCCGCAGCATTCTACCAAGGGTGACATAGTGAGACTCTGTCTCAAAAAAAAATAAATAAATAACCGGGGTTGTGGTGGGCACCTATAGTCCCAGCTACTTGGGAGGCTGAGGCAAGAGAATCGCTGAAGCCTAAAAGTTTGAGGTTGCTGCAAGCTGTGACGCCACAGCACTCTACCTAGGGTGACATAGTGAGAGACTCTGTCTCAAAAAAAAAAAAAAAAAGATAAATATGTAGGTCAATGAAGTAGAATTGTAAGTTCAGAAATAAAGCCTTACATATATGATCATTTAATTTTTGGCAAGGGTAGCAAGACAATTCAGTGTGGAAAAAATAGTCTTTTCAATAAATGGTATTAGAACAATTGGATTTTCACATACAAAAAAATAAATTTAGACCCCTTTCTCATACTATGCACAAACATGAACTCTAAATGGATTTAGACCTAAAATATAAGAGCTAAACATATGAAACTCTTAGAAGAAAAAATTTGACTAAACTTTTATCTGAGTTAGGTGATAATTTATTTGACATAAGCAATAGAAGAAAAACAGATAAATTGGACTTCTTGAAAATAGTTTTTTTTTTTTTTAATTTTGTCATTTGGATACCAATGACTGAAAATACAACCTGCAGAATGGGAGAAAATAATTTATAAATTATATATCTGATAAAAGACTTGTATCCAGAATGTATGAAAAACTCTTACAATTCAGAAGACAAGCCAGTTCAAAAATGGGTGAAAGACTTGAATAGACTGTGTCTCTAAAGATATACAAACAGCCAATAAGCAAATAAACTGATGATCAACATCATTATTCATTAGAGAAAAACAGGTCAAGACTATAATGAGATGCCACTTCATCCCCACCAGGATGGCTTTAATAAAAAGGCAGACAATAACAAGTATTGTGTTGATGGGGAGACATTGGCATCAACATCCATTAATTGTGGGAATGCAAAATGGTATAGTTGCTTTGCAAAATAATTTGGCAGCTCTTCAAAACAGGGTGGAAAAGAACAAAGAGTAATTCCTAATGAGTAAGGATCTATTCTTGGAATAGCAAAAATGTTCTAAAATTCACACTGAATATACAAAAACTATTGAATTCTACTCTTTATTTTTTATTAGATCATAACTGAATTAGATCATTACTGAATTTGTGAGGTACAATGTGCTGATTTTATACACAATTTGGAATTGTACACTTTAAATGAATGAATTATATTGTATATGAATGATATGTTAATAAAGTTGTTAAACAGCCATTCGTCCTCATAACATTTTCATCTTTTTATCTAACTACCTATTTCTCTTGAGTGAATGGCTTTTCTGAAAGAGGAAAAATATTTTTTAAATGCTGTCAGTGATATATAATTACCCAAGCGCCTCCAGAAGAACTCATATTGTTTCTATCTTATTTGTTTTGTTTGTAATTTCTGTATACAACTAGAACCCCTTGAGGAAGATGACATAATTATTCATTTAAAAACCTTCACTCTTGACACTATTTATACCTGAGTTTAGTGGTTCTCTTTTTCTAGAGATGGGACTGCACAACTCAGCTGCCCACTGTGTTATTTGATAGTTGTGCAAGTCTTGATTGTCTAAAGAGAAGAAGCCAGAAGCTGAGAATATTATGTAATATCAGGTCATGAGAAAACACACAGGAATGTGCTGCCAGTCCTTGAAGTGTTATGTGAGAGGTTGTAGATACTCTGGTATTCATAAATATAGAGGGAGCAGAGAAATAAAAAAATGCAAACCAAAAGACTGTGCCAATATATCAGCACACCCAGATGGTGGATGTATTCCTCAGGGAAATGGGAAATGAGTAAGCAGAGGAAAAGAAAAGGTTGAGGATCAAACCCTGGAGGACTTTGTGGATCAGAGAAGGAACGGTCTTGTGGAGCTAGGTAGAGGCTTAAGAGAACAAGAACAATCCAATGGGGTGGTGTCAGATGTAGCCAAGTGCTAATAGGATGGATATATCCTTTCAGATCTGACTAAAAGGAGCTTATTAGTGACTTTAGAGAACAGATCATCCGTGGAGTTTTTTGTTTGTTTGCTTGTTTGTTTTTCTATTTTCTTGGGTTTGGTTTCTTTAACATTTTTTTGTTGTTGTTCTTTTCGAGGGAGTAACTTTCTTTTCTGCAGTTTTTGGCTGGGGCTGGGTTTGAACCCACCACCTCCAGCATATGGGGCTGGCACCCCACTCCTTTGAGCCACAGGCGCCACCCTCATCCATGGACTTTTGAGGATATAAGTTAGAATTTAGAAAATAAACAGATAGGAAGGGAATGAAGGCATCATTTGAGTGGGACTGTTAAGGATGAAAAGAAGGTGATAATTGAAAAGGATAGATGCTTCTATGTAGAATATGAAGGCTTTTTCTAGGTAGAGTAGAAACTATAATATGTTTGAAGAAAGCTTGGCTACCTGCATTTGGAACCAAGAAGAAAATGATTTATTAATTATTAATATACCACAATACTGCCATCCTATTTCATGGGGGTTTTTTTAGATTTTTTTTTTATTTAAAGCATTATTATATACTATAGAAATTATCCAAAGATCTATTTTACAGGTTTTGTCACAAAACAATGGGACTAGACAGGTCCCAAGGAATTCATTCGGGCTGGACAGGCATGTTCCTAAAAGATAATCTGTTTATTTTCAAGATGATTAAAGAAAGAAATTTGGCAGCTTCCCCAGTAACCTATGATACTCTAAAACACTTACTTCCATTTGCTTAACTAAAATATAAAAGTGCAGAGAGATGAAATTCCAGCATGCCAATCAGTAAATGCTATTTTCTTACTTACTATAAACTTGGCTTATCTTATAGGACCAACAATAAAGAATGATGTGAAAGCCGTAAACTGTCATACCCTAGCAATAATCTCCTGTTATTATGAACATTGGTAGGTTGAAGATGTAGTTTCTCAAAGGACTTAAGCATTTTGGGGCACAATTCCAGGGACATTGTGTTCTACTCAACAGCAACAGTTTCTGCTTTATCAAAAGCACTGCCCTTTAGAGATTAAAGGCCACTTTAGAAAGATAGTAATTTTTTGGAGTAGAGGTACAGAATGAACTTGACTATTTCTCTAAGGTTTTGTTGCCCTTTATTTTTAAAGAGCAGTCATCATTTTGAAGTATTCCCAGAGCTCTTGCCTCACGCTCTTAGGTCATGAAGGAATTTCTTATTGAAAAGTGGTTTAGAGCGGCGCCTGTGGCTCAAGGAGTAGGGCTCCGGTCCCATATGCCAGAGGTGGCGGGTTCAAACCCAGCCCCGGCCAAAAACCACACACACACACACAAAAAGAAAAGTGGTTTAGGATTGAGAAACTACCGTTTAGGATTGAGAAACTACTTTTTTTTTTCAATTTGGAAGGCTAATTTTTATTTCCTGAGATGCACCTGTGTTTTTTTTATTACTTCTTTTTTTTATTATTAAATCATAGCTGTGTACATCAATTTTAGAATCACATTTAGGAGACTGAGAGAGTCCCCACTCTCAGGCAATTTTCTCTCAGCCAAGAGACAGCTCCACTACTTTAGGGACTGACATACGCAAAAGTAACCTTAAATTGTCTGGTAGGCCATGGAGGAGGCACTTGTGAGAAAACAGGAAGTGAATCATAGGTACCGCTTCCCCACTACGTGTATTTCCTTAGCAGATTTAGGTTTTCTGTGGAATAAGAACAAAGAAGCCAGATACTATTAAGAGTGAAACTAATTAATGAAATCCTTTATCTACTTGTTGCATTTGTCAACAGGATAAAAGTTTTTTATACACTCTTATGCTCTTCCAGAATTTCCATGGCTCCCATTCCTAAAAAGATTGCCAGGCCAGATTCTCCTTTCTCCCTGAACTCTTCACTTCTCCTGCCATCTCTGCTTATTAAGGCCCAGATCATGGGGTCTGTAGACCTTGTGTGAAATCATACTCAAACTGGCATCATTCTGTGAAGAATTTCTTTAGGAATGTGGAATACATTCTATTGAATTATATTTATAACACTTTTCTTAATGTGTCCAAACTGTTGAGAATATAGTTTTTAATCAAATGTATTTTTCAAAGCAAAGATCAATTTTTATGTTGGACTGTTTCTTTAATATAGATGCATCTTATAGAGGAAATGGAGATTTTTCCAGATTTCAGTTAAGGGAAGAATTATAACAAGAATCAGCTATTCTGAAGGCTGCCCCTGATCTATTACTTAACCTCAGCCTCTCACATCTCCATAGCTATTTTTGTGTTTTGTGTAAAATGTCTCTGTGTATTTCTCTCAGAACATGCTTTAGCATTTTCCAATTGGCCATGTTCCTCGGTAGTCATCTTATACCCCTGGAGTTTCTTAGTCTCTATTTTTACTCCTTAGAAACAGAAAAAAATGCATGTGGAAGATTTATAAGTTTCACATTTCAAAGTTCTTTTTCTTTTAGTTGAGAAGTTTAAATGTCTCTAGAATAAACCTATCTCCACATTCCATCAGCCTTATAGGAAAGCATATTTTATGAGCAAGCGTTTTAGGAGCAGGAAATTTCTGTTCTACTATTTACTAGCTACTAATGTCACTGGGCTTTAGTTTCCTCATTTATAAGATGGAAATATTAATAGTGCTTGCCTCCATAGGGTTGGAGCAAGCATTACATGAGATAATATGTATGAAAAGCTTCAGCTAATGCCAGCCATGGAGAAAGATCTTAATCAGTGTTAGTGATGATGGTGACAATTATGATAAAGGATTTGGAGTCTCAAAAAGTTGTATGGCAGCATTACAAAATAGCATTTTCAGATAAGAAATCATATCACATAATCTGCTAAAGTTATTCTTTTTGAGATATTGTCTCACTCAGTTTCCCTAGGCTAAAGTGCTATGGCATCAGCCTAGCTCACAGCAACCTCAAACTCCTGGGTAGAAGCAATCCTCCTATCTCCGTCTCCTGAGTACTGGGACTACAGGCACACACCATAATGCCTAGCTAATTTTTCTATTTTTAGTAGAGACAGGGTCTCACTCTTGCTCAGGCTATTCTTGAACTCCTGAGCTCGAGCAATCCTCCCACCTTGGCATCCCACAGTGCTAAGATTACATCCATGAGCCACTGCACCTGGCCCTGCCAAAGTTATTTGAATTTGCTATGTGAAAGGGAAAATTACTTCTTTTTTTTTTTTTTTTTTTTTATTTTTTGGCTGGGGATAGGTTTGGGACCAGCGCCTTACTCCTTGAGCCACAGGCACTGCCCGGAAAATTACTTCTTTATCATTTAATGGCTGCTATATATTCTTATTCAGTTGGGGGGTGTGCATACACCTGTGCATGTATGTGTATATGCTTATTGTGTCTTGTGTTTCTGCCTTGATGGTCAAGAGTTTTGCTTTATCCTCTTTTTAAAAATTCAACACAAAATATTGTGCAGTACACACAATAGGTTTTCTTTACAAATAATTTGTTCCCTTAAAAAAATCAAATTCTCATGCAAAATTGTACTAATAGAAAGGATTTTGACTTTATGAAGATCTGCAAGACATTTATTTTTAAAGTAAAAGGAATTAAATTAGCAAATAAGGCCTTAGAAACTACCTAAACATAGTATCTTTTCTTAAAGATTCATTCTCCACTCACCTTTGCTTTTACTTAGCACCAGTGCCTGTTATACACTGAAATGAAGTAAATGGCTGCTAATAATGAGACATCTTCATGTTAGAAGTCTTGGTGCCAAGCAATAGAAACCAACTTGAGTGAACAAGAAGGAATTTACTGAAAGGATATGAGAGGGCCTGCAGAATTGGCATGATGCTAGAGGACCATGCTTGAGAATGAGCAGAGAGCAGGAGAGCTCTGGAAACTTAGGGACAAGAACCATAGCCATGGTCTTTGTAGCAGGACACATCTGCTTAGCATGCTGCCACAGAGCAGGAGAACCTACAGTCCACTTTGTTCTATACTTGGGTGACCTACTTCAGGGTCAGAGTTCTCTGGGAGTGTGTGATTGGCTAAACTCAGATTATAGGCTCACAGCCAGGGGCAGAAGTGGGGATGGGGGAGAGAAAGTATTAAACCATCACCTTCTGTAATGGGAGCTGGTACCTAGATCTGTTTTCCTTACACAGCTATACACAGGAGAAGCAGTTCCCTATAAAGAAACCACAGTGCTATTAGGAAGTGGAATGGATTCTGGGAAGCCCAAAATGACAAATTCCCATTATTTCAAATTGCTAATACTCTGATACATTTGGCAGAGCCTATAGTCTAGCAAGTCTTTAAGTAGCCTGTGTAGAACTTCAAACACAGTTTGAGATATTCTGCCTTGCTATTCCTGTCCTAGATGTGGTCTAAAGACAGTCCTCCATGTCATCATCCTGTTCTCATCTGAGTGGGAACATCCTTCCAAAGAAATTAGATAGGAACTCCGGAGATGAGAATATCATAGTGTCAGCATTAGGTAGTAGGATGAGCTACCTTAAAATAAATAGAAATAAATTTGAAGTTATTATTTCCTATAAAGGAAAAACAGCTAACATGGCACCAGGGAAAATTTGCTCATTTTATTAAAATTGGGTCCTGTATAGGAAAACTATATTTAGTTTCCATCAAAGTGAATGCTTCTGACCCAGTAGAGGTTACTCTGCTACAACTGTGTTAACTGTTATGCAGTTACTTTGAAAATGGCTGTCTTAGGTTGATTGTTTCTTTTTATTTTAATTTTTTTTTGTTTTTTGTTTTTTTGTTTGTTTGTTTTGTTTTTTTTTGCATTTTTTTTATTTATTTATTTATTTATTTTTATTAAACCATAGCTGTGTACATTAGTATGATCGTGGGGCACCATACACTTGGTTCATAGATCGTTTGACACATTTTCATCACATTAGTTAACATAGCTTTTGTAGCATTTTCTTAGTTATTTTGCTAAGACCTTTACATTCCACATTTACTAGGATTCACATATACCCTTGTAAGATGCTAAGTCATGGAAAAAGCCCAAGTGCCCATCGATCCATGAATGGATTAATAAATTGTGGTATATGTACACCATGGAATATTATGCAGCCTTAAAGAAAGATGGAGACTTTACCTCTTTCATGTTTACATGGATGGAGCTGGAACATATTCTTCTTAGTAAAGTGTCTCAAGAGTGGAAGAAAAAGTACCCAATGTACTCACCCTTATTATGAAACTAATGTAGGACCTTCACATGAAAGCTATAACCCAGTTACAACCTAAGAATAGGGAGAAAGGGGCAAGGGAGGGGAGGGAGGGGGAAGGAGGGGGATTAATGGGATTACACCTGCGGTTTCTTTTTATTTTTAGAATGCCATTCTAATTTAAGGTATCACCACTTTCAACTGATTCTATTTGCTTTTGTATTATAGGGGAAAACTTATCCATTTCGAGGTGCCTTTCCACCAGTTTGGGATCCTATTGCATATCTGGATTACAACAATCTGTGGCGGACAATGGATAACATGGGAAAGGAGGTAAATTGCCTATTACCAATTATTGATATTTCAGTGACAACTGTTTAACATCCTTTCATGGTGTGAGGAACATTGCTGTAGACATTGATGCATATCATTTCCAAAGCACTCAACAACTGCAAAGTTGGTAGTATCTCCAACTGAGAAATGAGGAAAATGAGTGCTAAGAGGTTATGTAATTTACTCAAAACCCCACAGCAAGGGAACCAGGATTCAAATCCAACTCTCTGATGCTAATGCCTATGTGTCTTCAACTCTATATCACTGAGCATTTATATGACATATTTTTGCCAGGTACCTCTACTTACATTTGTCTTATCCATACATAATGCTTTGTAAATGCCAAAGGAGAGAAGGATTTGCTGCCCCCAGATGGGTTGGTTTTTGTTTCATTTTCTTTTGTTTTATTTTTGAGACAAAGTCTTGCTCTGTTGCCCAACTAGGCAGATTTTATCGATGAGCCCAGGGGCATCATCATAGCTCACTGAAACCTCAAACTCCTGGGCTCAAGCAATCTTCTATGTCCAGCCAATTTTTTATTATGTATATATATGGGTGTGCATTTATTTATTTATTTATTTATTTATTTATTTTGCAGAGACAGACTCTTGCTGTGCCAGCCTGTTCTTGAGCTCCTAGCCTTGAGGGACCCTCCTGCCTTGGTCTCTTAAAGTGGTAGGATTACAGGAGTGAGCCACTGCACCTGGCCCAGAGATTGTTTTTACTTAGTCTCAGGCTCTGTAACATCATTCTCTCAAACTTGAACTGGGGGCATAAAATGGGTGTTAACTTTCAAAAGTAATAACAAAAACAACCAATAAATTTATGCTCAGACTTATATGTTATTATTGTCATTATTATTGTTGTTTTGACAATAGCATGAAAGCATAATAATGAACTCCTCCCCCCTTTCTCTACATAGAATTCCATGCCAATCACACACAGCAACATAGAGACCAAGAGACCCATTTTTCAGAGGTTCTCATGAGGGCCTGTAGGTGATGGCAGTTAACCATCACACCTGAGTGTGGGACCTCCTTTCTCTGCAGATTCCAGCTGATGCACCCTGGCAGGCACCACATGCCGAAGAATGGGACAAAATGACCATGAAGGAGCTCATCGATAAAATCTGCTGGACAAAGTAAGTAGGCTAGACTGTGTAAAACTTACTTTTGATGTTCCCATCCTATCCTTTTATCCTGTCTCAAGCTATAGTGCTTTTCTTAATAAGTTACAGGAAAAAAATTAGAGGAAACCTAATAATCTTTTAGTTAGTAGCAACTCTGAGGGTACTTTAGACACTTTAAAGCAGGCTGGAACAGAAAATGAATCTAAAAATTGAGAAAAGTAGGTGAATGAAGTAGAATTTCTTTTAATGAATGGATCATGTGATCTGTAACAAAACCAGTAACTGTGTTTTCATATTATTTAGAGGTTAGCTACAAAAGCCATTTGGAAAGATATTTAAACGTTAATTCCATGTAGATAAAGAATAATAGGAAACTAGGGTGATGCCTGTGGCTCAGTGAGTAGGGCACTGGCCCCAATACCGAGGGTGGCGGGTTCAAACCTGGCCCCGAACAAACTGCAACAAAAAATAGACGGGCGTTGTAGTGAGCGCCTGTAGTCCCAGCTACTCGGGAAGCTAAGAGAATCGCCTAAGTCCAGGAGCTGGAGATTACTGTGAGCTGTGACACCACAGCACTCTACCGAGGCCACAAAGTGAGACTCTTGTCTCTTAAAAAATAAATAAAGAAAGAATAATAGGAAACTAGAGGAAAACTAGTCTGTAATAATAAAAATATAAACTACCTAAGCTTTTCCATTAGAATATGTATTTTTAGTTTACTTATAATTAATTAGTATTTATTTTGCTTGTATTATTTATTTCTTAATACATATACTTATTTATTTTACTTACATTTATATATTTATATTTATATTATTTATAATATTTATTTATATCATCATATATTTAGCGTGTGTTTATTTGGGGCCTACTATGTGAAGACATTATACCTAGCACTAAGGGATGGAGGTGAACTTCTTAGGAATAGCCTTTACCGTCATGGAATTTATATACTTCTAGCAAGCAAGACTAACATTGAACATATAATTACATAATACTAATTATGGTGTGCTAATTAGTACATAGTACTAATTAATAAGACTAATTATTATAATTACATAATACTAATTACTATTACATGATACTAATACAGGACACTGCCTGTAACAGCAAGAACTTCGTTTAATGAAGCAAGCTTCAAACAGAAACCAAAGAGTTAGTGACTGCATCAACTGAGAATTAGCCACAGGGGCAGTGGGGAGACACAGAAGGGTGGATGATGTTCAGGACTGATGGCTGATACTATCCAGGAATGATGCAGAGGGGTAGGGGAGAAATAGGGTAGATGGCATGAAGGGATGGTATCTTGCAGTAATGACCACACAGGATTGATGGTGTGTGGAAAGGATGGTATCATCCAAGAATAACCCCAGGGTTAGGAGGAGACAGGGAAGGTGGGATAGTATAGTGATGCAGAGGGAATGATATATCCCAGAAATTACCAACAGGGTCAAGAGGGGCAAAAGAGAAGGATGAAACATGAAAAGGAGGGATGATGTTCCAGAAATGACCCACAGATGGGCGGCATATGTGGCTCAATGAGTTCTAAGTTCTGAGGGCGGCATACGTGGCTCAGTGAGTTCTGAGGGTGGCGGGTTCAAACCCGGCCCCGGCCAAACTGCAACAACAACAACAAAAATAGCTGGCATTGTGGCAGGCACCTGTAGTCCCAGCTACTCGGGAGGCTGAGGCAAGAGAATCGCCTAAGCCGAGGAATTGGAGGTTGCTGTGAGCTGTGACTCCACGGCACTCTACCGAGGGTGATAAAATGAGAAACTCTGTCTCTAAAAAAAAAAAAAAAAGAAATGACCCACAGAGACAGGACAGAAGGGGACTGGATCCGTGGATGGTGTGGGGGAGATTGGATCTTCCTGGAATGACCCAGAGATGTTAGGGATTGACAGGAATGATTGGTGGTATGGGGACATAGTATCTTTCAGGTATGACACACAGGTTCAAAGGAGGAGACAGTGTATGGTGGGGCAGGATAGTATCTTCCATTAATGAGCTACAGAGATAGGGCAAAACAGGAAGCACAGATGATGTAGCAGGATAGTATCTCCTAAGAATGAGCCAAAGAAGCATGGGGTAGACAGAAAGGTAAATGTTGGTTGTTATGCCGCAACATCCAGTAGTGGCACAGAAGGATAGTGGAGAGATGGGAGGCATGGAAGGCATAGCTGGCCATGCGTTCCAGGAATGAGCCACAGGGAGAGGGGGGTACTATGTGGCAGGATGGTATCTTCCAGGAATTGCCCACAGTATTAGGAGGGGGGAAGAAGGATGGATGGTGTGGGGTCATGGTATCTTCCAGGAATAGCCCACAAGAACAAGAGGAGGTCAGGAAATGTTGGACAGTATGTAGGGTAGAGGCACGATATTTTCTAGCTATGACTCACAGGAGCTAGAGAGAGACAGAGAAGCATAGTTTGTGTTATGGAATGGTATCTTTCAGGAATGACCTAAAGGATCAAGGGAGAGATTGGAAGGGTGGATGTTGGTGAGGGTATCTCCCCCCGATGGGGGGAGAAGTAGACAGGAAGCATGGATGGTGAGGCAGGGTTGTATTTTCCAGGAATGACCCTCAGTGGTTGGGGAGTAGGTATAAATGGCAGTGTTAATGTTGTTAGGGAGATAGTATCTTCCAGAAATGAGCTATAGGTGTAGGGGGATAGACAGAGTAGATTTTTTTTTTCCAGAGATGACTCACAGGGCAGGGGTAAATAGGAATGGTGAGGAGAGGATGCAAGAATGACCCACATGATTGTGGGGGGGGGAGTAGAGAAAGATGGAAAATGTGGATGGATGATATTTTCAGTGGGACCCACAGGGGCAGGGGGAAAACAGGAGGGTGGATAATGTGGCAGGATTGTGTCTTCCAGGAATGAGCCACAATGTTAGGGAGACGATAAAAAGGATGGATGTTATGAGGGGATGGTATCTTTTAGGAATGGCCCACAGGGGCAAGGAGGGGGATAGAGAATGTTGGATTATGTGGGGAAGGGAATGATATATTCTAGTTATGCGCTGCAGGGGCTGGGGAGAGACTGTTAAGACTGGCTTATATGGAGGTATGGTATTTTCTAGGAATGACCCAAAAGTTCCTAGGAGAGACTGGAAGGGTGGATAATGTGGGAGGATATGTTCCAGCAGTGACTCAAAGGAGTGGGGAGAGACAGGAAGCATGGATGGTAAGGGAGAATAGTATTTTCCAGAAATGACCTTTAGGGAATCAGGTGGAGAAAACAGGAAAGGTAGATTGTGTGGGCAGGGTGGTATCTTCTAGAATGACCCACAGGGACAAGGGGGATACAGAGGGAGGGTGGATAGTGTGAGGAGTAGTTATCTTCCAGGAATGTGTTACAGGTTCTGGAAGGAGTCAGGGAAAGGTAGATGTTGGGGTGGGGGGTGGGGGGGATTCATCCTGAAATGACCAAGGAGGGTGAAGGAAGATAGGAAGATAAGATGTTATAATAGAATGATATAATCCAAAAATTAGACACATGGGTGATGTGGGGACATACAGGAGGAATAGATGGTATAAGGGGGTGAGTAACTTTCAAGAATGACCCATAGGAGTAGGAGGTACACAGGAAGGATAAATGATATGGAGGGGATAGCATCTTCCAGGAATGAGCCACAGGGTTGGGAAATGTTCAGAGGGGGATGATATCCTCTGGAAATGGGCTACAAGGGCAAGGGGCAGACCAGAATGGTGGATATTGTGTGTGTATGGGGATATCTTTCAGAAATGATCCAGAGGGGTAGAGGGAGACAGGAATCCTGGGTAATGAGGCAGGATGATATTTTCCAGGAATGACCCTCAGAACCCATGGAGAGACAGGGAATGTTGGACGATGGAGGGATAATGGTATCTTCCAAGACTGACCCAGTGGTGAGTGGTGGGGATACAGGAAGAATTCAGTGATTTGGGGATGGGGGATCTAGGCAGGGAAGCCAGGTAGGAGCTTTTGTGAAGATCTTGAGGTAAGAAGGATACTGGCATGTTTGAGCAACTGAATAGGTACCATTCTGGACCTTAGGCATAACCCAACAAGTGATATAAGAGGATGTTGAAGGACTAATGGAGAGACCAGTGGTGTAGGATATATTATTCACATTCAAGATTTGGCCTTTCTCTATTGAAAGCTATTAAAGGGTTATAAACAGAAGATTTTTTTGAGTTTTATACTTTTAAAAGATCACATTGGCTGTCATGTGGAGGAGGATACAAGAGGTGATATAGGATGGCGGAGTAGGAGCCACTACTGTTGTAGCCCAGGTGAGGGACCATGGTAGCCTGGGCCAGGGCCATGGCAATGAAGATAAGGAGAGGATGGTTGTTAAGATAGATGAGCGCAAATAACCTTAATGATTCCTGGCAAGCATATTGACCTATATACAGAACCAGGATTAACATATTTGCAGTTAATTGATAATTTCTTAAAAGCCGGAGAAAATTTTACTTTCTCCAAGAGTTAAAAAATGTATTCCTAGGCTAGGTACAGTGGATCACGACTGTAATCCTAGCACTCTGGGAGGCTGAGGCAGGAGGATCGCCTAAGCTCAGGAGTTTGAGACCAGACTGAGCACGAGCAAGATTCCATCTCTACTAAAAATAGAAAAATTAGCTGGATCTTGTGACAGGCACTTGTAGTCCCCTGCTGAGGCAGAAGGATCACTTGAGTTTGAGGTTGCTGTGAGCTGGGCTGATGCCACGGCACTCTAGCCCAGGCAACAGGTTGAGACTCTGTCTTAAAAATTTTTTTAAATGCATTCCTTCAGAAATTGAGTCCACGAGGTTTTTTTTTCCTTCTTCCAAATGCAATAGAAATACTTTCTAACCATACTAAATTGTGTTTTAAAAACATGAGGTCCTCGGACTCCTATATGTATTGATACCTGACTTGCACTCTTGCTCTGTGAACAGGACTGCTAGGCGGTTTGCTTCTCTTTTTGTGAATATCAACGTGACCTCTGAGCCCCATGAGGTGTCTGCCCTGTGGTTCTTGTGGTATGTGAAACAGTGCGGGGGCACCACTAGGATATTCTCTGTCACCAATGGAGGCCAGGTATGATGTGTCCATTCTGAAATTATAACTTCCTTAGTGACTTTGTCCACCAGAGAAGTATCTTTAATAATTATTTTAATCTTTTGAAAAATGAATAATTAGAAATGTAAAATGACCTCAAAAATCTTTTATGGAAAAAATTTCTCATTTCCCTTTTTTCATTCTTGAAAAGAAGTTCACAGCTAAAGAATATTTCGGTGGTGCCTGTAGCTCAAGCGGCTAAGATGTCAACCACATACATCAGAGCTGGCGGGTTTGAATTCTGCCCGGGCCTGCCAAACAGTGACAACTACAACCAAAAAATAGCCGGGCGTTGTGGCGGGCACCTGTAGTCCCAGCTACTTGGGAGGCTGAGGCAAGAGAATCACTTAAGCCCAGGAGTGGAGGTTGCTATGAGCTGTGATGCCACAGCACTCAGCACAGGATGATAGCTTGAGCCTCTGTCTCAAAAAAAAAAAGAATATTTCATTTTGAATTAATTATGTTTTGAGAATTAAGTTATTAGGTGGTGTCTATGGCTCAGTGAGTGGGGCACTGGCTCCATATACCGAGGGTGGCAGTTCAAACCCAGCCCCAGCCAAACTGCAACAACAACAAAAAATAGCCAGGTGTTGTAGTGGGCGCCTGTGGTCCCAGCTACTTGGGAGGCTGAGGCAAGAGAATCACCTAAGCCCAGGAGTCGGAGGTTGCTGTGAGCTGTGACGCCAGGGTACACTACCGAGGGTGACAAAGTGAGACTCTGTCTCTGAAGTTAAAAAAAAAAAAAAAAAAAGGTGGCGCCTATGGCTCAGTCGGTGGGGTGCTGGCCCCATATACCGAGGGTGGCGGGTTCAAACCCAGCCCTGGCCAAACTGCAACAACAAAAAAAATAGCCGGGCGTTGTGGTGGGCGCCTGTAGTCCCAGCTACTCGGGAGGCTGAGGCAAGAGAATCGCTTAAGCCCAAGATTTGGAGGTTGCTGTGAGCTGTGTGAGGCCACGGCACTCTACCGAGGGCCATAAAGTGAGACTCTGTCTCTACAAAAAAAAAAAAAAAAAAAAGAATTAAGTTCCTTCCTTCTCGGGCGGTGCCTGTAGCTCAAAGGAGTGGGGCATTGGCCCCATATACCAGAGGTGGCGGGTTCAAACGCAGCCCCGGCCAAAAACTCCAAAAAAAAAATAAAAAAAGAATTAAGTTCCTTCCTTTGGAGTTAAGTAAAATTAGACTGTTTATGTAGGAGATCAATTACAAAAATAAATTAATTTCCTCAAATTATAGTGCTTACAAAATTATTGTTTTAAGTCATCTCTGTCCAGACATAAGGCATCTGCCCTGTTTCTCAGAGCTATTCCTTTATGTTAACTTTGATAGAATGGAAGTGACTTTTTTTTTTAATTTACACAAGTGATTTATGGCCACTCTTTGAATAGTAAATTCTACATTTTGAATTTTAAATTTTTGCTGCCCACTTTTATTGTCAGCTTCCATACCCAATTTGGTTCATTGACTGAAAACACAGGAAACCCAGGGTGAAGCTAGAATTTACATTGAGCCTTTGTTTCAAGGATCTCCCTTACCCAAAGAAAATGGGGTGTGTCTTTTCTAGGAATGGTATGCCTGGATGGGATGAAGTTTAATTGGTAGCAGTTTACTTTGAGTGCATAGTAGTACAAGTGAATTATTCCTCTCTTTGGGAGACCATGAGAGGTCCCCACATTGTTTTTGTAATACCAAGAGTTATTGCCCATTTGACCCTTAGCTTTAGCAAGGACAAAACACAGGACAGCTGATTTGGTTTTTTTCATTATTTTTAAATTATTCATTTTATTTCTAAATATATATGGGTACAAATGTTTTAGGTTACATGAATCATTTCTGTAATGCTTGAGTCCCAGCTCTAGGTGTGCCTATCACCCAAATGGTATTTTTGTACCCATTAGGTTTTTGACCCTCCCTTCCTTCTTTCTCCATCTTGGTCGATTTCCACTGAGTTTTGCTTCCCTCTGTGCACATGCATGCTCATTGGTTAGTTTCAGTTTAATAGTGAGTATGTGTTGTGTTTGTTTTTCCATTTTTGAGATACTTCGCTTAGGATAATGGTCTCCAGTTCCATCCATGTTGTTGAAAAGGTATGAATTCATCTTTTTATGGCTGAGTAATACTCCATGGCATACATATACAACATTTTATTGCTCTGTTCATGAATTGATGGGTACTTGGGTTGATTCTACATCTTTGCAGTTGTGAATGTGCTGCAATAAACATTTGAGTGCAGGTGTCTTCTTCATAAAGTGACTTATTTTTCCTTGGGTAGATACCTAATAGGGGGATTGCTGGATCAAATGCCAGGTCTACTTTTAGTTATTTGAGAAATCTTCATACTGTTTTCCATAAGGGTTGTACTAACTTGCAGTCCTACCAACAGTATATAAGCATTCCCTTCTCTCTGCATTCATGCCAGCATGTTGTTTTAGAATTTTTTATTTATTTATTTTTTTTTTTTTTTGTAGAGTCTCACTGTACCGCCCTTGGGTAGAGTGCCGTGGCGTCACACGGCTCACAGCAACCTCTAACTCTTGGGCTTACGCGATTCTCTTGCCTCAGCCTCCCGAGCAGCTGGGACTACAGGCGCCCGCCACAACGCCCAACTATTTTTTGGTTGCAGTTTGGCCGGGGCTGGGTTTGAACCCGCCACCCTCGGCATATGGGGCCGGCGCCCTACTCACTGAGCCACAGGCGCCGAATAGAATTTTAATTAAAGTAATTCTAATGAGGGTAAGATTATATCTCATTATAGTTTTAATTTGCATTTCCCTGATGATTAGTGATGTTGAGCATTTTTTTGTACGTTTGATGACCATTTTTCTCTCTTATTTTGAGAAGTTTCTGTCCATGTCTTTTACCCACTTTTTAATAGGATTGTTTGTTTTTATCTAGCTGATTTGCTTGACTTCTTTGTAAATTCTGGATATTAGCCCTTTATTAGATGTATAGGTTGCAAATATTTTCTCCCATTCTGTAGGTTGTCTATTTGCTCTGTTGATTGTTTCCTTAGTGTACAGAAACTTTTTGGTTTAATAAAATCCCATTTATTAATTTTCATTTTTACCATAATTGCCATTGGGTAAATAAATTATTTGCCTACGCTGATATCTAGAAGAGGATTTCCCTACACTTTCGTCTAGAGTTCTTATAGTTTTAGGCCTTACATTTAAGTCTTTTGTACATTTTTTTTTAAAGACAGTCTCACTTAGTCGCCCTGGGTAGACTGTGGCATCATAGCTTATAGCAACCTCAAACTCTTGGGTTCAAGCAATCCTTTTGTCTCAGCTTCCTGAATAGCTGGGACTACAGGTATCTGCCACAATGCCTGGGTAGTTTTTCTAAATTTTTTTTTCTATTTTTACCCTGTTTCCCCCTAAATAAGACAGTGTCTTATTTTAAGGTGTACTCCCAAAGATGTGCTAGGTCTTATTTTCAGGGGATGTCTTATCTTTCCTGTAAGTAGGTCTTATTTTCAGAGGATGTCTTATTTTCAGGGA
Source organism: Nycticebus coucang (assembly GCF_027406575.1). Classification (NCBI taxonomy): domain Eukaryota; kingdom Metazoa; phylum Chordata; class Mammalia; order Primates; family Lorisidae; genus Nycticebus; species Nycticebus coucang. The sequence continues at coordinate 46,395,820 of NC_069804.1, forward strand.
AACAGGGTAGTAGAGATGAGGTCTTGCTCAGGCTGGTCTCAAAACTCCTGAGCTCAAGCAATCCACCTGCCTCAGCCTCCCAGCGTACCAGGATTACAGTTGTGAGCCACAGTGCCCAGCCTCTTTTATACATCTTGAATTAATTTTTGTGAGTGGTAAGAAGTAGAGGTCCTATTTCATTTTTCAGCATGTGGCTATCCAATTTTTCCAGCACCATTTATTGAACAGAGCTTCTTTTCCCCAGTGTATATTGTTTTCTGCTTTGTCAATGATCAGTTGGTTGTAGGTAGATGGTTTTATATCTGTGTTCTCTGTTCTGTTCCATTGGTCTGTTTGTCTGTTTTTGTATCAATGCTGTGCTGTTTTGGTTATTGTCACTTTGTTGTATAGTTTGAAGTCTGGTGATGTAATGACTCCAAGATTTGTTTTTTGTTTAAGATTGCTTTGGCTATTCAACCTCATTTCTAGTTCCAAATGAAGCAAAGAATTATTTTTTCTAGATCTATAAAGTATGACTTTGGTAATTTGACAGAGATTACATTGAATTTGTAAATAACTTGGGGTACTATGGACATTTTAACATTCTTGGTTCTATCTATGAGCATAATGTGTTTTTCCATTTGTTTATATCCTGTGTGATTTCTTTCCTCAGAATTTTGTAGTCCTCCTTGTAGAGATCTTTCACCTTTTTGGCTAAGTATATCCGTAGGTATTTTATTTTCTTTGCAGCTATTGTGAATGCTATTGAGTTTTTTATTTGACTCTCAGCTTAACTCATTATTGATATATAGAAATGCTATTGATTTTTATACATTACTTTTGTATCCTGAGATTTTGCTGAATTTAAATTCCAGGACACTCTTGGTGGAATTTGGGGGGGGGGTCTAAATATAAAACAGTATCATCAGGCTGGGTGCAGTGGCTCACACCTGTAATCCTAGCACTTTGGGAGGCTGAGGTGCGTGGATTGCTTGAGCTCATGAGTTCAAGACCAGCCTGAGCAAGAGGGAGACCCTGTCTCTAAGAAATAGCTGGGTATTATGGCAGATGCCTATAGTCTCAGCTACTCAGAGGCTGAGGCAAGAGGATCACTTAAGCCTGAGAGTTAGCAGTTGCTCTGAGCTATGATGCCATGGCAGTCTACCCAGGGTGACAAAGCAAGACTCTGTCTAAAAAAAATAAAGATAATATCATCAGTGAAGAATGATAATTTGACCTCCTCTTTCTTGACTTGGATATACTTTATTTCTTTCTCCTGCCTGATTGCTCTGGCTGGGACTTCAAGAACTGTGTTGAATAGAAGTGGTGATAGTGGGCATACATGTCTTGTTGCAATTCTTGGGGGTGCTTTCAACTTTTCCCCATTCAGTGTAATGTTGGCTGTGGGTTTGTTGTATGTGGCTTAATTCTGAGATATGTTCCTTCTATGCCTAGTTGGTTGAGGAGTTATTCATGAAAGGGTGCTAGATTTTGTTGAATGCTTTTTCTGCATCTACTGAGATTGTCATATGGTCTTTGTTTATGTGATGAATCATATTTATGATTTATGTATGTTGAACCATCCTTGCATCCCTGGGATGAAGCTCACTTGGTCCTGGTGGATTATTTTTTGATGTGCTATCGAATTTAGTTTGCTAGTATTTTACTAAAGATTTTTGCAATCTATATTCATAAGAGATTTTGGTCTGCAGTTTTCTTCTTTGTTGTGTTCTTTCCTGGCTTTGGTATCAAGGTGATACTGGCTTTATAGAATGAGCTGGGGCAGATTCCCATCAATATTATGGAATAATTTCTGTATTATGGGTATCAGGTCTTCTTTTTAGGTCTGACAGAATTCAGCTGTGAATGCATCTAATGTAAGGCTTATTTTGTTTGAAAGTTGTTTATTACTGTTTTGTTTTGCTTTGTTTGCAGTTTTTGGCCAGGGCTGGGTTTGAACCCACCACCTCCAGTATATGGGGCTGGCGCCCTACTCCTTGAGCCACAGGCACTGCCCTTTATTACTGTTTTGATCTCATTGTTATTGGTCTGTTTCTTTCTAGGTGAGTCTTGGGGGATTGTGTGCTTCCAGGAACTTGTTCATTTCTTCTATGTTCTATAGTTTATACGTTTAGAGATTTATGTAATATTCATGGACCATATTTTGTATTTCTGAGGTTATCAGTGGTAATGCCACCTTTTTCATTTCTGATTGAGTTTATTTTGGTCCTTTCTCTTCTTTTCTTTGTTAATCTAGGAAGAGGTCTGCCAATTTTGTTTATCATTTCAAAGAACCAACTTTTTATTTTATTAATCCTATGTATTATGGGGTTTTTTGTTTTGTTTTCTTATTCATTTACTGGTAGTTCTGCTCTGACCTTCATTATTTCTGTTCTTCTGTTAGCTCTGGGTTTGATTTGTTCTTCTTTTCTAGTTCCTTGAGGTGTAAAATTAGGTTGTTAATTTGTGATCTGTCTTTTTGGTGTAGGCATTAAAGGCTATGAACTTTCCCCTGAGGAATGCTTTTGCTGTGTCTCATAAATTTTGATAGCTTGTGTTCCCTTTATCATTCAGATCAACTTTCCTTTTTGACTGAATAATTGTTATGCAGCAGGTTATTTAATTTTTATGACTTTGTGTCTATTTGAGTGTTTCTCTTGTGATTAATTTCTAGTTGTATTCTGCTGTGGTTCCAGAAGGTGCAGGGTATGATTTTGATTTTTTTGAATTTGTCAGGACCTGTTTTATGGCCTAAGGTATGGTCCGTCTTGTAGAATGTCCCATGTGCTGCTCAAAAGAATGTGTATTCTGCAATTTTCTTGTAGAATGTTCTGTAAATGTCTGTTAGGTCTATTTGATTTAGAGTTTGGTTTAAGTCCATTATTTACTTATTAATTTTCTGTTTTGATGATTTGTCAAGTTCCGACAGTGGGGTGTTGAAGTCCACAATAATTATGATGGTACTTTTTATGTCTTTGCTTTATATATCTGGGAGCTCCTGTGTTGGGCACATATATATTTAGGATTGTTATGTCTTCTGTTGAATTGCTCCCTTTACAATTATATAATGACTCTTTTTGTCTTTCCTTAGCTTTGTTGGCTTAAAGTTGATTTTATCTGATATGAGAATGGCTGTACTTACTTTTTTTCATTTCCTTTCTTTTTTTTTTTTTTTTTTTTTTGGTAGAGACAGAGTCTCACTTTATCACCCTCGGTAGAGTGCCGTGGCATCACACAGCTCACAGCAAACTCCAGTTCCTGGGCCTTGGCAATTGTCTTGCCTCAGCCTCCAGAGTAGCTGGGACTACAGGCGCCTGCCACAATGCCCAACTATTTTTTTGTTACAGTTCAGCCAGGGCCAGGTTTGAACTCACCACCCTTGGTATATGGGTCTGGCGCCCTAGTCACTGAGCCACAGGTGCCACCCTCATTTCCATTTTTGTGGAATATTTTTTACCATCCTTTCACTTTGAGTCTGTATGTGGCCTTGTGAGTTAGATGGGTTTTCTGGAGACAGAAAATACTTACGTTGTGTGTTTTTTGTTTTTTGTTTTTGAGACAGAGTCTCACTCTGTCACCTTCAGTAAAGTGCTATGGCATCACAGCTCACAGCAACCTCCAACTCTTGGGCTTAAGCGATTCTCTTGCCCCAGCCTTCCAAGTAGCTAGAACTATAGGCACCTGTCACAACGCCCAGCTTTTATTTATTTATTTATTTTTTGGTTGTTGCAGTTGTCATTGCTGTTTTAGCTGGTCAGGGCTGGGTTCAAACCTGCCACCCTCGGTATATGGGGCTGGCACCCTACCCACTGAGCCACAGACGCCACCTTGTGTGTTTTTTAATTCATTTAACTAACCTATGTCTTTTGAAAAGAACATTCAGTCTGTTAATGTTAATTGATGGTATTAATATGTGAGATGTTGTTCTTTTCATCCTGTTAAGTAGTACCTTATTGCTTTAATTCTTCTATTGTTTTATAAGAATCCTCAGTGTTGGGGGTTTCATTAGGTGATTTTACACCTACTATCTGTTGTACGGATTTGTGTATAATGCTGTTCTGAATATTTCATGCAGGGCAGGTCTGGTCATGGCAAATTCCTCAGTATTTGCTTGTCTAAAAAAAAAACTTAATTTCTCTGTCAATTACAAAACTTAGTTTTTCAGAGTACAAAATTCTAAGCTGGCAGTTTTTCCCCTGAAGTCCCTTCTGGCTTGTAAGGTTTCTGCTAAGATGTCTACAGTTAATTAGTAGTTTATTTGATGCTTTCATAGTGCCACTTGAAGAATTTACTTCTTCATTTTCACTTAGGCTAAGTTGGTTACTACGTGCCTTAGTTATGACTTATTTGCTATCAACCTTCCTGGTGTTCAATGTCCATCTTATGTCTATATTTTTGAACTTCTGGCAATACCAGGGAAATTCTCCTTAATAATTTTCTCATAAAGGTTTTTCATGCTTTCAGCTTTCTTCTTCTCCCTGAGGAATACATATTATTCAAATATTAGTTCACTTCCCATAGCCCCTCTTTCTTAGTGATTTCTTGTACTTTTTAATACTCTTCTCTGTCTGTTTGAATGACTAAGTTATCTTGAGAACCTTGTCATCAAGCTCTGAGATATTTTTCTTCTCCTTGGTTTAGCCTATTATTAAAGCATCCTGCTATGTTTTAAAATTCCATAAATGACTCTTTCATTTCTTTAAGTTCTATTATATCAGTGGTTCTCAACTTTCCTAATGCCACAAGCCTTTAATACAGTTCCTGTGGGGTCGCAACTCACAGGTTGAGAACTGCTGTATTATGTCCTCTCTTATGTGCTAGCTTCTAGTGACTTTTTCTTTCTTTTTTCATTGGCTTCCTGAAATTTTTTTTGGCTTCTTTTTGTTGGTTTTCAACTTTCTCTTCAATTCCATTCATCTTATTTACCATCTATATTCTGAATTCCATTTCTGTCATTTTGACAATTTCCTTGCCAAAACTGTGGAATCTACTGTAGCTCCATTATGTTCCCCGGAGTTATCAAACTATTTTTTTTTCATGTTTCCAGAGTCTTTTGTTGGTTTCTTCTCATCCAGCTGCTCTTCTTTTAGCTCTAGGTTAAAAAGATTGTAGCGTTCTACAATCTTTCTGTTCTCCTTTCGCAGACTTTTTTGAACCAAGTCCATAAGTGATGGACTTAAGTGATGGCTGCTCAGGGCTGGGGGGTCCTGAGTGAAGTGTTGTTGGACCTCAGGGATGTTCTGACAGCCCAGTGGTAGTGGTAGGGACTTAGTGATGGGTCTTTGGATATGAGCACAACTCTACAGTCTCAGGGGTAGAGTTGTAGACCCAATGGGGGCCCTGGATCTACACGGAAAGAGGATTCAGGCACAGCAAGAGCTTCAGAATTGGGTCTGTGGATTTCAGAGGCAGAGCTACCCCTATGGAGGGCTATTCCATCAATATTGGGACTGCTGATACCCAGTCACATGCAGGGGGTTATCTCAGTGTCCCAGGGTCCTCTTAGGCTGCTGGTTGGCCAAGGTTCTGCACTATATGCCTAGGACCGACTGAGGTAGTCACCACTGGCTTCCCAAGTGGTGCCTATGGCATCTGGGGCTCTTCCTCTGTTCAGCTCCCACACTAGGGAGGAGGCGTGCTTGGCTTGTAGTCACAGGACACAAAATGAGGGAACATCAGTTCCTTCACCTGCCCCAGTGAGGGTGAAACAAAAGCTAATGCTGGAAGACTGGGTCCCAGGTGGACCTGGATCTGTGTGCCAGAGTGATCAGGATGGCATTCACTGTAGAAACCTGGAATTGACAGGCACCAGATCTCTGTCACACCTGCTCTTCAGTGTAATGTCTCTGCACAGACTCTGAGCAGCTCGTGATTAGCCCAGAGGTCTGCAGTAATTTGTTGGCTACCAAGAGGGAAATACCACACAGATTGAGCTGCCTGTAACTTTTCTCTCCTAAAAAGTAGTGTCCCCTCAGGTTGCTTCTATCCTGCTGTTTTCACCTCTTCCCAGCAGTGAATTGCATTAGGACCCCCACCTTAATTTCCAAGATAGTAGAAGATAAGAATTAGCCATGCCCTGATTGAATGAGTTGGTTGATGCTGTAAAGAGCTATAGAGTTGGGAGGGGGATCGGTGGGATCACACCTGTGGTGCATATTACAGGGGTATTTGCGAAACTTGGTAAATGTAGAATGTAAATGTTTTGGCACAGTAACTGAGATAACGCCGGAAAGGCTATGTTAACCACTGTGATAAAAATGTGTCAAATGGTTTATGAAGCGAGTGTATGATGCCCCATGATCATATCAATGTATACAGTTATGATTTAATAAAATATATATATATATATAAAATAAAAAAAAAGAGCTATAGAGTTGTTCTCCCTATCAGTCGTTGATGCTTACAGGAAAGAGCCAACTTCAGGATGTTCTTTTGTGCTGATGATAGCTGTAGTCCCTCAGGTGAAACACTTGAATGCCCGAAGATCTGGGAAGGGCCCTGTAACTCCCAGGAGTTTGCTTAATCTCTACCACAGCACAGAGGGCTGGCTGAAGGAGTGAGTCTGGGCATAGGTGGGTTGGGTGAGCCTGGAAGACTTTGCAAAACTTTGGCAGGGCTCAAAGGTTATTTGCTCAGCCACAAGGGGAGCCACATGGAGGGTTAAGGCAGGGTCTCCAAACCAGGATGCTTGCCTCTTTTGCATTACCCCTGCCTTCCTAAGTCTGGTTGCAAACAGGTACCTGAATGTACCCCAACCCAGCTGCTATGGCACCATGGGCTGGGATCCTACCTGCTGGGGAAGCTTCCCTAATCTAACAGTGCAGCTTTGAGCCTCAGCAGGACTCCAAGGTTGTTTTCCTGGCTACTAGTAAAGCCATTGGAAAGAGGGTCAAGGCAGCCTCTCCAAACTAGGAAGGCTGCTCATGAGGAAGGGGGCTCAATTACCCAACTGGCTGTCAGGAGTGAGCTCCATCCCTCTTGTATTGCCCCTGCCCTCCAGTGTCTGTTTGCAAATGAGAATGCATCACATGAGGTTGCTATGGTGCTGTGGGTTGGAATCTTCCCCGCCAGAGGACTCACCCTAGTCCCAGTAGTACAGCTTTTCTATGGAGGGGATGGCATTCCCCCCATCACCAAGTCTCAGAACCCCCTCCCCCCCACCATATTCTTCTGTCAGTTCCACCAATGTGGCTCCCTCGACTCCCTGCTGTGTCCCTTAGAACTCCCTCCAGTCATGGAGGAATAGGATCTGGCTTGCACGTCTGACCCACTGGCATGTATTTCTGGGAAATGCTAGTGGGCAGGGAGATCCCATGGGGATTAGGCACGCCAGGTCCTCAAAGGGAAAGGTATGGACCCAACTCTCTGTGGAAACCTCAGAATTGAGGATATACTAGCTGGGGAGAGGTAGCCACTCACCAAATTCTTGGCTCAAATTGCTCTCCTGGTGGCAGTGGGCAGGGGAGGATAAGAGTCTGAATGGAAGAAAACTGGCCATCCAGCCTCTCAGGTCACTCTCCTTGGAGGAAAATACTTCACATATATCCAAGCTCTGGAATTATCCAACTTCCCCCGACCCACAGTTCCATGGTTGCTACAGTGCTTGGGCTTATGAGGCTGGAAAAGCTTCCAAATTACTTGGAACCCAAGTTACTTGGTAGCCAAGTTACTTGGAAGCTAATTTCCTGATCACTGAAGGAGTGTTGTAACGAAAAAGGGATTCCCCATTTACTTCTTCACTGAGATCTGAGCCTCTCTGGGTTTGATCCTTGCTGATGTTTTTCTTTTTCCCCTTCTTTCTCTGCTTTGCAATTTTCCTCTATGAGGTCCCCAACAGGCTCCGGTGCTTATTTCTCTGACCTACACCTGAGTTGTGGTCTTTCTCCCCTCTTTATCTGAAACCCTTCCTTCCTTCCACAACAGTCCAGTAAGTGATGTCTCTAATCAGACATCTTGCCCTGATGGTCGCATTTTCTTATGTTGTCTTTATTTAATGAGCAGAAATTCCACATTACTCCTTTTAACCTATATTTTACTTTCTGAGGTATCTCAAGTCATATTTGATATTGGTATCCTTCATTCAGAGGAGCCAAAATGCCTTTTGGAAAGTATAGTTTAGATGAATCTTAAACAATTATCATAATATCTCTGTACAAAACTTAAATTTATCCTGCAACAATTTAATTGAACAAATACTAGATCTGGACCAGTGGACAGTGAACCAGATGGAAATAGTTCATGATCTTTCCACTGTACTAAAATTCAAAGTAATTCTTGAAAACATAGGTCAGATTGTAAGTTAAATGGTACCAATTTCTGGAGGAAGGACAAATCATGAATTTAGGTCTGAATCACTATGGGAATGTTTTCATAAAGAACATTTATGGTGTCATTAAAATAGTAATTTGTCAAAGTGTAAAACTCACTATGTGGCTGCTCATGCAAAGTTTTCTGGAGGAACATGATTGAAGTACCTGGTTGTCAAATGGTGAGGTGTGCCTCAGTCTACCACTGTGTATTTCTAATCATTCAAAGGATTTTCTACAATGGGCTAAAAATATTTTCCTGATTTTTACCAAATGCATTGTGTTAAGGACTTACCTCCTTAGATTAAGCTAGAAGCATTTCCATGTGATCATAGCAGAGAGCAATGGGCAGAGCACTCCTGGTCTTATAAAGGCTTCTTAAGAGAACTTTAACAATGTCTAAAAGAATAAGAACATGCCTACTCTTCATTTCTCTGCCTCTGCCTTGAAACTTTCCAACTGTTTTCCAAAGTTTCTCAAGGTGTAAGGGTCAGATTCTTAGGACATCATTTGGTGTTGATGGTAGGACAATAGCTTATCACAAAGAGCACCCTGAGCATGTTCTCCTAGCGTGACATTGTCTATACTATGGCATCATCTGCATCTTTACTGCCTGCACAGCCCTGGCTTAGGACTGTGAGAGCTAAGGGGAGTTAGAAAGCACATATCCCCGGCTAAGCAAAGCACCTTCCTTTTTCTGGACTCCTTCCATGCACTGCACTTGCAGCCCACAGACTTGCTGATATTCCCATCTGTTCAGGGCAGCAGTGGCATAGGGCATCATTTCTTCTTTCGTTTTGTGATTTTATAAACTAGTAACAGTTTTGTACTGCTGGAGGCTATTCAGGAATGATCACTGATGTGTCTTAAACGCTTCTTCTGCCTCTGTCCTAAGAGTTCTTCTAATAGAAGTTATATATTCTATATTATATATATATGACAGTATGCAGAGGGTAGGTCTGGCCTGTGACTCAAGGTTTTCTAATCAATGACTAAAAAAAAGTTTCCTTCTTTGGGCTTTTATAACATTTTCTTTTCTTCCTATCTCCTGTAGGAACGGAAGTTCGTAGGTGGCTCTGGACAAGTGAGTGAACGGATAATGGACCTCCTCGGGGACCGAGTAAAGCTGAAATGTCCTGTCACCTATGTTGACCAGTCAAGTGACCATGTCATTGTAGGGACATTGAATCATGAACTTTATGAGGTAATTCAATTCAGTCAAAAGGAGCATACAATAAACAGGCATTATGTCTTTTGCAGTTTCCAAACAGATATAATCTAAGCAGTGGTATAATTAATGCTGACGTATTTCTTCCTCACTCTTTAAAATCACCAGCCTTCATTGACCTACCTTGTTCTTATTATTTCACAGTTGCCTCACTTTGTGTATTCTTACTGCTTAGTATTATTTTAAAATGATTAAGATGATTTTTTACACTCTCTGCAAAGACTGTAGCTCAGGTTTGAGGTGATATCTTGCTTGTGTTGTTTTAGTGCAGATACGTAATTACTGCCATCCCTCCAGCCTTGACTGCCAAGATTCACTTTAGACCAGAGCTTCCATCGGAGAGAAACCAGTTAATTCAGCGACTTCCAATGGGGGCTGTCATTAAATGCATGATGTATTACAAGGAGGCCTTCTGGAAGAAAAAGGGTAAGCTGCTCTTATTCATGTTTAAACTATATTATGTAAAGGAACCATACTCTTACAAATACTGACCAGGAGACGCTGAACATAAAAAGTGTTTGCAGGCTCAGCACCTGTAGCTCAGCGGCAAGGGTGCCAGCCACATACATGGAGCTGGTGGGTTCAAATCCAGCCCAGGCATGCCAAACAACAATGACAACTACAATAAAAAAAAAAAAATAGCCGGGGTATGTGGCTCCAACTGAAGGCGTGCAGGGCCGGAGACGCCGTAGACTCGCAACCCGGAGCAGCTCAGAGCTGGTGAATAATAGCTCTTCAAGTCTGCAATAAAAAATGGCCTCCAATAAAACTACATTGCAAAAAATGGGAAAGAAGCAGAATGGAAAGAGTAAAAAGGTTGAAGAGACAGAGCCTGAAGAATTTGTGGTGGAAAAAGTTCTAGATTGACGAATAGTAAATGGGAAGGTGGAGTATTTCCTGAAGTGGAAGGGATTTACAGATGCTGATAATACTTGGGAACCTGAAGAAAATTTAGATTGTCCAGAGTTAATTGAAGCATTTCTTAATTCTCAAAAAGCTGGTAAAGAAAAAGATGGTACATAAAGAAAATCTTTATCTGACAGTGAATCGGATGATAGCACATCAAAGAAGAAAAGAGATGCTGCTGAAACCAAGAGGCTTTGCCAGAGGTCTTGATCCTGAAAGAATAATTGGTGCCACAGAGAGCAGTGGAGAATTAATGTTTCTTATGAAGTGGAAACATTCAGATGAGGCAGATTTGGTGTTGGCAAAAGAGGCAAACATGAAGTGTCCTCAAATTGTTATTGCTTTTTATGAAGAGAGACTAACTTGGCATTCTTGTCCAGAAGATGAAGCTCAATAATTGTTTGCATTGCTTTTTATATATACTTAAATATATATAAAATCTGGGTCTTGGGCGGCGCCTGTGGCTCAGTGAGCAGGGCACCGGCCCCATATACCGAGGGTGGCGGTTTCAAACCCAGCCCCGGCCAAACTGCAACAAAAAAATAGCCGGGCGTTGTGGCGGGCGCCTGTAGTCCCAGCTACTCGGGAGGCTGAGGCAGGAGAATCGCCTAAGCCCAGGAGTTGGAGCTTGCTGTGAGCTGTGTGACGCCATGGCACTCAACCGAGGGCAATAAAGTGAAACTCTGTCTCTACAAAAAAAAAAAAATCTGGGTCTTGAGATTGAGAAGAAATAACTACATTCTAATAAATCAAGTTTGATATGTTCATTTTGAAAGTAGTACTAGGAGAGTCGTTGGGGGGGGCTTGCATCAATAGCACTGGTTACTTTGAACAAATAAAAGCTTTCTCTTGTTGCTTCCTTTATCAGAAAAAAAACACTTGATACCCTGGTATATTATTTCCTCTGCATTAGAAAACAGTTTTTCTAAATACTAAGGGAAATTTCCATAGCCATTATTCAGTAAGAACTTGTGTTTAACTCTTTGCCAAAGTTTATTCTGGGGTTGTTGTTTTTTTTTTAATTTGTTTCTGTATGTGTATATGTGACATTCATATGTACATGATTTCTTTGTTTTTAAACATTCACCAAAACAAAAGTCACAGGTAAGCCCAGGTGTCTGCAATACCATCATTCTGAGCAACGTAATAATAGAAAATTTTCCTGAAGCCATAATGTTTCAAATTAAATAGTTGATTCTTAATTCAACAATTTAAATGGATAATTTAAAAGCAGCCATGTCAGAATCTGTATGTATAGTCATATAAATGCAAAATTGTGTTTACAAAATTTCTAAAAGGAAAAGCTTTATCATAACCAATAACCTACCCACTCGCATGAGGAAACTAGACAAATCCTGGTGTGTTCTAATGGGTAAACAAATAAGACTTAGTTAAATGGTCATTAAAGATTCTTGTAGTAATCCATTCCTAGGCTTGGCTTACAGAAACCTAATCAGATGGTTAAGCCATTTTGGCAGTTGCATACCTTTTTACATAAATGTCTGAACAAACTTTGTAATCTAAAACTATTGACGTGCATGTTTTTTCCTTACCGCAACTCATTCCTTACATGTAGACTCAAACTTTTCAGTATTTGGGTTACTGGTTGAGCAGAAGCCATAAAAAAAGTCATAATAATCAGAATGTTATCTAATTGTATATTGTTTACTTTTATTGTAAATAATAGTGAACAGTGGTCAATAAATAGTTTTATATTCAAAATAAAAAAAAATAGCCGGGCGTTGTGGTGGGTACCTGTAGTTCCAGCTACTTGGGAGGCTGAGGCAAGAGAATCACTTAAGCCCAAGAGTTTGAGGTTCCTATGAGCTGTGACATCACAGCACTCTACTGAGGGCAACAAAGTGAGACTCTGTCTCAAGGCGGGAAAGGGGGGTCAGGGAGAAAGTCTTTTCAAATTGGCAGAGAAGAGATAAAAAATCTTGGTATGTTAAATTTCTCATAGCCCTTGGCAACACAAAATGACACCAAGAGCACTTTTTAGCAATGGGAGGGAAGAAAGAGATCACATCAATCACATAGCCACCATTGTGCTGGCTCCTAGCATTTGTTCTGCTGTTTCCTGTTAATGAACAGAGTAAGGCCAGGGGGAACCGGAGAAAAAGTGCAGTGTTGAAGTCATGCATTTGTGTACTTCACTTGCTTACTAGCATCAGTCTATAAGCTTAAAATGGTGACAGTAGGGTGATACCTGTGGCTCAGTGAGTAGGGTGCCAGCCCATATACCAAGGGTGGCAGGTTTGAACCCGGCCCCAGCCAAACTGCAACAAAGAAATAGCCGGGTGTTGTGGTGGGCGCCTGTAGTCCCAGTTACTCGGGAGGCTGAGGCAAGTGAATCACCTAAGTCCAAGAGCTGGAGGTTCCTGTGAGCTGTGACACCATGGCACTCTACAAAGGGCGACAAAGTAAAACTCTACCTCTTAAAAAAAAAATGGGGACAATAAAACCAATTGTCAGGTAGTTATGAGGATCAGTGAGGCAAGTATGGGACTTAGAAGGCTACCCAAAGATGGTGACTACTATTGATTAAGCCTCCTGCTTATACTCACAGGGTTCCCTCCTGCAATTTCTTCCATGGATTGGTAGGGCTGATTGATTCCCTTTAGTACACTCCCTCTTTCCCCATGTATCCAGAATCCAGGGACATCTTTCCATTTTTGCCCTTCCTTGGTCAGCCCTAAGCTCTTTACATAAAGGGGAAAGAAATAGGTCATATCTTGTATAGTTACTGTGTATTTTTAACTGGAAATAGTTTGTAGGGTTGAGGGCAAAGACCAAGAATTTAAGATTTGCTTTCCTCTTAGCAAAATAGTTTATATATATTTTATGTATGTGTGTGTCTCTGATGAAGTGACTGATGAAAATCAATTTCCTGTTGATTTTCTCCTGGTTAAGACTACTGTGGCTGCATGATCATTGAAGATGAAGAAGCCCCAATTTCAATAACCTTGGATGACACCAAGCCAGATGGTTCGCTGCCCGCCATCATGGGGTAAGATTAAGCTGGCCATTCTGCGTTTTCTGAGTTGTGTTGGATGCTGGCAAAGTATATTGCTTTGGAATTGAGCTATGATGAATACCCATACAAAACTATATGATGTTTCCATATATTAAAAATTATAGTAATGTTTTATGTAGCATAAGAACACAGGGAAACTTTATTAAAATTGACATTATTTTTGAACTTATGCTCATGTATGCTTTTCTCTCATAAAGCTTACATGTTGAGGACCAAGTGAAAAAAAACAAGGCAGCTAGACAGGTGGTGTCATAGCGAGCCTTACCTAAAAGCAGGATGTTCACAACTATCCTGGAATGAGAACTAACTGCTTTATCCTGTAAAACTTTCCAAATTCAGGGTTTGTGGGCTTACCCCTTTTCTCCATTCCAGACATCTACTATGTAGCAAAAGTCAGTTGTTACCCTAAGATACAAGATAGCTGACCCATTAGGAGATGTAGTTCAGAGTCTAAGCCAGGCCTCTACTGCAGTGATTTTCAACCCATGTGCCATGCGGCACACTGGTGTGCTGTGCAAGGATCTTAGGTGTGCCACAAAAATTTTTAGAGATCATTAACTAAATTATTTTCAAAAGAAGTTCAAAGCACAGTAAGTAAATTCCTTTTAGTCTTGTTTTTTTTGGATCCACATAATTTAAGTGTGCTGCCGAAGTTTAACTACAGGTTCAAGTGTGCCATGAGATAGAAGAGGTTGAAAAATACTGCTTTAGGCTCGGCGTCTATGGCTCCTGCGGCTAAGGTGCCAGCCACATATACCTGAGCTGGCAGGTTCGAATCCAGCCCAGGTCCCGCCAAACAACAATGACGGCTGCAACCAAAAAATAGCCGGGCGTTGTGGCGGGTGCCTGTAGTCCCAGCTACTTGGGAGGCTGAGGCAAGAGAATTGCTTAAGCCCAGGAGTTGGAGGTTGCTGTGAGCTATGATGCCATAGCACTCTACCTAGGGTGACAGCTTGAGGCTCTGTCTCAAAAAAAAAATACTGCTTTAGTGGATGGCACAGCACATTTTTCTGGTCAATCACTCCACAGTTATCCTTCATCAACAGTGCTTCACTTATTCATGGAAGTGTGTGGATGGTCTGAGCTGTGGTTCTGTCTAGAAAACCCATCCCTGCACACAGTTGTCTTGGCTGTTGGGGACTAGGAGTTCAGGAAAGGAAGTGGGGTCTCTACAAAGGAATCACCAAGGAGTACCCTAGCTCTCATTTGCCTGCCTTTTGGCTTCCATCAAAAGCTACATGAATAAAAAGCTGTTTATTCTATGGCACTGTAACAAAAAGAACACAGCTTTAATAATAGTCAAGTAACTTTTAGAGACCAGTGGTTTCCTCTTTACCTCTGGGAAATGCACACCTCCTGCTTGAAGAGAGAAGCAAAACACATGCACATCATGTCTGGAAGGAAAATTACAAAGATAAAAGGAGCAAATCCGTGTCCCAGGGGACTTAGAAAGGAGGCTGTGGTTTCTTCTAGAAAGCAGGTCCTGGGTTACTAAACCATTTCTCTGGTTGTAAAATATAAGAAATAGCACCAGCTTCCCTGAGAAGGGTATATTCTTACCACATAATAACCATTGGAACAATACATCTTTATCCCTAACCCCAGCGGGCAAGAAAGGATACAGATTGTCATGGCAGTTTGACATCACTTTCTTTCTATATGCCAGAGAAAATCAAAAGGCTGGGGTACAGGCTTCAGGAGACTGTCAGCTAAGATCAATCCAACTATGGATGGAGAAACACTGATATTCTTCTTGCCCTAGGAGTTAGATACAGTGATATCTGACCTTCTGGGCTTTGTTTGGCAGGGTACTTCCGGATGTTAATGGGGTTAAACTGCCTTACTTAGGCAGTTTCTAGCAAGAGATATTCTAATCTGTTTTATCTGGACGATGGCCTCCCCACTGCTCTTTGTTTTTGGCTATGGCCACAAAAGCCTGGAGTGGTGATTGCCTAGCCTAGCACTGTGTTTGTAACAACCAGCTTTTTTGGGAAACTAGAAAGGACCTTGTACTTTAGAAATATGAATGTCCCAAACACAAAACAAACATGTTTAATTTCCTTGATAAAACACCAAAGAAAGTTAAAGGATATTTGTCTATCGTTAAGATTAGATGAAAGATATTATTTCATTTATGATTTGAGATTTAACATAAATAGCCAACACTAACTTCCCATTGGGAAAGGAACTATAAAAAGCACGCAAGATGAATTGATTAAAGAGGTTTTCAGATAAATCATTTAATCTTTTAACAGACATTAAGGACTTTAGAAAAGTATGGCATAAGTCTAAACTTACTGATTCTTGTAAAACCCTAAAATTTAATTAAAATCATTAATAGTCATAAGTTAAGGTGCTAAATAAATCATGCAAAAATTATGACTTTACCCCATAAAATTCAATAGTTCGAATTTCTTAAATAATCCATAGCTTCCTCTGAAATACAGTTCTCTTTATTAACACATTTTGTATCTTTACTTCTCAGAACAATCTCTAATAATAGCCCTATGGGAATTGCCAAATTTGAGGAACACTTTAATTTGGCGGTTGGAGAGAGAAGGAAACATCTGTTTTCAGCTCTGATGTACTTGTCTTTTTGGTCTTGAATGAGAGAAGTACAGTTTTATATTTTTTAATGGAGAAATAATTTCATTGTCCTTTAGCTCATTTGGATTTTTGAAAGTTTTCTAATAATAGTTTAACTAAGGACTTCCATGTCACAATTCAATTCTTTAAAATATATATAAAATTAGTAATAAATAGTATAATAAATAGAATCTGATTAGAGGGAAGCAGACAAGTTATAACCGTGTTTTATTGAGTTACTTTATTTAGGGACTGTGTTAGGTCAATTTCCAGGGAAGCTGACTGGGAGATGGAGATTTGGGTACAGGAGGTTTATGGGGAAATACTCTGGGCATTACTATCTATAAGGGAAGGGAAGGAATCAGGATCAGGCAGAGGGAGAAGGTGGGTACCAATGTTATCCCAAAAAAGGTTTCAGCCATCCCCTGGGAAGCTATGGAGCTGGGATGAGCCTTCAAAGTTGCCCTGAACTGAGACAAGGCCTTTCTCTGTTGCCTAGTGCAATTGCTGGGGAAGGTCAGCTATTAACTAGAGGTACCAAGTGCATGGTTTCTTTTTTTTTTTTTTATTGTTGGGGATTCATTGAGGGTACAATAAGCCAGGTTACACTGATTGCAATTGTTAGGTAAAGTCCCTCTTGCAATCATGTCTTGCCCCTATAAAATGTGACACACACCAAGCCCCACCCCTCTCCCTCCGTCCCTCTTTCTGCTTCCCCCGCCCATAACCTTAATTGTCATTAATTCTCCTCATATCAAAATTGAGTACATAGGATTCATGCTTCTCCATTCTTGTGATGCTTTACTAAGAATAATGTCTTCCACGTCCATCCAGGTTAATACGAAGGATGTAAAGTCTCCATTTTTTTTTAATGGCTGAATAGTATTCCGTGGTATACATATACCACAGCTTGTTAATATATTCCTGGGTTGCTAGGCATTTAGGCTGTTTCCACATTTTGGCGATTGTAAATTGAGCTGCAATAAACAGTCTAGTACAAGTGTCCTTATGATAAAAGGATTTTTTTCCTTCTGGGTAGATGCCCAGTAATGGGATTGCAGGATCAAATGGGAGGTCTAGCTTGAGTGCTTTGAGGTTTCTCCATACTTCCTTCCAGAAAGGTTGTACTAGTTTGCAGTCCCCCCAGCAGTGTAAAAGTGTTCCCTTCTCTCCACATCCATGCCAGCATCTGCAGTTTTGAGATTTTGTGATGTGGGCCATTCTCACTGGGGTTAGATGATATCTCAGGGTTGTTTTGATTTGCATTTCTCTAATATATAGAGATGATGAACATTTTTTCATGAGTTTGTTAGCCCTTCGTCTGTCATCTTTAGAGAAAGTTCTATTCATGTCTCTTGCCCATTGGTATATGGGATTGTTGGCTTTTTTCATGTGGATTAATTTGAGTTCTCTATAGATCCTAGTTATCAAGCTTTTGTCTGATTGAAAATATGCAAATATCCTTTCCCATTGTGTAGGTTGTCTCTTTGCTTTGGTTGTTGTCTCCTTAGCTGTACAGAAGCTTTTCAGTTTAATGAAGTCCCATTTGTTTATTTTTGTTGTCGTTGCAATTGCCATGGCAGTCTTCTTCATGAAGTCTTTCCCCAGGCCAATATCTTCCAGTGTTTTTCCTATGCTTTCTTTGAGGATTTTTATTGTTTCATGCCTCAAATTTAAGTCCTTTATCCATCTTGAATCAATTTTTGTGAATGGGGAAAGGTGTGGGTCCAGTTTCAGTCTTTTACATGTAGACATCCAGTTCTCCCAACACCACTTATTGAATAGGGAGTCTTTCCCCCAAGGTATGTTCTTGTTTGGTTTATTGAAGATTAGGTGGTTGTAAGATGTTAGTTTCATTTCTTAGTTTTCAATTCGATTCCAAGTGTCTATGTCTCTGTTTTTATGACAGTACCATGCTGTCCTGAGCACTATGGCTTTGTAGTTACAGACTAAAATCTGGTATGCTGATGCCCCCAGCTTTATTTTTGTTACAAAGAACTGCCTTAGCTATACGGGGTTTTTTCCGGTTCCATACAAAACTCAGAATCATTTTTTCCAAATCTTGAAAGTACGATGTTGGTATTTTGATAGGAATGGCATTGAATAGGTAGATTGCTTTGGGAAGTATAGACATTTTAACAATGTTGATTCTTCCCATCCATGAGCATGGTATGTTCTTCCATTTGTTAATATCCTCTGCTATTTCCTTTCTGAGGATTTCATAGTTTTCTTTATAGAGGTCCTTCACCTCCTTCGTTAGGTATATTCCTAGGTATTTCATTTTCTTTGAAACTATGGGGAAGGGAGTTGTGTCCTTAATTAGCTTCTCATCTTGACTGTTATTGGTGTATACAAAGGCTACTGACTTGTGGACATTGATTTTATATCCTGAAACATTACTGTATTTTTTGATGACTTCTAGGAGTCTTGTGGTTGAGTCTTTGGGGTTCTCTAAGTATAAGATCATGTCGTCAGCAAAGAGGGAAAGTTTGACCTCCTCTGCTCCCATTTGGATTCCCTTTATTTCCTTGTCTTGCCTAATTGTATTGGCTAGAACTTCCAGCACTATGTTGAATAGTAAAGGTGACAGAGGACAACCTTGTCTGGTTCCAGTTCTAAGAGGAAAAGCTTTCAGTTTTACTCCATTCAGTAAAATATTGGCTGTGGGTTTGTCATATTTCAATCAGTTTTAGAAATGTGCCACCTATGCCTATACTCTTCAGTGTTCTAATTAGAAAAGGATGCTGGATTTTATCAAATGCTTTTTCTGCATCTATTGAGAGGATCATGTGATCTTTATTTTTGCCTCTGTTAATATGGTGGATAACGTTTATGGACTTGCGTATGTTAAACCAGCCTTGCATCCCTGGGATGAAGCCTACTTGATCACGATGAATGACTTTTTTGATGGTAAGCTGTAATCTATTGGCTAGGATTTTTTTTTTAATTTTTTTATTAAATCATAACTGTATACAATGATATGATTATGGGGCATCATACACTCACTTCATAAACCATTTGACACATTTTTATCACAGTGGTTAACATAGCCTTTCCGGCGTTATCTCAGTTACTGTGCCAAAACATTTACATTCTACATTTACCAAGTTTCGCAAATACCCCTGTAATATGCACCACAGGTGTGATCCCACCGATTCCCCTCCCTCTACCCACCCCCCCCTTTCCCACTTCCCCCTATTGTTAAGTTGTAGCTGTGTTAAAGCTTTCATGTGAGAGTCCCAAATTAGTTTCATAGTAGGGCTGTGTACATTGGGTATTTTTTCTTCCATTCTTGGGATACTTTACTAAGAAGAATATGTTCCAGCTCCATCCATGTAAACATGAAAGAGGTAACGTCTCCATCTTTCTTTAAGGCTGCATAGTATTCCATGGTATACATATACCACAATTTATTAATCCATTCGTGGATCGATGGGCACTTGGGCTTTTTCCATGACTTAGCTATTATGAATTGGGCTGCAATAAACATTCTGGTACAAATATCTTTGTTATGTTGTGATTTTTGGTCTTCTGGGTATATGCCCAGCAGAGGAATTACAGGATTGAATGGCAGATCTATTTTTAGATCTCTGAGTGTTCTCCATATATCTTTCCAAAAGGAATGTATTAATTTGCATTCCCACCAGCAGTGCAGAAGTGTTCCCTTTTCTCCGCATCCACGCCAACATCTCTGGTCTTGAGATTTTGTGATATAGGCTAGTCTCATTGGAGTTAGATGATATCTCAAAGTAGTTTTGATTTGCATTTCTCTGATGATTAAAGATGATGAGCATTTTTTCATATGTCTGAAGGCCGTGCGCCTGTCTTCTTCAGAGAAGTTTCTCTTCAAATCCCTTGCCCAGCCTGCGATGGGATCCCTTGTTTTTTTCTTGCTGATGCGTTTGAGTTCTCTGTGGATTCTGGTTATTAAACCTTTGTCAGAGTTATACCCTGCAAATATCTTCTCCCATTCTGAGGGCTGTCTGCTTGCTCTGCTTACTGTGTTCTTAGCTGTGCAGAAGCTTTTTAGTTTGATCAAGTCCCAGTAGTGTATTTTTGAAGCTGCTTCAATTGCCCGGGGGGTTCTCCTCATGAAATACTCACCCAGACCAATTTCTTCAAGGGTTTTCCCTGCATTCTCCTCTAGTATTTTTATAGTTTCATGTCTTAAGTTTAAATCTTTAATCCAATGAGAGTCTATCTTAGTTAATGGTGAAAGGTGTGGGTCCAATTTCAGTCTTCTGCAGGTTGCCAGCCAGTTCACCCAGCACCATTTGTTAAATAGGGAATCTTTTCCCCACTGAATGTTTTTAATTGGCTTGTCAAAAATCAAATAGCGGTAAGTAGCTGGATTCATCTCTTGGTTCTCTATTGTATTCCAGATATCTACTTCTCTGTTTTTGTGCCAATACCATGCTGTTTTGATCACTATCGATTTGTAGTAAAGTCTGAGGTCTGGTAGTGTGATTCCTCCTGTTTTGTTTTTATTTCTGAGTAATGTCTTGGCTATTCGAGGTTTTTTTCTGATTCCATATAAAACAAAGTAATGTTTTTTCAAGATCTTTAAAATATGACAGTGGAGCTTTAATAGGGAGTGCGTTGAAATTATATATTGTTTTGGGTAGTATGGACATTTTGATAATGTTGATTCTTCCTAGCCATGAGCATGGTCTGTTTTTCCATTTGTTAACATTTTCAGCTATTTCTTTTCTTAGAGTTTCATAGTTCTCTTTATAGAGATCTTTCACGTCTTTTGTTAGGTAAATTCCCAAACATTTCATCTTCTTTGGCACTACTGTGAATGGGATAGAATCCTTAACTGTTTTTTCAATTTGACTGTTGTTGGTGTATATAAAGGCTACCGATTTATGAATGTTGATTTTGTAACCTGAGACGCTGCTGTATTCCTTGATCACTTCTAGGAGTTTTGTAGTAGAGTCCATAGTGTTTTCCAGATACACAATCATATCATCTGCGAAGAGCAAGAGTTTGATCTCTTCTGACCCTATATGGATACCCTTGATCGCCTTTTCTTCCCTAATTGCAGTGGCTAAAACTTCCATTACAATGTTGAAAAGCAATGGAGACAATGGGCAGCCTTGTCTGGTTCCTGATCTGAGTGGAAATGATTCCAATTTAACTCCATTCAATATGATATTGGCTGTGGGTTTGCTGTAGATAGCCTCTATCAGTTTAAGAAAAGTCCCTTCTAGACCAATTTTCTTGAGTGTTCTGATCATGAAGGGATGCTGGATATTATCAAAAGCTTTTTCTGCATCAATTGAGAGAATCATATGGTCTTTGTTTTTTAATTTGTTTATGTGCTGAATTACATTTATAGATTTACGTATATTGAACCAGCCTTGAGACCTTGGGATAAAAACAACTTGGTCATGATGTATAATTTGTTTGATGTGTTGCTGGATTCTGTTTGTTAGGATCTTGTTGAATATTTTTGCATCTATATTCATTAGTGATATTGGTCTATAATTTTCTTTACTTGTTGGGTCTTTTCCTGGTTTGGGGATCAGGGTGATATTTGCTTCATAGAACGTGTTGGGTAGTCTTCCTTCTTTTTCTACATTTTGGAACAGGTTGAGTAATATAGGTACTAATTCCTCTTTAAAGGTTTGGTAGAATTCTGACGTGAAACCATCTGGTCCCGGGCTTTTCTTTTTAGGGAGGTTTTGTATAGTTGATGCTATTTCTGAACTTGATATGGGTCTGTTCAACATTTCCACTTGATTCTGGTTAAGTCTTAGAAGGTGGCATGCTTCCAAGTATCGGTCTATTTCCTTCAGATTTTCATATTTCTGAGAATAAAGTTTCTTGTAATATTCATTAAGGATTTTTTGGATTTCTGATGAGTCTGTGGTTATTTCGTCTTTGTTGTTTCTGATTGATGAGATAAGAGATTTTACTCTTTTTTTCCTGATTAGGTTGGCCAGAGGTTTATCTATTTTATTGACCTTTTCAAAAAACCAGCTTTTTGATTTATTGATCTGTTGTATTATTCTTTTGTTTTCAATTTCATTTAATTCTGCTCTAATTTTGGTTATTTCTTTTCTTCTACTGGGTTTGGGGTTGGCATGTTCTTCCTTTTCCAGTTGCGTGAGATGTCCCATTAAGTTGTTAACTTCCTCTCTTTCCGTTCTCTTGAGGAAGGCTTGCAGTGCTATAAATTTCCCTCTTAGAACTACCTTTGCAGTGTCCCAGAGGTTCTGATAGTTTGTGTCTTCATTGTCATTTTGTTCCAAAAAATTGGTGATTTCTTTCTTAATCTCATCTCCGACCCAGCTATCATTCAGCATAAGGTTATTTAACTTCTATGTTTTTGTATGGGTATGCAGATTCCTGTTGTTACTCAATTCAAGTTTTATTCCATGATGGTCCGAGAAGATGCATGGAATAATTTCTATTCCTTTAAATTTACTGAGGTTAGACTTGTGACCTAAAATGTGATCAATTTTGGAGTAAGTTCCGTGGGCTGATGAGAAGTATGTGTATTCAGTTTTGTTGGGATGAAATGTTCTGTAGATGTCTGCTAAATCTAAATATTGGATGGTTAGGTTTAAATCTAAGATTTCTTTGCTCAGCTTCTTTCTGGAGGATCGATCCAACACTGCCAAGGGAGTGTTGAAATCTCCAACGATTATGGAGCTGGAGGAAATCAAGTTACTCATGTCTGTTAGAGTTTCTCTTATAAATTGAGGTGCATTCTGGTTGGGTGCATAGATATTAATAATTGAGATCTCGTCATATTGAGTATTACCCTTAACAAATATGAAGTGACCATTCTTGTCCTTCCTTACTTTTGATGGTTTAAAGCCTACTGTATCTGCAAATAAAATTGCAACACCTGCTTTTTTCTGATTACCATTTGCCTGAAATATGGATGACCATCCTTTCACCCTGAGTCTGTATTTGTCTTTTAAGTTGAGATGTGACTCTTGTATGCAACAAATATCTGCCTTAAGTTTTTGTATCCAGTCAGCTAACCTATGCCTCTTTAGAGGACAGTTTAAGCCATTCACATTGATGGAGAGTATTGATAAGTCTGGTGGAATTTTGGGTATCGAGTTTTTCAAAGGTCCAGTGGACATTTTTAATCCTTTCGCCAGTGTGGAAGTTGGAGTTTGATCTGAAGTTTCTGAGTGAGTTCACTTTTGTGGTATAGGTTTGGGTTGGTCATTGTGGAGGATAGGTCTGAGAACATCCTGAAGAGCTGGTTTACTTATGGCAAATTTTTTCAACATATGAATGTCATTGAAGTATTTAATTTCTCCATCATAGATGAAACTCAGTTTAGCTGGATACAAGATCCTGGGTTGAAAGTTTTTTTGCTTTAGGAGATTAAAAGTTGATGACCAGCCTCTTCTTGCTTGAAAAGTTTCAGCAGAGAGATCTGCAGTTATTCTAATATTCTTACCTTTGTACGTTATAGTTTTCTTTCACCGGGCTGCTTTGAGAATCGTCTCTTTCATGTTAACTTTAGTGAAGCTAATTATGATATGTCTGGGAGATGGCTTATTGGGGTTGAATCGTGCTGGGGTTCTGAAGCTGTCTGCTATCTGAATTTCAGATTCTCTAGGCATGTCTGGAAATTTTTCTTTCATAATTTCATGTAGAAGGGCCTCTGTGCCCTTGGCAGCCACTTCATCATTCTCCGAAATTCCTATAACCCTTATGTTGTTTTTTTTCGAATTATCTGAGAGCTCTCTGAGTGAGTGATCCGTTTTCGCTCTCCATTTCTCTTCCTCTTTGAGAGATTGGGAGCGTTCGAAGACTTTATCTTCAATGTCAGAAATCCTTTCTTCTGCTTGCTCCATTCTGTTACTGAGGGATTCTACTATATTTTTCATATCTTTGAGAGCTGTAAGTTCTTGTTTCAGTGTGTCTAAGTCTTTGGTGGTTTTGTCTTTAAATTCGTTAAATTCTTGAGACAGTTTTTGAATTACTCCTCGAATTGCTAATTCCATTTTATTAATCTTGTCTGCAAACCAAATTCTGAATTCGACTTCTGACATCTCAGCCAGTTGTTTATGAATGGGATCTTCAATCACATCTGCCGTATCTTTTCTTTGGGGGCTTGATCTATTCTGGTTATTCATGTTACCAGAGTTTTTCCGCTGATTCCACCCCATGGTTTACTCCCTTTGGTTTTTCCCCTGGGGTTTTATCGAGGGCCCGTACAGTGTTGTGGCCTGAGAGACTGGGGCCCTGTCTGGTGTGGTGGAGCGAAGTGGTTCTGTCTTGTTTTCAGCTGGTTTCTGTTCGATCCTATTGCAACTTCTACTCTGGCTTGAAGTCTCAGCTGTGTGGAAAAATCAGCAATTAAGTCACCCCGCCTGCCCACCTCTGGCCCCAGTTGGAAAAGGAGAATCAAACCTTCCTACAATCGCACACCCAGGACACCGCCTGAAAAGTCCTCAGTCTATTAGCCCAGTTCAAAAGGTCCAAATCAACTGTCTCAATCGGCACTTGTCTCGGGTGGAAGGGTTCAAGAGGTCTCTGGGAACTGGATCACAGGGGCCTGGTGACTCCTCTGACACAGCTCACCCCAGTGCAGCGTGGAGTCAGGAGGAGCCACCCAGCAAACAGAGCAGTCTGGGAAGGTTGACGTCTCCTTCCCCACTTTGCCCCTCCGTCGGACCCAGTCACTGGTATCTCTGCAGATGGCTAACCCAGTTGCCTGCAGTGAACAGACACTCCAGGGGTTTGCACCTTCCTGAATCGCAAGGAAGTCTGCCAGGCCCCCGCAGACTGCCGCTATCTAGCAGGAGGAGATGGGGCCTGACATCTTTGAGTGTTTGATGCAGGTGATGGGAAGGAGGTGTTCACTCAGGCTTAGCCCCGTCCCTGATGGATGCTGCTAACAGAACAGAAGAGAACAGACAACTTTGTGAGGTTCTGTCTCTGTTCCTGTCGTCGCCTACAGTAGACGGGCTGTTTTGAGTTCAAACGTCTTTGCCGCTGGAGAATTGCGTCTGAACACCTCTCTGGGTCGGCCTCGCCCTGGAGGCTTCCAGGTTTGTGAGCCGTGTCACCGGTGGCCTCCTCTGGTTGCCCAGGGAGACAGGGGGTGTGGCCTCAGAATATCCAGAAGTGAGCGTTCTGCCGTTAAAGAAAAAACGGCTGTTGATCTACCTCCAGGGAACTGCTGCTCTGGTGTGGGCACTCAGGCGACCCTTTTCTCCTCTGTCCTGTGCCCCAGAGTCAGCACTGAGTGGCCGCAGTTTGTGCTGGGTCCACACCCCTTAAGAGATCCCCCAAGAATCAGAACTCTTGGGGGATGGGCCCCCAGACCCTGATTGGGAGTGGGGCGGGGGGAAGCTAGAGTTTCATTCAGTTTCACGCAATACTACGGTCCGGGGAGGGCTCCTGCACTGCACCGCAGGGAAGTGCCGCCAAGGCTTGATTTCCCCTCAGCAGAGTGCCCTCTCCTCGCTCACGTGTCCCAGAATCAGCGCTGACCTGACGCAGCTCAGGCACTGTGCACTCCCCTCGAGAAATCACCCAAGGAGCCGAACTCCTGGGGGATAGGCCCTCAGACCCCGAGTGAGATTAGGGGTTCTCAGCTCTCAGCGGGTAGGCCAGAGTCTTATTCAGTCTTGGGCCCCCTATGCCCGGGGACGGTTGGTGCACTGCACCGTAGGGAAGTGCCGCGAGGCGTTACTCCCCCTTAGCCCGGTGCCCTCTCCTCACTCGGCGCGCCTCAGAGTCAATGCTGACCAGTCGCAACTCGGGGACTGTCCACTCCCCTTGAGAAATCACCCAAGGATCCGAAGTCCTGGGGGACAGGCCTCCAGACCTCAGTGGGCGGGAGGGGAGCGCCGGGGATTCAGGGTTGCCGGCAAAGGATTCCCAAAGTTTTATTCAGCCCTATGTCCGGCAGGAGAACGCCACGGCACCCCAGTGGGGGAGGTAAGTCCAGTTTTTAGAAGGTCTCTCCCGTGGAGTGTAGTGGGAGGGCCTTTAATTTCTGCCCGCTTGTTCAATTGTGCGGCTCTAGAGCCGGTCTCATGGGGGAGGGAGACTCCCGTCCGCTTGGTGGTGGATTTTGTACCTTTTGTTTGCGTCCTTGTGATCACAACTTGCCTCAGCGGTGTTGATGTGCGTTCTTCAGCCTTCTCTCTTGGTGAGGCTCAAGTCCACCAGGATACTTACTAAATTCCTGTCCCTTAACTCTCCTTCTGGACGGGAGCCTTTGTTGAAAGCTGGCTTCAGTCCACCATCTTGTCTCCCTTCTATTGGCTAGGATTTTGTTGAGAAATTTTGCGTCTATATTCATGAGTGAGATTGGTCTGAAATTCTCCTTTTTGGTTGGGTCTTTTCCTGGTTTTGGTATCAGGTTGATGTTTGCTTCATAGAACGTGTTGGGGAAGATTCCTTCTTCCTCAATTTTTTGGAATAATTTCTGCAGTACAGGAGTAAGCTCTTCCTTGAAGGTTTGAAAGAATTCTGGAGTGAAGCCATCTGGACCAGGGCATTTTTTGATTGGAAGATTTTTTATTGTTTCTTTGATCTCAGTGCTTGAAATTGGTCTGTTCAGGAGCTCTATTTCTTCCTGTCTGAGTCTAGGGAGAGGGTGTGATTCCAAATATTGATCCATTTCCTTCACATTTTCAAATTTCTGGGCATAGAGTTTCTGGTAGTATTCAGAGATGATCTCTTGTATCTCTGTGGGATCAGTTGTTATTTCCCCTTTATCATTTCTGATTGAGGTTACTAGAGATTTTACTTTTCTATTCCTCGTTACTCTGGCCAATGTTTTATCTATTTTATTTATTTTTTCAAAAAACCAACTCCTTGTTTCATTAATTTTCTGTATGATTCTTTTGTTTTCAATTTCCTTGATCTCTGATTTGACTTTGGATATTTCTTTTCTTCTACTGAGTTTAGGCTTAGAATGTTCTTCTTTTTCCAATTCCATAAGATCTCTTGTGAGATTGTTGATGCGCTCTCTTTCTGTTTTTCGAATGTAGGCATCTAAAGTGATGAATTTTCCTCTCAGAACTGCTTTTGCAGTATCCCACAGGTTTTTGTAGCTTGTGTCTTCATTGTTGTTATGCTTAAGGAAGTTAATGATTTCCTGTTTTATTTCTTCCTGCACCCATCTGTTATTCAACAGAAGATTGTTTAATTTCCATGCCTTTGGGTGGGGTCGAGCATTTTTGTTAGAGTTGAGTTCCATCTTTAGTGCCTTATGGTCTGAGAAGATAGAAGGTAAAATTTCAATTCTTTTGATTCTGTTGATATTTGTTTTGTGTCCCAGGATATGATCAATTTTGGAGAATGTTCCATGGGGTGATGAGAAGAATGTATATTCTTTATCTTTGGGATGGAGTATTCTATATGCGTCTATCAAGCACAGTTGTTCTAGGGTCTCATTTAAATCTCTTATATCTTTGTTTAATTTCTGTTTAGAGGATCTGTCCAGCTCTGTAAGAGGAGTGTTAAAGTCCCCTGTTATGATGGTATTATCAGATATCATATTGCTCAGACTGAGTAAGGTCTGTTTCAAGAATCTGGGAGCATTTAAATTGGGTGTATAAATATTTAGAATTGAAATGTCTTCTTGTTGTAGTTTTTCCCTTGACCAATATAAAGTGACCATCTTTGTCTTTTTTGACTTTAGTTGCTTTAAATACACATGTATCTGAAAATAAGATTGCAACTCCTCTTTTCTTCTGAATTTCATTTGCCCGAAAAATTGTCTTCCAACCCTTGACTCGGAGCTTTAATTTGTCTTTTGAAGCCAGGTGTGTTTCTTGCAGACAGCAAATGGCTAGCTTGTGTTTTTTAATCCAGTCAGCCAATCTATGTCTCTTCAGTGGGGAATTCAAGCCATTAACATTTATTGAGATAATTGATAAGTGTGGTAGTATTCTATTCGTCTTATTTGGTGAGAGTCCATTCCTTAGTTTTATCTTTTGCATCAGTGTGGAGGTTAGGTTCTATCCTTTAATTTCTGAGTTCTTACATTGCTGCTGATCCATTGTGGTGGTCAGTGTGCAGAACAGGTTGAAGTATTTCCTGTAGAGCTGGTCTTGTTGTGGCAAATTTCCTCAATGTTTGTATATCCGTAAATGATTTGATTTCTCCGTCAATTTTTAAGCTTAGCTTAGCAGGGTACAGAATCTGGGCTCGAAATTGTTCTGTTTAAGTAGATTAAAGGTAGATGACCATTGTCTTCTTGCTTGGAAAGTTTCATTAGAGAAGTCTGCGGTCACTCTGATGGATTTGCCCCTGTAGGTCAACTAGCGCTTACTCCTGGCAGCTTGCAGAATCTTTTCTTTTGTCTTGACTTTGGACAGGTTCATCACAATGTGTCTTGGAGAAGCTCAGTTAGAGTTGAGGCAACCTGGGGTCCGATATCCCTCTGAAAGCAGTGTGTCAGAATCTTTGGTGATATTTGGGAAATTTTCTTTTATAATATTCTCTAGTATGGCTTCCATTCCTCTGGGGCATTCTTTTTCCCCTTCTGGAATTCCTATAACTCGTATGTTGGAACGCTTCATAAAGTCCCATAATTCCGACAGTGAACGTTCTGCTTTCTCTCTCTTCTTTTCTGCCTCTTTTACTATCTGAGTTATCTCAAAAACTTTGTCTTCTACCTCTGAAATTCTTTCTTCTGCATGGTCTAACCTGTTGCTGATACTTTCCATTGCATCTTTAAGTTCCCTAATTGACTGTTTCAGTTCCTTCAGCTCTGCTATATCCTTTTTATGTTCTTCATATCATTCATCTCTTATTTGATTCTGTTTTTGGATTTCCTTTTGGTTATTTTCCACTTTATTAGCAGTTTCCTTCATTGTTTCCATCATTTCTTTCATTGTTTTCAACATGTGTATTCTAAATTCCCTTTCTGTCATTCCTATCATTTCTTTATAGGTGGAATCCTCTGCAGTAGCTACCTCATGGTCCCTTGGCGGGATTGTTCTGGACTGGTTCTTCATGTTGCCTGGAGTTTTCTGCTGATTCTTCATCATGAGTGATTTCTTTTTTCTATTTCCTTTCCCTAATTTTCCTTTCACTTCCTCTTGCTCTTTAAGTTCTCATGCCTGTGGACTAAGGGTTACAGGACCAGAAGTGTGAGAAGGTTGAAGAGCAAAAAAGGGATGAAAGAAAGGAGGACCGAGTGATAAGAAAAAAAAAAAGAAAACTAGAGAAAGGAGAGAGGGTGGGTGAAAGGAATATTGACAAAAAGAAGAGAGGCACAGAAAGAGGGAGACAGAGCAATATAGATGTACAGTAGGGTACTTTGACACAACCTTAAAAAAAACCACCTTCTGGGGGTGCCCAGTTGGGTGGTTCCCTTGAGGTCAGCAGCTCTTTGCTAACCTGATCAGACACAGTACCCCACCTCTACCAAGTAGAGAGGAAAGGCAAAAATGGTATAAATCAATCCAAAACAAGCAAACAGAAAACTTTACGGGATAAAATTGGGTGGAAAACCAAATAATAGTGGTAGAAACACTAGCAAAAATGAAGTTCTAATTATTGAAAAAGGCAGCAATGGGAAATTATAATTGAACTAGAAAAATTGAGAAAGAAAAAGGATCTGTATGGAAAAGGTTGAACTTAAAAAACAAAACAGCATCAACAACATCAAAATAAACAAAAAAAACAACCAAACCAAAAAAAAAAAAAAAAACCACAACCAAAAACAAAGCAGTATGTATATGTTATTGAATTTTGTCTGGGCAACACGTGGTCTTCTGGGGTATCAGATGTTAATCACAGTTCTGATACGACTGGAGGCTGCTGATTTCTCAAACCCCAGCAGGTAGACACCCTAAATCTCTCTTCAGCCCACTTAAAAGGCACTTTGAACTTGTTCACTTGCTGAGTAGAAGCTTTCCCAGGATAATGCTTGTCACTGGAATCACTGCTGAAGTGTCTATCCACTTACTCAGTGTGCCAAAACTGGTCTCACTCTGCCCCTGAGGGTTAGGGCTGCAAGGCGGCTCAGACCCCACCCTTAGGCTACTTGGTCGCTGGGTTACCAGCTCCCACCCAATTCTAGCTCTGCCACCCTGAGGGCGGAGCTTGCCAGGGCAGATCGCTCACAATGGCTCCCTGTGACCCAGAGCCAAACACTATTAGCTCCGTCTGGCTCAGCAGCTCAGACTGGGGCCCTAGACAAAGGCCAAAGTTCTCCACACTCCCGCTCAGGCTCTCCCCAAGGCATTTCAACTGAGTGCCAAATCCAAGGACACCAAAACAGTTCATAGGTAAGGCCTTTCTGGTTTGCCGTCTCGCTGCTACTGAACTTACAGTTGCAGACAGGTTTAGATGGATTGAACACACGCGACCACTTGCCGGTTTTCCACTGTTTTAGTCCTCCTCTTGGGGTCCAGAAGTCTCTCACTGACTCCCTGTATCCTCGCAGGGGTGATAATAGGCAGATCCCACCAGTCAGAGATGCCTGTAGTCCTATCTCCCCAGACTCACGGTGCCCAGATGCAGGGAAGCTGTTACTCGGCCACCATCTTGCTCCACCCCCCAAGTGCCTGGTTTCTAAAAGTGGATTTGAAGCCCCACCATGGTGTCCACTACAGACACATACAAAGTCAGACAATTAAGTTTGCGAACTCCTCTTACAAGGAGTGCTACACACCTCATTGATGAATATCACTATGGTCACCTTCAAAGTACTCCCCTTGGGAAGCTATACATTGCCACCAATGCCTTTGAAACTTCTTCTGGAATGGCCGTCAGTGCTGTCATCGTATGAGGTCTGACAGTTAAGTTCACAAACTTGTCATCAATAAAGTGCTTTGAAAAAAAACAAAAATGCTTTGAAGGGTGGAGTGGGCACTGAAGTCAGTACATAGCTTTCCAAGAGAAGTACTTCAAAGATTACCAAAGTAATATTCAGCAGTGAGATATATTTTTCTAGGATGAGTTCATGAACTTAATTGTCCAACTTTGTATTTATTTTTTCCAGCTTTTGTTGAGTATTTGGCAGAAGGCAACAGTAATTATGAAAATAATAATTTAATAGCAGGCTCAGCACCTGTAGCTCAAGCGGCTAGGGCGCCAGCCACATACACCGGAGCTGGCG
Source organism: Nycticebus coucang (assembly GCF_027406575.1). Taxonomy (NCBI): domain Eukaryota; kingdom Metazoa; phylum Chordata; class Mammalia; order Primates; family Lorisidae; genus Nycticebus; species Nycticebus coucang. The sequence goes on from NC_069804.1 coordinate 46,426,932, forward strand.
GGTTTGAATCCAGCCCAGGTCTGCCAAACAACAATGATGATAACTACAACCAAAAAAAAAAAAAAAATAGCCAGGCATTGTGGCAGGCGCCTATAGTCCCACCTACTCGGGAGGCTGAGGCAAGAGAAGCCCAAGAGTTGGAGGTTGCTGTGAGCTGTGACAGCTTGAGACTCTGTCTCAAAATAATAATAATAATAATAATAACTTAATACAGCATTAATTCATCTAAAATTTGACTTCCTACTGTATACCCAAAACTGTGTTAAGAAGGCAACCTATCATTTAAAAGCGCACAGCCTAGCTGGGGTTTCAGACACAGAAGCAGACTGAAGGCAGCATGGCATTTGCGTTAGTAGAGGAGAAAGGTCTAGGAGAGTTCATTAATGCTGAGTAGGTAGAGGTAAGAGTACTTCAGAAAGATAAAGAGCTATAACCTGATCATTTCAACATTTCCATTTTCTCCAGCTTCATCCTTGCCCGTAAAGCTGATCGCCTTGCTAAGCTCCATAAAGAAATAAGGTAAGACTTTATATCTGAAAAACAGATTAAAAGTTAGCTTTATATTGTGTTTTTGCACTGATAATAGGGGACTAGCAATCAGGAAAAATGTTGTATTTCACAAATATTCTTAAAATCCCAACAAATTATCTTTTTTTTTTTTTTTTGTAGAGACAGAGTCTCACATACCACCCTCAGGTAGAGTGCCGTGGCATCACACAGCTCACAGCAACCTCTAACTCTTGGGCTTACGCGATTCTCTTGCCTCAGCCTCCCGAGCAGCTTGGGACTACAGGCGCCCGCCACAACGCCTGGCTATTTTTTGGTTGCAATTTGGCCGGGGCTGGGTTTGAACCCGCCACCCTCGGCATATGGGGCCGGCGCCCTACTCACTGAGCCACAGGCGCCGCCCCAAATTATCTTTTTTATATTTTGTTATAGCTTCCTCAACCCAGCCCTTTTTTCCCATAAGATGGGTGGAGAAAAATATAGAAAACGTTAGCTGTGATAAAAGCTATAAAAACCAAATCCTGGCTCAGAGCCCATAGCACAGTGGTAAGGCCACCGCCCATATACACCAAGGGTGGTGGGTTCGAACCCGGCCTAGGAGAGCTAAACAACAATGGCAACTGCAACGAAAAATAGGCGGGCATTGTGGCAGGCACCTGTCGTCCCAGCTACTTGAGAGGCTGAGACAAGAGAAATGCTTAAGTCTAAGAGGTTGAGATTGCTGTGAGCTGTGACGCCACAGCACTCTACCAAGGATGACATGGTGAGATTCTGTCTCAAAAAAAAAACAAAAACAAATCCTGACCCCCTTGCAAGTCCATCATACCTTTTCTAAGGTTCTCTGACATGGTCTTTCTAAAAAGCAAATTTGTATCTATGTGTTTTAACCTGTAACAACTTGTATGCCACATACATGGAAGTATTCACCACTGATTATCTGAGACACAGTTCTGACATTCTGTTCTTCCAAAAGCTTCCTAATATAAAAGTTACTTTAGGACAGTAGCTTTTTTATCTTTTTCCCTTTCTCTCTTTCTGTCTTATTATATTTGTTTTGTTTTGACTTGGATTCCTTTGTTCTAATAAAATCTTACCTGGAAAAGTAAGCCATTGAACATCAGAGTCATTTGGCTGTTGGGGGATGCCCATGGGAATTTCAGCATTCTCTTCAGGGTGTCCATAAATCCTTTGCTAGCTTTTAAAGAGATCCACTGAAAGCCCTGACTTCAGCATGTTACAATTCATCCATGTAACAAAAAACACTTATACCCACCCCCTAAATGTTTAGAAACAAAAAAATAATCACGAAGAGATCCAATACACACACACACACACACAAATGTAGACCTCCCTCTGAATTTAATTTAAAAATTAAATAGCTAATCCATTAGCATCCCTTGCTTTAGGATTTACTCTGATGATTTTACAAGTCAAGGGAAGATTGTAGAACATGTTCCACGTGTGCACACGGATTTGTTTATTTGAGCAACCATGAGATTTGATGTCTGGAAAAATATTCTAGTGTTTACCTAGTCACTCAGTAGAGGAGGAATTTGAGGTCCAGCAATGGGGAATGATTTTTTTCAAGGCCCCACAGCTAGTGTCTTAGTCTTTTTGTGCTACAGTAACAAAATACCTAAGACTGGATAATTTATAAAGGACAGAAACTTGTTTCTTACAATTCTGGAAGCTGGGAATCCAAGATCAAACTGCGAGCAGATGTAGTGTCTGGTGGGGGGAGGGAGGAGTCTGTTCTATAGATTGTGTTTTCTTATGGTGCCCTCACATGGTAGAAAAGACAGAAAGGGGAAGGACAACAAGGGATGAACTCTGTGTCCTCAAATGGTGGAAGTCAGAAAGGCAAAAAGGATCTAGCTGGCTCCCTCCAGTCCTTTTATAAGGACATTCATTTCTTTAATGAAGCCAGAGCCCCCATGGCTTAATCACTTCTCAAAAGGCCCTACTTCTTCATACCATCACTTTGGGGGTTAAGTTCTCACATATGAGTTTTGGAGGGGGCGGCACATATATTCAAGTCATAGCAGCTAGTTTATGACTGAGTTGAGCACATAACTCCTACTTTTTTTCATTGCACCAAACTAAGCTTGACATTTTCTTTTGGATTTCCTGCTTTCCTTCCTTATTAATAGAAAAATAAATACCAGCCTGGAGATAGACTTTTGGTTATGCTTCTACGTGGTGGCAGAACTTCTCAAAAGTTCTTGCAAGGCAAAACCCTTACTGTATATGTCACTGTTGCCCTGTATAGTGGTTCTAAGAACTAACTACATCAAAATCTCACAAAGTATGAGGACTGTACAGAATGATTCAGTAGATTTTAGGTGGGAGCTGAATATTTGTAGTTTTTAATCAGCATTTTGAGTGACTGTGATGAAAAGATATATTTAGAAACCAGTGGATAAATAAATTCAACTGCAAGAGGAAGTGACTTCTTTTAGCCATCATTTAAAATACATTATATTTTAAGAGCCAAACTAATCAATCAATGTATTGCTCCAACATCCTTGCCTAAGGATATCTTTTCTAAGAATTTTTATTTTTAAAGGGAAGGAAAGATCATTTTTGATGTATTTTTGTAAATGTCCTTGGCTCATCTAGTGATATAAAGTACAGTAAGTAGTGACTTACAACTATCATAACTGTTTTTATCATTCATGAATGAAAACTCAGCTATGGTTGATTGGATTTTAGGTTTCGCTCAGCTTTAATAAAGATTTTATTGTGTATCCTAAAAATAAGAATCATTAAGCTTTTTAGAATAATGATTGTCAACTTTTATATTCTAATTAACACAAAATGTCTGAATTATTGCTTGTAACACACTCGTGAAGTAGACAAGAATCAGTCATCTTTCATAGACTACGAAAGAGGGTACTATACTAGATTAAAGATGAATTTTGATTCAACAAATATTTATGGGTGAAATGAGTAGAGCTGGGCGGCACCTGTGGCTCAAGGAGTAGGGCACCGGCCCCACATACGAGAGGTGGCAGGTTCGAACCCAGCCCCGGCCAAAAAAAAAAAAAAAGAAAGAAATGAGTAGATATGATTTAATAATAAAATAATAATAATTAAAAAAAAGAAATGAGTAGAGCTGCCCCTGCCATTAATTTATTACCTTCCGTAAGGTGCCATGGCCTCACAGCAACCTCCAGCTCTTGGGCTTAGGCGATTCTCTTGTCTCAGCCTCCCTAGTTGCTGGGACTACAGGTACCCACCACCACGCCTGGCTATTTTTTGTTGTTGTTGTCATTGCAGTTTGGCTGGGACTGGGTTTGAACCCACCACACTAGGTATATGGGGCCAGTGCCCTACTGACTGAGCCACAGGCGCCACCCTCCAGACAGTGGTCTTGAAACTGTTCCCATTCTTCCTTTCCTTTATGATTTTTTTTTTTTTAATAGAGACAGAGTCTCACTTTATCACCCTCAGTAGAGTGCCGTGGCGTCACACTGCTCACAGCAACCTCCAACTCCTGGGCTTAGACGATTCTCTTGCCTCAGCCTCCTGAGTAGCTGGGACTACAGGCGCCCACCACAACACCTGGCTTCTTGTTGTTGTTGTTGTTGTTGTTGTTGTTGTTGTTGTTGTTGCAGTTCGGCCAAGGCCGGGCTTGAACCTGCCACCCTCGGTATATGGCACCCTACCCACTGAGCCACAACTTTTATGATTTTTGATGTATAGCATGAACAACAACTTGAAGGAAACCAAACTTTTCCTGACTGTCCTGGAACCTAACTATCTACATCATGTCAGGTGATAATCACCTCAGGAGTAGCAATTGTATCTCAGTTAAAACCTTCTATGGGGGGGGGCCTCCCAAGTAGCTGGGACTACAGGTGCCCACCACAACACCCAACTATTTTTTTTTTTAGAGATGGGGTCTCGCTCTTGCTCATGAGCTCAGGCAATCCACCTGCCTCGGCCTCCCAGAGTGCTAGGATTACAGGCATGAGCCACCATGCCTGGCTAGAACCATTAATTTCTAAAATGGATGATTTAGTAAATTAGAATTTTTTAATTTCAGCAGGAGCAGCTATGAGTTTAAAATGTATCTTATTTCAAGAAAAGTTTAAATACAGCTACTGATTTTCAGACATAAAAATGCTATGTTTTATGCTAGTCTTTTTTTTTTTTTTTTTTTTTTGTAGAGACAAAGTCTCACTTTATGGCCCTCGGTAGAGTGCCATGGCCTCACACAGCTCACAGCAACCTCCAACTCCTGGGCTTAAGCGATTCTCTTGCCTCAGCCTCCTGAGTAGCTGGGACTACAGGCGCCCACCACAACGCCCGGCTATTTTTTGGTTGCAGTTTGGCTGGGGCCAGGTTTGAACCCGCCACCCTCGGTATATGGGGCCAGCGCCTTACCAACTGAGCCACAGGCGCCGCCCTATGCTAGTCTTTTATATAATGAATTTTGAGGGCGACCAAAGACTATGTTTGAAGTACCAACATATGGACATAGCACATAGTACCCTTTGGAGTATTGTGGTTCACAGACCAGTCTATGAAGTGATAGGTCACTAGTCTGATAATAGCCTCCCCCAATATAGCATGTCTTATGTTATGCTTAAAAGATTAAATGGGCTTGGCGTCTATGGCTCAAGCGGCTAAAGCGCCAGCCACATACACCTGAGCTGGCGGGTTCGAATCCAGCCTGGGCCCGCCAAACAACAGTAATGGCTGCAGCCAACAAATAGCTGGGCATTATGGCAGGCACCTGTGGTCCCAGTTACTTGGGAGGCAGAGGCAAGAGAATCACTTGAGCCCAGGAGTTGGAGGTTGCTGTGAGCTATGATGCCACGGCACTCTACCCAGGGCAACAGCTTGAAGCACTGTCTCAAAAAAAAAAAAAAAAAGATTAAATGATTTCTGTATGTTTGGAGATCGATCATTAAAACACAAGTATAGCATAAAGGGCACTCACTATGATTTGCACTGTAGACCTATAAAAGAGATCATTCTAGAATTATGCATATTCCAAAAGAGTGATAGAGAATCAATTCCTCAGACGGACTAAATCTAATTTAATCTTATTTTCCCCATTTTACCTCAAATAGCATTATTTGGTGTTTAAAAAATGTCAAAACAAAGGAGAATTCTGTGGAATCTTCAAATCAAATGACATTATTGAGGCATAGAAAGTTAATTTGAATCCAGAGATTCATGGAACTGTTCATTTTGTGGAATTACAGAAGGCCATTGATTTTAATTTTTTTTATAATAAATCTAGTTCATTGGCAAGAGTCCTGGAACACACTGTATTTATTCTATACCCATCAGTTATTACTCTCTAACATGTTTTTGGCTCTTTTTTTGTAGGAAGAAGAAAATCTGTGAGCTCTATGCCAAAGTACTGGGATCCCAAGAAGCTTTACAAGTAAGAAACCCCCAGCTTTAATCTCTAGCAAGTTCTTCTCTGCTTTCTCTTAAGTGGTAAAGCAAAGCAGATTCTGGTTTCCTGACAATTTTATGAAGAGAGTATAAAGAGATATGCTTAACTTGGAGGAAAAACTTAAGCAACCACAAAAGGCCATTAAAAGCTGGTATCAGGTACATGGAATTTCTGATGCTGAGGCTCCTCAGGCTATTTAAATGTTGACTGGATAACTGGCAGCCAAGTGTGATCAGAGCCTGGAGCTGCAGGTATTGTGTCAAGGATGAGGGAGGTAGGTTCCTAGAACAGGGTCCTGTCCTCCTGCCAGTGTCACCTGCCTGCTGCCTAATAAAATTCCAGAAGTGTCATTTGTTGGTGAAAGCACAGTGGTATATACTTGATAAGATAGACTGAATCTAGACTCTGCCCAGGTCAAACTCATACTAATTTAATTTTTCATGTGTAGACTCAATTCACAACTCTCTTAGGAATTTTATTGCTTTAAATCTGCCACTGAAAATGATGAGGAGAATGAAATTATATATTTCTGAAGAACCTACTGCTCTGGAGGCTCTTTTAGGGATTATCTCTGAACTGTTCAAATAATAAGCTTTCAGAATATGTTAGGGAAATCAGAGAAGCTTCTCTCCTGTCCCCTAGGACAGTGATCCCCAACCTTTTTGACACTAGGGACCAGTTTCATGGAAGACAATTTTTCCACAGGAAAAATTGGGTAGGGGGATGATTTTGATATGAGTCTGAAGGTAATTGATTTATTGTGATCTCTGTGCAGTCAAACCTCCCTGCTAATGATAATCTATATTTGCACCCACTCCCCAGCATTAGCATCACCACTTCAACTCCACTTCAGATAATCAGGTATTAGATTCTCATAAAGGGTGTGCAACCTAGATCCCTCACATGTGCAGTTTACAGTAGGCCTTGCATTCCTGAGAATCTAATGCCACCATTGACCTGATAGGAGGCAGAGTTCAGGCAGTGATGTGAGTGATGGGGAGTGACTGTAAATACAGATGAAGCTTCCTTTACTTGCCTTCTGCTCACCTCTTCTGTGTGGCTAAGTTCCTAACAGGCCATGGACTGACCTATATAGGTCTGTGGGCTGGGGGTTGGGGACTGCAGCCCTAGGAAACATTTTCCATCTTAATTGCCCCCTTTTTAGTGGGATTCCTATCATCCACTTTTCTAGCTTAGAGAAGGGATTGAGGGGCAAACCTTTCTTAGACATTTATTTGTCTTCTACCTCCTCCTTCCCACCCTTTTCAGAGCAGTATGCCTAGGTAGCCTATTATTTTATAGATTCCAGAGATTTGAGCAGATCTTTTCATAAGCTGATTATTGATGGAAACTTGGCTCTAAAGTCCAGAATCTGCATGGGGATGCCCTGTCTTCTAGATATTAGAATAGTTCATGCTTTCCCTAGTCAAAAGGTTGAGAAAATCAAAGCATACATGTTTTACAATTTATTATCCCACAAAAAGCCATTACTTGGTACTATCATGTTTTCCTTAATTGAGTTAGCAAAACAGGGTTGTCTTTATTGTCTTAAGGTAAACTTTTTGTTATACAAAGATAATTAAGAGATCAAGAGTCTTTATTGTTGACTTGAAGGGTTTCAGCTTTGTTTTCTCTTCGACATTTTCTCCCCACTTAACTGCAGCCTGTGCATTATGAAGAGAAGAACTGGTGTGAGGAACAGTACTCTGGGGGCTGCTACACAGCCTACTTCCCGCCTGGGATCATGACTCTATATGGAAGGTACTACCCAAGCACCACTCCAATTAATACAAGACCTACACCAAACTTAAAAGCAAAGTTCAATGGGAATTCTAGAGATAGTAGTCAGTATCCCTATTTCTAATGTTCCAGATAGTCAGTCTGTACATTCCTGCATGTCTGTAGAAAATAAGGATGTTAGTACATGGAGTAGTAGCTGTCAGCATATAGAACAATAACAGAACATTGGGGAGGACTCCAGATGTCAATAGTACTTGTGAGAATAAAGCAATCCACAGTGTCCTCTGTAGCCTCCTCCCGGGGCCTTCTTGAAGTCAGCTCAATATTTAATCTCAAATAACTGCCCTAGGTTCCTTGGCACTAGTCTACACAGAAGGACATCGAATGTGTTCATCCAACACATCTGTTTTCCCATTATCTCCTTGGAGGGAATAGTTGCCCATTCAGTCCAGCCCTTCCTTGGTTCTCTTTGGCAGGACCTCTTTGTAAAAGGAGGCCCATTTCCTTGCCCTAAAGCAGTCTCCAGAGAAGTTCAGAGAACCTAACTGTATTTTAAGGAGACATCCATATAATTTCTCAGGTCTTTCTTTTGCCAGAAATGACAGTTAATTTCCCACTCACCACTGCAATTCCTCCGACTCATTAGGAGTGCCTGTATGACTGGGGTCCAGAGCTATTCTCAAGAAGAATGTGCCTCTTAGAAAGACTGTAGAGAGCAGAATGGACCACTAACAGGAAACAGCAAAGAAATTTGATTTGGGGATTAAAGGCATGTTCTTAGATCCCCGCTCTGGCTGCCTTGGAAAAGATGAGTATCACTTTAGTGACAGCCTGATTCTCCCTGGCTTGAAAGTTCAGATCCTTGTGTACAGGTCCAGGAAACCAGGAGTAACCTTTCACCCTGACCTGAGTCACATGGGTGTTTTTTAGAATGCTTTGAGTTTCCTTGTCTTCTGCAGAGTAACTGAGGGCAGTAATTGGCATTTTTTCCTTAGCACCTTCCCGGATAATTCTGTGTGACCTCTCTGTTCCCTCAAAGGGTGATTCGTCAGCCAGTAGGCAGGGTTTACTTTGCCGGCACAGAGACTGCCACACAATGGAGCGGCTACATGGAAGGAGCAGTCGAGGCCGGAGAACGGGCAGCAAGAGAGGTAAGGGGGAAGCTGAGGCACTCTCCCTTCTGAGTCATGGTAGCTAAACCCAGTGCACTAGCTAAATCCTGCTAGTTCTTGACACTGATAGAATCTGTATGTCTACTCTACCCCTCACTCATGAGGCTCATTCAGGGCCAACAGGGCCTTGAATCTGTTGAAACTACACAGTTTCATAATACCATGGTCACTGTCTTTCAGGTCTTAAATGCTTTGGGGAAGGTGGCCAAGAAGGACATATGGGTTGAAGAACCTGAATCAAAGGTAAGTTTATGGCTACAAACACCATCTCCAATGACATCTAAAACCCACATCGACCTTCTGGCATGGATCTTATAGGATGTATTTTATTCCTTCTTATCAGCACAGGAGGTTTTGCTAATGATCTGTGTTCATTCATCTAGGATGTTCCAGCAGTAGAGACCACCCACACCTTCTGGGAGAGAAACCTGCCTTCTGTTACAGGCCTGCTGAAGATCATTGGATTTTCTACATCAGTAACTGCCCTGTGGATTATAGCGTACAAATTCAAGCTTCTGACACGGTCTTGAAGTTCCTTCTCATGCTTTCTCCTTAGGCCTCAGTACCATCAAAAGGAAAATGCTGACAAAGGCTATGTCATGGGGCAATTTTTAAGTGCGCTTGATTTAGCCCCCTTTAATTTAGTCTCAATGTTAAAGTAAAATCAACCCAAAGAATCACCTAATTAATTTTAGTAAGATCAAGTTCCATCTTTTTGTCTATGTAGACTAACTCATGTTGATTGATAGAATAAAGCCTGGTGATCGCTTTCAAAAAGTTGAAATTGATGTGTTCATTCAAAACAATTTCTGTGTCCTATTTATGTGCCCTTTAATGCAAAATACCTGATGATTTCAAAAAGAAAGCATTTGACTTTCTCTCTATAGAAGTGGAATAAATTAAGATCCAATCTGTGACTGTCCTTTTTCTGTTCTTAGGTGATGGTGAAGTATTGGTACAGAGCCTGGAGGCTCACAGCCACAGCAGGCCCCCCCACTCTAGATCAGGAAATAAAGGAAAGCACTGTGGGGCCAGGGGCTTGTAGGCCCTCAAACCAGTCAGGGGCTGCTGCCTCAGGAAGCTCCTGAGCCCTTAACAATTGCTGTGATTTTTCTAGACCTCTAGTCTCAACACTAGCTTATTTGTATGTTTTTCCTCTTTTGCATCCTACAGAGGAGAGTTTACTGAGTCATAATGCTTCAGTTGACTTGCTGTGACTTGTGTACCACTCCCCAAATGAGTGAAGTGGCAGGACCATTCCCCAGGAGGCCTCCCAGCCTAGTATGGCTTCAGACCAACTACTATGGGCATCTCTTCTTCTCCTTATAAGTCAACTAGGAACCAATCAATCCTTATTAGTGATAACATTCTATGTTGGCTTCAGGAGAGCAGTATTTCCTTTTTCCAGGTGACCCCTGGCTGTTCGAAGGCCACAAGAGGCGTAGATTTTTTTTCTTATAACCATAGAATTAGACAGATCTTCTAGCTTGCATATGCCTTCAACATGGTTACCTTTGTGTAAATAATTTCTCTCAAGTCCTGAACACATGGTATATCTCTGATTATTATTTGTTAAGACTGTCAAAGACAGAAAGGAAATTAAGGCTGTATATTATAACTGCACTTGCTTTAGTTATTAAGTTTTGTTTTTTTTTTGAGACAGAGCCTCATGCTGTCGCCCTGGGTAGAGTGCTGTGGCATCACAGCTCACAGCAACCTCCAACTGCTGGGCTTGAGCAAGTCTCTTGCCTCAGCCTCTCAAGTAGCTGGGACTACAGGCACCCACCACAATGCCCAGCTGGTTGTAGTTGTTCTTGTTGTTTGGCAGGCCCAGGCTGGATTGGAACCTGCCAGCTCTAGTGTATGAGGCTTGAACTACAGGTGCTGAGCCTAGTTATTAAGTCTTATAAAAGACATGAAATTTTGTGATTTTATATAGAAAGACTGAGTTCTCTATTTTAGGAGTAATGTGGGGTTCTTATCTTTCTCATTTTCAAAACAATTCTATTTTTAGAAGCCCCTCCTAAAGGTTTCAATCATAAAATACTTCTTTTTTTTTTTTTCTGTCGAGACAGAGTCTCACTTTGTCACCCTTGGTAGAGTGCCATGGTGTCACAGCTCACAGCAACCTCCAGCTCTTGGGCTTAGGCAATTCTCTTGCTTCAGCCTCCCGAGTAGCTGGGACCACAGGCACCCACCACAGTGCCCAGCTATTCTTTGTTGCAGTTTGGCTGGAGTCGGGTTTGAACCCGCCACCCTAGGTACATGGGGTTGGAGCCCTACTCATTGAGCCACAGGCGCTGCCCATAAAATACTTCTTTTTAAAAAATATTTTGTTTTATTTAAGGAGAAAATTAAAGATTGCCAGAGGAAACCCCACCGAAGCCAATTTTATTGCATCATTAACTTTATCATAAATCCAAACTTAAGTCACTGGACTTTGGTGCAAGGACTTTGGTCTTCCAAAGTTTTGCCTGTCCTAAGAGCTAGATTTTTCTGCCACTGTTTACCTTGTAATTCAAAGGCATTTTTGCTAAGTTAGGCATTTTGTTAACATCTTGGACATGCTCCAGTACATAAGGAGTTGCCACATAAAACACTAAAATGATTCAAGAAATCTCTCCCTAATCTAGTACAGTTGTCTCTATTCACTTACTGATTAACTCAGTCCTAACACACCTTTGGGGAAGTGTTAAAGTCTTTAACTGGCAACAGTTTTAACAGTAATCAGATTATTAACATATTTGTATCTTGAATGTTGAAGGACTTGTTAGTATGTGATTTACCCTCTTCTCTTTTTTGAAAAATTGATTTATTCTAATTATGTCAACCCTATTAAGCTACAGATTGGGCATCAAAATGAATGCCAGTCCAAATGTGCCTAGACAGGAAATTGGAGCTAAGAACTCCCCATGTAAAGCTGTCCAACATGAAGCTACCATAGGTCTTTTCTCTGAACCTGAAAAATAAAGTCAGTTAAAGAGGCTGATAGTGGGGCAGTGCCTGTGGCTCAAAGGAGTAGGGCGCTGGCCCCATATGCCAGAGGTGGCGGGTTCAAATCCAGCCCCGGCCAAAAACTGCAAAAAAAAAAAAAAAAATGGCTGATAGAGCCTGGCTGTTCAGCTATTCACTTTATAGTTCTAGAGGCTGAGTCAGCCTTACTCCATAGTTTGCTGAAAAAATAGATTTCAAAAGTTCATCTATCTGTCACAATTAACTGTTAAATAAAGACTCATACTCCACTAAAGAAAAAAAATCATTGAAGGATTGTAAAGTTATGTTTAGTTTGATTGTGAATTTGGTGCCTAATGTTCCATGTCTGAAGTTTGCCCTAGTGCTACATGTGGGAGTATGCATATGTGTGTGTTTTGCCATTGAAGTAAGATCTTGCCTATATGGTACTGTTTTGTTTGCTAATAAAGTGCACTACCCATCCCTGATTCAGACCGGCCTCCTCTTTTCAGTTGATGGTTCTATTCAAGTTTCAGCGGCTTTGTCCATGAAGGGTGGGTTCAAAACACTACTTGACATTGACTCCAAATTCCCAAAGTTGGGTTTGACTCTCACTTGTTTTTGACTATCCTGGGAACTACAGAATACTTTCGTTGGCCTGACTAGGCCATAGGTGTGGATCCTGATCCAAAAGTTTCTCTCCTAATTAGCTTATGATACCTTGAGCAAATCACTTTTGTTCTTTGCCTCAATCTCCCCACCTGGAAAAGGGTGGATTGCACTAGCTGGCTTCACAGGATTCTTTTCATGGTAGCATACTGTAATTTATGTACCTTGTTGCCAGCAGTATATCTACTTTTTCGCCTTTTGGTATGGCAGGGGCAAGACACTCATTCTTTCTGTATCTTGGTTCACTCCTTGTCTTAGATTGGATTTCCTGGAAATAGACTCTGAGATGCAGTCAGAACAGAAAGCTTATTGGAGACAGCTCTCAGGAAATATACCTAAGGGGTGGAAGAAGGCAAGATTGGGCAGGAGGAAGAGTCAACCTACGATGTAGTTGCAACTGAGGCCTCAGCAGATCCTAATGGGGAGCTGGAAAGACCCTTCAGACTTGTCCTTCATTGAGACAAAGAGGCCTAGCTCCATGTCCCTTCATTGGCTGCTCTCTGGGAGAGGATATTACCTTGGGTAAGCAGGTAGGTTCAAAGACAGTTTTAGTGAGGAACTATAGCTGTAGTCTCAGCAGCTGACAGATCCAGGACAGTTCACCACAGTATCTACTTTACTCTTCCATAGAGTTGCCTTGACATGTAAAATATGTTGTATATTTGAGCTTTGGCTTTGTGGAAAGAATTGAGCTATCTCTGAAACTATTCCTCTTAGGGAAGGGAACTTCTTTTAGAAGATTGTATTTCTGAATAGTGAATGTAGGGAGAGGAGCAAGATGGCAGCCAAGTAACAGCTTCCTTGCATCTGGGCACCATGAGTCTGGGGAGATAGGACTCCAGGCATCTCTGGCTGGTGGGATCTGCCTATCATCACCCCTGAGAGGATACAGGGAGTCAGCGAGAGACTTCTGGACCCCAAGAGGAGGACTAAAACAGTGGAAAACCGGCAAGTGGTCACGTGTGTTCAATCCGTCTCAACCCGCCCGCAACTGTAAGTTCAGTAGCAGCGAGACTGCAAACCAGAAAGGCCTTACCTGTGATCTGTTTTGGTGTCTTTGGACTTGGCACTCAGCTGAACTGCCTTGGTGAGAGCCTGAGCAGGAGTGCAGAGAACTTTGGCCTTTGTCTAGGGCCCCAGTCTGAGCTGCTGAGCCAGACGGAGCTAATAGTGTTTGGCTCTGGGTCACAGGGAGCCATTGTGAGCGAACTGCCCCGGCAAGCTCCGCCCTCAGGGACGCAGAGCTGGAATTGAGTGGGAGCTGGTAACCCAGTGACCAAGTAGCCTAAGGGCGGGGTCTGAGCCGCCTTGCAGCCCTAACCCTCAGGGGCAGAGTGAGACCAGTTTTGGCACACAGAGTAAGTGGATAGCCACTTCAGCAGTGATTCCAGCGACAAGCACTTCCCTGGGAAAGCTTCTGCTCAGCAAGTGAACAAGCGCAAAGTGTCTTTTAAGTGGGCTGAAGAGAGATTTAGGGTGTCTACCTGCTGGGGTTTGAGAAACTAGCAGCCTCCAGTCGTATCAGAACTGTGATTAACATCTGATACCCCAGAAGACCACGTGTTGCCCAGACAATATTCAATAACATATACATACTGCTTTGTTTTTGGTTGTGGATTTTTTTTTTTTTGGTTTGGTTTTTTTTGTTTGTTTGTTTATTTTGATGTTGTTGATTGTTGTTTTGTTTTTTAAGTTCAACCTTTTCCATACAGATCCTCTTTCTTTCTCAATTTTTCTAGTTTAATTATAATTTCCCATTGCTGCTTATTTCAATAATTAGAACTTCATTTTTGTTAGTGTTTCTACCGCTATTATTTGGTTTTTCCAGCCAATTTTATCCCGTAAGGTTTTCTGTTTGCTTGTTTTGGTTTGATTTACAGCATTTTTATCTTTCCTCTCTACTTGGTGGAGGTGGGGTACTGTGTCTGATCAGGTTAGCAAAGAGCTGCTGACCTCAAGGGAACCACCCAACTGGGCACCCCCAGAAGGTGGTTTTATTTTTTAAGGTTGTATCAAAGTACCCTACTGTACACCTATATTGCTCTGTCTCCCTCTTTCTGTGCCTCTCTTCTTTTTGTCAATATTCCTTTTACCCACCCACTCTCATTTCTCTAGTTTTCTTTTTTTTTTTTCTTATCACTCGGTCCTCCTTTCTTTCATCCCTTTTTTGCTTCTCAAACTTCTCACACTTCTGGTCCTGTAACCATTAGTCCACAGGCACGAGAACTTAAAGAGCAAGAGGAAGTGAAAGGAAAATTAGGGCAAGGAAACAGATAAAAGAAATCACTCATGAGGAAGAATCAGCAGAAAACTCCAGGCAACATGAAGAACCAGTCCAGAACAATCCCGCTGAGGGACCATGAGGTAGCTACTGCAGAGGATTCCACCTATACAGAAATGTTAGGAATGACAGAAAGGGAATTTAGAATACACATGTTGAAAACAATGAAAGAAATGATGGAAACAATGAAGGAAACTGCTAATAAAGTGGAAAATAACCAAAAGGAAATTCAAAAAACAGAATCAAATAAGAGATGAACGATATGAAGAACATAAAAAGGATATAGCAGAGCTGAAGGAAATGAAACAGTCAATCAGGGAACTTAAAGATGCAATGGAAAGTATCAGCAACAGGTTAGACCATGCAGAAGAAAGAATTTCAGAGGTAGAAGACAAAGTTTTTGAGATAACTCAGATAGTAAAAGAAGCAGAACAGAAGAGAGAGAAAGCAGAACGTTCACTGTCAGAATTATGGGACTTTATGAAGCGTTCCAACATACTAGTTATAGGAATTCCAGAAGGGGAAGAAGAATGCCCAGAGGAATGGAAGCCATACTAGAGAATATTATAAAAGAAAATTTCCCAAATATCACCAAAGATCATGACACACTGCTTTCAGAGGGATATCGGACCCCAGGTTGCCTCAACTCTAACTGAGCTTCTCCAAGACACATTGTGATGAACCTGTCCAAAGTCAAGACAAAAGAAAAGATTCTGCAAGCTGCCAGGAGTAAGCGCCAGTTGACCTACAGGGGCAAATCCATCAGAGTGACCTCAGACTTCTCTAATGAAACTTTCCAAGCAAGAAGACAATGGTCATCTACCTTTAATCTACTTAAACAGAACAATTTCGAGCCCAGAATTCTGTACCCTGCTAAGCTAAGCTTCAAAATTGACAGAGAAATCAAATCATTTATGGATATACAAACATTGAGGAAATTCGCCACAACAAGACCAGCTCTACAGGAAATACTTCAACCTGTTCTGCACACCGACCACCACAATGGATCAGGAGCAAAGTAAGATCTCAGAAATTAAAGGACAGAACCTAACCTCCACACTGATGCAAAAGATAAAACTAAGCAATGGACTCTCACAAAATAAGACGAATAGAATACTACCACACTTATCAATTATCTCAATAAATGGTAATGGCTTGAACTCCCTACTGAAGAGACATAGATTGGTTGACTGGATTAAAAAACACAAGCCATCCATTTGCTGTCTGCAAAGAAACACACCTGGCTTCAAAAGACAAATTAAAGCTCCGAGTCAAGGGTTGGAAGACAATTTTTCAGGCAAATGGAATTCAGAAGAAAAGAGGAGTCGCAATCTTATTTTCAGATACATGTGGATTTAAAGCAACTAAGGTCAAAAAAGACAAAGATGGTCACTTTATATTGGTCAAGGGAAAAATACAACAAGAAGACATTTCAATTCTAAATATCTATGCACCCAATTTAAATGCTCCCAGATTCTTGAAACAGACCTTACTCAGTCTGAGCAATATGATATCTGATAATACCATAATAACAGGGGACCTTAACACTCCTCTTACAGAGCTGGACAGATCCTCTAAACAGAAATTAAACAAAGATATAGGAGATTTAAATGAGACCCTAGAACAACTGTGCTTGATAGACGCATATAGAACACTCCATCCCAAAGATAAAGAATATACATTCTTCTCATCACCCCATGGAACATTCTCCAAAATTGATCATATCCTGGGACACAAAACAAATATCAACAGAATCAAAAGAATTGAAATTTTACCTTCTATCTTCTCAGACCATAAGGCACTAAAGGTGGAACTCAACTCTAACAAAAATGCTCGATCCCACCCAAAGGCATGGAAATTAAACAATCTTCTGTTGAATAACAGATGGGTGCAGGAAGAAATAAAACAGGAAATCATTAACTTCCTTGAGCATAACAACAATGAAGACACAAGCTACCAAAACCTGTGGGATACTGCAAAAGCAGTTTTGAGAGGAAAATTCATCGCTTTAGATGCCTACATTCGAAAAACAGAAAGAGAACACATCAACAATCTCACAAGAGATCTTATGGAATTGGAAAAAGTAGAACAATCTAAGCCTAAACTCAGTAGAAGAAAAGAAATATCCAAAGTCAAATCAGAGATCAAGGAAATTGAAAACAAAAGAATCATTCAGAAAATTAATGAAACAAGGAGTTGGTTTTTTGAAAAAATAAATAAAATAGATAAACCATTGACCAGACTAACGAGGAATAGAAAAGTAAAATCTCTAGTAACCTCAATCAGAAATGATAAAGGGGAAATAACAACTGATCCCACAGAGATACAAGAGATCATCTCTGAATACTACCAGAAACTCTATGCCCAGAAATTTGACAATGTGAAAGAAATGGATCAATATTTGGAATCACACCCTCTCCCTAGACTCAGCCAGGAAGAAATAGAGCTCCTGAATAGACCAATTTCAAGCACTGAGATCAAAGAAACAATAAAAAATCTTCCAACCAAAAAATGCCCTGGTCCAGATGGCTTCACTCCAGAATTCTATCAAACCTTCAAGGAAGAGCTTATCCCTGTACTGCAGAAATTATTCCAAAAAATTGAGGAAGAAGGAATCTTCCCCGACACATTCTATGAAGCAAACATCACCCTGATACCAAAACCAGGAAAAGACCCAAACAAAAAGGAGAATTTCAGACCAATCTCACTCATGAATATAGACGCAAAATTTCTCAACAAAATCCTAGCCAATAGATTACAGCTTATCATCAAAAAAGTCATTCATCATAATCAAGTAGGCTTCATCCCAGGGATGCAATGCTGGTTTAACATACACAAGTATATAAACGTTATCCACCATATTAACAGAGGCAAAAATAAAGATCACATGATCCTGTCAATAGATGCAGAAAAAGCATTTGATAAAATCCAGCATCCTTTTCTAATTAGAACACTGAAGAGTATAGGCATAGGTGGCACATTTCTGAAACTGATTGAAGCTATCTATGACAAACCCACAGCCAATATTTTACTGAATGGAGTAAAACTGAAAGCTTTTCCTCTTAGAACTGGAACCAGACAAGGTTGTCCTCTGTCACCTTTACTATTCAACATAGTGCTGGAAGTTCTAGCCAATACAATTAGGCAAGACAAGGAAATAAAGGGAATCCAAATGGGAGCAGAGGAGGTCAAACTCTCCCTCTTTGCTGACGACATGATCTTATACTTAGAGAACCCCAAAGACTCAACCACAAGACTCCTAGAAGTCATCAAAAAATACAGTAATGTTTCAGGATATAAAATCAATGTCCACAAGTCAGTAGCCTTTGTGTACACCAATAACAGTCAACATGAGAAGCTAATTAAGGACACAACTCCCTTCCCCATAGTTTCAAAGAAAATGAAATACCTAGGAATATACCTAACGAAGGAGGTGAAGGACCTCTATAAAGAAAACTATGAAATCCTCAGAAAGGAAATAGCAGAGGATATTAACAAATGGAAGAACATACCATGCTCATGGATGGGAAGAATCAACATTGTTAAAATGTCTATACTTCCCAAAGCAATCTACCTATTCAATGCCTTTCCTATCAAAATACCAACATCGTACTTTCAAGATTTGGAGAAAATGATTCTGCATTTTGTATGGACAGGAAAAAACCCCGTATAGCTAAGGCAGTTCTCTGTAACAAAAATAAAGCTGGGGGCATCAGCATACCAGATTTTAGTCTGTACTACAAAGCCATAGTGCTCAAGACAGCATGGTACTGGCACAAAAACAGAGACATAGACACTTGGAATCGAATTGAAAACCAAGAAATGAAACTAACATCTTACAACCACCTAATCTTTGATAAACCAAACAAGAACATACCTTGGGGGAAAGACTCCCTATTCAATAAATGGTGTTGGGAGAACTGGATGTCTACATGTAAAAGACTGAAACTGGACCCACACCTTTCCCCACTCACAAAAATTGATTCAAGATGGATAAAGGACTTAAATTTAAGGCATGAAACAATAAAAATCCTCCAAGAAAGCATAGGAAAAACACTGGAAGATATTGGCCTGGGGAAAGACTTCATGAAGAAGACTGCCATGGCAATTGCAACAACAACAAAAATAAACAAATGGGACTTCATTAAACTGAAAAGCTTCTGTACAGCTAAGGAGACAATAACCAAAGCAAAGAGACAACCTACACAATGGGAAAGGATATTTGCATATTTTCAATCAGACAAAAGCTTGATAACTAGGATCTATAGAGAACTCAAATTAATCCACATGAAAAAAGCCAACAATCCCTTATATCAATGGGCAAGAGACATGAATAGAACTTTCTCTAAAGACGACAGACGAATGGCTAACAAACACATGAAAAAATGTTCATCATCTCTATATATTAGAGAAATGCAAATCAAAACAACCCTGAGATATCATCTAACCCCAGTGAGAATGGCCCACATCACAAAATCTCAAAACTGCAGATGCTGGCATGGATGTGGAGAGAAGGGAACACTTTTACACTGCTGGTGGGACTGCAAAGTAGTACAACCTTTCTGCAAGGAAGTATGGAGAAACCTCAAAGCACTCAAGCTAGACCTCCCATTTGATCCTGCAATCCCATTACTGGGCATCTACCCAGAAGGAAAGAAATCCTTTTATCATGAGGACACTTGTACTAGACTGTTTATTGCAGCTCAATTTACAATCGCCAAAATGTGGAAACAGCCTAAATGCCCACCAACACAGGAATGGATTAACAAGCTGTGATATATGTATACCATGGAATACTATTCAGCCATTAAAAAAAATGGAGACTTTACATCCTTCGTATTAACCTGGATGGACGTGGAAGACATTATTCTTAGTAAAGCATCACAAGAATGGAGAAGCATGAATCCTATGTACTCAATTTTGATATGAGGACAATTAATGACAATTATGGTTATGGGGAGGAAACAGAAAGAGGGAAGGAGGGAGGGAGGTGGGTGGGGCCTTGGTGTGTGTTACACTTTATGGGGGCAAGACATGATTGCAAGAGGGACTTTACCTAACAATTGCAATCAGTGTAACCTGGCTTATTGTACCCTCAATGAATCCCCAACAATAAAAAAAAAAAAAAAAAGAAGATTGTATTTCTGAACTCTGCTTGCTTTATATGGAAGAAAACAATCAGAACTGGAAAGAACCCTGGAAATGATTCAATCTCTGTCTCAATGAAAAGAACCCCAATTACAGATTAAGAGAAAGATCAAAGAGGAAAAAAATATGACTTTACAAACAAGAGTCCAAAATCCAATGTCTTTAGGAGTCAGGCAGCTAAAAATGAACAGCAGGCATGGTACATTAGGTAGCAGAGATGACAGTGGCTGACCTACGAAGTACTGCCCCACTGAAGAGCACTTATATTCTAATTCCTTTAAAGGACTGTTGACCAATCAAAACACATTGCAGGCTGTCTTGGTTCAGATGTCCAAATCGTCCTCAACTCTCTCATAAGTAAGTACAAAGTTTGGTTTTGTATCACTTGAATGACAAATTCTTTTTGGATGTCTTTTATTCTCTGAGAAAAGAGTACCAAGACTTCAACTATTTTATAAAACCACCTGGAATGAGTAAGGGAAGCCTGGGTTAGAAGGGCAAAAAGAAAAGGAAAACAAAGACAGGAAAATGCCCTCTTAGACCAGATGTCCCTTAGGAAATAACCCTTACCCCAGCCCAGCAAGTGGCAATGTTTATCTCCTACTATATCAGTGTCATGATTGACAAGCCGTGTGTGACTTGATTAGAAAAACCGCAACCTGCCAATGAGTTGGAAATCGCCACTCTTCCATCAACATTTAATCTATGCTGACTATGATAACAATTCCAGTAAATAGGACATCAATGTTGTATTTTTTTTTTTAACTATATTGTTCTCTTTACAATGAGGTGGTGGTAAAAATTCAAGTGAGACATGTCCTTTAGCCTAGGGAAGCTGACTGAGACTGGAGGAAGAGGATGAAAACAAAGGAAGATACTAGTTAATAGTAACAGTAAGGTTTCTTCTGTCAGAACCTAGGGCTTAGTTCTCTACCTTGACCAATGCCATTCTCTTCAGAGCACAAAGTCCAAGGAAGCTTTCAAAGTGACAGCTGGTCTGAGCTAGTTCCCTCAGCCTAGAGCCAGGCTTCTGAAGGTAGATTTGGAGGCCTCTTGTGAAAAAAAACAAAAATTGGCTTGAGGGAACTTACCATTCCTTTAAGGTGGACCATGAGCTCTTCAAGCAGGACCCCCTTATTAATGCACATGTGATCCATAAAAACTATTATTAATCTATATTCCTTACAGTCACACCTCATAGGAACCACCAGGTTTTCCTGTTAATGGGCCTCAGATATTTTCCACAAACCCCTGAGATCTATGGGTAAGATGGGGTGGAAGGGAGTGGTGTAGGTGTATCCTGGGGGTAGGGTGGGAGTAAGAAAAAGAAGAGAAGGGGGTTACTTAAAGGTCCCCTGTGTTACACAGCAACACAATGAGAATCTTGATGGGTTGATACCACCACGTTGAATAAGGTAACCCCACATCTCATGTCATTTACCACTTACATGGCCCTAGACAGCCACTCTGTGACTTTGAGTACCTCCCTTATAGAGCTGATGAAAATAGTGAGATAATGATGCAGATAAAGGCTTAGCACAGCAAGCATTCAATAAACATCAGCTATTCTCTATTGACCTTTTAGAAGCAAACAGAAAACCCTTTTAAAATTTTATGAACAGTTACTACCTTGAATTTTTTACAATCATTTAATACATATTTTTTTATTAAATCATAACTGTATACAATGATATGATTATTTAATACATATTTATTGAACACCTACTATTGAGTACACATCAATTTTAGACACGATGCAACATGTTAATTGTGGCTCTGGTCAGTGCTATTACAGAAAAGCATAGAATGATATGAATGCAAGGAAAATGAGATTTAAGGGGAAGTTACTAGGATATGTCCTTAAGCTTCCATAAACATCACTGTCAGTAAGGACACTGCCTAGGACAGAGAAAGAAATTTAAAAATAAAGAGGTAGCATGGCTAAACGGTAAAGAAAACCACAAGTACCATCAATAAGTGCTGAATGTTAAGTCCCTTTTGTCTTACTGACCACAGTGTTTTACTGTTTCTCTGTGTACCCAGCCCTTCTTTGCACTCAGAAATCTTTTTTTTTAATTAAATCATAGCTGTGTATATCATGGGGCATCATACATTAGCTTCATAAACCAGTGTGATGAAAATGTGCACTCAGAAATCTTTATCAACTATGATTCATGATCTCCCAGCTCCTGTGCTAGGTCGCCCCTATTTGTTTTAAAAGAGTGCCATCTTCTGGCCAAATACGGTTATTGCCATCCAATGGAAATCCTGCCGTATTCAAGACAGTTTTGTCTTGTGAAAACTGAGAGCTATCAACTCCACCCAGAATTTCATCCAGACACATTTGCCGATGCTCTTACTTTCATTTGTGGCATGGATCAAATACACTGATATCTGATATTCACAGCTTTTCCTATGCCCTAATCCCACAGGGAAATATTTTGTTAGAATTGCTTGGTTCCTCAGCCTCTGTTGTATCCATCTGGGCGAACAGAAAATTTATGGGAGCTGAGAGAGGTAGTTGCATTCATCTTAGAAATGGTAGGGAAGGCTGGTCGCCTGTAGCTCAAGCGGCTAAGGTGCCAGCCACATACACGGGAGCTGGCGGGTTCGAACCCAGCCCTGGCCAGGCAAACAACAATGACAACTATAACCAAAAATAGCCAGGCACTGTGGCAGGTGCCTGTAGTCCCAGCTACTTGGGAGGCTGAGGCAAGAGAATTGCTTAAGCCCAAGAGTTTGAGGTTTCTATGAGCTGTGACGCCACGGCACTCTACCCAGGGCAACATAGTGAGACTCCGTCTTGGAAAAAAAGTGTCTGGCATCTTGAACAATGCCTGAGCCCTGTGGGTTCAGTTTGTGGGATCTGAGTGGAACTAAACAGAAAGAACTTCAGCTACACTAACTACTCTTCAACATGTAAGATGGTAATCTGTGCATCCTAGGCCAGACATACAGTAAATATCACTTAATAATACATGGCATTTGAACTAGATTTACATTAAGAAAATGAGCAAAGGAGGTCTGCTTGCCCAGGGTGTGTTGTGTATTGATCTGGCTACTGAAGAGTATTGTATCACATTCAGCAGCAAACATGGAAGATGAAGATACGAGGCCCCTAGATGGGCCCAGTGATGCAGCTGCTATTAGATGGGCTTTGTATTTAGACTGTGTAGAACAGACCAAGAATGTGCTTCCAAAAGGCAAGTTTACTGGAAGATGGGACCAATTTAGATAGACCAAAAGGAGTGAGGGCATATCAGCTTCTCTCACAAGCAGCCTGACCACCTTTGCTTTGTCAGTGTTTTTAACTTTGTGGGCTGTAATAGTGTCCTACTGCCCCTGTAATAAATTAGCACGGATTTAGTGGTGTAAAACAACACAAGCTTATTTTCTTACACATCTGGAGATCAAAAGTTTAAGATAAATCTTAGAAGGCTAAAATCAAAGTGCTGGCAGGGATGGTTCCTTTTTTTTTTTTTTTTCTTTTTTTGAGACTGTGTCTTACTTTGTCACCCTGGTAGAGTGCTGTGGTGTCACAACTCACAGCAACCTCAAACTCTTGGGCTTGAAGCGATTCTCTTGCCTCAGCCTCCCAAGTAGCTGGGACTACAGGTGCCCGCCACAATGACCAACTATTTTTTTTTTTTTTTGTTTGGTTGCAGTTGTTATTGTTTCGCAGGGCCAGGCCGGCTCGAACAGGCCAGCTTCGGTTTATGTAGCCAGCACTGAGCCTATGTATTTTTTTTCTAATACTTTCTTCACCAGGATTGATTCCTTTGGAGGCTCCAGGGAAGAATCCATTCCTTGGCTCTTTCTGAAGAGCTCTTTTTTTTTTTTTTGAGACAGAGTCTCACTTTACCACCCTTGGTAGAGTGCCATGGCATCTATCTTTTTGATGTTTGAGAAATTCCAAACACTTGTAGACCAGCTTTTTAGAAATGTGTTCTGTATATAAATGAATACCTACTGAAATCTCTTTCACCCATGGGGATGGACATGTCTGGAGATTTGGCATAGCAATGACATCTTCCACATGGAGCTGGACAGTAACATGTTGCTTTTGTCCGAGTCTTGACTTTAGTATTTGGGTTGGTGGAACCATGAGAACTATCTTTTGCAATTCTAGAATGGTTCTTGCTCAGTTCTTAAAATAAAAGCTATAAAAGGCATCTCAAAGCAGAAATAAGAAATTTTTGTCCAGGCTTGGGAGAGGAGAGTTGGTCATCTAAGGGTGGAAAGCACTTGTTTGAAATCCCTAGAAGAGATGGAATCAGGCTTCTAAATTGTAACCAACACCTAGCAGGTGATCTGTGTGGCCAGGACAGCAATCCTGGCTGTAGGCTAGCAGTACTGGCCTGGGCAGAGAGTGGCATAGACAGTTCACTAGGGGTCATGAGTTGAAGGATGCAGTGCGCAGAAGTACCAAAGCCCCCCACTTACCTTTGGTAAAGAAAAATGGAAAACTTCCCTGGGCTTCTCTAACCCGTTTGAATGTATAGATATACCTGGAAATTTACATATCCCCGTCAGGGTATGAATATAGAGAGGTTATACAGCAATGCTAAAACAGCATAGGCTTCAGTGTCAGAGTTGTTGGGAATCCCATTTCTTATACTTACTATTGTATAACCTTAAAAGTTAAATAAATTGTTCTTTAACTGCCTTATTTTATTTTTTAAAACATATTTTTATTTATTTATTTATTTATTTTATTTTTTTAGACACAGAGTCTCATTTTTTTAGAGACAGAGTCTCATTTTGTCGCCCTCAGTAGAGTGCTGTGGCGTCACAGCTCACAGCAACCTCCAACTCCTGGATTGAGGCAATTCTCTTGCCTCAGCCTCCCAAGTAGTTGGGACTACAGGTGCCTTCCACAACGCCCGGCTATTTTTTGTTGCAGTTTGGCCAGGGCTGGGTTTGAACCTGCCACCCACAGTATGTGGGGCCAGCGCCCTACTCACTGAGCCACAGGCACCGCCGCAGAAGAGCTCTTTCTAGAAGCTGCTGACATTCCTTGGCTCATGGCTGTATCCCTCCAATCCCTTGTTTCCAGGTATGCACCTTTGTCCTCATTAAACTGGGCCCACCAGGATAATCTCCCTCTTTTATATGATTCTTAACTTAATCTCTTTTGCTATGTAAGGTAACATATTCATTGATTGCAGGGTTAAAACACGGACATTTTGGGGCCATTATCCAGCCTACCACATAGGCTTCAATGTTCTTAAAGACCAAGAATTAAATGCCAGCATTGGCCTGTCCTTCAGTCCCCGCTATTACAGGCACCTGAATTTAGAGCAGCAAGTAGAAACTTCAATAACTTAAAACCATATGGGCAGGTGGCGCCTGTGGCTCAAGGAGTAGGGCGCCGGTCCCATATGCCAGAGGTGGTGGGTTCAAACCTAGCCCAGGCCAAAAACCACAAAAAAAAGAACAAAAAAAAAGCATATGGGCTCTGCTGTCTCCTCCAATGCCTGCCCTCCTTCCTGTCACACACACATCTGAATATAGCCACTTCTCAGTTTTGTCTTCTACATACAACAAAGCTGGAATCTGTGATCCTGAGACACAAATATATCTGTCTTACATAAGCACAAAACTAGACTCCAAGCAGGGGGTCCTCAAACTACAGCCTGCAGGCCACATGAGGCCGTGTGATTGTATTTGTTCCCGTTTTGTTTTTTTACTTCAAAATAAGATATGTGCAGTGTGCATAGGAATTCATTCATAGTTTTTTTTTAAACTGTAGTCCGGCCCTCCAACAGTGAACTGGCCTCCTGTTTAAAAAGTTTGAGGACCTCTACAGAAATTTCAGTTCTCCAATCCAAACAACTGAATTTCTTTGCCACTCTGCATATGACTGAATAGTATGCTTTCACATGAACCTGCTCAGCCCTCCTGTTAGGTGGCAGAGTCCCAAGCAAGAATATCCCTACCAAACTTGCCAACTGTTGACTTCTCCAAAGATCACCAGAAAACATGTCAATCAAGCCATGCTAAGTTTATCACACACACTGCAGTGAAGGAGAACATCACATTGAGAGTCTTAGTAGTGTTTAAAAGTGGAAAAGTTAGGGAAGGGGTTGATGGGATCACAGGGAAACTTACCCTTTTCCCCTAGGTTGGTTTGCTGAAAAGATCAACTCACAGTTATGGTAGATTAATAAGAAAAAGGTTTATGGCTTGGCGCCTGTAGCTCAAGCGGCTAGGACGACAGCCACGTATACCGGAGTTGGCGGGTTTGAATCCAGCCCAGGGCCGCCAAACAACAATGACAACTACAACCAAAAAATAGTCGGGCATTGTGGCAGGCACCTGTAGTCTCAGCTACTTGGGAGGCTGAGGCAAGAGAATTGCTTAAGCCCAAGAATTTGAGGTTGCTCTGAGCTGTGACGCCATGGTACTCTACCCAGGGCGACAGAGCTTGAGACTCTGTCTAGAAAAAAAAAAAGATTTATTTCCAAATACCATGTGCATGGAGGGAACCACAAACATGATTTCCCACAGTCTCAGCGATAGTCAGTGGCTTTTAAAGATGCCTTTTAGAAAGGAGCAGGGAGGCAGGAGAATCGCTTAGGCCCAGGAGTTGGAGGTTGCTGTGAGTTGTGTGAGGCCACGGCGCTCTACTGAGGGCCATAAAAGTGAGACTCTGATCTCTACAAAAAAAAAAAAAGAAGAAGGGAGCAGGGAGAGAAACTAGGAGTAGCAAGTGGCTGCTAGGGAAGAGGGATAGATGGAGGGAAACTGATTGATTTGTAAATTAACTTGAGAGACAAGTATTGTGCTTCAAATACACACGTCTATTAGCATGTGATAAGGAGGCCAACAGCCTTTTCTGATTCTAAATCAGGTTGAGTAGGTTTTATAGAGGAGAGGCCAGTGCTTTCTAATCAAAAATGGCCTTTTCACTGAAAATATTCTTTATGCCAAGGAATCATATTTCAGGGTGAAATTTCCTTAGCTCCTTCAGGGTCATAGGGTTTTCAACTTGGGCTGGGTTGTTTTTAAGGCAGGTCTTGCAAGTCAGAAAGCTGGTTGGAATTGGCAGAGTTTGTGACAGAGTAGCTGTGGATTGGCAAGCATGGCTCCATGGGGGTCTTGAAGGGAGTCTTGACAAGCAACCTGTTAGTCTTGTGATATAATCTATTTGTGCTGGTTTTGTAGAGGCAAGGTGAAATTTTCCCTTTTCCACAAAAAGTTCTCTGAAAGATCAACTACAATTAAGGCAGACTAATAAGAGAAATGTTTGTTTCCAAATACCACGTGCAGGGGGGTTAAATCATAAGGGTGATTACCCAGTGTCTCAATGACAGTCAAATACCTTTATAAATGCCTTTTAGAAGGGAGAGACTTGTAAATGAACCTGAGAGATAGGTGTTCTGTTTTAAATCTTTTGAGGCAGGTCTTCTAGCATCAAGGAGGAGGAAAGGAAGTCAGTTACTCACTTTGATCTTTTGGTCAGGTCAGTCTGGGTTTTTTTTTTTGTTTGTTTTTTGAGACAGTCTCACTATATCGCCCTTGGTGGAGTGCTCTGGCGTCACAGCTCACAGCAACATCAAATTCTTAGGCTTAAGTGAGTCTCTTGCCTCAGCCTCCCAAGTAGCT
This sequence comes from Nycticebus coucang, assembly GCF_027406575.1. Taxonomy (NCBI): domain Eukaryota; kingdom Metazoa; phylum Chordata; class Mammalia; order Primates; family Lorisidae; genus Nycticebus; species Nycticebus coucang. Next base: position 46,454,425 of record NC_069804.1, read on the forward strand.
GGGACTACAGGCGCCCACCACAACACCTGGCTATTTTTTTTTTTGCAGTTTTTGGCTGGAGCTGGGTTTGAATCTGCCACCTCCAGCATATGGGGCCAGCGCCCTACTCCTTTCAGCCACAGGTGCCGCCCTATTTTTTTTTTTTTTTTTGGTTGCAGTTGTCATTATTGTTTAGCAGGCCCAGGCTGGGCTCAGACCCACAAGCTTCGGTGTGTGTGGCCAGCACTCTATTCACTGAGCTACAAGCACTGAGCCAGGTCAGTCTGGTTTTATGTAGATAGAGGGAAAGCCCCTTCCAAATGCTTTCTGATCTCCAATGGTCTTTAATTCAAAGTATTCTTTATGCCAAGTAGTCATATTTTGGGGTGAAATTTCCTTAGCTCCTTCAGTTTAAAGCTTTCTATTCCAGGATCAAGTATTTCCCAGGACAAGTAACCAAGTCATTTTGACTGGTTCCCATGTTGTTTAGCTCAGAGATAGGAAAATATGTTGGTTTCAGTTTCCTATATTGAACACAGAACTGGGAATACTTACTGTTTATTTCTAAATACCCATTCTGATTTGTTAGCCCTAAGGATTGTCTTTCAAAAGCGATTCTTTGTTGACTCAGCACCTGTAGCTCAGTAGCTAGGGTGCCAGCCACATACACCAGAGCTGGTGGGTTCAAATCCAGCCCAGGTCTGCCAAACAACAATGACAACTACAACCAAAAAATAGCCAGGCATTGTGGCGGGCGCCTGTAGTCCCAGATACTCAGGAGGCTGAGGCAAGAAAATCACTTAAGCCCAAGACTTTGGGGTTGCTGTGAGTTCTGATGCCACGGCACTCTACCCAGGGTGACAGCTTGAGACTCTGTCTCAAAAAAAAAATAAAAAAAAGAGAGATACTTTGTTTTTTCTTTAATTTATTTATTTTTTATTATTAAATCATAGCTATGTACATTAATGCGATCATGGGGCACCGTACACTGGTTTTATAGACCGTTTGACACATTTTCATCACACTGGTTAACATAGCCTTCCTGGGATTTTCTTAGTTATTGTGTTAAGTCATTTATATTCTACATTTACTAAGTTTCACATGTACCCTTGTAAGATGCACTGCTGGTGTAATCCCACCAATCGCCCTCCCTCCACCCAACCTTCCCCCTCCCTCCCCTTCCTCTCCCCCTTCCCCCTATTCTTAGGTTATAACTGGGTTATAGCTTTCATGTGAAAGCCATAAATTAGTTTCATAGTAGGGCTGAGTACATTGGATACTTTTTCTTCCATTCTTGAGAAGAATATGTTCCAGCTCCATCCACGTAAACATGAAAGAGGTAAAGTCTCCATCTTTCGAGATACTTTGTTAAGTTACCCTTCTTTGTAGGGGAGTGTAAATGTTCAGAGCTCAGGTTTCTAAAGCCAGGTAGGCCTGAGTTTGAATCTTGATGTTATGCCCAAGAGCTCCCCCAAAGATCACACCACCAGACAAGTCGAATTAAAGAGGAATCCTTTTATCGAAGAGCTGGCCAACAACTGCCCCAGTGTCCCAACATGGGGTTTCTGAGTGCAGCCCTGAGTTGACTGAAGCTCTGACTTTTATAAGGCAAAACTTTTCCAGAGGGTAAACAAACATAATTACAAAAGTGAAAACAACCATTAGAGGAAGATAGGAGGGACAAAACAACAAGTACACAATGTTATGATTATGAGAACACTCAGTAATTTTTACAAAACAAACACAATCTACAATGTCCTTAGGTAATGTAGGGAGGGGGACTTGAGGTGAGGATCATAAACAACATGATCATAAAAAGCTATAGTCATAGGGGCTATGTGGTCAGTAATTTACATTACTAACTATTTCAGCTAAAGGCATTTACAGTTACACTGGGAGGGAAAACAAGAGGAACTAGTTCTGAAGGTAAAAAAGAGTAAATAGTAAAATGGAGTTAAGCTTGTTCTGTTAACATTTCAATATTATATACAGATGGTATGAAGATTACTTTAACATAATCACGAAGGTTGTTTGTCACAAGGGTAGTTAGCAACTTTCTACACAATATTAATAATTTTAACAGTTCTAACCAGGTACACTTAAAATACTATGCAATGCGCGCAAAGGCACGTGAAACCGTTTTTTTTTAAAGCCATAAAATGTAGTGAAACACCAGAATGGAATCAGGTCTATTTTGCCTTCCCCCTGATTCTCTGGAAAAATAATTATATCAGGGCAGCGCCTGTGGCTCAAAGGGGTAGGGCGCTGGCCCCATATGCCGGAGGTGGTATTCAAGCCCAGCCTCAGCCAAAAACTGCAAAAAAAAAAAAAAAAAAAGAGAGAGAGAGAGAGAGAAAGAGAGAAAATTATATCAAAATGGAGTTAGACTTGCTTCTCTTTCACCTTAACATTAGTACCGAGCATATATTTTATCCGTTAAATGGTGCTGTTCAATTGTTCTCAGTGTTCACTAGGATAACACAGGTAAAATTGTTATAGTACTAATGATAAATGTTCACCTTAAAAAAAATGAATACTGGGCGGCGCCTGTGGCTCAAGGAGTAGGGCGCCCGTCCCATATGCCGGAGGTGGCGGGTTCATAACCCAGCCCCGGCCAAAAATCACAAAAAAAAAAAAAAAAAAAAAAATTAATACTTGACTCAGTGCCTGTGGCTCAAGCAGCTAAGGCACCAGCCATACACACCTAAGCTGGCAGGTTCAAATCCAGCCTGGGCCTGCCAAACAACAATGATGGCTGCAACCAAAAAATAGCTGGGCGTTGTGGTGGGCACCTATAGTCCCATCTACTTGGGAGGCGGAGGCAGGAGAATTGCTCGAGCCCTGGAATTGGAGGTTGCTGTGAGCTGTGATGCCATAGCACTCTACCCAGGGTGAAAGCTTGAGGCTCTGTCTCAAAAAAAAAAAAAATGAATACTTAAGATCAACTTTTGGTCTGCTATGACTCCTACTTCCAAAATACATGATGGCCCTAAAGTTTGTGTGCAAATTAAAATGGTTATCTTGTACATCCTGAATTACTTCTGTCTTTTCCCATCGCCTCTCTGGTTAATCATCTGTTCCTAGCTTTCCCTTTTACCACACCATTCCAGTAGCCCAAATGATCTTTTAAAAATGCAAATCTGGGGGCAGCGCCTGTGGCTCAAAGGAGTAGGGCGCTGGCCCCATAAGCTGGAGGTGGCAGGTTCAAACCAAGCCCTGGCCAAAAACTGCAAAAAAAAAAAAAAAAGCAAATCTGGGGTGGCACCTGTGGCTCAGTGGGTAAGGCGTCGGCCCCATATGCTGAGGATGGTGGGTTTGAACCCAGCCCTAGCCAAACTTCAACAAAAAAATAGCTGGGTATTGTGGTGGGCAGCTGTAGTCCCAGCTACTCAGGAGGCTGAGGCAAGAGAATCGCCTAAGCCCAAGAGCTGGAGGCTGCTGTGAGCTTTGATGCCACGACACTCTGCCGAGGGTGACAAAATAAAACTGTCTCTATAAAAATAAATAAATAAAGGCTTGGTGCCTGTGGCGCAAGTGGCTAAGGCTCCAGCCACATACACCTGAGCTGGTGGGTTCGAATCCAGCCTGGGCCCACCAAACAACAATGACGGCTGCAACCAAAAAATAGCCAGGAGGGTGCCTATAGTCCCAGCTACTTGGGAGATGGAAGCAGGAGAATCGCTTGAGCCCAGAAATTGGAGGTTGCTGTGAGCTGTGATGCCACAGCACTCTACCCAGGGTGACAGCTTGAGGCTCTGTCTAAATAAATAAATAAATAAATAAAATAAAATAAAATAAAATAAAATGAAATAAAAAATGCCAATCTGATCCTGTCCAAGCACAAGTCTCTTCAGCAGCAACTAAATGCACTTTGGACAATATGGTGCACCATGGCTCCCAGGTCACTGTCATTTCCCAGGACCACAATTTTATATGATTCCCAGTATCATAATTGAGCCTCGCACACCCTGTCACCTGCCTCCTTCCCTACCTTTGCCTCTTCTCTTTGTTCTTCTCATAAATCCTCAGACATATCCAATTCTTTTCTGTCTTGGTTCCCTTTCCCCTGGAAGGTTCTTGTCTCCATTTTTTACTTGGCTAAATCCCTTGGGTCACAAATGAAATGGCATTTCCTCAGAGATGCATCTCCTGACTAGCCCTTCCCCACAATTAATTCTCCATCATAATCTCTTATCACTGCATTTGTTTTCCTTCCATAAATATGTGAAACTGCATATTGTTTGAAATGATTGTTTAATGTCTCCCCAAATGATGGGCCCCATCACAAATGGGTTACATGTGTGTACAGATTTGGAGGCCATTAGCCCTCCAGACAGAGGGACTGTTTCGGGTGGCCACAGCTGCTGGACTGCTTGCTTCCAGACATGCAGTAACCTTATCCATTTACCCAAGTGCACCACAAAAATGTAGTCATTTTTTCTGCGTGATGGGATGTGAAAAATCTTGGCAAGCACTGCCTTATGCCAGTATTTTTTGGTATGGATAGAGATGCAAGCAAGGATCAAGGATCACCATTAATATTCAGGTTTTATTCTGAAACATCGCTTGAATGAGAAAAAGTAAAACTCACTGTCATTTCTCAGGACCACAATTTTACATGGTGCCCGGTATCATAATGCTAACGACATACCTTCAAACATACCCAACCACAAATTCGAGTTTGCTGCTCTTTAATTATCTTACTTCCATTGTAACATGCCCTCAAAAGAATGAATTTAAATGAGCCAATTAGTAACTGAAGGTCAGTGTGGAAAAAATAATTGAAAGGACTGGTCCTCAGATCTCACTGGGGCTTCTTGGATTTAAATTGGAATCCAAGAGAGAAGGATTTATTTATTATTTATTTCATTCAATCATTCATGACATACCCAGTCTCCAGGGGAAGCTGGGTATCTGGCTGAAATACAAAATTAACAAATTAAAATTAACAAGCACAGAAAGGAAAAAAAAAATCCATTCTTGCCCTAGCTTACTCCATAAGGCTGTGACTGACACTGGGCGCACCCAGGTGGTGGCTTCTCCTCCACCTCTTCACTCCCACCCCTGCACATAAAGCCATGGTAGAAATGTCTGGTTAGGGAAAGAAAAAAGATAATATTAGGATAGAAGAAGAAAGATAGGAGAGAAGATAGTATTAGGACAATATCATTTGGCATTAGGTGAGTGCTTTCAAGCACTCAGCAGAAAAACATCCTCCATGGATCAACATCCAGGGAATTGGTGGCTCTGCATGGCTGGTCCCTCTGAGATAGGGAGAAGGGGCCCATACATGGCACAATATCCTCTCTTAGGGCAGAGGCAACATGGTGAGGTGGATGAATAGGGTGAACAAAGAGAAACAACAGCCTCAGTGGTCAGGGAATGTTCAGAAGAGAAGGTGGGCTTGCCATACAAAGGCCCAGGTATCCTCAGTTTGGGTTTCAGACAGACAGGTCTAGGGTATCTTGGAAGAAGATAAATTCTGAGAAGAGAAAATATCAGGTAAGACACACTTTTAAGCTCAGACAGGAGAGCCACATGCATAAGAAGCAGAGGCTAGGGGTGACTGAAAGCTACTCAGCGTGAAGCCTTGGTCCTGTTTCCTAAGGCAGATTCCTGTCTGTGAGAGGATGGGATCTGGGACCCAGTCCTAAGCTTGTGATCTGCACTGGGCATCTGAACTATCCTGCTCTCCTCACAGCTCCCTCTGGGACGGGGATAAGGCCAGTGTTCAGATGCTGCCAATCTTTTACTCCCTGACTGAATATGACTCTTCATAACCCTGCTGAGTTCTAAACCCTTGGATCAACCCAGACTAGCCTCTGCAGAAACTTGACTAAATCATTTGTCAGCCCGACTTGGACCCTGCTGCTCTGCATTGCCTGCCCATCTAGGTCACATTACCAAGCAGGGATATGGTGTGACTGGCACTGCCAGCCTCAGTGGGTTGGTGTGGGTAAAGAACATCCCTGGACCAAACTGACTCTCCTCTCCTTGGCTTCTCAAAGAAGGAAATTCTGGATCTGAGTTGCTAGAGACAAAATGTAGAGATTTTTCAAGATGACTGCAGGGGGAAACACCCAAAGCAGAGGGTATAACACTGCCCACAGGTACAAGTCCTTGGATGAGGTTCTTGGGTCACAGTTTGAAGGACGGACAAAAGGCCAATAGAATTCACAGCCTTGGGTGGCGCCTGTGGCTCAAAGTAGTAGGGTGCTGGCCCCTATGCCGGAGGTGGTGGGTTCAAACCCAGCCCCCGCCAAAAACTGCAAAAAAAAAAAAAAAAGATTTCACAGCCTTCCTCCCCCCTTCTATCTTTTTTCTAGTTTTCTCACTCACACACACACTTTTTCATAGAGCCCTTTCCAACAGGGAACTCATCCTTCTGAGGTCAAGCCATGAAAAGTGTCTTTTTAGCATGCTTCTGCTGACCCTTGGGAAAAACTTGGGAACTTCTTCCTTCCATCATCAAGATCTTGAGAAAGGATAGAGTCATCCATTGAAAGACAGTGCTCTAGAAGGAAGCCAAGGAGAGACATGAAGAAGAGCTGACACTGAGGAGGTAGACAGAAATAAAAGCTTAAACGTGACAAGGAAGGAAGAATCACTGAAACTCCCAACATCCTGCAGTCACTTTGTGCCAGTGTTTCCCTCTTTCTCCCTGGGTTTACCACAATTTGATGAACCTTATTTACACTAAAGTAAGACATTGGGCAGTGCCTTGGCTCAAGGAGTAGGGCGTAGGCCCCATATACGGGAGGTGGTGCGTTCAAACATGGCCCAGGCCAAAAAACTGCAATAAATAAATAAGGTAAGTGAAGACATGCCAGGAATCCATTTGGTGGGTTGAATGCGTATTTTGGCAGATCCCAGTCCAAGAGGCCTTCTGATGTAATATTTCAGACAGTGCGATAAAACAGAACAGAAAAATGTTCAGGCCTTGGTCAACAGGTTCTTGCTGGACTCCCCCAGATTACCCATCTCAACAGTGGTTGGTCTTCCCCATGCCTGCCTTTTGTCTACCTTCTCCTCATCCACACACTGCTCTCCATCTCCTTTTGTTTTACTTTGTTAACTTTATATTTACATGCATTGCTGGGTGTTGTCTCAACTCCTCGGAGAATTAGGTGACTATAAGCAAATACTTAAATATAGCAACAGTAAGGTTTCTTTGGGCTATAATAGAAAACTTGTATTCAAAATTGTTGTCAGGGCTGCAGTTCAATTTCTTTGTGACTTTTTGGCCTTGAAATTCTCTGTGTATGGAATTTCCCCCTCCTTGGCCTGCAAATTAGGTGGCTATAGCAATTACAAATGTCACATCCAGACACTTGTAATATCCATAGGAAGGATAAGATAGACTTCTTTATTTCATGTGTCTGTTTTTGACAGTGAAGAACCCTTACTCACAAACTCCAGTCCACCCCCGAAGAAGCCTTCTTCTGGCCATTGGCCAGATGTGCATAACATACCCAGGCTTAAGTCAGTTGTTGGCAAAGCAAACAGGTCCACCATGATTGCCTTTCACCAGTGGTTCTCAACCTTCCTAATGCCTCCTAATGCTGCGATCCTTTAATACAGTTCCTCATGTTGTGGTGACCCCAACCATAAAACTATTTTCATCGCTACTTCATAACTGTAATTTTGCTACTGTTATGAATCGTAATGTAAATATCTGATATGCAGGATGTATTTTCATTGTTACAAAGAGGTTGCGACCCACAGGTTGAGAACCGCTGCCTTAGACTACCATTATCCACCTCTTAGAACTGAGAATGTGGTCAGCCTACCTTCTCTGAAGCATAGTAGTATGTGAATAGCTGAATAAATTAAGATTCTATTAGGAAGGAAATAGAAGGATTGAGTAAATCTCATACTCAATATTCTGTCCTAACTTGTGGCTGAGAAAGAAATGGCCATTGCCTATGAGATGGGCATATATACCTAAATTCCCCTCTGTGAACCCTGATCCTGTATTGTTCCTTTGCTACATTGTCCTTGGCTTAAGCAGTATCTATAGCATTGGGCACCTAACAAAAGGGGACTTCAGGATACACACAGAGGCATTCAAGAACTTGGCAGGAAGGCCCTTACTTTACTTAAATACACATAATTAATGTCCTGCTTTTAACATTAACAAATAGGTTTCAGGCCGGGCGTTGTGGCAGGCGCCTGTAGTCCCAGCTACTTGGGAGACTGAGGCAAGAGAATTGCTTAAGCCCAGGAGTTGGAGGTTGCTGTGAGCTGTGTGAGGCCACAGCACTTTACCAAGGGCCATATAGTGAGACTCTGTCTCTACAAAAAACAAACAAACAGAAAAAAAAAATAGGTTTCAGAAAAGATATTTTGAAGATAATCTTGTCTTTGGAGTGCTTCCAAAATATTGGGATGCATAGTCCAAAAGGCCTACAGCCCCTGTGAACTCTGGACTCCACAGGAATTAATATTTATTTAAAGCCAGCCTTGACCAGTAGATAAGGCCTAAGCATTTGGCAGCACTGGGGGTATAAGAGGAGAATATCAGGTAGAGGCCAGAGGAAAGGGATAAGTCACGGAGATAAGGGACTTATGACCCAAGCCAGCCCTCATTCTCTTCTGAAACAGCTAATGGTCTTTTACCCAACACCTTTACACAACTCCTAGACTTTCTCTGTGATTTTCTATAACTCGGCGAAGATTCTGGTATTGAAAAGGTTTTGACAGCAAGCTAGGGGGAAAAATATAATGCAATGAAATGGCCTAGAGGTAAGACAGTCAGAATGTCAAACTCAAGAACAAAACCTCAGTGCCATTCAGCATTTTGCCTGACTGGGAAATGGAATTTCAAAGAGAATAAACTGAGTCAGATTGCTTAAAGAAGAAATTATTGGGAATTAGAGGGGTAAAGAAAGGTAAAAGAGAAGGTCAAAGTGATCAGGGTTAGAGGCCAGAGGCTAAAATGTCATTCTACTGGAGTGGTATATGACTTCTCACTGATTCATCATGTGGTCTCAGCATAAATGACAAGAACAATTATATCAGAGAGGAGCAGTCCAGGGTAAGTGAAGGATCTAATTAAATCAGTTATTTCCAATACAGGAGCTTGGCTTCCAATGTTCACTGGCTGAATGTCATTAAGATCTCTTGCCAGGAGAATTTTCAACTCAAATGAGTTTTTCTTTGCACTTAACAAATTAACAGGAAAGAAACAACCAGAAAAACTCACCAATGTCATACATACATTCTCCTAGAGTCCATAACCTTCTAGATTGTTCTATTTGGTTACAAAATTTACTCCATTATCAAAATGAGGAATGAATGAGAAAACTATCCTTGCTTTTATATAGGACCTATCTTTCTTAATTTGGAGCCAAGGCCTAACAAATTGGCCAGGAGACAAGATACTGATGGGAATGCAGTGACAGAGGACTAGGTAATTGAGAACAAGCAGAGTTAAAGTTTGAAAGGAAGCACATTGGAGGGAAGGTGAATATTGGTGGAGAAAAGGTGTCTCAGCTAGATACTTTGTTTCCACAGAAAAAAACTTGAGGTGGTGAGGAAGTAGGGGAGATTAGCCCCACCATGGTTCGGTCAAGTATTATGGTTTCCTGCAGCACTGGTCATCGTTATTCAAATGCCTCAATAATTCAAGTGACACAGCAGCCACTCTATTTTCACCCTCTCAGATTTGGGCATTATTCCATATTATTCCCCCATTCCTGTGACTTATCCTGCTCTCTTTTTGTGTCTTTGCCACTGTCAATGACAACTGTAACAACAACAACAACAAAAAGGGAGGGAGGGAGGGAGGAAGGAAGGAAGAAAGGAAGGAAGGAAGGAAGGAAGGAAGGAAGGAAGGAAGGAAGGAAGGAAGGAAGGAAGAAAGGAAGGAAGGAAGGAAAAAAGAAAGAAAGAAAGAAAGGCTTTCCCCCCTGGCCAACTCATGGACTACTTGGGCACCCACAGAGAGTTTTAACTCAGGAAGCAACTCTAGTCTAATTGGTTGTGACCTTTCTGCAAAGATCCACATCTGACCACATTTTAAAAAGGGAATTCCAGGCATAAACATAGTGTTTCATAGACACCTTTCCAGCCTGTGACCCTACCATGGAGGGAATTTATCCCGTTTGGGATTCACACCAGTTGTGCAGCCTTAAAGATCCCAAATTGGGATTTTCTCTTTATAACTAACTTTATAACTAAAAGATCCATGAGACATAACATGAACAGATTGGTTTCTTTCTTTCCTTCCTTCCTTCCTTCTTTTCTTTTCTTTTCTGTTTTTGGCCTGGGTTTGAACCCAACACCTCCAGCATATGGGGCCAGCACTCTACTCTGTTGAGCCACAGTCCCACCCAACAGATTGTTTTCTTAAGATTCAACATCTCTCTCCCTTGGATGAAGGAAAAAAGAAAATTGCCACTTTGTACTTTTCTCTACAGAACTCTTTAAAGTTGTATGTTTCCCCCCTGTATATGACAAATCTTGGATACCACTGCATAGCCCATCTTTTCACTCCAGACATTGATGCAGCAACCAGATGTGCAAGCTGACACCAGCACCTTCCTCAGTGGCCATTCCAATACACAGGGAAACCTGAAAATTCAAAGAATTTCATATTCTAGGGTATAATTTGGCCAACGAGGAATAAATATCCCCCTCTTTGGTCCCTTAGGTGATCTAATCTGAGATATATTCTGCACAGCTACTCAAAGGATCCTCAGCAGACTGAGTCCTTATATCCCACAGCGGTACCAGCTCAATAAAAACACACCATTGAATTGGCTCTACCTGCTTCCCTGTTTTACACTTCCCAGCTCCACTTCTGCTCTCTGAGACCATTTCTCAGAGTAAATGGTTTGCATAAAAGCCCTTATTTGAGACTTTGCTTGTGGGGGGTTTCCTAGACTAAGACAATCATGCCTTCTAATCAAGATAGTCTTTCTTTAATCTACCCTGTTTCCCTGAAAATAAGACCTACTTACAGGAAAGATAAGACGTCCCCTGAAAATAAGACCTAGCGCATCTTTGGGAGCACACCTTAAAATAAGACACTGTCTTATTTTCGGGGAAACAGGGTAATAATTCTTATGTTCTAGGGAACACGTCTTATTCTTTAGCTTGGTGAATTAATGCTTAACTTTCAGGAAGCAGCACTATTTCATTTTATTCTAAGTTATTTTGTAAGCATCTTCTCTTGACCTCAATATAGCTGGGTAGCTGAAAAAGGATGGAAGCAAAGCAGCAGTCCTGTGAGAAAGGTTCAATACTAGATCTCTAAGCCTTACTGCTTTATTTGTTTTTTGTGGAGACAGGGTATTGCTATTTTGCTCAGGCTGGTCATAAACTCCTAACATCAAATCGTCCTCTGATCTTGCCTTCCCAGAGAGCTGGAATTACAAACATGACCCTCCTTGCCCAGTCCTGACTGTATCTTCAAATCAGTGATTCTTACCCCTTGGTTAAGACCATCACAGAGGTCTGTGAAGATGCTAAACCCCTATCAACCTGCTGTATTAAACTCCCTGTGTGTGTAAGCACAGGGTTCTTTCCAAAGCCCCCCAGTCATTCTGATGTGCACCCAATTGAGAATCATAGGTTCATTTATTTATTTTTTTTTTTTTTTTGAGACAGACCCTCAAGCTGTCGCCCTGGGTAGAGTGCTATGGCATCACAGCTCACAGCAACCTCCAACTCCTGGGCTTAAGCAATTCTCTTGCCTCAGCCTCCCAAGTAGCTGTGACTACAGGCGCCTGCCACAATGCCCGGCTATTTTTTTACTGTAGTAGTCATTGTTGTTTGGCAGGCCTGGCTGGATTCAAACCCACCAGCTCTCGTGTATGTGGCTGGCACTTTAGCCGCTTGAGCTACAGGTGCCAAGCCGAGAATCATAGGTTTAAACCCATCAATCTACCCAAGAAAGAAACTATACCCAACCAGTTATTAGTGCTACCTCAACTCAAATATAGTCAAATAGACAACTGATACTTTCCCTCTCTTTTTTTATTTATTTTTTTTTTTTGAGACAGAGTCTCAAGCTGTTACCCCCGGTAGAGTGCCGTGGCGTCTCAGCTCACAGCAACCTCAAACTCTTGGACTTAAGAAATTCTCTTCCCTCAGCCTCCCAAGTAGCTGGGACTACAGGTGCCCGCCACAACGCCCGGCTATTGTTTAGTTGTAATTATCATTGTTGTTTAGCAGGCCCGGACTGGGTTCAAACCCACCAACCCAGTGTATGTGGCTGTGCTACTGAGCTATAGCCCCAAGCTGATGATTGATACTTTCAAATTGAGGAAAAATTAAAATTGGCTCTCTGCAAAAGAACACAGAAACATCCTGTTTGTTGAGTAGATGTAACAGGATTATCAATCCAAAATTAAAGGGAAAATAAAATGAGATATTATGATGTCTTAGGCAATATAGGAGGTACAGAGGATGAAAAGATGAATAGAAAACCATCTCTGCTTTCAAGAATAGATGGTGGGCAGCGCCTGTGGCTCAGTGAGTAGGGCGCTGGCCCCATATACCGAAGGTGGCGGGTTCAAACTCAGCCCCGGCCAAACTGCAACAACAAAAATAGCTGGGCGTTGTGGTGGGTGCCTTCCGCTACTCGGGAGGCTAAGGCAAGAGAATCACCTAAGTCCACGAGCTGGAAGTTGCTGTCAGGAGTGTGACGCCACTGTACTCTACCGCATGTGACAAAGTGAGACTCTGTCTCTACAAAAAAAAAAAAAAAAAAAAGATGTGTTATTAACCAGTTCTTTGAATAGGATGTCAAGAAATCACATCTTGGGTGGCGCCTGTGGCTCAAAGGAGTAGGGCGCTAGCCCCATATACCGGAGGTAGCAGGTACAAACCCAGCCTGACCAAAAAAAAAAAAAAAAAACTGCCAAAAAAAAAAAAGAAATCACACCTTTATTTATTTTTTTATCTTCCATTTTTCATTTAAAACTTCTTAGTGAGGGAAGTTTTCTCATTCTTATATTTGAAAACCCTGGCAGGTCATTGACTCTACCAATCACTCTTACATAAGATATAATCCTATGGTTTCTTCAAGTCACAAACCACTTTTTTATTTGGATGTCCAATGCCGTGGAATCATCAAATCTCTGAGCTTGATTTAGACATTGCTCTTTTACCATCTCCCAGTTAGGACCAGCTTCACAGGCAGCTGTCCCATTTAGCAAGGGCATGCAGGAAACTCTTTCTTTCCTTCTGTACTCCTTTCTTAGCTTGCCAACCCTGAGTTCTGAGGCTTTACTGATTGGGTGTGGAAAGCCAGGGAGGAGGGAGAGGGGCTTATTAAACATTTCTACTTGACTGATCCTTTTTTTTAAGACAGAGCCTCAAGCTGTTGCCCTGGATAGAGTACTATGGCATCACAGCTTACAGCAATTTCCAACTCCTGGGCTCAAGCGATTCTCCTGGCTCCACCTTCCAAGCAGCTGGGACTATAGGTGCCCGCCACAATGCCTGGCTAGGCTATTTTTTGATTGCAGCCGTTGTCGTTGTTTGGTGTGCCTGGGCTGGTGGGCTGGATTTGAACCTGCTAGCTCAGGTACATGTGGCTGGTGCCTTAGCTGCTTGAGCCACAGGCACCAAGCCTTGACTCATTCTCTTATAAGATACTTTTATATGATGCAGGCCTGGTTGTTATGAGAACTCTTTCTGTGGGAACACTTTTGGAGGTTTTTTTTTTTTTGAGACAGAGTCTTAAGCTGTCACCCTCAGTAGAGTACTGTGGCATCACAGCTCACAGCAACCTTCAACTCTTGGGCTTAAGCGATTCTCTTGCCTCAGCCTCCCAAGTAGCTGGGATTACAGGCATCCGCCACAACGCCCGTCTATTTTTTTTTTGGCCGGGGCTGGGTTTGAACCCACCACCTCTGGTGTATGGGGCAGGCGCCCTACCCCCTACAGGTGCTGTCCTTTTTTTTTTTTTTTCCGTTTGTAGTTGTCAGTGTTGTTTGGCGGGCCTGGGCTGGATCGAAACTCGCTAGTTCTAGTGTATGTGGCTGGCATCTTAGCCGCTTGAGCTACAGGCACCGAGCCTTTTTTTTTTTTTTTTTTTGAGACAAAGTCCTTTTGTCACTCTTGGTAGAGTACCATGGCTTCATACATCACAGCAACCTCAAACTCATGGGCTCAAGTGGTCTTCTTGCCTCAGCCTCTCAAGTAACTAGGGCTACAGGACCCCTGTCTCAATGCCCAGCTAGTTTTTTTTTTTTTTTTTTAGAGATGGGGGGGTTCTCACTCTTGCTCAGGCTGGTCTTGAACTCTTTTTTTTTTTTTTAGAGACGGAGTCTCACTTTATGGCCCTCAGTAGAGTGCCGTGGCATCACACAGCTCACAGCAACCTCCAACTCCTGGGCTAAGCAATTCTCTTGCCTCAGCCTCCCAAGCAGCTGGGACTACAGGCGCCTGCCAAATGCCTGGCTATTTTTTTGTTGCAGTTCGGCTGGGGCCGGGTTTGAACCTGCTACCCTCAGTATATGGGGCCGGCGCCTTACCGACTGAGCCACAGGTGCTGCCCTGGTCTTGAACTCTTGAGCTCAAATGATCCACCCACCTCAGTCTTGCAGAGGACTAGGATTACAGGCATGAGCCATCACACCAGGCATGGAAGGATTTTTTTGTTTGGGGAGTTTTTTATTCCCCAGAGACTCTCACTCTGGCCTTGACCTTGACTACCACAACACAGGCAATACCTTTCCTTTTCTTAGGCAGTTTTGATCTTCGCCCAGCTTCTGTTTTCCAGCAGTATCTGGCAGCTCCTCAATTCTTTGGTCAAAACTATTTTGAGCAGGATCTAGGGTTTCAGTTCGTGCCGAGGTATGCCAAAGTCTCAAAGGAATCTCCTTGAAGCTTCTTTCACCAGATTTGGAACAAGAAGGTAGCCCCCCCCCCCTCCTGGGGGTGTGTTGGACACAGAGCATGGCAGCTCTTTCTCAAGACATCGCTTCACTTATCTGCCCCTTCAAAAGCCCTTCTCTACTCTCTTTATATATCAGAACTGGTGAGGGGGTTGAACAGAATAAAAACCCTGGTTTTGGGTGGTACCTGTGGCTCAAAGGAGTAGGGCGCCAGCCCCATATGCCAGAGGTGGCCAGGTTCAAGCCCAGCCCCGGCCAAAAACTACAAACAAAACAAACAAACAAAAAAACAAACAGAAAACTTGTTTTTAGGTCTTTTGAGTTTTCCATTTTTGTCTACCCCAGAACTCACTTTGGTAACTAATATTTAATGTAACTTGAAACCTCAGTCAAATTAAGTAATTTAACAATATGATACGATTGTCATATCATGTGGTGAGCACAGGACAAGGGATCTATGCCTGTGTGTGGTATTGCCAGAACAAAGAAAAGGGCCACCTCATTTAGTTGGAGAATGAGTAGTCTGAGAGACTCCTGGAAAAGGCAATTCCTTATTTGACTCTTTCTTAATAGATGTGTTGGAGGTAGTAATGTGATGACTTTTGAGATGGGATTTTTTTGGAAGAGAACACGTTCACGAAGATACCTCTCTGCAAGTACATTGCATTTTATGCAGATTCAAAAAACAAAACAGCTAGGCAGGATGGCTCACACCTTGAGGTTAGAGATTGAGACCAACCTGAGTCTCTACCAAAAATAGAAAAAATTAGCCAGGGGTGGTAGTCCCAGGTACTTGGAGAGTGAGATAGGACATCACTTTATTTATTTATTTATTTTTTTTTTTTTTTAGAGACAGAGTTTCATTTTGTCACCCTCAGTAGAGTGCCTAGCATTACAGCTCACAGCTATGTCCAGCTCTTGGGCTTAGGCGATTCTCTTGCTGCAGCCTCCCAAGTAGCTAGGACTACAGGCGCCTGCCACTACACCCGGCTATTTTTTTGCTGCAGTTTGGCTGGGGCCGGGTTCGAACCCGTCACCCTTGGCATATGGGGCTGGCACCCTACTCACTGAGCCACAGGAGTGGCCCCTTGGCTATTTTTTTGTCCTTGCAGTTTGGCTGGGGCCGGGTTCGAACTCCCACCCCCCAACCCCCGTATACGGGGCCAGCACCCTACTCACTGAGCCACAGGTGTCACCCAGGAAAATCACTTTAGCTCAGGAATTTTGGGGTTGTAGTGACCTGTGATAATGCCACTGCCCTCTAGCCACTGGGGTGACAGAGCGAAACTCTGTCTCAAAAAAAAAAAGTAGTTAAAAAGAAAATCTTAGTCTGTTAATTTTTCCTTTTTGGGGGGGACAGAGTGTCACTTTGTCATCCTCAATAGAGTGCCTTAGCGTCATAGCTCACAGCAACCTCAAACTCTTGGGCTCAAGCGATTCTCTTGTCTCAGCCTCCCAAGTGGCTGGGACTACAGGCACCCACCACAATGTCTGGCTATTTTTATTTTATTTTGTTTATTATTATTTTTTTTTGAGACAGAGCCTCAAGCTATAGCCCTGGGTGGAGTGCTATGGTGTCACAGCCTACAGCAACCTCAAACTCCTGGGCTTAAGCGATTCTCTTGCCTCAGCCTCCCAAGTTGCTGGGACTACAGGCGCTGGCCACAATGCCTGGCTATTTTTTTGTTGCAATTTGGCCAGGGCTGGGCTTGAACCCAACACTCTGGATATATGGGGCCGGCGCCCTACCCACTGAGCCATGGGTGCTGCCTGTTTGGCTATTTTTTGGTTGTAGTTGTCATTGTTTGGCAGGCCTGGGCTGGATTCGAACCCGCCAGCTCTGGTGTATGTAGGTGGCGCCTTAGCCACTTGAGCTACCGGTGCCATCCCGGCTATTTTTAGAGACGGGGGTCTCACTGTGGCTCAGGCTGGTCTTGAACCTGGGAACTCAGGCAATCCAGCCTCCTAGGCCTTCCAGAGTGCTGGGATTACAGATGTGAACCACCATGTCCGGCCCCCTAGTTTTCCCATTTAGTCTCTGTCCACCAAAGTTCGTATGTTGGAAACTTGATCCCCAGTGTGGTAATGTAGGGAGGTGGGATTTAATTGGAGGTATCTGGGTCATGAGAGTACTGCCTCCTTGAGTGGATTAACACCAATGTTTAGAGAGTGGGTTCCTGACAAAAGGATGAGTTTTGTCCCCTGTTGCTCTTTAACCCAGGCAGTGCCTTTTGCCATATGACACAGCAAGTAGGCCTTCATCAGATGCCACGGCCTTGATCTTGGACTTCCTAGCATCTAGAATAATGAACCAATAAATTTCTGTTCATTATAAATTGCCTAGTCTGTGCTATTTTGTTATAGCAGCATAAACAGTCTGTCTAAAGTTCCTATAAATTCACACATGTAAATATCACCGTAAAATCAGAAATTTACGTATTAGTTCATCCTGAGATGAATATGCTAATAACAAGCTTCATTTTCTAAAGGAGAGTGTGAGAATGGCCATATATGGATGTAAAATACATCTCAATAAAAATTGACCTAGGAGAGCTTGATAACTAGGATCTATAGAGAACTCAAATTAATCCACATGAAAAAAGCCAACAATCCCATATATCAATGGGCAAAAGACATAAATAGAACCTTCTCTAAAGATGACAGACGAATGGCTAACAAACACATGAAAAAATGTTCATCATCTCTATATATTAGAGAAATGCAAATCAAAACAACTCTGAGATTTCATCTAACCCCAGTGAGAATGGCCCACATCACAAAATCTCAAAACTGCAGATGCTGGCGTGGATGTGGAGAGAAGGGAACACTTTTACACTGCTGGTGGGACTGCAAACTAGTACATCCTTTCTGCAAGGAAGTATGGAGAAACCTCAAAGCACTCAAGCTAGACCTCCCATTTGATCCTGCAATCCCATTACTGGGCATCTACCCAGAAGGAAAGAATCCTTTTATCATAAGGACACTTGTACTAGACTGTTTATTGCAGCTCAATTTACAATCGCCAAAATGTGGAAACAGCCTAAATGCCCACCAACTCAGGAATGGATTAACAAGCTGTGGTATATGTATACCATGGAATACTATTCAGCTATTAAAAAAAATGGAGACTTTACATCCTTCGTATTAACCTGGATGGACGTGGAAGACATTATTCTTAGTAAAGCATCACAAGAATGGAGAAGCATGAATCCTATGTACTCAATTTTGATATGAGGACAATTAAGGTTATGGGGGGGAGGAAAAGCAGAAAGAGGGATGGAGGGAGGGGGGTGGGGCCTTGGTGTGTGTCACACTTTATGGGGGCAAGACATGATTGCAAGAGGGACTTTACCTAAAAATTGCAATCAGTGTAACCTGGCTTATTGTACCCTCAATGAATCCCCAACAATAAAAAAAAAAAGAAAAAGAAATTGACCTAGGAGGCTCAGCGCCTGTGGCTCAAGTGGCTGGGGCGCCAGCCACATACACTGGACCTGGCGGGTTCGAATCCAGCCTAGGCCAGCTACACAACAATGACAACTACAACCAAAAAATAGCTGGGCAACGTGGCGGGCGCCTTAGTCCCAGTTACTTGGGAGGTGGAGGCAAGAGAATCTCTTAAGCCCAAGAGTTTGAGGTTGCTGTGAGCTGTGATGCCAAGGCACTCTACCCAGGGGAACAGCTTGAGAAGCCTTCTAAAAAAAAAAAAAAATTGATACAGACTCAAGAGCTGTGAATACATTGACATGATTATCTCATTTAAAAAGTACTGGGCGGTGCCTGTGGCTCAAGGAGTAGGGAGCCGGTCCCATATGCTGGAGGTGGCGGGTTCAAACCCAGCCCCGGCCAAAAATAAATAAAAAATAAAAAGTACTTCAAGGGCAGTGCCTGTGGCTCAAAGGAGTAGGGCGCCGGCCCCATATCCCACAGGTGGTAGGTTCAAACCTGGCCCCGGCCAAAAACTGCAGAAATAAATAAAGAAAGAAAGAAAAAGTACTTCAAATAGGATTCAATGAACTGTTAACCCATAGTTTTATTTTATTTATTTATTTTTTTTATTTATTTTTTTTTTTGTAGAGACAGAGTCTTACTTTACTGCCCTCGGTAGAGTGCCGTGGCGTCACATGGCTCACAGCAACCTCCAGCTCTTGGGCTTATGTGATTCTCTTGCCTCAGCCTCCCGAGCAGCTGGGACTACAGGCGCCCACCACAACGCCCGGCTATTTTTTTGTTGTTGCAGTTCAGCAGGGGCTGGGTTTGAACCCACCACCCTCGGTATATGGGGCCGGCGCCCTACTCACTGAGCCACAGGCGCCGCCCTAACCCATAGTTTTAAATTAATGAGTGCACCTGGTAAAAAGCTTAGCAATGATAGGGAATATGAAAGGTTAACTGAAATATTGTGATTATCTTAATAGTTTAATCATCTTGCTTATTAATACCAATTATTTTGACAGATATTTTTGAGCGGGGTGAAAGCAAGGAACAGAATCTTTTAGCATCCTTACCATATCATTATAAATCACCAAGTGCTCACAATATGCCACTCGTGATGGATCATGCAAGCAAAATGTACGCATCATCGAGGCGTGAAGGAAATTTTGACTAAATGCTTTAAAGCCACATTTATATGCCTAATACTGGATCTTGACTTCATCTATCAAAAGCTTGAAAGTCATTATTCAAAAAGAAAGGACAGCAGACATCTGCTCAACCAACTTTTATTTTTAATTACCCAAGTATATACTGACCTTTATTGGGACATAATGGAAGATACCAAAGGAAAAAGAGACAAGATCCTTACCCTAAAAAAAATTAAAATCAACTTGATACACACTGCACAAGATAGTAAGACTGAAAGATATTTACTGGGTAGCATTTGAGTAGTGCGAGACAGCACAGAACAGAGTAAACCCACACCAGAGGACACCATCAGCGACTATGACAGGGAGTGAAGGAGAGCAATTGGGGGATACATCCTGGAAGGCGGAAAAGTATCGGACATGTGTTCTCATCCCCCAGAGACCAGTGGCTTCTTAAGGCCCTTGAGCAATTGAGCTCCACCTCTATAAACTTCAGTTTGCTCAGCTCTAAAGCAGAAGGTGAGGATTAGGGGAGGAGACTCTAAGGTCTTCCAATTATAACAAAACAGGATTCTAAGAGCAAATGCAAAAAACCAGGGAAGGTGAGGATATTACAGGAAAGAAAAAGTACAAGCACAAAGCCACAGAGGGAGGAAAAAACTAGTTGTGCATGGACAAGGTGTAATGTGTGGCAGCACACAAGCCTATTTAACTATTCTAAAGGGTCTGAGGACGATAACCTCAGAAATTGGTGAAACACAGTGCTAAGCCAGGTAAGGGATCCTAACCTGGGGCCACAATGGAGAAAGAGATAAAGCAATCAGAGCTGGACTTCTCTTCATGCTCCCTACCTCACTCCATTCTTTATGTTTTCAGGGGACTTTCTTATAACTCCTTCCCCAAGCCCACACCCCAAATACAGTAAGAAGAGGGTGTGGTTAAGACACTTTCTCTTCAGGCTTACACAAGCAGCCCCTTTTTGTGCGCCAGGAAGCCCAGAGCCACTGCTGAAAAGATGCTGGTCAATCCAATCAGCTTCAGCAGGCCTGGCACAGAGGGCAGATGTCTCTCCAAGAAGGTTGTAGTGATGGGTCGTGCAGGGACATCCTGGGTTCAGAGAATATTTGGTGTTAGTACAGGGCTTGGCACTTCATTCCAGAAAGTCTGTGTTTCCTCCAGCTCTCTGAACATGACCCACTCTTGCCAACTTCTAGGCCATTAACCATGACATTCTCTCTTCCCCACTGGGCCCCCTACTTCACTTCCCTAGAAAGCCTTTCCTGAGTCCCCAGCCTAGAATGGATCCCCTCTTTTTATATTTCCTCTCAGCATGTTTTTGTCATTGTACTTGTACTTTTTGGTGATTATCTGCATTCTCCACCAGATGTGGAGGTCCAGGAAAGTGCTGCTATGCCTTTACCACAATGGCTGATGCTGAACTTATACATCATAAGTATTTGTTGAGTGAATGAATCAATGTCCCCCACAGTACACAATCCCATCTTTAGTAGAGGTACTGGGAGAATGATTTTGGAGTGGCCAAGTCTATTCTCTTTGACTTCACACTTAAAAAGACAGAAGAATAACTGTAACCTTTCAAACCTTGTCCTCTACAATGTGTTTTTACTCTATCCTCTAGATATCCTTCCTTCTAGTCAAGAAAACTTCTTGGGGCTTTGTTACAGAATGATAAGTATATTAAAAATGAATTTTTAGTTTAAATATGCTCTGTTTCATTCCAACCGTTTGCCCTTGGTCAGGGGATGCTAACAACACCTTCCTTTCGAGAACCTTTAGGTTAGACATTAATATTTATTCAACCGGCATTTACTGAGTTCCTAGTATGTCTAGAACTCTGAGAAATGTCTCCCCCTCCACCAAAAAATATTTTTTCCTAATAATCTGCAATGGATGTGGCAGCAACTAAGTTTTCAAAGTTTGTCTGAATCTCTCACCTCTGCCCTATCCCACAATAACTTTTTTTTTTTTTGAGACAGAGCCTCAAGCTTTTCCCCCGGGTAGAGTGCTGTAGCATCACAGTTCACAGCAACCTCAAACTCTTGGGCTCAAGAGATTCTCCTGCCTCCGCCTACCAAGTAGCTGGGATTATAGGCACCCGCCACAGCGCCTAGCTATTTTTTGGTTGCAGCCGTCATTGTTGTTTGGCAGGCCTGGGCTGGATTTGAACCCACCAGCTCAGGTGTATGTGGCTGGCACCTTAGCTGCTTGAGCCACAGATGCCAAACCCACAATACCTATTTAAACATTCATGGGTTGAATCACTTAGGGAAAGGTTCATAAATAATACAGATGGGTTCTTCTTGCAAATAATTCTTTTTAGAGAAAAGAGATCTAAATTCATGAAATAAATAAAATTTAGATTACCACCGATTCTGGTTCTGCCTGCCAGATTTCATCCTCTGGGATCTTCCCCACAGCATGCAGGATCTGAAATGAAATAGTTACCTTGGTAAACAAAAGAAATGGTACCATTTTTCTCCTATTCTACTCTCTAAATTAAGGACTCAGTGACTCTTTACCCTGGGATATCCATGAAAACACCAAGGTCAAGGCCAGAGACCTTTAAAAAGTTCCAAAAGTTCTTTCACCTATGGTATAAGAGGTCTCAACCATGAGCTTACCATAAATTTTAATGGTTGTAAACATGCCTTAATAGGAAGGAGATCATACAAAATGTCAAGAAATCTTTCCTGTGAAATGAATGAATGAATGAATGAATACTGAGTCCTAATAGAAACATGTTTGGTTCTGTAAGACCTAGGTAGTCCTCAAGTATAGCCATGGCTCTTTTTACCTTTTTCATTATTACTTTTGAGTTAAAGTGTTCACTTGAGACAGCTGTTAAAATGGCATTTCATGGGTCTCCAGATGGGGGTTACTGAGAAGTTGGCCTCTAGGATCTCAATCTTTGATGTGCATATCAAGCCTATTGGCTGCCTCTTTCCCCACAGCCCATGACCCCCAGACCCTACCTCTCGGGCTGCTCTCTCCCCAGCTTCCACAGCTCCCTCCATGTAGCCACTCCAGTGTGTGGCAGTCTCAGTGCCCGCAAAATAAATCCTGCCCACTGGTTGGCGTAGTACCCTTGGAATAAAAACAAAGATGTAAAAGTGGTCAGTCTCAGAGAGCCAGAGAAAAGCTTTCCCACAAAGATCAAGGCTTGGCAGTTTCCTCAGCTCTAAACATCAAGGAGAACAGTTGCAATTACCAGCTCTTGCATGATCCTTGACACAGACAAAAAGAAGTAAAAACCAAAATCCACTCATGAACTATGACTTTACCAGTTAAAAAAAAAAAACTAACATCAATGGAAGTAAAATATGTATTTGTTTCATCCACATGAAATGAGAGACTACGGGAGCCCAATCATGTATGGCTTGCAATGATACATGCCCCCCAATTCCCTACTTGGTTATTCCACCGGTGAACTTGGCAAATCACTTCTCACTGAGCTTTGGCTTCCCCATATTTTAAAGGGGATCATCCACTGACTTCTTTTTTTTGTGGTTTTTGGCCGGGGCTGGGTTTGAACCCGCCACCTCCGGGCATATGGGACCGGCGCCCTACTCCTTGAGCCACAGGCGCCGCCCCATCCACTGACTTCTAACAGCCTTTTCCATAAGTGACATCTAACAAATCTGAGTCTGAAATGGCTCCATGACTACTATTTTTTGAGTATTTGCCTCTACTGATACTGAGTTTTACTGCCTTAAACAATAACAGTTAACGTTGGTTGGGTGCCAAGTACTCTTCCTAATGCACTAATCCTCACCACAACCTTGTGAGGTCAGTACTATTATTATTCCCATTTTTCTGGTGAGAACATGAAGATAGACTGTGGTAGATAGTGTGATATAACACCCAGATCCCGTTCAAGAATAGAAGACTTATTCCTGGCTGCCAAGAGTGCTGCTGGAAGATAGTCTTCTGATGCCAACTCTCTTTGGAAATTGCCTCTGCTGAAGAACACTTCCTCACCCTAAGACATGTCTCCTTGCAGCAGCAATTGCGTCCAGTGACTCATCATCATGAGCTGTAAAGTCTCTGCCCCAAAGCTCCTGCAGAGTCAGCTAAAGCCTTCATTGGAACTGCATCATAGCCCTACTGCTCTCTCTACCCATTCTTGCTTCCTTCTAGTCCCTTCCCACCAGGTGTTAATCCCAAGGGCATCCTCTAATATTTATCTGTCAGGGCCCATTATTTCAGTGTCTGCTTCCTGAAACCTAACTAACCAGCAAGAAAGACAAAGTAATTTGCTCTAGGTCATAGATAGTAAGGGACAGACCTAGTATTTGAACCCAAGCAATCAATCCGACTCTAAAACCAACAGGCTTAACCATCTAGTTATACTCTACTCTCTATCGAATTATTTCTTCAATCTTTTTAAGAACTCTATGATATAGGTATTATTATCATTTTCTTATTTTACACATGAAGAAACTGAGGCTTGGAGAAATGTACAGGGATTTGCCAAGAGCTACACTGCCAGAAAACAGCAAAATCAGGTTTTGAACCAGGTCTACCAGATGTTGTCTGTTTTTTTTTTTTTTGAGACAGAACCTCAAGCTATCACCCTGGGTAGAGTGCCGTGGTGTCAGAACTCACAGCACCCTCAAACTTCTGGGCTTAAGCGATTCTCTTGCCTCAGCCTCCCAAGTAGCTAGGACTACAAGTGCCTGCCACAACGCCCGGCTATTTGTTGGTTATAGTTGTCATTGTTTGGCAGTCCCGGGCCGGATTCAAACCTATCAGCTCTGGTGTATGTGGCTGGTGCCTTAACTGCTTGAGCCATAGTGAGCCATAATGAGCCATGGGCACCACCTGTTGTCTGTTTTTATCCTAAATGTTTTGCCTGATATATCATCATCATCACACACTAATATACAATGCTCTTACGCTATGCAGGGGACAGAAGTGTCATAGCACTTTGCCTGTAGGAGGGGCAGTTTGCTGATACTTTCTTTCACAAAAATACCATAAGGAAAGCACTGCCCATATGCCATTATCCATCCTATCTCAAGTTTCCATTATATCAGATAAGGGATGTCGAGCACGAACACCCATGGTCCATCTTAGATGTACACACTGTACACATCTGGGCCTTTTATTAGAAAACTAAACAGTTTGGCCTGAATTGGCAGGTTTTCCTTTGCCTGCCCTAATTGTAGTTATCAAGAAAAAAAGATAAGAAAATATAAGAAAAAATATCATAGAACACAGATGGTCACTGACTTACGATTTTTCAACTTTACGCTGGTATAAAAGTGATACACATTCAGTAGAAACTGAACTTAGAGTACCCATAAAACAATTGTTGCTCACAGTATTCAATAAATTACATGAGCTATTCAATACTTTATTATAAAAACAAGCTTTTTGTTAGATGGTTTTGCCCAGTTGTGAGCTAATGTGTTTTGGACACATTTAAGGTCGGCTGAGATATGATGTTCAGTAGGTCAGGTGTATTAAGCATATTTTCGACTTACAGTATTTTCAACTTAACAATAGATTTATTGGGATGTAACCGCATTGTATGTCAAGAAGCATCTATATGATTATACTGATAATACATGGAGTAAACCTGTAATTATCAAAGGCCTAAGGGGATTCAAGAAGGACTTCCCTGTGAGAGAAGCTTGATTTACTTTTTCCATTTTTCAGAGGAAACTAATTCTCGTTGGAGAGCTCTGGGAATTCTGGCCAAACCCTAGAGTGAAATAGGAAATTGATCAAAGGCTGAGAGAACTAATCATGCTAACAATCAGAATGTAAAAATGTAAAAACCAAGAATTAATTTTAAACAAATAAATAGTTTCCCTGCACTTGTTGTCTTCCCTACACTTGTAGAAATTATCTGACTATAGGGGAAAATGTCCAACAGCTAGATAAGAAAAATCCCTGCCCCTTCTTTTGTAGGTGAGTAGACATATATTCACAAAGGATACAGGATATCATAAAGGAGATCTCCACATATATTTCTTGTGGCTGATATGTTTTATGCATAATCACTATAATCAGTTATTCACTCTACCTAGAAGAAAAATTTCTTAAGAAATGTGTATTTAGGTTCGGCACCTGTGGCTCAAGCAGCTAAGGCGCCAGCCACATAGATCTGAGCTGGAGGGTTCAAATCCAGCCCGGGCAGGCCAAAACAACAATGACAGCAGCAATCAAAAAGTAGCTGGGCGTTGTGGCGGGCGCCTGTAATCCCAGCTACTTGGGAGGCAGAGGCAGGAGAATCGCTTGAGCCCAGGAGTTGGAGGTTGCTGTGAGCTGTAATGCCACAGCACTCTACCCAGGGCGACAGCTTGAGGCTCATTCTCAAAAAAAAAAAGAAAGAAAGAAAGAAATGTGTATTTAGTTCTTTACTACAATTGTACTGCTAATATTCTTCTGGAAGCAGAATATTTACTGTATACTTCCAGAGCCCTGAAGATGAAACTCCTTGCTGTAGCCCCAATATCATGACCCTGGAAGGTCAAAGGAGGCCCTGTGGTCAGGTAGTCTCTGCTCAGGCTGGAGGTTTTGTCACTGAACTAATTCTGTACCTTAGTTTCTACCTTACAAATCGAAGGCACTAATATGAAACCTGACATGCGTCCCTGGGAAGGAATAAAGATGAAAGAGGGCTATCAAGGCCCAATATGATGGGATTTATCTTGCTTCTCTCATGTGGTCAGGATCAGGCCAGTACAGGTTGAGTGTCAAGTTTTGTTCGCTGACCCCAAAGGCATTTTCCTGACACCCTTTATGAGATCGAGCATAAAATCTGCCACTCTGTGGTCAGAAATCTAATTACAAGACACTTTATTTCAGACAAAGCCAAAAACAAAAGCAATGCAACGATGGCCATTCTCTATTGAAAGGTCAACATATGAGGTAAAGGATCCTTCCTACCTTTTCTGGTCCGGTTCTCCATCTATCCTTAATACCACCCATAGCCTATCCATGCAGAGCTTTTTTTATTTTTTCCAGACCTTCCAGGAACTTGTAGGATTCTAAGAATTTGCTTATACTATTCTGTCTGCCTAGATGACATCCCCCAATAGCCTTTCTCTGCCTCCTCCAACCCTAAGGTGGTATCTGCGTTATGAAGCCTTTTCATATTTCTCTAGGTCAGGCTAGCATGTCTCGCCACGTGTCTTCATGGTATTTCTATGCCCCTCTATTAGGGTACTTCCTTCCCTGGGCACATTACAGTCAAGGTTGATGTTCTGTCCTCTCTGCCCATCCCCACTCTGGCCCTCCACATTGTCAGCTCCTTCTCTGCAAGGAGGACTGCCCTTGGTATTGAAGTGTTTAGTAAAGTACTTGGCATTTAGCCAATAAAAGCTGAATGAAACAAATACTACTGACATATTCTACACTCCGTATATCTGAAAATTAACTTAATGACCCAGTAGCTTATCTTTGACCCCAGAATGTTCTCTTGATAATATTTTTCCATCTTCAAGAAGATAAAAAAAAAGTGCTAACCAATGTCATTATGTATCTTCTGACAAACAGGTTTAAATCTTTGTTTCACCAATTTTCACAGAGGATGGATTAGTCATTTCCATTTACTCACACCCTCTGTTGCATACTCTCACTAGACGTTCACTTAGTGTTCTACATTTCCTATTCAGTTTAGATCCAGCTCTTCGTAGCAAATTATTGCTTTGTTGAGTAATACTATAATATTAATAAAAATTACTGATATATCATTAATTCATACCTTGTTATTGTCATTAAATATAATTAGTTAAACATCAATGACTCATACTTGGATGCACAAAGCTGTGAATACTAAAAGCCATTTGGACTGTGAACTTTCAATGGATAAATTATATGGTATGTGAATTATAGCTTGATAAGAATGTTAAAAAATAACTCATACTCTCGCTAAAATACTGATTATTGCCCACTGCACACCACCCTGTGCTTTCTCATCCATCTAAGGAAAACGAGGTTCAGTGACCTGCCCAGGATGACGAAGTTAGTTATTGGTAGAATGGACACTGGAACCCAAGTCCCTTCATATCCAGTCTAGAAATCATTTTGCTTTATAAGACTGTACATATGTTGGCATTTACATAGTTGCATTTGCGATGTTTCACTGAGTTCTAAACTTCTGCTGATAACAGAAGTGAACCCTCTATCACTATTCTAATGCTGTAACCTTCTTTGGTTATATTTTTTCTTTTTTTAGAGACAGAGTTTCACTTTGCTGCCCTTGGTAGAGTGCTATGACATCACAGCTCACAGCAACCTCCAGCTCTTGGGCTTAGGCGATTCTCTTGCCTCAGCCTCCCAAGTAGCTGGGACTACTCTTCTTTTTTGCAGTTTTTGCCTGGAGCTGGGTTTGAACCTGCCACCTCCAGCATATGGGGCGGGCGGCACCCTACTCCTTTGAGCCACAGGTGCCGCCTTTTTTCTTTTTTTGAGACATACTTTCACTTTGTTGCCCTTGGTAGAGTGCTGAGGGGTCATAGCTCAGCAACCTCAAACTCTTGGGGGTCAAATGATCCTCTTGCCTCAGCTTCCCAAGGTGCCTGCCACAATGCCTGGCTATTTTTTTAGAGATGGGGTCTTGCTCTTGCTCAGGCTGGTCTTGAACTCCTGAGTTCAAGCAATCCACCCACCTTGGCCTCCCAGAGTGCTAGGATTACAGGTGTGAGCCACTGCGCCCAGCCTTCTTTGGTTATATCAATTGAGATTGCTCCATCAGAGCAAGTAAGGGTGAAAGGTAGCACCATGGTGCATAATTATAATGACTTCACTCATAATACTCACTAGATACACTGGAAATTGGGAATTTTTTTTTCCCTTGTATTTATAAGACACAGGGGGAGAGAAGCTACCTGAATCCATGTAGAGTTTGGATTCAGGTGCAGGGGATTTCAGTCACAGCTTAGCACATTTTTACTCTACCTTCCATATTGAGTCATGATCCCAGGGGGAAAGTAGGTGGTGTAGCAGCCCCCGGAGTACTGCTCCTCACACCAGTTCTTCTCTTCATAATGTGATGGCTGTAAGGCAGAGTGACAAAAGCTTGAAGAAGAGGCAGAGGAAGCTACCTAATCTAGAATAAATCAAACACAGTCCAGTAGGTATTGGATTGGCAAACCAATGTATTTCTGAAATAGAGCCTCATTATCATGATATTTTGGAAGATATGTCTTTGGGCAAGTAAATGTCCTTGGCAATAAACTTATAAGAAATTCAAACTGTAGAAAGTTTTCTCACTTGGTTCATTCATGTTTTTAGTATCATGCATAAATAGCAATGGCCTATTATGAACTTTTTAGTGCCTACTGGTTTTAAGAAAAAGGTTTTTAGAAAGATTTATGCTTGCTTGAATGGTTGGCCAGAAGAAAAAGCAGAAAAACATGTCTGTCAAAGGAAAGGGTGATCAGATTCATGTTTCTGGTGCGGGTGAGTTTTAAGGGGAGCGAGACAAACTCATGGTTTTTGTAGCATGTAGGCACTTCTGTTGATGGTGGGTACTTGTAAACAGCTATTGGTCTGAAAAATATGTTTTTGTTATGAACAGGCACTACTTTAGCTAAGACTTTGCAATGCTCAAACTCTTTATTAAAGTAAGTTCATTATTAAACATTAAAAAATAAAGTCAACATTGCAAGTTTTAAGAGAAAAATGTTTTGTTGAAAAAAATGTAAGCATACATCTGATTTTGTATAGTTATTAGTGAGGTATCTTGTTCACAAAGTATGCAGCCCTGCCTGATAGGTTGAGTGTCAGCACGCTGCACACCCCAGCATCTACCTCCTATGAGCATTCTTCTCTGGAATTTCCAGCCAATCAGAAGAAAGGCTGGACTTTATCTTTCACCTTTCCTTCCTCTCAAGAATTTCTTCCTTCCAAACGACAGATACCAGAGCAAGAGCAGAGCAAGGGGCCCTCTCTGTGCCAAGAGCAACAAGAACTGGACGAGCTCACTTTTATCACTAAAAACTAATCATTTAAATTCTTCTTAGGAAAAGAGACTTCCTCAAATGAAAAAAAGACAAAATAAAATTGCTTTTTTCTCTCCTTAAGGTTCCCTAAATGGCCATCCCACAGTTTGCTGGGAACTTCAATTACCAACTGCATTAGCCTGAGATTGTCTCACAACGTAACTTCCAAAACGCTTGAATATCTACCAACGTGACATATCTTGGGCCAAATTCTTTTTCTTCTTTTTTTCCGAATTTTTATATTTAAATTTATTTTTTATTTCAGATTAATACAAGGGCATGATTAGGTTACATTGTTTGCGTTTGTTAGGAAAGTAGAAGTTGTAATTGAGCCCTTCACCCAGGAGGTGTCTTGGGCCAAATTTTTAAGCCAAAAACACTAATAATTTTAAATAGAAGTTAAGTAATCTTTTTAGGGTATATGTATTGTATTTTTGGTTTTGCTACTTTAATCACTGTCCTTGATCCTGGAGGTGATGCCTATAATTTAAACTTGCTAAATGGTATATGAAAGCAAAAAAAGTGAAATAAAGCACATTCCTCATTAATATGTTTCTCTCCAAACCAGTGAATTATTCTAGTTAATTCGTTGAGAAAAAACTCCAAAAAACCTCAAGAGCATATGTTTCACCTTACACACCATCTACAATGGAGTGGGTGAGAGATCTTTAAAGTAGTGAACAGAAATGACAAATTCAGGGCGGTGCCTGTGGCTCAAAAGAGTAGGGCTCTGGCCCCATATGCTGGAGGTGGCGGGTTTAAACCCAGCCCCGGCCAAATACTGCAAAAAAAAAAAAAAAAAGAAAAGAAATGACAAATTCAAAAGCCACAACAATTTGACCAGGAGGAAGCAAGCCACTCCAAAGTTGAGCAAGGGTAAGTATTAGAATAATAGGATTAAACTATGTAGTTGTTCTTCTAGATCATGGTATATACTACAGAGATTTGGATTTAAGAGGCTTAGCAAGTTAAACATTTTCAGCTCCCTCATTAGATTTTTCTCACACTTTAACTGCTCATTTGTACATTGGTCTTCCCTGTCTTCAAATGCTTCACAGATAACTGGATTTAATGATCACTTTCAAAAGGTGACAAAAATCCACGTCAAAACTTTAAAAACTCAGCAGTTTGGTGAATGTCACGAGAATACCAATTCATCATTTTGAGTGTTGATGGAGGCGGTTATGGCTATTCATTATGAGCACCTTGAGCCCTCTGACTGTCACCCATTGCCTCCTACCCTACCTGCCTTTAACCACCTTGGGGTTCAACGGGATCCATTTGAAGATGACTGTTTTCTCAGGCTACTTTTTAAGGTATCTAGGAAACTCAGCTGACAGGGCTGAGCCCATGTCTGTCTTCCTTCCATCCCTCATGTTTGAGGGTAAAACAAAGCAGAAAAGGAAACATGCAGGAGGGGGACGGGTCATTTTATTTTATCTCAGTTGGGGGAGGGTAAAGGTGGGTCTAGGTATCTGTACATGAATGAGACTCTTGTCTCCTTGCAAGATCACGAGAGAAAAAGAAAGCACTTTTGGGGGAAAGACTCCCTATTCAATAAATGGTGTTGGGAGAATTGGATGTCTGCGTGTAAAAGACTGAAACTGGACCCACACCTTTCCCCACTCACAAAAATTGATTCAAGATGGATAAAGGACTTAAATTTAAGGCACGAAACAATAAAAATCCTCAAAGAAAGCATAGGAAAAACACTGGAAGATATTGGCCTGGGGGAAGACTTCATGAAGAAGACTGCCATGGCAATTGCAACAACAACAAAAATAAACAAATGGGACTTCATTAAACTGAAAAGCTTCTGTACAGCTAAGGTGACGATAACCAAAGCAAAGAGACAACCCACACAATGGGAAAGGATATTTGCATATTTTCAATCAGACAAAAGCTTGATAACCAGGATCTATAGAGAACTCAAATTAATCCACATGAAAAAAGCCAACAATCCCTTATATCAATGGGCAAGAGACATGAATAGAACTTTCTCTAAAGACGACAGACGAATGGCTAACAAACACATGAAAAAATGTTCATCATCTCTATATATTAGAGAAATGCAAATCAAAACATCCCTGAGATATCATCTAACCCCAGAGAGAATGGCCCACATCACAAAATCTCAAAACTGCAGATGCTGGCGTGGATGTGGAGAGAAGGGAACACTTTTACACTGCTGGTGGGACTGCAAACTAGTACAACCTTTCTGGATGGAAGTATGGAGAAACCTCAAAGCACTCAACCTAGACCTCCCATTCGATCCTGCAATCCCATTACTGGGCATCTACCCAGAAGGAAAAAAATCCTTTTATCATAAGGACACTTGTACTAGACTGTTTATTGCAGCTCAATTTACAATCGCCAAAATGTGGAAACAGCCTAAATGCCCACCAACCCAGGAATGGATTAACAAGCTGTGGTATATGTATACCATGGAATACTATTCAGCCATTAAAAAAAATGGAGACTTTACATCCTTCGTATTAACCTGGATGGAAGTGGAAGACATTATTCTTAGTAAAGCATCACAAGAATGGAGAAGCATGAATCCTATGTACTCAATCTTGATATGAGGACAATTAATGACAATTAAGGTTATGGGGGGGGGAAGCAGAAAGAGAGAGGGAGGGAGTGGGGTGGGGCCTTGGTGTGTGTCACACTTTATGGGGGCAAGACATGATTGCAAGAGGGACTTTACCTAACAATTGCAATCAGTGTAACTGGCTTATTGTACCCTCAATGAATCCCCAACAATAAAAAAAAAAAGAAAAAAAAAAAAAAAAAAAAGAAAGCACTTTTCAGCCAGGATCTAGGATTTCCTTACATGCAGCAGAAGCTCCTCTTTTCTACCCCATGACAGAACTGGGAGCAGAGTGGCTGAATGAGCTGCTCTAGGAAGAACTCTGAATTCAGGGACAAGGTAGTATCACCTAAACTACAACATGTTGCAGGGCCTCTGCCCGCCATTAGTACAGACAGGGCCCACAACTCTCTGGGACCACTTATAAATAGATCAGCCCTGCGCAGACCCCTCTGCAAATATATCAGGAAAAACATGAGCTCTTGGGCCCCATTTGCAAGAACCTATCCCTGCCAGCTCCTTGAGAGCAAAGCAAGATCTCTCTCCCTCAGAAAAGGGTTGGGAAGTAACCTTACCTTCAGAGCTTCTTGGGATCCTAGAACTTTTGCATAGAGCTCACAAAGTTTCTTCATCCTATGGGAGGAAAAAATACATCAAAGTGAAAATGATGGAAGAAAGAAAAAGAAGTGAAAGGTGTCTATGCCTTCATGAGCCACTGCTTTGACTTTGACATTTTAATTATTTATTTAAAAAAATGTTTTTAAACAGGCATTTTGTTCTATTTTGAATGTCTTCAAACTACAAGGTCACAGATATTAATCATGTGAAATTGTTGACAAACCTTTTATTTTTTTCTTTTTTCTTTTTTCTTTAGCTATGTGCATTAATGCAATCGTGGGGCACCATGCACTGGTTTTATATACAATTTGAAATATTTTCATCAAACTGGTTAACATAGCCTTCCTGGCATTTTCTTAGTTATTGTGTTAAGACATTTATATTCTACATTTAGTTAGTTTCACATGTACCCTTGTAAGATGTGCCATAGGTGTGGTCCCACCAATTACCCTTCCTCCACCCATCCTCCCCCCTCTCTTCCCCTCCCTTTCCCCATATGACAAATCTTTTAAAAAGCAAAGGGATACATTACCTGAATTTTTATTTTATTTATTATTATTATTTTAAATCCTCCTTTCTATAAACCAAAGTATATAAAAATGCCTCATTTTCTCTCCCCCTTCTCTTCCTTCTCTCTCTGATTTTACATAAATAAAATAGTTTGTCACAAGCAGAGAAATGGCCACACAAAGCAAAGAAGTAAAGTCAAATTCAGAAATGGAACAAAATAGGTAAGGAATTTAGAATTCATGAAGATGGACATTTTAAACCCATAGGAAGACAGATTATGCAATAAAATGGCACTGGGGAAAATGGCCTCTCATGAAAGAAATAAAGTTGGACTTCTATACATTACTTCTTACACCAAAATATACTTTAGAAGAATCAAAAATTTGTATGTAATGGATGAGATTATAAAATGGAAAAATTAGTTATTTAAAAAATTATCTTAGAATAGGAAAGTCTTTTCTATACATAACAGACCAGTTCAGAAGGTCTGATTTAGAAATGGATAAATTTGATTTACATAAAAAGATAAAATTTTATTATGGAATAAAATGAATAAGAATGGCAAAAAAACAAACTGGGAAAAGATTTGTTCTAGGAGCTGGACAGCAGACAAAAGCATCCTATCCTCATGGATCTTATGTTGTAGTAGAGACATTTTTAGGTGAGTGTCCAGGCAGACCTCCACAGCACTGACCACACCCGAAGGTGGAACTAGGCATGCAGGAACACCATGACCGAAGGGTAAAGAATGTTCCATAATGGAAATTCAGGTGCTCTTAGTTGGTAAATATGTTATCAGTAATGGTGTAGCAATAAATAATTGGCAGTGGTGGATATTAATGCCAGAATAAATTGCTACCTCCACAGAAATTAGTCCCTCTGCATCTACAATTTATAATTGTCATGCATCACTCATGTAATATGTACTGCAGACTGCCTTAAAACACAGTAATTTGTTTACCTGGTTAGCTTCTCCACAAGTAAATTTTCAGCCCCAGGTTATCCATTTTCATACTCTCTATAGCTCCTAGCATGGTGTCTTATATACAATAAGTTTAATAAATATTAATATGAACCCTCAGTTCTTAAGTTATTAGCACTACATCTTTATATAACAAAATCCGTAGAATAACATAGCAGACATATAGCATTAGAAATACACATATTAGGGAGGCGCCTGTGGCTCAGTGAGTAGGACGCCGGCCCCATATGCCGAGGGTGGTGGGTTCAAACCCAGCCCCGGCCAAACTGCAACAAAAAAATAGCCGGGCGTTGTGGCGGGAGTCTGTAGTTCCAGCTACTCAGGAGGCTGAGGCAAGAGAATCACGTAAGCCCAAGAGCTGGAGGTTGCTGTGAGCTGTGTGACGCCATGGCACTCTACCGAGGGCAGTAAAGTGAGACTCTGTCTCTATAAAAAAAAAAAAAAGAAAGAAAGAAATACACATATTATTAAGCAGTTTGTAAGTTAAAAAGTGATGTAAAATTGGGTGGCGCCTGTAGCTCAGTGAGTAGGGCGCCGGCCCCATATGCCAAGGGTGGTGGGTTCAAACCTGGCCCTGGCCAAACTGCAACAACAAAAAAAATAGCCGGGTGTCGTGGTGGGCACCTGTGGTCCCAGCTACTCGGGAGGCTGAGGCAAGAGAATCACCTACGCCCCAAGAGCTGGAGGTTGCTGTGAGCTGTGACGCCACAGCACTCTACCAAAGGCAATAAAGTGAGACTCTGTCTCAAAAAAAAAAAAAACTGATGTAAAATTGAAAGGCAGGCAAATAGGCAGAAAAGAAGGGAAAAAGGGAGGTAGGGAAAGAAAAAGCACTTCTTTTGTTACCTTTCTTCTTTGGTAAGACGTGCCAGCTTTCTGGCTTTGTGGGCAAGTATAAATCTAAAACAAACAAGAAAAAGAGGAGAAATTAATGGTTGTTTTCATCCTGGCCTCATTTCTATTGCTACACATATGCCCAGTATTCAGTGTTAAAAGCTGATCAGAAGAAACAAACTATATACTAGCATGTTTTATGTTCAAAGTTTTACTATACAAGTTATATTCCTGACTCTGAAGAGCATCTTCTAGCTTTCAAGGAGCGAAGGGAGTAAAAATAGATGACAGATCATAATTTCTGCCTAGAGTGATAGTATGGGTGACCTCACTTCCCTCCCCTGGCTGGTGGCCGATAGGGATAAGACTTGGGTCTCAAATTCCAATTTCATCCAGTCTTTGGTCTTTGGGTCTATCTCCACCCTGGTATTTTCCTAGCCCCTAAATTTCTAGCTTCTGTGTCCATTTCTAGAACTGCAATTGCTTTGATCTCCCTGCAGTGATACTTGGATCTCTCTGAGATGAACTCACATGTGTCTTAGGGCTCATCTTAATTTATGCTACTCTAGGGAACTACCTCTCTAGGCTCCTAAGGCATCCCCATCTGTGCTGGTTTTTTGTGATAAGCTGAAGACTGGGCTCATCTTGGCTCTTCTCTAGTGGGATTGAAAAATCTCAGCATCCCACATGTATAATGTTGATGCCCACACAGCCTCTACAAGAAGCCCTCTTAGTAAAACACTCCAAGTCAGGTTTTTTAATCATACTTTCAACATAAGGTGGCTCACCAAAATTATTTACCCCAAGCACTAAATCTGCAACAAAAATTAATATAGCAAAATTTAAAATTGTCATATTAATTTCTAGATATTTAGTCACTGCAAGGCATTATAAAAAAGAAGCAATAAAGATTTTTGTATGGCTAGATTTGAAGAATAGTGCCATTGGGTAAAAAAAAAATAATTCAACAAAGTTTGGGGCACATTTATTAACAATATGAGATTATCTTATCAATGCTCAATAGCAGCCATAACACCACAATTATGCCTTACCCCATTATTGCAGCATAGCTCCCATCAGGTTTGGTATCATCCAATGTGTAGGAAATTGGAGCTTCCTCCCCTTCAATAATCATGGTTCCACAGTAATCTAGGAGAATAGCAAAATGGAAGGACATATTCATCATCCAATCAAACTACCCACAGCGGTCAAAATGAAGCACACATTTTTCAACTTGAGAAGTCTCAAAGCCAAATATAGCATATCATACTCTAAATATATGAAGGAAAACCATATTGATTGGGTCAGGCACAGTGGTTCATGCCTGTAATCCTAGTACTCTGGGAGGCCAAGGTGGGTGAATTGCTTAAGCTCAGGAGTTTGAGACCAGTATGAACAAGAGCGAGACCTTGTCTGTACTAAAAATAGAAAAAAAAACTAGTCAGGTGTCATGATAGGCATCTATTAGTCTCAGCTACTTGGGAGGCTGAGACAAGAAGATCTCTTGAGCCCAAAAATTTGAGGTTGCTGTGAGCTGTGATAATACCACGGCACTATACCCAGGGTGACAGAGTAAGATTCTGATTTAAAAATAAAAAAGTAGTTTTGATTTGCATATTGCAGCTGTATTTGCGAAACTTGGTAAATGTAGAATATAAATGTTTTGGCACAGTAACTGAGATAACGCCGGAAAGGCTATGTTAACCACTGGGATAAAAATGTGTCAAATGGTTTATGAAGTGAGTGTATGATGCCCCATAATCATATCATTGTATACACTTATGATTTAATAAAAAAATTAAAAAAAAAAAGGTAGAATAAAGCTAAAGATGTATAAAGAAAATACTAGTCCATTACTATAAAATGGGAGAGACTGAACATTCACATTTTATGAGAAGCCATTTATTCTATTTTGAGTACCTCTTTATCATCTAGAGACAGAACAGAGGAGAAGATGTGGATAACTAAAATCCATAGATTCCCAAACTCTCATTTCATACATGTACTCCAAAAACTCTTTTTCCCTTAAAGAAAAACTTTGGAAACAATTTCGCCTATTAATAAACCTAGATAAAAGTCTCATTTCTTTCCTAAATGAAATACAGGCATACTCGGCGATATTTCAGGATCAGCTCTAAACCACCTTAATAAAGTGAATACCACAATAAAGTAAGTCACATGATTTTTTTTGTTTCTTAATACATGTAAGTTATATTTATACTATACTGTAGTTGTTAAGTTTCCACTAGTTTTTTTTTTTTTTTTGAGATAGAGCCTCAAGCTGTTGCCCTGGGTAGAGTGCTGTGGCATCACAGCTCACAGCAACCTCCAACTCCTGGGCTTAAGTGATTCTCCTGGCTCCACCTCCCAAGTAGCTGGGACTACAGGCACCCGCCACAATGCCTGGATATTTTTTGGTTGCAGCCATCATTGTTGTTTGGCAGCTTGGGCTGGATTCAAACCCAGATTCAAACTCAGGTGGATGGGGCTGGCCCTTAGCTGCTTGAGCCACAGGCGCCGAGCCAAGTTTCCACTAGTTTAATGTCTAATCAAATGTACATACTTCAAAAATATTTTATTGCAAAAATGCTAATGATCATCTAACCTTTTATAAAGTCATAATCTTTTTTGCTGATAGAGGGTCTTGCCTCAATGTTGACAGCTAATGACTGATCAGGGTGGTAGTTGCTTAAGGTTGGGGTAGCTGTGGCAATTTCTTAAAACAAGACAATGAATTTGCTGCATTAATTGACTCTTCCTTTCATGAAAGATTTCTCTGTAGCACGCGATGCTGTTTGACAGCATTTTATCCACAGTAGAACTTCTTTAAAAATTGGAGACAATGTTCTCAAACCCTGCCACTACTTTATCAGCTAAGTTTATACAATATCCTAAGTCCTTTGTTGTCTTTTCAAAGGACGATATGAAAAATGCTCATAGCATCTTCACCAGAATTAGATTCCATCTCAGTTAAACAACCTTCTTTGCTCATCCATAAAAAGTAACTTCATCTGTTCAACTTTCATGATGAGTTTCAAGTTTCATAGCAATCCAATTACATCTTCAGATTCTGCTTCTAATTCTAGTTTTACTGCTATTTCTACTATAATGGCAATTACTTCATCTACTGAATTCTTGAGCCCCTCCAACTCAGCCATGAGAGTTGTAATCAACTTCTTCCTAACTCATCTCAATGTTGGTATTTTGACCTCCTCCCATGAATCACAAATGTTCCTCATGGCATCTAGAATGAGGAATGCTTTCCAGAAGGTTTTCAATTTACTTTGTCCAGATCCATCAGAAGAATCACAATCTATAGCAGCTATAGAAAGTCAAAATTACTCCTTGATCTATGGGTTCAGCAAAGGGTGTTGAGTTAGCAGCATGAAAACAACATTAATCTCTTTGTACATCTCCATCAGAGCTCTTGGGTGCATTGGCAATGAGCAGTAACATTTTGAAAGGAATCTTTCTTTTCTGAAAAGTAGATCTCAATAGTGGGCTTAAAAATTCAGTAACCATGCTCATAAACAGCTATCATTCAGACTTTGTTGTTCCATTTATAGAGCACAGACAGTATATTTAGCCTAATTCGTAAATCATAATTCTCCTAGCAGCCCTAGGGTTTTCAGATGGTAAATGAGCACTGGCTTCAACTTAAAGTCACCAGCTGCATTAGCCACTAACAAGAGTCACCCTGTCCTTTTCCTCTTCTCTAGCTGTGAAAGTCCTAGGTGGCATCTTCTTCCACTGTAAGACTGTTTTATCTACACTGAAAATCTGTTGTTTAGTGTAAGTACCTTCATCATGTTGTGCCTAGGAGTTCCACAAAGACCACATTGCCAAACAAGCTGAATTCACAGCAGAGTCCCTTTATTGGAGAGCTGGCCGGCAACTGCCTCAGTGTCCCAACTTGGGGTTTCTGAGAGCAGCCCCGAGTGCTTAAGGGGTCAGGTTTTTAAGGCTTGGTCTGCATCCTGGTTGGCACACAGGCTGTCCAGGTGCATATGGGTGGGGTAGCAAGCAAGCATTGTACAGAAGCAGAATTTTGCATTTAGTTAGTCATACATCATACATTTTTGTTTTCAGTACTTTCCCTACATACATCTTAGTTTCAGTAATTTCTTCACTTGGTATTGTTTAAAGGTCAGTCTGGGGATAGTTGGTATTTCCTGGTCTGTTTCCCAGGGAGTTAGCCAAGCAAGAAACTGGAAGTGAACTAGACTTACTTCATCTCTTTTTTCTTAAAGCTTGCAGTCTGGAAATTTGCCAGGAGTTATCTGGTATTTTTCCATTATAGCCTAGGCCTAACAATCAATGATCTTATCTAGATCTTCTGGATAACTTGCTGCAGCTTCTGCATCAGCGCTTGCTGTTTCACCTTGAATTTTTATGTTATGGAGATGGCTTTTATGAATCAACCTCTGTTGGCTTCAAATTTTCTTCTGCAGCTTCATTGCTTCTCATAGCTTTCATAGAATTGAATAGTTAGGGCCTTGCTCTGAATCAGGCTTTGGTTTAAGGAGTATTGTGGCTGGTTTCATCTCTGCAGACAATTAAAACTTTTTATACATCAGCAAAAAGACTGCTTCACTTTCATGTGTTCACAGGTGTAGCAACTTTAATTTCCTTCATGAACTTTTCTTTTCATTCACAATTTGGCTGTTTAGCACAAGAGGCTTAGATTTCAGCCTATCTTGACTATCAAAATGCCTTCCTCACTAAGCTTATTCATTTTTAGCTTTTGATTTAGACATGTGACTTTTCCTTTCACTTTAACGCTTAGAGACCACTTACTGGCTTAATTTTAATATTGTTGTGTTTTAGGGAATAAGGAGAGGGGGCAACAGCTTATCCGTGAAGCACTCAAAACATTTATTAATCAAGTTGGCTGTCTTATATGAGCATGGTTTGTGGTACCCACCCCCCAATGTTATGATAGTAAAATCAAAGATCACTGGTCACAGACCACCATAACAGATAAAATAGTAATGAAAAAATTTGAAATATTACAAAATGTGACATGGAGATACAAAGTGAGTAAATGTTGGGAAAATGGAGCTGAGAGACTTGCTAGATGAAGGCTTGTCAATTTGTAAATAAAAGAAACCACAGTATTTAAGAAGCACAATAAAACAAAGTATGCTTGTATGCGCAATCTCAACAAAAAAATGTTAACAAAGCAATGGTGAAAATATCAGGGCAGAGTCTGTAATGTTACAATAATGTCCTACTAGATCGTACTTTCCTCCTGCTTCATCATTGACTTGCAAATATGAGGTTATTTCAACAATATTATGGTGAAACACTCTGAAGCAAATGTATAGAAAAGGCAGTAAGGTTCCAAAATGAGGAAGAACAAACAGAGAAAGACCGTTCGCAGCCTTTGTGCACATACACGTGTGCAAACAGATACACAGGAAGCTTTTTTAACTGCACTTGCTTCTCTCCTCTCATATTTCTCCCCATTGTGTACCTGTGAGAATCAATGTCACAGTCAGCCAGTGGCTTGGGGACATTTATATGCCCCTCAGGTGTGCTAGGGCAGGAAAGATGTTGAGAAAGACTAAAATATAGGAAGGAGAAATGTTTAAAGTTTGTCCAAGAATTTAAGAAGACTTTAGAATAAGAGAGCCAGCTAAGGCATCACCTGTTAGAAGAAGGCCAGAGAGAGAAGCGACAAATAGGACATGATCTGATCAAATAACAGGTGCATATGGAGTATGTAGGGATCAGTTGTATGGGATGAAGAGCTACATCAGGCTGGCCAAGGTGGAGGTGCTGCATTCGGGGTGCAGGGGATCCTTGGACATTTCCTTCCCAGAATGAATCTGGCCTCAGAGAAAGGAGAGTGTACTTGGTGGAAGTGAACAAACAAGGGGCATAGAGAAAAGTCATGTTCCTGCCAGAACAAACTAAGCAGCCCTAGTATGATTTCAATCACTTACAGGTAAAAAGCTCACAAGCTCTGGCCATGCACAAAGAGCATCCCATCAGCTTTATAGGAACTTTTTTTTTTTTTTCAAAAGAAGATAGACAAATGGCCAAAAAACATATAAAAATATGCTCAGCCTGTAGTCCCAGCTACTCGGGAGGCTGAGGCAAGAGAATTGCTGAAGTCCAGGAGTTGGAGGTTGCTGTGAGCTGTGTGATGCCATGGCACTCTACTGAGGGCCATAAAGTGAGACTCTGTCTCTACAAAAAAAAAAAAAAAATATGCTCAACATCACAATCATCAGGGAAATGCAAATTAAAACTACAATGAGATACCACCTTACCCTGATCAGAATTGCCATTATTAAAAAAATCAAAAAACAATAGATGTTGGTGTGGATGCAGTGAAAAGGGGACTGCTTATACACTATTGGTGTGAATGTAAATTAGTTCTAGCACTATGAAAAACAATAGGGAGATTCCTCAAAGAACTAAAAGTATACCTACCATCTGATCTAGCAATCCACAATCCTGGGTATCTACCCAAAGGA
The DNA here is from genome assembly GCF_027406575.1 of Nycticebus coucang. Taxonomy (NCBI): domain Eukaryota; kingdom Metazoa; phylum Chordata; class Mammalia; order Primates; family Lorisidae; genus Nycticebus; species Nycticebus coucang. The sequence goes on from NC_069804.1 coordinate 46,495,838, forward strand.
AAATAAGGCATTTATCAAAAAAACACCTGCACTTGAATATTTATTGCAGCACAATTCACAAGTGTCATCAACCTAAGTGCCCATCAACTGAGTGAATACAGAAAATGTGGTCTATATATACACATACATATACATACCACAGAGTACTACTCAACTGTAAAAAGTACTGAAATAATGTCTGTTGCAGCAACCTGGATGGAACCAGAAACCATTATCCTAAGTGAAGTATCTCAGGAATGAGAAAACAGATACTGCATGTTCTCACTTACAATCAGGAGATAAATAATGGACATATATGTTCATAAAGTGATATAATGGACATTGGAAATGAAGAAGGTAGGAGGGGGGTGAGGGATAAAAAAACTACCAATTGGGTACAGTGTACACTATTTCGGTGATAAGCACACTAAAAGCTTTGACTTCATCATTCATGATACAAGTTATCTATATAACTGAAAATACTTATACCCCCTAAATCTATTGAAATTTTTGAAAACAAAAAACTAAATAAAATTAAGAATATATTTCCTAAATGAAGTCAACTTATACACTAAGTACAAACCAACAAAAGAAGGGGCATTCAGGGACACCAGATATTCAACAAAGTCCTTAAAAGAAAAAAAGCAAAGATAAAACCAGAAACAAACTAACAAGAAACACATAAACCAGAAGGAACTTTGGGGGGTGGAGATGGAGAAGAACAATAATTCAGGGAGTAGAACAAATTCCCCCAGAAGAAATTTCCCCTAAAACATAGTATTCTCAGACAGAAAAGAGAAGGTATTGTAGCTCTGGAAGGAATATCCAGAGTAAAATAAATCAGCAGAAGCTTTTTGTGTATAGGGGTGTAGAAGGAGGAGCTCTGACAAATTGATAATAACATTCATCTGGAAGAATAATTGAAGTTTACCAACGACAAAATAAAGGAAAATAATGACGAGAATGTCTTACCAAATATCAAAATGTATTATAAAGCTAGTGATTTAAATGATACAGTACCATCATAGGACTAGATAATATAAATCTGTGCTTTCCAAAGCGGAGTGTGTACACCTAGCTTGCATATCTAGATAGTGGAAGAAAATATGGAAATTCTTATCTTTCAATTTGAGCTTTTTTTTGACAGTCTTACTATGTCACCCTTGCTAGAGTGCCGTAGCATCATAGCTCACAGCAACTTCAAACTCTTGGGCTCAAGTGATTCTCTTGCCTCGGCCTCTCAAGTAGCTAGGACTACAGGCACCTGCCACAACGCCCAGCTATTTTTTGTTGCAGTCATCGTTGTTGGTTAGCTGGCCCAGGCCGGGTTTGAACCCACTTAACTTTAGTGTATGTGGCTGGCGCCATAACCACTGTACCACAGGCACCAAGCCTCAATTTGAGCTTTTAAAAAATGTTTATTTTGGGTGGCGCCTGTGGCTCAAGGAGTAGGGTGCCGGTCCCATATGCCGGAGGTGGCGGGTTCAAACCTAGCCCCGGCCAAAAACCACACACACACAAAAAAATGTTTATTTTGTTTTATAGTTATGACAATACATTTTCATAGGCATATGTGTACAAATTGGGAATAAATGCATACAGTGGTAGTTTATATTTTTTATGTACATAGGTGCAAAATCTATCTGGATCCTTGTGACAAAGAACAGTAGAAAAGCCCCATGTATTTATGAGAATTCAGTAAGGGGAATCCATAATAAACAAATTTTAAAAAATGATTTACTGGAAGAATATATTTGCAACGTAAGTAGAAAATATTTTTTTAACAAGCAAAGGACAAATAGATTTCCAAAATGAGTTAATCTAGTCCTCAAGTCTTATTAATGATAAACATTATAAATTATAGATAAATTAGATAATTTCCCCCCCCCAATTGGCAAGAAAATGTCAAATATTTTAGCTGGCAAGGATGTGTGACTAGCTAGGACTACAGGCTCGTGCCTCTGTGCTCGTGCCTCATACACTGTACCCAATTGGTAGTTTTTTTATCCCTCACCCCCCTCCTACCTTCTTCATTTCCAATGTCCATTATATCACTTACTGTGGAGAATGAGGGAGGCAATAGGAGAGGAGCATTTTTCATACATTTTTCTTTTTTAGAAGTTTTATCATCAGGAAGTTTACTTTTGTAATTTAAAAAAAAGTGGGTGTTGTTCCTGTCATTGAAAATGTAAATATATTATTATTTAAAGATTTCAAGGAAGGTGAAAATAGCTCAAAGATGATGAAAAGCAAGGAGGCTACCTTCTACAGAAGTGGGCTGGGAGACCCTGGAGGGGGATACTGATGGTGAGGATGTTTGGATTTAGGATGCTTTGGTAGAAGGTGGTAAAGAAGAGGAGGTCCTTCCTTGAAAATTCACAAAGACATTACACACCAAGAGACTAAAGAGACTAGGAAGTACTTCCTGAGATAATCCAGAAACAGTCAGGTGTTCCTGTCATATACAGAAGGTCACCATGTGAGGAGACAGACATATTAATCTGCTTGACTACAAATTATTTCACTATGCATATGTATATCAAAACATCATGATATATGTCTTAAATATATACAATAAAAAATAAAAGCAGTGTTTCGCATGATGCTGGGGGTGGGGAGAAGCAATCAAGAATTGGCTACAGCTGTCTGTATCAAAATATAAAATTTGGTTTCTCTTTAGCAACTCAAGCTATACTGAGCTTATAAAACAAAATAAAGCAGATAAACAAACAAACCTCTTGAGTGATTGCTTACCTGTGTGCCTGATTTGTGCTAGTTTCTGTGCTAAGCTGTTTGGGGCTGCAAAATTCATCCCTTCTATTTTGTTAGCTCATACATAGTATCACCTGAGTTTTGGGTTACCAGTTAATTACAGTGTATTTGGCAGTGACATTGAAGGTTTCAGTCTGATGCAAAGCAAAGACCCTGTTAGAAGAGTCAGCTTCTTTAGATTCCATTATAGAATCCATCAAATAAGTATTATTGAATCGTTTATCAATGTAACAGGAATCATATTAGATGTAAGTTTTAGAGGCCTCCTCTGTGTTTTTATAATAGCCTAGAACTCAATACATAGTTATGCAATTGCCAGTTTGCATGGTAATTCCTTCTGAGTCTGGATTTTCTAGACCAGGAAAAATCCCTTTAAATTCCCAATGCCGAGCAGCACCTGTGGCTCAGTGAGTAGGGCGCTGGCCCCATATACCGAGGGTGTCGGGTCAAATCTGACCCCAGCCAAACTATAACAACAAAAAAAATAGCCGGGCATTGTGGCGGGCACCTATAGTCCCAGCTACTTGGGAGACTGAGGCAAGAGAATTGCCTAAGCCCAAGAGCTGGAGGTTCCTGTGAGCTGTGTTGCCACAGGACTCTACTGAGTGTGATAAAGTGAGACTCTGTCTCTAAAAAAAATAAAAATAAAAAATGGGCTTGGCACCTGTGGCTCAAGCGGCTAAGGCATGAGCCACATACAGCTGAGCTGGTGGGTTCGAATCCAGCTGGGGCCTGCCAAACAAAATGACAGCTGCAACCAAAAATAGGTGCCTGTTGTGGTGGGCGCCTGTAATCCCAGCTACTTGGGAGATGGAGGCAGGAGAATCGCTTGAGCCCAGGAGTTGGAGGTTGCTGTGAGATGTGATGCCAAGGCACTCTACTCAGGGTGAAAGCTTGAGGCTCTGTATCAAAAAAAAAGAATTCGCAATGCCTAGCACAGTCCCTGGCATATTATAGGTGCTCAATAATGGTCAGTTGAAGAAATACATTAAAGTCATAACTGAAATCTCAAATGCTTTGGTGAGGCTATCTCATGTCTACAATCACTTTTTTTTTTTTTTTTGAGACAAAGTCTCACTCTGTCACCCTAGGTAGAGTGCCCTAGCATCACAGCTCACAGCAATCTCAAACTCCTGGGCTTGAGCAATCCTCTTGCCTCAGCCTCCCAAGTAGCTAGAACTATAGGCACCTGACTTTTTCTGTTTTTAGTAGAGATGTGATCTTGCTCTTGCTTAGGCTGGTCTTGAACTCCTGGACTCAAACAATTCCTCCATCTTGGACCCCAAAGAGCTGGGATTACAGGTATGAACTGTAAGTTCTGGCACACAATCATCAATCTTTTTTTTTTTCTTTGAGACAGAATCTTACTTTGTCACCCTCAGTAAAATGCTGTGGTGTCATAGCTTACAACCTCAAACTCTTGGGCTTAAATGATCCTCTTGCCTCAGCCTCCCAAGTCACTGGGACTACAGGCACCTGCCGCAATGCCTGGCTATTTTTTAGAGATGGGGTCTTCCTCTTGCTCAGGCTGGTCTCGAACTCCTGAGCTCAACTGCCTCGGCCTCCCAGAGTGCTGGGATTACAGGCATGAGCCACTGCACCCAGCTCAACAATCTTTTTTTTTTTTTTTGAGACAGTCTTATTTTGTCACCCTCGGTAGAGTGCTGTGGCGTCACAGCTCACAGCAACCTCCAGCTCTTGGGCTTAGGCGATTCTCTTGCCTCAGCCTCCTGAGTAGCTGGGACTACAGGCAACGCCCGGCTATTTTTTTGTTGCAGATTGGCCGGGGCCGGGTTCAAACCCACCACCCTCGGCATATGGGGCCGGCACCCTACCCACTGAGCCACAGGCGCTGCCCTCAACAATCATTTTTTAAAATCTTCTTCAAGGTTTATTACCAACAAGGACCAAGTCAGATCCAGCTTCCTACTGAGGGTGAAGAACTTGGTTTTGTTTTTTTTTATATATATACTAGTGCCTAACAAGTTGCCTGGCACAAACATGCCTAAAATAAAGGTTTGCAGACACGAATGAAAAAATACAGATTCTCTCCACAAATAAAGGCATTCATAGTCATTAAAAGAAACTACATTCTTGATCATAAATCCTCTCTACTTGCCACCAGCCAGCTATCTAAAAATGGGTGACCTGGGTTATAAGAAGAGGCAACTCAGCACCAGTGTGCTGCTGCCATTAGATTCAAAGACTAAAACGACAGGGTTCTTCATGATAGGTCACTGCACTGTCTTTTGCAAAGAGCAAATTACTTGCTCAACTGATGCGCCAATCCAGGAACAGTCTTAAACATGATTATCTGCAGGGAGGAGGAGGAGCCTGTGATGTCACTGAGAGAGGGATTCTTCCATACTCACACAGGAAGAATCCCCCTAATGCACTTTCCACATCTGCCTCCAGCTCATGCTTCTCTTTTCTGTAGTCTTGTTCCTCATTTCAGTCCATCCTGTCCTTTGCCCTCCTCAGTCCAAGTTACTGGCTCTTCTGACATGGTTTCCCACTGAAATTTAAAAATCTAGTTCTTCAGTCTCAATAGATAGCATTTTGAGTGTCCAGTACCCACACGTGCTAGTGGCTAGTATATTAAACAGAGCAACTCTAGAATATTGCCATCATTGCAGAGTCTAGCACTTTAGTAAGTATTCCTGTAATGTTCTACCCAGTTAAGTAGCATCCTTTTTAAATACATATAAACAGATAAATGAATTTAATTTAATATAGTGGAGTCTTGACATTAATGAGAGATGGCCCAGAAATTTTTAGAATCCCTACTTTTGTGAATATTTTTATAAGTCCATGTTTGTAAAAACTATATTAGAAAAGGTTAATCACCCCTTCTCGTAAGATATTATGGGAGTATTAAATAAAATTTATGTTGATTTATAAGCACAGTTGGTTATAATCCAAGTAAAATTAATTCCATGAGTTTACACCAACATATTTTTTTGGGTTTTTTTTGAGACAGAGTCTCACTTTGTCACCCTTGGTAGAATGCCATGGCATCACAACTCACAGCAACCTCCAGCTCTTGGGCTTAAGGTGATTCTCTTGCCTCAGCCTCCTGAGTAGCTGGGACTATAGGTGCCTGCCACAACATCCGGCTATTTTTTTGTTGCAGTTTGGCCAAACCGGGTTTGAACCCACCACCCTCTGTATATGTGGCCAGCTCCCTACTCACTGAGCCACAGGTGCCACCACTACACCAACATATTTTATTTGAATGCATTGTACTTTAGAATTTGGACTAATGGTTTATGTTCAGCATTCTAATAAATATGTTACATGCAAATGCATGTTTTAGCACCAAGTTTCTTTCTTTCTTTCTTTTTTTTTTTTAGAGACACAGTCTCAATTTATGGCACTCTTGTAGAGTGCCCTGGTATCACAGCTCACAGCAACCTCCAACTCCTGGGCTTAGGGGATTGTCTTGCCTCAGGTGCCCGCCACAACACCTGAGCCACAGGTGTTGCCCAGCACCAAGTTTCTTGGATCTTCTCCTCAAAGTTTATATAAGGAAAGCACTCACCCTTTTTCCTCCAGAAAGGCTCATTGTAGTAAACCATACACTTGATAACAGAACCCAGAGGCACACGAGTGATCAGCTGATTCCTCATCATTGGCAGAGGGGGATTGAAGTGAATCTTCATTCCCAGAGTAGGAGGAATAGCGCAAATCACATATTTAGCCTGAAAGAAAAGCAACATGGTTAATACATTGTTGGCCTGCTTTTTCTGTTTTTCCCTAATTATTCTGATTCTACCCTTGTCTCCTTTTAATCTCTCCTTAATAAAGAAGCAGGAAGGATTTTGTTATAACCTAAAGTAGCTCTTAATTTTCTCTAGTTCAAAACCTCCAAAGACTTCCCATAACTCCTGGAGTCAAAGTCAAGTTCCTTTCAGTCACTTCCAAGGCCATCCATAAAATGAACCCAGTACATTTCTGACCTACCTATTACTCTCCTCCTCACTCCTATTCTGTCATTCTGACCACCTTGCTGTTCTTTGATGCTGTCAGGCTTGCTCCCACTCTGGGAACTTGGCACTAGATGTCCGCATGGCCCAATCTCTCATCTGCTTTAGTTCCATGTTCAAATACCATCTCCTTAGTGAGGCCTTCCCTGCCATCCTTATCTAAACTTCAATGACCAATTCCCCCACCCCACCTTCTGGTACACCCTCCCTGCTCCCTTCCCTACTTGACTTTGGCCACACTACTTATCACTATCTGACATACTTTTTATTTTAACTATATATTTCATTATGGCCTTTCTCCTTCACTAGAAGGAGAACAGAGAATTGTATCTGTTTTATTCACTGCTATGTTCTCAATTCCTAGAATAATGACAGACACATAGAAGGTGCTTGACATTTATTAAATATTTCTTGTTTTCTAATTACATGAGATCCCAATACAGAGGGTTCATAATATTATATAGAGATAATACCTCTTCTATAAATCCCCCCCTCCCCCAAACATTGTTTCTCTTTTCTTTTCTTTTCAAATATAGGTACTTTTTCACTTTTGGCAAAGGGACTGTCTATGAAGTCTGTGCTACTCTTGACTTTATTTAAGCTTTGGTTATCTATGGGACTCTGGCCTCTTCCCCACAGTTTAAGGGTGTTGCTTACTCTGAGCAGAAAAAATTCAAAGTAAGTTGCTTTTTTATTCTCTCACTCAACAACAAATCAACACAAGGTTTCTGTGACCAGATGTATGGGGGGCTTTTCTCCCCCACACCAACCAAACAACCAGGATTGCAGTGCTTCCAGCTAGGTGGTCTCGAATTCAATTCAGACACTATCTATCTGGAGATTGTATCACAACCTACAGGTTGAGAGCACAGTCCCACAACTGTCTCCACTTTAGACACCAGTCATAAGTCTGGGCTTCCAGAACTTCTGATAACTGGTTTTAAGCTGGGGTTTCTACAACCACCACTTCAGATTCCCTCTTTAGGTTACATTAATTTGCTAGAGCAGTTCACAGAACACAGGGAAACACATTTACCAATTTATTATAAAGGAGATAACAAAGAATACAGAAGAAGCCAGGCAGAGTGGGGTTTGGGGGGAAGGGGGGTGGAGATTCCAAGCCTTCCCTGGGAGAACACTCTCCAAAAACCTCCACATTCCTCCCCACATCCTGAAGGGATGCCAGCCATCAGTCATCATTAGCATACAAAGGACAGCACTTTGGAGATTTTAAGGGTAGAAGCTCTGTAAGTTGACCACCCAAGGGACTGTAACTAACCGGTCAACATACAGAGGTGGTCAACATAAGGAACTAGGCCTACTGTACTGATAAGTACATGTAGCACAAGTCCATTCTATGAAACTTAGGTCAACTTAAGGAGGCGGTCAACTATGGAGGCTATATTTCACAATATCACAGTTACCTCATACGTCTCATGGTTTAGGGTCTTCACAAGGACATTTTCTCCTGTCTGGTCAATGTAGGTCACAGGCCTCTCCAGCTTCACTCTGTCCCCAAGAAGGTCCATTATCCGCTCGCTCACTTGACCAGATCCACCCACAAATTTCCTCTCCTGGAAAGCAAAAACAGACACAAGATGTAGGTGGGAAATACAGGAGTGGGCAAACATTGTTAAAGTTCTAGTTTTCCTCACATATCTTTACTCTGAAATGTAAAACATTTCATTTTATTGCTTTGAATAGTATTCTCTAACTTGGTCTTCTTCTCCTTCTTCTTGGACCTATTTGAAATAGTCTTTTTTTTTTTTTATTGAGACAGAGTCTCACTTTGTCGCCCTTGGTAGAGTGCTGTTGTGTCACAGCTCACAGCAACCTCCAACTCCTGGGTTTAGGCGATTCTCTTGCCTCAGCCTCCCAAGTAGCTGGGACTACAGGCGCCCACAACAATGCTCAGCTATTTTTTTGTTGCAGTTTGGCTTGGGCCGGGTTTGAACCCACCACCCTCGGTATATGGGGCCAGTGCCCTACCAACTGAGCCAAAGGCGCCGCCCTTCAGTCTTTTAAAAAATTAACTGAACTGCAAATTGTGCAGGAAGCAGTTAGCTCAGCTGCGTGAAAATAACAGTTCACCATTATTTTCTAAATAGGAATTGCAGGCTTTGGACAAAATTGCAAGTTTTCAGAGTCACCTTCCAGGCTTTTCTCTTGTAAATTCCCAGGTTCCAACCTCAGCTGGGCATCTTTAGAATGACCCCCAAGTCTCACCTCTCTGGTCACCTTCCCTGCTCTAGGTTGCTTCTGCATTCTGCTGCTGTGCAGATGGTCCAGGTGACCTGCTTGCTAAAGCTTTGCCTCCGCTTCTTGTCTGAGCTGGAAGAAGCCTGGTTTTTCCTGAGCCTATAGTCGCAGGCTCAGACACCACACCCCTTACCCCAGGCTAACCTACTCCTCGTCTCAGGTTGTGGTCTCCAGGGGTATGGTGTTTCATGTTTCCATGGCCACCAAGGTCATTCCAACTTGATTGCCCCCTCCCACCCCGCCCCCAGCTCTGCTAAAGCATCCAGACATTCTACCAGGGCCTGTGCACACACCTTAGTGGACTGTCTCCTCGATTTTCAGTTCAGTTAATTTTTTAAAAGACTATTTCAAATAGGTCAGGGAAGGCCATGAAAGAGAGGAGACAAAGAAAAGGAGGAGGTTGAAAGGTTCTGGACCCAAGGATAAAATCATTCTGAGATGAAAGGAAAATGGAGATCCAATTCATGCAGTTAAAGTGACCTTTATTCCACCTAGAGTGCAGGTGGGGTAAAATTCCTGACCAGGGAGAAATCCACACGTTGGATATAGCGGACAGGGATTTAAAGGGTTAGGGCAGTCAGGATTGGTGGCATTCCTATTTCCTGGGAGGGACATGAGTCTGACCTTCTCTAGGTGGGCCATGAACCTGACCCTGTCTAGGCGGGGCAAGTTTATTTGGGCAGGTACACCTGATCTCTCAGAGGTGAAGTAGAGGGAAAGGAAGAGGGAAGGAGAGGAAGGATGAATAAAGAAACCTGACAACCAAGAAGATTATCTAAGAACTCTTAGTCCACTTCCTAGTGTGACTGGCACAGTGCCTTCTGCAATGCCTGGGCTCAGGAAATGGTGTTGAATTCATTGATCAATTAATTAATACCACATGCCATGTGTATTTTTAATTGAAAATGCTTTTCTGAATTTCCTTTTTGAGCTTTCCAAGAAGTGCTCAAACTATGTTCATCAGGTGGTCTCTTGCAAACTTACCTAATAATCACTGGACATAATCCAAATAGAAAATGGCGGGCATGGTGGCTCACGCCTGTAATCCCAGCACTCTGGGAGGCCAAGCCAAATGGATTGCTTGAGCTCAGGAATTCAAGACCAGCCTCAGCAAGAGTGAGACCATCTCCAAAAAACTAGCCAGGCGTTGTGGTAGTCCCAGCTACTTGGGAGGCTAAGACAAAAGGAGCACTTGAGCCCAGGATTTAGTTTGAGGTTGCTGTGAGCTGTGAGGGTAGAGCACTCCACTGAGGGCGAAAGTGAGATTCTGTCTCAAAAAAGAAAGAAAAGAAAATGGACTAGTTTTAAAGTTACATTGGCCACTAGATTCTCACACTGAGCACCTGAGAATGGAGCCTTACAAAACCACTGTGAGCTGCAATGAGGAAGCTCTAAAAGCCACAAGCCTGCCTCCTGCTTCAGTAGTTCTTGATTGAAGGAAATGCCAACCTTGCAACTTTGCTGAGACTGTGGGGAAAGGATGGGTACCTGCCCTCCATTGGATGTTGAGATGATTCTGGTCGTGCCTCCACACTGCTTCACGTACCATAGGAACCAGAGAGCAGAGACCTCATGGGTCTCTGCAGTGACACACAGATTCACAAAAAGAGTGGCAAACTGCTTCACAGATCTACGCAGAAAGAAATGAGCAAAAATGCAAGAGAGAATCTTCTTAATTCTCTAGAAATTATTCCAATAATACATTTTTCTTGGCAAAGTTTATTGCAAATTGGCAAGTAACAGACAATTGTCACTAGAATCTGATATTATAAAACATGGCATTAGAGATTTTGGAAATATCAGATTTATCTCCTCCTTAAACAAAACTTACCTTACTCAGCATCAGCTTCTCTTCCATATTCAGTGCTGCCATGATTTCTCCCCACACACCTGTTGCTCTTCCAGTGCTCCCCATCTCAGTAAAAGCTACCGCTATTCACTTAACAGCTAAAGCCAACGCTCTAGAAAATGAACTTAATTTCTCTCTTTCCATCACCCTCTCCCATCCAGTCAATAAAGAAGTCCTATTGTCTCTCACCACTTTAATTCCACCTTCATATCACCAATTAGCATCACCTCTTGTCAGGAGTACTGCAATTATATAGTGGCCTCTCTGCCTCCACTTGTCCTCACCTGATATCTATGCAACACACTCAAAGCCAAATGCATTTTACCTCCCTCACCACCATGGAGCTCGCTCTTTTTTTTTTTCCTTTGAGACGGAGTCTCACTATGTTGCCCTCGGTAGCGTGCCATGGTGTCATAGCGCACAGCAACCTCAAACTCTTGGGCTTAAGCGATTCTCTTGCCTCAACCTCCTGAATAGCTGGGACTACAGGGGCCCGCCACAACACCTGGCTATTTTTTTTGTTGTTGTCATAGTTGTTTAGCAGGCCCGGAAGGGGTTCAAACCCGCCATCCCGGGTGCATGTGGCCAGCGCCCCAACCACTAAGGTATGGGGCCCGAGCCAGAGCTCTTTCTAAAGTATAAATTGAGCCATGCCATTTTCTTACTTTTTTTTTTTTTTCTTGAGACAGAGTCCCAAGATGTCACACTGGGAAGAGTGCCATGGCGTCGTAGCTCACAGCAACCTCCAACTCTTGGGATCAAGTAATCCTCTTGCCTCAGATTTTCTATTTTAGAACAGACTGGGGTCTCACTTTTATTCAGGTTGGTTTCCAACTGGTGAGCTCAAGGTATCCACCTGCCTCGGCCTCCCAAAGTGCTAGGATTACAGGCATGAGCCTCCCAGTGCGGCCGCCATTTTCTTACTTAAAACCCTCTAGTAGCATCCTATCAAAACAAGAATAAGATTCAGATCTTTCACTGTGGCTTCCAAATCCCTATGAGATCTAGCCCATGCCTACCTTTCCTGTCTCATCTTGTGAGTTTTTCTATTTCCGCTAATGTTTCCTTGGAAAGATACACTCTATTTCAGCTATGAAAATGAGCACTGGCTTCTTCCATATTCTCAGCACTTTGGCATTCTCTGTCATTTTGCTATGGTATAGTATCTTTAGCACTCTTTTCACTGTCTGAAATTATCTTGATTCTTGGTTTATTTATTTTTTATTGCTGTGTTTCCACTGGAATATCAACTTATGAGAACAGGAACCTCATCTTTTTGGGTTACCATAGTATCCCCTTTAACAAAATAGTGCCTGGCACATAGTAAGCACTCAATAATTACTTGCTAAATGATTGGCTGAATGAATGGTGTGAAATACCAATTAAACTTTTTTTTTTTTGAGACAGAGACTCAATATGTTACCCTTGGTAGAGTGCTGTGTGTCACAGCTCACAGCAAGCTCAAACTCTTGGACTTAAGGGATTCTCTTGCCTCAGCCTCCTGAATAGCTAGGACTACAGGAGCCTGCCACAACACCCAGATAGTTTTTGTTGCAGTTGTCATTGTTTAGCTGGCCTGGGCCAGGTCCAAACCCACCAGCCTCAGTGTATGTGGCTGGCACCGTAACCACTGTGCTATGGGCACTGAGCCTAAACATTATTTTCTAAACATCCATAGTGTGTAAGGATATGCTCAGTGTTGTACCAAACACAAAATCAGTCGCAGTTATCCATTCAGTTATTTTACTGCCTGATGGAAGACAACTTCAAAGAATGGATGAGGGAAAAAGTGATTAATAGAGCGTGAATGGGTAAACTTTTGCTTAGGGTTGGCAGGTAAACAGCAAACAGTTATATCCTATCAGGAAGCACACCAGAAAGTGAACAATCTCTTGCAATTCTAAGGACTCAATTATATCAAGAACATATCCCAAAATTCACCAGTAGTAATGCAGACTCTGGGATATCTTTAATTAAGGACAAATATCCCTTTGTAACTTTGACAGAAAGTTTGCATACTGTTAATCTGGTTACTTCCAAGGCAGAATTTTCCACCTTGTAGTATGATAACGGGTGGAATAAAAGATACTGTCCTTCATTTATTGAAATCTTTCCACACTCCGTGGTCTTTAAACTTATACTGAATTGTCATAACAACCCTATGAAATAGCCATTATTTTTTCCCAGTTCACAGAGTTTAGTAACACTCAGTAGTATAACTTCAAGAAACCTGATCATACCTGGCTCAAAATTTATGCTTTAAATACCTCAAAATGTTTTATAATTCATTAGGTGACAACCTTTGAAGTACAAATATTCACCAAAGGGCATATCGCTACTCTAGTATGTCTTGACTCTGGAAGTCTGTAGAATCATGCCTAATACACTTACCGGTTACTGACATTGTTAGAAGCCATAACAACCTGACAGCACTTCTGTGACAGTCCCCATCATTACAACCTGCAAAATGGTCTCATATATATATTGAAATAACTTAGAGTTAGTTTTTTAAGATTCCTCCTAATGGAAGAGATGAAAAGTGCTGACTCATGCCTTCCTTTCAGAGGCAATTGCGGTACCTATCTAAAGGAAATTTTTAGATGTCAGTTTAAAATACTACTTGAAAGTGAGAAACATCTTTTGCTGTTTTCTGATATCCTATTTCTTCTGTTCTTTATTTTTATTTATTTTTTATTAAATCATAGCATACATTAATGCAATCATGTGGTATAATGTGCTGGTTTTATATACAATTTGAAATTTTTTCACCAAACTGGTTAACATAGCCTTCATGGCATTTTCTTAGTTACTGTGTTAAGACATTTATATTCTACATTTAGTAAGTTTCACATGTACCCTTCTAAGATGCACCGTCTATTCTTTATTTTATACGTGAATTCAGGAGGTAAAGTAAAGTAAGTAATAAATAATTAAAACATAACTTTGGCCCAGCTAGATGGCCAATATTAAATATAAAAATTTTGTTGTTGCAATTCTAGTTGTTATGGTTGCCAATTTGGTAGGAAAGAAATAATCCTGGTTTGAAATGAAGGGAGATCTAAAAGTAATTCTTTCTGAAGAGCCCATCCTTTCCTAATCCTTTATTTGATTTACTCTAAGAGCTTCAGTAAGAAAAGAAATAAGAACAATATTTGAGGGATGGAAGGTCAAGGAAGTTAGTGTAATATTTCCATACTTGTTTTGGCCCCATTGACTTTTTAAAAGATAAATGTTATAACACTTTTCTACATAAATATATATATACATTATATAAAATTTGGAAAATTCATAAGATAAAAAGGTGAGAGAATGACTATCTTCTGTATTTCTGCCCCCTCAAAGGATAATCACTAATCTCATTTTGATATATTTTTTTTCAGGTATAGGGTTTTTTATAAAAAAAATGTATTTACATAGCTGTGGTCACACTGGAAATAGAATTTGGGTTTCTGAGAAGCACCTTATAAACAACAGTAACTGAAAGAATGGTCAACATTGGTCTTTGAATGTATAACTGTGCTTTAGTTTGAATAATACTAGGTTGGATATTCTGGGGATTACTTTCTTTAAAACCAGGAAATGATACCATGTGTATCTTGATTAGGAAAAGTTAGAAAATTATCCTGTGTTTGTATTCTCCTAATATCTCAGAATGCTTTATTTTGTCAGACAACAACCTGGATTATTCACTAACTGGAGGACTAGGCCAGGGGCCATGATAGAAATTGTCAGGTCTCCGTTCGGCGCCCGAAGCTCAGTGGTTACGGCACTGGCCACATGCACCGAGGCTGGCAGTTTGAATCCGGCCCAGGGCCAGCTAAACAACAATGACAACTGCAACAACAAAAAAATAGCTGTGTGTTGTGGCGGGCACCTGTTGTCCCAGTTATTTGGGAGGCTGAGGCAAGAGAATTGCTTAAGCCCAAGAGTTGGAGGTTACTGTGAGCTGTGAGGGCGATGTAGTGAGATCTGTCTCAAAAAATAAATAAAATAGTCAGGTCTCTATGATCCCAAGGACATACAATTGCTCCTCTCTTTAAGAAATTTAAGAGCTTTCTGAAGAGAAAAGATCTAAGTGAATTTATTAGAAGATTTTCAGGGCGGCGCCTGTGGCTCAGTGAGTAGGGCACCGGCCCCATATGCCGAGGGTGGCGGGTTCAAACCCAGCCCCGGCCAAACTACAACAAAAAAAAAATAGCCGGGCATTATGGCGGGCGCCTGTAGTCCCAGCTACTCGGGAGGCTGAGGCAAGAGAATCGCGTAAGCCCAAGAGTTAGAGGTTGCTGTGAGCCGTGTGACGCCACGGCACTCTACCAAGGGCGGTACAGTGAGACTCTGTCTCTACAAAAAAAAAAATAAATAAAAATATTTTCATAATAGGAGTTATAAAACAAATCCAGATAATTTATGCTCATTATATTTTCAAGTCTAAAGTATAGAATTTAAAAATAAATACTTTAACTTTATTACAACCAAAATAAGTTATATTGCAAATTATATTCTCATAAATATATGAGAATAATGTGTTAAATAAATTAAAGAGGATATAATTAATTATAGGCATTGATTTTATGACATAAAATGATTTTACTATTTTATAATTGGTTGCTATCAATAGCTGAAGACATAGGAGAAGCACAAAGGTGCTTATTATAGAGTATTTTTTTTTTTTTTGAGACAGAGCCTCAAGCTGTTGCCCTGGGTAGAGTGCAGTGGCATCACAGCTCACCCCAATCTTAAATTCTTGGGCTTAAGCCGTTCTCTTGCCCAGCCTCCCAAGTAGCTGGAACTACAGGCACCCGCCACAACACCAGGCTCTTTTTTGGTTGTAGTTGTCATTGTTGTTTGTCAGGCCCAGGCTGGATTCAATCCCGCCAGCTCTGGTGTATGTGGCTGGTGCCCTAGCCACTTGAGCTACAGGTGCCGAGCCTATTATAGAGTATTATATAACAATAATAATGAAAAACCAGAGGTAACCAAAATGTCCAGCAGAATGATAATGGATTAAATACATTATGGTAATCTTTTTCCATGGAATATTTTGCAACTACAAAATGTGACATTTAAAGAAGAATTTCTTTTCTTTTTTTTTTTTTTGTATAGACAGAGTTTCATTTTATCACCCTCGGTAGAGTGCTGTGGCATCACACTGCTCACAGCAGCCTCCAATACCTGGGCTTAGGTGATTCTCATGCCTCAGTCTCCCAAGTAGCTGGGACTACTGGCGCCCACAACGTCCGGCTTAAAGAAGAATATTTTATGATGTAATGTTTTAAAACATTTTTAAAAATAAATGTTTGCATGGTAATATATTTTTTCACTCTTTTTTTTTTTTTTTTTTTTTTTGCAGTTTTTGGCCAGGGCTGGGTTCGAACCCACCACTTCTGGTATATGGGGCTGGCGCCCTACTCCTTGAGCCACAGGCACCACTGTGCATGGTAATATTAAATGTTAAAAATATTTTTATGGATTTCCATTGCTTTTGTAGTGCATATATAAAAACAGTTTTGTTTTTATTTGTTTTATTTATTTATTTTTTATTTCTTTAAATTTCAGATTAATGTGAGGGTAAAATTAGGTTACAATGTTTGCATTTGTTAGGTAGATTTCCGGTTGTAATTGTGTCCTGTCCCTAGGAGGTGTGTCATATACCCTTACATTCTGCCCATTAAGTGGAAGCACCCCAAACTCCCTCTCTTCTCCCCTTTCCCCATCTTGAATTGAACTGAGTTTTTCTCTTGTGTGGACATGTATTAGATTGTCTACTGGCTTCATATTAGTATCAAGTACATTGGATACTTGCTTTTATATTATTGTGATATTTTACTAAGAATATATTTCAAATCCATCCAGGTTAATACAAAAGATGTAATGTCTCCATCCTTAGTTTTGTTTTTAAAATTAGATCATATATCACACTGTATATGCAATATACACCCTGCTTTTCTATGTGTTTAATATTACTATATTTCAAGCTATTAAGTATTCCTCTATGATGTGATTTTAAAAGACTCTAGAGTATTCCATTTTTCAGATGTCCCATACTTATATTAGCTAATCTTCTATTATTACGCATTTAAATTTTCCCTTTAAAAAGGGAAAAAAAAGAGGGGAGACAAGAAGGCTGATTGAAGCCAGCTTTCCACAGAGGCTCCTGTCCAGAAGGAGAGTTAAAGGACAGAAATTTAGCAAGTAACCTGGTGGATTAGAGCTGCACCAAAAGAGAAGGTTGAAGAGCGCACAACCCTGCTGAGGAGAGCTGAGACCCCAAGGATACAAACAAAAGATGCCTCTGGGATAGCCAGAAGAGTCAGAAAATGCTGTAACTAATGGGAGACATCTGGGCTGGAGAGCTATGCCGCAACCGTGATCAGCTCCGGCCTGGAACTCCGTAAGAGCTGCACCATCCAGACCTCGGTAAGAACTGCTCTGTGACTGTGATTGGCACCCGCTTGGACCTCAGTAAGAGCTGCGCCACAACGCCCAACCCGCGGCCCATGCTCGCCTGGCCTTAGCACACCCTGACCAGGAACTGCTAGAGCCATGCAACCCCACGTCCTCCCTCCTGTACCCTCCCTGCCTTCACACCAGACTGCTCATTTGGCCAGGGACTCTGGTAGCTGCGTGCCCTCCGGAGCCCTCACTGCCTCTACGCGGAGCCCTACTCCTGGCCAGAGACTGCTATAACCTTGGGCTCTCTGTGCCAAAGTCACTGGGTGCCAGGCACTCCCAGAACCGTGTGCACCACCCCCCTCCCTGTTGCTGGATCCGGGTGTGTCACACTCCGGAGCTGCTTCCACAACCAGAACTCCCTGGCTGGGGCAGCCCCAGAGGAGCTATACATGGTCACTCCCTACAAAGATCCAGCAAAAATAGAGTGATCCCGCTGGGGTCTAATCTTGGAGATACACCTCCCCAACTCAGGACGGCCAGAGGCAACAGTGAAAAACAATCATGAGGTGAAATCAACAGAAAAACCCTGGTAATATGAATAATCAGAGTAGATCAACTCCCCAAAGGATCAATGGGGCAGACACAGCACAAGATCCCATGCACAAACAAATAGCTGAGATGTCAGAAACCGAATTCAGAATCTGCATAGCAAATAAGATCAAATTAGAATTCCAAGCAGTAACCCAAAAGATAGCTCAAGAATTTAATGAATTCAAAGACCAAATGACCAAAGATTTTGACACATTGAGACAAGAAGTTGCAGCCCTCAAAGATCTGAAAAACACAGTAGAATCCCTCAGTACTAGAATGGAGAAAGCAGAAGAAAGGATTTCTGACATTGAAGACAAAGCTTTCGAATGCTCCCAAACTCTCAGAGAGGAAGAGAAATCGAGGGCAAAAACGGATCATTTGCTCAGAGGGCTATGGGATAATTCGAAGAAAACCAATATTTGTCTTATAGGGATCCCACAAAATGATAAAGTGGATTCACAAGGCACAGAGTCTCTTCTCTGTGAGATTATGAAGGAGAACTTCTAGACATGCCGAGAGATTCTGAAATTCAGATAGCAGACAGTTTCAGAACTCCAGCACAACTTAACTCAAATAAGACATTCCCCAGACACATCATAACCAATTTCACTAAAGTTAATATGAAGGAGAAAATTCTGAAAGCAGCCAGACAAAAGAAAACCATCACTTACAAGAGGAAGAATATTAGAATAACTGCAGATCTCTGCTGAAACCTTTCAAGCTAGAAGAGGATGGTCATCAACTTTTAATCTCCTAAAACAAAATAACTTTCAACCCAGGATCCTGTACCCAGCTAAACTGAGTTTCATTTATGAAGGAGAAATTAAATACTTTAACCACATTCACATGCTGAAGAAATTTACCATAACTTAACCAGCTCTCCACGATATTCTCAGACCTATCCTTCATAAAGACCAGTGTAACCCTCCACCACAAAAGGAAACCCACCCAGAAAATTTAGATCAAATTCCAACTTCCACAGTCGCAAAAGGATTAAAAATGTCCACCAGACTCTCGAAAGGCTTATCAATATTCTCAATTAATGTGAATGGTTTAAATTGTCCTCTAAAGAGGCACAGGTTGGCAGACTGGATACAAAATCTCAAGCCAGATATCTGCTGCATATAAGAATCTCATCATACATTAAAAGATAAATATAGACTCAAGGTGAAGGGATGGTCATCTATACTCCAGGCAAATGGAAAGCAGAAAAAAGCAGGCATTGCAATCCTTTCGCACATGCAATAGGCTTTAAACCAACCAAAATAAGGAAGGATAAGGATGGACACTTCATACTTGTTAAAGTTAATACTCAATATGATGAGATTTCAATTATTAATATTTATGCACCCAACCAGAATGTACCTAAATTTCTAAGAGAAACTCTAACAGACATGAGCAACTTGATTTTCTCCAGTTCCATAGTAGCTGCAGATTTTAAAACCCACTTAGTAGTGCTGGATAGATCCTCCAAAAAGAAGCTAAGCAAAGAAATTTTAAATTTAAACTTAACCATTGAACATCTAGACTTAACAGACATATACAGAAAATTTCTTTTTTTTTTTTTTATTTTTATTTTTGGCCAGGGCTAGGTTTGAACCCACCACCTCTGGCATATGGGACCGGCGCCCTACTCCTTGAGCCACAGGCACCGCCCTACAGAAAATTTCAACCCAACAAAACTAAATAAATATTCTTCTCATCAGCCCACAGAACATACTCCAAAATCGAGCACATCGTAGGCCACAAATTTAACCTCGGCAAATTAAAAAAAATAGAAATGATTCCTTGCATCTTCTCAGACCATCATGGAATAAAAGTTGAACTCAATAACAATAGGAATCTGCATATTCATACAAAAACATGGAAGCTAAATAACCTTACGCTGAAGGACAGATGGGTTACAGATGAGATTAAGAAGGAAATCACCAAATTTTTGGAACAAAACAACAATGAAGACACAAATTATCAGAACCTCTGGGATACTGCAAAGGCAGTCCTAAGAGGGAAATTTATAGCACTGCAAGCCTTCCTCAAGAAAACGGAAAGAGAGGAAGTTAATAACTTAATGGGACATCTCAAGCAACTGGAGAAGTAAGAACATTCCAACCCCAAAGCCAGCAGAAGAAAGGAAATAACCAAAATCAGAGGAGAATTAAATGAAATTGAAAACAAAAGAATTATACAACAGATCAATAAATCCAAAAGTTGGATTTTTAAAAAGGTCAATAAAATAGATAAACCTTTGGTTAATCTAACCAGGAAAAAAAGAGTAAAATCTCTAATTTCAAAAATCAGAAATGGTAATGATGAGGGCAGCGCCTGTGGCTCAGTCGGTAAGGCGCTGGCCCCATATACCGAGGGTGGCAGGTTCAAACAAAGCCCCGGCTGAACTGCAACCAAAAAAAAAAAAAAATAGCCAGGTGTTGTGGCGGGCGCCTGTAGTCCCAGCTACTTGGGAAGCAGAGGCAAGAGAATTGCTTAAGCCCAGGAGTTGGAGGTTGCTGTGAGCTGTGTGATGCCATGGCACTCTACCGAGGGCCATAAAGTGAGACTCTGTCTCTACAAAAAAAAAAAAAAAAAGAAATGGTAATGATGAAATAACAACAGACCCCTAAGAAATTCAAAAAATCCTTAACAAATACTACAAGAAACTCTACTCTCAGAAATATGAAAATCTGAAAGAAATCGACCAATACCTAGAAGTACGCCACCTACCAAGACTTAACCAGAATGAAGTGGAAATGTTGAACAGGCCTATATCAAGTTCTGAAATAGCATCAACTATAGAAAATCTCCCTAAGAAAAAAGGCCCAGGACCAGATGGTTTTACGTCAGAATTCTACCAAACCTTTAAAGAAGAATTAATACCTGTGTTACTAAACCTCTTCCAAAACATAGAAAAAGAAAGAATATTACCAAACACATTCTACGAAGCAAACATCACCTTGATCCCCAAACCAGGGAAAGACCCAATAAGAAAAGAAAATTATAAACCAATATCACTAATGAATATTGATGCTAAAATACTCAATAAGATCCTAATAAACAGAATCCAACAACACATCAAAAAAATTATACACCATGACCAGGTGGGATTTATCCCAGGCTCTCAAGGCTGGTTCAATATACATAAATCTATAAATGTAATTCAGCACATAAACAAACTAAAAAATAAAGACCATATGATTCTCTCAACTGACGCAGAAAAAGCTTTTGATAATATCCAGCATCACTTCATGATCAGAACACTTAAAAAAATTGGTAGAGAAGGAACATTCTTAAACTAATAGAGGCCATCTGCAGCAAACCCACAGCCAATAGCATATTGAACTGAGTTAAATTGAAATCATTTCCACTCAGATCAGGAACCAGGCAAGGTTGCCCATTGTCTCCATTGCTCTTTAACATTGTAATGGAAGTTTTAGCCATTGCAATTAGGGAAGAAAAGGCGATCAAGGGTATCCACATAGGGTCAGAGGAGATCAAACTTTCACTCTTCACAGATGATATGATCATGTATCTGGAAACTACCAGGGATTCTACTGCAAAACTTTTAGAAGTGATCAAGGAATATAACAATGTCTCAGAATACAAAATCAACACCCATAAATATGTAGTCTTTATATATACCAACAATAACCAAGCCGAAAAAACAGTCAAGGACTCTATTCCTTTCGCAGTAGTGCCAAAGAAGATGAAATATTTGGGACTATACCTAACAAAGGACATGAAAGATATCTACAAAGAGAACTATAAAACTTTAAGAAAAGAAATAGCCAAAGATGTTAAAAAATGGAAAAACATACCATACTCATGGCTGGGAAGAATCAGCATTGTTAAAATGTCTATACTACCCAAAGCAATATATAATTTTAATGCAATTCCTATTAAAGCTCCATTGTCATATTTTAAAGATCTTGAAAAAATAATAATACTTTGTTTTACATGGAATCAGAAAAAACCTGGAATAGCCAAAACATTACTCAGCAATAAAAACAAAGCAGAAGGAATCATGCTACCAGACGTGAGACTGTACTATAAATCGATAGTGATCAAAACAGCATGGTACTGGCACAAAAACAGAGAAGTAGATGTCTGGAACAGAATAGAGAACCAAGAGATGAATCCAGCTAATTACTGTTATTTGATCTTTGACAAGCCAATTAAAACATTCAGTGGGGAAAAGATTCCCTATTTAACAAATGGTGCTGGGTGAACTGGCTGGCGATCTGTAAAAGACTGAAACTGGACCCACACCTTTCACCATTAACTAAGATAGACTCTCACTGGATAAAAGATTTAAACTTAAGACATGAAACTATAAAAATACTTGAAGAAAGTGCAGGGAAAACTCTTGAAGGAATTGGCCTGGGTGAATATTTTATGAGGAGGACTCCCCGGGCAATTGAAGCAGTATCAAAAATACATTACTGGGACCTGATCAAACTAAAAAGCTTCTGCACAGCCAAGAACATAGTAAGTAAAGCAAGCAGACAACCCTGAGAATGGGAGAAAATATTTGCAGGTTATACCTCCAATAAAGGTCTAATAACCAGAATCCACAGAGAACTCAAACATATTAGCAAGAAAAGAACAAGTGCTCCCATCTCAGGGTGGGCAAGGGACTTGAAGAGAAACTTCTCTAAAGAAGACAGATGCACGATCTACAAACACATGAAAAAAGTTCATCTTCCTTAATCATCAGAGAAATGCAAATCAAAACCACTTTGAGATATCACCTAACCCCAGTAAGAGTAGCCCACATAACAAAATCCCAAAACCAGAGATGTTGTTGTGGATGTGGAGAAAAGGGCATACTTCTACACTGCTGGTGGGAATGTACACTAATACGTTCCTTCTGGAAGGATGTTTGGAGAATACTTAGAGACCTAAAAATAGACCTTCCATTCGATCCTATAATGCCTTTACTAGGTTTATACCCAGAAGACCAAAAACCACAATATAACAAAGACATCTGTACCAGAATGTTTATTGCAGCCCAATTCATAATTGCTAAGTCATGGAAGAAGCCCAAGTGCCCATCGACCCATGAATGGACTAGCAAATTGTGGTACATGTATACCATGGAATATTATGCAGCCTTAAAGAAAGATGGAGACTTTACCTCTTTCATGTTTACATGGATGGAGCTGGAACATATTCTTCTTAGCAAAGTATCTCAGGAATGGAAGAAAAAGTATCCAATGTACTCAGCCCTACTATGAAGCTAATTTATAGCTTTCACATGAAGGCTATAACCCAACTATAGCACAAGAATATGGGGAAAGAGCCAAGGAAGGGGAAGGGATGGGGGAGGTTGCGGTGGAGGGAGGGTAACGGGTGGGGTCACACCTATGGTGCATCTTATAATGGGTACAGGCGAAACTTACTAAATGCAGAATACAAATGTCTACATACAATATCTAAGAACATGCCATGAAGGCTGCGTTGAACAGTTAAAATAATAATAATAATAAAATAAAAAGGGGAAAAAATTTTTTTTGAGTCAGAGTCTCACTATGTTGCCCCCAGTAGAGTGCTGGGGGATCACAGCTCATGGCAACCTTGAACTCTCGGACTTAAGCGATTCTCTTGCCTCCGCCTTCCAAGTAGCTGCAACTATAGGTGCCTGCCACAATGCCTGTTTTTTTGGTTGTAGTTGTCATTGTTTTTTAGTAGCCCCAGGCTGGGTTTGAACCTGCCAGCCCTGGTATATGTGGCTGTCACCTTAGCCACTGAGCTATGGGTGCTGAGCCTCCCTTTAAAAATTAATGGTTTGGACACTATTCCTTTTATAGTAGTGCCAAAGAAGATGAAATATTTGGGAGTTTACCTAACAAAGGATGTGAAAGATCTCTATAAAGAGAACTATGAAACTCTGAGAAAAGAAATAGTTGAAAATGTTAACAAATGGGCAGCACCTGTGGCTCAAGGAGTAGGGCGCTGGTCCCATATGCCGGAGGTGGCAGGTTCAAACCCAGCCCCGGCCAAAAACCACAAAAAAAAAAAAAAAAAAAAAAGAAAATGTTAACAAATGCAAAAACACACCATGCTCATGGCTGGGAAGAATCAACATTGTTAAAATGTCTATGCTACCCAACGCAATATACAATTTTAATGCAATCCCTATTAAAGCTCCACTGTCATACTTTAAAGATCGGGGAAAAAGGGCAGCACCTGTGGCTCAGTCGGTAAGGCGCTGGACCCATATACCGAGGGTGGAGGGTTCAAACCCGGCCCTGGCTGAACTGCAACCGAAAAATAGCCAGGCGTTGTGGCAGGCGCCTATAGTCCCAGCTACTTGGGAGGTTGAGGCAAGAGAATCGCTTAAGCCCAGGAGTTGGAGGTTGCTGTGAGCTGTGATGCCATGGCACTCTACGGAGGGCCATAAAGTGAGACTCTGTCTCTAAAAAAAAAAAAAAAAGATTGGGAAAAAATAATACTTTGTTTTATATGAAATCAGGAAAAAATCTTGAATAGCCAAGACAGAACTCAGAAATAAAAGCAAATCAGGAGGAATCATGCTACCAGACTTCAGACTATACTATAAATCTATAGTGATCAAAACAGCATGGTACTGGCACAAAAACTGAGACAGATGTATGGAAAAGAATAGAGAACCAAGAAATGAACCCAGCTACCTATTGTCATTTGATCTTTGATAAGCCTATCGAAGACATTCAGTGGGGGAAAGATTCCCTATTCAACAAATAGTACTGGTTGAACTGGCCGGTGACCTGTAGAAGACTGAAACTGGACCAACACCTTTTACCTTTAACAAAAATAGAGGGGGCGGCACCTGTGGCTCAGTCGGTAAGGCGCCGGCCCCATATACCGAGGGTGGTGGGTTCAAACCCGGCCCCGGCCAAACTGCAACCAAAGAAAAAAAAATAGCCGGGTGTTGTGGCAGGCGCCTGTAGTCCCAGCTACTCAGGAGGCTGAAGCAAGAGAATCGCTTAAGCCCAGGAGTTGGAGGTTGCTGTGAGCTGTGTGAGGCCACGGCACTCTACCGAGGGCCATAAAGTGAGACTCTGTCTCTACAAAAAAAAAAAAAAAAATAGATTCTCACTGGATAAAAGATTTAAACTTAAGACATGAAACTATAAAAATACTAGAAGAGAGTACAGGGAATACACTTGAAGAAATTGGCATGGGAGAATGTTATGAGGCGAACACCCTGGGCAATTGAAGCAACACCAAAAATACATTACTGGGATGTGATCAAACTAAAAAGCTTCTACACAGCCAGGAACATACTATGTAAAGCAAGCAGACAGCCCTCAGAATGAGAGAAGATGTTTGCAGGTTATGTCTCTGACAAAGGTTTGATTACCAGAATCTAAAGAGAACTCAAACGCATTAGCAAGAAAAGAGCAAGTGATCTCATCTCAGGCTGGGCAAGAGATTTGAATAGAAACTTCTCTGAAGAAGACAGGTGCATGGCCTACAGACACATGAAAAAATGCTCATCATCCTTAATCATCAGAGAAATGCAAATCAAAACCAACTTGAGATATCATCTAACTCCAGTAAGAGTAGCCCACATCACAAAACCCCAAAACTACAGATGTTGGCATGGATGTGGAGAAAAGGGAACATTTCCGTGCTGTTGGTGGGAATGCAAACTAATACGTTCCTTTCGAAAAGAAGTTTAGAAATCACTTAGGGACCTAAATATAGACCTGCTATTCCATCCTTCAATTCCTCTACTAGTTACATATCCAGAAGACCAAAAATGACTTTACAACAAAAATATTTGCACCAGAATATTTATTGCAGCCCAATTCATAATTGCTAAGTTATGGAAGAAGCCCAAGTGCCCATCTACCCATGAATGGATTAATAAATTAATCCACAGAATACTATGCAGCCTTAAAAAAGATGAAGACTTTACCTCTTTTATGTTTACATGAATGGAGCTGGAACATATTCTTCTTAGTAAAGTATCTCAAGAATGAAAGAAAAAGTATCCAATGTACTCAGCTTTACTATGAAACCAATATATAATCACCCACACTTCCATATGAAAGCTATAACTCAACTACAACCCAAGATGAAGGGGAAGAGGAGGGGAAGGGGAGGGGAGAGTCGAGGATGGGTGGAGGGAGGGTAATTGGTCGGACCACACCTATGGTGCGTTTTACAAGGGTACATGTCAAATCTACTAAGTGCAGAGTATAAACGTCTTAATACAATAATTAAGAAAGTGCGGTGAAAGTGGCTCCTGTTGCTCAGTGAATAGGGTGCCAGCCCCATATACCAAGGGTGGCGGGTTCAAACCTGGCTCTGGCCAAACTGCAACAAAAAGATAGCCAGGTGTTGTGGCAGGCGCCTGTAGTCCCAGCTACTTGGTAGGCTGAGGCAAGAGAATCGTCTAAGCCCAAGAGCTGGAGGTTTCTGTGAGCTGTAACACCACAGCACTCTACCGAGGGCGACAAGGTGAGACTCTGTCTCTAAAACAAAAAAAAGGTGTGCGCCTGTAGTCCCAGCTACTCGGGAGGCTGAGGCAAGAGAATCGCTTAAGCCCAGGAGCTGGAGGTTGCTGTGAGCTGTGTGAGGCCACGGTACTCTACCAAGGGCCATAAAGTGAGACTCTGTCTCTACAAAAAAAAAAAAAAAAAAAAGGTGCGGTGAATGCTATGTTAACCAGTTTGTTGTAAGTATTTGAAATTTTATATTAAACTATCATATTGTACCCCATAAATGCATTATTATACACAGCTATGATTTAATAAAAATAAATAAATAAAAATTAAAAAATACAAAAAAAAAAATTAGTGGTTTGAATCTACCTCTCTCACTCTTCCTCCCTTCCTATATGCCTCTTTCTTGTTCTTCTTTTCTATGCCTTCTTTAAGCGAAGTTCTAAGAAGCTAAATTTCTCTATGAAGAAGTACATAAAGTTTTTATTTTATTATTATTATTTTTTTAGAGACAGTCTCACCTTGTCACCCTCGGTAGAGTGCTGTGGTGTTACAACTCATAGCAACTTCCAGCTCTTGGGCTTAGACGATTCTCTTGCCTCAGCCTACCAAGTAGCTGGGACTACAGGCACCTGCCACAATGCCTGGCTATTTTTTTGTTGCAATTTGGCCAGGGCCGAGTTTGAACCCGCCACCCTGGGTATATGGGGCCAGCGCCCTACTCACTGAACCACAGGAGCCACCCAAGTTTTTATCTTTTGATTTTTTTCTTCTTCTTAGATTCAGATATACCTAAACATTTGTTTTTACTTTTAGTTGGCAGTGCCCCACCTTGCCTCCCCAATGCCTAGAGTATGAACCCATCAACCCAAGGGCCAAGCATACTCCCAACTAACATGGTTTAGCATGAAAGGACAGTCTCCTTGAACGTGGCTTCCATTTCTCTTACTTTTGTTTACTACAGATTTGCCATGAGCTTGAATGGGAACTCCTACAATCCTTTCCATTTTCCCTGCCATCTAAGAACAAAGCACCTTTCCATATAGTCTGTGTATACAGCCTTAATAAATTGTATACAGTTCTCAGCTCTGCCAATGAGAATTGAATGCTTAGGGTGGCACCTGTGGCTCAAAGGGGTAGGGAGCCAGCCAGCCCCATATGCCGGAGGTGGCGGGTTCAAACCCAGTCTCAGCCAAAAACTACAAAAAAAAAAAAAGAGAGAGAGAGAGAGAATTGAATGCTTAATACATAAATACTTGCTTTCAACACCACATCTTTTTCACTAAAGGGGAGCGGTGAGTTCAGACATACATATTTCCCCTACCTTACCTGGAGAATGTCACTAGTAGTTCCTCTTTAAATCCTTGAAGAGTTGTACTACATCCCATAAGGTACATGCATATTAACCATCACTATATGTGGCCACCAGTGTAGAATATGTCCTACATCAGCAACTTGACATGTGAAATCTTTTTTTTTTTTTTTTTGTAGAGACAGAGTCTCACTTTATGGCCCTCGGTAGAGGGCCGTGGCATCACACAGTTCACAGCAACCTCCAACTCCTGGGCTTAAGCGATTCTCTTGCCTCAGCCTCCCGAGTAGCTGGGACTACAGGTGCCCGCCACAGTGCCCGGCTATTTTTTGTTTGCAGTTCGGCCAGGGCCGGGTTTGAACCCGCCACCCTCGGTATATGGGGCTAGCGCCTTACTGACTGAGCCACAGGTGCCGCCCAACATGTGAGATCTTTAAGCTGATGGTCTTTAAACTGTTCTAGGTAAAGGAGGTGACACATACTGGTCTGCTTTGAGGATTCTATGGGGTAATACCACCTTTGCGGTGCAAAATGATCCCAAAGAAGTAAGTTGGTTTTATAGACATCTTTAGGATAGGAGCCAGTTCTAACATTTTTCAGCATTTCACTTGGCTGGTGCTATGGTTTTAGACATAAAGCAGCTACCATAACTGTTGACTGGTATTGCTAAATAACCCTGAAAAATGGTCACAATAAAAGCCTGTGCCTAATGGTCTTACTTAGTCCAGCAGATCTTGTCCAGCAGCTCCTTCATTGTCATGTAGTCCCATTCTTCTGCAAGGGGTGCCTTCCATGGGGCATCACTAGGAATCTACATTCAGATGAGAATTTGAAGGAGAAAGACAAATGTAATTGTCCATTTTAAATATTTAAAGTGTTAAAATCTCTAACTTGAAGAAAACTGTTAAGCTTTCCAGATTCCCCCAATAGTTACTTTTACCATATAGTCAATGCTATCTCTGTAGATTTCCTATTTTAAATCTATACCACTTAAGCCATGTTTAATTTATAACACTTCATGCACAATAAATGGATGTATCATATGTTGTAATTGGGTTATTTCCAAATATTGATTACTAAGTTACTAACTTCTAGAGAACATTCATAAGTCTACTCTTTAACAAGTATCGTACGGCTGCACTAAATTGGACTTTCCAGGTTTGAGCATGGTGGTGAATCAAAGACCTAGAAGTCTTACTTTGCTATATCCTGAGGATTTGCTAAATTAGAAACATTATCTCAGAAAGGTTGAGTGATACATGATTTTCTGTCCTCTTGTAACACTATACAAATAACAGTTTGTTAGACATATCATTCTTTTTTTTTTTAGACATATCATTCTTTTAAAGGCTACAAAGAAGCTCTTCATTCACGCCTTTCACAAATCTTTACTAATTGTTACCATGTTCTCAACAATATGCTAGGCACTGGTGATATGCTGTACATTGTTTCTTTTAAGGACTAAACTTATGAAAAATACAAATGTAGTCAAAGAAACTTTACCTCCTGCCCCATGTCATCTATTGTTCTCCAAAGGTTGTTAAAATCTAGGTAGATAATTGGATTCCACACGGGTGGGAATGGACCCTTGAAGGGGTATGATTTGCCCTGTGAGATACAAGATATATTTTAAAGAGTAAACATGTACAACAATGTTAAAGTAGTTAAATCTGTCAAGTTGGTAAATGTCTACAAGAAAAATCATGTTAGTTATCAATAGGTGATATACACTCAAATCTTTTAGCTCTTTTTTTTTTTTGCCAGGGCTGGGTTTGAACTGGCCACCTCCGGTATATGGGGCCAGCGCCCTACTCCTTTGAGCCACAGGCACCACCCTCTTTTAGGTCCTCATGACCTCAAAACCTCACTTAACTTTTAAGCATAAAGATTTCCATCAAAATCTTTCGTTAACTAAATTAAAGTTTGGCATCACATCAAGCACAGTAAAGAGGTATATCTCTCTGAACTTGGAACCCTTACCAGGTAAAATCTAAATGTCAGTACAGAAATGCAGTTATCTAAAGTAATCTCATTTGCCAATGATAATTGCAAATGAATGCCACTGGCAAATGAGATTGAAGAGCCCCTGTGTTTCTGGAGGGTCAGAAAATTATAACTATGAAAAACTACAAACATGGGCTGCACCTGTGGCTCAAAGGAGCAGGGCGCTGGCCCCATAGGCCAGAAATGGCGGGTTCAAACCCAGCCCCGGCCAGAACCTGGAAAAACAAAACAAAACTACAAACATTATACAAGTTAGAAGGGGATAAAAAAACTAATCACAGGCATGCAACTGTCCATAAAAAAAGGCATGAAAGAGGACCCAGCAAGTTCTCCTAAGGATACAGATGTGCTAGGTCAACACAAGAGTTCCCAGAGATCACCAAAATCAGAAAAGAAAGATGAGACAACTTTCAAGTCTCTCATCCAGACATGTTTACACTACTTGGTTCTCCCTTCAGGGACACCCTGACACAGAGATGAAGGAAATATATCTCTCCAAGGATTAAAAATAAGACAGTGCACAGATCATCTCTAGGAGGCTTAACTTGCTGAGGGCAGTTAAGGGACATACACCAAAACTACTTTAGATCAAACCACTTTCAAATTACTTCAGAAAACCTGAATCAGAAGCCAAGCTATGCATTCTGACAGTATCTTTCAACCGGATTAGTGTATCTCAAGGTTCTTGGTGAACTAAAACCTTACAGTAACTCTGAGTCATTCAACAAACATATATCTTGTGTTGATGTTGTAGGCAAAGAAACTAGAGTTGCGAAATGAGAAAAGATTTCATGTTTGTTTTTGCATTACAGACAGTCCCCAAATTATGAAAAAGATAGGTCCCGTAGGTTTGCTCTTAAGTTGAATTTGGATGTAAGATGGAACAGGTACATTTTATCTGTAATAGCCGCCATTCCTAAGTGTGAATGATACATTAGTCAGATATTTGTAACTCAGGGATTGCTTATAATTCTGTGGCCATGTTGGTCTTTTCTCTCCAGAGGGCACCAAAAAAATGTATACACATTTTAAGAAAGGAAAAAAACTGTATTAAAATTGTAATAATATATTCTAATAACAAAAGATGAATACGTCATGTTGAGCACCTCTTGTAATTGCAGAAGTCAAACACAACTTGAGTATTACAAATTTAATATACTTTTTTCCTTTCTTAAAATGTGTTTAGATTTTTGGGGTACCCTCCGTGTATGGAGAGAGAGAGAAAGAGAGAATGAAAGATTCAGATTTATTTTAAGGAATTAGCTCACATGGTTGAGGGGTCTGGCAAGTGGCACTGTTTGGTCCCTATCTGCAGGATAGGCTAGAGAACCAGAAAAGACTTGCAGTTCAACTTCAAAGGCAGTCTGCTGGCAGAACTCCCTTTTCTCCTGGGGAGGTCAGTCTTTTTCCATTAAGGTCTTCAACTGATTGGATAAGGCCCACACACATCATGGAGGATAACCTGTTGTATTCAAAGTCTACTGACTTATATGTTAACCTCATTTAAAAGTACCTTCAGTTCAGCGGCTAAGGCTCCAGCAACATAAACGGGAGCTGGCCGGTTAAAACCTGGCCTGGGCCCACCAAACAACGATGACAACTACAACAAAATAGCTGAGCATTGTGGCAGGCACCTATAGTCCCAGCTACGTGAGAGGCTTAGGCAAGAGAATTGCTTAAGCCCAAGAGTTTGAGGTTGCTATGAGCTGTGACACTATGGCACTCTACTGAGGGCGACATAGTGAGACTCTGTCTCAAAAAAATAAATAAATAAATAAAAATACCTTCATAGAATACTGTATGGCCAAATATCTAAGTACTGTGGCTTATGAAGTTGAAACATAAAATGAACCATCCCAGTTCTTTTTTTACTTTATTGAGGTGTAATTTACATACAATATTCCCATTTTAGTTTAGTTTACTTGTTTTTTATAATTAAAATTATTATTATTATTATTTTGAGACAGAGTCCCAAGGTGTCACCCTGGGTAGAGTGCCGTGGCATCACTGCTCACAGCCACCTCAAACTCTGGGGCTTAAGCGATCCTCTTGCCTCAGCCTCCCAAGTAGCTGGGACTATAGGCGCTCACCACAACGCCTGGCTATTTTTTGGTTGCAGCCGTCATTGTTGTTTGGTGGGCCCAGGCTGAATTTGAACCCACCAGCTCCAGTGTACGTGGCTGGCACTTTAGCCGCTTGAGCTACAGGCGCCAAGCCTATAATTAAAATTATTATTTTTTATTTATTTATTTTTTAATTTTTTTTTGTTAAATCATAGCTGTGTACATTAGTGCAATCAAGGGGTACAATGTGCTGGTTTCATATACAATCTGAAATATTCTTATCGAACTGTTCAACGTAGCCTTCATGGCATTTTCTTAGTTATTGGATGTAGACATTTGTATTCTGCCTTTAGTAAGTTTTGCCTGGATCCATTCTAAGATGCCCCGTAGGTGTGGCCCCACCCATCACCCTCCCTTCACCCTAACCTCCCCCCTCCCTTCCCCTTCCTTGGCCCTTTCCTCATAGTCTTGTGCTATAGTTGGGTTATAGCCTTCATGTGAAAGCTATAATTTAGCTTCATAGTAGGGCTGAGTACATTGGATACTTTTTCTTCCATTCCTGAGATACTTTGCGTCTGATCTCAGAAGCTAAGCAGGGTTGGGCCTGGTTAGTACTTGGATGGGAGACCGCCTGGGAATACCGGGTGCTGTAGGTCGATCTCATCTGGAATATAATTAAAATTATTAAAAACAACTTTTGGCTTGGTGCCTGTGGCTCAAGCGGCTAAGGCGCCAGTCACATACACCTGAGCTGGTGGGTTTGAATGCAATCCGGGCCCGCCAAACAACAATGACAGCTGCAACCAAAAAATAGCTGGGCGTTGTGGTGGGCACCTCTAGTCCCAGCTACTTGGGAGGCAGAGGCAGGAGAATCACTTGAGTCCAGGAGTTGGAGGTTGCTGTGAGCTGTGATGCCATAGCACTCTACCCAGAGTGACAGCTTGAGGCTCTGTCTCAAAAAAATAAAAAATAAAATTAAAAAAAAAAAACGACAACTTTTAACTGGCATAAAATTATAACTATTTCTCATGTTCCACGTGTTGTTTTGAAATATGTATAGCCGATAGGAGGCGGAGCAAGATGGCAGCCGAGTAACAGCTTCCTTGCATCTGGGCACCGTGAGTCTGGGGAGTTAGGACTCCAGGCGTCTCTGGCTGGTGGGAACTGCCTATCATCACTCCTATGAGGATACAGGGAGTCAGCGAGAGACTTCTGGACCCCAAGAGGAGGACTAAATCCGTGGAAAACCGGCAAGTGGTCGCGTGTGTTCAATCCGTCTAAACCCGCCCACAACTGTAAGTTCAGTAGCAGCGAGACTGCAAACCAGAAAGGCCTGTGAACTGTTTTACCTGTGAACTGTTTTGATGTCCTTGGACTTGGCACTGAGTTGAACTGCCTTGGGGAAGGCCTGAGCGGGAGTGCGAGAACTTTGGCCGTTGTCTAGGGCCCCAGTCTGAGCCGCTGAGCCAGACGGAGCTAATAGTGTTTGGCGGTGGGTCACACGGATCCATTGTCAGCGATCTGCCCCGGCAAGCTCCGCCCTCAGGGTCACAGAGCTAGAAACGGGTGGGAGCTGGTAACCCAGCAACAAAGTAGCCTAAGGGTGGGGACTGAGCCGCCTTGCAGCCCTAACCCTCAGGGGCAGAGTGAGACCGGTTTTGGCACACTGAGTAAGTGGATAGCCACTTCAGCAGCGATTCCAGCAAGAAAGCTGGGAAAGCTTCTGCTCAACAAGTTTACAAGTTCGAAGTGCCTTTTAAGTAGGCTGAAGAGAGATTCAGGGTGTCTACCTGCTGGGGTTTGAGTAATCAGCAGCCTCCAGTCGTATCTGAACTGTGACTAACATCTCATACCCCAGAAGACCACGTGTTGCCCAGACAATATTCAATAACATATACAAACTGCTTTGTTTTTGGTTGTGTATTTTTTTCTTTCTTTTTTTGCTTGGTTGTTTTTTTTGTTTGTTTATTTTAACGTTGCTGATATTCTTTTGTTTTCTTAATTTCAATCTTTTCCACACAGATCCCTTTTTCTTTCTCAATTTTCCTAGTTTAATTATAATTTCCCATTGCTGCTTTTTTTAATAACTTCAACTTCATTTTTGCTAGTGTTTCTACCGATATAATTTGGTTTTTCACCCAATTTTATCCCTGTAAAGTTTTCTGTTTGCTTCTTTTGGTTTGATTTATAGCATTTTTGTCTTTCCTCTCTACTTGGTGGAGGTGGGGTACTGTGTCTGATCAGGTTAGCAAAGAGCTGCTGACCTCAAGGGAACCACGCAACTGGGCACCCCCAGAAGGTGGGGTTTTTTAAGGTTGTGTCAAAGTACCCTACTGTACACCTATATTGCCCTGTCTCCCTCTTTCTGTGCCTCTCTTCTTTTTGTCAATATTCCTTATACCCACCCCCTCTCCTTTCTCTATCTTTCTTTTTTTCTTATCACTCGGTCCTCCTTTCTTTCATCCCCTTTTTTTTTGCTCTTCAACCTTCTCACCCTTCTGGTCCTGTAACCTTTAGTCCACAGGCACAAGAACTTAAAGAGCAAGAGGAAGTGAAAGGAAAATTAGGGCAAGCAAACAGATAAAAGAAATCACTCATGAGGAAGAATCAGCAGAAAACTCCAGGCAACATGAAGAACCAGTCTAGAACAACCCCACCAAGGGACCATGAGGTAGCTACTGCAGAGGATTCCACCTATACAGAAATGTTAGGAATGACAGAAAGGGAATTTAGAATACACATGTTGAAAACAATGAAAGAAATGATGGAAACAATGAAGGAAATTGCTAATAAAGTGGAAAATAACCAAAAGGAAATCCAAAAACAGAATCAAATAAGAGATGAACGATATGAAGAATATAAAAAGGATATAGCAGACCTGAAGGAACTGAAACAGTCAATTAGGGAACTTAAAGATGCAATGGAAAGTATCAGCAACAGGTTAGACCATGCAGAAGAAAGAATTTCAGAGGTAGAAGACAAAGTTCTTGAGATAACTCAGACAGTAAAAGAGGCAGAAAAGAAGAGAGAGAAAGCAGAACGTTCACTGTCAGAATTATGGGACTTTATGAAGCGTTCCAACATACGAGTTATAGGAATTCCAGAAGGGGAAGAAGAATGCCCCAGAGGAATGGAAGCCATACTAGAGAATATTGTAAAAGAAAATTTCCCAAACATCACCAAAGATTCTGACACACTGCTTTCAGAGGGATATCGGACCCCGGGTCGCCTCAACTCTATCCGAGCTTCTCCAAGACACATTGTGATGAACATGTCCAAAGTCAAGACAAAAGAAAAGATTCTGCAAGCTGCCAGGAGTAAGCGCCAGTTGACCTACAGGGGCAAATCCATCAGAGTTACCACAGACTTCTCTAAAGAAACTTTCCAAGCAAGAAGACAATGGTCATCTACCTTTAATCTACTTAAACAGAACAATTTTCAGCCCAGAATTCTGTACCCTGCTAAGCTAAGCTTCAAAATTGACGGAGAAATCAAATCATTTATGGATATACAAACATTGAGGAAATTCGCCACAACAAGACCAGCTCTACAGGAAATACTTCAACCTGTTCTGCACACTGACCACCACAATGGATCAGCAGCAAAGTAAGAACTCAGAAATCAAAGGACAGAACCTAACCTCCACACTGATGCAAAAGATAAAACTAAGCAATGGACTCTCACCAAATAAGACGAATAGAATACTACCACACTTATCCATTATCTCAATAAATGTTAATGGCTTGAATTCCCCACTGAAGAGACATAGATTGGCTGACTGGATTAAAAAACACAAGCCATCCATTTTCTGTCTGCAAGAAACACACCTGGCTTCAAAAGACAAATTAAAGCTCCGAGTCAAGGGTTGGAAGACAATTTTTCAGGCAAATGGAATTCAGAAGAAAAGAGGAGTTGCAATCTTATTTTCAGATACATGTGGATTTAAAGCAACTAAAGTCAAAAAAGACAAAGATGGTCACTTTATATTGGTCAAGGGAAAACTACAACAAGAAGACATTTCAATTCTAAATATTTATGCACCCAATTTAAATGCTCCCAGATTCTTGAAGCAGACCTTACTCAGTCTGAACAATATGATATCTGATAATACCATCATAACAGGGGACTTTAACACACCTCTTACAGAGCTGGACAGATCCTCTAAACAGAAATTAAACAAAGATGTAAGAGATTTAAATGAGACCCTAGACCAACTATGCTTGATAGACGTATATAGAACACTCCACCCCAAAGATAAAGAATATACATTCTTCTCATCACCCCATGGAACATTCTCCAAAATTGATCATATCCTGGGACACAAAACAAATATCAACAGAATCAAAAGAATTGAAATTTTACCTTGTATCTTTTCAGACCATAAGGCACTAAAGATGGAACTCAACTCTAACAAAAATGCTCAACCCCACCCAAAGGCATGGAAATTAAACAATCTTCTGTTGAATAACAGATGGGTGAAGGAAGAAATAAAACAGGAAATCATTAACTTCCTTGAGCATAACAACAATGAAGACACAAGCTACCAAAACCTGTGGGATACTGCAAAAGCAGTTTTGAGAGGAAAATTCATTGCTTTAGATGCCTACATTCGAAAAACAGAAAGAGAGCACATCAACAATCTCACAAGAGATCTTATGGAATTGGAAAAAGAAGAACAATCTAAGCCTAAACCCAGTAGAAGAAAAGAAATATCCAAAATCAAATCAGAGATCAATGAAATTGAAAACAAAAGAATCATTCAGAAAATTAATGAAACAAGGAGTTGGTTTTTTGAAAAAATAAATAAAATAGATAAACCATTGGCCAGACTAACTAGAAATAGAAAAGTAAAATCTCTAATAACCTCAATCAGAAACGATAAAGGGGAAATAACAACTGATCCCACAGAGATACAAGAGATCATCTCTGAATACTACCAGAAACTCTATGCCCAGAAATTTGACAATGTGAAGGAAATGGATCAATATTTGGAATCACACCCTCTCCCTAGACTTAGCCAGGAAGAAATAGACCTCCTGAACAGACCAATTTCAAGCACTGAGATCAAAGAAACAATAAAAAAGCTTCCAACTAAAAAATGCCCTGGTCCAGATGGCTTCACTCCAGAATTCTATCAAACCTTCAAGGAAGAGCTTATTCCTGTACTGCAGAAATTATTCCAAAAAATTGAGGAAGAAGGAATCTTCCCCAACACATTCTATGAAGCAAACATCACCCTGATACCAAAACCAGGAAAAGACCCAAGCAAAAAGGAGAATTTCAGACCAATCTCACTCATGAATATAGATGGAAAAATTCTCAACAAAATCCTAGCCAATAGATTACAGCTTATCATCAAAAAAGTCATTCATCATGATCAAGTAGGCTTCATCCCAGGGATGCAAGGCTGGTTTAACATACGCAAGTCCATAAACGTTATCCACCATATTAACAGAGGCAAAAATAAAGATCACATGATCCTCTCAATAGATGCAGAAAAAGCATTTGATAAAATCCAGCATCCTTTTCTAATTAGAACACTGAAGAGTATAGGCATAGCTGGCACATTTCTAAAACTGATTGAAGCTATCTATGACAAACCCACAGCCAATATTTTACTGAATGGAGTAAAACTGAAAGCTTTTCCTCTTAGAACTGGAACCAGACAAGGTTGTCCTCTGTCACCTTTACTATTCAACATAGTGCTGGAAGTTCTAGCCAATACAATTAGGCAAGACAAGGAAATAAAGGGAATCCAAATGGGAGCAGAGGAGGTCAAACTCTCCCTCTTTGCTGACGACATGATCTTATACTTAGAGAACCCCAAAGAGTCAACCACAAGACTCCTAGAAGTCATCAGAAAATACAGTAATGTTTCAGGATATAAAATCAATGTCCACAAGTCAGTAGCCTTTGTATACACCAATAACAGTCAAGATGAGAAGCTAATTAAGGACACAACTCCCTTCACCATAGTTTCAAAGAAAATGAAATACCTAGGAATATACCTAACGAAGGAGGTGAAGGACCTCTATAAAGAAAACTATGAAATCCTCAGAAAGGAAATAGCAGAGGATATTAACAAATGGAAGAACATACCATGCTCATGGATGGGAAGAATCAACATTGTTAAAATGTCTATACTTCCCAAAGCAATCTACCTATTCAATGCCATTCCTATCAAAGTACCTACATCGTACTTTCAAGATTTGGAAAAAATGATTCTGCGTTTTGTATGGAACCGGAAAAAACCCCGTA
This sequence comes from Nycticebus coucang, assembly GCF_027406575.1. Classification (NCBI taxonomy): domain Eukaryota; kingdom Metazoa; phylum Chordata; class Mammalia; order Primates; family Lorisidae; genus Nycticebus; species Nycticebus coucang. Next base: position 46,533,730 of record NC_069804.1, read on the forward strand.
TAGCTAAGGCAGTTCTTAGTAACAAAAATAAAGCTGGGGGCATCAGCATACCAGATTTTAGTCTGTACTACAAAGCCATAGTGCTCAAGACAGCATGGTACTGGCACAAAAACAGAGACATAGACACTTGGAATCGAATTGAACACCAAGAAATGAAACTAACATCTTACAACCACCTAATCTTTGATAAACCAAACAAGAACTTACCTTGGGGGAAAGACTCCCTATTCAATAAATGGTGTTGGGAGAACTGGATGTCTACATGTAAAAGACTGAAACTGGACCCACACCTTTCCCCACTCACAAAAATTGATTCAAGATGGATAAAGGACTTAAATTTAAGGCATGAAACAATAAAAATCCTCAAAGAAAGCATAGGAAAAACACTGGAAGATATTGGCCTGGGGGAAGACTTCATGAAGAAGACTGCCATGACAATGGCAACAACAACAAAAATAAACAAATGGGACTTCATTAAACTGAAAAGCTTCTGTACAGCTAAGGAGACAATAACCAAAGCAAAGAGACAACCTACACAATGGGAAAGGATATTTGCATATTTTCAATCAGACAAAAGCTTGATAACCAGGATCTATAGAGAACTCAAATTAATCCACATGAAAAAAGCCAACAATCCCTTATATCAATGGGCAAGAGACATGAATAGAACTTTCTCTAAAGACGACAGACGAATGGCTAACAAACACATGAAAAAATGTTCATCATCTCTATATATTAGAGAAATGCAAATCAAAACAACCCTGAGATATCATCTAACCCCAGTGAGAATGGCCCACATCACAAAATCTCAAAACTGCAGATGCTGGCGTGGATGTGGAGAGAAGGGAACACTTTTACACTGCTGGTGGGACTGCAAACTAGTACAACCTTTCTGGAAGGAAGTATGGAGAAACCTCAAAGCACTCAACCTAGACCTCCCATTCGATCCTGCAATCCCATTACTGGGCATCTACCCAGAAGGAAAAAAATCCTTTTATCATAAGGACACTTGTACTAGACTGTTTATTGCAGCTCAATTTACCATTGCCAAAATGTGGAAACAGCCTAAATGCCCACCAACCCAGGAATGGATTAACAAGCTGTGGTATATGTATACCATGGAATACTATTCAGCCATTAAAAAAAATGGAGACTTTACATCCTTCGTATTAACCTGGATGGAAGTGGAAGACATTATTCTTAGTAAAGCATCACAAAAATGGAGAAGCATGAATCCTATGTACTCAATCTTGACATGAGGACAATTAATGACAATTAAGGTTATGGGGGGGGGAGCAGAAAGAGGGATGGAGGGAGGAGGGTGGGGCCTTAGTGTGTGTCACATTTTATGGGGGCAAGACATGATTGCAAGAGGGACTTTACCTAACAATTGCAATCAGTGTAACTGGCTTATTGTACCCTCAATGAATCCCCAACAATAAAAAAAAATAAAATAAAATAAAAAAAATAAAATAAAAGTCAAAAAAAAAAAAAAAAAAAAAAGAAATATGTATAGCCGGTAGCCAGACGTTGTGGCGGGCGCCTGTAGTCCCAGCTACTTGGGAGGCTGAGGCAAGAGAATGGCTTAAGCCCAGGGGTTGGAGGTTGCTGTGAGCTGTGTGAGGCCACGGCTCTGTACCCAGGACCATAAAGTGAGACTCTGTCTCCACAAAAAAAAAAAAAAAAAAGAAATATGTATAGCGGAATGGCTAAATTGAGCTAATTAACATATACATTACCTCACATACTTATTTTGGTACTTATTAACATATACATTATACGTGTAATTAACATATACTTTATCTCACATACTTATTTAAGGGTGAAAACACTTAAAATCTACTCTCTTAACAATTTGCCTGTAGAAGACTGAAACTGGACCAACACCTTTCACCTTTAACAAAAATAGAGGGGGTGGCGCCTGTGGCTCAGTCGGTAAGGCGCCGGGCCCCGTATACCGAGGGTGGCAGGTTCAAACTCGGCCCCGGCCCCGGCCAAACTGCAACCAAAAAATAGCTGGGCGTTGTGGCGGGCGCCTGTAGTCCCAGCTACTCGGGAGGCTGAGGCAAGAGAATAGCTTAAGGCCAGGAGTTGGAGGTTGCTGTGAGCTGTGTGAGGCCACGGCACTCTACCGAGGGCCATAAAGTGAGACTCTGTCTCTACAAAAAAAAAAAAAAGCGATTTGCAAGAACACAATACATTATTATTAACTATAGTCACCATGTTATACAACAGACATCTTGAACTTCTTCCTCATCTCTAACTGAAATTTTGTATCGTATGACCAACATTTTCCCCAATAATGTCCCCATTTTAAATGTAAATTATAATATAATTGGGGAACTACCACCATAATCAAGATAGAAAACACTCCCATCATTCCAGGAGTTCCCTTTTCTTTCCCACATAGTCCCTGGCTCTCTTCTGGTCCAAGGTAACCCTTGTTCAGTTTTCTGTCACTACAGATAGTTGTTTTTTTTTTTTTGTGGGTTTTTTTGTGGTATTTGGCCGGGGCTGGGATTGAACCCGCCACCTCCGGCATATGGGACAGGCGCCCTTCTCCTTGAGCCACAGGCGCCACCCCTTTTTTGTTGTTTTTTGAGACAGAATCTCGCTTTGGCGCCCTTGGTAAAGTGCTCTGCCGTTACAGCTCACAGCAACCTCAAACTCTTGGGCTCAAGTTATCCTCTTGCCTCAGCCTCTGAAATAGCTGGGACTACACGCACCAGCCACAACACACAGCTATTTTTGACATGGGGGTCTTACTCTTGCTCAGGCTGGTCTTGAGCCCGTGAGCTCAGGCAATCCACACGCCTTGACCTCTCAGAGTGCCTGGCCTACAGATAGGTTTTGCCTATTCTAATTTTTTTTAATGGATTCATACAAGTATGTACACCTTTACATCTGGCTTCTTTCACTCAACACAATGTTTCTGAGGTTTGTCCATGTTGTAGCTTTCTCTTTTTCAAAGCTAAGTACCAGTCCATTACATGGATGTACCATGGTTTGTTTATCCATTTACTTGTTTTTTTTTTTTTTTTTTTTGGTAGAGATAGAGTCTCACTATACTGCCCTCGGGTAGAGTGCCGTGGAGTCACACGGCTCACAGCAACCTCTAACTCTTGGGCTCACACGATTCTCTTGCCTCAGCCTCCCAAGCAGCTGGGACTACAGGCGCCCGCCACAACGCCCGGCTATTTTTTGTTGCAGTTTGGCCGGGGCTGGGTTTGAACCTGCCACCCTTGGCATATGGGGCCGGCGCCCTACTCACTGAGCCACAGGCGCCGCCCCTATCCATTCATTTGTTGATAACTATTTCCGGCTTTAATGTACTGTGAATGTAGCTGCTATGTACATTCTTGTACAGGTCTTTTTTTTTTCTCTTGGGTAAATGCCTGGGAGTGGAGTAGTGGAGACATATGGTATATTTTTTACTTTTTTAGTTTAATGGCTTCTTGAAGTGGTTGTACCGCTTTACATTCCTAGCACCAATGCGTGAGAATTGTAGTTTCTCTGCATACTGACCCTTGCTGATTTTTCTTTTATGTTTTTGTTTGTTTGTTTGTTTAGTTTTTAGTCAGAGTGTCACTCTGTTGCCCTGGGTATAGTGCCATGGTATCATAGCTCACAGCAACCTCAAACTCCTGGGTTTAAGCAATCCTCTTCCCTCAGTCCCCCAAGTAGCTGGGACTACAGGCACACATAACTAAGCCCCATTAGTTTTTCTATTTTTAGTAGAGATAGGGTCTCACTCTTGCTCAGGCTGGTTGAAAACTCCTGAGCTCAACCAATCCACCTACCTCAGCCTCCCAGAATGTTAGGAGGCTCAACACACCCAGCCTGTTTTATGTTTTAAGCACACCTTTTATTTTAGGTAATATTAGATTTACAAAAATGTTGCAAAAGTACTTCACAAAGTTCCCATATACCTCTCACCTAGTTTTCTCTAACGTTAGCATCTTGTGTTACTATGGTAGCAAAAACCAAGAGACTGACACTGGTACATCATTATATATTAAACTTCAGATTTTATTTGGTTTATACCCATTTATCCACTAACACCCTTTTTCTGTTGCAGGATCCTGTCCAGGGTAACACATTGCATTTCGTCATCCTGTCTCTTTAGTCTCCTCTGGCCTGTGATAGTTTCTCAGTCTTTCTTCATATTTTATGACCTTGACAGTTTTAAAGAATACTGGTCAGGTATTTTATAGAATGTCTCTCAATTTGGGTCTATCTGAAGTAATTTTGTTCTTTTCTTTCTTTCTTTCTTTCTTTTTTTTTTTTTTTTTTTTTTTGAGACAGAGCCTCAAGCTGTCACCCTGGGTAAAGTGCCGTAGCATCACAGCTCACAGCAACCTCTAACTCCTGGGCTCAAGCGATTCTCCTGCCTCTGCCTCCCAAGTAGCTGGGACTACAGGCTCCTGCCACAATGCCCAGCTATGTAATTTTGTTTTTTTTTTCATTTTTAGACATGGGTTAAGGGGTTTAGGGAACAATACCATAGAGATGAGCTGATCTTGCCATCACATCAGTGAAAGGTGTAAATGGTGGCACCCAGCGACAAGGTCACAGAGATGTTCAGGCCATGTTTATTGAATGGGGAGAGTGACTCGCCTGGGCAGTGCAAAGAAGGCATCTACACCTGGGGGTAGAGACCACTTTTACATGGGGCAGTGGAGGGTGGGCACATTCCACAGGTTGCCTGTCAGGTTAGGGTCTTTCTTGTGAACTTCTCATGGGTGTGTCTTTGTGTCTTTGTTTTAGGAGGGGAGGAAAAGGAGGAAGGGAAAAGGGATTATGTCTGTCTGTGTTAGGCCCCCCAATAATCACCTTAGGGAGCATGTGATATCGACATGAGTCTCTCCACTGTGAAGTTGATGTTTACCCCCTTCTATGTTCTTTGGAAGAGAATCACTAAGTTCAGACCATCCTTAAGAGGGGATTGTAGGGATTAAGTTTCATTTCCTGAAGGGAGAGTACCCAGATACATTTTTAAAATTCTTCTGTAAGATTTACCTCTTCCCCACTTTTATTCACCTATTTAGTCATTTATTTATATCAGTATGTGCTTGTGTGTGTGTGTGTGTGTATACACAGGGGATTTCAAAAAATGTATACACATTTTTTTCAAGTTTTTTTTTTGAGCCAGAGTCTCACTATGTCACCTTTGGTAGAGTTCTGTGGTGTCACAGCTCACAGCAACCTCAAACTGTTGAGCTCAAGTGCTTCTCTTGCCTCAGCCTCCCAAGTAGCTGGGACTACAGGTACCTGCCACAATGCCCAACTATTTTTTTGTTGTTGTTGTAGTTGTCATTGTTGTCTAGCAGGCCTGGGCAGGGTTTGAACCCGCCAGCCCCGGTGTATGTGGCTAGTGCCTTAACTACTGAGCTACGGGTGCCAAGACCCGACCCCCCGCCCCCCCCCCGCCAAATGTAGACTCATTTTAAGAAAGGAAAAAACTGTATCAAAATTGAAAAGCTCAAGGCCCACTTGACTTCTGCAATTACAAGAGGTGCTTAAGGTAACTTGTATTCATCTTTTATTATCAGTATATATTGTTACAATTTTAATACAGTTTTTCCTTTCTCAAAATGTGAATACTTTTTTGGCACCCTCGCTATATAAAAATCCTTTGGATTATCCAATACTATATTATTCATTTTGTTGTTCAAATCACTCCACCTATGGGTATTGAGCACTTCTTTAGGTTGGCTCCTGTGTTCCTTTGAAATGTCCTCATCTTTTTATTCCTTGAACTCTTCCTTTATTTCTGGCACTAGAAGATTCTCTAGGCTTATCTTCTATTTTCTCTGAAGAAGCCCTAGTGAAGGAAAGTACTACCAAATCCAAAAAGGGGGGGGGGGGGAAGGAACCAGCCATGCTGCTACATAAGAATGTGACCCTTTGTAACTGTCCTAGGAAATGGCCCCGAGCTGAAGCAGATAACCGGTAACTGGTTCTGAAAGAAAAAAGCTAAGCAAATGTTTAACTGCTGACCTTGTCTTAAGACAGATGAGTAATGAATCAGAGTTCTTCTTATCTGGAAAAGCCCCTGCTATGTCTGCTACCCCTCCCTACTTTGTGGTTTTTGCCTTTATAAGCTTGTTAAACCTGCTGTTCATGGCTTGACTCCTCTGTTCCTGAGAGAGTTACGAGTTAAGCCCCAGCATGCTGGAATAAAATCCTCTTGCTGATTGCATCAAGTGCCGTCTCTTGCGGTTGATTGGGGTCGTCATCGCTCAGGACAGAGTGGGGGGTCCTGCCCCAAGTCTTTCACTAGGATCTTTCATTTATCCAAGGAGCCTTAGTTCCTTTTATCAAGAGAATGGTATGGTATTTAGAAGCAACTTCTGGATGCTGGGTGCAAGCTTTATTGAGATATAATTCATATGCTATACAAATTGTGCACTGAATTTTAAAAACCTGTACTTACACCTCCTCCATCAGCGCTTAGACATAGAACTTAGTAGAAACCTGGGGATTACTCCATTGGATCATTCTCCACAAAGTGGATGTGGATCCGCATTCCAGCTCTGCTTCTCCTAAGGACTGACATAGAATAAGACAGTTTCTGGGTCCCATCATCTTTCTCCAGTAAGTATGCCCAGATTACCATACACAACTGGGTTAGGTGGTCCTCTTAGTATCCCAAAGCTCTCTATTTCTCTTTGATGTGCAAGTAACTCCACTGCACCAGCTTCATGAATTTACCAGTCTGTGTCACCCACTGGGCCCTAACTGCAAGAGCATGGGCTTTGGGGCAGCTTCCCTGGGACTAGTCATGGCTCTGCTATTTATCAGCTGTGTTAAGTTGCTCAACCTCTCTGTGCTTCAGTTAACTCAACTGTGAAGCATGACAAGTGTCACTAACTCAGAGACATATTGAGAAGATGAAATGAGTTGATCCATGTAACTCACTTTGAACAGTGGCTGGCATGTTGTAAGCTCTCAATAAATGTTTACTGCAGCTGCTACTACTGTAATTATAATCTTTGTATGGCTAGGACCTGCTGGCATAGATTGCTGGCACATAGTAGGTTCATACTTCATGTTTGATATCATTTTGGCTGTGTGACCACAGACTTGTTATTAGTTTGACACACAATGTCCTGATCTCTAAAGTGCTCTTTTGTACTTTGGTTTCCTATGCCATTATCAACCTCCTTATTTTTAAGGCTCTGATTGAACTCAAACCCATTCTGGCCTCTGCAGATCCCCACCAGCAGAATAGTATCAATCCCTTCCCCCACCTGCACAATACATATGCATTTATACAAAGGAGCTGTGAGATGAAATTTAAATAGCAAAGAACCAAGTCAAACCACCCATTGTGGGGAATGTGCATCTATAACTGGCATACAAAGTCATTTCCCTGGATTTCTCACTGTGTCATTGTGCCCACAGATAAAGGGGATGAGAAAGAAGCCACAAGCAGATTGAATAGCCACCCCCTAAATGAGAAGAACAGCACATTTTTTTGTGTGAAAATCCTTAGGACATAAATGGAGGGGAAGAAACTGATATTCAGCCAAATAATTTAATTATTTAGGGTTTTGTTTATTTGTTTGTTTTCACAAATACCTTGGTTGTGCCAGAAATCATCACCTGGTGACTTGAAGAAGAGTATGAGCCCAGCAGATCTGACTAATTAGTGTCTATTCTGTCAGAGCCAGGGTCTGCACCCATAGCCGTGGCAGCTACTGGAAACATAAAGACAGTGGTTTCAGAAAGTGAGAATTCCTGTCTGACTCATGGGGCTTGCCTAGGAAAGGGTGAAGGACAGATTTTGAGTGAGAGCAGAGTTAAATGACAAACCATGACCTGCATGCAGAGCCCCACCAGAAAAGAGCATCCTGCGCCTCCTTCTATGTTAACCTTCCATTCAGCAAATGTGAGATGGACACCTCTCCACCATCCCTCCCTTCTTTCCCCCAAGATAAGACCTTGTACCTTTGTACAGTACATGTCATATAAAAGCAATTTGATAGGTTGGGAAGAGAGTACCTTCCAAGACTCCATTTGATAGATCTCTGCTCAATAGCCCAGGTGAAATATCACCTTAGCTAAAATATAGGGACTTGCATACAATGAGGTCCCATTGTATTGCTGGAATGATTGGGGACTTCCCAAATAGCAATCATTCCAGCAATACAATGGAGACAAAGACCAGGTTCTAAAGCCCTCCAGATTCAGGAATAGTCTTAGAAAGGAGGGGCTGCGCCAGTGGCTCAAGGAGTAGGGCGCCAGTCCCATATGCCGGAGGTGGCGGGTTCAAACCCAGCCCCGGCCAAAAACCAAGGGCGGCGCCTGTGGCTCAAGGAGTAGGGCGCTGGTCCCATATGCCGAAGGTGGCGGGTTCAAACCTAGCCCGGGCCAAAAACCAAAAAAAAAAAAAAGAAAGGAGGTTTGTTCAGAACTCTAAAACCAAAAACAGAAGTGACTACCACAAAGGGCTGTGTGTGAGAAAATGGTAACCTACAATATGTAAAGAGTGCTATGATGAAATAGAATAAAACGTTTTATCTTTTTATGTACTCTTATTTATTTTGTTTTTTTGAGATAGTCTCATTACATTGCCCTCAGTATAGTGCTGAGGCGTCACAGATCACAGCAACCTCAAATTCTTGGGCTTAAGTGATTCTCTTGCCTCAGCCTCCCAAGTAGCTGGGACTACAGGTGCCCACCACAACGCCCAGCTATTTTGTTGTTGCAGTTGTCATTGTTGTTCAGCTGGCCTGGGCCAGGTTCGAACCTACAAGCCTTGGCACCGTAACCACTGTACTCGGGCGCCAAGCCTATGTACTCTTTTATTAACAGTCCTTGATGTCTTAGATCTAAGCAGATTCATAAAAACAAGTATTCTTTTATAAGATCGGAGAAAACTGACAAACACAGGAAAGAGCTATTGTTAGACTCATTAAAAAAAAACCTCAAATCTTCAAGCAACAGGGAATAAGTAGGGTAGGGAGGAAATGTCTAAATTTATAAGATTACACAACCAAAGGCACGGCAAGAGTTTTGTGCCTCAGATTTGGCCAGAGTAAAAACAGCACAGTGTTTGTTACTGTTTTGAACAAGGTCCAGAGAGGCCCGTCTTTGGGAAGAAATCACAAGAAGACAGAATAAGCCCTCAACACAGGGTGTGCCCAAGTTACAAAGCCTAACTACATATAGCATTTTATTTTATCCTCATTGCAGCCTTGTGAACTAGGACCAGCAGAAGTTATTTCTTCCTTTTATAGGTAAAGAAAATAAAGCTCAAATAAGTTTAAATGATTAGTTGGGATCTAATCATTTTGGAAGTTATTAGATGTTCTATTTAATTTACAGTTGCTGCCATGGTCACAAGTGTGAAGAGGGGGGATGGGGAAAGCCTGGCAACCGTTGGGAGCCATCCATTCATTAGCCAACACATATATGGTGGTGATTGATATCAAAATCCTTGATACAAATTAAGCAAGTGTCAGCAGCAAGCACCATGAAAAAGAGACACTGCAATAAGGATATGGGGATTGAAGAGCAATGCTTATTTTTTTCTGGGCTCCCTAGAAGGAACTATAAAGTGGACTTAGGGACAAACAGATAACAGGAATCCAAAGCAGCCCCAGTCTCTTTAGGGGACATGTCAGGGAGGGTGGGTATTTGATGGGGGGGTAAGACACGGCTGGAAGGCATGTATCCGTGCCAGTGGGGAGAAGGCAAAGGCCAGAAGCTATGGTTGATGGAAATGTCTATGCACACATAGTGTGTGTGTATATGCATATGGAAATTCCAGATGACAAAAAAAAAACTATAAACGGTAAGCATTCATAATCCCACCAAGTATCCAGACCATCTTGGATATTAACATTTCAGCATATTTCTTTCATCTTTTTATTAAATTTATATATATATATATATATTTTTTTTTTTTTGTAGAGACAGAGTCTCACTTTATGGCCCTCAGTAGAGTGCCGTGGCCTCACACAGCTCACAGCAACCTCCAACTCCTGGGCCTAAGCGATTCTCTTGCCTCAGCCTCCCAAGTAGCTGGGACTACACCACAACGCCCGGCTATTTTTTGGTTGCAGTTTGGCCAGGGCCGGGCTTGAACCCGCCACCCTCGGCATATGGGGCCGGCACCCTACCGACTGAGCCACAGGCACCGCCCTAAATTTATATATTTTACAGTTGAGTTCTTGTTGTACATAGAATTATTGGCCTGCTAGCTTTCAATGGTATAGCCTAAATGTTTCCAATGTCATTCATTTACCGTTGTTAAAAAAAACTCTTTTTTTTGTTTTTGTAGAGACAGAGTCTCACTTTGTCGCCCTTCAGTAGAGTGCTGTGGAGTCACATAGCTTACAGCAACCTCCAACTCCTGGGCTTAGGTGATTCTCTTGCCTCAGCCTCCCGAGTAGCTTGGGACTACGGGCATCCGCCACAATGCCTGGCTATTTTTTTGTTACAATTTGGCCAGGCCGGATTTGAACCCTCCACCCTTGGTATATGGGGCTGGCGCCCAACTCACTGAGCCACAGGTGCTGCCCAACAAACCTTTCTTGATTATTACATAATATTCCATGATATGCAGAGACTAGCAGTTTTCAAACTATGGCTTGGGTACCCATTTGGGTCCCCAAAACATTCAGGGAATATTTGAGGGTTTTGCTTTTCAGCTACATATCTACATAAGGGAATATTTTCTTCATATATTTCAACTAAAACAACATATTATATATAGCAGGTTGAGTGCCAAAGGAAAGATGAGAATCCAGCTGTCTTCTACCAAGCCACATGTGAAAGAGATATGAAAAAAATGTAAATCAATGCCACTCTTTTATTTTTGTTTTAGAAACTTGTTTTCTCATAAAAATATGTTAACTTATAATAGGGTTATTATTGTAAGTTAATTAATAAATCGTTTGAAGATTCTGTTTCAGTTTCTAAAATGGTAAATATAAAGAGATAAAGCTACATAGGTAAAAGCTAGTTGGAGTTCTCAAAAATTTTTTTAAAAAAGAATGTAGGGGGGCGGGGCCTGTGGCTCAGTTGGTAAGGCGCCGGCCCCATATACCAAGGGTGGCGGGTTCAAACCCGGCCCCAGCCAAACTGCAACCAAAAAATAGCCGGGCATTGTGGCGGGTGCCTGTAGTCCCAGCTACTCGGGAGGCTGAGGCAAGAGAATCGCTTAAGCCCAGGAGTTGGAGGTTGCTGTGAGCTGTGTGAGGCCACGGCACTCTACCGAGGGCCAGAAAGTGAGACTCTGTCTCTACAAAAAAAAAAAAATAGAGATAGTTACCCTGTTAACAGTATTAGCTTTTCTAGGAAAAATCTTGGCTGAAATAAAAGGCTGTTCAATCACAATATTAGAGATTATAAATAAGGCAAAAACTTGAAACAGTGGTTCTTTTTTTTTTTGGTTTTTGGCGGGGGCTGGGTTTGAATCCGCCACCTCTGGCATATGGGACCTGCGCCCTACTCCTTGAGCCACAGGTGCCGCCGGAAACAGTGGTTCTTGACCTTCTCTGGGACAAGGGCCCCTCAAAAGTTTGTTGAAAACTATGGAGTCTCTCCAGTAGAGTGTACAAATACTGATGATTCTCTATGTAATACCGGAACAGTGTACCTGAAGCTTGTCTGTGAGTCCTGTCCTCAGAATCCAGGAACATGAAGTTGAGAAAGGTTGATGATAATGCCAAGTGTTGGTGAGATAAAGGAGCAACCAGAACTCTCATACCCTGCTAATGTGAGTGTGATATAGTAAAGACACTTTGGAAACCTGGAAGTGTCTACTAAAGCTGCATACACACATAGCTATGACTCACTTCTATATGACCAAGATAATATTCTCCAAACACCTATACAAGAATGTGTATGTGTATGTCCATCAACAGCAGTATATTCCCACAAAGATATACTATACAACAATGAGGACAAGCCATCTACATTGTAGATTCTACAACTACTCCTAATAACATGGATGAATTTCACAGCATAAATTCACAAAAGAAGTCAGACACAAAGACTATGTACTGTATAATTTCACTTATGTAAAGTTTTAAAACAAGCGAAATTGGGAGGCGCCTGTGGCTCAGTCGGTAAGGCGCCGGCCCCATATACCGAGGGTGGCGGGTTCAAACCCGGCCCCGGCCAAACTGCAACCAAAAAATAGCCGGGCGTTGTGGCGGGCGCCTGTAGTCCCAGCTACTCGGGAGGCTGAGGCAAGAGAATCGCTTAGGCCCAGGAGTTGGAGGTTGCTGTGAGCTGTGTGAGGCCACCGCACTCTACCGAGGGCCATAAAGTGAGACTCTGTCTCTACAAAAAAAAAAAAAAAAAAAAAAGAATTAAAACAAGCGAAATTGATCTATAGTGCTAGCAGTCAGAATAATGGTTATCCTTAGGACAGGGTAATTGATAAAATCAGGTGTACCTGCCCAAATAAACTTGCCTCACCCAGGCAGGGCCAGGTTCATGGCCCGCCAAGGAAGGGTCAGACTCATGTCCCTCCCAGGAAATAGAATTGCCACTAATCCTGGCTGCCCTAACCCTTTAAATCCCTGTCCGCCATATCCCACGTGTGGATTTCTCTCTGGTCAGGAATTTTACCCCACCTGCACTCTAGGTGGAACAAAGGTCACTTTTTTTTTTTTTTTTTTTGGCAGGGGCTGGGTTTGAACCCGCCACCTCTGGCATATGGGACCGGCGCTCTACTCCTTGAGCCACAGGCGCCGCCCGGAACAAAGGTCACTTTAACTGCATGAATTGGATCTCCATTTTCCTTTCATCTCAGAATGATTTTATCCTTGGGTCCGGAACCTTTCAACCTCCTCCTTTTCTTTGTCTCCTCTCGTTCATGGCCTTCCCTGACCTATTTGAAATAGTCTTTTAAAAAATTAACTTTTTATGGATATACCACACTTAGTTTATCCATTCATCAGTTGATGGACAGTTGAGTTGTTTCCTTTTTTCTTTTTTTGAGACAGAGCCTCAAGCTGTCACCCTGGGTAGAATGCCGTGGCTTTACAGCTCACCACAACCTCAGATGTGTATGGCTGGCACCTTAGCCGCTTAAGCCACAGGCGCTGAGCCGCCATTTTTTGGGAACAAAATCAAGCTAGTTCTGCAGTGCGTGCTACCTCTTATGCAGCGAGAGATTCAAGTTCTGGACAGACCTCAGTGCACAGGCAACAGGAGGCACCAACCAGACCCACCTCATCTACTTAAATGTAATTATGACTTTAAGAGTGCTAGGCAGAGACACAAAGGAAATGATAGCTATCATATTAGAATTAACACTATATTTGACTATCTGATGAAGAGAATCAAAACTATCTTACTGATAGGCTTGGATAAGCCCAGAAGAAATCTCTATACATCATACTTACAAGTGCTACTAACCTTTGGATGGTTTCTTTTTTTATTAAGCAAAAATGGAGTGAGGACAAGCTATGAAACAGGCAGTGCTTTGAAGATATAGAGATGAAATAGGACAAAGACCCAGGCTCAAGGATCTCCAAAGTCTCATTGGAAAGACAGGTACACAAAAACTGAGAATTATAGGCGGTCCCTATGACTCAGTGTTGTGGTGGGCGCCTGTAGTCCCAGCTACTCCGAAGGCTGAGGCAACAGAATCACCTAAGCCCAAGAGCTGGAGGCTGCTGTGAGCTGTAACGCCACAGCACTCTACCGAGGGTGACAAAGTAAGACTCTGTCTCTAAAAAAAAAACAACAAAAAACTGAGAATTATAGCGCTGAAATTAATAAAATGTGGCACATGGCTGGCTTCATGGTTTCACCTGGCTATGTGGCTGTGTATTACACAGCCTGTGATGGCACCCTTAGCCTTTAGGGTGCTGCCAATTACAGGCACCGCCTATAATGTCCTTAGGGCGTTTTTTCATGGAGTGCGCAGTCAGCAGGATGCATGATTCTGTTTATTCTACCCCAGACACTCTCTGTTCAGATCCATTTTGTCAGCCAGATGCCAAGGCCTGAAAAAGATCCAATAAGTGAAGTTTGGCCTGGAATGATGAAAGAGAAGAGTGGACTTCCCATCTGGTCAATGTGGTGGATGCTGTGACACTTTTGCACAGATCACCCTTCAGCAGGCAGCCCTTGATTCTTAGCTCCTTTCTGAGATTACCCCAGATGCAGAAAAGCCACTTTGCATAAGGTTCTGCTGCCTCCTTTGGGGAACCCACTTACAATGACTGATTGACATGAAGGTAGAAAGGCCTTTTCTTCTTCCCCCACTCAGGACAACTCTGAAGGGTCATGTGCTCTTCCGAGTCCTTTGCCAGGTCAGCTGAGGTTTCCATTGCAACTATATCACAGTTTGACTTCTCCCTCTGCCTGTTCCTACCTCCTTCCTTTCCTATCTACAACTGCTGATCCTGAAGCACTGCCTAATAAGCCTCCTGAATGCTATTCTCCATTACGGAGTCTGCATTCTGGGGAACACAACCACCACCACAATTCATTGGCATAGACACAGCAGACCATAGCAATGTCTAAAGAATCTTAATCCCAGGGCTCTGGGATGTTCCAGAACTCATGAGGAACTTTCAGCACCAGGCCTAATGGAACCGCATTTGAGAATAAATGTGTTTTCTTTTGGAGGAATTGGCAGGGAAGTCCTAATCTTCAGCATGTTCCCTACCAGAGACTTGCTAAAGCAGATGGGAAATATAAACATATTCAGATAGGTGAACAGATTAAATTCAGAGGATTAAGTTTATAATCAAATCTAATTAAGTTCCACAAGGCAAAGCTTATCTTTACATCATAGATCATAATTTTAATATCCCATTAATGTTCAGCAAGAGTGAATTTGCCATCTTAAAAGTATCTCCAACCTAAACAACAAATTAAACAACTCTTTTTTTTTTTTTTTTGAGGCAGAGTCTCACTATGTCACCCTTGGGAGAGTGCTATGGCGTCACAGCTCACAGCAACCTCAAACTCTTGGGCTTAAGCAATTCTCTTGCGTCAGCCTCCCAAGTAGCTGGGACTACCAGGTGCCCACCACAATGCTGGATATTTTTTTGTTGCAGTTGGTTAGTTGGCCTAGGCCAGGTTCGAACCCACCACCCTCAGTGTCAGTGGCTGGCCCTGTAACCTGTAGGATAATATTTAGAAATAAACATATCCTACATCAAGCACACAAAGTGAACTCAGTGTGAGTTTCAAACGACTTGTTATTCTTACAGAGGCTTAAGGAACCTGGGTCCCCCTGAGGCACGAACAGAGTTAACTTGCCTGGAGCTAAAATTCCACAAGCCAAGAAGGCTGCAAGGCTGTCCTTCCGCAGCATTGTTATTCACATCAACAGTAACCACGGTGCTATGGGAGCTGAGCCTAAACAATTCTTGTTATACATCTTAAGTTACTGAGGAAAGAATTTCAGAGTTAAAATCCACTTGATTTCCAAATTCTAATGAATCTTAAATCTAAATATCGAGATCATCTCTTTCTTGTATTTTTAACGTGCTCTGCTAGCTGTATTAGCTTAAGTGTAATTCTTCTTCTTTTTTTTTTTTTTAAGAGTCTCACTTTATTGCCCTTGGTAGAGTGCTGTGGCATCATAGGTCACAGCAACCTCTAGCTCTTGGGCTTAGGTGATTCTCTTGCCTTAGCCTCCGGAGTAGCTGGGACTACAGCCGTAAGTGTAATTCTTAAATTAGAGAAAAGATCACTTTTAGTCTTATTACAAGACTTTCATAAACTGTTCCATAAATTATTTACATAGAAGGTAGCTTTCCCAGGTCTAATACTCTAGTGTTATTAATAAATAATATGGTTTTTCATTACAGAAATATTAATAAAGTGCTTATTAAAATAGCTATTATTGGCTCAGCGCCTGTAGCACAGTGGTTATGGCGCCAGCCACATGCGTTCGAGCCTGGGCCAGGCCAGCTAAACAATGACAACTGTAATAAAAAATGGTTTGGCATTGTGGTGGGCGCCTGTGGTCCCAGCTACTTGGGAGACTGAGGCAGGAGAATCACTTGAGCCCAGGAGTTTGAGTTTGCTGTGAGCTGTGACACTACAGCACTCTACCGAGGACAACATAGTGAGACTCTTATCTCAAAAAAATAGCTAATATTAAAACATTGTAAAATTTCAGGCCCATACAGATATGTTATGGTTTGAAAAATTTTGCTACAGAAGTAAAATGATTTTTATGGTGATTGAATTGTTGGGCAGTACATAAAGAAATGAAACTAAACATAGAGGCAAGGTGCAGTAGCTCACGCCTGTAATCCTAGCACTCTGGAAGGCTGAGGTGGACGGATTGCTTAAGATCAGCAGTGCCTCAGCTACTCGGGAGGCTGAGGCAAGAGAATCGCTTAAGCCCAGGAGTTGGAGGTTGCTGTGAGCTGGGTGAGGCCACGGCACTCTACCGAGGGCCATAAAGTGAGACTCTGTCTCTACAAAAAAAAAAAAAAAAAAAACAGATCAGCAGTGCCTGTAGCTCAAGGAGTAGGTTGCTGGCCCCATATACTGGAGGTGGTGGGTTCAAGCCCAGCCCCGGCCAAAAAAAAAAAAAAAAAAGAAGTTTGAGATCAGCCTGAGCAAGAGCAAGACCCTGCCTCTACTAAAAATAGAAAAACTAGCTGTGTGCAGTGGCGGGCGCCTATAGTTCCACCTACTCAGGATGCTGAAGCAAGAGAATCGCTTGAGCCCAAGAGTCGAGGTTGCTTTGTGCTATGGTGCCACAGCAACCAGGCAACCAGCTATGTTGCCTACCTAGGTTGACAGAGCAAGATTCTGTCAAAAAAATAAAAATAAATAAGTAAATAAGTAAGAAAAAAATAAAGCCAAATAGTAATAGTACGTGCAAAAAAGGGACACTTGGCTTCAGTATAATCATTGCAAACTCATATTTTATAATATTCTAACACCAGAAACGACTTGGAAAAGATCCATTTTTGCCTACATATACATGCTATTAGAGGTGAGAGCACAGCTTATGGCATTCAACATCCCATTAGGTAACCATGAACTCAGGCACGTGACAAATTAGGCCTCAATATGTAATGTGGATTTTTTTTTTTTTTTGAGACAGAGCCTCAAGCTGTCGCCCTGGGTAGAGTGCCGTAACATCACAGCTCACAGCAAACTCCAACTCCTGGCCTCAAGCGATTCTCCTATCTCCGCCTCCTAAGTAGCTGAGACTACAGGCACCCGCTAGAATGCCTGGCTATTTTTTGGTTGCAGCTGTCATTGTTGTTTGGAGGGCCCGGGCTGAATTCGAACCTGCCAGCTCAGGTGTATGTGGCTGGCGCCTTAGCTGCTTGAGCCACAGGTGCCAAACCTGTGATATGGATGTTAATAGAACCAATGTCATGGGGCGACGCCTGTGGCTCAGTGAGTAGGGCGCCAGCCCCATATACCAAGGGTGGTGGGTTCGAACCCGACTCCGGCCAAACTGCAACAAAAAAATAGCTGGGCATTGTGGCCAGCGACTATAGTCCCAGCTGCTCCGGAGGCTGAGGCAAGAGAATCGTGTAAGCCCAAGAGCTGGAGGTTGCTGTGAGTTATATGACGTTGTGGCACTCTACTGAGGGCGGTAAAGTGAAAGTCTTTCTCTACAAAAAAAGAAAAGAAGAACCAATGTTATGGTGTTGTGGGCCATCAGTAAGATATTGCATACACAGCCTCCCTTTTTTCTTTTTTTTTTTGCAGTTTTTTTTTGCCGGGGCCGGGTTTGAACCCACCACCTCTGGTATATGGGGCTGGCGCCCTACTCCTTTGAGCCACAGGCACTGCCACTTTGAGCCCCATACACAGCTCTTAACACAATGCCTTATACACAGTAAATATATAAATAAAGACTAATTTCATCATTATTATTCCTACACTTTTCTTTCCACAAAAGGTGTCACCAACTGTAATTTAGAGGATGGAAGCACTGGATCAAGAAACACACTAATTCTGGCTCGGCGCCTGTGGCTCAAACGGCTAAGGCGCCAGCCACATACACCTGAGCTGGCAGTTTCAAATCCAGGCCGGGCCCGCCAAACAACAATGACGGCTACAACCAAAAAATAGCGGGCTTTGTGGCAGGCGCCTGTAGTCCCAGCTACTTGGGAGGCAGAGGCAAGAGAATCGCTTGAGCCCAGGAGTTGGAGGTTGCTGTGAGCTGTGATGCTACAATACTCTACCCAGGGCAACAGCTTGAGGCTCTGTCTCAAAAAAAAAAAAAAAAAAAAAAGGGGGGGCGGCGCCTGTGGCTCAAGGAGTAGGGTGCCGGTCCCATATGCTGGAGGTGGCAGGTTCAAGCCCAGCCCCGCCAAAAATCACAAAAAAAAAAAGAAAGAAAAGAAACACACTAATTCTAATAAGACCTTAGGTTAGTAATATCTCTGACACTCTCACAATCTATAAAATGAAGATAATAATACCTACCATCAGGCTGTGGCACAAATAAAATGAGATACTACATTCAAAGTTTTTTGGGTTTTTTTTTGTAGAGACAGAGTCTCACTTTACTGCCCTCGGTAGAGTGCTGTGGCGTCACACGGCTCACAGCAACCTCCAGCTCTTGGGCTTATGTGATTCTCTTGCCTCAGCCTCCCAAGCAGCTGGGACTACAGGCGCCCGCCACAAAACACCCAGCTATTTTTTTTGTTGTTGTTGCAGTTTGGCCGGGGCTGGGTTTGAACCCACCACCCTTGGCATATGGGGCCGCCGCCCTACATTCAAAGTTTTTAGAAGGATGCTAGTTATTTGATTTTAATAAATACCACAAAGCCCCTTTCTATACCCATCTTGTTCCTCCCATGAAGGGAGGCTCTCCAAGCCCTCTGGGGCAATTCTACTGTCTGAACCTGCAGATGACTTTGTAGCAGAAGGCTCTTACAGCATCAACTGAGCATGCTTGGATTTCCCAGTACAAAAAAATCCATCTCAAACTGATCACCCCAGCAACCCCGTGTTGGAGAAAGTGTTCATCTAGTCATATTCTATAGCAAGCATTCTCAGAACCTCCAGGACTGGACCCTGAACTCCTATCTCTGAGAGCAGCTCAGCTAATCCTAAACAACTGCACCACTTTCCTATCTCGACTATAGCCTCACTGGGGTCACAGGTGCCAGATGCCAGGTGTGCCCCTCATCTTTCAAAGATATTACTAAATGCTTTTTTCTTAATTTTTATTTATTTATTTTTTTTTGTAGAGACAGAGTTTCACTTTATTGCCCTCAGTAGAGTGCCGTGGCGTCACACGGCTCACAGCAACCTCCAACTCCTGGGCTTAGGCGATTCTGCTTCAGCCTCCGGAGCAGCTGGGACTACAGGCGCCCGCCACAACGCCCGGCTATTTTTTGGTTGCAGTTTGGCCGGGGCTGGGTTTGAACCCGTCACCCTCGGCATATGGGGCCGGCGCCCTACTCACTAAGCCACAGGCGCCGCCCTACTAAATGCTTTTGATGTCTCTGAAATATAGAGAGTAATGAGAAGATGGAAAAGCTCTTTTTTTTTTTTTCTTTTTTTTTGTAGAGACAGAGTCTAACTTTATGGCCCTCCGTAGAGTGCCGTGGCCTCACACAGCTCACAGCAACCTCCAACCCCTGGGCTTAAGCGATTCTCCTGCCTCAGCCTCCCGAGTAGCTGGGACTACAGGCACCCGCCACAACGCCCGGCCATTTTTTTTTTGGTTGCAGTTTGGCCGGGGCGGGTCCGAACCCGCCACCCTCGGCATATGGGGCCGGCGCCTCACCGACTAAGCCACAGGCGCCGCCCGGAAAAGCTCTTTATAACCTGGGTACATGCCTTAGCACAATATTAAAGGAGGGAGGGGGAAAGAGATAGAGGGAGAAATTGATTTCTAAAAATAAATGATTTTCCTCAAAACAGGCTTTTCCTCAGCTGTCAATTATTATCTTTGGATTACCAGACTATCATTTTGAAATCTGAGGACATGTGATGATCTAAGTCTGGAAAAATTGTGTGTAAAGAGCAAATTATGAAACAAAATCCTTCTTGAAGTGTTTCTGTACCATATAAGATTTTTTGTTTGTTTGTTTGTTTGTTTTTTGGCCGGGGCTAGGTTTGAACCTGCCACCTCCGGCATATGGGACTGGCACCCTACTCCTTGAGCCACAGGTGCCGCCCTACCATATAAGATTTTTTAAAAAGCAAAGATGAAAGTATTCATATTTACAAAGTCATTTTAGGCGGTGCCTGTGGCTCAAAGGAGCAGGGTGCAGGCCCCATATGCCAGAGGTGGTGCAAAATGCCAGGAGGGCTATGTCAACTAATGAGATGAAAATGTGTCAAATATTCTATGAAACAAGTGTATGGTGCCCCATGATCATATTGATGTACACAGCTATGATTTAATAAAATAAAAAAAACCCAGCCCCAGCCAAAAACTGCAAAAAAAATAAATAAATAAAAATAAAAAACAAAGTCATTTTATATATTATCATATTTCATTTTCATGGCAATACTAGGAAGTAAAAACTAGTAATCCCACTTTATAAACTAGGAATTAAAGCTTCTAAGAAGCATTAAATTACATGCCCAATGTCCATGGTAACTTTACTAAAATCTCAGGCATGTAACAGAGGTCTATGACTCCAGAGTTAGTATGCCTTTCTCTATAGAGAAATTTTTTTTTTTTTTTGTAGAGACAGAGTATCATCCTATGGCCCTCGGTAGAGTGCCGTGGCCTCACACAGCTCACAGCAACCTCCAACTCCTGGGCTTAGGCGATTCTCTTGCCTCAGCCTCCCGAGTAGCTGGGACTACAGGCGCCCGCCACAACGCCCGGCTATTTTTTGGTTGCAGTTTGGCCGGGGCTGGGTTTGAACCCGCCACCCTTGGTATATGGGGCCAGCGCCCTACCTAATGAGTCACAGGTGCCGCCCTTTGTGGTTTTTCTATTTTTGGCTGGGGCTGGGTTTGAACCCGCCACCTCCGGCATATGGGACCAGCGCCCTACTCCTTGAGCCACAGGCGCCGCCCAGAGAAATCTTTATGTGATAGAAATTCATATCTTTGCGTTTATCCAATCACACTATGTATTTTCTTCTCCATTGAATAACTTGCTCACTTCCAATGTCTGCCTCTGATTAATGCCAATACAGGTACCAACTTTTCAGTCCATACATTGACAAAAATGTGTTCACTTTTTTTTTTTTCCTGAGACAGAGTCTCATTTTGTCACCCTTGGGAGAGTGCTGTGGCGTCACAGCTCACAGCAACCTCCAACGCTTGGGCTAAGGTGATCCTCTGGTCTCAGCCACCTGAGTAGCTGGGGCTACTAGCGCCCACCACAAAGCCTGGCTATTTTTTGTTGCAGTTTGGCTGGGGCTGGGTTCGAACCCGCCACCCTCGGTATATGAGGCCAGTGCCCTACCCACTGAGCCACAGGCACTGCCCTCAAGTAATTCTCTTGCCTCAGTCTTCCGAAAGACTGAGACTACAGGGACCTGCCACAATGCCCAGCTGTTTTTTAGCCGTCTTTTTTTTTTTTTTTTGGTTGTAGTTGTCATGGTTGTTTGGGAGGCCCAGGCTGGATTCAAACCCGTCAGATCTGGTGTATGTGGCTGGCGCCCTAGCCGCTGAGCTACAGGCACCAAGCCCCACCTGTTTTTTAGAGACAGGGTCTCACTCCAGCTCAGGTTGGTCTCGAACTGGGGAGCTTAGGCGATCCCCTCTCCTCAGCCTCCCAGAGTGCTGGGATTACGAGCAAAAATGTTCACTTTCTTTAGTGATACAAACAAAAATGGTGAATCACTTAGCTGATTCAGAAGATTCCCCCAAAGAAATTCAATGTTTTGAAAATAACTCCGGGCGGCTCCTGTGAGTAGGGCGCTGGTCCCATATACTGAGGGTGGCTGGTTTGAACCCGACCCCAGCCCAATTGCACCAAAAAAATAGCTGCACATTGTGGCAGGTGCCTGTAGTCCAAGCACTCGGGAGGCTGAGGCAAGAGAATTGCATAAGCCCAAAAGCTGGAGGTTGCTTTCCTTGACACTACATGGTGATTTGCTGCAATGACTGTTAAACCTACTGTTGAAACGGTGTTACTTTAAGGGAGATTCACTTGTTGAGGAAGGTGGAAAAGGTCTGGGAAGATCCTGAATAGAAGAATATTCTACAGACTCATCCATGAGATAACATGGCAGAAGAAACCTGAAGTGACAGTCAGATAAAAGAAGATGCCAATTTGGCAAAGAAGCAACTTGTGAATCTTACATGGAAGACACCCTGGAGACACTTTAAGACAGCGGTTCTCAACCTGTTGGTCGCGACGATCCACAGGAACTATATTAAAGGGCCACAGCATTAGAAAGGTTGAGAACCGGCGGCGCCTGTGGCTCAGTGAGTAGGGCGCCGGCCCCATATGCCAAGGGCGGCGGGTTCAAACCCAGCCCCGGCCAAACTGCAACCAAAAAATAGCCAGGCGTTGTGGCGGGCGTCTGTAGTCCCAACTACTCGGGAGGCTGAGGCAGGAGAATCGCCTAAGCCCAGGAGTTGGAGGTTGCTGTGAGCCGTGTGAGGCCACGGCACTCTACCGAGGGCAATAAAGTGAAACTCTGTCTCTACAAAAAAAAAAAAAAAGGAAAAGAAAGGTTGAGAACCGCTGCTTTAAGAGAATTCAAACTTTACCTAATGGACTTTGATGAAAGGGATATCTCAGGAGTATCTGTTTATTTGAAACAATTATTTACAGAAAGAAGAAGTTTTCAAAGAAACTCACTTAAGGGGTACTTTTGATAGAAATCCTCATTTTTTAAAAAAGCCATTTCAAAGGAGATTCACAAGTAACAAGAAGATGGGTATGAGAAATAAGGATTGTGATAGGCAAGCATCATAATTACCATCACTGTCACCACCACCACCATCATCATTGTTGCTATCATCATCATCATTGTCATCATGGCTAATACTTTTTTTTTTCTTTTTTTTTTTTTTTTGTAGAGACAGAGTCTCACTTTATGGCCCTCGGTAGAGTGCCGTGGCTTCACACAGCTCACAGCAACCTCCAACTCCTGGGCTTAAGCGATTCTCCTGCCTCAGCCTCCCGAGTAGCTGGGACTACAGGCACCCGCCACAATGCCTGGCTATTTTTTGGCTGGGGCCGGGTTTGAACCCTCTACCCTCGGTATATGGGGCCGGCGCCCTACCGACTGAGCCACAGGCGCCGCCCAGGGCTAATACTTTCTAAACATTTGCTGTGTAACACAATCTTTCCAAGGATTTTACACATTTAATGCATTTCTCTCTCTCAACAACCGAATGAGGAAGGTGTTACTGTTATCTTCATTTTTTTAGATTAAAAAATTGAGGCCAGAGAGGTTAAGAAACTTGCCTCAACTCACACAGCCAATAATTAATGAGTCTTGAATTTCAAATCCAGACTCTGGCATTTAAGTGTATGATCTCAATCTCTATCTTTTGACTTTTCTGAGAAAATACACATGATAGCATATATTTCTCAGGGCTCTGAGGAGCTTTGATATGATAATGCTTAAATATCTTGGAGCTGCTACAAAATATTATTAGCAAAAGATCAATGAGGCAAAGGCTATTTCTTTCATAGCTAGGAGAGAAAGTCTATAAGATGTATTGCATAATAATTCATAGCTTCAGTTAAATTTATAAGCATCTGCCTCTTTCTTCTTGACATTATTTTCAACTATACAACCTTTTCCATCTTCAAGCTTATATATTTGTGCTCAGGAAAGTCTGTCACCATGCTAGTATTTTCTCTTTTTTTGATCTATATCATTTGGACCCACTCAAAATTAATCTTTTACTTTAGAAGATCTCTAAAATACTCTCAATGCCATTCTTATGCATACCTTCAATTTAAAAATTCTGTTTGGGGATACTGTCATCTCATATGGATGACTTTAAAATTCAAAGGCGGTCACAAGGTGCTAGTTAATGTATACTGACAGAAAGTAGGTTTCAGCAATGACTGTGACAATGAGAAATGCAGGGTAGTCTAAGACAGTTTCAAAATGTTCCTCTTCAAAACTTTTTTTTTTCTTCAAAACTCTTGAATGACTACTGATGATACTTCTGTTTCTCATGCATCTACACATCAGTTTGAATGGGTTGCTATAAGCTTCAGAACTGGAGAACGGAGTAGGTTCCTAAGAAACTTCCATCAGGCGGCGCCTGTGGCTCAGTGAGTAGGGCGCCGGCCCCATAGGCCGAGGGTGGCGGGTTCAAACCCAGCCCCGGCCAAACTGCAACAAAAAAATAGCTGGGCGTTGTGGCGGGCGCCTGTAGTCCCAGCTGCTCGGGAGGCTGAGGCAAGAGAATCGCGTAAGCCGAAGAGTTAGAGGTTGCTGTGAGCCGTGTGACGCCACGGCACTCTACCCGAGGGCAGTACAGTGAGACTCTGTCTCCACAAAAAAAAAAAAAAGAAAACTTCCATCACCAATCAATGAGATGAAGTAATGAAATGAATGGTGATGATATGTTTAAGGCTTCACACATGTGCTCACACTTGTATGAGAAACTCTAGGATTGAATAAGCCACATAGTCTTAAAAATCATGGTAATGGCATTTTTATTTCTGAGGATTCTGGGTTAAATGCCTAAATAAAGAAAGAGGATCAGCCCTTCAAAGGGTAGAAAGGATGTGTATTCTTCTTTTGTATCTGTCCAAAAGAAAGAAAGCAGACTGGTGCCTGGGGTGAATGGCCATCTATGAAGAAAAAATATACACAGGCACAGGCGGCGCCTGTGGCTCAAGGAGTAGGGCGCGGGTCCCATAAAGGTGGTGGGTTCAAACCCAGCCCCAGCCAAAATAAATAAATAAATAAATAAATAAAACGTGTATGTGTGCACACACAGAGAATCTCTTCACTTATATGGGAAATTTTGCAGAATATTACTTTTAAAATGAAAGTCAGATCATGTTATTCACCTACTTCAAACCTGCCAATGGCTTCCCATATCCTCGTAGTAAAAGCCAATATTCTTGTAATTGCCTACAAAGCCCTCCAGTAGTAGGGAACCTGTAGTTTCAAGGCTACCTGTGGCCCCAGATCCCCAGGTGTGACCCCTCAACCAAATCCAAACTTCACAGAACAAATCCCTTTACTAAAAGCATCTGTTCTGGAAAATTGGGATTCAGTCACAAGTCAACACTCAAGGATCTAGACCACTCTTTTTCTTTTTCTTTTTTTTTTTTGTGGAGACAGAGTCTCACTTTATGGCCCTCCGTAGAGTGCTGTGGCCTCACACAGCTCACAGCAACCTCCAACTCCTGGGCCTAAGCGATTCTCTTGCGTCAGCCTCCCGAGTAGCTGGGACTACAGGCGCCCGCCACATCGCCTGGCTATTTTTTGGCTGCAGTTTGGCCGGGGCTGGGTTTGAACCCGCCACCCTCGGTATATGGGGCTGGTGCCTTACCGACTGAGCCACAGGCGCCGCCCTAGACCACTTTTTTTCAACCTTTTTTATCTCACAGCAGACTTGAACCTATAGTTAAACTTCCACGGCACACTTAAATTATGTTCATCAAAAGAAAGAGTAAAGAAAAGAATACACTGAGTGGCGCCTGTGGCTCAGTCGGTAAGGCGCTGGCCCCATATACCGAGGGTGGCGGGTTCAAACCCGGCCCCGGCCGAACTGCAACCAAAAAATAGCCGGGCGTTGTGGCAGGCGCATGTAGTCTCAGCTGCTCGGGAGGCTGAGGCAAGAGAATCGCTTAAGCACAGGAGTTGGAGGTTGCTGTGAGCTGTGTGATGCCACGACACTCTACCGAGGGCCATAAAGTGAGACTCTGTCTCTACAAAAAAAAAAAAGAAAGAAAGAAAAGAATATACTTACTGTGCTTTACACTTCTTTAGAAAATATTTTCATTAATGATCTTTAAAAAGTTTTGCAGCACGCTGGATGAAAATCCCTAATCTAGAAGGCTATGTGTAGCCCTAAAGTCACAAGTTCCCACCCCTGCATGATAGCCCTATTCTCTCTCTGACCTCCCAGTATTATGCTGGAATCTATGCGTATTGGGTAATGAAAACCAACTGTGCTCATCTCTTTCCAATTCTGTGTTTAGTGACGATAATTTGGTAGCTTGGCATTGGCCATGAAGTATTTACACTGTGTGGACTTTACAGGTAAGGCAGCTGAGAAATTGCTTTTTTTTGATAGTGGTTTATCAGCCTACTACTTCTCACCCCTAACTCTCCCTTGTCTTCTACTCTGCTCTAGCCAGTGTGACTCCTCTCTGTCTAGCAAACACATCCCTTGCCCCTTCACATACCAGCTTCAGGGCTTAGGAATTTGCCATTCCCTCTGGCTGGAGCCTTCTTGCAGTGTTATAATGTGATAGAAGGCATCATATGCCAGAGAGGAAGGGGACTGAAGTCACATTTTTATTTTTTTTGAGACAGAGTCTCACTATGTCACCCTCAGTAGAGTGCTGTAGCATCATAGCTCACAGCAACCTCCAACTCTTGGGCTTGCCTTAGCCTCTCAAATAGCTGGGAATACAGGTGCCTACCACAAAGTTTGGCTATTTTGTTGTTGTTGCAGTTGTCGTTGTGTAGCTGGCCCAGGCTGGGTTTGCACCCACCAGCCTCGGTGCATGTGGCGGGCGCCATAACCACTGTGCTACAGGCGCTGAGCCTGAAGTCGTATTTTTTATCAAAAACCCATAACTGTGATAATAGCATTAATCTTTTCATGGGGACAGAGACAGCCCTCATGACCCAATCAATTGTCTCTCAAAGACCTCTCAACACTGTTGCATTAGAGATTGTTTCCAACACATGACCTTTGGGGACACATTCAAACCATAGCATTTGTCCTCATAAAGCTTGCTTACATTAGGAGAAGGAAGTTGAAAAACAAATATATGTATAATATGATGTCAGGCATTTATAAGTGCTATGAATAAAAAAAGCCAATAAAACAGAAAAGGGATAGATTCAGGATAGAGAATACCAGGTAGGGGTGGGAAAGGCTGTTCCTTAAAATAGGATTATCAGGGAAGGCCTCTCTGAGGAGGTGATATTTGATTTGAGATCTAAGAAACAGCACTCCAACTGGAGAAAATGGCAAGTGTGTCTTGGTTATCTATTGTTTTACAATGAAATAACCCCACAACTTAAAGGCTTATAACATCCATCTATTATTTTCTCTCATAATTTCTGTGGGTTGACTAGGTTCTGCTGGGTAGTTTCTTGCTTTAGGCTGCTCATGTGGCTGCATCAGATAGCAGCTGGGGCTGGAATCACTTGAAGGTTCAACTGGGTTGGTCATTCAATACAGGTTCACTCCTATGTCTAGTGCCTTTGTAGGGAGAGCTGGAAGGCTGAATTCATATGGGACAGGTGACCAGAGTACCTACATGTGGCTTGTTCAGTATGGTAGTCTCAGGGTATATAGACTTCTTTCATGGTGTAACTCAAAACTCCAAAGGAGAAGTGGAACCTGTCAGTTTCTAAAGACCTAAGCTCCCAAACTGGAATAGCATCAGTTCATTCATATTCTCCAAGTCAAAGAAGCCCTCCTAGATTCAAAGGAGGAAACATGGAACCTACTTCTCTCCCTTTGTGAGAGGACTATCAAAAAATGTGCGGCCAGCCATATTTAATCTGCCTCAAAGTACAAAAGCCCAGAGGTAAGAATAAACTTGGCACGCTACAAGCCAGAGTGGCCGGAGTGAGCAAGGTCAGGAGGTTGGTATGGGGCATATCATTTAAGTATTTGTAGGCCATGATAAAGATTTAATTTTTTTCATTCTTCTAACTTATTGTTACTTTTTTTTCCTTCCAGGTTCTACAGTCAAGAAAACTTAGCTCCAATCTGGATACACAGACATCAACAGAAATCTGCTGAAAACCAATCAGGGAGAAATATGAGTTCCCTAAAATAGCAACAGCACAACTACTCTAGTCTTAGAAAGAGCCACAGCAGCTTAAAAATAACCTGTTGTTTCTGGATGGACTCTCATCCTTTCTAATCCAAAGGATCAATATCATTAGGTATTATAATGACATCTTTCCAACTGCTAAAACATCTACTCTGCATAGGCCATTCCTAAATGTATAGTTTTATATTCTACTTTCTGCCTAAGCATGAAGTTATACATAAAGCACAGCTTCTTCTGACATTATTATTATTATTAATATTATTTTAGACAGAGCCTCAAGCTGTCACCCTGGGTAGAGTGCTGTGGCCTCACAGCTCACAGCAACCTCCAACTCCTGGGTTTAAGTGATTCTCTTGCCTCTGCCTCCCAAGTAGCTGGGACTACAGATGCCAGCCACAATGCCCGGCTATTTTTTGGTTGTAGTTGTCATTGTTGTTTGGCAGGCCCAAGCTGGATTCGGACCCGCCAGCTGCGGTATATGTGGCTGGCACTTTAGACCCTTGAGCTATAGGAGCCAAGCCTTCTGACCTTATTGTGTTTAAATTTTGCAAGGGAAACATGAAATAAACCCAAGATACAATGTATGGCTGTCTACATCTCCATTTATCTTATGGGACACAGAATCCCAGCAGTCTCCTTGTTGGGGGACATAATGCAGCCACACACAAACTCTTTCTCATTCTCCTTCTCTTCTCCTCCTAATACAAACACAAAGGATCTGGCTAGCCTTACCTCCAGAAATTTGTGCCAAAAGACCCTAACCCGACAGGCAAGCTCTGGAATGTGCCCACCCCCCATATAAAAGGGGTCTCTAATTACCACCACCCCCTCAGACGCCATCTTTGCACTACCCACGTGAGTCACCCCACCCATTTTAATAAACCTGGCCTGAACATCTCCTCTGCAGCCTTGTCTCACACCTTTCACTCACCACAATGAGCAGCTTTAATACTTTTTAAAATCCCTGATTAGAAATGAAATGAGAAAGTTCAATGTCTCCCAATAGTCATTCATTTAACCAAATGGATAGTCTACATTGGTGGCTTCCATGGGCTCCTGATACGATTGGAAGATCAGGTAAGTCCTAGGAGGTCAAATGGAGATTAAAAAATCAGTGATGGTGCATAAGACAGAAAAAGCCAGCATTATGAAGCAGGAACCTGAGCAGAAAGAAGAGGTTTGAGGGTCTGCCCCGCAAAGCTCTGTTCTTGGCACTATCATTCTTTTCCTTGTCTTTTTTTTTTTTTTTTTTTTTAGACAGAGTCTCAAGCTGTCACCCTGAGCACAGTGCCGTGGTGTCATAGCTCACAACAACCTCCAACTCTTTTTTATTTTTATTTTTTGGAGACAGAGCCTCAAGCTGTCACCCTGTGTAGAGTGATGTGGCATCACAGCTCACAGCAACCTCCAACTCTTGGGCTCAAGCAATTCTCCTGCCTCTGCCTCCCAAGTAGCTGGGACCACAGGCGCCCCCCACAACGCCCGGCTACAACCTCCAACTCTTGGGCTCAAGTGATCCTCTTGCCTCTGTTTTTCTGTTTTTAGTAAAGACAGGGTCTTGCTTTTTTTTTGCTCAGGCTGGTCTCGAATGCCTGAGCTTGATCTATCCACCCACCTCAGCCTTCCAGAGTGATAGGATTATAGGCATGAGCCACCGCAACCGGCCTCTTTTCCTTGTCTGAAGACTTCACTTGCTCTTAAATAAAATCTCCGTGTAGCTCAGCACCTCAGCAGAGCTCTCAAATCCCTCAACACTGGAATGAGATTTGCCACGGTTAAAGTTCCCACTTCCCCACTTACCTACCAACAGGGGGATCTTGAGTGAGTTATGTAAATGCTTTGTGCCTTGATGCCTTCCTTGGTAAAGGAGGAATAATAAAAACCATCAGGCTTTTCTGAGTATTAATTGAGATAATGAATATAAAAATGCTGGGTGGCGCCTGTGGCTCAGTGAGTAGGGCGCCGGCCCCATATACCAAGGGTGGAGGGTTCAAACCCAGCCCCGGCCAAACTGCAACAAAAAAATAGCCGGGCATTGTGGCAGGCACCTGTAGTCCCAGCTACTCGGGAGGCTGAGGCAGGAGAATCGCCTAAACCCAGGAGTTGGAGGTTGCTGTGAGCTGTGTGATGCCACGGCACTCTACCGAGGGCAATAAAGTGTAACTCTGTCTCTACAAAAAAAAAAAGAAGAAGATCAATGTAGACAAATCAATTGGGCAGCGCCTGTGGCTCAGTCGGTAGGGCGCCGGCCCCATATACCGAGGGTGGCAGGTTCAAACCCAGCCCCAGCCAAAATGCAACCAGAAAATAGCCGGGCGTTGTGGCGGGCACCTGTAGTCCCAGCTACTCGGGAGGCTGAGGCAAGGGAATCGCCTAAGCCCAGGAGTTGGAGGTTGCTGTGAGCTGTGTGAGGCCACGGCACTCTACCGAGGGCCATAGGATGAGACTCTTGTCTCTACAAAAAAAAAAAAAAAAAATGCATAGAACTGTGCTTTGACTATATCAACATCTCAAAAGATGTCAGTTATTGTTATTATTAAATTTAGTTTTGAACTGAATCTCCAAGAGTCACCACATACATATGTGTTTGGTTTAACCCTAGAGCCTAAATTATAGGCAAGTATGAATTGTGATATTTTTTTCTTGGTTTGCACATGATTAGAAAGTATCTGTTAGCACTTGATTAGAAGGTATCTGTTAGCACTTGCTAACTTAAAGAGGAAATAGTAAATGTCAGTAGTAAACGCCTCCAGCTCACTCTGCAGCTCTTTTGCTCAGAATTTTGCATGGAACATGTGTGTTAAAAGGTGAAATGAGTAAACAAACTTCTTCCATTGAACTATAGGCTTATCTTCTGTATAACTCACTACTTGTTGGACTCTTCTCTGACTATATTTTAAGACAATCACCATTTATAGCACTTTGGTCCAGTCCTGTGGTTTCTCCTGAGTTGGTCATAATCAGGGACAAATGAACAAATGCATTAAAATAATTGGTCCAGTCCTGTGGTTTCTCCTGAGTCGGTCATAATCAGGGACAAATGAACAAATGCATTAAAATAATTGGTCTAGTCCTGTGGTTTCTCCTGAATTGGTCATAATCAGGGATGAAAGAAAATATTACCATGAGAATGTGACCACTTCTCGCTCCCTACCATAGGAATGTGACCTTTTGTAACTGTTCCAGGAGATAGCCCCAGGAGCTTCAGCAAATGTTTACTATTAAGTAAATATTTGACTGTTAGTCTTGTCTTAAGACAGTTGAATAGTGAACTAGAGTTCTCCTTATCTAGTTAGAATCCCAGGTGTGTGTATTCTCTCTTATTAGAGTCCCTGGCATGTCTGCTATTCCCGCCTACTTTGTAGTTTTTGCCTTTATAAGCTTGTAAAAAACTGTTGTGGGGGACTTGATTTCTCGGCTCCTAAAAGAGTTGTGAATCAAGTCCCCGTATACAGGAATAAAAATCCTCTTGCGTTTTTGCATCAAGAGACGACTCTTGTGGTTGATTGGGGTGGTCAGAGCTCCGGGCTGAGTGGGGGGTTCTGCCCCAAGTCTTTCATTTGGGGGCTCGTCCGGGATATAACGACCACCCCTCACCTGCAGAGTCGACCTTGGAGGTAAGAAAGGGGTACCCCGAAAACTGTCTAGTCTGTGTCTTCAGTCCTTTTGTTTGACTTTGTGTGCGCGCTTTCGATTTCGCAGCCGTTCGGCACCTCGCGAGAGTGGCCGGACAGTGGTCGGTAGACATGCCCGGAGGACCACAGGCTGAAACCCTGGGGGACGCCCCAGGAACTGAGGAGAACCAGGGACGCCTGGTTGTCTCCTGCTGTAAGGGCGCTGGTCGAGTCTGGTTGTTCGATCAAAAATTACGGGAAACGCGCCCGTCTGATTCTGTTATAGGCTTGTGAAGGACCAAGTGTAGTAGGTGGGTCCTTGTACCTGTAATATTTCTGTTATTTCTGTTATTTGTGTTTCTGACATATCCACTGACGATGGGACAGACTGTGACAACCCCTCTGAGTTTAACTCTAGATCATTGGACTGAAGTGAAGAGAAGAGGTCGTGATCTGTCAGTAGAGGTTAAAAAAGGCCCATGGCAGACTTTCTGCTCCTCGGAGTGGCCTACTTTTAACGTTGGCTGGCCCTCAGGAGGAACCTTTGACTTATCTCTTATTTTTGCTATTAAAGAGATTGTTTTTCAGAGAGGACCGGGAGCCCATCCGGATCAACAACCTTACATCATAATCTGGCAGGACCTGGTGCAGAATCTGCCCCCCTGGGTTCAGCCGTGGACTGCCACATCCAGGCCCCTGTCTAATCCTCAGGTGCTCGCTGTCCAATCTTCCGGTCCCAGAAAAGGGGGCGACAGTTCGGACCCCCCTAAGAAGATCTACCCAGAAATCCAGACTGATCATCTTCTCCTCGACCCTCCACCCCCTCCTCCCCCATACACTCCCGCCTTGGCTCCTGTCGGGGGGCAGGGAGGACCAGCATCGCCGGATCCGGCGATTGCCCCCTCTGCACCCCCGGGGGAACCTTCACTGGGGCCCGCACAGGGTACCAGGAGTCACCGCCGGGGAGGAGTGTCTCCCGACACTACTGTTGCCCTACCCCTGAGGGCATACGGCCCCCCGCCGGTGGCAACAGATGAGGGACCACCTCCTCTCCAGCCCCTCCAGTACTGGCCATTTTCTTCCGCAGACCTGTATAACTGGAAAACTAATCACCCCCCTTTTTCAGAAGACCCCCAACGCCTGACTGGGCTGGTAGAGTCCCTGATGTTCTCTCATCAGCCCACATGGGATGACTGCCAGCAGCTCATACAGACTCTCTTCACTACTGAAGAGAGGGAGAGGATTTTATTAGAAGCTAGGAAGAATGTACTCGGGGCGGACGGGCGTCCTACCCAGCTCCCCAACATCATCGAGGCTGCCTTTCCCCTCTCCAGACCAGACTGGGATTTCAACACGGCAGAAGGTAGGGAACGACTGTCAGTCTATCGCCAGGCTCTAATGGCTGGCCTCCGTGGGGTGGCAAGACGCCCCACTAATTTGGCTAAGGTAAGAGAAGTAATACAGGGGGCCACGGAACCCCCCTCCGTGTTTCTTGAGCGTCTAATGGAAGCTTTTAGGCGCTACACCCCATTTGACCCTGCCTCTGAAGGACAGAGGGCTTCCGTGGCTATGACTTTCATAGGGCAGTCAGCTGTAGACATTAAAAGAAAGCTGCAGAGAATTGAAGGATTGCAGGACTATACCTTGCAGGATTTAGTTAAGGAAGCTGAGAAAGTATACCATAAAAGAGAAACTGAGGAAGAAAAAGAGCAGAGAAAGGAGAAAGAGAGAGAAGAAAGGGAAAATAAGAGAGACCAAAGACAGGAGAAAAACTTAACATGGATTTTGGCCGCAGTAGTAGGGGAGAAGAGCCAGGAACAGACCCAAGGTAGAACTAAGAAGTCAGGTAGTCTGAATAACTGCATCCCGTTAGATAAGGATCAATGTGCCTACTGTAAGGAAAAGGGGCACTGGGCCAGGGAATGTCCTAAAAAAAAGAAGAAAGAACTCTCCAAGAAAGTACTGGCCTTAGAGGAAGAAGAAGATTAGCGGGGACGGGGCTCGGAACCCCTCCCCGAGCCTAGGGTAATACTTAAGGTGGAGGGGAAGCCAGTTGAGTTCCTTGTAGACACCGGAGCTCAACACTCAGTCCTACTTGAACCATCAGGACCCGTCTCCAAGAAAAAATCCTGGGTTGTAGGGGCCACAGGGCATCAGCAGTACTCATGGACTACCCGAAGATCAGTAGATCTGGGAGTGGGATGGGTAACCCACTCATTTTTAATTATCCCTGAGTGCCCTGCGCCCCTCCTCGGGAGAGATTTACTCACCAAAATGGAAGCCCAAATCACTTTTACTCCTGATGGCCCAGAGATAACCCAAAATAAGAGGGTAACAGCCCTGACCATGCGTTTAGAGGATGAACATAGACTCTTTGAAAAGCAGCGGGAGAAAGGGACTAGTCTCGTAAATGACTGGCTAGAAAGATATCCCGGGGCATGGGCCGAAACTGCTGGAATGGGACTGGCCGCAGAAAGGCCGCCTATAGTCATAGAACTCAAAGCTACTTCCACTCCTGTGGCAGTGCGCCAATATCCTATCACTAAGGAAGCTCGGGAAGGAATTAAGCCTCACATTCAGCGTCTCCTACAGCTGGGCATACTAGTAAAATGCCAGTCACCATGGAACACGCCCTTATTACCTGTCAAGAAACCCGGCACAGGAGACTATCGCCCTGTGCAGGACTTAAGAGAAGTAAACAAGCGGGCGCAAGACATCCACCCCACCGTGCCTAACCCTTATAATCTGTTAAGCTCTCTCCCTCCAAACCATATCTGGTACACTGTCCTGGATTTAAAGGACGCCTTCTTCTGCCTCCGACTACACTCCTCTAGCCAGAACATCTTCGCATTTGAATGGAGAGACCCGGACTCTGGAACAACGGGGCAATTGACATGGACCCGACTTCCACAGGGGTTTAAGAACTCCCCAACCATCTTTGATGAAGCCCTCCACCAAGACCTAGCTCACTTTCGCGCCAGCCACCCTCAGGTAACGCTCCTACAATATGTAGATGACTTACTACTAGCTGGAACAACAAAAGAAGAGTGCTATCGGGGCACAGAACTATTGCTAGAAGAACTAGCCCGCTTAGGATATCGAGCCTCTGCTAAAAAAGCCCAGATCTGCCAGAAAGAGGTAACGTACCTGGGTTACGCCTTAAGAAGAGGGCAGAGATGGTTAACAGAAGCCAGGAAGCATACTGTGACTCAGATTCCAGTTCCCCGCTCGCCCCGCCAGGTGCGAGAATTCTTAGGAACTGCGGGGTTCTGCCGCTTATGGATACCGAGGTTTGCTACTCTGGCAGCTCCCCTCTACCCTTTGACCAAGGAAGGCACTCCCTTCGAGTGGGGTGCCAGCCAACGGCGGGCCTTTGACAACATTAAAAAGGCCTTATTATCAGCCCCGGCCCTGGCTCTACCAGATGTAACAAAGCCCTTTGTCCTATACGTAGATGAGAAGAGAGGAGTGGCCCGAGGGGTGCTGACGCAGCCTTTAGGGCCATGGAAAAGACCGGTAGCATACCTCTCCAAGAAATTGGACCCCGTCGCTGGTGGTTGGCCAGCCTGTCTGAGGTCTGTGGCGGCAGTAGCGGTACTGGTAAAAGATGCAGACAAATTGACTATGGGGCAGAAGTTGACAGTCATTGCCCCCCATGCTTTAGAAAGCATCATCAGACAGCCCCCTGACCGGTGGCTGTCTAATGCCCACATGACACATTACCAGAGTCTCCTATTAAACGGAGACAGAGTCCAGTTTGGCCCGCCTGTCATCCTCAACCCAGCTACCCTATTACCTGATACTTCTGTCCAGAAAGATGTATTACACACATGCCAAGAAGTACTGGCTGAGGAAACTGGAACTCGGAAGGACCTCTGTGATCAGCCCCTGCCGGATGCCCAGCTGACCTGGTTCACTGATGGGAGCAGCTCCATAATAGAAGGTAAAAGGGTGGCCGGGGCGGTGGTAGTGGACGATAAGCAGACCATCTGGGCAAGTAGTCTGCCTGAAGGGACGTCGGCCCAGAAGGCCGAGCTGGTCGCCTTGACCCAGGCCTTACGTTTGGCAGAAGGGAAAAAAGTTAACATATACACCGATAGCAGGTATGCTTTTGCTACGGCCCATGTTCATGGGGCCATTTACAGGCAGCGAGGACTGCTGACTTCAGCGGGAAAAGAAATTAAACACAAGGAAGAAATCCTAAGTCTACTGGAGGCTGTTCACCTCCCTAAGAAAGTGGCCATTATCCACTGCCCTGGGCATCAGAAAGGGGGGTCCAGAGTTGCCGAGGGAAACCAAAGAGCCGACCGAGAATCTAAGCTAGCAGCTCAAAGGCTCAACATCCTGCCGCTATATGAAAACACTTTAAGGCCTAGCCTTAAAGAAATAGCACCCCCCCTTGTCAAACACTTTAAATATTCGGAGCGGGATCTCGAGAGAATGAACAGATTAGGCCTCCACTTAGAATCCCCAGAGGGGATCCGAGAAACTCCAGAAAGAAAAATCATCCTCCCTGAAGAGCAGGCGATCACCTTTCTCAGACAACTTCATAAATTAACTCATTTGGGCCCCAAGCATCTAAGAACTATTGTTCAGTCCTCCCCATACTATATTATGGAATTAAGTAAACTCGTTGACGCAGCTGCAAAAGAGTGCAGACCTTGCCAATTAGTAAACACCCAGCCTAGCACATTACCTCAGGGTAGACGACTCCGAGGAGATCGTCCTGGGAGCTACTGGGAAACAGATTTTACAGAAATTAAGCCGGCCAAATACGGATACAAGTACTTGCTGGTGTTCATAGATACTTTCTCAGGATGGGTCGAAGCTTTTCCTACAAAAAGGGAGACTGCTCAAGTCGTAGCCAAAATAATATTAGAAGAAATTTTTCCAAGATTTGGGCTACCCAAGGTAATAGGATCCGACAACGGTCCCGCTTTTGTTGCCCAGGTTAATCAAGGTTTAGCCAAAATCCTGGGGCTTGAGTGGAAATTACATTGTGCTTATCGGCCCCAAAGCTCAGGGCAGGTAGAGAGGATGAATAGAACCCTAAAAGAGGCCATGACTAAATTATCCTTAGAGACTGGCATTACTGACTGGACAGTCCTCCTTCCCTTTGCCCTGTTCCGTGTGCGCAACACCCCTAGCACTCTCAAGCTGACCCCCTTTGAAATCCTATATGGAGCTCACCCCCCACTTGTTGCCATGCAGCACCTCCCTTCCCCAGAATCTTACTCCTCTCAATCTCTATACACCAAATTAAAAGCCCTTGAAACCATGCAAAAGGAGGTGTGGAGCCGGCTGATCGAGGCCTACAAGCCCGGGGATCTGCAAATACCTCACCAGTTCCAGGTTGGAGATTCGGTGTACATCCGGCGCCACCGGACAGCCAACCTTGAACCACGGTGGAAAGGACCATACCTGGTGCTACTCACAACCCCGACGGCAATAAAAGTCAATGGCATCGCAGCCTGGATCCACGCATCTCATGTCAAACCAGCACCGCCACCAGACTCCGGGTGGAAAGTGGAAAAGACAGACAACCCCCTCAAGCTCCGCATTTGCCGCAGTAGCCCTGCTCCTGCTGATACAACTCCCGGTGATAAGTAGTTCCGGTCCCAACCCCCATGTCCCCCAGAGGTTAACCTGGCAGGTTCTCTCTCAGACTGGTGATGTAGTATGGAGTACTACAAAAAAAGACCCTCCTTGGACCTGGTGGCCGTCCCTCACCCCAGATATTTGCGCCTTAATAGCAGGGCTAGATAATTGGAATATCTCCGATGAGACTTTTAAAGAGGTTCCATCAAGCCTTGATCACCATTTAACAAAGCGCTCACTTACCCAAGGCTCCACATCCCAAGGCCAGTACGTTGCAGACGCCCCTGGCTGTGGCAACTTGCCCGCCCAGCGCCGGATGCGACAAACGGAGTTCTATATCTGTCCCCGGAACGGGAGAACGAGAAGCCAAGCCAACAGATGTGGGGGGGTAGAAAATTTCTATTGTAAACAATGGGGATGTGAGACGACTGGGCAGGCCTTCTGGCACCCCTTCTCCTCTTGGGACTTAATAACCGTAAAGAGGAGCAGTACCGGAGCAGGGTCAAACCCCCTAAATATTTCCTTCACAGAGAGGGGGAAACAAGCCCGAGATTGGATAAAAGGAAGAACATGGGGATTCCGTTTCTACATGTCAGGGTGGGATAAAGGATTTACCTTCTTCATCAAATTAAAAATAGAGACCCCCGTCGCTGTCCAGATAGGACCCAACATCGTACTCTCAGGACAGCAGCCGCCAGCTAGGCCGCCTATTTCTCCCCATATGCCCCAGACTCTGGGGAGCACCCAATTTACTGAGGCCAGCACAGCCCCATCGCCTGCGAAACTGTCTCCCCAGGTAACATCCCCGGAGACTCCAAGCACCGGGCAGAGACTTCTTAACTTAATACAGGGAGCTTTCAATGTCCTCAATACTTCCAACCCTAATCTTACCGAATCTTGCTGGTTGTGTCTAGCCTCAGGCCCGCCCTATTATGAAGGAATCCCCTTCTCAAGTATCTTCCAAAATACCACCTCCCATAATTCTGTGACTGGGGATCCAAGATCACCCTTACAGCAGTCTCTGGGCGAGGCATTTGCCTAGGCACGATCCCTGAAAATCGCCAGCATCTGTGTAATCAGACCATTAAAAGCCCATCAACCACTATCAATTATTATCTAGTGCCCCCTAAAGGAGAATGGTGGGCTTGCAGCACTAGGCTAACCCCGTGCATTTCCTCATCAGTGTTCAACTCCACTGCAGACTACTGTATCCTCGTACAATTAATACCTAGAGTTATCTATCATGAGGCGAGTTCCTTCGAGGCAGAATTTGATCTCAGACCCCGTAGACAGAAGAGGGAACCAGTCTCTATTACTCTAGCTGTCCTGATGGGTATAGGGGTGGCGGCCGGAGTAGGAACAGGAACGGCTGCGCTTGTCCAGACCCCACAGTATCTCGAAGAACTGAGAGCAGCTGTAGATGAGGACCTAAAAGCCATAGAACAATCCATCACAAAATTAGAAGAGTCACTAACATCCTTATCAGAAGTAGTATTGCAGAATAGACGGGGACTCGATCTCCTGTTCCTAAAAGATGGAGGGTTATGCGCTGCACTAAGAGAAGAGTGCTGTTTCTATGTAGATCACTCTGGTATGGTAAAAGACTCCATGTCTAAACTCAGGGAGAGACTAGAAAAAAGACAACGAGATCGGGAGGCCCATCAAGGATGGTTTGAAAGTTAGTACAGCCGATCACCTTGGTTCACCACTCTCGTTTCCAGTTTAATAGGCTCTCTTATTATACTGCTTCTAATTCTTACCTTTGGGCCCTACATTCTCAACCGTATAGTCACCTTTGTCCGGGAGAGAGTGAGTGCTGTACAAGTATTAATGCTCAGACAGCATTACCAGTCTCTCCGCTGAGACGATAGCCATGAGAATGAATACATAGAGCCAGAAGTTCCATGATTAGAACTTCCCAAAAAAACAAATGGGGGAATGAAAGAAAATATTACCATGAGAATGTGACCACTTCTCGCTCCCTACCATAGGAATGTGACCTTTTGTAACTGTTCCAGGAGATAGCCCCAGGAGCTTCAGCAAATGTTTACTATTAAGTAAATATTTGACTGTTAGTCTTGTCTTAAGACAGTTGAATAGTGAACTAGAGTTCTCCTTATCTAGTTAGAATCCCAGGTGTGTGTATTCTCTCTTATTAGAGTCCCTGGCATGTCTGCTATTCCCGCCTACTTTGTAGTTTTTGCCTTTATAAGCTTGTAAAAAACTGCTGTGGGGGACTTGATTTCTCGGCTCCTAAAAGAGTTGTGAATCAAGTCCCCGTATACAGGAATAAAAATCCTCTTGCGTTTTTGCATCAAGAGACGACTCTTGTGGTTGATTGGGGTGGTCAGAGCTCCGGGCTGAGTGGGGGGTTCTGCCCCAAGTCTTTCAAGGGACAAATGAACAAATGCATTAAAATAATGACACTATATGAAAAGTATTTATGCTCTCCACAAAGTTATTCCCCTATATTTATTGAGCAATGTCCTTTAAGGTCTGGTAAATGTTCAAAGCATTCTCTTATAGTAGTCTCTCTGACCACTTCATAAGTTTCAACTTGCTCACTTTTCCATACATTAAAATCACAGGGACTTAGCATCTCCCTGTGCCCCTAAATAGTTTTCTCAAAGGGATTCAAAGCTGGTCTGCCCTTAGGAAGTAACAAGTATATATATAAGGAATTTCACTCTGTTGTTTACTTCCAAGTTCTTTGTGATGCCAGATATTTGAAGTTGCCAGAATAAGACAAGTTAATTATGAGGCAGGAGAATCGTGTAAGCCCAAGAGTTAGAGATTGCTGTGAGCCGTGTGATGCCACAGCACTCTACCCGAGGGCGGTACAGTGAGACTCTGTCTCTACAAAAAAAAAAAAAAGACAAGTTAATTAGTGATGTAATGATGGATCTATGTTTTGAGATCTAGGCATATGTTTCATACAGGTTTTTGAAAAATTTAAGATGGATTAGACGTGTTTGCAAAAATATATAGTATTGGCTAACCTTTTAGGCCTGTGCTACCCAGTGGAGTCTTTTTTTTTTTTTTGTAGAGACAGAGTCTCACTGTACCGCCCTCGGGTAGAGTGCCGTGGCGTCACACGGCTCACAGCAACCTCTAACTCTTGGGCTTACGTGATTCTCTTGCTTCAGCCTCCCCAGCAGCCCAGTGGAGTCTTATACTTGGTATAAGGCTAGTCTGAATTGAGATGTACTGTGAGTGTAAACCATGAAGGAGCTAAGAAATTTCACCCAAAAATATGATTCCTGGTATAAAGAATATTTTCAGTGAAAAGGCCATTTTTGATTAGAAAGCACCGGCCTCACCTCTATAAAACCTGAATAACCTGATTTAGAATAAGAAAAGGGGCTGCTGGACTCCTTATCACATGCTAATAGACTTGGCCCTAAGGTCATTTCAAGCACACTACCTATCTCTCAGGTTAATTTACAAATCAATCTGTTTTCCTCCATCTACCCATCCTGTTTCTCTCCCCCCACCCCCTTCTAAAAGGTATCTTTAAAAGCCACTGACTATCACTAAAACTTTGGGAAATCATTCTTGTGGTTCCCCCTTTGCATATGGTATTTGGAAATAAAACTTTCTCTTATTAATCTACTACAGCTGAGTTGATCTTTTTAGCAAACTAACCTAGGGGAAAAGGGCAAGTTTCCAGAAGACTCCCCTTCAACTACACACCAGATTTTAAAAGCTTGGTACAAATAAAGGTACGTAAAAGATCTCATTAATAATGTTTTATAGGGCGGCGCCTGTGGCTCAGTGAGCAGGGCGCCGGCCCCATATATCGAGGGTGGTGGGTTCATACCCGGCCCCAGCCAAACTGCAACAAAAAAATAGCCGGGCGTTGTGGCGGGCGCCTGTGGTCCCAGCTACTCGGGAGGTTGAGGCAGGAGAATCGCCTAAGCCCAGGAGTTGGAGGTTGCTGTGAGCTGTGTGACGCCACGGCACTCTACCGAGGGCAATAAAGTGAAACTCTGTCTCTACAAAAAATATATATATATATATAATGTTTTATATTGAAGGAAAGTACTACCAAATCCAAAAGGGAGGGGGAGGAACCAGCCATGTAGCAGTACCTCTCACCCCCTACCATGAGAATGTGACCTGTAGCAGTACCTCTCGCCCCCTACCATGAGAATGTGACCTTTTGTAACTGTTCCAGGAGATAGCCCCGAGCTGAAGCAGATAAAAGGGCTAAGCAAATGTTTAACTGTTAATCTTGTCTTAAGACAGTTAAGTAATGAACCAGAGTTCTTCTTATCTAAAAAGCCCCTGCTATGTCTGCTACCCCTCCCTACTTTGTGGTTAAAGCCCCTGCCATGTCT
Source organism: Nycticebus coucang (assembly GCF_027406575.1). Classification (NCBI taxonomy): domain Eukaryota; kingdom Metazoa; phylum Chordata; class Mammalia; order Primates; family Lorisidae; genus Nycticebus; species Nycticebus coucang. The sequence goes on from NC_069804.1 coordinate 46,575,126, forward strand.
GCTACCCCTCCCTACTTTGTGGTTTTTGCCTTCATAAGCTTGTAAAAACTGCTGTTCGGGGCTTAACTCCTCTGCTCCTGAGAGAGTTACTAGCTAAGCCCCAGCATGCTGGAATAAAACCCTCTTGCTGATTGCATCAAGTGCCGTCTCTTGCGGTTGATTGGGGTCGTCATAGTCCAGGACAGAGTGGGGGTCTTGTCCCAAGTCTTTCAATATCTATTACAAGTTAAAATAATATTTCGGATATTATGGGCTAAATAAAATGTATGATTAATTTCACCTGTTTCTTCTCACTTTTTAATACGGCTTCTATAAAGTATAAAATTATGAATGTGCACACATTATATTTCTTTTCTTTCTTTTGTTTTTTTTTTAGAGATAGAGTCTCACCTTATCGCCCTTGGTAGAGTGCCGTGATGTCAAACAGCTCACAGCAACCTCCAACTCTTGGGCTTAGGCGATTCTCTTGCCTCAGCCTCCTGAGTAGCTGGGACTACAGGCACCTGCCACAACACCGGCTATTTTTTGTTGCAGTTCAGCCCGGGCCGGGTTTGAACCCGTCACACTCAGCATATGAGGCTGGCACCAGCCACAGGCGCCGCACCACATATTTCTATTGGACAGTGCCATTTTAAACAATCTTAATTACATATTTCCAGATTTCATGTATATGTTAAAAAGGAGAAGAATTAATGTATTTTAGTTCTTTTTTTTTTTTTAATTGTTGGGGATTCATTGAGGGTACAATAAGCCAGGTTACACTGATTGCATTTCTTAGGTAAAGTCCCTCTTGCAATCATGTCTTGCCCCTAGAAGGTGTGGCACACACCAAGGCCCCGCCCCCCTCCCTCCTTCCTTCTCTCTGCTTTTCCTTTAAGTACATTTCCTTAAATAATGTACTTTCCGGGCGGCGCCTGTGGCTCAGTCGGTGAGGCGCCGGCCCCATATACTGAGGGTGGAGGGTTCAAACCCGGCCCCGGCCAAACTGCAACCAAAAAATAGCCGGGCGTTGTGGTGGGCGCCTGTAGTCCCAGCTACTCAGGAGGCTGAGGCAAGAGAATCGCTTAAGCCCAGGAGCTGGAGGTTGCTGTGAGCTGTATGAGGCCACAGCACTCTACCGAGGGCCAATAAAGTGAGACTTTGTCTCTACAAAATAATAATAATAATAATAATGTACTTTCCTAAATTAATGTATTTTAGTTCTCTTAACTTCAGTTTTTTAGAGATTGGTAAATTCTGACATGCTTCCTTTCTCCTGACAGTGCTACAAAGGGGTCTGAAGGAAAGGGTCTTAATTGAGCCTAAGAAGAGCCTTAAAGACCCTATCTTCCAGGGTCTAAAGAAATCAGAGTGGAGCCAAGGAAACTTAGAAGGTAACGCAACCAGAGAAGAGCACTTTATTTCTCTTTTCTATGATTTAGTCAGTTTGCCTGAGCACATGAGTTTAGTGACAGCCAAATGCTTATCTCCTGGCCTGCTAAAAATAAAAGAAAAAGATGATGACTGGATATAGGGTGTTGGTGCATAGTTCACTGCATAAAGAGCCCATGAAAATATTTTCAGAATATGTTTATTAGCCTGGTTCTCTCTCTTTTTTTATTAAGTCATATATACATAGATCATGAATACATTTATGCCTTTGTGGGATTCAATGTGTTGATTATTTGTACAAATTGGAGTGCTAACATCCTACTAATATAGCTTTCACCTCATTTACTTAATCACAGTGTTAAGACATTTGTGTTCAATACTTGATAGATTTGACTTGTTCCCCTGCAATATGCTCCATAGGTGTGGTCCCACCATTAACCCTCCCTCTATCAAACCACCTCCCTCCCTTCCCATCCCCCTTCCCATCCCCCTTCCCTTCCCTCCTTCATACTGGGCTATAGTTGTGAGTCATCACTTGTATGAAAGTGTGAGTGATTATAAATTGGTGTTATAGTAGTACTGAGTACATTGGATATATATTTTTTTCTATTCCTGGAGATACTTTACTAAGAAGAATATTTTCCAGCTCCATCCATGTAAAAAGCCTGGTTCTCTTTTGAAAAGAATTTGTTAAGCTTCATGCTAACTGGTATTTTGTCATTTAAATTGTAACTTGGGGCGGCACCGGTGGCTCAGTGAGTAGGGTGCTAGCCCCATATACTGAAGGTGGTGACAGCTGAGGCTCTGTCTTCAAAAAAAAAAAAAAATTTAAATAAAAAGCATGAGCAAGGTCACAAAAGGTCCATAATGAAGCGTGTGTGTGTGTGTGTGTGTGTGTGTGTGTTTGTGTTTATCAGACACTGGGAATACTCTATAGCCCAGTAATACCAGGATACGAGCCTTTGAGGTTCTGCATTAGAACAGCTGCATTTGGGATCTAGACTGTCTAAACTCCAAGTATCTAAGCTCAGTCACTAAGCCTGGCTGGAAGCAGTTTGGTTATTATATTGTTCATGGGTATGTAACCTGGCAGACTGCTGCAGAGGCAGGTGAGAAGCATAGAGATCCTCTGGAAACACTGGGCCTTACCTCTTCTCACAGATCATGAGCTCTTCAAAGTAAAGTCTGTGACTAATTACATTTTTAAAAATAAAAATGAGGGCTCGGTGCCTGTGGCTGAAGCCGCTAAGGCGCCAGCCACATACACCCAAGCTGGCGGGTTCAAATCCAGCTCGGGCCGCCAAACAACAATATGGCTGCAACCAAAAAATAGCTGGGTGTTGTGGCAGGTGCCTGTAGTCCCAGCTACTTGTGAGGCTGAGGCAGAAAAATCGCTTGAGCCTAGGAGTTGGAGGTTGCTGTGAGCTGTGATGGCACTGCACTCTACCCAGGGCAACAGCTTGAGGCTCCATCTCAAAAATAAAATAAAAATAAAATGAGACGAGCTTTTTATAAAAAGTTCTGGCAGTACTAAAAACCACAAAGAAGAAAGCAACAATTATCTCATGTTGCACCATTCGGGTTTAAAAAATAAAGCTATAGGGCAGCGCCTGTGGCTCAGTGAGTAGGGCACCGGCCCCATATGCCGAGGGTGGCGGGTTCAAACCCAGCCCCGGTCAAACTGCAACAACAAAAAAAAAATAGCCGAGCATTGTGGCCGGCGCCTGTAGTCCCAGCTGCTCGGGAGGCTGAGGCAAGAGAATCGTGTAAGCCCAAGAGTTAGAGGTTGCTGTGAGCCGTGTGATGCCACGGCACTCTACCCGAGGGCGGTACAGTGAGACTCTGTCTCCACAAAAAAAAAAATAAAGCTATAACATTTGTTGTAGGACATTCCAGACCTTTTATAAACATCTGTAACATAGAATGGTGAACTGATAGATAGTTGTTATGGATGGATAAATGAACAAATGGATGATGGAGAGAGGAAGGAAAGAAACAAAAAAGGAAGAAAGGAAGCAGGGAGGAAGACACAAAAACAAAGTATATGAGAATTGAATTGTACATATTATATTTACTACTTTAAATGACAAATATACTAGAATGTAATGTAAGAAATACAAACTAAAGTGAACTGAAAGAAGTACTAAACTTCAAATAAATGTCATAAACCCCAGGAGATCCTAGCTTCATAAAGTACTCTGTTTTAAGTGAAAAGATAATGAAAATCACTATGAGATTTCTGCCTTTTTTTTTTTTTAAGAGACCGACTCTCACCCCATGGCACTCCCACAGTAGAGTGCTGTGCCGTCACAGCTCACAGCAACCTCCAGCTCCTGGGCCTAGGCAACTCTCCTGCCTTAGCCTCCCAAGAAGCTGGGACCACAGGCGCCAGCCACAACGCCTGTCCATTTTTTGTTGCAGTTTGGCTGGGGCTGGGCCCGAACCCCCACCCTCGGTACATGGGGCCACTGAGCCACAGGTGCCGCCCTCTGTCTTTGTTTTGTATTAACTATAAGTTAATTTGGGATAGATCAATTCCATGCTATGAAGATTTAAGTAGCTGTTACCTTTCTTAGACCACTTCCCTTCTCAACTTCCCTACATTCTCATTTTGTTGATTATATATATATTTTAACATATAAAGCTTTTAATAACATACAATTCTGTATAGTGATCATAATTCCTCCAGTTCTTTCTATTTAAATCTTTTTTTTTCTTTTTTTTTTTTTTTCAAAGAGACAGAGTCTCACTTTATGGCCCTCGGTAGAGTGCCGTGGCCTCACACAGCTCACAGCAACCTCCAACTCCTGGGCTTACGCGATTCTCTTGCCTCAGCCTCCCGAGTAGCTGGGACTACAGGCGCCCGCCACAACGCCCGGTTATTTTTTTTTTTTTTTTTTTGTTGTTGCAGTTTTGGCCAGGGCCGGGTTTGAACCCGCCACCCTCGGCATATGGGGCCGGTGCCCTACTCACTGAGCCACAGGCGCCGCCCTCTATTTAAATCTTTATTTAAATGTATTTAATGTTCAACCCCAATTTCACCAAAGCTTTGGATTCAGCTGATCCATTTGTGAATTCTGTATTTTGAGTCACCAGGTGGTAATACTTTGAAGTGGAATCCTGCAATGACAAAATTTCAAATTATGTGTCATTGGCTTTATTAATGAACAGGCTGCATGTAGCCAGGGAAGGAGCTAAGGAAATTTCACCCCAAAATATGATTCCTTGGTATAAAGAATATTTTCAGTGAGGGTGGCGCCTGTGGCTCAAAGGGGAAGGGCACCAGTCCCATATGCCGGAGGTGGCGGATTCAAACCCAGCCTCGGCCAAAAAACACACACACACACAAATAAATAAATAAATAAATAAATAAAATCTAAAAAAAAAAAAAAAGTTAAAAAAAAAAGAATATTTTCAGTGAAAAGGCCATTTTTCGTTAGAAAGCATCGGCCTCTCCTCTATAAAACCTACGAACCTGGGTGGCACCTGTGGCTCAGAGGAGTAGGGCGCTGGCCCCATAAGCTGTAGGTGGCCGGTTCAAACCCATTTCTGGCCAAAAACTGCAAACCCCCCCCCAAACAAAACCTACTCAACCTTATTTAGAATCAGAGAAGGCTGTTGGCCTCCTTATCACATGCTAATAGACCTGTGTATTTGAAGTGCAATACCTGTCTCTTAGGTTAATTTATAAATCAATCTGTTTCCCTCCATCTTACTCATCCCCCTTCACAGCCACTTGCTACATGTATACTTTCCAATTTCTCTCCCTCCTCCCTTCTAAAAGACATCTTTAAAAGCCACTGACTGAGTGGCGCCTGTGGCTCAGTCGGTAAGGCGCCGGCCAAACTGCAACCAAAAAATAGCCGGGTGTTATGGCGGGCGCCTGTAGTCCCAGCTACTCGGGAGGCTGAGGCAGGAGAATCGCTTAAGCCCGGAGTTGGAAGTTGCTGTGAGCTGTGTGAGGCCACGGCACTCTACCGAGGGCCATAAAGTGAGACTCTGTCTCTACAAAAAAAAAATAAAAATAAAAAAAATAAAAGCCACTGACTATCACTGAGACTTTGGGGAAATCATTCTTCTGGTTCCCCCCATGAGTATGGTATTTGGACATAAACCTTTTTCTTATTTATTTATTTTTTTTGTAGAGATAGAGTCTCACTTTATGGCCCTCGGTAGAGTGCCGTGGCCTCACACAGCTCACAGTAACCTCCAACTCCTGGGCTTAAGCGATTCTCCTGCCTCAGCCTCCCGAGTAGCTGGGACTACAGGTGCCCACTACACGCCCGGCTATTTTTTGGTTGCAGTTTGGCCGGGGCCGGGTTTGAACCCGCCACCCTCGGTATATGGGGCCGGCGCCTTACCGACTGAGCCACAGGCGCTGCTCTACTATAACTGTGAGTTGATCTTTTCAGCGAACCAACCTAGGGGAAAAGGGCAAGTTTCCCTGAGACTCTCCTTCACCAGAAAATAGGTGTCACATGAAAGAGAGGTAGAGAAAGTGGCAAAGCATTGGTAAAACTTTTGCCTGACTAATTTGGACAGCAGACCAAATACTCCTCAAACTTAAACCTCTAAGAGAAACTACTAGAAAGAGTGTTAGCCAACACTATAGCTCTGGAGATTGAATAGCCAGGATTAGGAACCTTAAGTTTTCTTTGCTGACAATTTTCAGATTTTATGTTCTCTTCTCCTGATGTGATTATGGTGCAATTTTTTTTTGGCTGTATTTTAGTTGGTCAATTTTTCCTATTTTTTGTTCATTTCATATTGAGAGTTGAATCATCAGTCCCACAAACCTAACACCATCTGTACCTCAAATTCAATTATTTATCCTAGTATCTTCCATATATTAGGTGCTCAATAAATGTTGGATGACATGAATAGAGTGTAGAAACTTAATTAACAGTAATTGTTTGGCTAAATGTCTACCATATTATGGAATATTCATATGATACAATATTATGCATCTTTTTTTTTTTTGAGATAGTCTCACTATGTCGCCCTTGGTGTAGAGTGCTGTGACATCACAGCTCACAGCAACCTCAAACTCTTGTACTTAAGTGATTCTCTTGCCTTAGCCTCCCAAATGCCTGCCACAATGCCCAGCTATTTTTTGGTTGTAGTTGTCATTGTTGTTGGGCAGGCCTGGGCTGGATTCGAACCCACCAGCTCAGGTGTATGTGGCTGGCGCCTTAGCCACTTGAGCCACAGGCACCGAGCCTGTACAAAGAATTTTTAAGGACATTGAAAGATATTTATGACATATTTACAAGAGAAAAAGAAGACCTCACAATTTTTTCCATATGAAAGTATATTCAAATATGTTTATGCACATAATATGCTATATGCATACATGTGTATGTGTGTGTGCATATACACATACATACATTTCTGAACAACATGGGTCAACTGAGTGGGCTCATTTATATGCAGATTTTCTTCTGCCTCTGCCACCCCAACACCCTAAAACCAACCCCTCCTCTTTCTGAGTCTCCTCAGTGTAAAAACAATGAAGACCTTTAGGATGATCCACTTCCACTTAATAAGTAGTAAATACATTTCTCTTTTTTATGACTTAATCTAATTTTCTTTCCTCTAGCTAGCTTTATTGGAAGAATACAGTATATAATACGTGTGACATACAAATATATATTACTCAACTGTTTGTTGTCAGTGAGGTTTCTGGTCTATAGTAGGCTATTAGTAGCTATGTTTGTGAGAAATCAAAAATTATGGGAAAAGAACTGGATGGGGAATCCTCAGGTCAGAGTTCTAGTTCTTCCCTTTATAGCCCTTACCTGATTTGGATGTTAAAGCCGATCTGAAAGACTGTAAGCCTCAGCAGGCAACCTAATGTGATAGGTAACACTCAGTTACATCACTTTCAGGATTTTTTCTTGGACCATGGTTATAATCCTAGTCCTCAGGTTAACTAGCTTTGTGATCTTGAGCAAATCATTTGCCTTCGACACCTTTTATGCTTTTATTTCAATTTATTTCCTTAATTAATATTGCACATTTGTATTTCTTGTCTACCACAATAAACTAGCTTCTTTGAGGGTAGAAACACACTATCTGAATCTTTCTACTGGTTATCTATGATACACAAGAAGTTTCTCTGTATAAGGGTGTCAACTTAATGAATGTAAAAGTGAGACCCACCTGTTATAAACAAAATAAAGTGTTAATAAAATAAAGTGTTAACAAACAAACAATTATGGGCAGGTTATTGACTGCACAAAGGGTTGGCATTCCTATCCCCCACATTTTCCAAGGATCAAGAGTATATAAAATCTTGAAGCACAAGTAACAGAAAACTTCATCCTATTTCCAAATCGTTTTTTATATTGTGTAATTAGAAAAGTATGGAGGATATAGGGCTTGGGAGAGAGTGAAGGGAATGCCTGTAATCAGTTGTGGAAAGTTTTAAGGGAAGGAAGAGCTTAAACCGGATTTTTCCAATATGTAAGAGCACAAGTTTGGCAGAATAAAAGGTGTGCCAGCCAGGTATTGAGGCTTAGATGGAAATGACAGAAAGCACCCCCTCCATCCAGCACACTGAGCTCTTTCTGGTGTGTTGTTGGTACCTGAAGACCTAACTCTTGCTCTGATCCCACTGTATCCTATCATTTGCAATTAATCTCTGTGCCTTTAGGTCTTTACCTGTGAAATGGGGATAACACGTCTAGTTCACAACTAAATAATTTATACTTATTTGGGACTGAAAATTCTTTATTGGTTCTAGATGTCCATAGCAGAGTAATGTTACCATTGTTACTTACTTCCTAGTGGCAGCAGAGGCCAGGAGAAAGATGCAGGCCATCTTCCCACAGACTGGAAATTCATGCCTAAACCTTTCTACAGGTTGCTGCTCCACTGAGAACATGGTAAGACAGGCTAACACATTTTAGGAAATCTTGTCAATCCCTTGGTACTACAGGATGTTGAATCTCTTTAACCTGTTAAGTGGTCCCCTTGTTAGTCACCAAATTTTAGTGAGCTGGGCCCCCTGTCACTGCATCTTCTTTGAACTACATGGCTATACCTCATGATCACATGGTATATAGATATTGAAAAATTTTGCACAAGATTTAAGTTTCAGTTGAAGGAGCAAAGAAAATTTCACCCCAAAATATGATTCCTTGGTATAAAGATTATTTTGAATTAAAGGCTATTCATAATCAGGAAACTCTGAACAAAGACTTTCCTGTATCTACCTAAAATCTTAAAGGGCTGCTGGACTCCTTATCACATGCTAATAGACCTGGCCCTAAGGTCATTTGAAGCACAATATCTGTCTCTCAGGTTAATTTATAAATCAATCTGTTTCCCTCCATCTACCCATCCCCCCTTCGCAACCACTTGCTACAGGTATACTTTCCAGTTTCTCTCTCCCCCTCCCTTCTAAAAGGCATCTTTAAAAGCAACTATCACTGAGACTTTGGGGAAATCATTCTTTTCTTTTTTTTTTTTTTTTGTAGAGACAGAGTCTCACTTTATGGCCCTCGGTAGAGTGCCGTGGCCTCACCCAGCTCACAGCAACCTCCAACTCCTGGGCTTAAGCGATTCTCTTGCCTCAGCCTCCCGGGTAGCTGGGACTACAGGTGCCCACCAGAACGCCCGGCTATTTTTTGGTTGCAGTTCAGCCGGGGCCGGGTTTGAACCTGACACCCTCGGTATATGGGGCCGGCGCCCTACCGACTGAGTCACAGGCGCCGCCCCGGGGAAATCATTCTTGTGGTTCCCCCCATGAGTATGGTATTTGGAAATAAACATTTCTCTTATTAATCTACCATAACTGTGAGTTGATCTTTTCAGCGAACCAACCTAGGGGGAAAGGGCAAGTTTCCCGGAGACTCCCCTTTAGTTTGGCGCTGTGTGCAGGATCCTCCCAACCAGTCTGTTGTCCTGAAAGCCACAGCAGGAGGATTGGAACCCTGATGCCAGCCTGCATGTGGTGAGATATTTTACTTACCATTCAGGCTCCCAGCCTTCTTCTCTGTGGGCTCTGGTTGAACAGATGGTAAAAGCTCTTTGTTCTTTCCATATTTAAGATTAGTAAGAGAAATGTTTTTGTTGGTGATTAGTCTTGTAAGCAACTCTAGTATTAGTATATTTTTAGGTATTTTGTGGTATATGAATATTCATATTGTTTGATTTCATCTTCTCTCAGAAATAACTTATTATTATTATTGTTATAGCTTTTGTTTTGTTTTGTCACTTGTCTTTCTGTGTCATTTGTCTAAGAGGGTTAACATAGGGCAGAACTCGAGCCTAGCCCCCTAAGGCCAACGTTCAGATTGGCCCACATACCAGCAGTTATACCGTTCCTGCTGGTCTGGTGTCTTTTAAAGAGAACTTTGTGGTGGGTCCCTGAAACAAAAACTGTATGAGGTTTCCCTCTTGTCCTGTTCTATGTCTTTGAACTTGACTTTGTGACTGAGTGGGAGTTCTCTCCTCAGTGCCATCCAGAGGGTGCGTTTTGTTGGGAACATGTCAGGTGGCTGGTCTGTAAAGACCAGGAGTCCAAGACACATAAGATTTAAGCAGCACACTATGTGTAAGGAACATGTCAAGTTCTGAGGAGTGAATCTTTTGTCAGTGCCTATTCTAACATAAGTCTTATTTCTGAGAGTGAAATTTTTGGAATCTTAGAAATGGCCTCTTCTATGAAGAGGCATGGGACTTTATAAAAAGACAGTGAATTAAGTCGCTTTTAGAACAAATATACCGTTGTATGGCCGGAAGATAGATTTTTTTTTTTTTTTGGAGAAAGCCTCAAGCTGTTGCCCTGGTACAGTGCTATGGCATCACAGCTCACAGCAACCTCCAACTCGTGGGCTTAAGCGATTCTCTTGCCTCAGCCTCCCAAGTAGCTGCGACTAACAGGTACCCGCCACAATGCCTGGCCATTTTTTGGTTGTAGTGGTCATTGTTGTTTGGTGTGCACAGGCTGGATTTGAACCCACCAGCTCTGGTGTATGTAGCTGGCGCCTTAGCCACTCAAGCAGATAGAGTCTTTAAACTAGAACTTCTTAATCTAAAGAAATTTTTAGAGAGCTCTCATCTTAAGCAATTACCTTATTTATACTTACAGAAAGATCAAATTGAAAGAAAAACATCAGTGTTATGGCTAGACTTAAAAACTCCCTTAAAGGGGCGGTGCCTGTGGCTCAAGGAGTAGGGCGCCAGTCCCATATGCCGGAGGTGGCAGGTTCAAACCTAGCCCCGGCCAAAAACCAAAAAAAACAAACAAACAAACAAACAAAAAAAACAAACAAAAAAAAACTCCCTTAAAAAAAAATGACGAGCAGAAATCTGAATTACAGCAAAAGTTAAAATCTATCTCCACCTTAAACCCCCTTCCAACTTATATTCCTCTATCCTGAATTACCTGTCCCTGATTCCACCACAAAATCTTTTGGACAATAAATAGGGCCCTGGCTCCCTCCCTTCACAAGGCTAAATGATGGTGTGAATGCCCTGGCCCCTGTCTGCATGTATTCCTGTTTTTACCATATCTATGGCCCCATTTTTATTCAATCAATAACATGTTTGTAATTTGTCTGAGGAAAAAAAAATAGAAATAACAGAAACGCCCACCCATTGAGAACTGTGCTTTTAGCATTTAAAGATAGGGTACAAGAGACTATACGGTAATTATCTCTCCAGAGAGATTGAGAACTTTGTGTGAACAGAAATAACTCAAATACCTTGTTGTTCAGGTGATTGGGATATCCTTTAAGATAAAACTAATTTTAAACCTGTTATTAAAGTTCAAATGTTCGAAGATTATAAAACTACCACCTCTATATTTCTAAGTTTGCTAAATTCAACTATGAGCTTATGTTCTTGATTTTAAGCCTCTAAATTCTGTGAGGCCTAACAGCCTGTCCCTCCCATACTTAGGCCAACAACTACAAGAGTCTAGCCCACATAGTCACTTCTTCTCTACTCCAACTTTGCCCCCTGACTATTCTAAGAAAAAGTAGATGTTCTAGTTTCCTACTTTCTACCTTAAACTCTGCACCTGGTAAGTGAATTAAAACACAAGTCCAGTCCTTTATGGCTATCTTTAATGCCATGTGGCCATGTGAAAATTAGGGAGACAAATGAAAAAAACATCAGAAAAAAATAACTGTGTTATGGTTTTGTCACTGAAATGTCTTCAGTGAGTCCTTGGTCTAGGAGATTTGAAAATTGAGCCCACAGCGGGTGATGCCTATGGGCTCAAGGAGTAGGGCACCGGCCCCATATACCAGGGGTGGTGGGTTCAAGCCTGGCCCTGGGCAAAACTGAAAAAAAAAAAAGAAAGGAAGAAAGAAAATTGAGCCCTCGGGCCACAAATCAATAATAATATAAAATTTTGTTGAATGAAGGGGCATGCAGAGAGAGTAGAGAGTGCCAGAGCTACTGGCAGTGGGAAGGAGACCCAAATCAGAGGTCTCCTGCATGAGTCCTTTGTTTAAGAGTAAATAATTGGTCTTAAAAAATATTTTGGTCAGAACTTGGTAAATAAAAAAGTACCTTTACAAACTGAATGTTTTAACAAATGAGTGAGTACAGTCCCTCCCCTTAGGCAAGGTTATTAGGTCTTTACAGTTTTTATCTAGGGAGGAGATGAGGGTGTGTATTCCCTACTCAGGTAGAGCCATCCAAAATGTTTGGGACTGCTTTATTCATGACCTTGCTAAGGCTCAAAGCCTATGGCCTGAAATGTTGTTTGTGCCTAAAAATAGAAATCTAATTTCTGAGCTTACCTGAACCTGAAAAATGGGGGTTCCCTGTCTAGCCCTAAGTAGAAACATTCTATATCAATGTTATATTCCATAAAATATCTCTCATTTGTAAAATGTAATAATTTAGTTGTTTAAATTATTAAAGAAAGGGACTCTATGTCAAAGAATAAGATTCTTGCCTTTTAAACCTTCTAATTATATCAGTTTTGCCAAGTGAATAATTAACTTCATAATAAACTGTAATCCTATTTTGCGACAAGTCAGTTTTTGAGAGTAAAAGAAATTATACAGAAAAGAAAATGGCATTGTATAAGAAAAAACCCTTGTGTAATAAATTTTATCCTGAGACAAAGTAATTAGTAAAAAGAAAGTGAAAGGCAGAATAAAAATTTTAAAAAGTTTAAAACGTTTGTAGATGGTCTGTGCAGGCTAAATAAAGGTCAAAAAAATTGTAGAAGAATTTACATGTAATCCAATTAACTATGTATTTCCTTTAAAATCTTTTGGATTGTAATTTTATTTAAACAAATGTTTTAAGCCTTTAATATTTGACAAACCTTCCAAAAATCAAGAAGCATTTCTTCTTTTTCTATTGTCTATAAGACTTGGCATGATCTGTTTTTCAAAATTATCTGTTGTTTTTATTTATAAATATTAGTTGTCTATTTTTTGAGACTTAAAAAAAATAAGAAGTTAAGTGACTACATACTGAACCTCAGAGTCAAAGCATTCTATAATAGACATAATCTTATTTCTTTCTTTTTCTTTTTTTTTGCTGGGGCTGGGTTTGAACCCGCCACCTCCGGCATATGGGACCGGCGCCCTACTCCTTGAGCCACAGGTGCCGCCCAACATAATCTTATTTGACAATGTGAATGTTACTTTCTTTGCATTATTATTATTATTATTGCTTAATATTTCTATGTAGCAATTGTCTGATTCCTTTTCTGATTGTATTTATGTTCGTCCTTTACGAGGTTTTTGTTTCTAGTCCTTATTTTAAACATTGTTATTGTTATTAAAATTTAAGCCTTTTTAATTTTGTAAAGGCAAAAGAATGGAAACCTAATAAACACATGTATATGTAAAAATTAAAGAAAAGAATAAAGGAGTCACAGAAACAAAAAAAAAATTAAATACCTTCCGACTAAAAGCAAACTTGTAAAACTTTAATTAGAAAGTTAAGATGTCTACAAGTATTACTAATCTAACTTCAAACAGAAATCAGGTAGAACTGGGCTCATTTGTTATAACTTTTTGTTTAAAATATTACTGATTTGGATGGTGACTGGTTCAGTGAGTGAGGCGCCAGCCCCATATGCTGAGGGTGGTGGGTTCAAATCCAGCCCTGGCCAAACTTCAACAACAAAAAAATAGCCGGGCATTGTGGCAGGTGCCTGTAGTCTGAGCTACTTGGGAGGCGGAGGCAAAAGAATCACCTAAACCCAGGAGTTGGAGGTTGCTGTGAGCTGTAATGCCATGGCACTCTACCAAAGGTGATAAAGTGAGACTCTGTCTCTAATATATATATATATATATATATATATATATATATATATATATATAACTGATTCTGTCTATGTTCTATTTTCCAGAAGTCAAGAAAACCATTTTCTGTCTTTTAAGCTATTTATAGCTTTTCAAGCAATGTATGTACTTATAAACAAAATTTAAAACATTTTTTTCTCTCTCCTTGATTTCTCTAAAATCTAAAAGCCATTTTTTAAGTATTCTTAATTTCTGACAATACAGTTATTTACATAAGTTCAATAAAAATCTGTTTTATTCCACAGGACATAGTGAAGGCACTAGTTATTTTACCAAAGCTTTGATTAAAATAGCATTTCCAGAGGTATCTAGACTGCAGTAAAAAATTAAGGACAACTTTATAAGCCAATACAAAATCCCTGTAAAAAATATGGCCAGATGCCCATCAATAATGTGTCCTGATCTGTGGTAAGTAATGAAGGTCACTTTCTGACAGGTCTGGGAATCGAAATTTGCTTGGGGACCTCAAGAGAATTAAAAAAATAATTCAAAAGAGGAATTTACCCAATGCATACCAGTATGTAAGGGCACAGATAAAACCTGGGCTCATAGAAGGCTTTCAAGTCTAACCTGAGATTCCTTATAAAAGGTTCCAGCAAAGCCAATTTTGAAGGGAAAAAAGCCTAGATAACTAATAATTATTCTTACGCAAATAATCATTCTTATGCAAATAATTATTCATTATGCAAATAATGAAACCCAGTATACTAAAAATAGTTTATTTTGACAACTAAGTTAGTTCTGCTATAATTTCTCTTTGTAAAGAGAAAAATTAGAGAAAAAAATAATTCAAGAAAAAAAAGACTGTGACCTACCTGTATTAAATCCCAGCCTTGTCTGTAATGTCAGCTCATAAAACGAAACATAACTATTTTACTAAACTGATCTGTTAAATAAAATTAAGAAACTAGCCAAAAAGTATAGAATTATATACAGTAGTTATATTTACTCTGAAGCCTTAAAACTCAACAAAACTACCTGTTGACCACACTAAAAAATTTGTGCAGTATTACTGTTACCTACTGTGTCTATATAAATACATGAGAAAAAATTGGAACCAAAATAAGAATACCCCAATAAATAATGTAACTGTAATATAGCCTCATAAGTAACCCCACACCCAAATAATGTTCAGAAATGTTAGCTTAAATTATCTAGAACTTTAAATCAGTTCTGTATGAACTCTTAAAACTATATATTATCATGAAAACTGTGGCAAGTCTGTAAGTAAAAATACTAATGCTCTCATTGTGTAAACCATAACCTTAAAACCCAGAACTTGTAAATGTTTATAGATAACTGCTAAATAATTTCATTCTCTTATGCTAAACCCAACCTTGACTTCATCCCTGTCAGTGTAAGGGAGCCAGAAAGCCACAAAGGTATGTAAGGTGACTGGAGTCATGCAAAAGCCAGATAAAAGCCCTGAAATTTTCTATAAAAAACTGTGTGAAACATACAAACTACCAAACCATTATATAAAGTTACTAAGAGAAAAGAAACTAAATTAAACAGACAAAAGTCCTCGTAAGAAAAACAAAGAAGATCTCCACTTGAGTAGTTAACTATGTTCTGTACACCCTTTCTCTCCAAAGAATCAAATCTAGGTCAAAGATTAAAACCAGTCCCCCTCAAACCAGGAACCCTACCCTGTCATCCAGAGCACACCCACAACATTGAAAATTAAAGCAATCGTAATCTAGCTCTATCACAACAGACTAAAAAAACTGAAGAAAAAAAATAATAAGTCCAGCCAACCCCTACAAGGTAACTTTTGAAGTAGTTAACATACCCTGTGTTAGGTAATTGTCCCAGAGAAAGTCCCTTCCCCAGAAAGCCTCTTCCTGCTTTCAACCAACCAAGACTAGCTGTCTCACTCTTAAAGTTACAGCTCATTTGTAGCGTGGGGAGTTGCCCTCTTAATAACAGGAGTTGCCTACTAAACATCTCCCAGTCACAAAACTTACTTCATCTCCCTGTCCCAATTACCCGCTGAAAATTTCAAACTTATGCCCTGCCCCCAATGGCTCTTCCCACCAGAGCAGTAACTCCTTATTGGCTATTCTACCATCCTGTCACCATTCTAAGACTTCCCTTAACCAAATTTATATAAGAGTGTGCTTTTCTTTTCTCTCCTCCTTAGTGCTGCTCTGTAGCATCCATCCCTCGCCAATAAAGACCTTTCGTACAAGCCTTGATGGTCTGTGAGATCTCTGCTGGTCGAATGCCGCCCTTTCATCTGGTGTCAGAAGTGGGATATAATTAGGGAATGCCTCCAAGGGCAGCTTCCACCCCTTCCACGGGGTTTTAGCTCCTGGGGGCTCCCTATCCTCTTTTTGCACTCCTGGCCCTCACCATCACATCGGCTTGTGTCCATCTGCCAAGGTGCTCTAACCAGCACCCAACAACAGCCTCATCCAGACTTGGTGAGTACCCCTATGGGAGTGAGTTTTCCCTAATTGTGGGCTGGGTTGCTTACATTCCTGGTGATTAACCCATTTCTCAAGGCTTGAGTTCCCTATTCCCATTGACCTTGCCTGGCTTAGCCCAGGGCTTCTGCGCCTCACCTGAAAATTCCTGGCACCAGGTCTCAAGCTCTCTTTGGCCCCAAGGGTCTGACCCTGATCTGGGGTACAGTGATGACTGTCCCAGACTGTGTTCTCATCCTCACGGCCAGCAACAAAGCAGAGGAGACATCTGCCCTTTGTCCTGGTCCTAGTGTGATTCTGCTCATGCTTTATTCCTGTGACGAATCACCATGGGTGAAGGCCATTCTATCCCACCTAACACCCCCTTGGGGTGCTTATTACATCACCTGGTAGAATTAGGCTTAGACTTAAAGCCTCCCCAAAATTAAACCCTTTACCCAGGTTTTGGCCACTTTACAAACTAGACAACTAGAGTATCTAGCCAAGCTATGGTTCATTTAATTTTTCTTTAATTTGAGACTTATATAACTATTATGAGCACCTTGGTAAATGGAGCAGGTCCCCTATGTTCAGGACTTCTCATGTCTTAGAACCAAGCCTAATTTATGATCAGGTGATTCCAAAATTCTTGTAGCAAAGGGTTCTTCTACTCTCTATCTCCCTGAAGCAAACCTATTTGACCCAGCAGATGAATCTCCACCACACAGGCAAGCAGCCACCAGTTCAGAACCGGAGTAATTCCTGTTCTGGCTCCACCACATTTGGCTCCTCCCTCAACCACACAGTTGCCTCCACCCTCTGCCCCTCCTACTTACCTGTCAAGCAATCTGAACTCGTCTTCTAACTCCTCCCTTCCAACTAGCCCTCAAGAGTTGTTCCGTGGTGTTTCTCAGTCCACTGCCAGCTGCTCCAAGAAATACTTCTGGACCTCTTTACCCCTTTCTTCCTCCAGCTCCTCCATATGATGGTCCTACAGTGCCACCGTGTAACAATATAGACAAATTGCAAACTAATTCTACTACATCCACTACTCACCCTTCACTTCCCTCTGGTCACATCACCTGTTCCCATTTCCATTGGTCTCCAGAATTAGAGGTACCTTCAGCTCCCTCTCACTTCCTGGCCCCGCTCCACGAGGTAGCTGGAGTCAATGTTATAGTCTGTGTTTATGTTCCTTTCCCCATGACTGAACTCACACACCTTAAGGTTAGACTAGGTTCCTTTACTTCTAATCCTTCTCATTATATTCAAGAGTTTCAATTTATTATATGTCCTATCAACTTACCTGGCATGATGTTTTTGTTATTTTAGCCAATAACCTAGCCTCTGATGAGCGCAAATAAGTGTGGGAGAGGATGAAAGAGACAGCAGATCAATTTCATATGTCAAACAATGAGCATCCTACAGGTGACACTGCGGTCCCTAACTCCCAGCCAAATTGGAATTATAATGATAATGCTGGAAGAAAAAATAGAGACATTTTTATTACCTGCATTCTTTGTGGACTTAGAGCTTCTGCCAAAAAGGCTATCAATTATGACAAATTACGGGAAGTCCTACAAGATAAGTCTGAGAATCCTTCAGCTTTCCTTCAATGCCTTACTGAGGCTTTTGTTAAGTATACTAACTTAGGGGCAGCACCTGTGGCTCAGTGAGTAGGGCGCCGGCCCCATATGCTGAGGGTGGTGGGTTCAAACCTGGCCCCGGCCAAACTGCAACAAAAAAATAGTCAGGCATTGTGGCGGGCGCCTGTAGTCCCAACTGCTCGGGAGGCTGAGGCAAGAGAATCACGTAAGCCCAAGAGTTAGAGGTTGCTGTGAGCCGTGTGACGCCACAGCACTCTACCGAGGGCGGTACAGTGAGACTGTCTCTACAAAAAAAAAAAAAAGTATACTAACTTAGATCCTGAAACAATAGATGGGAAAAACGTTCTCATGACTTATTTCTTTAACCAAAGTTACCCTGACATCAAACTTAAGCTAAAGTGCTTGAAGCACGGACCCCTAACACCCCAGGCCGTGATCTTAGACACAGCCTTTAAGGTTTACATGGGGTGAGATGATGTTTTCCGAAGGAAAAATAAAAATCTCAAACCCAAGATTATCAAATGCTAGCTCAAAACATTACAGTGTCACTGAGGCCATCATTCCTAACCTGCCTAAGTCATCAGGAGCCAAAGGCTGCTTCATGCCTTTGGTTCCTGATGACTGAACCACCTGGACTATGCTACAAATGTGGTGAAGAAGGCCACTGGGTATGACGTTGCCACAATCCCAGACCCCTGCCAGGGCCATGCCCTCTCTGCAAAAGAAAGGGCCATTGGAAGGCTGACTGACCCTTGGCCCAGAGAGGACATGGGGCCAGCCAACCTGCAGCACCTACCGCAGACTTGTTGGGGCTTGCCTGTTCTGAAGACTGATGGGACCCTGGCTTCTCTCACCGGATGAAGATCACCTCCACGGAGCCAAGGGTAACGCTGATGGTGGCAGGTAGGATGATCGCCTTCCTATTAGACACAGGAGCTAGCTTATCAGTTCTTAAAGAGTTCAGCGGTCCTACCTCCCTGTTGCCCACCTCTATTGTCAGGGTAGAGGGTTTTTCCCACCATTCACATCAAACTCCTTTTTTAGACTGCATGTTTGGCAATTTCTCATTTATACATTCCTTTTTGGTGCTGCCTTCCTGTCCAGTTCCCCTTCTGGGACGTGACATACTTTCCAAATTAGGTACCACCCTCACTTTTGATCTTAAATTGATAGATGCTGACCCATCTCCTTCTACCTCACTCTGCCTCATCCTTTCCCAAGCCATCAAAGACCTGTCGCCCTGGGCCCATTCCACCAGAGCAAGTAAATCCTAAGGTTTGGGATACTAAAACCCCCTCAACTGCCACCTGCTCTCCAATTCTTGTTAAACTAAAAGACCCCTCTGTTTTTCCTTCTCAATGTCAATATCCACTTCCCAATCTAGTCTCCTGGGACTTCAACTTATTATACAAGATCTCCTAGAAAAAGGGTTTTTACAACCTGCCTACTCACCATATAATACTGCCATACTAGCAATTAAAAAACCTAATGGCACCTATCGCTTAGTGCAAGATCTAAGACTCATCAACTCTGCAGTCATTCCTATACACCCAGTAGTCCCTAATCCATACACCCTCCTATCAACCATCCCACCTCAAACCACTTATTTCTCTGTGCTAGACCTCAAAGATGCCTTTTTCTCCATTCCCTTATACCCTGATTGCCGAAGACTATTTGCCTTCAACATGAACTGACCCTACTTCTCAGACTTCTTCCCAACTTACTTGGACAGTACTCCCCCAGGGATTTCGTGACAGCCTCCACTTATTTGGCCAGACATTATCATGAGACCTCCAGTTCGATGATTCCTCTTCAACCTTAGTTCAGTATGTCGATGACCTCCTGCTCTGTAGTCCCACCTTACATGACTATAAGCAGAACACCTGTTCCCTCCTTAATTTCCTTGCAGATAGGGTATATGGGGTTTCTCCCTCAAAGGTTCAGTTATTCCAATAAGAAGTCACTTACCTTGGTGTCCTTTTGTCCCCAGGCCCCCAGGCTTCAAAGCTAAGCCATAGACAGAAAAAGCCTTCTTTGCGATTTTCCTCTACCCACCACAAAACAAGAACTCCTCTCCTTTTTAGGGTTAGCTGAATACCTCAGAGCATGGAATCCCAACTTTTCTCTCCTAGCTGCTCCTTTATATAATGCTACTGGAGGTGATCCTCTTGAGCCTCTCCTAATCTCCATTTCCACTTCTTTTAAATCTCTACAGCATGCTTTATTAGAAGCTCCAGCCCTCCACCATGGGTGTGCTCTCAGCATGCTTGGACATCAGCTAGGTCCCACCTTTCCTCCAGTTGCCTATCTCTCAAAACAATTAGATCACACTGTTCAAGGTTGGGCCCCTGGTCTCAAGGTGTTGGCAGCCACAATTACTCTAATGCAAGAATCAAAGAAACTCACTTTCGGTTCCCCTACTACTGTCCTGTCCCCTCATTCTGTATCTGATCTTTTCACATACAAAAATCTTCAAACCCTGCCACCATGCTGCATTCTTAACCTTCAAACCTCTCTCTTATCTGACCCATCATTATCTTTTAACACATGTCTCACACTAAATCCTGTATCCATCTTGCCTAGTCCCTCTGACTTGTCACCCACTCACAATTGCCTTCAAACACTAGACACTCTTCTCCCTTGCCTCTCCAACATACAAGAAGGCCCTCTTCCTGGTACTTATCTCCTCTGGTTTTCAAATGGCAGTTACTTTATGTATAAAGAAACTTGTACAACAGGCTATGCAATTGTGTCCTCCAATGAGATCATTGAGGCACATTCTCTTCCCTCTTCTATCACTAACCAACGAGCAGAACTAATAGCAGTAATCAGAGCCTTCACCCTAGCATGAGGTAACTCTCTCACTATCTATACTGACTCTAAGTACGCATTCCACATATTATTATCCCATGCAGCTATACGGAAAGAGCAAGGCTTATGTAACACCAAAGGTAACCCCTATTCTTTTTTTTTTTTTTTTTGTAGAGACAGAGTCTCACTTTATGGCCCTCAGTAGAGTGCCGTGGCCTCACACAGCTCACAGCAACCTTCAACTCCTGGGCTTAAGCGATTCTCTTGCCTCAGCCTCCTGAGTAGCTGGGACTACAGGCACCCGCCACAACGCCCGGCTATTTTTTGGTTGCAGTTTGGCCGGGGCTGGGTTTGAACCCGTCACCCTCAGTATATGGGGCCGGCGCCTTACTGACTGAGCCACAGGCGCCGCCCGGTAACCCCTATTCTTAACTCTCACTTTATTATCAAACTACTAGAAGCTTCTAAATTGCCTAAGGCTATAACCACTCGCCTATATCAAAGGGTAACAACCGAGCCGACAGTGCAGCACGTACGGCTGCTCTCCAACACTCATCTCTTGACAACTCTCACCTCCTGCTTGTTTCTGCTCCTATTACTGCTACAGTAAAAGAAACAAATCAACTTCCCACTCGTGACCTCCTTATCTATCTCCACAAGTTATTTCACCCCAACTCTCAGACTTTACTACAATTTCTCAAAGCTTTCTTTCCTCTCTCACAAATAGATTCAGAGTTTCTGAATCAACTTACATCATCCTGTGAAGTCTGCCAATGCTCCAACCCACAAACAAAGTCTTGCCTCCCACACTTTCCAACTCACCAGACAAGGGGACTTCTTCCTGGAACAGACTGGCAACTTGATTTCACACACATGCTTAAGATCAAATGTTATAAATACCTCTTAGTATTAGTAGATACCTTCTCAGGTTGGATTGAAGCCTTTCCTACTACAAACAAGAGGAATACCACTGTTGCCTCTATCATACTCAAAGACATTATTCCCTGCTTTAGGGTCCCTTGCTCTTTACAGTCCGACAATGGACCTGAATTCACCTCCACCATTTCTCAAACCTTGACCAAAGCCTTAGGTATCCCCTGGCACTTCCATATTCCTTTCCATCCTCAATCTTCAGGGAAAGTTGAAAGGTCTAACAGATCCCTAAAATCTACATTGACCAAACTTTCACTTGAACTTCATTTAGACTGAGTCACTCTTCTACCTCTGGCACTTCTACGCCTACATTCCCTTCCAAAGAAACCCTCCAACCTCTCTCCTTTTGACTTGATGTTTGGTAGACCCATTCTTCCTCCAGGACTTACACCATCAGATAGCCCATTATCTCCCTCAATCTTATCCTCTCTTCTTCAGTATATCCAATCCCTTTTGTGGAAACAAACAGACACACTTTTTCCTATCCCGACACCTCCGTTGCCCACTTCCTTTCACCCAGGAGATGAGGTTCTAGTAGCTCCTCCTACTCATCCCAAAAGACCGCTTGAGCCAAAATGGCAAGGACCTCATAGAGTAGTTTTATCAACACCCACTGCAATAAAATTAGCCTTATTTCCTGGATGGTTTCATGTGTCTTGCATTAAGCCTTTCCTTAATCCAACTATTACTACAGGTCAACAGATGACACCTGAAAATCTTCCCTCAAACTCAGCTCAAGAAATAGGCCCCCTGAAGCTTAAACTCACTCTGATTCTAGAGGTCCAGGAAACTGAAATTCATCCTCCACCTGAGGGTCCAAGGCTCTAAAAGATACGTCTCATAAATTTCAATCATTGCCTCCCCTGATGCTCTCCAATAGACATCTTCATATTAATAATTATTGCACTCTGCTCAGGGGCATAGGGTGGGACCCTGTCTCAACAACAACAACAAAAGTAAAGAAATAAAAAATAGATTGCACTAATGTACACAGCTATGATTTAACAATAAAAAAAAGAAAGAAATAAAAAATAAGCAGTGAAATAAAAAAAATTGTACTAATACTGCTCTTTAAAGTTAGTCTAATCACAATTACTTCACCATAATGGTCACAGAAACAAAAATGCTCTCTATCCATTTACTCCATGTTCATAATGGGTTCTCTTGCCTTCCTTTTTTTTTTTTGGTTTTTTGGCCGGGGCTAGGTTTGAACCTGCCGCCTCCGGCATATGGGACAGGCTCCCTACTCCTTGAGCCACAGGCACCTCCCTTGCCTTCCTAAAATATCTCTCATAATTCTCTTATTCCTAATAACCTCTCCTAACACTTATGGGTCAGAATTCCAAGACCCTCAGCTTCTCTCACTCTCTGGCCACTGGGAAGAAACATGGAAATTACACATCGACTCCTGGGCTGACACCTGGAAGTCATATCAGGCCTCTGTTGACAAAACATTAACTAGATAATCAAATCACTGTAATGTATTGTTTAATGTCACCTTATGTGAGTTATTTAAACGTGATTCATATACCTTAACCTCTTTTGGCAAACACTGTAATTTAAACTACAACCTCCAAATATATGCTTGCAGTACTCAAAATCCTGACTCAAAATGTAAAAAAGGATGTGCCTATTGGGGCTGTGAGTCCATAGCCCCCTGGAAGGTCACCAACACTGACATACAACTATCAACAACTACTTTTCCATGCCCTTGGCCATACTTTTATGAACTCACCATAAGAGTGTTAAAACCAAATGACCCTATTTGGCTTACGGGACAAAAGTGGGAAATAAGGACATATAAGAGGGGGGTCCAGAAAATGCATATTCAGAATTTACCATCACAAAAGAAAAACCAAAGTTTATTCCCCCTCCTTTGACAGATATTGTCAAAATCATTAAAACTCATTCTCAATTTTTTTTTTTTTTTTGTAGAGACAGAGTATCACTTTATGGCCCTCGGTAGAGTGCCGTGGCATCACAGCTCACAGCAACCTCCAACTCCTGGGCTTAAGCAATTCTCTTGCCTCAGCCTCCCAAGTAGCTGGGACTACAGGCGCCCACCACAACGCCCAGCTATTTTTTGGTTGCAGTTCAGCCGGGGCTGGGTTTGAACCCACCACCCTGGGTATATGGGGCTGACGCCTTACCGACTGAGCCACAGGCGCTGCCCCATTCTCAAATTTTAAAAGAGGAAATTGGCCAAAATCAAATCCAAGGTTTCAATCTCTCCACCCTCACACCCCAATTAAATCTTAATCTAACCTATGATCCCATCTTATGGACATACTCTCTTTTAAAACATCACCCTAAATATAGACTGGGCTGCTGGATTGGATTAAATCTTCAAGGTCTCTTACACACTAAACTTCAAACCACCCCAGCCATAATTCCTAACATTTTGTCTTTCAACCTTTCAGACCCTGCATCTCTTAATTTAACAACTTGCATACATGAAACTAAACCTTTCGTACCCTCACTCAATCAAGTCATCCAGTCATACCCTCTCTTTGCTTCAACTTTACCGGCCCCACTCCCCTATCGGGTCTAAACCCATCAAAGTGCTCTAATACAGTCACTTTCCCTTCTAAGCCAAAGAAGAAGTTACACAGGAAGTGCCATCCTTTCTTCCACTTTCTCTGTGGGAAAAAATTATACCGAATTCCCCCTGTCCACATTCAATGCTCTGTTCCGTAGTTGTGTTGCTGCCTGATTTTAAAGTTATTGCAGGAGGTGAACCTGTTCCAGTGCTTCTTTCTCTTTATCCAACAACCCATATGAAACCGGCCGACCAAGTTGCCTTACTTCCCTTACTGGCAGCGGTGGGAATTGCAGCTGGCATAGGCACAGGAACAGCTGGCATTTCCTACTCAATAACTCCTTATAAAGAATTAGAATGTCAACATGAAGAAGACATTCAACAGGTTAGTGAGATGATTTTAGGACTCCAGCAGCAAATTAATTCACTAGCTCAGGTGGTCCTACAAAACCACAGGGGGTTAGATCTTTTGGCAGAAAAGGTGGGACTTTGTTTGGCACTCCAAGAGGAATGTTTTTTCTTTGTTAATGAGTCTGGAATCATCACTAACAAAGTCCCATCACTTCAAGAAAGCCTCGAACTCCGACACAAACAATGTGAATCAGAGTCGTCAGACTTCTCCTCTTGGTTCACTCAAAACCCACTCTGGGTTGCACTTCTACCTTTCCTCACACCTATAGTTGTCGTTCTTGGACTGGTGGCTGTGGCTCCATGCATAACTTGTTTTATTTGAACTCAACTCTCAAAGTTATCTCAACAGGTAATTACTCAGTTGGTGCTTCAAACCTATACCCCAGATACAGCTCCCAATCTACAACAAAAAGAAACTGTTCCTCATGCATGGGCTACACTCTACTCCAGGCCACAAGACCTTCCTGAACACCACTTCTAAACAGCCACTGCTATAAGGGCAGTCGGTGGGGGGGAACAAAAACAAAAAAACTTACATCCTCCCAGTGAAAAAATCATAATCATCCTCTAGTTAGCCAATTAAAACTACATGCCCCTCTCAGCAGGAAGAGAGAACTTGATGTCCCCTATCCCAAGGCCAACTCCCTACTTTTAACATATCAAGAAGAGAGAAATGTTAGATAATTGCCCCCAGAAAGCCCCTTCCTGCTTTCAACAGACCAAGACTAGCTGTCTCACTCTTTTTTTGTTTGTTTGTTTGTTTTTTGGCTGGGGCTGGGTTTGTTTTTTTTCTTCCAAAAGGATTGCTTTTATTTATCCAGCAAGTGATAGTGACCCCTAACCACTTCCTAGCAGGAGGAGGATTGGGAGAGGTTTCTTTCTCAGTCCAAGGGCCTCCACAATGTTGGTCTGTTGGTTCCAAATACGTAGACAGGTGGCATCACAGATTTGGTAAACTAATAATGCTTAATCTCTCTCTGCTAGAGCAACAAGGTGAGCATCAATCTCTGCTTCTGTAAGAATCCTGAATTTAGGATTTTCAACTGTAACTACTCCAACTTCTATTTCTGAAGGTTTGAAATCAATTGACAGAACAGTAGACAGGCATGTAATCGCAGTTTCCACTGTCTGTTCAAATGTTCAATCAAATTTCTTCTTCACTTTTTTTTCAAGGAAGCTGGTTGACTCTGTTTAACTCCTGCTGCAGTGGCTTTAAACCCACAGTAGTAACCCGCAGGATCACACTTGTACACCTGAGGGCCTTGTTCTTCATCTATACCAATTAAAATCATACAACAACCAAGAGGCCTCATTTCAGCATTCTGTGTGTAGACCTGAGAAATGTCAGCAATTCTTTTACACAGCATGTCCATGGGAATCTCATAGCCATACTTGTATTTCCAATTAGCTGCCTCATAGCGTGCCCTGTGTACCTGGGATCTGCTGTCAGCTGTCATTCCTGTCATCACACAGCCAATGTTTTCGGTTATCTTGAATAAGTGAGTCACTGTGCTGGAATCCAATAATTTATCAGGTACTTTTTTCAGTGTGACAATTACTTCACAATCTTTCCCTCTGACAGCTACTGATGTAAGGCCACCTTGGTTAATAGCTTTAAAAGCATATTCTACTTGGTAGAGCCGACTTTTGGGCGAAAAAATGGTAATGTGGTGGTCAAAACCGGCGCTGGATCCACGGGACATTTTGGTGCACCTACTACTTCAAGCAAAGTCTGGGGCTGGGTTTGAACCCACCACCTTCCCTTTGGCATATGGGGCCAATGCCCTACTCCTTTGAGCCACAGGTGCCGCCCCCTAGCTGACTCACTCTTAAAGTTACAGCTCCTTTCTAAGCACAGGGAGTTGCCTAATAAACATCTCCCAGCCACAAAACTTACTTCATCCCTCTGTCCCAATTAACCGCTGAAAATTTCAAACTTATGGCCTACCCCTAACGGCTCTTCCCACCAGAGCAGTAACTCCTTATTGGCTATTCTACCATCCCGTCGCCATTCTAAGACTTCCTCTAACCAAACTTATATAAGAGTGCACTTTTCTTTTGGTTCCCTCTCTTTTCTCTCCTCCTTGGTGCCGCTCTGCAGTATCCCTCCCTCACCAATAAAGACCTTTCATACAAGCCTCCATGAGATCTTTGCCAGTCGAGTGCTGCCCTTTCACCCTGCTTCAGCTACATACTGAAAACAACTGATCAATGCACAGCTGAAGCCTGAAGAAATTCCTTGTGGAATTTGTCTTAATTAAAACTTGGAACTTAAAAAAAAAAAAGTAATCTGTGCACCCACACCACTAAGATAGAACTCTTACTAACCTATTCCGAGAAACAAGAAACTCATTTAATAAGGTATTTTAAAATGTACTTAAATCTATTCTACTTATTCATTCTCATCCTAATTTATATTCTTGGATGTCTTTCAGCCATCTTATACTAGATTACTAATCTATTATTTTCAGTTGCCAACTCAACTCTTAATGTATGAAACTTCTAGGGAAGTTCCAGGTGAGAGAAATGAAGAAGCTAAGAAAATTTCACCCCAAAATATATGATTCCTTAGTATAAAGATTATTTTGAATTAAAAGCTATTCATTAGCTGGGCATTATGGCAGGCTCCTGTAGTCCGAGCTACCTGGGAGGCTGAGGCAAGAGAATCGCCTAAACCCAGGAGTAGGAGGTTGCTGTGAGCTGTGACACCTCCGCACTCTACCAAGGGCAATAAAGGTGAGACCATCTCTACAAGAAAAAAAAGCTGTTCATAATCAGGAAAGTGAACAAAGACTTTCCTCTATCTACCTAAACTCATAAAAGGACTGCTAGACTTATCACGTACTAATAGACCTGGCCCTAAGGTCATTTAACGCACAATACCTATCTCTCAGGTTAATTTACTAATCAGTGTTTCCGTCCATCTACTCATCCCCCCCTTAGCAACCCACTTACTACATGTATACTTTCCAGTTTCTCTCACCTCTTCCTTCTAAAAGGCATCTTTAAAGCTACTATCACTGAAACTTTGAGAAATCATTCTTGTAGTTCCTCCCATGCGTATGGTATTTGGAAATAAACCTTTCTCTTATTAATCTGCCATAGCTGTGAGTTAATCTTTTCAGCGAACCTAGGAGAAAAGAGCAAGTTTCCATGAGACTCCCCTTCACAGTCCTCTTTCCCTTAGTGAATTTCACTATCATAATTGAATAACTCATGAGGGATTGATATTGATGTACATTATTTACCCTCTACCCCTAGGATAATTTATAACTAACTCTTACCCCCAACTCTAGTCACCATTAAGTTTTTCCAGAAGTATGTGTGAGCATAGAAAATATATTTACGGGCGGCGCCTGTGGCTCAAGGAGTAGGGCGCCGGTCCCATATGCCGGAGGTGGCAGATTCAAACCCAGCCCTGGCCAAAAAAAAAAAAAAAAAGAAAATATACTTACTGGTTGTATTATTATTATTATTATTTTTGAGACAGAGCCTCAAGCTGTCACCCTGGGTAGAGTTCCATGGCATCACAGCTCACAGCAACCTCAAACTCCTGGGCTCAAGTGATTCTCTTGCCTCAGCCTCCTAAGTAGCTGGGACTACAAGCGCTCGCCACAAAGCCTGGCTATTTTTCGGTTGCAGCTGTCATTGTTGTTTGGTGGGCCCAGGCTGGATTCAAACCCGCCAGCTCAGGTGTATGTGGCTGATGCCTTACCCGCTTGAGCTATGGGTACCGAGCCTGTATTATATTTTAGGTTCCAAGTAGAAACCTTAGAGGAGCAGAATAAATCATCTCATATTCCAAAGTGTTGCTCCAAGTCCAGCCATCAAAGGCATAATTTTCAGCAAATTATTACATGCCAAAGATCTTGCCTGTATTCCCTAAAGAACATAAATGAGCACTTTGGTTTCTAGAATAACTTAGCATAAGTTTTAAAATGATCACTAGACAAATCGGTTCCATTCATCGAAGATAAAATTACTATTCTCCACATTTTTTCTTTGAAAAAATCTTGCATAATGATAAGACATATATTTGTTCCCCTCCAAATAAGAAATGAAATGGAGTATGGGCAGGGGTGGTAGAGAAGGTTCATTAAGTCCACCTCAGATAGGGTAGACACCTGTAGCCAGTAAGCTCAACATTGCAAGTGTAAAGTTCATGTGAAACAGGCAACTACTGGGTAAATTACAAGAGTTTCTCTAACCTCTTATCATTAGAGATGCAAGAATGCCCTGGACTAAGATCCAGGCTTTCCTGGATGAATAGGATTGGGGATTAGTCTGTAAAAAAGGAAATACTAAGGGCCTGGAGAAGACTAGACACTTTCTAGCTCATTGATCTTCAAGAGACGTCAAGATCTTATACAACAAGATGATTTCCACTTGCTAAATGCAATTATCATTTGGATATATTCTGTCTAAATATTTCTACTCTAACTGTACTGCTGTTCCCCAATACTGAGAAATAGTTGGAGTAGACAGAGATTCACTGAAATGGTATTGCAGATAGATATCTACAGTTTCTCCTCTCTGCCTTTATGTGCTTTTTCATGTACCATATTTTCAGCTGGATCTCAGAGTTGTCAACAAGATTGAGGGGTTGTGCTAAATGCTCCCTCCTCTGTGAGGCTGTTTAACCAATAGCAATTATAGCAGCAAGTAGTGTGTTTGAGAGATGTTGCCTCATTCACATGCCTCTTCATCTTTGAAACTGACTGTATAACACAGAGGCTTGGACAAGGAGCTTGGCTTTTTGCCCACTTGAAAGTAGGCTAAGACAAGAATGTCTTTTTACTCAGTTTCTCCAGATAGCTGAAATTCGAAAATGAGAATCGGCATAAAGTTGGGCTCTTTTTTTTTTGTAGAGACAGAGTCTCACTTTATAGCCCTCGGTAGAGTGCCGTGGCATCACACAGCTCACAGCAACCTCCAACTCCTGGGCTTCAGCAATTCTCTTGCCTCAGCCTCCCAAGTAGCTGGGACTACAGGCGCCTGCCACAACGCCTGGCTATTTTTTGGTTGCAGTTCAGCCGGGGCCGGGTTTGAACTGGCCACCCTCGGTATATGGGGCTGGTGCCTTACCGAATGAGCCAGAGGCGCTGCCCATAGAGTTGGGCTCTTAATTTTAAGTCACATCACATCTTTATATCAACTAAACTTTTAACAGTGCAACCTTAACTTCTAAAGCGGTTTAATGAGTATTTTGACTAAACTTTAGGCTTCTTTGTTTGTTTAAGACAGAGTCTCACTCAGTCACACTGTGGTTGAGTGCTGTGGTGTCATAGCTCATAGCAACCTCAAACTCTTGGGCTCAAATAATCCTCTTGCCTCAGCCTCCCTTTGTTTTTTGAGACCGTGTCTTGCTCTTGCTCAGGCTGGTCTTGAACTCTTGAGCTCAAGCAATCCACCCACCTTGGCCTCCCAGAGTGCTAGGATTACAGGCGTGAGCCCCTGTGCCCTGCCTAAACTTCAGTTTTAAATTTTAGACTGATGAAAGCTTCTGAGACAAAGAAATTTTATTTGCTGGTAGCCTAAATTGTACCAAACCTCAGAATTTTCTCCAACTTCTTTAAAGAACTCAAATAAATAAAAAAGAACAATAAAATGACAAAACATATGCATGTGCAAATACATATACACAATGAAAGAGGAGGCATAAGTCAAAACATAGCAGAATTCCTTAAGAAGTTTTTGTTTTTATCTTTTTCTTTTTAATTAGGGTATATTCCTTAAAAGAGAATAATTTTTGCAGATTTCTTCCAAGGTATCTAAACAGCTGTCTTCTAAACTATACTAGTAGAAATTAGCATGACTATTTGCAAAACAAATAAAAAATCTCAGTACATTTTTAACAATAATCACTAAGTACTAACAGCTGCATTACTGACTTTAGAAGTGAGAAAAACACCTTCTAAATGATACAGATTTGAGCTGAAGCAATCACTTTTCCCACTGAGAATTAAATCCCAGCAAAGTCTGATATCACATCTGTTTTTCATGAAGTCATTTTTGAAAAACCATATTTTAACAACATAAAACAGATCTACAGTAGCACTAAAAATTAATGTCACTCAATAGATATAAACATCTCTGACAGATTGGATCTGGACAGTATAGGGGCCTGCTCATTATAGCATAACAAGGGTTAAGGATGCCTGTTATGTGGCCAGCATGAACACACTTCACCTATCAGCAGACCATTTCTTCAACTACCAGGGAACTTGTGATACTGTGAGTCATCCTTGAGGAAAGACACCCTTTCATTAGCCCACCATGAGCTGTTGGACCCTTCTTTTCTGGGTAGCTCCATTTCATCAGTTTCAATATTGACAGCATATCCAAGTTCCTTAGTCTATTGTTATTAACTGCACATAAATCTCTACCTTCCATCAACAACGATGTAAGAAATGTTAACAGGCTGATTAGAACAGTGGAATCTGACAATATAGTCAGTAGCATACTTGATATTCTTAGGATTCATGTTAAGACATACATGCAGGATTGCTAAAAAAACAAGGCACAAATATACTATATATTTACATGAACCATAGTTTGCAGGTGGGGAAGTGGGGATAGTAGTTATTAAAATAGTTAATAGAGGGAAATGTTCAAGTGCCCAAAGCAGTGCTTTTCATGACAAAGGAGACAAATTTCAGAACTATGTTCTCTATGTAGTAGGAGATAGAGCAGTTGTTCTCAACCTTCCTAATGCTGCGACCCTTTAATACAGTTCCTTATGTTGTGGTGACCCCCAACCATAAAATTATTTTCGTTGCTACTTCATAACTGTAATTTTGCTACTGTTAAGAATAGTAATGTAAATATCTAGTATGCAGGATGTATTTAGGTGACCCCTGTGAAAGAGTCGTTTGACCCCCAAAGGGGTTGCGACTCACAGGTTGAGAACCGCTGAGATAGAGTATCCATTCTTGCCAATAATTCCAGAACTGGACATAGACCCCAGGGATGCTTTTTGTAGATTAAAACTGAGAAAAATGACATGTGGCCAAAGACATGGAAGTGGCAATATCGAAGAATAAGCAGTTAGTTTGAGGACTTCTTACCTATAAGACCATTACCATTATTCATTATCATGTAGCTCTTCACTAAATATGGCCCACTATGAAGAGATAAAATTGGCACCTTTGTCAAGATTGCAAAATCCTTTGTTTCACAGTATTATTAGTGCTTCAATTTGTCTAATCAGTGAGAATTAGAGAGTGAATTGGTATATAAAACATATACACATATGTGAGGAGTTTAGGGACAGAGTTGGAGTGAGGGTTCTTGTCTTTCTGCCCACTTGGAAGTAGCTAAGACCAGAATAAGGCTAAGAAGAAGAGGAGGCCAGTCCAGGGATTAAGGAGAGATTTTAATGAGAAAAAAGGAGCAGAGAGTGGAGTCTGACCTAAGAGCCAGGTCGCTGCTTACTGTTTCAAGAGGCTTTTATTGGCCAGGCGTGGTTGCTTACACCTGTAATCCCAGTACTCTGGGACGCCAAGGAAGGTGGATAGCTTGACCTCACGAGTTCCAGACCAGCTTGAGCAAAATCAAGACACCCCTCCCCCCACCATCTCTACTAAAAATACTAAAAATAGAAAAACTGAGGCAAGAGGATCAAAGAGTTGGAGGTTGCTGTTGCTGTGAGCTATGATGCCACAGCACTCTACCCAGGGTGACAGCTTAAGACTCTGTCTCAACAACAAAAAGAGACTTTTATTAACTTTACCAGTGTAATTGGAATGTGGGAGGGGGTTATGAGGGGAGTCTCCTTTTCTGCAGTGTGAATGATCTTCACACTAGGGGGTTATCTCTAGTGCCAGGACCAGGGTGGTAGGAAATTGTTTGTTCTGATGTTTTCCGGTCACCTTGGCCTTGAAGCTTTCCAGGTGGGTAGAGAGGGGGTTGCTGTGATCATGCCATTTGGTTTTTGACCTGTTTTTTCTCACTAGTTGTCTCCCAAAATGGTTGTATTCTTGTCAGGGTCGGGAGGATTCCTTTCTCACAATATGCATACATTTTTAAATGCACTGTTGTTTCCCATTTCCTCCAGCAGAGGTAAGAAAATAGTAATACAAGAATGTGAAAATCTATGAACCAAGAGAATATTTTAGTGATTTTTCTCAAGATAGAATTGTGAAGGTTTTTAAAATTGTTTTGTAGCCGGGTGTTGTGGCGGGTGTCTGTAGTCCCAGCTACTCGGGAGGCTGAGACAAGAGAATTGCTTAAGCCCAGGAGTTGGAGGTTGCTGTGAGCTGTGTGATGCCATGGCACTCTACTGAGGGCCATAAAGTAAAACTCCGTCTCTACAAAAAAAAAAATATATATATAATAAATAAATAAATAAATAAAATAAAATAAAATAAAATTGTTTTGTTTTACCTATATTTTCTAATTATGTTTTTGAAATAAACGTGCTCTACTTTGTAATAATTAAAAAGCAATAACATTTATTTTAAATTTTATATAAAAACATTGCTTGCATGTGTATTTGCCCTGTATTAAGTCAGGGATATTGCTTAATTATCATATTTTCTTAGCTGTACATAGATCATTGGAAAAAGTCTCAAAAAGCAGCATATTTGGCTATCACCATGAAAAAATTATTTAAGTGCAACATCATTTCTACAACTGACAACTATAAAGTCAGAGAAAGAAAAGCATCCTGAATATAGCTCTGAATTGACAGGAATCTCTCTCACACAAATGCAGAAAAGTGAATATAATCTCTGCTCACTTCCTTTGCCTGGAAAAATCTGAGAGATGGTAGTGTTATGAGAAATTATTCTCTACAAGTCTTATAGGTAGAATAGGGAGTCAAGAAATCAGTCAACCTGAATTATAGACCAATATCACTAATGAATATTGATGCCAAAATATTCAACAAGATCCTAACAAACAGAATCCAGCAACACATCGAAAAAATTATACACCATGACCAAGTGGGATTTATCCCAGGGTCTCAAGGCTGGTTCAATATACGTAAATCTATAAATGTAATTCAGCATATAAACAAACTAAAAAATAAAGACCATATGATTCTCTCAATTGATGCAGAAAAGCTTTTGATAATATCCAGCATCCCTTCATAACCAGAACACTTAAGAAAATTGGTAGAGAAGGGACATTTCTTAAACTAATAGAGGCCATCTACAGCAAACCCACAGCCAATATCGTATTGAATGGAGTTAAATTGAAATCATTTCCACTTATATCAGTAACCAGGCAAGGTTGCCCATTGTCTCCATTGCTCTTTAACATTGTAATGGAAGTTTTAGCCATTGCAATTAGGGAAGAAAAGGCAATCAAGGGTATCCACATAGGTCAGAAGAGACCAAACTTTCACTCTTTGCAGATAATATGATCACATATCTGGAAAACACTAGAGATTCTATTACAAAACTTTTAGAAGCGATCAAGGACTACAGCAATGTCTCAGGCTATAAAATCAACACCCATAAATCTGTAGCCTTTATATATACCAACCATAACCAAGCTGAAAAAACACTCAAGGACTCTATTCCTTTCACAGTAGTGCCAAAGAAGATGAAATATTTGGGAGTATACCTAACAAAGGACATGAAAGATCTCTACAAAGAGAACTATGAAACTTTAAGAAAAGAAATAGCTGAAGATGTCAACAAATGGAAAAACATACCATGCTCATGGCTGGGAAGAATCAACATTATTAAAATGTCCATACTACCCAAAGCAATATATAATTTTTTTTTTTTATTGTTGGGGATTCATTGAGGGTACAATAAGCCAGGTTACTCTGATTGCAATTGTTAGGTAAAGTCCCTCTTGCAATCATGTCTTGCCCCCATAAAGTGTGACACACACCAAGGCCCCACCCACCTCCCTCCTTCCCTCTGTTTCCCCAGCAATATATAATTTTAATGCAATTCTTATTAAAGCTCCACTGTCACACTTTAAAGACCTTGAAAAAATAATTCTTTGTTTTACGTGGAATCAGAAAAAACCTCGAATAGCCAAAACATTACTCAGCAATAAAAACAAAGCAGGAGGAATCATGCTACCAGACCTGAGACTGTACCATAAATCAGTAGTGATCAAAACAGCATGGTACTGGCACAAAAACAGAGAAGTAGATATCTGGAACAGAATAGAGAACCAAGAGATGAATCCAGCTAATTACTGTTATTTGATCTTTGACAAGCCAATTAAAAACATTCAGTGGGGGAAAAGATTCCCTATTTAACAAATGGTGCTGGGTGAACTGGCTGGCGATCTGTAAAAGACTGAAACTGGACCCACACCTTTCACTATTAACTAAGATAAACTCTCACTGGAAAAAAGATTTAAACTTAAGACATGAAACTGTAAAAATACTTGAAGAAAGTGCAGGGAAAACTCTTGAAGGAATCGGCCTGGTTGAATATTTTATGAGGAGGACTCCCCGGGCAATTGAAGCAATATCAAAAATACATTACTGGGACCTGATCAAACTAAAAAGCTTCTGCACAGCCAAGAACAATAGTAAGTAAAGCAAGCAGACAGCCCTGAGAATGGGAGAAAATATTTTCAGGTTATACCTCCAATAAAGGTCTAATAACCAGAATCCACAGAGAACTCAAACATATTAGCAAGAAAAGAACAAGTGATCCCATCTCAGGGTGGGCAAGGGACTTGAAGAGAAACTTCTCTAAAGAAGACAGATGCACGAACTACAAACACATGAAAAAAGTTCATCTTCCTTAATCATCAGAGAAATGCAAATCAAAACTACTTTGAGATATCACCTAACCCCAGTAAGAGTAGCCCACATAACAAAAATCCCAAAACCAGAGATGTTGGTGTGGATGTGGAGAAAAGGGCATACTTCTACACTGCTGGTGGGAATGTACACTAATACGTTCCTTCTGGAAGGATGTTTGGAGAATACTTAGAGACCTAAAAATAGACCTGCCATTTGATCCTATAATGCCTTTACTAGGTTTATACCCAGAAGACCAAAAATCACAATATAACAAAGACATCTGTACCAGAATGTTTATTGCAGCCCAATTCATAATTGCTAAGTCATGGAAGAAGCCCAAGTGCCCATTGACCCACGAATGGACTAGCAAATTGTGGTACATGTATACCATGGAATATTATGCAGCCTTAAAGAAAGATGGAGACTTTACCTCTTTCATGTTTACATGGAGAGAGCTGGAACATATTCTTCTTAGCAAAGTATCTCAGGAATGGAAGAAAAAGTATCCAATGTACTCAGCCCTACTATGAAGCTAATTTATAGCTTTCACATGAAGGCTATAACCCAACTATAGCACAAGACTATGGGGAAAGGGCCAAGGAAGGGGAAGGGAGGGGGGAGGTTAGGGTGGAGGGAGGGTAATGGGTGGGGCCACACCTACGGTGCATCTTAGAATGGGTACAGGCAAAACTTACTAAATGTAGAATACAGATGTCTACATACAATAACTAAGAAAATGCCATGAAGGCCACGTTGAATGGTTTGATGAGAATATTTCAGATTGTATATGAAACCAGCACATTATACCCCTTGATTGCACTAATGTACACAGCTATGATTTAACAAAAAAAAAAAAAGAAAGAAAAAAGAACCCCATGAAGGGTACTAAGAATTGCTGATTAATGTTCAACAAATCACACTATCACCATGCTACGTTTTCATTTCTAATTCATGTATTCCTTTTTCCGCTAGACACATGGTGAGATATTTTATTTACAAATCAAGGAAACCTTTTATCCACATTATACCAAATTAAGTAGATGCTTAGTTCCTATTTTATTAAACGAATTGTAATACATGGTATTTTATATGTTCTTGATAGTTTCACTCATAAATAATATTAGGGTATCAAAATTGTTATGTAAATCAACACTGACTGCTGCTAGTTTCTTCTGTCTTCTAAGGGGATAATTTCTACCAGTGATGGATAGGTCTCTATATTGCTTACTCCAATTCTAGGAGCAAGTGAAGAAAGGAAAGACTGAAATTCAAAACCTCTGCACTTGAGTGGGGCCCAGAGTAGGTAGCTCTTTGCTTGCCAAAGAGTATCAGTGACTTTTTTCGATCATGATGAGGATTCTGGAAAAACAGAAAAGTGGAGAGATGTGAAGAGAGTCTGAAGACCAGCAACATGGTGGGAGAACGGAATATGCAAAGAAATGTGACCAGGGAGGGATGCTCAGGGGTGCTTTGGTCCAAGGGGTTGTTAAAACATCCAGTATTCTGTTTTAAGTTGTGAAGGAACTAAGGAAATTTTACCCCAAAATATGACTCCCTGGCATAAAGAATATTTTGACTTAAAGGCCATTCATGATCAGAAAGCACTGGAAGAGGCCTTTCCTCTATCTACATAAAACCTGAGTAACCTGACTGGAAATCAAAAGGGACTACTGACTTCCTTTTCCTCATGCTAACAGACTTGGCCCCAAATCATTTAAAACACAATACTTGTCTCTCAGGTTAATTTACAAATCAATCTGTTTCTCTCCCTCTACACGTCCCCCTCCAGCAACCACTTGCTACACATATACTTTGCACATTCTCCCCACCTTCTTTTTTTAAAATTATTTATTTATTTTGTCTCACTATGTTGCCCTCAGTAGAGTGCCCTAGTGCACAGCTCACAGCAACCTCAAACTCTTGGGCTCAAGCGATTCTCTTACCTCAGTCTGCCAACTAGCTGGGAGTACAGGTGCCCGCCACAAGGCTTGGCTATTTTTTTGTTGTTGTTATAGTTGTCATCCTTGTTTGGCAGGCCCAGGCTGGGTTTGAATCCACCAGCCCCGGTGTATGTGGCCAGCGCCCTAACCGCTGAGCTACGGGTGCCGAGCCTCCCATCCCCCTTCTAAAAGGCATCTATAAAGGTCTCTGACCATCACTGAGACATGGGGTAATCATTCCTGTGGTTCCTCCCATGCAGGTGGTATTTGGAAATAAACCTTTCTCAACTCACAATCTACCGTAATTGAGTTGATCTTTCAGCGAACCTGTTAGGTAATTGCCCCAGAAAAGCCCCTCCCAACTTATGGCCTGCCCCTAACGCCTCTTCTGGCCAGGGCAGTAATTCCTTATTCTACCCTCCCATCACCATTCTAAAACTTCCCCTAACCTAACCTATATAACTCTCTCTCGCGCGCGTGCTCTCTCTCTCCCCTCTCTCTCTGTCTCTGTCTCTCTCCCCTTTTCCTCTTTCTCTGTTTTCTCCCCTCTCTCTCTTTCTTTCCTCACTCCTCCTTGGTGTTGTCCTGCAACATTCCCCCACACACACCAATAAAGACCTTTTGTAGAAGCCTTGGTGGTCTATGAGATCTCTGCCGGTCAAGTGCCCCCCCCTTTCAGAACCAACCAAGGGAAAAGGGTGGGTTTTGCCGTCATCCCTACAGTTGTTTGTGTTTCTGAAATTTAAAAGCCTTCCATTGCTCGGGCGGCGCCTGTGGCTCAGGGAGTAGGGCGCCGGCCCCATATGCCGAGGATGGCGGGTTCAAACCCAGCCCCGGCCAAACTGCAACAAAAAATAGCCGGGCGTTGTGGCGGGCGCCTGTAGTCCCAGCTGCTCGGGAGGCTGAGGCAAGAGAATAGCGTAAGCCCAAGAGTTAGAGGTTGCTGTGAGCCGTGTGACGCCACCGCACTCTACCCGAGGGCAGTATAGTGAGACTCTGTCTCTACAAAAAAAAAAAATAATAATAAAATAAAAGCCTTCCATTGCTCAAAACTTCAGTCACATCTGCTGCTCATAAATGTGTGGGGTGGTCTGAGGAAAATCCACACAAGGAGGTGAGCTGAAACCCAGATAGGCTTAGAGCAGTGGTTCTCAACCTTCCTAATGCTGCGACCCTTTAACACAGTTCCTGTGGGTCGCAACCCACAGGTTGAGAACTGCTGGCTTAGAGCAAAGGGAAGAAAAGAGTCACAGGCCGTGAGATATGAATGAGCATAGGTGTCATGGAAGCAGGGGCCATAAGCTACAAATAATCATGGAAAAGAAAAACCTGGTAAATTCACAGAAATATTGGGGCGATCAATGGAACATCCCCACAAAAGACAGGAGTTGGGATTTGAGCCACTTTGATGTCAATCTCCAAAGAATAAGACACAATAATACAATGTTTAAATATTCCATTATACATACTGCAAAATACTCTTTACAAAGTGAGGTTTAGGACAACATTTGTAAAACTTTATACAGGTTTTTTTTTGTATAACATAAATGAGTCCCAAATATTTATTTCTTTTTTTTTTTTTTTTGTGGTTTTTGGCCGGGGCTAGGTTTGAACCCGCCACCTCCAGCATATGGGACCGGCGCCTTACTCCTTGAGCCACAGGCGCCGCCCGAGTCCCAAATATTTAAATATAAATATTTAATAAATTCATTATAAATGTTTTTTCTCTATAGATAATGTTAAATGTTTTACCAAAGAGACAACACTGTCAATAACCTTCCTAAATAAGTTTAGAATTCCCACCTAATTCCCCTTTGATAACAGTGAATGGATGTTCAGAGTGGCTGAAATACCTTTAAAAATACGTATGCATTATCCAGAGATGCAAAAGATACTCTGATAGAATGATCTGGAACTCATATAGGGCAATAATGATAGAAAAACTTTGAAATCCTTAGTGTGGCGCAGACTTACCTTTACATAATGAATCAGATGCTCAACTTCATTCACTTTGTAGGTCTCCAATCCTAGCTCCTTGGCTAATCTTAAGATACGATTCTGGGTTGGCCCAACATAGGATCCTCCAAGGTCTACATATTTAACCTTTTCATTCTGTTTTTCCACAGAAAAAAATAAAAACATATTCATGAAAATATCCCTACAATAAAAAAGTCCTTAAATAAGCAAGTTGACCTTTCAGGAATTATAGATACACCCTGAGGTGTATCCATGGAGAACTAGATCCTGCTTTCAACTCTACTTCATTTATGTGAGTAAGTTATTAGTCTTTAAATTAAAGCGTAAGTGATTGAATGTAGAATAGGCAAAAGGATTCTGAGCCTCACCATTCACCCTATAATACAACATGGTTTAGTTTTTAGTGCCTTGAATTTGTAAGCTGTGAATTGTTGATAAATCTCTTTACTCAGTACTTCAGGATAATTTTTTTTTGAGACAAAGCCTCAAGCTATTGCCCTGGGTAAAGTGTTGTGGCATCACAACTCACAGCAACCTCCAACTCCTGGACTTAAGCGATTCTTTTGCCTCAGCCTCCCGAGTAGCTAGACTATAGGCGTCAGCCACAACGCCCGGCTATTCGTTTTTTTCATTGCAGTCGTCATTGTTTGGAAGGCCCAGGCTGGATTCAAACCCACCAGCTCTGGTGTATGTAGATGGCACCTTTGCTGCTTGAGCCACAGGTGCCACCCTCTTCAGGCTAATTTTGAGAGACCAAATGCCAGAGAAAAAGCAAGAGAGGAAATGAGTACTTCTATGTGGTTTGTTAATGAAGACATTTGAAAGACAGCACCAAGAAATATTTGATCATAATTTAGACATTGAAATTGTTTTTATGTTTAATAGTATTTTTGTATACGGTTTGAATAGATTTCATTTCCAATGACTAAGGGACAACCTTTGAAGAAGAAATGAGTAGAATAGTTTCCTATCTCTGAACAGGTCTAAGCGGAAGCAGGTACCTATTAGTCAGGGACACTATAGTGGTCTTTTCTATTTTTGTTTATTTGCTTGTTTATTGTCTAGCTCCTCACTCACCTCCCCCAAAAGAACACAATTTTTTTTTTTTTTTTTTGTGGTTTTTGGCCTGGGCTGGGTTTGAACCTGCCACCTCCAGCATATGGGACCGGCGCCCTACTCCTTGAGCCACAGGCGCCGCCAAGAACACAATTTTTATAAGGGCAGGGATCTTGTTTTATTCACTGAAGCATTCTAAACACCTACAGTAGTTGTCCAATAACTTTGTTCAAATAAATGAAAAAGGGTATTTTTTAAAATTCAGCATTTAGTCATACTAATTCAACTTCTTTTATGTAAAAGTCAGTCTTATATGCCATATTTTCTGGGGAATATGAAGATTTCAAGAAGTAGAGGAGATAAGATGTACACAACCTTTGAGGCAACATATAATAATTGTCCGTGTGTGCAACAGATAAGTGGTATTAATACAGAGGAAAAGCAAGTGGGTTTTGATTAGAGTAGAAAAAGATGATACCCTGAATATACGTAAGGGTTTTGCTGTATGACAAAAGTATTTATTTATTTATTTTTTATTATTATTATTTTGAGATAAAGTCTCACTTTGTTGCCCTCAGTAGAGTGCCATGGCGTCATAGCTTACAGCAACCTCAAACTCTTGGGCTTAAGTGGTCCTCTTGCCACAGCCTCCCGAGGAGCTGGGACTACAGGTGCCCACCACAATGCCTGGCTAAGTGTGACAAAGTAAACAGATATTTGAGGAACAAGTAATGACAAAAATAATAGCCAGGAGACAAGAAGGGCTAGATCACAGGTGTGTCCAACCCGTGGCCCACAGGCCACAAGTGGATTATTTGAGGCCTAGTTTGCTTATCTGTCATGTCAAATATTGTGAAAATTATGCATGGACCTTTTTTTTTTTAGCTCATCAGCTTTTGTTAGTGTTTGTGTATTTAATGTGTGGCCCAACACAATTCTTCTTTCACTGAGGAGCAGAAAAAAAAAGGTTGGACACCCTTGGCACTAGGACAAGTTTAGAGACCTGTGTGGAATCACAAATAACTAGGGCACATGTTACGGTCAATGACAGAAAAGGCTATCAGGCAGAAAGCCTCTGGTTCCCAAGACTGGGTAAGATGCCGTATGGCTTCACTCTAAGCTGGCATCCACTCTGGCATTTTTCTTGGTGAGCTGCAATTAGGTAATCACAGTATTGAGTGTTCCCTAGGAGATGATGAACTCCATGGGGTGAGGCCATGTTTTGGTGATCTCTGTGCTGACACAGTAGGAATTCAGTGGATATTTGTTGAGAAGAATGAGTATGAAATGTTAGACATATATTATTGGTGAATCCTTTCAAAGAACAGCTGTAAGTCAGAATTTTAAAATAAATAGATGAGACAAAGATTCTCAAAAACAGTTTAGTTTGTATGCCTGGAATGATTGTGTTAATGTTGCAGAACCCTTAAAGTTAGGAGTAGAAAGTACAAAGAGTTACGATTTTCTCTGTTTTCTCTCCTTTCTTCCCTCCTCCCCCCCACATCACTATCTGTCCATTTCCCTCCTTCATGATCCTAACTGTAAGAGGCCAAATATCCTGTGATATCATACAGTTATGATACCATAAATTAAAAAAATAATAAAATAATAGAAAGAAAAGAAAAACAAACATGATAAGATGAGAAGACATAAAGGGACAGAAGAAGAGTTGAAAGAGGTAAACGGAGAGAGAGGCTGTAAAGAATGTTTCAGAGAAATTTTCACCCTCTCAGAAAGAGTCAAATAAAATTGAGCACTTTGAAGGAAAAACAAAACAAAAACTCAGCTTTGGTTCCACTTTTTTCCATTTGATTATTACTGTCTTACCCTAAGAGTGTAAGTCCTGCCCCCCACACGGTTCCGAGCTTCCAGAACAATCACATTCAGGCCAGAGTCATGCAGAAGTTTGGCTGCTGCCATACCTGGGAGAAAATAAGACATCAACATCAAATACTTTATGGGAACTCCAGACAAACTGCTTATGTGAGTAGCCAATGAGAAGAGTCCATATTGACTCATGCACAGCCTACAGTTAAACATTCAACTTGCAGGTGGATAGTGGTTCATAATAGTGGCCTAGAGCCCAAGTCTGGGAAACTGACTGTTATTTCCAGAAAGGACAAAAGGGATTTGGTAAATGCATCAAATCTCAAAAACATCCTCAGTCATCCAAACATCTATTTTAATAACTAAATCACATGTCTGACAACATAAATTAAAACATGAGGCCACAGTTAAGAGCAATAGCTCAGCTGCAGAAAACAGAAGGCTAAATACAGCTCCTGACTTCGTTCTTAGGGTAATCGATAAAACTGGTAAACTGGCTCAGTGCCTGTAGCTCAAGTAGCTAAGGTTCCAGCCAGAGCTGGCGGGGTTTGAATCCAGCCCAGGTCTGCCAAACAACAATGACAACTACAACCAAAAAATAGCCATGCATTGTGGTGGACGCCTGTAGCCCCAGCTACTTGGGAGGCTGAGGCAGGAGAATCACTTGAGCCCAGGAGTCGGAGGTTGCTGTGCGCTGTGATGCCACAGCACTCTACGCAGGGCGACAGCTTGAGGCTCTGTCTCAAAAACAAAAAAACAAAAAACTGGTAAACTGAGGGTGAGTGGGCCTTCGAAGCATGTGCAAGGACCTGGGATTTAATGTTAAGATTAGACTTTGGGAAGTAGACATACAGTTCCAAAGCCAAGGACATAAAATTTGACCCTTCATGTGTCCTCATTCCCTGATGTGATCCATCCCTGAAGAATGAAATGATTCCATCATATACCCAGTTAATTATTGCATCAGTCAAAAATACTTATTGAATGCCTACTATATTTTTATCCCATAAATGTAGCTTTTAAAAAACTTACTGCTTTATTGAAGTACATTTTTTTTTTTTTTTGAGACAGAGCCTCAAACTGTCACCCTGGGTAGAGTTCTGTGGCGTCACAACTCACAGCAATCTCAAACTCCTGGGCTTAAGCAATTTTCTTGACTCAGCCTCCCAAGCAGCTGGGACTATTAAGCACCCACCACAATGCCTGGCCATTTTTTGGTTGTAGTTGTCATTGTTCTTTGGCAGGCCCGGGCTGGATTCGAACCCACCAGCTCCAGTACATGTGGCTGGTGCCCTAGCCCCTTGAGCTACAGGCGCCGTGCCTATTGAAGTAAATCTATGTATAATAAACTTTACCCAGTGTGATAATTCATTTTAGGTGTTACCTTGATTGGATTGAGGGGTGCCTAGATGGCTGGTGAAAGATTGTTCACCAATCTGCATGTGTCTGTGAGGGTGTTTCCAAAGGAGATTGGCATGTAAGCCCTTGGATTGAGAGAGGAAGACTTGCTCTTAAAGTGGGTAGGAGCCATCCAATTGCCTGGGCCAGGCTGCCACAAACAGATGGCAGAAGAGGGATTCTCTGTCCCTTCCTGAGTGGAGAAAGATGCTTGTTCTTCTCTTGCCTTCAAATTTGAAGAATCAGACTTCAGATTCTTTGGCTTTTGGACCCTGAGACTTGCGGCAGTGGCCTCACAGGGATTCTTG
Source organism: Nycticebus coucang (assembly GCF_027406575.1). Taxonomy (NCBI): domain Eukaryota; kingdom Metazoa; phylum Chordata; class Mammalia; order Primates; family Lorisidae; genus Nycticebus; species Nycticebus coucang. Next base: position 46,618,722 of record NC_069804.1, read on the forward strand.
TGCTTTCTGCTTTGGAATTAGAGGCTGCACCCTCAGCTTTTCTGGTTCTGAAGCTGCTGCTTCTTCTTCTTTTTTTTTTTTTTTTTTGAGACAGAATCTTACTATGTTGCCTACAGTAGGGTGCTATGGCATCACAGCTCACAGCAACCTCAAACTCTTGGGCTCCATTGATTCTCTTGCCTCAGCCTCCTAAGTAGCTGGGATTACAGGAACGGCCACAATGCCCCGCTATTTTATTATTATTATTTTTTGTTATTGTTGCAGTTGTCATTGTTGTTTAGCTGGCCTGGGCCGGATTCGAACCCGCCACCCTCAGTGTATGTGGCTAGCGCCCTAACCACTGTGCTACCCGTGCCGAGCGGGTTCTGAAGCTTCTGACTAAGCCAGCTTCTCTTGTAGATGGCTCATTTTCCACTTTTGTGATAGTATGAGCAAATTCCCCCTAATAGATTCCCTTCCCAGAGGTGGCGCCTGTGGCTCAGTGAGTAGGGTGCAGGCCCCATATACCCAGGGTGGTGGGTTCGAACCAGGCCCTGGCTATTACAACAAAAAAATGGCCGGGTGTTGTGGCAGGCGCCTGTTGTCCCAGCTACTCAGGAGGCTGAGGCAAGAGAATCACCTAAGCCCAAGAGATGGAGATTGCTGTGAGCTGTGATGCCATAGCACTCTACCGAGGGTGACAAAGTGAGACTCTGTCTCTAAAAACAAATAAATAAATAAAAAATAAAAATAAATTCCCTTCCATGTATCCTGTTGGCTCTGTCTCTCTGGAGAATTCTGATTAGTATGCCCATTTTAGTGTAGTGTTCTTGACAAAGTCCAAAGTACAGTGCAAAATTTGTATATAAAGTTTTTGGTACTAATACATGTAGTTTTTGGCCTCAGAACTCTTAAAATCCTGCACCTTTAAAACTTACCTTACAGAATTTAGCAAGAGTTTTCTCAGAGAATAGAACTCTGGTGCTCTTCCCATAATGAACAGAATTTGCTTAGTTACAATTATTTTACTCATTTGCTTTATGAGATAAAACAAAATTAAGGAAATCCCAAGACACTGTCATTCCTTATAGATAAATAAAAGTTTCTTTCTTTTTTTCTTTTTGAGACAGAGTCTCACTACGTCGCCCTCATTAGAGTGCTTTGCCATAACAGCTCACAGCAATCTCAAACTCTTGGGCTTAAGCCATTCTCTTGCCTCAGCCTCCTGAGTAGCTGGGACTATGGGCGCCCGCCACAACGCCTGGGTAGTTTTTGGTTGTAGTTGTCACTGTTGCTTGGCAGCCCAGGCTAGGTTCGCACCCACCAGCTCTGGTGTATGTGCCTGGCACCCTAGCTGCTGAGCTATATAGTCGCTGAGCCTAAATAAAAGTTTCTATCTTGACTGTCAAAAATAATAGTTCTGTGACTTTCATATTCCACTACTTCAAAAAAAAAGATTCCTATAAAAATTCCGAGTGTTTTAATATATTTATTCAATGAATTTTTACAACAACCCTATGACATGAGGTACTGTTAATATTCCCGTTTTGTAGCTGAGTGAAATAAAGCCCAAAGAGGTGTCCAAGGTCACATAAAGAGTAAGTGGCAAAGCCATTTTCACTGCAGCATCTATATTCACCATCACTACACAACACTGACTTCTCTGGGCCCTCATGGTGATCTTCTTCACTGATCCCTTCTCCCAATTTTGTCTACAGGTTGAAGTTACATTTAAAAAATTAGCTTTCACTTTATTTAGATCAACATTTTTTAAAGACACACTTGTATCTTATGGTTTGATAATAATACATCTAACATAAAATATGAGCCCACCTTGAAAATCATAATGAAAAGCCAAGGCTTCAGTCATTGTCTATTGGCAGTCTTATAGAGGAAACTATTTTTTAGAGAGTGATTTGACATTTCATTATTTGAGTTAATCTATCTTCTCATTCCTGTTCCCAAAGGCAAGGTCAAAACTTCCAGTTGGAGGGAGGGTAATGGTTCCAAAGTCCACAGCCCACAGGCAGTGCTCACAAGCATTACACAACCCTGATTTTGAAACATAGAGCTTAGATTTTTAACTCCAGTTTCTTTCTTTCTTTTTTTATTTGTGTGGTTTTTGGCTGGGGCTGGGTTTGAACCCGCCACCTGCAGCATATGGACCGGCGCCCTACTCCTTGAGCCACAGGTGCCGCCTAACTCCAGTTTCTTAATTTCACCTCATAAAGAAAAAAAAAAAAAACACTTCTATTTAAATTCAAAATTGCAGACAATTCAATGACATTTCTCTTATCAAGCATAAGTTCAACAAATGAAATAACATGTAGCCATAGTAACAGCTGTTTCACTGAGTTCAGATAAACAGCCTGAGCATGCTCAGGCTTAAACAAAAGGGTTCAGAAAAAAAATACATCTTTCATATACACTAGCATTTTGTATTCCACAAAAGGTACTGCCTTTTAGGGCGGCACCTGTGGCTCAAGGAGTAGGGCTCCAGTCACATATGCCAGAGGTGGTGGGTTCAAACCCAGCCCCAGCCCCAGCCAAAAACCACAAAGAAAAAAAGGTACTGCCTTTTATTAAGCGCAGTCACCCAATAATGTCTTATGCTAAACATAAACAGCTATTAAAACAAACCAGAGTCTAATCAAACCACTGGATAGAGTTCTCTATGCTCACGTACCTTAAAAAATCATAAATATAAAATTCCAAAAATGTCCTTAAGTAGGGGAATAAGAAAGTATGTTGTTAGAAATACCCCACAATTTAGATCACTAATGTTCACTGTGGGTAACCAAATGCTTTGGGGGCATCAACTGATAAAAATTGGTCTGAAAAATAATTGGTCCAAATATTGGTGGCTCAGGAAAGTCACTGCAATTAGGAGGAAGGAATTTTAGGGTACTTAATTAACTGAGGAGTTAGAGACTGGTCAGAAGACGATTAATATTGTATAGAAGAGGTAACTCTCAAAAAGATCCCTCAGTAATGATTGATAAAAGGACTAATGATTTGACTACTCAAAGACAAGGCAAATAATTAACTCTATAGAGCCTCTTTGACTCACAAGAGAGTTGTTTCCTGAGTTGCTTTCCATGTTGCTTTTTGGAACTTTTAAACACATTTAGCCATAGAAACAAAAACATGAGAGATGGTACATTCTCTGGGAAGTCAGAGAATTTTCAAGTGCAACACTATTGCAACAACAAAAAAATCATATAAAATAGCAGAAATATATTTGCCCTATATAATTGCTACTGTTAAAACACTACAATAGTCTCCTGATAAAACACAATAACAGCTTTTAAGAAATGAAAATACAATAACAACAGCCATTGTCATAAAGCATGAAGCATTTTGTTCTGGGTGAAGCACTTTATGCAAAGTTCAGCTGATTCTCACCACATTGTTAAGGGGTATTATTATCACTCTCATTTCAAAAAGGAAAAAATGGCAGCTTAGAGATGTTCAGTGACTTGCTGTGGTTACACAATTAGTAGTCAACTCCAAACCTGAACTCTTCCACTATCCTTGGACCTAAAAAAAAAAAACAAACCTCAAAACATAGTAACTCTTTATATACATTAATTGATGTGAAGTATCTTAAAAAATTCTGCTCTGGGGCGGTGCCCATAGCTCAGTGGGTAGGGCACCGGCCACATACACCGAGGCTGGCAGGTTCTAACCCAGCCTAGGCCAGCTAAACAACAATGATAACTGTGACAAAAAAAAAAAAATAGGCGGGTGTTGTGGCGGGTGCCTGTAGTCCCAGCTATTTGGGAGGCTGAGGCAAGAGAATCGCTTAAGCCCAAGAGTTGGAGATTGCTGTGAGCTGTGATGCCACATTGCTCTACCAAGGGCAACATAGTGAGACTCCGTCTCAAAAAAAATATATATTCTGCTCTGTATCTGAATTTAAGAATCTTAAAATCTCAGTCTCTCTCTTAAATAGATATTTAACTTTTGCAAACAATTCAGGAGCAAACTTACAGTTATTTTGTACCTTAAAAAAGAAAGCTAATGAAACTTTAATATGCAGAATCAATTAATAGGTCACAGACAAATGACCATTTGGCACATAGCACAACACACACTAATGCCATGAAATCATAAAAATATTGCGTCTCTCTTCCTGAGTAGTTTACCTAGAAAAGGTTTCATCACAGTGATGACTATCTCAATTATGATTAGACATCTAAAATTATTTTAAATGCCTGGATATTAGTGATGTGCAGCATTATTCACATTCCACACTTCCAGTTTTATGCTGTGGGAAATGGCCCAAGTCAGACATGTAAGACCCTGGTAAATACAAAGTAGAGAGAACCCAGGAGTGATCTCTTCACAGTGTCTTTTTTTATTATTATTTCAGATTAAAAAAATAAGAGGGTACAAATATTTAGGTTATAGTGTCTTCAGTTCTAAAGTTCAAGTTGTGGTTGACCCTTTCACCCCCCAGGGGGTGTGCTGTATACCGTTACATTGTGCACATTAGGCAAGAAGTGTTTTAAGAACAGTGGAGGAGTTAGGACGGGAAGGGAAGGGTAAAATCAAAATCACCAGCTGCCTCATTCTTTGCTTTGTCAATCTGTTTCATGCCCTTCATACCAAAATCTGATAATGAAACTTTTTAAACATTTTTTGTAGAGACAGAGTCTCACTTTACCACCCTCGGTATAGTGCCATGACGTCACAGGACTCAAAGCAACCTCCAGCTCTTGGGCTTAGGCAATTCTCTTGTCTCAGCCTCCCAAGCAGCTGGGACTATAGGCACCTGCCACAACACCCGACTATTTTTTTTTGGTTGTTGCAGTTTGGCCGGGGCTGAGTTTGAACCTGCCACCCTCGGTATATTGGGCCAGCACCCTACTCACTGAGACACATTTTTAAACATTTTAAAATGCAAAGTTAATTGTCCTGAAAACAGTACAAAACATTAGTACTTTGATACTCGTAAAGTTACAAGAGCAAGAGTGAGAGCGAGAAAATCACATTAACCAAAATTGACAATGAAATTCACTGTACCTCTAAATATCTCTAACCAAGTAACCCAGTAAAGGATATAGGCATTCCCTCAGGACCAATAAAAGCCACGAATATGCAAATAGCCCTCATGGCCTCAGTCATTTCTGACAAAGCAATGGTTTTATGAGGAAATTCTAGCAACAACCAAGTGATCTTCCGATCAAAGAACTGGAATTCTTTTGTCTCTAAAGAGAATGCTCTAGTTATTTAATACAAATACACACCAAAAAAGTTGGAGGTAAGAAGAAAAATGTCTCCAATTTGATATCAAATTCATTAAAAGAAAGTGGTATTTGTAGGCAGAATTCAGATGTTAATGAACTTTTCAACACAGAGTAAGTAGTAAGAAGACCCTGAGCAGATAAAGCCATCACTTGAAAAAAGCTAACATTTTGAGCACCAACTGTGTGCCAACTTCTATTCCAAGTGTTTTAAAATTATTAAACCTCCCAATAACTATGAGGCAGGCAGAGGTAGAAAGTGATGCATAGAGAAGCCAAATAATATGCCCAAGTTCACGCAGCTAGCAAGTGGTGGAGCCAGAATTCAAATGCAGGCTATCTGACTCCAGACAACAAGCATGCCAGCAGCCTTCATCAAACTTAATGGTGAAACATTGGAAACCTTCCCTTTAACATCACAGATTATACAAGCATTGTGGCCGCTGCTAGCACATTTCGTGCCTTTGTGTAAATTACAAGGTTGCACACATTCCTGGCTAGTAAATTTCCAAAAGATGTCCTTCCTGCAGGCAAATGGCTTGTCTGGCAAAGGAGAGATTAGATTACATCCCCCTCCCACTGCATCAGCTAGGCGTCCTTGTGCAGGGCACCACCTGAACAGCTCATGCTGCAGCCTTGAAGCTCAGAAAACTAATTTCCCGAATGGTAAGAATTTAAGTAATCTTTGCCTCCTCAATGCTAGTACACACTTGGCACTTAAATGTTTGTCAAATGGATTTACTTAATATCCCTCAACACAGATGACATTTAAGTAGTCGATAAATAAATAAATGGCTGCAATGATGTCTGTATAAGCATAGTGGTTTGTTTTTTTTTTTTTTTGTAGAGACAGAGTCTCACTTTATGGCCCTCGGTAGAGTGCTGTGGCATCACACAGCTCACAGCAACCTCCAACTCCTGGGCTTAAGCGATTCTCTTGCCTCAGCCTCCCGAATAGCTGGGACTACAGGCGCCCGCCACAACGCCCAGCTATTTTTTGGTTGCAGTTCAGCCGGGGCTGGGTTTGAACCTGGCACCCTCGGTATATGGGGTCGGCGCCCTACCGACTGAGCCACAGGCGCCGCCCAAGCATAGTGTTTTTAATATAGTGTAAGAAACTAAAATATTTAGACATCCTGAAAGAGATTTCCCCTGGTCACACAGGAAATGGCAACAGAAACTTTTGACTTTTTTATTGGGAGAAAAAGACAGTCAACCAGGCCAGCGTATTGGCTGTAATCCTAGCATCCTGGGAACTGAGGAAGGAGGATTGCTTGAGCTCAGGAGTTTGAGATCAGTCTGAGCAAGAGCAAGACCCTTCTCTCTATTAAAAATAGAAAAACTAGCCAGTCATTATGGCAGGTGCCTGTAGCCCCAGCTTCTTGAGAGGCTCAGGCAAGAGGATTGCTCAAGCCCAACAGTTTGGGATTGCTGTGAGCGGCTGGGCACAGTGGCTCACACCTTTAATCCTAGCACTCTGGGAGGCCAAGGCAGGTGGATTGCTTGAGTGTACGAGTTTGAGACCAGCTTGAGCAAAAGTGAGACCTCGTCTGTACTAAAAATTAGAAAAACTGAGGCAAGAGGATCTCTTGAGCCCAGTTGGCAGTTGCTGTGAGCTGTGATGCCATAGCACTCTACCCAGAGCAACAGCTTAAGACTCTGTCTCAAAAAAAAAAAATCGCCGTGAGCTATGATGATGCCACGGCACTCTACCCATGGCAACAGAGTGAGATTCTATCTCAAAAAATAGACAGCCAACTAATAATAATCATCACCTTACATTTGTACAGCACTGCACAACTTCCAACCCCCATGCACATTCAATCCTTAATAGTAACCCTGCCAGCTGGCATTGTTAGTGCCATTTTTCAGATTAGGAAATGGAGGCTCAGAGAGATTCAAAGGCTCACTTAGCATGATACAGCTAGCAACGGCAGAACTAGGTCTGAAACTCAGTTCTGTTTCTGTGTCCTATATATGTTTCATCAACCACATTACCTCTTATACAAATCCCATGTTGCTAAAACAAAATCTCACAGCATGCAGAGTCTTAAAATCAGAAAATTGTTCTTTATTTACTTTCTTGGAAAGAATATATTGATAAAAATCACCTGAAGTCTGCCAATGTCCAAAACCCTGGGACCATATCATTAGAGGAAATCTGAAGGCATCTGGAACAAGATAGCACTTTCTAGGATGGCTCCACTGAACTACACATTAAGGTGCTTTGGCCAAGAAGTACCTCCTTCTCCTTAAATTTAGACTGACTCCTCTTCCCGGAAAACACATTAATTATAATTTTTGGGAAAATCTAAATAATGCATTACATAAATTGAACATACTGATATATACCATCATTTATTAATTTATTTTGAGACAGAGTCTCAAATGGTCGCCCTGGTTAGAGTGGAGTAGTGTCACTGCTCATAGCAATCTCAAACTCTTGGGCTTAAGCAATTCTCTTGCCTCAGCCTCCCAAGTAGCTGGGACTATAGGTGCCCGCCACAACGCCCTTGATTATAGTTGTCGTTGTTTGGCGGGCCCAGGCTGGATTTGAATCCACCAGCTCTGGTGTATGTGGCTGGTGTCTTAGCTGCTTGAGCTACAGGCGCCAAGCCTATACCATAATTTTTTTTTTTTTTCGAGACAGAGCCTCAGGCTGTCGCCCTGGGTAGAGTGCTGTGGCATCACAGCTCACAGCAACCTCCGACTCCTGGGCTCAAGCAATTCTCCTGCCTCTGCCTCCCAAGTAGAGGGGACCATAGGTGCCTGCCACAGCACCTGGCTATTTTTTCGTTGCAGCCGTCATTGTTGTTTGGTGGGCCAGGGCTGGATTCAAAAATGCCAGCTCAGGTATATGTGGCTGGCACCTTAGCCGCTTGAGGCACAGGTGCCGAGCCTATACCATCATTTTGATCACTGAGAAGCAAATTCTAGAATGATGTTATTCACATCTTATCCTCCAAAATGAAAAAGATGGACTGCAAGCCTTTTATAATGGAAGCATGTGATCCTTTGTTCTGCTTTCTGGAAGACCATCAAAACATATAACACAAAAACTAATGGCCATAGCTTGTAAGATAAAGGAGACCTTTTAGAAGCCTCAGTCTGAGGGATGATTTATGCTCTTGAAAAAGATTAAAAAAAAAAAATCAAGCTTTCATAAGTTGCCGTAGAAACCTTTCTCTAGATGCGGATGCAGCTGCTCGAAGATACTAGAACAAGATTGCCTTCTAAGGCCTTTCAGAATATGTCTAAAACTATAAAAATTGTTTCTCCATCATGCTTTATATGCAAATGATTGCATTTTTCTAAAATGTCAGCAATCATAGAGTCTTGTTTAATATCCAAGCTTTTGTCTTTACATTTTGTTGTTTGAAAGGAGCTGAATATCTTTTATGTATTGTAATTGTGGTAGACAAAATTTGTTTTCACCTTACCTCAATATGGTCTCCTACAAATAAAGGAAGAAAACCCAGAAATTACAGCTTTGTCTTTCTCAAGCTCTATTATTCATTTTAAACACTGTTCAATACAACTAAACTTTTAATTTACCTGCCTCAAATTCTTTTGTGAAATTGATGAAATGTGTATAAATAAATAAACATACACTCTTTTAAGAAATTGTTTTCTATGTGTGGAATATAACCACGATCATTTCCTTAATGGGGATCTGAGGATAAAATATTTCACTACCATGGTACACCTTTCTGTATTGCCAATACAATTTTTAGAATCACAAACATCTTTAAGGCAGAATATAAAACTGGAGACCTAGTGTACCCCTTTTGACCCAACCCCTCTCTAGATCTCATTCTCTGAAAGAGATGGGTGTTACAAATGTCATAAAGAGGGCTCAGAGGTCTGCTGTATATATCCTTAATCAGTTCTTCATGAAAAGCATCCTCTTTTACCAAAAATGCAATGACAGATTAGGTATTCTAGAAGAGGATAAAATGTAAGCATTGTCTAGAAAAAGAAATCTGGGTGTGATGCAATGAGTGATTAGAATAATGAAATCACAATGGAGTCATTTGGTGATACCAAAACCTGGCTCTCCCTCTATCTTCTGGGAGCCTAGTGAGACTATGGAGCCTGTACCAGGTTTATTTTGCCTGACCCCCAAACATCCCTGTGAAACAATGACCAAGTAGTCAGCGGTGTGTGTCAACCAGAGTAGAAGAAAAACACCACCAGGTCAAGGACAAGGCAAGATTTTGACCATCTGTACTAAACGACCACTTCCTGACTATATAACCTCTGTCAAGAGTCCTCACTTTTCTGGGACTCATTTTCCTCATCCATAAAAATGAGGTGATTTAGGCCCCTTCTAGTCTGTGATTAATCTTTTTTTTTTTTTTGTAGAGACAGAGTCTCACATACCGCCCTCGGGTAGAGTGCCGTGGCGTCACACAGCTCACAGCAACCTCTAACTCTTGGGCTTACGCGATTCTCTTGCCTTAGCCTCCCGAGCAGCTGGGACTACAGGCGCCCGCCACAACGCCCGGCTATTTTTCTGTTGCAGTTTGGCCGGGGCTGGGTCCGAACCCACCACCCTCGGCATATGGGGCCGGCGCCCTACTCACTGAGCCACAGGCGCCGCCCATGTGATTAATCTTTTTAATTTTTTTAAATTTCAGGTTAATGTGAGGGTACAAACAACTAGGTTACAATATTTGCATTTGTTAGGTAGAGTCCCTCTTGTAGTTGTGTCCCACAACCAAAAAGTGTGCTATGTACCCTTGCATTGTGACCATTAAGTGGGAGCACACTGATCCCCTCCTCTCTCCCCCTTCCCTTATTTCCCCTCCCTCAACTTGAATTGAATTGAGTTTTTCTTTTATGTGGGCATGTGTTAGTTTGTATACCATGAAATACTATTCAGCTATAAAAAAGATGGTAACTTTACATCTTTTGTCTTAATCTGGATGGAGGTGAAACACATTCTTCTTAGTAAAGTATCACAAGAATGAAAAAGCAAATATCTAATGTACTCAATACTAAAATGAAGCCAGTAGATGATCTAATTTTTTTTTTTTTGAGACAGAGCCTCAGGCTGTTGCCCTGGGTAGAGTGCCGTAGCATCACAGCTCACAGCAACCTCCAACTCCTGGGCTCAAGCGATTCTCCTGCCTCAGCCTCCCAAGTAGCTGGGACTACAGGCACCCACCACAACGCCTGGCTATTTTTTGGTTGCAGCCGTCATTGTTGTTTGGTGGCCCAGGCTGCATTTGAACTCGCCAGCTCAGGTGTATGTGGCTGGTTCCTTAGCCGCTTGAGCCACAGGGGCCAAGCCTAATTTTTTTTAACTAAATATGGGTTTTGGACATATTAAGTTGGACAAATTAAGTGATTTCCTATAAGCTGAGATTTTCATTACATAGGTGGTGTTTCCATGATCCCAGAGCATGTAGCCCAAAATCTGCTCTGCAGAGCTTGTAATTGGATGTCATCAATAAGTGTGAATAAAAATACCTTATGTGATTTTTGTGCTTCTGTAGGACAATTAAGTGCTGATTTAAAGGAACCGGTTAGTATTAGATGTGCTAAGATAATTAAGGGGGAAATGCCATGATGCCTGTGACTTACTTTGAAATGTGTCAAAAAATAAAAGGGATGGATAGGTAGAAAGAGGGGTAGATAGATGGATACAATAGAATAAAGCATATATTGCAAAACTGTTAACTGTAGAATTCAATTGGTAGGTATATGAGTGTTGACTGTACAATTCTTTGAAAATTTTAGTAAGAAAATGCTGGAGAAAAGTTAAATAGGTTTCTATTCAGCTGAACTTGTTAGAGCCTTAAATTAATGTATCACAAAACTCCATGAGGCGATAGTACATATATTATTAACATAATTTCTTAGTCTTATAACTTACTGGAGGGCAGGGGATAAAAATGGTTTCCCAAGGGAAGAAATGTTTTCTTACATATTTTAGGAAATGTACCTAGAGAACTGGTCAATTTGATTGATGTGGCTAAAACTGGTGGTGAGCTCATCACAGAATCCTCCTCCCCACCAAAAAATTTTCTCCTGTCTTCCTCCCAACAATTCAAACTAGAAAAAAGGCTAAAAGAACCTGCACTATAAGGGTAGGGGAGAGTCTCACCAGAGGTATTTGGAAAGGGAACTTCCTGGGGAGGCCAGAAGTGCACTTAGCTCAGCTGAGTTGTAGAAAAATGGAAAATGGGGCGGCACTTGTGGCTCAGTCCGTAGGGTGCCGGCCCCATATACCGAGGGTGGTGGGTTCAAACCCGGCCCCGGCCGAACTGCAAAAACAAAAACAAACAAACAAAAAAAAAGCCGGGTGTTGTGGCGGGCACCTGTAGTCCCAGCTACTTGGGAGGCTGAGGCAAGAGAATCGCTCAAGCCCAAGAGTTGGAGGTTGCCGTGAGCTATGTGATGCCATGGCACTCTACCTAGGGCCATAAAGTGAAACTCTGTCTCTACAAAAAAAAAAAAAAAAATGGAAAATGATGAAATGGGAAGGAAATAGTATCCTACAAGGAAAGGAACAGATATTTTTCTCCTTCTGCTTTCAGGACATAGTGTATTCTTAAAGCAAGCTAGAGAAAAGAAAATGTTCTTTAGAAAATCATAAAGAAGAGAAAATATATTTACTATTTATTAAGTGGAAACAGATCACCATAAAGTCTTCAGTTGAGTAGGCTGAGGAGGAGGAGGAAGAGGAGGGGTCTTGCTGCTTCACTGGGTGGCAGAGGCAGAAGAAAATCCACAAATAAGTACACCCATGCAGTCCAAACCTATGCTGTTCAAGGGTCAGCTGTACTTTCACTTTATTTTCTATTTTTTTTCCATTTTACTGAAATTTAGATTATTTTTCTTTTAAAATAGGAAGCAATGGATCCAAGGCCTTTTCCCCTTCTGGCAGCATTCCACCATCAACAATGTTGACTAGAAAGCCTTTTCCAGCTGCTCAACATAGACCACCCTGTTCTGTGACCATCTTGACATAAAATCCAATCTTGGCAAAGCTACTTTCCCAGAGTGCTGGAGTTTGTCCCACTCTGGTCTCTGCCTTCCTTAGAAAGGAAAGATACCTGCCAATCTGGCTTCATAGAATTCCCTCCCCCATCTCTGGCTGCTCTTAGCCATCTGCACCTCCTACCTCTTGCATGCTAGCCCCTGGAAGTTATGTTGTCTGGGTTGGTCTCAGACTCACAAGTTTTGAGGTTCTGGCAAGATCTCGCCTTCATGTTTCATTTCTTTGTTGTTGTTGTTGTTGTTGTTGTTGTTGTTGTACTTTGGCAGGGGCCAGGTTCAAACCTGCCACCCTCGGTATATGGGGCCGGCACCCTACTCACTGAGCCACAGGCGCTGCCCCAATAATTTAGTTAATGATCTCTTTTTGTTGTTGTTGTTGCAGTTTTTGGCCGGGACTGGGTTTGAACCCACCACCTCTGGCATATGAGGCCGGTGCCCTGTTCCTTGAGCCACAGGTGCCGCCCACCTTCATGTTTCATTCCAAATAAGGGTTTGAAAACCCAGCAGCCTCAGGGACCCTGGCAGAGTAAATAATGCATGAGTCAGATTAGTACCACTGCTCTAAACTATCATTGGGCCTCATCCATTAATGGGGACATGGCTTCAACTGAGGACAGATGCTATTTTCCTGTGAACTCACAGATTCAAATCAGTTCCCTCTGTGGCTCCAAAGATGGAGGCTCTTCCTGTCAAACTGATAAGAAAATCCCTGATTTCAGCATATTTACACTTTCAGGGATAAGAAAATCCCTGATTTTCGGTAGGGTTGTTGAAAAACCTGAAACAAAAGAATGATCAAATCCTCCCCATTTTCTAAGGTTTTCTTTTTCTTTATTACTTAGGCCCAGAAGCTCAAGCCTAAAAACAAGGCTTCATTCTTGAGTATTCCAGGCCCCTTATCCCATTTTACAAGATCTGCCCTACAGGATCCAGCATGAACTGGCCCCTAGCAATTTCTCTAGCCTCTTCTCCTTTTTCTCCCCACTCTATATACTCTGGTAATACTGAACCACCTCCCTGGTGGTTCCTTTCATACCCCACAAGGGTTAGAGTTTCTAGACCTTTCTTCTGCTGAGATTTCACCTAATTCTACTTATTCCCCCAAAACACAGCTCAGGTGTCACCTCCTCTAGACAATTTACCCTAATCAGCCCCCAGGTTATATTAGCAGCCCTAAGTAAGGATTTCCACAGCAACCCCTTCTGGCTCACCCACACTAAGGAGGGGGCCATGTAGGGCTAGAAGAAGATAGGCGGAGGCAGAATTTGCATCTAAATCCATAAGTATCTTTTTGAGAGCTCCACAGTTTAAAACTTTACTGAAATTAATTTTGGAGAGTGACTTTTTCCTGTTATTTCACAGCAGATTGAAGATAGGTTGAAATCTTTCCTCATCTGGCCAAAATCCAGCTTGTGGTTTGATAAAAGACTTAACAGAAAGCCAAAAGAAGCAGGCAATGTTTGTGAAGACAAGGCCTCAAATGGAACTCAGATGAAATAACTTATACTTTTATTAGGTTCAGTCTTTTTTAGAGAAGATCATACTTTACAAAAAGATCATTCTAGATCTCAGTGACAGAAGAGGACCAGACACATAAGAATTAACACTAGTGCACAGAGAAAAAAATATCTATTGCTGTCTGAGTAAATTATTATAGGGGTTTCTGTAGCTCAGATCCAGTATCCCTATTCACTTTAAGACATCTGCTTAGTCATCTCAAATCAAAACCAAATCCAGGTGCTCTTACTCAAAATATCTAGATGTCATGCTGAGTGGTGGGCCCCAATCCAAAAGTTTTAATTAATTCTTTGTTAAATTGGGTTTGTACAGGAAATTTTAATATCTTTAATAGAAAAATTACACATCTTGGGCGGCGCCTGTGGCTCAGTGAGCAGGGCGCCGGCCCCATATACCGAGGGTGGCGGGTTCAAACCCGGCCCCAGCCAAACTGCAACAAAAAAATAGCCGGGCGTTGTGGCGGGCGCCTGTAGTCCCAGCTACTCGGGAGGCTGAGGCAGGAGAATCGCCTAAGCCCAGGAGTTGGAGGTTGCTGTGAGCTGTGTGACGCCACGGCACTCTACCGAGGGCAATAAAGTGAAACTCTGTCTCTACAAAAAAAAAAAAAAAAAAAAAAGAAAAATTACACATCTTTCATATTCTGGGTCTGCCACTGACTAGGTGATCAAATTTACTCCCTTCCTGGGCAGCACCTGTGGCTCAAGGAGTAGTGCGCCAGCCCCATATACTGGAGGTGGCGGGTTCAAACCTGGCCCCGGCCAAAAAATGCAAAAAAAAAAAAAAATACAAAAAGAATTATTCCCATCTTTAAATATCAATTTTCTGATCTGTAAAAATGAAAAGTGTTTATCCCTATCTCATCAAGTAGTTGTGAAAAGAAAATGGGGCAACATATATTAGGTACTCAGCACAGTGCCCATTATGTGGCAAATACCCCCAAAATATCTGTTCAATGAGTGAATACCAACATCTTAGAAATTATTTGCCTTTGAAATGGTAAGAATTAGGTTTTGGGCAGGCATGGCGGCTCATGCCTATAATTCTAGCACTGGGAGGCCAAAGTGGGTGGATTGCTTGAGCTCAGGAGTTCAAGACCAGCCTGAGCAAGAGCAAGACCCCATCTCTACAAAAAACAGAGAAACTAGCTGGGCATTTGGTAGGCACCTGCAGTCCCAGCTACCCAGCTACTGGGGAGGCTGAGACAAGAGAATCACTTGAGCCCAAGAGTTTGAGGTGGCTGCTAGCTATAATGACTCCACTGCATCCTGTGATGCTCTCCTGCCTGATATATACATGTTCAGCACCGTGGATCTCAGCTTACATGTCCTTTCTAAGGAGGAGGCATTCCCCGACTGTGCTCCATCATTCCATGCTATTTTACTTTTCATGGATTACTTACCACTACCAGTACCATGAATGTAGGTAGGTATTTATTTGGCTGGTCCATCGGTTATTTATTATGGGACATCTCCCCACTCCACTAGATGATAAGTTCTATAAGAGCAGGGATCTTGCTTGTGTTGTTTTCCACTTTATTCCAAGCATCTAGAAGATTATCTCCAATAAGTATTTGTTGCTGGCATGAAATAACTCAGACAAGTCAATTAGTTCTGCTGAGAGGAGTGACTCTTTTTGCAAAGAACTTAACTCTGGTGGGTCCATCAAAATGCATGGCTACTCAAAACCTGATTTATCATAAAAGTTATTTTAATGTCAATGTGACCAGCTGATCACAGGTATCCTTTATAATTTTCAGCCCCCAATTTTCCACTCCAAATGTCCTTTAATTACAAATTTAATACAAATTTTTTTTCAAGAGAAAAAAATTCAAGTACCAATGCTGAAGTGCAGTCTTCCACCTGGACATGGATTCAAAATAGGTCCCCAAATATCAACAGCATAATGTCAGCTCCACAGCTTGTTTGCCTTGTGTCTAAAGTCTATAGAGTTCTTTCCCTTTAATAGGTAATACCATTTTGGACACTTGTCAGAAAATTAAAATGCTTCTTCTGCTGAAAGTCACTTGAGCACCTGAATTTTGGAAGAGTTATTTTAAGGGTTTTGCTAATGATTAATTTCTCTGGGGCATTTAAATTCTATACTTGCCCTGTCTGAGAGTTGAAAAGAAAGAGCTGTTCTATGCTGTACTTGCTACTTACAGAAATTTCTTACATATTAAATGCATTTTAATATTATGTTCCAGCTGAAATATTTTGTGTCTCTGTGTACTTTTAAACAGCTTGAACAGTCTCTATACCCACAAGCTTTGGGCATAGCCCAAAACTGTTAAGTGAGTCATCATTCATGGAATGGGAGAAATTAATTCCATCTTTTGAAGGGAAGTATAATCCAAACCTGAAAAACCTTTGATCCTTGACAAATTCCTCCCAAAGAAGCAAATCCTTTGCTAACTCAAAATGGCAATGACACCATTTACACCCAAAGTTGCAAAATATAATATTTTAAAAGTCATTAGTGGAAAATCTCTAAATCCAGAAAATTATGCCATGATGTTATGCTCTTCTGTGCTTCTTTGTACCTCTGGATTTAGTTTGATTCTACAAGTCTTTATTTCCGTGTTGTATTTTTGTGGGAGTCTCTCTGTACAGTCTTAGCACTGCACCTTACTATGTCCTTTTGTATCTCATCCTTCCTCAATTCCTTTTGCCTCTCTCAACTATTTGTTGGCTTGGCAGAAAATATATAGAAATTTAGCAGTCATTATAGTAAAAAAGAGTTTTGAAACCACTGAGTGTCTCTCTGAAGATTTTTTAAAATAAAAGAATCACAACGCCCATTTTGCACAGAATAATACCACACAGAGAACATGTTCAGGGAAGTTTACTTACTGGATTAGGCCTTAATTGCAGTATCAAGAATCACCCTGTGGCTACTGCCCATGCACCTGGGTGTGAAATCTGTAGACTGGAAGTGGTTGGCTCACAGAATACATGCCCTGGGAAGGCATAAGGGCTCTCAAAGACAGAGAGTGCAACTAAACAGCTTGGCAAAAAATATTTATAGTATGAGTTACCTATCAGCTCAGAAACATAAACATAAATAAACATTAGTTTATTAAAAAAGAGGAATGGATTCCACTTCATATTATATCTACAAGTCAAGAAAAAAAATGAAATAAAAATAACCCTCCCAGAAAATATAATTGAATATAGACACAAGAAAAATGTTAGACTTCACCAGTAATTAAAACAGAAAAACACCATTTTCACCTCCCAATGTGAAAATATCATTTCATTCTCAATTTGAGAAAGATTGAAAAAATGGATAATATTAATTGCTTCCAACAGTGTGATGAAACAAAGCTGACAGAAAGAGTAATTGGTAAAGCACTTCAGAAAAGTAATTTGGCAGTATCTGTCAAAAACTTTAAACTGGGGTGGCGCCTGTGGCTCAAGGAGTGGGGCGCCGGTCCCATATGCCAGAGGTGGCGGGTTCAAACCCAGCCCTGGCCAAAAACCAAAAAAAAAAAAAAAAAAAAAACTTTTAACTGTCCATATTTTAAAATCAGAAAGTATTACTTTATGATTCAATCCTAAGGAAATAATACCAAATATGGAAAAGTAATTATTCCTGAAGATATTTAGTGCAGTGTTGATAATAACAAGGCACCTACATAACGTATAATGTCCAAAAGTCTGGTATTAGTTAAATAAGCTATGGTACCCATTATTCAATGTTACTTAAATTATGTTCATAAGGACTATAATAATATGGAACATGCTTATGTTATAATAGCATAGACTACAAAGAAAAGATGTAAAATTGTGTCTATAATATGACTGCAAATACAAATGTGTGGCACATGTATGCATACGTGCAAGTGCACACACACTCAGCCAAAAGTAACAAATGTATTAAAAAAGACTGGAAGAAAATATGCCCAAAGTTAAGACCGCATGTTTTTGAATGGTAGGATTCTAAAATGAACTTTAAAAAAAACAAAAAACTATTTAGTCATAATCTCACATGAGCAATTTCATTTCATTTACTGGACTGTTTCTGGGATTCTCTTTATAAATGTTCAACTTTTCTTTATAAATGCATACTTTTTACAGACCTAAAGCACTTAAGAGTCTCACAGTTGCAAAACTTCTCTACAAATCACATTCTACCTTCCTTTATATTGCCATTAACCCTCTCTGTATCAGGAAAAAAAGTGGACACAAATAAATTGATAAAAGTGCTTTCCCAAAGGTCAACTGTATATCGAATTAAATTAAAATAAATTCAGCTACTTGATATTTTATAAAATTGTTTTTTTGTTTTTTTGTTTTTTTTGTACAGACAGAGTCTCACTGTACCTCCCTCGGGTAGAGTGCCGTGGCATCACACGGCTCACAGCAACCTCTAACTCTTGGGCTTAAGCGATTCTCTTGCCTCAGCCTCCCAAGCAGCTGGGACTACAGGCGCCTGCCACAACGCCCGGCTATTTTTTTGTTGCAGTTTGGCCGGGGCTGGGTTTGAACCTGCCACTCTCGCCATATGGGGCCGGTGCCCTACTCACTGAACCACAGGCGCCGCCCTATAAAATTGGTTTTAATTGCAACCTAACGATCAGATTGGGGAATGAAGAGAAGGATGCATATTATTTTTTTCATGGCTAGGGAGCTGTTCCACTTAATTGCTTTTTCTTTAACACCACCAATACATCTTTATTAGATTACACTGCAAATTTTGGGATTCGATGACATTGTTTATATTGTGTTTTCTAAATAGATGAATACAACACATAGGTCTGTGGTGTGTGGGGGCCATAACCATCATTTCAAATGTTATCCTGGGGCTAATGGGAGCCTCGGAAGGGTTTGAAGCTAAAGAGTAACCTCATGAGATTTACATTTTAGAAAAATTGCCCTTCTAGGAGAAAAGTGTGGAAGGATACACACCAGGCTGTTAACATGGGCCACCAGGAGAGTAGGGATTAGGACAGAGGTCGACAACTATTTAGCTTTGTCTTTGAATAACTGCGCTTGTTCACTTATGACAAAAAATATGTGCTATGACTTAAAAATATCAAATTTGATTTTTTTCCCATAAAAAACAAGTTGTTAGGCTGGACCTGGTTGCTCACACTTTTAATCTTAGCACTCTGGGAGGCTGAGGCAGGTGGATTGCTTGAGCTCACAAGTTCGAGACCAGCCTGAGTCAGAGGCAGATTCCCATTTAAAAACTAGCCAAGCATTGTGGCAGACGCCTGTAGTCCCAGCTACTCAGGAGACTGAGGCAAGAGGATGTGAGCTCTGACTCCACGGCACTTTACTGAGGGTGACAAAGTGAGACTCTGTCTCTAAAAAAAAAAAAAAAAAAAAAACCCAAGTTGTTCTTCCTTTAGTGTAAGAATAGACTGGATGGACGAACCTTAAGGACTTTATGCGAGGTGAAATAAGCCTGACACAAAATGACAATTACTGTACATCTCACTTATGCAAGGTTCCTGGAGTAGTCAAGTTCACAGAGATAGAAAGTACAATTGTGCTTGCCAGAGGCTGGGGGAGGGGAGAATGGGTACTTAATGTTTAAAAGGTCGAGTTTCAATTTGGGAAGATGAAAAAAGTTCGAGTGCTGGATGGTGGTGATGTTTGTAGAACAATGTGAATGTACTTAATGCCATTCAACTCTGTAATACTTTTTTTTTTTTTTTTTTTGTAGAGACAAGAGTCTCACTTTATGGTCCTTGGTAGAGTGCCGTGCCCTCACACAGCTCACAGCAACTTCCAACTCCTGGGCTTAAGCGATTCTCTTGCCTCAGCCTCCCGAGTAGCTGGGACTATAGGCGCCTGCCACAATGTCCGGCTATTTTTTTTTTTGGTTGCAGTTTGGCCGGGGCCGGGCTTGAACCCGCACACCCTCGGTATATGGGGCCGGCGCCTTACCGACTGAGCCACAGGCACCGCCCCAACTCTATAATACTTAAAAACAGTTAAGATGGGGCAGCACCTGTGGCTCAGTGAGTAGGGCGCCGGCCCCATATGCCGAGGGTGGCGGGTTCAAACCCAGCCCCGGCCAAACTACAACAACAACAAAAAATAGCCGGGCGTTGTGGCGGGCACCTGTAGTCCCAGCTGCTTGGGAGGCTGAGGCAAGAGAATCGCTGAAGCCCAAGAGCTAGAGGTTGCTGTGAGCCGTGTGACCCCACGGCACTCTACCCGAGGGCGGTACAGTGAGACTCTGTCTCTACAAAAAAAAAACAAAAAACAGTTAAGATGATAAATTTTATGTTAGGTGTATTTTTTATTTTTTATGCAGTTTTTTGGCTGGGGCCGGGTTTGAACCCGCCACCCTCGGTATATGGGGCCAGCGCCCTACTCCTTGAACCACAGGCGCCACCTAGTTTTGTTTTGTTTACAGTTTTTTTTTTTTTTTTTTTTTTGCCGGGGCTGGGTTTGAATCTGCCACCTCTGGTAGATGGGGCCGGCGCCCTACTCACTGAGCCATGTTAGGTGTATTTTATCACAGTAAATAGTAGAAACGGCTGGACTGAATGATGGGACATAAAAGAGCAGACTCTGGGAACTATAGCGATCATGTGAGGAACCCCAGATCCAGAAAGGGTGTGGAGACAGTGAGGTGGACAGGCTTGAAATCTATGTTCAATCTAGAACGACTTGAGTAATAAAAAAAAAAGAAAACCAAAAAGAAAAAAGCATCTAGAATAATTTTGTCTTGGTTTGACTTGGTCTGAAAACACACCTGAAATAAGG
The DNA here is from genome assembly GCF_027406575.1 of Nycticebus coucang. Classification (NCBI taxonomy): domain Eukaryota; kingdom Metazoa; phylum Chordata; class Mammalia; order Primates; family Lorisidae; genus Nycticebus; species Nycticebus coucang. The sequence continues at coordinate 46,639,198 of NC_069804.1, forward strand.
ATTTGGGTGTGACTAGTTTATTTGAGAGGTGCTCTCAAGCCCTGGTAGGGACCTGGGGAGGTGAGACAAGGGAATGTGGCCAATAATGGGTACAGTATCAAGTGGATTACCACTGTGGGCAATTGTGGGCACATCTGGGAGACAGTGTGGAACATGCTTCAGCTATTCCAAGAGGTGAGGAAACTGGGTTATTTATCGATCAAATTATGACAGAGTCTGACGGCTGCTTTTGGAGGGCAATTAACCCCATCCTCACTGCTTGCCTGCCTTGGGTATGAGGCAAGAGGGGCTCCAGTGGCCAGAGAAAGCCTTTATGGCTAGGCAAAGAATTGGAGCTAAAAGAAGCCAAAAGTCCACATATATGGAAATAAGTGCTAAGCGGATCTGGTGGGACCCCTACAATGTCCGCTAAAAATGTCAAGAGTCTGCTTGAAAACTTGCCTGAAGGTGGTTCCATTTTTCAAAACAGGAAATTCTGGAAGCTAAACAAGGAGTGGTCAAAGAGGGCTCGCAAAGGAGACTCAGGGAGCAGCTAGTGATTTAGGGAGGGAAGCAGGAAATTGTGGTATCATGGGAATGCCATTTTAGCATGCTCAACTAATATGTAACACAAGAAACCAGAAATGCTTTTCTTAGATCATGGAAAGTATTTTGGAAAATGGTATTAGCCAAATAAAAATTTATAGGCTTCAAACACCCCTATACTGCACTGTACTGCAAGATTCAGATGCTAATATGGAGAAAACAATATTCGCCCAGACAACAGTATGAAATAAGTATTTCTATTCTTCATCTCTCTCTGACCTTCCACTTAATGTGAATTACACAAACCAATATACTGCACATACCACCTGATAGCAAGGATGTATTTGTTGAGAACAAATGAATATTCCCCTTCTCAGCATGTGTATAAGAAGTACCTGTAATCAAGGTCCGTTGGAAATACCAGGCAGATATCGCAGTTATTATATTTTGCACATGTATTTTGTTTGTTCTTCACACATAGCTACAATTACAAGATTGAGTAAGCTCTCACTTTAAAAATAACTTGAAGACATAATTTTTCATTGTTATTGAAGTCTCCATCCATTGCATTTGAAAAATATTGAAAAATGATGCTAAAAATTATATATAGAATATATTATTTAACTGGATTAAATTCTGAGTGCTAATACTTTTCAAAAATTTTCTATTCTCTAAGCAAAGATATTCAAAATCTTTACACGTACTTATCTATTCATTAGAAACTAAAAATTCACTAAGGCTTTTAATTTTGAAGACTTTTTTAAAATTTACTCTCAAGCAATCTTTATTATTTATTTATTTTTTGGTTTTTGGCCGGGGCTAGGTTTGAACCCGCCACCTCCGGCATATGGGACCAGCACCCTTCTCCTTGAGCCACAGGCGCCGCCCTCTCAAGCAATCTTTAAATGTACAAACTCCTTTCAAAGGAATTCATCTATGAGGAAGGAAGCTAGATTTCAAAGATTTTTTTTTTTTTTTTTTTGCTAAAGTATATGTTTAAAAGAACATAGCAGGAGAAAAAAAAATGCTTTGGCATTTTCATCGGCTTCTCATAGTTTTCTGCTCACAAACCAAAAACCCAGAAATAAAGCAAGTGAAACCCCAAATGATTTTTCTTCTACATGCAAAATGTTTTCTGCCTTCTCTCCCTTACTGTCATCTCAATCTCTTGGAACACTTCTCAGCCCTGTCCACTGGAAGCTCGATATTGTGGACTGCAGGCTGATTTACCTATAAAAAACTCATTTTCCCCTTGGACACATTCTCCATGAAATCAGAGAGAAAGGAACAAGGGGAGAAAAGCAGGACATAGGCAGTGTATTTTGGTCTTTCGCCTTTTATCTACTAGGGCCATGTGATTTCCTTTCAGGCTCTGACTACTCCTGTGTGCAGCCCAATTTCTGATAATATAAAAAGCATGCATGATATACCTCTCAGAAGGCCAGAAATGTATCAACTATAGTAAAACTAATGAAGCTAACAGAAAACAGAGCACTTGGAAACCCAAACCAAAGTGATCCTGGCATGGATTCTGGATTCGAACTTGGTCCAAAGGTAAGCCTTTTCGAGGTACCAAGAGGCTCCTTTCACTGAAAAAGTACATTTCTGTGCCTGAGCCAATAATAAATAAGCACAAGAAATGTCATGTTACAGCATTTCCTTTTTTCTTTCTTTTTTTTTTTTCTTCTAAAACATTTCCTTTTTTTTATTGTTGGGAATTCATTGAAGGTACAAGAAACCAGATTATACTGATTGCATTTGTTAGGTGAAGTCCCTCTTGTAATTGTGTCTTGTCACCAAAAGGTGTGTCACACACCAAGACCCCCACCCCCTCCTTTCCCTCTCTCTGCTTTTCCCTTCTCCCATCCCCCTCCCTCCTTCCCTCTCTCTGGTCTTCCTTTCCCCACCTCCCTTTCTCATTCCCTCTTTCTACTTTTCCTTTCCTCACCCCACTTCCTCCTTCTCTCTCTCTCTGCTCTCCCTTTCCCCCACCCCCTACCATGTACTAGGGCATTAATTGTCCTCATATGAAAATTGAGTACATAGGATTCATGCTTCTCCATTTTTGTGATGCTTTACTAAGAATAATGTGTTCCACTTCCATCCAGGTTAATACAAAGGCTGTAAAGTCTCCATTTTTAATGGCTAAGTAGTATTCCATGGTGTACATATACTAGTTTGTTAATCCATTCCTAGGTTGGTGGGCATTTAGGCTGTTTCCACATTTTGTCGATTGTAAATTGAGCTGCAATAAACAGTCTAGTGCAAGTGTCCTTATGATAAAAGGATTTTTTTTTTTTTTTTTGTAGAGACAGAGTCTCACTTTATGGCCCTCGGTAGAGTGCCGTGGCCTCACGCAGCTCACAGCAACCTCCAACTCCTGGGCTTAAGCGATTCTCTTGCTTCAGCCTCCCAAGTAGCTGGGACTACGGCGCCTGCCATAATGCCCAGCTATTTTTTGGTTGCAGTTTGGCCGGGGCCGGGTTTGAACCCGCACACCCTCGGTATATGGGGCCAGTGCCTTACCGACTGAGCCACAGGCGCCGCCCGATAAAAGGATTTTTTTCCTTCTGGATAAATGCCCAGTAATGGGATTGCAGGATCAAATGGGAGATCCAGCATGAGTTCTTTGAGGGTTCTCCATACTTCCTCCCAAAAAGGTTGTATTAGTTTGCAGTCCCACCAGAAGTGTAAAAGTGTTCCTTTCTCTCCACATCCACACCTAATACATTTCTTTTAAACATCAAGCCCAGGAGCATACAAGTTACTCACTATATACAATTTAGGAATTAGATCAAATCAGCGATAGCTTCACACTGAAAAACAAGTCCTTTCTGGAAAGCTTACTGGGAAGCCTTTCTGGGAAGCTTACTGGCTTCATGTTTGGCAATATCTGATAAGGTTTCTTTATCTGTACTGTACATTATCTTCAACATATCAGGTCAATTAAGTTCACAAACTGATGCTGAGTATCACCACAGTCACCTCTGAAGTGCTCCCCTATGCACGAACACCAGCACCTGGTCCACCCTTTAAAGTGATTTTGAAACTCTTTCTGGAATGGCTATCAAAGCTGTCGTATTTACCCTTGATGTCCTGAATATCATCAAAATGTCTTCCTTTCAGTATTTCCCATATCTTTGGGGGCCAGGTCCAGTGAGTAAGGTGGGTGTTCCAATAGTTATTTGTTCACTGACTAAAAACTCCCTCACAGACAGTGCTGTGTGAGCTGGTGCATTGTCCTGATGGGAGAACCATGAGTCGGTGGCCAAGACGTTCAGTGAAGATTTTCCTGTTTCTCTATTGACGTTTACTTGGTCTGCTGTGCTTCTCTCAGTTAGTCAATGATTTTGACACACGGTTCAATGAATTTTTTTTTGTACAGACACAGTCTCACTTTATTGCCCTTGGTAGAGTGCTGTGGCACCACACAGCTCACAACAACCTCCAACTCCTGGGCTTAGGCAATTTTCTTGCCTCAGCTTCCCGAGTAGCTGGGACTATAGACGCCTGCCATAACGCCCCACTATTTATGTTACAGCATTTTCTTGTGCATGTGTATGTGTGCATGTGTTAAGCTGGAACCACTTCCTGATTGTTCATTCCTAGCACCTAGCTCATAGAAGGCATTCAGTTAATGTCTTCTAAATGAAAGACTAGGAATAGTCCGAAGGGGACAGAATGGCATGCTGCCAGCTGAGACTTCGGGTAGTCAATATAAGAGGCTGAATCACAGGATTAAAAACTAGCCCACAATATCCTTTTACAGACACTTTCACAAATAATGTGCCTTCTCTTTATCAGAGAACAATATCCTCAAAGTGCTAATGACATCATAATACTAAAGGTCTAACTCCATAAGGTTTGGTTTGGTGGGGCACAGGAAGAACAAGGCTGCTCTCTCCCTTTCTATATTATAGTTTTCCATAGAATGGGACAAAGCATTGTCCCTATTTGACTTTAAATAATGCTGAATTTTATTAATATATAGCTTCTGCCTTTTTCTATGCTTTTCTAATCATCTTCAAGAAAATGATCTGTACAGACCCACATGAAAAAAAAAGCACAATTAAATTCAAGAAGGGGTTCAGTAAATTCCCACTTGATGGGTACAGTACAATGTAGGGGTATATGACACACGTCCTGGGGGAAGGACTCAATTATAACTCAGACTTTACCTTACAAACCCAAACAATGTAACCTTATCGCCTGATCGTATGTACTACCATATGAATCAGATATTTAAAAAAATACTATGTAATGCCAAAAAAAAAGAAGATCTGGATGACATCTGTGTTTCCTAGCTGCCTCACACACTGCAGTAGCCAGAGCACCTTGCTTTGGTTCTCTTCATCCTACCATCCATTGCTTGTGCAACAAATCAGCAGTTGGGGGTTAGCCTTCCCAGTGAGCTGCAGGCAACTTTAACACAGACTTCTGTCTAGAATCTTCAGGGCCCTCAATGTGTCATTCCTGCCTTTCTCAAGCCACTGGAGGGGTTAGCCTTCCAGTCATCTTTAAACTTAGACCAAATGAGGAATTGTCTCCTCTGCCCAACTGTAAAGTCAAGAGCAGAGCAGTTTTAAAAACTACCTTTTAGGCACTTAAGTTGTATATTAAGTAACACAAGGAACTTAAGTTGTATATTGAATGACACTCCAGGCATGCTGAGTCAATGTGTCGCAACTTGTTTAAATGCTATCAATGGTCATTTCTGAGAAATATGATCATAAGGTTTCCTGTTAAAACCCTGCAGCACACTCCCTCACAATCATGATCTATCCTTCTAGATCACTTGTTCAAATCCCTCTAAAATGAACGTTCTGCAATCGGACAAGAGCCTCCGATCTTTTAACCTTTTCATGTGAACCTACCAACCAGCTATCTCCTTCACAGTCTTGCTTTCTTGTCCATTTGGGATTCCGTGATTGATTTTTACAATCACTTTCAGTATATCTTCAACTCCCTGGGAGAAATCCTACAGGAAGCTACATAAAATTGTGGCAGGGTTAGTGGAAGAATACAGGTCTGTGCCAACAGTGCTATTTTCTCAAGAACCCAGAATTGGACCTGGATCCAAAACAGTGGCTTAGATGGATGCCCCCAATCTTCTGCATCCAGAATAGGGCTGTCTGTTTCATAACTTCTCCCTTGGCTACACTGCCACAAATTTCTAGAGGAAGAAATCCGTATTTCCACATAAGGGGTCCTGAATCTCAGCTCTGAATCAGCATACAGTGTGGTGAGTGAAGAATAAGATTCCCAGGAGTGTATTTCAGCCAGTGTGATCAGCCTCCACTTTCCACCACTGCTCTAGAGCCTCTCAGGGCACTGAAGAGTGGTTACCCAGAACTGATGATGTTAAACACCCTCCCCAGGCTCTAATGGCTTTTTGCAACCTTGGTTGAGACCATTACAGGACATGGAAAGGATGGGAATCATACAGTTGTGTAATACATGGGCCCATCTTTGAGGCATACACCAAGCAGAGGGAGCAGACATGTAATATATCCTTTAATGCAGAGTTTCTCAACCTTCCTAATGCCGTGACTCTTTAATATAGTTCCTCATGTTGTGGTGACCCACAACCACAAAATTATTTTCGTTGCTACTTCATAACTGTAATTTTGCTACTGTTATGAATCGTAATGTAAATATCTGATATGCAGGATGGTCTTAGGCTACCCCTGTGAAGGGTTTGCTCGACCCCCAAAGGGGCTACGACTCACAAGTTGACCCACTGCTTTAATGGCTTCCACCTCCAACTGACTGAAGCTTCATGATGTGCAAAGCAAAAATACTGCTCATTATCTGTTTGACTTAGGGTCCCTGGCAAGCAGCCTCTGAGATAGATTTGTATATAGAAGCTTTATCGGGTTTAACTCATGTAAGGGAAGCAAGATTGGGCAGAGTAAGGAGCTGAACTTACACACAGACATAATAGAGTTATCAGTTAATCCTATAGTGAGCTCTGAAGCTGTGATAGCACTTCAGAATTGTCCTGGATTAAGGCAAAGCAGCCAGGCCCTCATATCCCCTACACTGGTTGCAGGATGCCCCCACTGAAGGGGCATGGCCTTGGGTGAGTAAGCTACCTTCAATCAAGGGCAATTTCCAGAGAGGGACTCAGCTGTGCGCCGGCAGCAGCCAACACTCTCATCAGGTCCTAAAAGGAGTGGGACAGCCTACTACAGCATCCACTACACTGCCATTTCAGGGCCACCAGTAAAAAGAGTGAAACTGGCTCGGCACCTGTGGCTCAAGTGGCTAAGGTGCCAGCCACATACACCTGAGCTGGTGGGTTCAAATCCAGCCCCGGCCTGCCAAACAACAATGCCGGCTACAACCAAAAAAATAGCAGGGCGTTGTGGCGGGCGCCTGTAGTCCCAGCTACTTGGGAGGCGGAGGCAGGAGAGTCGCTTAAGCCCAGGAGTTTGAGGTTGCTGTGAGCTGTGATGCCACAGCACTCTACCCAGGGCAACAGCTTGAGGCTGTGTCTTAAAACAAAACAAACAAACAAACAAAGAGTGAAACTGAAATTCTAACACCCTGTGTTTATTAGGACATAGATTTCAATTTTAGCCACTTAAATCTATATTTTAAGGAAGAGTATTTGAATTGGCTGGTTGTCTCTTCGATAAACCCTATCACCAAATCCTCCTTCAGGTCCTCTGAGGCCCTTGAGGTGAAGTTGCCATCCTCTTCTCTGTATCATCTGAACCAGATGTACACACTTTTCTCAGCACCCATCACCCTTCAGAGCATTCACCGGTACACATCTGCCTCCCTCTGCTTGGTGTACGCCTCAAAGATGGGCCCATGTATCACCCAACTGTATGATTCCCATGCCTAGCTCAATGTTTGGTAAATAGGGCACTTGATAAGCATTATTGAATGCATGAACCGCCAAATGAACAAATTTGTTTTTCTCTCATGCAGAAACAACAACACAGGGAAATAAATTTGATGAAAGGAAGACAATTCATTTTAGTACACACCTTTATATGTGTTCACTGCCAGTGTTTAACAAGGGCTGTTTGATTTCGACTAACTGGCATAGCGTAAAAGAGCTATTTTGAAACAGTCAACTGTATCTTATAGGTCTCCTAAATAAACTGAACTCTATCACAGGACTTGAATGCAAACTAGGGGGGAAATTAAAATGTAAAACATGAAACAGCTATTTGATCAGCTGTTATAATAGACTGTGGACAAAATCTGCATTCATGTTTTATCTAGATGGGTAAAAAATAATTAATCACAGAAAATGGTCTCTTACAAGGTTATTTTCTTTTCTTTTCTGTACGGACACACAATAGTTATCTAATTAATGATACCAAACTTCTTAGAAGCACAAGATAAATTGTATCCAATAAATTTGAAAGTAGTATAAAAATACATATTCCTAGTAAATAATGGTAGGCATAGGCCATAATTATATAAAAAAAATTGCCTGTATGTTATAGAGAGCAAAGTTTACTTGTCAGCACTAAAATTTTACAAAACTGAAGATTTTTGTAATTTCTAGCACCTACACTTTCATTAATTTACAACTATGAACTGGTGAAGAATCATGTTTGTGTATGCACTGTGCTAGGAGAGGTAGGAATGTTGGTTTCCTATTGAAATGGCCAAGAAGCCCATTATTAAGATTACGCCATAAAGTAAATTGGCAAAACTTTCTTGGGGTGACAATTTTGCAACAAATATTAAATGCCTTAAAAGGATTCCCAACATTTGCTAGAAATTTCCTAAATAATCAGAATCATGCACATCAACTTAGGTTCATAATAGCTTTGTTTAAAATAGCAAAAATTTGAAATACAAATGTTCAACAATAGGAGACTAGTTAAATAACTTATAATACAATCATATGAACTAATATTATAACATTATCAAGATCACAAGAAAGAACATTTAGACATGGTTAAAGCTTCATAATATTTTGTTATTTATTTTTTAAAAAAAGGATACAAATGATTACAGTAAAGACAACATGGGCTATGCATAAAAAAAGATAGGAGGCAAATAGTAACAGTATTTAGGTTTTTGAGGGTTCAATTATGAAAGATTTTCATTTTCTTCTTGCCATTTTCTATAATTTAAAGGTTTTCATAATATGCAATTCACATTATTAAAAAATATTCCCATTGATCTAAAAAAATTCCTCATACTATAAATCACTAAGGTGGAATGTGATTGCCTCTTTCATTTGTATTAGTAGACTGTCTTTAAAAAAATTTTAAAGGGATTTTGGTTATTAATTTAGTTATAATTCTTCACTTCAATTTAGTTATTAATTCTTCACTTTATCCTTCTGAAAAAAAGATGTTCTGTTGGGTGACAAAAGCTTGTTTCTTTTTTCTTTCTTTTTTTTTTTTTTTTGCAGTTTTTGGTCGGGGCTGGGTTTGAACCCACCACCTCTGGCATATGGGGCCGGCGCCCTACTCCATTGAGCCACAGGCGCTACCCAGAGCTTGTCTCTTTAATGTAGAAAACTAGAAAATAATCCAAAGAAGTGAGGTATAACTAAAGACATAATTACCAAGACAATTTAAGACAGAAACACAACTAAAAAGCAGCCGCAACTCCAAAAGGTGAAATTAGGATTCCAAATTCAGTATAAAACAAAAATCTTCAGAAACACTGGAGAGGTTAATCAAAAAGGAAGAAGATTATTTGGGATAGAAGGACAGCAAACACATTGGGGTACTCAAACTACGGCCCGCGGACCACATGCAGCAGTGTGAATTGTATTTGTTCCCGTTTTGTTTTTTTACTTCAAAATAAGATATGTGCAGTGTACATAGGAAGTTGTTCATAGTTTTTTTTTTTTTTAAACTATAGTCCGGCCCTCCAACGGTCTGAGGGACAATGAACTGGCCCCCTGTTTAAAAGTTTGAGGACCCCTGAGTGCAACTCTAATAAATATTGAGAAGGAGGAGGCCTGTATGAAAAAATGGCCTAGGTAAGGGATGCTAAACTTAAGATCAAGAGCTTAAACATGAAGTGGAATAAATAGCATATGACATTTAAGATGCCATTAAATGGAGACTATGGTAAAATGACTAACATTTGAAAGGTTACACTTACCTGCATATGTTTTCTGACCTGTGTCCCCTCTCTCAAAAAAACAAAAGGTTACAATGGCAGTTTTTATATAACAAATAGGATGAACTGCCACTTTGTGTTTGACATTGCCCAAGATGTGTGTCATTTAGTAAATAGGGTCCCAACCCTTGGGAAGAAAATCTGTTTTTAATTTTCATTTTTTTTGTGTGTGTGTGTTTTTTTGGTCGGGGCTGGGTTTGAACCTGCCACCTCTGGCATATGGGACCGGCGCCCTACTCCTTGAGCCACAGGCGCCACCCTTTAATTTTCATTTTATTGAAAAGGAAAATTGTAGGGTGGCGCCTGTGGCTCAGTGAGTAGGGCGCCGGCCCCATATGCCGAGGGTGGCAGGTTCAAACCCAGCCCCGGCCAAACTGCAACAACAACAAAAAAAAAATAGCTGGGCGTTGTGGCAGGTGCCTGTAGTCCCAGCTGCTCGGGAGGCTGAGGCAAGAGAATCGTGTAAGCCCAAGAGTTAGAGGTTGCTGTGAGCTGTGACGCCACAGCACTCTACCCGAGGGCGGTACAGTGAGACTGTCTCTACAAAAAAAAAAAAAAAAGAAAAGAAAAGGAAAATTGTAAATACTGTCAAGTCCTTCAATTCCAATGTTAAAACTTAAGAAGGAAGACATTAATTATTGCTTGTGATACTTTTCTGGTCAGCTCTCAGCAAGACAGTGAAGAAAGGAAAATGCATTTTTGAAGACTTCCTCCTGCCCATTCTTGCCTCCTCTTTACCTACATTTTGCTTGAAACCTCTCTGTAGCATTCAGGATAATCAAATTCATTACAATTAGCTGAACATCTCTGAACTTGTTCCTCAACTTCTATCCATTTCTTGGCTTTCTTGGCTATCAGGCACATGACTACGTACTCAAATCCGGACTGTTCAAGATCTGATAATTTTTTTTTTTTTTTTTGTAGAGACAGAGTCTCATTTTATGGCCCTTGGTAGAGTGCCGTGGCCTCACACAGCTCACAGCAACCTCCAACTCCTGCGCTTAAGCAATTCTCTTGCCTCAGCCTCCCGAGTAGCTGGGACTACAGGCGCCCGCCACAACGCCTGGCTATTTTTGGTTGCAGTTTGGCTGGGGCCAGGTTTGAACCCGCCACCCTTGGTATATGGGACCGGCGCCTTACCGACTGAGCCACAGGCGCCGCCCAAGATCTGATAAATTTAACTCCCTTAATGAGACTTAATGATTTCTTCTGTTTGGCTTAGCCCTTAAGCCCCACAGTTCTTAATTCAATCATATATGATTATTATTATTATTATTATTTTTTGTAGAGGCAGAGTCTCACTGTACCACCCTCGGGTAGAGTGCCATGGCGTTACACGGCTCACAGCAACTTCTAACTCTTGGGCTTACACGATTCTCCTGCCTCAGCCTCCCGAGCAGCTGGGACTACAGGCGCCCGCACAACGCCCGGCTATTTTTTTGTTGCAGTTTGGCCGGGGCTGGGTTTGAACCCGCCACCCTCAGCATATGGGGCCGGCGCCCTACTCACTGAGCCACAGGCGCCGCCGGTTCTCAACCTTTCTAATTGTTCCTTATTGCAGTTATTTACTAGTTGTGTGTCTCTGGCTACATTTTCAGATTCCTGCGGTTAAGAACTTGTCCTTACTCTTTTTCTATAGCTCCTTTCAGTAAATAAATGCATGCTGACTTGGCAAACATTGCTAACAGGGACTTGCCTTTCTATAATACCTTTATTTACTGAGTTAACTGAGGAGGCTAGAGATGGATCCATTTTGTGAACTTGAGAATAGAAACAACGCATTCGAAATGTTCTTGATTTTTACCTCCCACCCAGCACCATTTGGTCAGTTCCAATTGTATTTCCTCTTAAGGCTAAGGGCTCATCTCCAAGGACAGAAATTTTATTCAAAAGAAGTGGCTGTGAGGTCTGGAGCTGTGAGGTCTTTGACCTCTCTAGATCTGTTTTTCCTTGGATGTAACTAATAGGTAAAATTTTAAAGCTACTTCCATCTTTTGTCACCAATGAATCTATTAAATCAAAACTTTTTTTAGCTCAGAAGAAGTTTGTTACTTGGATGTTCAAAATCAAGAAGGAATTTTATATCATTATGCCTCTCTCTTAGGGGAAATAACCTTTTTGCAAACACCTTACTAATAAGCTAGCAAAGGATAGACTGAGATCCTTGCAAAGGATAATGCTGCAAGTTTAACCTGAGCAAATTTTTGAAGCATTCTATTATGGAGATAAAAACACTCATTTTTCAGACACATAAGACATCTGAATATCGCCTCTTGATTTGACTTATGTTTAGCAAACAGAAGGGTATTTGATCTTGCAAGCTTCTAGTTCTTGCAATACTTCCCCTCAGTTAAGTATTGCCCAGTGACTTGTAAAAATAATAAAGTTAACATTTATTGAACATTTTAGGAATTAGCCCAAGACCATCTCCCTTCTTTTTAAGTAAGGATCTTGAGGCTGAAGAAGTAGGTAACTTGACCAAGCTCCACATTTGGGGAAACAGGTGAGATGTGAACCCAAGTCCCAGGCCCCCAGAGCCCTCGTGCTTTCTTTTTGTATAGAAATGTGTTTTGTGTTTACAGTTTCTGGCATAGCCGGTCATTGTGGTGGGCACCTGTAGTCCCATCTGCTTGAAAGGCTGGGGCAAGAAGGATCACTTGAGCCCAAGAGTTTGATGTTGCTGTGAGCTATGACATTACAGGACTCTACAAAGGGCAAAAGAAACTGTCTCAAAAAAGAAAAAGAAAAATATAATTTCTGGTATATTTATCTCTTAAATATACATTAAAATAAGTAGAGTTGAGGCTTTTTCTTTCTTTTTTTTTTTTTTTTTTTGTAGAGACAGAGTCTCACTTTATGGCCCTCGGTAGAGTGCTGTGGCATCACACAGCTCACAGCAACCTCCAACTCCTGGGCTTAAGCGATTCTCTTGCCTCAGCCTCCCGAGTAGCTGGGACTACAGGCGCCTGCCACAATGCCCAGCTATTTTTTGGTTGCAGTTCAGCCGGGGCCGGGTTTGAACCTGCCACCCTCGGTATATGGGGCTGGCACCTTACCGACTGAGCCACAGGCGCTGCCCGAGGCTTTTTCTTTAAATTGAGCTGCTGCTGCCTTCCTCACATCATCCGTGTTAGTAAATTACATATAAGCCAAGAAAGCAGAGCTTGAAAGTAGCATCAATCTTACAGAATAATATTCCTGGAGTGTGAGAGAGCATGTGTATGTCAGTGCATGCGTGCACACAGCCACAAACCCGACTCAAAGGTTGACAGCAGAGAAGGCTGACATACTGGCACTGCAGACCCTTTAATGCAGTGGTTCTCAACCTTCCTAATGCCGTGACCCTTTAATACAGTTCCTCATGTTGTGGTGACCTCCAATCATAAAATTATTAAATTATTAATTAATTAATAAATTATTAATTATAGAATTAATTTAATTATTACTTATTTTATTTAGGGGAATAAAATGAATCTATGAACTCGAACATTATTAATTAATCAATTAATCAAAACATTGTTAATTTTATGGTTGGGGTCACTACAACATGAAGAACTGTATTAAAGGGTCGTGGCATTAGGAAGGTTGAGAACCACTGCTTTAGTGACTAGAGGCTATTTTGTCAGCCCAATTAACAATAATAGCCAACACCTATTGTGCACTTGCCATATGGCAAGCCCCATTCCAAGCACTTTATTTTCTTTTATTTTTTTTTCCTTTTGAGACAGAGTCTCACTTTGTCACCCTCGGTAGAGTGCCATGGTGTCAACAGCTCACAGCAACCTCCAACTCTTGGGCTTAAACAATTCTCGTGCCTCAGCCTCCCAAGTAGCTGGGACTACAGGTGCCCGCCACAATGTCCGGCTATTTTTTGGTTGCAGCCGTTATTGTTGTTTGGCAGGCCCGGGCTAGATTTGAACCCACCAGCTCTGGTGTACGTAGCTGGCACCCTAGCCACTGAGCTACAGGTGCCGAGCCTCCAAGCACTTTACGTATGTTTTCTCTTTTAATGGTTATGAAATATTCCCTTATGATATTCATTTTCCAGATGAGGAAACTAAGGCATGGGAAGGTTAATTGTTTGCCTAATTTGTCACAGCTAGTTCGTGGTGGAAAAGGGTAGACGCCATGCTCTTAACCCCTCTGCTCTACCACTGCCCTTGTGTGCACAGCAGGGAGCCTAGGCCTCAACACTCACTTAACGGGAGGGGAAACCGAGGCCATTATCAATGGCCAAGCCAAGGCTTAAGCCTCCCCTGATGACTTCTGAAGACATACAAGCACCTAGAAATTGTGACTCTAGAGGCACCTAGCTCAGCTCCCATAGCCCACCAACTGGCCCCACTTGCCAATGTACCCCAGGTGTTAGAATTGAGCGGAAGCAACAAGGCTTTGCCATGCTTAACCTTCACAGAGTTGCTATCATTCTACTCAAGCTCCTAATACCTGGCCCAGCATGTAGACGGTCCTTGATATCTTGATATGCTACCATTTTTGATTATTTATTATTAAATATTATTGAATAAATAATATCATTTATTAATGCATTTGTTTTCCATTATAATTAAGATGGAATTCAGGTGGCTGAAATGAGGACCAGGTCAGAATTGGAATAACAGTTAGACTGGGGTGAGGCTGAAGATCTAGGGCTTTCAGAATTTCTCATGAGGAACCCCATGGGTCCCATAGCTCAAGAAGAGGCTGAGTTACTCAGTTCCATTGCTTGGGGGAACAAAAGGATGGGCTGGGGCAGGATGAGGCTGGAACCAATAGGCAGGTCCCTACTGACACCCACACATATACCCCAAATCCTGTTGCCATCTTGTACACCTATATGCCTCACATCCAGAAAAAATTACTTGGTGAAAAGGAAGAAGTGATTACACAGAAATCCTCTTGCTTATACCTATAGATTGAAAACCCTCCAAGCCAAACACGGATGTATTTTCCAAAAGGTAGAGCAAGGCAACTACAATCCAAAGCCATAATGACCACCAAAGTTCACGGTCCTTCATGCACATTATTTTGAATCCTTGCAACAGGCCTGCCAGGAAGGTATTATAAGTCCATTTTAAAATAAGGCAGTTGGGTGGCGCTTGTGGCTCAGTGAGTAGGGCGCCAGCCCCATATACTGTGGGTGGCAGGTTCAAACCCAGCCCTGGCCAAACTGCAACAAAAAATAGCCGGGCGTTGTGGAGGGCACCTGTAGTCCCAGCTACTCGGGAGGCTGAGGCAAGAGAATTACCTAAAAAAATTAAATAAATAAAATGTTTTAAAAAATAAATAAAAAATAAAATAAGGCAGTTGAAGAACAGAATTTATTTAACTTTTAAGGTTATACAATAGTAAGTGTAAGAAATGGGATTCCCAACAACTCTGACACTGAAGCCTATGCTGTTTTAGCATTGCTGTATAACCTCTCTATATTCATACCCTGACGGGGATATATAAATTTCCAGGTGCATCTATACATTCAAATGGGTTAGAAAAGCCCAGGGAAGTTCTCCATTTTTCTTTACCAAAGGTAAGTGGGGGGCTTTGGTACTTCTGCGCACTGCATCCTTCAACTCATGACCCCTAGTGAACTGTCTATGCCACTCTCTGCCCAGGCCAGTACTGCTAGCCTACAGCCAGGATTGCTGTCCTGGCCACACAGATCACCTGCTAGGTGTTGGTTACAATTTAGAAGCCTGATTCCATCTCTTCTAGGGATTTCAAACAAGTGCTTTCCACCCTTAGATGACCAACTCTCCTCTCCCAAGCCTGGACAAAAATTTCTTATTTCTGCTTTGAGATGCCTTTTATAGCTTTTATTTTAAGAACTGAGCAAGAACCATTCTAGAATTGCAAAAGATAGTTCTCATGGTTCCACCAACCCAAATACTAAAGTCAAGACTCGGACAAAAGCAACATGTTACTGTCCAGCTCCATGTGGAAGATGTCATTGCTATGCCAAGTCTCCAGACATGTCCATCCCCATGGGTGAAAGAGATTTCAGTAGGTATTCATTTATATACAGAACACATTTCTAAAAAGCTGGTCTACAAGTGTTTGGAATTTCTCAAATATCAAAAAGACAGTTATATATTAACCAACTATACTCCCAATACATCCCTGTTATCCCAAAGGGGCTGATTAAAATTTGCTGACAGCTTTAATATTGTGCCAGTAACCTACTTGTTCTAAAATTAGATACTTTACAACCTTAGTTTTGAACATTTCATCTATTTTAATGGATTCAACTGAAACTTCTGTGTCATGCACATCTAAAACCCAAATTTCTTTTCTCTCTCTTTTTTTTTTTTTTGCAGTTTTTGGCCGAGGCCAGGTTTGAACCCACCACATCTGGTATATGGGGCCGGCACCCTATTCCTTTGAACCACAGGCGCCACCCATATAACTCAAATTTCTTTTCCATATTTCTCTCGCTGGGTGTCCTCCCAGTACCTCCAACTCTACATATCCTATCTTTTTCTAACACCTGCTCTCTTCTTCCCATCCCTCTTTTTGCTAGTATCATAATTCTTAGGAAACAAAAAATAGTACTATTCATCCACCACAGAAGAGGCTAAGCTTTTGGGGGATGATACACAAGGCTCCTCACAATTCATCTCAACTGATCTTTCTAGCTTTATCTCCCACCAGACCCCCCACCTCTCCACACTGAAGCTCTTAACGTTTTCTTTCTTTTTTTTTTTTTGTAGAGACAGAGTCTCACTGTACCGCCCTCGGGTACAGTGCCGTGGCGTCACACGGCTCACAGCAACCTCTAACTCTTGGGCTTACGCGATTCTCTTGCCTCAGCCTCCCAAGCAGCTGGGACTACAGGCGCCCGCCACAACGCCCGGCTATTTTTTTTTTGTTGCAGTTTGGCCGGGGCTGGGTTTGAACCCGCCACCCTCGGCATATGGGGCCGGCGCCCTACTCACTGAGCCACAGGAGCCGCCCTCTCTCTTAACGTTTTCTAAACATGTAATCATGTTCTTGCACATATTTGTGGTTTTATATAAGCTGTAGCTTAAAATGCTTTTTTCATCTAATCTCCTGGTGAATTCATGTTTGTTAAGACTCAAGTCAAATGGGGTGGCACCTGTGGCTCAAGGAGTAGGGTGCTGGCCCCCCATATACCACAGGTGGTGGGTTCAAACCCGGCCCTGGCCAAAAAATGCAAAAAAAGAAAAAAAAAAGACTCAAGTCAAATGTCACCTCTCTATGAAGTCTTCCCAGATTTTCTCAGAGTTTGACATTTTCTCCAATCACCTTCCCTAGAACCTTTTAAAGGTACTACTAAGGCATCTATTATAGGTCAAACAGTATGGACTCTGTCTCTCATATCAGCTTGTGAGGGCCTCAGGGGCAATGGCACCATATAAGTTGTCTTTTCCTCCTTCTGAGACAGGATATTGACTTGAGAAAGACAATATTAATTGAATGAATGATGAATAAATGAATGAATAAATGAATGGACCCCCTCCTGTGGCACAGACGACCTTCTACCTTGACCATCTTTGTTTGAGCATCCCATCTTCCTTCTTGGATTGAAAGTCTTCCAGATCAAGAACAACATGATCCATTTTGAATCTCCCAGCATAGCCTCCCCTGATGCCTATTTTTTGAACAAATCAGCAAAACTCTTGTGGGGCTTTGTGCCATATTTCAGACTTTTGAAGTTATTACATAAACATTGCTTTGCTTGTCCTTCACAACCCTGAAATCTAGGTATAACTAATTGGTGTTATCCCCATGTAGCAGATAAACAACTGAGTAAGGTTGAGCCTTGGAACCTAGGTTTTTTTGGTTCTTAGAACAATGCCTATTCCATGGAGTGTTCTTGAGAAAGGTGAATCTACTCACCAATCCCTTGTTTTGATAAAAGTTAGGGAATGAATGTCAAGGTTCATCACTGCTTGTAAAAACTGCAAAACCCTTATCTACCCTCCTCATGTGAGTTTAACATGAACAACTTACATGAACTTATAAATCTGAATGTGAATTAGAAAGGGCAAAATAAAAGGGGAAAATAGAAGAATTTGAACCCATTAGGCATACTAAAGTAAAAGGATTCGGGGGGACTGAAAAAAGAACCTTCAGCTTCCATAAGATGGGGTGCTGGGCAAGGCAGCCCCAAGATACATTTAGTAATATTTTCTAAAACTTTCTAGGTATGCTTTTATGTATAAGTTCCTCTAGGAGAGAGGATGTCAAAAATACTGAAAGAAGGCCCAGCGCACGTAGTACAGTGGTTATGGCATCAGCCACATACACTGAAGTTGGTTCAAACTGGCCTGGGCCAGCTAACCAGCAATGACAATAGCAACAAAAAATGGCCGGGCGTTGTGGTGGGCGCCTGTAGTCCCAGCTACTTGGGAGGCTGAGGCAAGAGAATTGCTTAAGCCCAAGAGTTTGGGGTTGCCGTGAGCTGTGATGCCACAGTTCTCTACCCAGGGCAACATAGTGAGATTCTGTCTCACAAAAATATTGAAAGAAAACTAAATCTAGGCAGGGCGCAGTGGCTCTCGCCTGTAATCCTAGCATTCCGGAAGGTCCAGGCAGGCAGTGTTTGAGCTCCGGAGTTCCATACCAACCTGAGCAACAGTGAGACCTCATGTCTCCTAAAAACAGAAAAACTGGGCATTGTGTAGTCCCAGCTACTTGGGGGGCTGAGGCAAGGGGATCACTCTTGAGTCCAAGAGTTTGAGGCTGCTGTGAGCTAAGATGCTATGACACTGTACTGAGGGCAAGAGAGGGAGACTTTGCCTCAATCAATCAATAAAATGAAAACTGAATCTATACACAGCCTTGGCCAACTTCAGCATGCTGAGGTTATGTACCTATGTACCTGCAGCACTGAGCACAGGGTTTGGCATGGGTGCAGAGGGCTGCAGCAGAGGCCGCAGCATAGTACCAGGGTCAGCAACCAACCCAAATGCAGTCACAGGGGAGTTCCAACACCTCTTCCTTGCCCTCTTCATAGAGAGCAAGGCCACTCCTGCTCTTGAAGGCTACTTGAGAACTGGTTAAGGCAAGTTTTAGACAACACATTCTTAGGGTCTGGAGGTGCCTTAATTACTGCTCAAGCAACAGGAGGTGCTGAGAGTTGGGCTGAAGTATCCCTGGGGTCTGTTTAAAAGCCCATATTGGGAGCATTATTCATTCCCACGGATCCCATCGTCATGATCATCTCAACTCCTCCACCCCCACCCCCCACTAACCCCATTCCTCCTTCTGGCTTCGGCTTTTTTTTTTTTTTTTTGTCACCCCTGCTGCACACAGAGGCCCTGTGGCTGAGGGATAGTCTCTGTTTCCATCCATGCCAAATATGGGCTGGGCCAGAGAGCCAAGTTACAGCTCGGCCACCCTGTTCAGGGTGAGCGGGTTGGGAGGGAGAGAAAAGGCATTTTCCAGGAAGGCCCTGCAGCCTCAGGTAGATCCCTGACATTCATAGAACTGCAGAGATTGGGGGCGGGGGAGTGGGGAGGCGGCTCTGGGAAGCCTTTGGTAACTGATTGGCAGGGTCCAACCTCTTCCTTCTGTTCAAGGCCATTTTCCGAATACCAGGATAACAATGCGTCGTGGTGTATGCCAGCTCTAAGCCAGGGTGCTCAGTGTGCAGATTAAGTTGCAGCAATGACTGACCTTTGCGCGCTCCCGCCCCCAAGACGCCTCCTCTTTTCTCATTCCTTTTCCCCAGGCTTCGAAAATTCCAGCAAGCAAAGGCCTGACAACCTTCCCGGAGAAGGTCAAAGTCTGGCCCTAGACCTTCAACAGGTTTCCTTCTAACCCCCAGCCTCTGTCCCTGGTCGCACCAAATCCTTCCACCGAGGGAGGGTTCAATGCGCAGCGCTCGGGACCCGCAGAGCCCGGCCGGTGCACAGAGAACGGAGGGGGTCCAGGCTCAGCCCGCGCCCCACTGCCGCCCCACGCGCCTCTCCTAGGCGGCCACCTGTCCGAGTGCGCGAAGAGGAAGGAGGGCGCGCGGCCACGACTGACCTGAGATGCCGCCCCCCACCACGACCACGTCGCATTTGGTACTCATGGCGCTCGCCCAGCTCCAGGCCGCCCTGGTGCCCGCTGCTCTGGTCTCTGGGCCTCGGACCCCGCCCGCCAGCCGTACGCTGCCCCCACGCACTAGCGCCTCGGCCAGCTGCTATAAGACCGGCCCCAGGCGCCGGGACGCGCAGCCCCGCCCGCCCGCGACGCGCAGGCTGGTTGGAGCGCCGGGCCACCGCCCCCGCCCGCAGCTCGGTCCCCCCCTCCCCCTGCACGCCTGGGGAGAGCGGGCGCTTGGGCCAAGAGGTCACTGGGGCCTCAAATAGTCCCGCTCCGGGGCCACCACCCCTGGGCCTTCCTACTGCGCTATTGATCTTGGGGGCTAGGGGCTAGCAGATTGGCCGGGTCTTCTAGCCACCCAAATTACTTCTCCATGCAAGTAGTAACATTCATTGAACCCTTTCAAGGTACCAGACTCTATGCTAAGCGCTTAACTCATGATTCCTGTTCAAACTTACAACAGCCCATTTTACAGATGAGGAAAGTGAGGCAACGTAGTTAGTGAGCATCCAAGGTAACATAACAAGTTGAAAGGAAAAAAAAAGTCAGGAAGATTCCAAGACCCACTTTGATCCATCACACACTATTGTCATTTCTTGGCACATTCTTGGGTGAGATTTCTATCCCACCTCAGCCTCCTCTGTATACCCACTTCATTTACTTTCAATTACTCCATTCCCCTGTGTAATTAAGTCAGAAAGCCTTCACCCTAGCATTGCTAATGCAGCACCTTAAGATGCTCTTAAGTTTTCCCACTTTTGCAAGTGATAAAAAAAGCCAACTGCACATTGAATAGCCCTATGTGTCAGTGGTAGAAGCTGTTGAGACTGAAATCCAGGAGGCTGGTGGCGGCAGGAGAGAGACAATGGATGGGCAGGGTGGGATTCAGAGTCCCCCTAAATCAGCAGGCTGAGTTACTTAAGTGACCCTGGGATGTAGGTCTGGGGACTCTGTCTAACCAAACATAGGGGTGATTCAATAAGATTATAGATGTTTAAGCAGCATAAAACAGAGGTTTGTGGCACCCATGGCTCACTGAGTAGGGCGCCGGCCCCATATACCGAGGGTGACGGGTTCCAACCCCGCCCCGGCCAAACTGCAACATAAAAATATAGCCAGGCGTTGTGGCAGGCGCCTATAGTCCCAGCTACTCCGGAGGCTGAGGCAAGAGAATCACCTAAACCCAAGAGCTGGAGGTTGCTGTGAGCTGTGACCTTTGTCACCCTACTGAGGGCGACAGAGTGCGACTCTGTCTCAAAAAAAAAAAACAAAAAAAAAACAGAGGTTTGTTTCTACAGAGCAGTAGGAAAGCCACCTTTGAGAACTGAAAGTGGGAAGAGACACAAGAAATAACTGGATGAAGTTCAGGCTAGGGGAGCTGCGGGCTTGGGAGTGGCCCAGGTGTCCTGAATGGGTAAGAACTTAAAGCAAACTTCTACCTCATCCCACCCACTCCCTGTATCCCCTGCTACTAAGGTATCCTGAATATGCCCTCAGTCTAGAAGAGGGTTTGGGCACTTCTGCAACTAAAAAGTCACTGGTGGCAGGAAAAGTCTTGGTCCATTTTTGACTTATGTTCTAGAAACTTCCATATCTCTTGCTTTGGTATAAAGCAAGACCCTGTATCTGAACCCTGAGCTCTACCTCATGTCCCCACTGTAGGGAATGAAGCTGCCTCATCCTTCAGACGGGCTCCTGGCCATGCCCTACCTGGTCTACCTCTTTCTACAGGTCCCTGAAGTTGTGGGCTTCTTAGCTGTGGACACTCTGTCCCCACACCTAGTCTACAAGTGACTCACATGTCAGGTGGGTTGGGATGCATGGAGTGGATCTGCCATGGCTTAAATGTGCCCCTCAAAGTTCATGTGTCAGAAATTTAATCCCTAAGGCAGTGGTGTTGAGAGGTAGGACCTTTAAAAGGTGTTTAGGTCATGAGTGTACCACCTTCATGAATGGATTAACGCTGCTATAAAAAGGGCTTGAAGCTGCAAGTTTGGTCTGTTTTCTCTCACCCCTCATACCCCATCCATCATGTGATGATGCAGGCAAGAGGGCCCTCTTTGGATGCTAGTCCCTCAATCTTGAAATTCCTAGCATACAGGACCATGAGACAATGCATTTCTCTTCCTTATAGATTACCCAGTCTCAGGTATTCTGCTATAGCAGCAAAAAACACTAAGATAGGATCCTTGTGGGATCTGCTTGAGATATCTTTTGCTTGGTTCCGGCAGTGCAAAGTCAGCCAGGGGCCTGAGCACCTGAGCCTTTGCATTCAAGGTGGACTATGGACTGACTATCCCTTCTGTATGACCAACCAGCAAGGAGGCTGGGAAAGGAACCACAGTTTCATGTGACTGGAAAAAGCTCGTGGGCAAATAGAGTTTTTCCCAGACAAAAATAATCAGTCACCTTGTGCCAGGTGAGGTAAAAATGGGTTGAATTAGAACTCAGGCTTTGTGCAAAGGTGAAACAGGAGACTTTAGATGGTCCCTGAGGCCACCCTTTGTCCCCACATATAGGCAATCCAGGCTTATTCAAGACCTCAGACTCTTAGGTGGGATAATTCTCAAGGTATGTCTTCTCCTTTGGGTGGCCAGATGAAAAACAGTACTTCTCAAACTTGAACATGCATGCAAATCACCCAGGGCTGAGGTGGGGTCTAAGAAATCACATTTTTAACAAGTTCCAGGTAATCTCAGTGCTGCTGGCCCATGAACCACACACTCTGAGCATGTTTCCTACTCCAGGCCTCTGCCTTTTCGTCAGCTCAAGAACCAGTTCCATGCTCTAGAGCCCCTTACCTATACTAGGGTGCTCCCAACAAGAAGGTGCTATTGGTTATATCAGCTTTTATTGAATGCCTGCTATGCTGAGCTCTGTGGAAGAGAGGAACAAGACAGAAGCTGTTCTTGCCTTCATGGGGCTCATGATTGTCAGGGATGACATCCAGGAAGAGTGATCACAAGTGTAATTCTGAACCAGGATCAGATAACCTAGCCCAGGCAATCACAGAGGATCTCCAGAAAGAAATAAAGTTTCTACTGGGACTTGAAAGATGAAGAGGGATTAATCAGTTATTGAGGAAGATGGGCACTTCAGGAAGAGTGACCAGAGTGATAAATTGGGAGGCAAGCCTGAAGGTGGAGTATTGGAAGAAACGAACACAGGCCAGTATAGAAAGAACATTTTGACCCCCTTTAGGACTTATCACAAATACCACAAAATTAATCGTGAACAGTAAGGTGTTAACAGTGGGTGATTAACAATGAATAAACTGATATGAAACATCATTTATTTTTGTGTGTGTCTGTGTATTCCCTTCCCAACCAGGTAATAAATTCCTGCAGGAAAGAATAATGCATCATCTTTTATTCATCCATTCAAGAATAATTTATCAGGCACCAGTAAATTATTACACTCAGGCCGTGTGTTTGTCATTGGAAATATACAATTATAAATAAGAAATGATACTAATCCTAGGAAAACTAAATATGAAAACAGACCATTGCAATAAACCTAATTCATGTTCCAGTGGAACAATGCTCAACACCTCTAAGCAAGAATGCTGTTTGCCCCAGCAGTGCTTGCCTTTCAACTTGATGAAATCCATGTTTCTTACATCAATTAAAATGAACTTACTTTTGTTTCATTTTTTATTAGAAGACTACCAAAGAGATAAAAATGTCCTTATTACTTCTTTCTTGCTGTCCAGCTTTTCATTAACAGATATTTCACTGAGTGTCTTAGGAGATTTCAATAAAGAAGTCGGCTGTGCAGAACAGTGTGTTAGCCAGATATTATCTAAGTTGTACATTTTGCTTTTTTTTTTTAATGCTAGAAGCTTGACAGGGGTAGAAAATTTGTTTTAAAATTAAATTCTTTAGAGCTTATCAGTTTCTTTTTTGCAACTACTCTGTTAATCTTTTTTAAATATATATTGATGGATAAAACGATGAAAGGGTCAGCCATTGCAGCCAGTTCTTTAATAATGTTAAATTGGAAATGTTATAGGGCCCTGGTTCTGTGTAGTGAAATATCAGTCATCAGCTTGGATCCCAATCTAAGAGTGTCTAAATCTCTCTTGGGGCAATGAAAAAGTGGTAAAGGACCTTTCAGTGGGCCAAGACCTTGCTTTGGGCCTCAATGGCTTGCTTGGGGGAAATCACAAATCCACAAGGATCCCAAGAATTGGAGGATCCAGGCTTTAATCTAAGTCAAGGCCTTCATGCTTGGAGAATAGATTACAGAATCCAGATCTTTCTTTAAAGTCCAAAGGCTTGTTTAAGATGCCAAAGGAAAGAACTACCCAAGAGCCAAAGGACTGGTAAGGTACTAGATCAAAGTAGAATTGATAGGAAACAAGTCAAATGACATGTGGGTATCAACAGCTCACCTTACCAGATCAACAGCTATGGGAATGTGCTGGGCTGGCTTATAGTGACAAGGTGGAGATGGACAGAAAAATGACTCTTCCTGGGCGGCACCTGTGGCTCAGTTGGTAAGGCGCCGGCCCCATATACCCAGGGTGGCGGGTTCAAACCCGGCCCCGGCCAAACTGCAACAAAAAAAATAGCCGGGTGTTGTGGCGGGCGCCTGTAGTCCCAGCTGCTCGGGAGGCTAAGGCAAGAGAATCGCTTAAGCCCAGGAGTTGGAGGTTGCTGTGAGCTGTGTGATGCCATGGTACTCTACCAAGGGCGATAAAGTGAGACTCTGTCTCTACAACAACAACAACAAAAAAAGACTCTTCCTGCACAAAGAACCAGAAGATGACTCTTTACCCTGTGACTTCATTGCCATAGTATGGACAAAACAGGGAACACATGAGCAAAACACGGAGGAATTAGCCCCAGAACATTCAGAGTCAGGTAAAGACACCAGGCTGTATATAAGTTTTCAGAAAGATAGAGGTTATCCCTGAATATATTGTAGAGCATGTTAAAGAAAAACCAAACCTTATTTGCATTATAAGCGCCAAACAATCTGTACTCAAAGTGAATTTTTTACAATGACTAATGTTGAGACTAAGAATATTTCTACGAATCACAAATAGGGTCCTAAACAAGGAGTGACATATCAGAACAGATGATGTGACAATGATTGTATGGCACACAGAGGAAGGGCAAATAGCAAAACTTTCATCTCAGAAAGAAGATCAGAACAGTCATTTTCCAAAAACATAGGGTTAAAGGTTTCCACTAAGGAGACAATAATCAAAGCAAAGAGACAACCTACACAATGGGAAAGGATATTTGCATATTTTCAATCAGACAAAAGCTTGATAACTAGGATCTATAGAGAACTCAAATTAATCCACATGAAAAAAGCCAACAATCCCTTATATCAATGGGCAAGAGACATGAATAGAACTTTCTCTAAAGACAACAGACGAATGGCTAACAAACACATGAAAAAATGTTCATCATCTCTATATATTAGAGAAATGCAAATCAAAACAACCCTGAGATATCATCTAACCCCAGTGAGAATGGCCCACATCACAAAATCTAAAAACTGCAGATGCTGGCGTGGATGTGGAGAGAAGGGAACACTTTTACACTGCTGGTGGGACTGCAAACTAGTACAACCTTTCTGGAAGGAAGTATGGAGAAAGCTCAAAGCACTCAAGCTAGACCTCCCATTTGATCCTGCAATCCCATTACTGGGCATCTACCCAGAAGGAAAGAAATCCTTTTATCATAAGGACACTTGTACTAGACTGTTTATTATAGCTCAATTTACAATCGCCAAAATGTGGAAACAGCCTAAATGCCCACCAACCCAGGAATGGATTAACAAGCTGTGGTATATGTATACCATGGAATACTATTCAGCCATTAAAAAAAAATGGAGACTTTACATCCTTCGTATTAACCTGGATGGACGTGGAAGACATTATTCTTAGTAAAGCATCACAAGAATGGAGAAGCATGAATCCTATGTACTCAATTTTGATATGAGGACAATTAATGACAATTATAGTTATGGGGGGGGGAACAGAAAGAGGGAAGGAGGGAGGGAGGTGGGTGGGGCCTTGGTGTGTGTTACACTTTATGGGGGCAAGACATGATTGCAAGAGGGACTTTACCTAACAATTGCAATCAGTGTAACCTGGCTTATTGTACCCTCAATGAATCCCCAACAATAAAAAAAAAAATTAAAATAAAATAAAATAAAAAAGAAAATTAGAAGTTAATATAGAGCCACACTATATACTAATTATTGGCTATTGAGTAAAGTTATTCTCAGTGAATTTTTCTGCTTTATATAAATCTAATTTCATAGTGTGAGTTTACTGATATAGAATCAATTATTCAATTTATGTAGACTTGAGTTAAATAATCTTTCCATGTTTTATTTTATGTAGATATTTATGCCATGTGCACTCCAGATGATCATTGCAGTCAAGAGTACTCAGATAAGAAAAGTAGCTCTTCTTACAGATGGCTACATATTCCCGCATGGAAAGGTTACACATTACAAAATGATGATTATAGCTGGGACTTGCGTTAACTTGAATGCTTCTAAGTAATAAAAAGGCAATTTATACGAAATCCCTGAAACAAAGTATTTGTGGTATAATAGGAAAATACTTGGTCTTTGTCCCCTGTTCCTGACACAGAGCTCCTAAAACCCTTGGAATTTCCTGAGAGATAAGGGTGATAAGGGCATTTTTTGTTCTGATGGGGTGACTCTTGGTGAGCCCTTGCATAGCTTCAAGATTAGAACTGGTCACCAGAAGGGCCAAGGCTTGATTAGAAGCTTAGAAATCTTAGCCTTATCCCCCAATTGCCAGAGAGGGGAAAGGAACTGGAGATTGAATTAACCACCAATGGCTAATGATTTAATCAGTTTTGTGTATGTAATAAAACTTATATAAAATTTCATAAACCGTGGGATTCAGAGAGCTTCATAGTTGGCAAATATATCCATGTGCCAGAAGGATGGAGCCCCCCAATTCTATGAGGACAGAAGCTCTTGCACTCAGGACCCTTCCAGATTTCATCCTATGTTTCTTTTTCATTTGGCTGTTCATTTGTATCTTTTCTAATAAACCAGAAATGTAAAGTGACTTCTTCAGTTCTACGGGCCATTTTAGTAAATTACTGGAGCTGATCAGGAGTCATGGAAATCCTCATTTTATACCTGGTCCCTCTGAAATACAGGGGATTTGGAATCAGCATCCAAAATGGAAGCAGTTTAATGAGATTGAGTCCTTAATTTGTGGGGTCTGATATTAACTCTAGGTAGATGCTGTCAGAATTGAATTAACTTGGACAACCAGCTGGTATCAGAATTGGTTGTTGTCAGGATGGAAAAAGACTTCTTGGTGGGCGGCGCCTGTGGCTCAGTCGGTAAGGCGCTGGCCCCATATACCGAGAGCGGCAGGTTCAAACCCGGTCCTGGCTGAACTGCAACCAAAAAATAGCTGGACATTGTGGCGGGCGCCTGTAGTCCCAGCTACTCGGGAGGCTGAGGCAAGAGAATCGCTTAAGCCCAGGAGTTGGAGGTTGCTGTGAACTGTGTGATGCCATGGCACTCTGCCGAGGGCCATAAAGTGAGACTCTTGTCTCTACAAAAAAGAAAAAAGACTTCTTTGTGTGTGAGAAAAAAATGATTCTTCACTATGGATGTTATTACTCTGAGGGTTTTAAAATATGAACAATTGTAAAAATAAGTGAAGTAGACAACAAGCGATAATACTCCAAAAGGTAGGAAACTTCAGTGTACCTCTGAAATCTGCTACTACTACATCTAATAGAACAGATTGCATATACAACAGTAGTCATGTGAGAATGTAATGGAGCTGCCCTACGCAGGTATATCATTTTTTTATCTTTTATATCATATTTTATTGTACCTTATCTATGTTTAAATATATAAATACCATTGTGTTATACTTGTCAGTGGTATACAGTCACATATTGTACAGGTGTGTAGCCTAGGAGCCATAAGTCATACCATATAGCCTAGATGTGTAGTAGGTTACACATCTAGGTTTGTGTAAGCACATTCTAGAATGTTTGAACAATGACAAGATTGCCTAACGACACATTTCTTATGATGTATTCCTATTGTGAAGTGACACATGACTGTACAGAAACACATTACAGAATTAGGGTGTTTAGAAACTTCCACTGAGATCTATTTGTCTGGGGGTGCACAGCCAAGATTGTGGATCAGCAGCTGCACGTGGTTTGCAGCATGGGGTCTCCTGAGAAAACAAATTATCACGTTGTTTTAGGCCAGGTGCCCACATCCACAAAGAAAAAAAAAATATTGTATAACCGAGGGCAAGTTAGAAGCACTGTGGGAAGTTAGGGTTCCTTAGGAATGTAGCAGTATCAGAACAGGATTGAGGTGATTCTTTCCCAGGGTAGAGAAGAGCCTTATGCCCAAAGCATACAGCTGAGGCTACTACATCTAGTCCCATAGAACTGAGGATTTTGTGCTCAGAGTTCAGCCAAAATCCAAGAGACTGTGTTACATCCTGGAAGTAAAGCAGAAGGTATACTAGGGAGTGTTCTCAGGATTCATGCCTACTGAAGGCAAAGGAAAGGAAAAGAGCAGGGAGTTGAAGTTGAGCTGTGATTCATTCCCAATGGCCCTGAGATTGGAATGGCCTTTTGAAGTTGTGCCCTCTTGGAGTGGGGGCCAGGACTCAATCCTTAATTTGATGTGGGCTGCCTGGGGAAGGTGAAGCGGCTTTCAGTGACTGAGGCAATTCCCACAGGGGGCTGATGGATGATTTTGTTTGGATCATGTTACACTATAGAATTAACTGATGTTGACTCTTTTTATCCAAGAACATGGAGTGTTTTTCACTTGTTCAAATATAACTTGGTGTATTGCCAAACTGTCTTGTGATTTTCCTCATTGAGGTTTTGGATATACCTTATTTTTTTTTTTGGCCGGGGCTGGGTTTGAACCCGCCACCTCCGGCATATGGGACCAGCGCCCTACTCCTTGAGCCACAGGCGCCGCCCTGGATGTACCTTATTAATTCGATGCCTAGGTATTTTATTTTTTTCCTATTGAACATGAAATCTTTTATTTCATTATATCTTTGAGTATGATACTGTTTCTTTTGTAAACAAGGACTTTAATCTTTGCATTTTTTTAATAACCTGTTACTTTATTAAAGTCTCTTGTCATTGGCAGTAGTTCCCCATTGATTTATTTGGGTTTTCCACAAAAGAATACGCAAATAGAAATAGTTCTACCTTACAATATCCAGGAAGCCCCTGAAAAAAAGTGCAAAAATAAAGGGAGCTAGAAGGATAACACTATCAGACATGGAAACATATATATATATATATATTTTTTTTTTTTTTGCAGTTTTTGGCTAGGGCTGGGTTTGAACCCACCACCTCCGGTATATGGGGCCGGTGCCCTACTCCTTTGAGCCACAGGCACCACCCCAGAAAACATATTTTTAAAATTTAAATTTGAATAATTTTCTGACTTTACTAAGGTATAATTGACAAGGACTACAACATAATTTAATATCTGTAAACGTTGTGAAATGATTACCACAACCAAGTCAATTAACACACCCATCAGCACATGTAGTTGCCATTTGTGTATGTGTGGGGGGAGGTAAATATGGTGAGGATGCTTAAGAGCTACTCTTCTAGCAAATTTCAAGTAAATAATACAGCATTATTAAGTATAATCATCATGCTGTACATTAAATTTGCAGAATTTATTCATCTTATAACTGAAAATTTCTACCTTGCCCATCTCCCCATTTTCTTGCCCCAAGACCTGGCAACCACCATTCTACTCTCTACTTCCATGAGTTTACCTTATTTATTTAGATTATTTTTGATTCCACACATAAGTGAGATCATGCAATATTTGCCTTTCTCTGTCTAGCTTATTTTACTTAGCATAGTGTCCTTCAGTTTCATCCATGTTGTCACAAATGATAAAATATCTTTTTTATAAGGAGAGAAAATGGCGTCCATGGATTACAGTACCTACAGCCAAGCTGCAGCCCAGCAGGGCTACAGTGCTTACACTGCCCAGCCCACTCAAGGATATGCACAGACCACCCAGGCATATAGGCAGCAAAGCTATGGAACCTATGGACAGCCCACTGATGTCAGCTATACCCAAGCTCAAACCACTGCAACTTATGGGCAGACTTCCTATGTGACTTCTTATGGACAGGCTTCCACTGTTTATACTACTCCAACTGCCCCCCAGGCATACAGCCAGCCTGTCCATGGGTATGGCACTGGTGCTTATGATACCACCACTGCTACAGTCACCACCACCCAGGCCTCCTATGCAGCTCAGTCTGCTTATGGCACTCAACCTGCTTACCCAGCCTATGGGCAGCAGCCGGCAGCTACCGTACCTACAAGACCACAGGATGGTAACAAGCCTGCTGAGACTAGTCAACCTCAGTCTAGCACAGGGGGTTACAACCAGCCTAACCTAGGATACGGGCAGAGTAACTACAGTTATCCCCAGGTACCTGGGAGTTACCCCATGCAGCCAGTCACCGCACCTCCATCCTACCCTCCTACCAGCTATTCTTCTACACAGCCGACTAGTTATGATCAGAGCAGTTACTCTCAGCAGAACACCTATGGGCAGCCGAGCAGCTATGGACAGCAGAGTAACTATGGTCAACGAAGCAGCTATGGGCAGCAGCCTTCCACTAGTTACTCCCCCCAAACTGGATTCTACAGCCAGGCTCCAAGTCAATATAGCCAACAGAGCAGCAGCTACAGGCAGCAGAGTGAGTTGCTAAGAGAGAAAACCAAATAAGAATGATTGTGTCTGAAGTTTTTGAACATGATAAATGCTTTTTACCATTGTTTACTTTTGGAATCCTAGATACATCTTTAGGACATGACATCTTAGCTAACAGCTAACAGTCTCAATAAAGACCTCAGTGCTTTTCTCCAAAAAAAAAAAAAAAAACCAAAAACGACTTTTTTATGACTGTGTATGGATAGCACAGTTTCTTTATTCATTCATCTGTTGATAGACACTTAGGTTGTTTCCATATCTTACGAATAATGCTGCAGTGAACATGAGGGAGCAGATATCTCTGCAACATACTGATTTCATTTCCTTCAGCTACAAACCCAGCAGTGAGATTGCTGTGTGATGTAGTAGTTCTATTTTGTTGTTGTTGTTGCAGTTTGGCTGAGGACAGACTCAAACCCGCCACCCTCCGTATATGGGGCCTGCGCCCTACCCACTGAGCCACAGGTGCCGCCCAGATGTAGTAGTTCTATTTTTAATTATTATTATTATTATTTTTTGAGACAGAGTCTCACTATGTTGCCCAAGGTAGAGTGCCATGGCATCATAGCTCACAGCAACCTCAAACTCTTGGGCTTAAGCGATTCTCTTGCCTCAACCTCCCAAGTAGCTGGGACTGCCACAACGCATGGCTATTTTTTTTTGTTGTTACAGATGTCATTGTTTAGCTGGCCTGGACCTGGTTCGAACCCTCCACTCTCAGTGTATGTGGGTGGTGCTGTAACCACTATGCTATGGGCACAGAGCCCTATTTTTAATTTTTTGAGGCACGACTTTACGGTTTTCCACATTGGCTGTACCCACTTGTGTTGCCATCAACAGTGTACAAGGACTCCTTTTTCTCCCCATCCTCACTAATATTGTTATCTCCTGATTTTTGGACAGTAACAATCCTAACAGGTGTGAGGTGATATCTCATTGTGGTTTTGATTCACATTTCTCTGATGATTAGTGATGTTGAGTACTTTTTCACGTGCCTGTTGACCTTTTGTATGTCTTCTGTCTTCTTTGGAAAAATGTCTCTTCAGGGCAGCACCTGTGGCTCAAGGAGTGGGGCACCGGCCCCATATACTGGAGGTGGAGGGTTTAAACCCGGCCATGGCCAAAAATTGCAAAAAAAAAAAAATAAATAAAAATAAAAATAAAAATGTCTCTTCAGGTTCTTTGCCCATTTTCTAATTGGGTTCTTTGGGTTTTTGCTAATGAGTTGTATGAGTTCCTTGTATCTTTTTGATACTAATCCCTCATCAGATATATGA
The DNA here is from genome assembly GCF_027406575.1 of Nycticebus coucang. NCBI lineage: Eukaryota > Metazoa > Chordata > Mammalia > Primates > Lorisidae > Nycticebus > Nycticebus coucang. The sequence continues at coordinate 46,670,925 of NC_069804.1, forward strand.
TTTGCAAATATTTTCTCCCATTTCATAGTTGCCTTTTCACTTTGTTGATTGTTTCCTTTCCTGTGCAGAAGCTTCTTTGTTATAGTACATTTGTCTATTACTGTTTTAAATTTTGTTGCCTATGCTTTTGGTGTCCTATCCAAAAAAAAAAAAAAAAAATTGCCAAGACTAATGCTGAAGTGATTGTTTCCTGTTTTCTTCTAGGAGTGTTATGGTTCAGATCTTACATTTAAGTCTTAAATCTTTTTCAAGTTAATTTTTGTATATGGTGCAAGGTAAGGGTATAATTTAATTCTTTCTTTTTTAAATTTCAGATTGATATGAGGGTACAAATGTTTAGCTTACATTGCTTTCATTTCTAAGGCAAAGTTCAAATTGTAGTTGAGCCCTTCACCCAAGGAGCACTCTGAATACCCTCACATTGTGCACATTAGGTGAGATCCCACCATTCTTTTGCAGGTAACTATCTAGTTTGCCCAACAATATTTCTTGAAGAGATCATCCTTTCCCCATTGTGTGTTCTTGGTGTCCTTATTTGCTGACCATGTACATGTGGATTTATTTATGGACTCTCAATTCTGTTCCATTGGTTTATGTGTCTATTTTTATGCTAGTACCATACTGTTTTGATTACTACAGTTTTGTAATATCATTTGTGATATTTCCCACTTTGTTCTTTTTCAAGATTGCTTTGGCTATTTGAGATCTTTTGTGGTCCCTTATGAGTTTTATTTTTACTATTTTCAGGAAAAATGCCATTGGAATTTTGGTAAGGATTTTATTGAGTCTGTAGATCACTTTGGATAGTATGAGCATTTTAACAATTATTAATTATTCCAATCCATGAATGAGAAATATTTATAAAAATATATTTAAAGCCTCTATGATTAAAACAGAGTGGCATCTATTCACAAATAGACAAAGAAACCAATGGAATGGAAGTGGTAGAAATTTATTCAATCACACATAGAAATATACTGTATAATAAAAAGGATATCTTAGAGGAAAAAGATGGAGATTATCATTTCTCCATAACTATGTTATTTTAAACATTCTCAAATTTACAGAAGAGTTGCAAGTACAGTATTTATAAAAATCCTACAGTGGAAATGCTAAATTTTACTGTGATTTCTCTAATAGATAGTCTTGATATCAGATAGTATTTTATTTTATTTTATTTTTTTTTGGCCGGGGCTGGGTATGAACCTGCCACCTTCGGCATAGGGGACCGGCGCTCTACCCCTTTGAGCCACAGGCGCCGCCCTTGGAGCCACAGGCGCCACCCCTCAGATAGTATTTTTTTTTTTTTTTTTTTTGTGGTTTTTGGCCGGGGCTGGGTTTGAACCCGCCACCTCCGGCATATGGGACCGGCGCCCTACTCCTTGAGCCACAGGGGCCGCCCCCTCAGATAGTATTTTAATGGTACTTTTAAAATGGGAAATTTTAGTTAAGGCCTTTGTAGAACAAAGTCAGCAAAGTTTAATTAAGTCTTTACATATAGTCAGAAAGAGGTTATATGACAAAAGCTGTGGTCTCACTTTGATTTGTGGTGCTTCATTTGGAAAATTACAAGAAGAATAGATTTTTAACATTCTCACCACACACACACACAAAATAAGTTGCTCAGGTGATGAATATGTTATTTAGCTTGATGTAATTGTTCTACAAGCTATACATAGATTGAGACATTATGTTGAACCCAGAAATATGTAACATGCACAATTATAACTTGTCAATTAAAATAAATAAATATTGTCTTAAAAAGAAGAAGTTCCATATTATTATTATAATTTTTTGAGACAGAGCCTCAAGCTGTCACCCTGGGTAGAGTGCCATGGCATCACAGCTCACAGCAACCTCCAACTCCTGGGCTTCAGTGATTCTCCTGCCTTCGCCTCCCAAGTAGCTGGGACTACAGGTGCCTGCCACAATGCCTGGCTATTTTTTTTGTTTGTTTGTTTGCAGCTATCTTTGTTGTTTGGTGGGCCCGAGCTGGATTCAAATCCGCCAGCTCAGGTGTATGTGGCTGGTGCCTTAGCCACTTGAGCCACAGGCGCTGAGCCAGAAGTTCCATATATTATAACCACTTTTCCCAGCTATCTGGCTATGAATAGTAAAATTACTGTTATATTAGGGATCCCAAAATTCTCTGAAATCCTAGAATATTTTCTAAAGTCCCCATTAGGAAAAGATCAAATTATACTCACTATGAGAAACTTAAAAGAACCAACCAGGCTTGGCACCTGTGGCTCAAGCAGCTAAGGCACCAGCCACATACACCTGAGCTGACAGGTTTGAATTCAGCCTGGGCCCACCAAACAACAATGATGGCTGCAACCAAAAAATAGCTGGGCGTTGTGGCAGCGCCTGTAGTCCCAGCTACTTGGGAGGCAGAGGCAGGAGACTCGCTTGAGCCCAGGAGTTGGAGATTGCTGTGAGCTGTGACGCCATAGCACTCTACCCAGGGTGACAGCTTGAGGCTCTGTCTCAAAAAAAAAAAGAACCAACCAAATGCAATATTTAGGCTTATTTGGATCCTGGTTAGAGTAAAACATCTGTATTTTGGGAACTACTGGGGAAATTTGAATGTGGACTGGCTATTATATAATATTAAGCAATTATGGTTCATTTTGATATATGTCCAAGTACACGATACTTGTATTAAAAATGTCCTTGCCTATTAGAAATGCATACTTAAGTATTTGAGGGTGAAATGACATAGTATTTGAGATTTTCTTTAAAATACTCTAGGACAAAAATCGTAGTGGTTATAAATAAAACATAAGTGGAAAAACAGTGATAGATCTTGAAGCTGGGTGAGAGGTGCATGGGGAATTTATGATACTATTCTTTCTATTTGTGTGCATTTTTGAAAATTTCCATAATAAATTGTTCAAAGGTATTTTCACTATAATTTTAGTAAACATATTTTATTATGCTAAATATTTGAAAATTGGTGATCAGTTGATAAATTTATGCAACTATGTTGGATAACAGAGGATTTACTATAAGCTAATGAAAATTAAGTTTTTCCATCTTTCTTAATCTAGCAAATCTTCAGTTTATTTGTTCTCCATCTGGAAATTACCTAGAACAAATACAAAGTAAACCTTTCTTGGAGGCAGATGAGAAGTTAATACTTTTTAATCTTAAAGAGGATTAATGATGTAAGCCACAGAACCAGCAAAGATCTTTGGAGCCATCTGGTATACATCTCCTCTGTCACCTCCCTACAGCAGCATACTTAAAGCTTTGAGGTCAAAGGGCAAGGTCAACAGCAGACAAGCCCAAACAATGAGGCAGTGAAGTAAATGGTTCTAAATACGAACATGAAGTAATCTTATCTCTGAAATTTTCTCCTGCAAATAATAGCACTCATTTATATAGCCAGCATTAGAATTCAGGACTCTTGGCTATGAAAATCAAGTATAAAATGTTCGAATGTTGTGAAGTTACATAGCATTTTTTGTGACTGTAGCTCCCATTTAAATAGTACTCTACTTTATGTGGCACATTTGCCCCCAAATTCCAGGTAGCAGAACACTTTCAAATTCCAAAAAAGCATTACTCATAGTTGATGTTGCAAACAGAAATTGATTTGCTGGGCTCAGGTTGGGTGCTATTTAGCAATGACTGTTTGCACTTTCTTAGCATTCAAATGAAGTCATTTCATTGAATGCTGAGATTTTAGGGTAACCCAAGGAATTTTTAGTTGTAATGCCCACTGTAGAAATAGAATAATGTTCATTTATTGAAAAGTGCTAGATAAAAACAAATACTATTTGGAGTATAATTTCCATGATTAATTTTCCAAATAATTGAGGTTAGAACAAATTATTTTCCTACATTACTGATATACCAATGTGCAATGTAAAACTCACGATGGAAATGTAAGGGACTAAAATTCAACTCATCTACTCTACCCTTCTACCAAAACCCCCAAATACAAAAAAACTCTAAAAACAATTCTAGGACTTGGAATTTCTCTTTTTCTGAACTCCTGAAAACTTAGGAAAAACTCTTCTGGACATTGCGAAAGCAAAGAATTTTTGAGTGAGAACACACAAGTAAATATAGCAACAATCAAAATAAATAAATGGGACTTAATTAAACTCAAAAGTTTCTGTGCAGCAAAGGAAATCATAACAAAGTAAATAACCCACAGAATGGGAGAAAATATTCACAAACTATGCATCTGACTAAAGACTAATATTCAAAATGTACAAGGAACTCAAACAAATCAACAAGAAAAAATAACTCTATCAAAAAGTGGGCAAAGCACATGAACAGATTGTTCAGAAGTTAAGTATACAAATGGCTGAAAAACATGAAAAAATGCTCAACATCACTAATCATCAAGGAAGTGTGAACTAAAACTACATTGAGATACCACCTTACCCCTGTCAGAACAGCCTTTACTAAGAAGTCAAAAAACAACAGAGAGGGGCAGTGCCTGTGGTTCAAAAGGGAATAGGGCCCTGGCCCCATTTACTGGAAGTGGTGGATTCAAACCTAGCCCCGGCCAAAAACTGCAAAAAAAAAAAAAACCAACCAACCAACCAAACAAACAACCCCAATAGATATAGGTGTGGATGAAGTGAAAGGGAATTAATTATACAATGTTTGTGGGAATGTAAACTAGTACAATCTCTGTGAACAGTACATAGATTCCTCAAAAAAATAAAAGTAGACATAACATTCTATCCAGTTCTACTCAAAGGAAAAGAAGTCATTTTATCAAAAAGAACCTACACTCATGTGTTTATCACAGCACAGTTCACAATTACAAAGATACAAAATCAACTTAAGCACCCATCAATTGATGAGTGCAAATAGAAAATGTGGTGTGTTGTATCTATACATAGGTAGATAGATATACATACTACAGAATACTCCTCAGCCATAAAAAGGAATGAAGTTACGTCTGTTGTAGCATAGACTTGGATAGAACCAAAGACCATTATCCTCAGTGTAATATCTCAGGAATGGAAATACGAACACCTCATGTTCTCACTCATAAGCGGAAGCTGAACAATGGGTATACTTTGTCATACAAATTGTTGTAATGGACATTGGAAACTAAGTAGGGGGAAGGCTGGAAAGGAGGATGAGGGATAAAAATCTACCTACTGGGTCTAACATATACTATTCTGATGATGGGTACACTAAAAGCCATGACTTTACTGCTATACAATTCATCCATGTAACACAAACACCTGTGCCTCCTAAATTCTTAAAAATTATAAAAGCTAACTTGATATTTAGAAGTTATATACTAAGCTCCACCATTTCCTGTAAGTATGTTCTTTACTTCAGATCACAATTGATTTAACTATGGTGTGAATATGAATTAGAATAAATCCCTCACTGTCCTTACCTTTGGAGGAAGAAAATTTTAACTTTCTACCTATCTCAAAGGAATATGACAAATGATGCTTATTTGGGTACTCCATATGAGTTCTGTGTAACATTTCCTTAGAGATATAACCAAAATATTAGAAAGACTTTATCCTAACAATATTGCCAGATTTAGCACATAAAAATACAGGACGCCCAGTTAAATCTGAATTTCAGATAAACAACAAATAAATGTTTAAGATAAATTGTCCCATGCAACATTTGCAGCATATTCGTACTGTAATAAAGAGCAGCCCCCTAAAAGACCCAGGTTTGTCTTAGCTTGTTTCAGCCTTGGTCCCCCGCATGTTCCACCTGGTTAATTTCAAAGGCAAGGTTTCAGAATAGAACAGGGAAGTTCTCCGAGTTCCCCCAACTCCCTAGCAATGGGTAAACAATGATGAAAAACTTGCCCCAACCCCAACCCCCTAGCAATGGGTAAACAAATAAATTACCTACGTGAAGTTCCCAAGGTACTGCATCCCCCAAGTTGTCCCCATGCCAAGTTTGTCCCCATGCCAGCTGCCATGATACAACCTGCCTGACTTGCTGCAACCGGTGCCAAGCCCCCCTGAGCCAATTCTGTAACCCCACCCCTGGGCTAACTAACTGCCATGTTCTGCTTTTATTTTTGCCTGCTTGCATGGCAACAAAAAAGGTATAAAAGGCAACCTGCTTTTCTCTTTGGGCCATTTGCCCTTTGGGCAGGGGTCCCCTGAGCAGGTGTAATAAATCACCATCTAATTTATACTTGAAGTGGGATCCGAGTCTTTCTTCCAGGTGGCAAATGTTTACAACATTATGGAGGCCCCAGTGAGATTTGCCACCCCTGGACCCCCACCTAGGCCCACTGCTGCCCCACAGCTCCAGGGGAAGGCCTCGGAGAAGATGTTCCTCCACTCCCGGAGTCCTCGGGCGTGTGGAGCCAGGGCATAGGTTTCCAAAACCTTTGAATTGGTGATTAATCAGTAACACCCTTGTGAGTTTTATAAATTTATTGGATCTCTAGAGGTTTTTTGGGGGGGAAATCAGACCAGTTGGATGCAACTACACAGTCGGTTCCCTGGGCTGGGGGAGGCGTCTCCCTGCCCCAGGTCAGGTCTCATGCAGGGCTCACGGCAGTGAGTCCAGATCTCATGCAGGGCTCACGGCCCTGGGTCCAGGTCTCATGCAGGGCTCACCAGAGTCACAGGGTTGAGTCTGGTCTGGGTGTCAGGTCGGACTCAAAGGTTGAGTCCTCACTGTGTCTTTGTTTCTGTCTTTCTGTCTCTCGGTAGTTCACTCTTATGTCAGTCAAACTGTGTGAAATTTGTCAGTCTTTTGGTGCCCAGTCCATTGGTTTCTCCTTTTGGACTCACAGGGTGTGGGTCTGTTGGTCTGACAGCTTTTCCTTTTAGGACTCACAGAAAGTGGGTCTTTGTTTTGTCTGGTTTTTCTCTTCTTTGGGCTCACAGAGGTTGAGTCCCTGGTCTGTCAGGTTTTCTTCTTTAGGCTCTCAGAGGTTAAGTCCCTGGTAAAATCCAAGTTTATGTCAGCACTAGTGTGTGTGAGTTGTTTGTCAAATTTGTATTTGCTGTGTCCAATGGTTTGTCAGAATTCCTTTCAAAGATTGGTCAATTCCAAGTTTGGGTGTCAACATCTCTGTTTTCTTGTTGTCTGTCAATGTGTCAATGTACAATTTGTTTTATCCCCTATGTCTTCCACTGCCCTATAACCCACTTGTGGTTGAAACCCTCTCTTTCTGGCAATTAAAGAGTTACTACAAGGTTTAGTAAAACTCTTCCTCCCTTTGATTGCTAAGAACTGTGGTTGCTATGTTACAAATAGTCTTAAGATAAGGTGCTGGCATTCAGCAAAAAAACCAAAGTCAATTACTCATTTGGAACTAAAGAAAAACAAACAAACAAACAGTCCTCTTTACTTTTTAAAACTGCAGCGCTTGGCATTATTCTGTTTAGCTCTTATTCTGCCGATCCTCAGGCGACCTCCAGGAGGGGGGCAGGCTGTGTCCCTCTGAGGGGAGGTGCCCTCTGGAAACATTCCAGGGTCCCCAGAGAACCTGGAGCCCCTCAGGAGACCAGCTGACGATCACTCCTAAATTCACCTGTAAGTCCTCCTCTGGAGGTAAGCCACTTTAACATCTAATTTTGGCTAATGTCAGCAGACATTAATATAATTATTCATAGTATTTTTGCTGTGCTTATTTGTTGTGAATTATCAGAAAAATATGTAACTGTTTGTTAAATTCAGTTGTTGTAATTTGTGTAGAGCCTCTGAGGGAAGGCGAAAGAGACCGGGACCTCAGGTTGCTGGGCTATTGGCCTTTCAAAAGCTTTTAGAGGCATGAGAAGCGTCAGCCCTACTGGTCAGTCAGGGGCTCCCAGAAATGTATGTTCGCGCCCGTCACCAAAAACACCATTAAAATGAAAGTGGACATCCAATTAACCCCTGGGGTATTAGATCACCCACAGGCCTATTAAAAACTATATGAGAAAGTGTTCTGGTTCTGGTTTTGAGAATATGAAAATATAAAAGTAAATATAAACTGAAGAGAAAAAGAGAACAAGTATAAAAGAGTTTTAAAAGGTTCCCTAGAACTCAGCATTTTATGACTTGAGACACCTGAGTTCTAGTTTTTGTCAGCAATTAGAGGTTTCTTCCTCTATATTGTTAATATAAATGTCTGTCTATTTTAATTCACTGTTTTCCTGCAACATTCTGGTTCCCTGATGAGAGTGCTCTCCAGCACCCTGAATAATGCCATTCCCTAAGAGCCCTCCCGTACTAATTACACAGAGAGGAGGGCCCTAGCAGAGTGACAGGAAGATACCATGGTGGTCCTCTGTAACAGCAGCCCACCAATAGAGGAATACACATGCAGGGGAGGAGCAGGCTCTGACAATAAACTTACTTTTGTTAACTCCATCTCTGAAGTAAAAGGTAAAATACAACCCCCTGTGTATTCCACAACTTCCTCGCCTGTGAAAAATGAAGTTTAACTACCCTCCCCCACTCTTCATATAAAATCTTAAAGTTAAGTTAAACACCTAACTCCTCTAACGTCACAGACTTTGTAATTTTGTGGAAAAGAAACTTATGTCATAAATTTGTCCTGAAACAAAATGGTTATATAGAAAAGTAAAAGACAAGAAAAAAGTTAAAAAGGTCTAAAATATTTTTAAAATGTCAGTGCAGGTTAAATACAACTTATGAAAAAGTTTACATGTAATCCAATTAACTATGTATTTCCTCTAACTTTCATTGGAAAGATAACATGTCTATGGGTATTGCTAACTTAACTCCAAACAGAACAGAAATCAGTCATGTGGAACTGAGCTAATTTGTTATGGCTTTTTGTTTAAAATATTGTTGATTCTTTCCGTGTTCTGTTTTCCAGAAGTCAAGAAAATAATTTTCTGTCTTTTGAGCTATTTATAGCTTTTTAAGTATGTACTTATGAGCAGAATCTGAAACATGTATTTTTTCTCTCTCCTTAATTTCTCTGAAGTTTAAAAGCTGTTTGTAAGTATTCTTAATTCCTGACAATACAGTTATTTGCATAAGTTCAGTAAGAATCTGTTTTGTTCTATAGAACATGATAAAGGTACTAGTTATTTTACCAAGGCTTTGGCTGGAATAGCATTTCCAGAAGTATCCAGACTGCACTAAGGAATTAAGGTTGACTTTGTAAAGCCAATAAAAAGCCCTTTGGAAAACTGGCCAGATACCTATCAGTAACATTTCCTGATCTGTGGTGAGTAATGAAGGTCACTTGCTGATGGGTCTGAGAATTGAAATATGCTTGGGGACCCCAAGAGAAGAAGAATTTACCCAATGCATACAGGTATCAAATGGCACAGATGAAACCTGGGCTCCTGAAAGGCTTTCAAGAAACTCCAACTGAGATTCCTTATAAAAGATTCCAGCTGAGCAGCGCCTGTGGCTCAAGGAGTAGGGCGCCGGTCCCATATGCCAGAGATGGCAGGTTCAAACCCAGCCCCGGCCAAAAAAGAAAAAAAAAAAAAAAAGATTCCAGCAAAGCCAACTTTAAAACAGAGCCTAGATGGCTATTAATTATTCTTACTGCACTTTATGCAAATAATCAAACCCAGTATACTGAAAGTACAGTTTATTTTAGCAACTAAGTTAGTTTTACTATATTTTGTTTTTAGTAAAGAGAAAGATTAGAGAGAAAAAAATGATTCAAAGAAAAAAGGCTATAACCCACCTGTATTAAATCCCAGCCTTGTCTGTAATGTCAACTCATAAAATGAGACGTAACTGTTTTACTAAACTAATCTGTTAAATGGGGCTAAGAGACTAGTCAAAGAGTATAGAATTATATACAGTAGTTATATTTACTCTAAAGCCTTAAGACTCAACAAAGATCACCTGTTGGCTACACTAGAGAATTTGTGCAGTATCAAATGTTAATAGTATAACTGTAACACTGCATACTACTGTACCTAATCTATATACTCTGCTGAGTTTTCTGTTGGCAGAAGCCAAGTGACCCACTTGCCTGGACTTAAAAAATGACATCTAGAGACAGTCAACATGCCCTGCTCTGGCCACATACAGACAGCTGGCTGGTCAACACATGGCTGAAGCCTGAGGAAACACCTCAAGGGACTTACCTTAATTGGACTTTTGAACTTTGGGAAAAAGGGAAAAATATCACAGGGAAAGGTATATTAGCCCACCACCATGGTACTATTAAGGCCTGAGTAGAGAACCCAAGAGGAGTCACAGTCCCTAAGACCTCAGTGCTAAAATATCAGCACCTGCAGAGACAAGCATATTGAAACCCTAAATCAACTCCTTAAACATTAAATCACCAGCAGGTCTATTAAAAAGTGTATAAGAATGTATAGGGTGTAATGTAACTGAGAAAACTCTAAAGATGGAGTTAGACCTCCCTTCACAGGGTCTAGGGGTGTATTGGTTTGCTTCCTATGACTAAGTGGCAACTAGAGTGGGAAATCAAGGCTACCCTGGTTAAAAAAAAAATAAGTTAAAATTGTACACATGTAAGTGCTTAGAAAATGACTGAGACAGGTAACAATAAGTGAGGCTTCACCCCCTCCCCCCATTCATGAGGTGAAACAAATGTGCAAGTGTGCCCTTCTTCCCTGCTCCAACTTTGTCCCCTGGCTATTAAGTCTTTGTTACAATTTTTGCCTAGAGAAAGAATTAGGGTGCACACTCCTTAATCAAGGTAAAGCCATCCAAAATGTTTAAAACTGCTTTGTTCATAACCTTACTGAAACTCAGAGAGTTTGTGCCTGGAGATAAGAATCTAATACATATCAATTATCAGCCCCTTCCCAGTGACAGATGAATCAAGGATTTGATTCCCCATAAGACCAGTGGGGAATGTAATAAAGAGAAGCCCCCTAAAAGACCCAGGTTTGTCTTAGCCTGTTTCAGCCTTGGTCCCCCAGATGTTTCACCAGTTAATTTCAAAGGCAAATTTCAGAATAGAACAGGGAAGTTCTCCGAGTTCCCCCAACTCCCTAGCAATGGGTAAACAATGATGAAAAACTTGCCCCAACCCCAACCCCCTAGCAATGGGTAAACAAATAAATTACCTACGTGAAGTTCCCAAGGTACTGCATCCCCCAAGTTGTCCCCATGCCAAGTTTGTCCCCATGCCAGCTGCCATGATACAACCCACATGACTCCCTGCAACTGGTGCCAAGGCCCCCTGAGCCAATTCTGTAACCCCACCCCTGGGCTAACTAACTGCCACGTTCTGCTTTTATTTTTGCTTGCTTGCATGGCAACATAAAAGGTATAAAAGGCAACTTGCTTTTCTCTTTGGGCCATTTGCTCTTTGGGCAGCAGTCCCCTGCACAGGTGTAATAAATCACCATCTAATTTATACCTGAAGTGGGGTCTGAGTCTTTCTTCCATGTGGCAAATGTTTACAACAATACTAAAAATTTAATTGTCGTCTACTAGAAATTCAAAGTTAACTAGATGTTCTATATTTTGTCTGGCAACCCTAGTCCAAAAAGATATTTTATCCTGGTTCAGGAGGAGAAATCAAGACAGAAGTCAATTGGATAGTAATAAATGAAAGAATAAGATCAAGTATTAAATTATGGGGTACAGGAAAAGGGAAGTGTTAACAGAACTCAAAATTCCTCCAACAGACAATGAGCTACTCAAGAAACTCTATCTTTTGGAGATTTTCCTATGTCCTCAACCCTTAGCATGGTGGCAGTGGAAATGCAAATTAAAACAATATGTTAAATAAATGGGCAATTAAATGAATATGTCAATCAGTGTGAGAGGACTTGAGGTGGATCTTGAAGGATGATCGAGATTTGTATAAATAAAGAAGAGCTGAAAGAAGGGATAAACATATGCATTTTAGCAGAGCCACATCAGAAGGAACTGTCATGAAGGAAATTTTCTACAGCAGTGATTCTCAAAACTTTGTTTGACTGAGAATAACTTAGAACAGAAGATTCCATAGCTGCTGACTGTACTCATTGCACTTTCCAGTAGAAAAAAGAACAAACGAAACAAAATTAAATGAAAGTCTGCAGAATTGCATGTGATGCTCCTAGAAAGATTGATGTGAAGGTTTACTTTTTTTTTTTTTTTTTAAGTTTTTGGCTGGGGCCGGGTTTGAACCCACCACCTGTGGTATATGGGGCCAGTGCCTTACTCCTTTGAGCCACAGGTGTCACCCAAGATTTACATTTTTAGATCAGTTTATATCTCTTTAGGGGAGTTCTTGATTCCCCCTGTGGCTCAAGAATTATATTTTGAGAAACATTCAACTAGCATAGAAGTGGTAAGTTTTTTGAGGTAGAAAAATGAAAAGTAAAAAAAACAAACATTAGGTCCTCAACATTTGGATATAAAAGTGTTCATATTGAGAGCCCACACTCTGGGCAGCTCCTGTGGCTCGAAGGAGTAGGGCGCTGGCCCCATATGCTGGAGGTGGCAGGTTCAAACCAGGCCCCGGCCAAAAACTGCAAAAAAAAAAAAAAAAAGAGCCCACACTCTGGCCTATCAGACTTTAAAGGAATTTTACAAAGTCACTTAAAACTAACTGGGACCAAGATGGAACAAGACCTAAATTCTAGAATTGTTTCAGGGTAGAGCGGAGTTCCTCTCTCTCTATCTTTCTTTTTTTAATTGCTGAGGATTCATTGAGGGTACAGAAAACCAGGTTACACGGATTGTATTTGTTTGGTAAAGTTCCTCTTATAATTGCATACCACCTCAAAGAGGTTTGTCACCCACCGTGATCCCCTACCCCTGTCAGAGTGGTGTTTCTTAGCTTCAGCACAATTGACATTTGGACAGAATGATTGCCTGTTGTGGGGTACCACCTGTGCATTAAAGAATGGTTAGCTGCATCCCAGGCTTCTACCATGTTTCTATGGTTTAAATGTTTGGGTCCTTCTAAAATTCATGTTCAAATTTAATCTTCACTGGAATAGTATTAAGAGGTAAGGCCTTTTTTTTTTATTAAATCAAAGCTGTGTACATTAATGCGATCATGGGGAACCATACACTGGTTTTATAGAATGTTTGACACATTTTCATCACACTGGTTAACATAGACTTCCTGGCATTTTTTAGTTATTGTGTTAAGACATTTATATTCTACATTTACTCAGTTTCACATGTACCCTTCTAAGATGCACTGCAGGTGTAATCCCACCAATCTCCCTCCCTCCACCTATCCTCCCCCCTCCCTCCCCTCCCTCTCTCCCTTCCCCATATTCTTAGGTTATAACTGGGTTATAGCTTTCATATGAAAGCCATAAATTAGTTTCATAGTAGGGCTGAGTACATTGGATACTTCTTTCATTCTTGAGATACTTTACTAAGAAGAATATGTTCCAGATCCATCCATGTAAACATGAAAGAGGTAAAGTCTCCATCTTTCTTTAAGGATGCATAATATTCCGTCGTGTATATATACCACAATTTATTAATCCATTCATGGATCGATGGGCACTTGGGCTTTTTCCATGACTTAGCAATTATAAATTGGGCTGCAATAAACCTTCTGGTATGAATATCTTTGTTATAATGTGATTTTTGGTCTTCTGGGTATATACCTAGTAGAGGAATTACAGGATTGAATGGCAGATCTATTTTTAGATCTCTAAGTGTTCTCCAAACATCTTTCCAAAAGGAATGTATTAATTTGCATTCCCACCAGCAGTGTAGAAGTGTTCCCTTTTCTCCACAACCACGCCAACATCTCTGGTCTTGGGATTTTGTGATATGGGCTAATCTTACTGGAGTTAGATGATATCTCAAAGTAGTTTTGATTTACATTTCTCTGATGATTAAGAATGATGAGCATTTTTTCATATGTCTGTAGGCCATGCACCTGTCTTCTTCAGAGAAGTTTCTCTTCAATTCCTTGCCCAGCCTGCGATGGGATCACTCGTTCTTTTCTTGCTTATACGTTTGAGTTCTCTGTGGATTCTGGTTATTTAACCTTTGTCAGAGACATAACCTGCAAATATCTTCTCCCATTCTGAGGGCTGTCTGCTTTCTTTACTTACAGTGTTCTTGGCTGTGCAGAAGCTTTTTTAGTTTGATCAGGTCGCAGTAGCGTATTTTTGAAGCTGCTTCAGTTGCCCGGGGGGTCCTCCTCATAAAATACTCGCCCAGACCGATTTCTTCAAGGGTTTTCCCTGCACTCTATTCTAGTATTTTTATAGTTTCGTGTCTTAAGTTTAAATCTTTAATCCAGTAAGAGTCTATCTTGGTTAATGGTGAAAGGTGTGGGTCCAGTTTCAGTCTTCTATAGGTTGCCAGCCAGTTCACCCAGCACCATTTGTTGAATAGGGAATTTTCTCCACTGAATGTTTTTAATTGGCTTGTCAAAGATTAAATAACTGTAAGTAGCTGGGTTAATCTCTTGGTTCTCTATTCTGTTCCAGACATCTACTTCTCTGTTTTTTGTGCCAGTACCATGCTGTTTTGATCACTATCGATTTATAGTACAGTCTGAGGTCTGGTAGCATGATTCTTCCTGATTTGTTTTCATTTCTGAGTAATGTCTTGGCTATTTGAGTTTTTTTCTGATTCCATATAAAAAGAAGTATTATTTTTTCAAGATCTTTAAAGTATGACAGTGGAGCTTTAATAGGGATTGCATTAAAACTGTATATTGCTTTGGGTAGTATGGACATTTTAACAATGTTGATTCTTCCCAGCCATGAGCATGGTATGTTTTTCCATTTGTTAACATTTTCAACTATTTCTTTTCTTAGAGTTTGATAGTTCTCTTTATAGAGATCTTTCACGTCCTTTGTTAGATAAACTCCCAAATATTTCATCCTCTTTGGCACTACTGTGAATGGAATAGAGTCCTTAACTGTTTTTTCAGCTTGACTATTGTTGGTATATATAAACTTTTTTGTTGTTTTTGTTGCAGTTTTTGGCCAGAGCTGGGTTTGAACCCACCACCTCTATCATATGGGGCTGGTGCCCTCCTCCTTGAGCCACAGGCATCACCCTCAGAGGTAAGCCCTTTACAGAGTGATTGAGTCATGAGTTCTCCTCTTTTGTGCATGGGATCAAGGACTCTGTGTAAGAGGCTTCACATGGCATTCATCCCCTTCTTTGTCTTTCCACTTTCTGCCAAGTGAAAATATAGCATTTGCCTCTTTTACCATATTAGGACACAGCAAGAAAGCCCTTATCAGACACTGAACCTGCTGGTGCCTTAATCTTGGACCTCTCAGCCTCCAAAACTATTTGAAATAAATTTCTGCTCTTTATAAATTACCCAGTCTCAGGTATTTTGTTACAATAGTATAAATGGATTAAGACACTACTAGATGCCAGTAGTACCCTCTCCCTTATTTTTGTGACAAGCAGAAATTTCTCCAGACACTGTCAAATTTCTCCTGGGGGGTCCAAAATCATTCCTTGTTGAGAACCCCTGCTCTAGATGAAAGCTTCCTGTACCAGTTGAATTAGATGCCTAAGAAGTCTCTATTGTAATTCTTCATATCCAACCAAGGCAAATAAGGGACAATTTAAGCAAATAAAGCCCATGCATTTCAGAAACTTGTCTGAAAGATGAATAAAAATTCTGCCAAACATGAATACTGAGTGATGAAAAGGGAAATGATAACCTGTATCCATTAAGTAAATCTTTGAAGATTTACTTCAAAGGTCTAGACTTCAGTGGTTCTTGTTCAAGTTAAGTTCCATTATTGAAATAAGTGCACTTGACAATGAAAAGCAGATAGTTACTGGCTAATGACAGGGATGATTACCTTTAATGTATGCTTCTACATCTACAATGTTGGACAGAAGAAAATTTGCCCATGATAAAGGAAAAGGAGAAAGACCTTTAGACCTCCGGAGAGACAACTCCTTTCAGTCGATAAATGTTGTGTCCCATCAGTTCAAAGATCCTCTGGAAACTTTCACATTCAGTATCATTCAACCAAAACACCCATATTTTTTTCCTATGATTATTCTATCCTACAGACATAATTTCATTATTTTGAGAAACGAAGGTTACTTCCATCTAATACTTATTAGGGGGCTTATAAGAATTGATCCTATGGGAGAGAAAATATATATTTTCCATATAATAATCCTTATACTTTTTTCCTAATTCAAAAAACAATTTTTTTCTCATGGCAAACTTAGAGCCTTTAAATGAAATCTTGTTTTTCTTCATAATTTAGTAAGTGAAATTTAGTATGGGATTCAGAAATATGGATAAAGTGAATTTATATTTTGAATACCCACTCTTTCAGGGGAATTATTGACCAAATATTAGAGAAAACTCTCATATCTTTGCCTTAAAAATAATAATGAGGCACTGAATGAAGTTTTGGAACTCCATGTGATAAGTATCAGTCAAAATGGATTTTCAATAAAGTCCCTTAATTTCCTACTGATGGTAACATTAAGTAATAATCAGAGATAGGACTTCTATTTCCAGCAACATGATATACTAGATGTCCTGACAAATTCTCCCAATACAAAATAGCTAAAAATTCTAGATAAAATATAGCAAACGTCACACAATGCTAAGTGAAAGAAGCCAGATATAAAAAGTTATGTATGATTCCTTTTACTTTATTTTTATTTATTTTTTTGAGACAGAGCCTCAAGCTGTCACCCTGGTAGAGTGCTGTGGCATCACAGCTCACAGCAACCTCCAATTCCTGGGCTTAAGCGATTCTCCTGCCTCCGCCTCCCAAGTAGCTGGGACCACAGGTGCCCGCCACAATGCCCGGCTATTTTTTTTTTTTTGGTTGCAGCCATCAATGTTGTTTGGCAGGCCTGGGCTGGATTTGAACCCACCAGCTCAGGTGTATGTGGCTGGCGCCCTAGCCACTTGAGCCACAGGCGCCGAGCCTATTTTTATTTTTATTTTTTGAGACAGAGTCTCACTATGTCGCCCTAGGTAGAGTGCTGCGGCATCACAGCTCACAGCAACCCCCAACTCTTGGGCTTAAGTGATTCTCTTGCCTCAGCCTCCCAAGTAGCTGGAACTACAGGCACCCGCCAGGACACCTGGCTATTTTTTGTTTGTTTTGTTTGTTTGTTTGTTTAGCAGGCTCAGGTGGGGTTGTAAACCCACCAGTCCCAGTGTATGTGGCTAGCGCCCTAACTGATGAGCTATATGATTCCTTTTATATGAAATAGCCAAAGTAGGTAAATTAATCAAGATAGAAAGCAGAGTGGTAGGTGCCAGGGGCTGGGGAAGGGGTAAATGGAAAATTAAGTGCTTAACAAGTAAGGGGTTGTCCTTTGGGGTGACGAAATGTTTTGGAAGTAGACAAGATGGTGGTTGCCCAACATTGTGATGTACTAAATGCCACCAAATTATATACTTCAAAATGATTAATATTTATTTTATGTGAATGTCACTTCAATAAAAATATATAGCAAAAACCTTTAATGTAAAGATAAATTAATAAGTGATAAAGATTGTGAGGATCCTAACATAGAAAACAGATGGAATTACAAGTGATCATCTGAAACTATAGATAT
Source organism: Nycticebus coucang (assembly GCF_027406575.1). Classification (NCBI taxonomy): domain Eukaryota; kingdom Metazoa; phylum Chordata; class Mammalia; order Primates; family Lorisidae; genus Nycticebus; species Nycticebus coucang. The sequence goes on from NC_069804.1 coordinate 46,688,334, forward strand.
CCTGGGTCCTTTTTCTAATTGAGGGAATTGGATTTTAAGGGAAGAACTGGGACAGGAGGAGAAGGTTTGGACCCACAAAGCAATGTTGGAACTGAGAACCCTGAATGAAGCCCAAACACTAACAGAGTCAATGACAGTGTTCACTGGACACAAGCCACCTGCTTGGAAGGTAGAGGAAAAGGAACATATCTTGGCCTAGGATCTGGATTTGTATTAAAAAACACACTCAAAAATAAAAAGCAGTTTCTTCCCCATAACAGCTGGTTACGATGAGTGATAGAAATGAAAGGGAAAGGTAACAGTTAAATATTTATAATGAAAAAGGATAATCACTTATCATATTAAACTATCAAATAAAATTAAACAAAATGATAAAAATGTAAAGTGTTGAAATCAAAAAGGCCTGTGCATCAGAATTAAAAAGGAAAAATATCTAAAACATGTAAATGTTATTTTAAAAGCAAAAATTCATATACAATGAATACTCAAAGGGAAAGTTTTTTTTTTTTTTTTGGCCAGGGCTGGGTTTGAACCCGCCACGTCCGGCATATGGGACCGGCGCCCTACTCCTTGAGCCACAGGCGCCACCCTCAAAGGGAAAGTTTTTTTAAAAGCATAGCTCTTAGCCAAAGAGTAGAAAATAGAATACTGATTCATAGAAAAGAATTTAAAACAAGCTAACCAGACTAAGAGTGTATAAAACCAACTCAGAAATGTCAGGTTACAAATTATTTTAAAATAAAGTAAATTTATATACAATCATAGTGAGAAAAAAATAACAGCCATATAAATTATTTGATGAGTTACTAAGAATTCCTAGAGAGTAGCAGACTGTGGCAGTGTCCTATGGGAGGGTCTGGGCAGAGGCTTTCAAGAGATGCCAGGGTGGCAAAGTCCCAATTCCAGAGGTCAAAGCCTTACTCTTCGGCTATTTACAAAATTACTTGAAACCCAAGACATTCCCTCAGTACAAATAACACAGAGATACCATGATACTAGAGATGGAGGCTTCTCTGACATTACACAACTGATAAATGACAGAGCTGTTACTTTACTTCTTGTCTTCTGATGCCAAGAACATAAATTTTTGTCATTTCCCTGAATTTTTATCTTTAAGAAAACAAACACTGAAGCAAATCTCTCATTGTTGGTTTGGTTTCTAATTTATTTTCTTGGCTTTGGAATCTCAGAAATAGTATGTCTAGTTAGAAGAAAGAATTGGGTAAGATAAATCCAAACCCTTTTGCTCTTACTGAAGGGAACAGAGCTGGGTGGCGTTGCTTGGGGGGAGGGGGAGAGGAGCCCAGGGGCCAAAGAGTACAAGTGGAAAACAGCAGAGTCCACGTGGGACCCTGAGGGAGGAGCTGATGCCTGTGTTCCACTAAGAATTATCAACCCTTCTCAAAATAGAAAAGAAAGACGTTCACATTGTGGTAAAATTGTCAGAAAGCTAAGATGATGCTAGTTTGAGGACCACCATGCATTTTTGATGTTAACATGTCCTTTCTTTTATAAAATAATGACAAAAGTAGATGGTCTCTAAAATCTTTTTATAGAAGGTTGTCTGAAATGTGGCAACCTTAAACCAATGAGTTGATTATTATATTATTTTTAGGGAAATCCTATCAGTCTGCAAAATGCCAAAGTCTGAATATTCTGTGTCTGCAGGATGAAAGTGGCAAACTTTAACAAAGGAGCATCAGCAGCCATTGTACGTATGTATGTGTTAGTGTGTATGAGCGAGAAAGCTAGAGACACACAGAAAAAGAGGGAAATGGAGAAGGCCAGCGAAGAAGATGGGAAATTTAGAGAGGCATTCTGAGAACAGGAGAAGAGACACTGGCATTCATAGGGCGGGAGAATATCTCAGCTCTGCAGAAAATATGGCATTTGCCTTAGCCTCAGTTGCCCTGAGAAGCAGAGCCTGGGACATGGGTGTATATGCAGACAGTTGATTTGAGAAGTGATTCTGGGAAATGGGAGAACAGGGAAACTAGGAAGGAGGAACATAGGATGGATACCCGATATTCAATCTCACTGGGACCTTCTGGGGAGCTGCATGGAATGCACCTCACAATTGTCTGCCAATGGCACAGAAGGGGGAGCATTTATCCATCGATTCACATTCATTCCCCATACCTCAGTGGTGACTCATGCGCTGCCTACTACCCCATACTTTCAGCTTATGCCTATATGAGCATCAAGAGGGTTTCTCCAGGTGTCCCAGACAGTGGAGTCAGAGGAATCCTGGGGAAGAATGCAAGGAGTACAAGATGCAGTTGAGATGAGATGCTGTGAGGTTATACCTGTGCAGAACTGGTTGCCACTCCAATGGCTGGGGCAAAATGCAGGCTAGGAGGAAGTGATGCAATGCACCCACAGTGTTTTATACAATGCTTTTGTCAAGCAGAAGGATCCAGAAGCAGTAGTTCCATCGTAAGAAACAAAAGCTTTTAGGGGGAACTTTAGTAGTACGTGTTGTTCTTCCCATTAGTCTCTAGTGAGTTTGGCCTTGTCCCAGTGACAGCTTGGGCAGGCAGGAATTCTTCTACCATGCACCTAAGCACAGCTGAGACCTATAGCTGATTTCTCAGGATTTCTTACTTCCTAAAGTCCCTAATACCCTCTTACATTTACACAGCAGCTGAAGTGACCTGCTTTTCTGCATAATTACTTTATAATTCAGTCCTAAGTGTTACTGCAAAGGGACTCCTTCAGTTCCCTGTGATCCAGACTGGCTCAGTCCCAGCCTGAGATAAGCCAGTACTGCCATATTTGTACATGCCTACTAATGTTACAGAACATTTTCACGTGACATTTCTCATTTGACATATATATCAATGCCAGAGGAATAGGTTCAAACAGGAAGAGTGACAGTAATATTACCAAGGTAGCATGGTGACCAAGCCATAGAATGTTAGGATTTCTGACAATGTTCTTTCTTCATGAACATTATTTCTTGATCATAACAGTTGAAAATGACTGATTCTCTTCCTACAAATAAAAACTGGGGCATTGCATCATAACCATCTTCTGCCACAATTATCGGTGTGCCTCTTAGTGGGCCACTTGATATTCTTGGTAGTATAAAGAATGATGTAAATTCTGCCTATCTTAAAAAAGGAAAGAATTTATTGGAAGGATCAGGGTTGCCTCACGGAATCAATGGAAAGGCTAAAGTACTAAGCTAATGAACAAACCAGAAACAAATTTACAGGATTGACTAGGTTATGTTTAGGCAGCTTGAGTCAATAAAGGCTTATTTCTTGCTCAAGCCACATATCCATCTTGGGTTAGGAAAGGGGCTTCTGCTCAACACAGTCACTCATGACCCCAGACTGATAAAGTAGCCACTATCTCAAACATTGCCTAGTGGTCATGACAGAGCAAAAAGTGAATTCTAGAGGGCCTGACTCAACTCATTAGAATCTCAGCCCTGAAGTAACCTGCATCACTTCCAACCAATTCATTGGGCATAACTGACCATATGGCTCTCCCCAACTACAGGGCAGCCAGGAAATGAAATTGTGCCACATACTCAGAAGAAGGAAAGAACCAGAAATAGCTGACAAGTAACACTCAAGACTACCCAAGCCGTGCAGAAGGAAATTTCCCTGGTTAGGGTGACACCACTGGACATTGTTGGTCATCACCGGTGCTTCCAGAATGAAGCCTAAACTGTCTTCAAACTCCTGAATTCATTATTAATTCAAAGTCCCTGTTAATTGACTGAGCTTGAGTACATAACTGTGTTCTAGCTGCCAGTACCTATCTCTCACCTTGTCATCTGGTAAATGCCATCCCAAATTCCCCAAATGTAAGAGGAGATTAGATCCTGGGCAGTCAAAATGGGGGAGGGAATGTTTACTCTGTGATAAATGTCTGATATATTGAACTATTAGAGTGGAAATTAGTGCTACATGGGCCATTCACTCATATCTCCATCTATATGTTCATTTGGGCAACAAATGTTTACTGAAATCCCACCAGCTTCTAGACACTCTGAAGATACCAAGATAAATAAGACATGGTCCTTCAGATGCATGTATTCTAATAGAGAAGATAGACATTAAAGAAATAATTGCAGTGCAGTACAGTAAGTCTTTATATAGAGATTAATGCTAAAGGATGATGTTAGCACAAAGTAGGGAGTAATTAACTTTAATGAGAGTGGGTGCATTGGTCAGGAATGGACATTCTAGGAAGAAGCTATAGTGCCGGTGGAGGTGAAGCTGTATAGTATCTTCCTTAGGCACAGATGAGTAACATAGTATGTCAGCAACATAGAAAACCAGATAAAGCTAAGGCTGGAGAGGGAGACAGAAGTCAAATCAGAGAAGGCCTTCCTGGTCATCCTGGGCATGGACTTTGTCCTTCAGGGAGTAGGAAAGATGACATTGGGAGTCCAGACTAAGGGAGGAGTGAACTGACACCTCTTTGAGACAGGGCAGTGATTTCCAAATGATAACCAGATAAGGACAGAAAACCCAAATGGCATATCCAGAGCCACTGAGTCCTAGCAAGCTAAGGGAAGGTTATTCCAACTACAGTAGGAAGTCTAACTACATGTGCCCATTCCAGGGAGGGCCTTTAGCCATGGGGTGGAAGTCAGAGCAGTGCTCATGGCTGGAAGGTGTGAAGTCACCAAGTTGTACCAGTTGGTAGCAGGCAAAAGAGAAGCACAGAGCCTGGAGACTGGAGCTTGTAGCACTGACTTAGAAGAGGCAGCAGTTGATACCTGGAAGCTCTGTTTAGGAGATCTCTAAAGGAGGCAAATCAAGAGAACAGATAGCTAGTAAGTGAACCCCAGGTCAGTCTGGACAGTTTATAGGAGGCCTCCTAAATGGGAGCTGCTGACCAAGGATTTATCTCTCAAAGGGATAAGTACAACAGAGTCTACAAAGCATAGGTGAACAGGCTAAATGTCCCGGCCCAGCCTTGCAGGAAGAAACAGAGGTATTCGTCATGTAACCAATGTGAACTAGGATAATTAGCTCACAAGTAAAACTTGATTACAGAAAGATGGCAAAACAAAACAAAGCAGAAACTCCAGAAACAATACAGAGAGCTGGACCTAAGGCACATCCAGTAGAATGTTGATTGACTACTTAGTGGCATCTGTTACTGAAACATGGCTCCTTAAACTCCTGACAGCCCAGGTTGGGCTAGGCCTGAATGTGATGGTGCTGTGGCTTTGCTGCAGGAAGAAGAAAGGGGAGCTGTTCCTGACTTCACAGATGTGAAGTAGAAGCGATGAAGATGAAAGAGGGTAGAAAATACAGGTACTGACTGCAGACCTTCATGCATTCTGATTCTGCAGAGTAAATCATTCTCCTTCAGCCTTCTGTGACTTCAAGGTTTGCTAATGCTAGAAACGAGAATGAAGTAGAAACTCCTTTGCATGGCATTCCTGTCCACTGACTTGGTCCCTACCTCTCTCTAGCTTCATCTGCCACCCTTCTGCATCATATTTGACCCTCTTATAATGCCACACTCCTGGCTATTCACACCTATGTGCCTTTGTTAGAGCCATTCCCTTTGGCCAGATTTAGCAAATAAAATACAGGATGTTCAGTTAAAATTTGAATTTCAAGTAAACAATGAATAAATTTTCTGTGTGTGACAGTATGCCCCATGCCAATATCTGGGATATATTTATATTAAAATTTTCTCATTTATGTGAAACTCAAATTTAACTGGGTGTCCTACATTGAATCTGGATGCCCTAACTAGAATGCTTTCTTATTCATTTTTGGGGATGCATTCCAACCGTCCTATAGGATGCCACTTTACTGGTAAAGAAATTATGATTCAGAGAGGCTAAGTGACTCACCCAAGGTCATGGAACTAACTAAGGGTTAAGGGTCTTCTGATCCCCAGCCCAGCACTCTTATAGTTGTCTGCAAAAAGCTTTGATGGAAGATTTCTAGGATTATTGGGTTGTAGGGATCACGGTAATCCTTCTTACATTAGAGAACATAGAATGGAAATGGCATTTTAATACGGACCTGCCCAGTTTGGGAACAAAGGAAGAATTACTTTTATAGTTGTTAATTTTCATATATCCCCATACATCTTATGATAACATTTCACTTAAAGAAAAAAAGTATATTTTGTATTTATTTATTTATTTATTTAATTTATTTTCAAGACAGAGTCTCACTCTGTTGCCCAGGCTGATATGGCAACCTCAAACTTCTGGGTTCACGCAATCCGCCTACTTCAGCCTCACAAGTAGCTGGGATTACAGGTGCCCGCCACAAGGCCTGGCTATTTTTTTCTATTTTTCAGTTGTGATGGGGTCTCACTTTTGCTCAGGCTGGTCCTGAACTCCTGAGCTCAAGGGATCCACCCACCTAAGCCTCCCAGAGTGCTAGGATTACAGGTGTGAATCACCATGCTGGGCTGGAAAATATCTTTAAATTACTGACTCTTAATAATGTCAATCGCTTCAAATCATGACATAGTTTTACTGTTATCAATAGCAAAGGCTCAGTGAGATCCCAAGACCTCTGTCCTGTAACTAGGCATTAGCACTTCATGTGCCCTACATTGGAAAAGGCTTCCTTTGCCAAAAATTGGGCTTTAATTCATTGTCTTTGTAATCCTTATGCTCTGCCCTAGATATAGTTTACTAAGAACTCAAAACCACAAGCATTTGGGCCATAAATCTTACCCAGGGTAAAGTGTATTAAATATCAAGAAATTTAAATCTATAGTTCCTTCTTGGATAATTCTCACTTGATTTTCAATATCCATTATATTAATCTTCCTCTAAGCTGTGTTGTCCTTATTTTTAACCTACGAAGTCTCTAATTGCCCTGTAATAACTCAAGCTTATCTTCTTAGAGACATTTCCTTACACATTTACTTAAAAACATTTAAAGGTACATGACGCCTACACTTTAACTTAAAGAGAGTAAGTACAAATATCTACTCATAAGCTGTAATATTGGGGAACAGAATAATTATTAAACTCATGTAACATCTGGCATAAGAACCTTTTCTTCTGATACCTTTGTTTGAACCTTTCCCTCTTGCCTGAGAATGCTTGCCTCCTCCCCAGCTATCAATCCTCCCCATTCTTAAAGGGTTAGCTTAAAATCTCTCTCCTCTATGATGACTTCCCAAATACCTCAGCCCAAGGAATCCCTCTTAATTTTAAACTACCATATCACTCATTTGGCCTTTAATGTAGTAATAGAATTTTAAATTTGACAAAGCAAGTTTCCCATCTATTTATACCTGAAAGCATTTTCTACATGCCTTTGTCTCTCACAGCACCTACACCTATACAATGAAACCATTGTACTATTTTGGAATTGATATTTATTTGTTCATTTGCTTGTTACTAAGATGTCTCCCTTCCTCCTTCTTCTCTATATGTCTCCATCTCCAACAGTTCCTCAATAGTGTATTCTCAGCACTTTGCACAACGCTTGGTATTTGTTGAACGAATAAATGCCCAATCACCATAACAATCCTGTTGGTAAACATTACTATCCTCATTTCATCAAAGGAGAAGATTGAGTTGCAGAGTGACTTGAGTAATTTACCCAAGATTAACTAGTGTCTGATAGAGCTGGATTTCTCCAGGAAGGTTTTCTGATTTTCTAGCTGTGAGGCTTTGCACAAGTTTTTTACCCTTGCTGTGCTTGCATGTCTTCATTGTAATGATGGAAATAATACTGTACCATATACCTTACAGGGTTGTTGTGGGGATTAAATGAGCTGAGCTAGGCAAAGTACAGAGCCTTTCCATGCACTGCTGGTCATGCCTGGTTGATATCCATTGGTTAAAGCTGTCCAAATAGTTACTAATCCAACAATTTTGTTCACAAACATGCAATAGAATGTTTTGCTAAATACCTTGCTGAATTTAAAATTCACTCTGCCTAGGAAATTCCTTACCTATTGGTTTCATTAACACTATCAACAAAGGAAACAAGGTTCATCTTGTTTTTTGATGAACTCATTCTATCACTCAACACCCCCGGCTTCCTTTTGTGTATTCCAAACCACCCCTCTGCAATCTGCTTGAGAATTTTGCTGAGCAATTCCATCAAATACATTCTTTCCTCGTTTCCTGAACTTGCCTTTCTTCCCTTTTGGAAAATGGGAACAGTAATCCAACTTCCAAATAGATTCATTTAGGTTTATATTTTATTCCCGCAGTGTCTAATAAAATGGATCATTCAATTGACTTTTGTGGATTGCTTGATTTAGTGTTGAATTCTTATACTAACTTTGGAATTGATTGAAATTTAATCAGAACTTTAGTACTCAAATGATCCATTTGTCTGCTAATATAATAACTAATATTTTTTATGTGCCAAGGAATGGCTAAACCCTTTATAAGCATAATTTCGTGGGATTGAGGGATATTTTATGCTCCATGGTGACCTAAAAATAAACAAGGAAAGCAATGGACAGAAATGTTGTAGGATAGATACAAAATGAGAAGTGTGATACTACCTAAACTGCTAGAGGCTTCTGTTCTGAGAACAGTTCCTATTCTCAGTCCCTTTCTGGACTCTTATAAAATACCTTTTTCTTTTCTCCCTTCACCTAACTCTTTCTGGTATCTGTTACTTGAAAATTTAGATCTTACTAGGGGCTCAGCACCTGTTGCACAGTGGTTATGGCGCCAGCCACAAGCACCAAGGCTGGTGGGTTTGAACCCGGTCCAGACCAGCTAAACAACAACAACTGCAACAACAACAAAGTAGCTGGGCATTGTGGCGTTGTGGCGGGCACCTGTAGTCTCAGCTACAAGGGAGGCTGAGGCAAGAGAATTGCTTAAGCCCAGCAGTTGGAGGTTGCTGTGATCTATGACACTATAGTACTCTACAGAGGGTGACATAATGAATGAGACTCTGTCTCAAAAAAAGAAAATCTTACTAGGAAGTCTTCCTGGAGGATGTTACAAATAAAAATTTGTTTCAAGGAAATAGGAGTTTGTGAGATGAATAAAGACCTCAGCGATGTGTGTAAAGTGTATGGTGGCTCTTTGAAGTGTGACACCAAGGATATCTCATTGTGCTCATAGGAATTGAACCTGAAGGGTGTGATGGAGGATGAGGTGGAGAGACAAACAGAGCATAATCATGTTGTGCCTGGCATGGCATGTCAATGGTAAAGAATTTAAATGTATCCTGAAAATTAAGGGAATAATTTTAATGCTTAGTAATAAAAGGTATAACAATAAATATATAATTAATAGAATGATTTAAATATTTAATAACAATTAAGTTGAATAATTTTAAGCTGGAGATAGAATTTGTATTGCAACCTAGTGGGATTTGGGATGACTCTCAGTTGTCAAAAAACCATGGATTTCATTCATCCTGGAAAGGAAAAGAGGAGGTCTGAACCAAGGCAGACACAGTTGCACCATGAACTACCTAAAAGGGAGAAGTTTGAAGATTTTATTTTTGTAGAGCAATTTTAGGTTCACAGCAAATATTAACATGGTATAGGAGAAAGTACAGATTTCTCTTATACCCCTGTCCCTTACACATGTACAGCTTCCCTCATTACCAATTTTCCCCACCAGAAGGATACATTTGTTACAATTGATGAACCTATACTGACACATCATAATCATTCAAAGTTCATAGTTTACATTACAGTTCACTTTTAATGTTGTACAGTCTATAGGATTGGTTAAATGTATAATGACATGTACCCACTCTAATGGTATCACACAGGGTATTTTAATTGCCCTAACTATCCTCTGTACTCTGCCCATTCATTCTTCCTTCCATCCTAATCCCTGGCAACCACTGACCTTTTTATGTCTCCATAGCTTTGTCTTTTCCAGAATGTCATATACAATAGAACCTGTATAGTTGACCACGTCCCTACATTGACCACCTCCTTAAGTTAATGTAATTTTCATAGACTGGACATGCATCATATGTACATATTAGTCCAGTAGGCCTAGTTCCTTATGTTGACCACCTTCATATGTTGACCAGTTTGTTATAATCCCTTGGGTAGTCAACTTACAGAGGTTCTACTATAGTTGAAATCATTAAAAGGGGGAGTTTTAAACATCAACTCATTCATCCAACTAAAATATACATAACTACTATTTGGGATGGTCTAGAAACAATTTTTAAAAAGCATACTAAAGAATTACATAAATAAAAAGACAGATATGTTACTTGGAATGTTCAAAACTTAAAGTGGTTTAAATTATTCAAGAATTAGCTTTCAACTGTGCATTTCAGGCAAAAGGTAGTCTTTGGTCTTAATTGCATGCATCTTTTTTCTGACCCTCAGTGCACTTGGTGGTGATAAAGACTAACTTAAATGTCCCAGAAGGAAGCAAGTGCATGTAGTTCCACAGTTCATCTATGCACACAATCCAGATGCACAGAAGTTTTATCTTAAAAACAAATTTACAAAATTAATATTTCAGGTTGTAAAGTCCCATGCATTTTGATCCTGCAGGCAAGTTATCTGCTACAGTACATTCAGAATTTAGGACAGAGACACATAAGCAGTGAAGCTTGAGGTTAACTTTCTATGAAACTGTTGTTGCTAAGATTCAAATATTATGTATTAGTTTCAAATAGCAACAGATTTCTAAAGTTGTGAGATTACCCTTGCTTGTGTACATTAGATGATCTAACAACTTTGGAAATCTTTTGCTACAAATCATCATATTGTAACACATAAATGTAAATAAGGTAAAAGAGCAAGAACTAAATTGTTAGATTAAAAAAAAAATGTACCTGAATCATGTTTGTATCCTTCCTGGTCACACTCTCCTCTCATTTCCACATGAAAATAATGGCAAATAGTCTCTCCATTTCTTTAACCACACCAGACAATCTTATAGATTCTCCTCCTAAAGAAGCCTTTTGGTTTTATTTATTTGTTCACTTGGATTTTAGGAGTAAGGAGCAACAGCTACGTACATTGTCCCTGTGTGCTTCAGACTTACATCCCTCATGTACTTTTCCTATGCTTTTGAGCTGGCTTGTTGATTTAAGACCCTACCTTTCATTTAGGGTTTTATGCTCTTTCGTTCATTCTGAATTGTATCAGTGCCCAAGGTGCTTCCTGTCTAGGACTTGTTTATATTATAGTAAACAGCATATGACAGAACTTGCTCCAACTGCCCTAAGAAAAAGTAGGTGTTATTTAAATTCTAGGGGCAGAACAGAACTTGTTTATTTGGCTTGTCAAGGAAATTGCTCAAACCCAAACCATCTGAAACAATGAAAAATTTTATCTAAGGCAAATTTCATTAATTGCTGCAGTAACAACTATAGAATATCTAATTCTGATCATAGACAACAATCATTTTTTAAAAATGTTGGCCAGATGTCTATGCCTAAGACAAGGCAATGGGAAGGGGATGTGTCTATGTGAACATAAAACAAAGGATGGATTTCACAGATTGAGGTTCCGATATTTTCTTGGCAATAAGATCAGAACTTATGAACTACATTATCCTGAAATCCTCTCTAGAGGAAAACAATGGTTCCTTTATTTAGCTCAAGCTTCTCAAAACGAAACGACATCTGTAACAGTCAACTTTAAACTCCAAAGGTGCTTTGAATATGAACATGAAGCATATAAAACTTTGTTATTCATAAAATTGTTTTCATATGTACATTTTAAGTTTTATATGATTCATATATGTCCTCATATACATGTATTTTTTTTTTTTTGTAGAGACAGAGTCTCATTTATGGCCCTCAGTAGAGTGCTATGGCCTCACATAGCTCACAGCAACCTCCAACTCCTGGGCTGCCCCGGCCCGCGGGGAATTCAACGGGGACCTGGGAAACAAAGGGGTCAGTCGAATGAGGGAACAAGAGACACGAAAGAATGAGAGCAAGTCAAGAGTCTGATCAAGCTCCGAAGAGTTTATTTTTCAGCTGGGCTTATAAGCACACAAACGAGGAAGTAACTAAGGGCTGTTCCTAGCAGGGCGGGGAGGGGGCTAGTTTCTGGAAAATTATTAGGAGAAGGACCCTAAGGCAGGGGGGTGCATTTTTGAGGAGATATGCAAGGGGAAAGTACTGTTGCTGTTTACGGTTGAATTCCTGAGAATAGTTTGCTCGTAAAATCAAGATAGCAAGGGGCATTCTTGTGATATGTTTTGGCTCCCGGCACTGGGCTTAAGCGATTCTCTTGCCTCAGCATCCCGAGTAGCTGGGACTACAGGCACCTGCCACAACGCCCGGCTATTTTTTCGTTGCAGTTTGGCTGGGGCCGGGTTTGAACCCACCACCCTCGGTATATGGGGCCGGCGCCTTACCAACTGAGCCACAGGGGCCGCCCCTATACATGTATTTTTAATAATTCAAACTTCTTATTTTATTTTCCATTTTTTGCTTGCATCCACCTCTGTTCTCACCCATCATCATCCCCCAACACACACTACTGTTGGGGCTCAGAGAACAATACCCCCAAATGAAGGCCTTAGTAGCAATTTTTTTTCTCACCTTCTCTCTTCCTGTTTGTCAGTCCCATTTTGCCCTGAAGCAGCCACAGAATCTACCGTTTCCCTGAAAATAATACATCCTCCGAAAATAAGACCTGCTTACGTAGGAAAGATAAGACGTCCCCTGAAAATAAGACCTAGCACATCTTTGGGAGCACACCTTAAGATAAGACACTGTCTTATTTTCGGGAAACAGGGTAGAATCCATTTCCGTCAAGACAGGTCATAAAAGCCAGAAACCCTTTTCCTGAAGGCCAGCCACAAAACCTAAAATTATCCTGTGAAAAAAATGTTCATAAGGAAATTATCTGACCAATCCTGTTTGACTATGAGTCATGAGACCCCCATTTTCCGGAGAAGGCCCTGTCCCGCACTTAGAAGGAAGGAATGCTGCTCACAGTGGCCAAGAACAATCTATGTAGACAAGACTTTCTGGGTTTCCCCATTCAGTCTATTAGCATTAAATCATATCCTTTTTGTCCAATTGTATTTCCACATAGCTGTCTATACTTTACTGAGCTTAAGCACAAAAATGGGCAATTTCTCCTGTATCTTTGAGTCTTAGTTCTGAAGATTCTCATTTATACTTGTTAAAATAAATTTGTATGCCTTTTCTCCTATTAATAAGTTTGTCTCATATCTGAATTTTTTTCAATGACCCTTTAGAAGGCCAAGGGCATTGGTCCCTGAACTACCTAGTATGTATCCTTCTACATTTCTTACCAAGCTTACATAATCATATATATATATGCACACATATGAGTGTTTGTCATAATTTATTTCATAAAAGTGAATCATATTACACATTCATTTTCCATCTTCTTTTTCCTTAAGATTCCTATAAAAATCCCTCCAAATCGAATGGTACCATATAAAATACAGGGAGAGCAGGAGAGAGAGAGTGATACATTTTTTTTTAATTGAGGCAGTCTCAGGCTGTCACCCTGGGTAGAATGCCATGGCATCATAGCTCACAGCAACCTCCAACTCTTGGGTTTGAGAGATCCTCTTGCCTTAGTTTTTCTATTTTTAGTAGAGATGGGGTCTCCCTCTTACTCAAGCTGGTCTTGAACCTATGAGCTCAAGCAATCCACCTGCCTTAGCCTCCTGGAGTGCTAGAATTACAGGTGTGAGCCACAGCACCCTGCCAAGAGATAATATATTAATAAAACATATGGAAATTACCATTTAATATGGTAATTATGACAACATAATATTTTCCTTAAAAATTCAAGGAAATCAATTGGAAAACTATTATTAACAAATGAATTCATTGCAAGAGCTCAATTAAAAAATACCAAGCATTATGTTTCTTGTATACCTGTCACAGTAAGTGAATATTCTAATTCATTTTGTTTTCTGCTTATTTCAATTTTCAGACTTTTATATTGCAATTATTTTTATTACTTTTTTATTGGTAATAAAAAAGAACAGCTGATGATGCAAAAAAATTTCAAGCAATTTTTTAATGTTGCAAATTTGTGTAGTTTTCTTTGTTTATTACATTTGAAGTTCATTGAGTTTCTTAAGATTTTATAGATTTCATCAAAATTTCTAATTCTTTTTGTCTGTTCCCTTCTCTCTATTCTCCTTGGAAGATCCCAATTATACATATATCACTTGATACTGTTCTGTTTATAGTCATGTATTGCCTAACAATGGGGATATTCTGAAAAATGTGTCAGTAGGCAATTTTATCATTGTGCAAACATCATGGAGGTACTTACACAAACTTGGATGGCATAGCCTACAGCCCACCTTGGCTGTGTGATATAGCCTGTTGTTCCCAGGCTAAAAACTGTACAGCATTTTCCTGCACTGAATACTATAGGCAATTACAATACAATGTTAAATATTTAACATAGCAAAGGCACAATAAAAATGCAATATTATAATGTTATGAAACCACTGTCATATATGTGGTCCGTCATTGACCAAAACATTATGTGGTGCATTACTGTACACATTTTTAGCTTTTTTCTCACTCTATTTCATTTTGAGTAGTTATTATTGCTATGTCTTCAACTTCACTGATCTTCTGGGAAGTCCAATGGGTCATCAATCCCATCCAGAGTATTTTTCTTCTCAAATATTATTGTTTTTTTTGAGACAGAGTCTCACTATGTCACCCTTGGTAGAGTGTCGTGCCATCACAGCTCACAGCAACCTCAAACTCTTGGGCTTAAGCAATTCTTTTGCCCTAGCCTACCAAGTAGCTGGGGCTACAGCTGCCTGCCACAATGCCTGGCCATTTTTCTGTTGCAGTTGTCATTGTTGCTTAGCTGGCCTGGGCTGGGTTCGAACCTGCCACCCTTGGTGTATGTGGCCAGCGCCGTAACCAGTATGCTATGGGCGTTGAGCCAAAATATTACTGTATTTTTATCTCTAACATTCCATGTGGCTCTTTTCTATTTTTTCCAAGTCTCTACTATCTTATATAACCTATGGAATATAACTATAATTATTTTAATATCCTTATCTACTAATTCTATCTTCTCTGTCATTTGCATCAAATTCCCTGTATCTTTGTATCTTTGGTAGTTAGATGTGTTGCATTCCCTCAAATAATAATTCTTGAGCTTTGTTCTAGGATGAGTTAAGTAACTGGTAAATAAAGTATTTTAGAGATTTTGTATTAAGCTTTGTTAGATGAGATCTGAGTAGTTTTCTGGGTAGGTCTTATTTTGCCTCATGATTCAGTCAGTGTAATATCCATGTGATTGTTCTACCTAATGCCCTATGAATTATGAGCTTTTCTCTCTGGTTACTGGGAGCTTGAATTACTTCTGACACTGTCAGTTCTGGAGACTTTTCCCTCTAGTATTTTTGAGCTTTTTTTTTTTCCCCAGTCTCTAATACATACATGTACACATCATGACTCAGGTGAAGAGTCAATGAGGTCCTATACAGATGGCTGGAAAACCTCTTTGGGCATTTTCTTCTTTGGAACTCTGTTCTATAAAGTCAACTCAGGGAGCGGACAAGGCTTTATCTGGTTCCTCCCCTCTGCTTTGCTGCTAGGAAATTGTCTCTGAGTAGAAAGCTGGGATAGTCATAAGGCTTACTTCCTTTGCCTGCCCTCTTCTAGGGATCACTGTCCTACACTGCTTGATTTCCAATATTTGAAAACCACTGTTTCATACATTTTCCCATTGGAAAAAAAAATGGCTTTGGGTCTCTTCTTTGAGTAGAAGCTGAAATACAAAGTAAGATGTATTTTAGGCTTGGCACGTGTAGCTCAAGCAGCTAAGGCGCCAGCCACATACACCAGAGCTGGCAGGTTCAAATCCAGCCCAGGCCTGCTAAACAACAATGATAGCTACAAACAAAAAATAGCCAGGCATTGTGGCCGGTGCCTGTAGTCCCAGCTACTTGGAAGGCTGAGGCAAGAGAATCACTTAAGCCCAGGAGTTGGAGGTTGCTGTGAGCTGTGATGCCAGGACACTCTACCCAGGGTGACAAAGTGAGACTCTGTCTCAAAAAAAAAAATGTATTTTAATATGCATCATAAAGATTTAGTAACTAAAAGCTTTTAAAAATGATGTAAGAATGCCTTGATACATCATTACATCTATATGTCATTGACAGACAGTCGTGCAATGTATCATAAAGGTGGCATCCTAAATTAGTGGTAAAGGAGAAATTAATCAGTACAATAAGCTGGAAAATTCTTTAGCTACTTGGGAACAAAATAATTTTAAATCTTCACCATACACAATACTTGAAATAAATTTCAATTGGTTAGCAGTAACTATATACAATGTGAATTAATCAAATCAGAGTAATTGAGGTATGCATCACCTGTCATTTAACATTTCTTTGTGTTAGGAACATTCTAATTTCACTATTTTTGTTATTTTAAAGAATATCCTAACTTACTGTTGATTATAATCACTTTTTTGTGTGTCAACTGTTTTTTTTTTTGAGACAAAGTCTCATTATGTCACCCTTGGTAGAGTGCCAGGGTGTCACAGCTCACAGCAACCTCCAACTCTTGGACTTAAGGAATATCTCTTGCCTCAGCCTCCCAAGTAGCTGAGACTACAGGCGCCCACCACAATGCCCAGCTATTTTTTTAGGGGGAGGTTGTAGTTGTCATTGCTGTTTGGCAGGCCTGGGCTGGGTTCGTACTCACTAGCTCCAATGTATGTGGCTGGGGCCCTGAGCCACACCTGGCTATTTTTTTGTTGCAGTTGTTATTGCTGTGTAGCTGGCCCAGGCCTGGTTTGAACCTGCCAGTCTAGGTGTATGTGGCCGGCGCCCTACCCACTGAGCTACAAGCGCTGCCTCAAATGTTGTTTATTCTATCTTACTATATGTTATCAAAATGAGCAAATACAGGGCGGTGCCTGTGGATCAGTGAGTAGGGCAATGGCCCCATATACCGAGGGTGGCGGGTTTAAACCCAGACCGGGCCAAACTGCACCAACGATAAAAAAAATAGCCAGGTGTTGTAGTGGGTGCCTATAGTCTCAGCTACTCGGGAGGCTGAGGCAAGAGAATCGCCTAAGCCCAGGAGTTGGAGGTTGCTGTGAGCTGTGATGGCACAGCATTCTACTGAAGGTGATAAAGTGAGACTCTTTCTCTACAAAAAAAAAAAAAAAAGCAAATACAAAAAAATTAAAGATTTATTTAATCCCCATACAGCGTGTCTAAGTTTAAATTTAAAACTATGTCAGAAAACACAGAACGAACAAATATGACTAGCAGAAATAAAACACTAATAGTAAAATAAATGAGAAACATTGAGAAAATATCTTCAACAAACATTTATGAACAAAGTGTTAACTTCAGGGCAGTGCCTGTGGCTGAAAGGAGTAGGGCACCGGCCCCATATACCAGAGGTGGTGGGTTCAAACCCAGCTCCGGCCAAAAACTGCAAAAAAAAAAAAAAAAAAAAAAAAAAAGTGTTAACTTCATAAATTAAAGAGAAATAAAAATTAATATAAAAATGAATATGATCCCAAAGTATAAATGAACCCATGTTATGGGTATATACTCTTCGAATTTGTAAGTTAAATTATTAAATAAACTTGTGATAAGCTACTAAGCATGTCAGTGACCAAATAATTGCAAACTAAAAGCAACAATGAAAATTTATTTTTTGAAGAGAGTGCAGGAAAAATGCTTGATGATATCAACCTCGGAAAATATTTTATGAGGAGGACTCCCCTGGCAATTGAAGCAACACCAAAGATTTATTACTGGGATCTGATCAAGCTAAAAAGCTTCTGCAAAGCTAAGGGCACGTAAGTAAAGCAAACAGACAGGCTTCGGAGTGGGAGAAGATTTTTGCAGGTTATGTTTCTGACAAAGGTCTGATAGCTAGAATCTACAGGGAACTCAAACTAATCAATAAGAAAAGAACAAACAACCCCATTTCTTTGTGGGCAAGAGACTTGAACAGAAACCTCTCTGAAAAAGACAGGTGCATGACCTACAAACACATGAAAAAATGCTCATCATCATTAATCATCAGAGAAATGTAAATCAAAACCACTTTGAGATGTCATCTAACTGCAGTAAGATTAGCCCACATTGCAAAATCCCAAAACTGCAGATGTTGTCATGGATGTGGAAAGGAACACTTCTACACTGCTGGTGGGACTGCAAACTAATACAGCTTTTTTGGAAAGAAGTATGGAGAATTCTCAAGGAACTAAAAGTTGACCTACTATTTGATCCTGCAATACCATTACTAAGTATCTATCCAGATGAACAAAAATCATTTTACAACAAAGATATTTGCACCAGAGTGTTTATTGCAGCCCAATTCACAATAGCCAAGTCGTGGAAGCAGCCTAAATATCCATCACCCATGAATGGATAAATAAATCGTGATATATGTATGCCATGGTATACTATGCAGCCATTAAAAAGAGAGAAACTTTACACCTTTTGTTTGCCTGAATGAAGCTGGAACATATTCTTCTTAGTAAAGTACCTCAAGAATGAAAAAAAAGTATCCAATGTACTCAATACTGTTATGAAACCAATATATAATCACTTACACGTTCATACGAATGATAAAATACAAAGATAGTCCAGAAAGAAAGAGCAAGGATGGGGAGAGAGTGGAGGGAGGGCATTTGGTGGGATCTCATCTATTGTACACAATTCAACGGTACATTGCAAAACAATTTCAAAATAATTAAGAGTATATTATAAATGTTTTACCACAAAAGTAAGTTAGGTGATGGTTATGTTAATTAGTTTGATTTAAGCATTTCACATTGTATATCAAATCATCATATTTTATCCCATAAATGTATGCAGTTATAATTTAATAAAAATTAAGTAAAAAAGGGGAAATCTATTTTTATCTACCAAATTAAAGAAGAGTAAAAAAAAATAAAACCCAAAGTTGGCAAGGTAGTGGGAATGAAATGAGTGCCATATTGCCAGTGGAAATACAAATAAGAATTCCTTTTCTGAAAGCAATTTGGTAATATTAATCAGCAGTCTTTTTTTTTGGAGATAGAGCCTCAAGCTGTCACCCTGGGTAGCATGCTAGGGGGTATCACAGCTCACAGCAACCTCCAACTCCTGGGCTCAAGTGATTCTTCTGCCTCAGCCTCCTAAGTAGCTGGGACTACAGGCGCTCACCACAGCGCCCAGCTATTTTTTTGGTTGTAGCTGCCATTGTTGTTTGGTGGGCCCGGGCTGGATTCGAACATGCCAGCTTAGGTGTATGTGGCTGGTGCCTTAGCAGCTTGAGCCACAGGTGCCGAGCCATTAATCAGTAGTCTTAAAAGTGCTCCTTTCTTCTGTTTCTGTAATTCCACTTCTGGGAACATATTTTAAGCAATAATAATTCTAAATGCAAACATTTATTTGTACTGAAACAAATTCAAATTGTAAAAAAACGGAAATATCTAATTAATTGAATATATGATGATGTGTCTAAACAATGAAAATAGTATAACACCATTAATAATGTTTACAAATAATTTAGAGACAAAACATAGTTACTAATTTTAGAGAACAAGAGCAAAATCAAACATATAGTAAGTACTTGACCATGTTAAAATTTCATGGCAATAATGCCTATTTAATGAATACATTATTATGATTATTATCACTGGAAATAGAAATATAGAATACTGTATTCTTTTCTTCATACTTTTCTGTATTTTCCAAGTTTCAACACCGAACTTGTTATTTTTTACAATCAGAAAAAAGTTAATACTTAAAAAATGCCAATTCTCACAACAGATTTAAAATTTTTTATGTCCATATATATATTTTTGAGACAGTCTTACTATGTTGCCCTGGGGAGAGTGCTGTGCTGTCACAGCTCATAGCAACCTCAAACTCTTGGGCTTTAGTGATTCTCTTGCTTCAGCCTCCCAAGTAGCTGAGACTACAGATGCCCGCCACAATGCCCAGCTATTTTTTTGGTTGCATTTGTCATTGTTGTTTAGTAGGCTTGGGCCAGGTTCAAACCTGCCAGCCCGAGTGTATGTGGCTGGCGCCCTAACCACTGAGCTACATTCACCAAGCCTATGTCTATATTTTTAAAAAGATCTTGTGCTTGGGGCCCCCTGGGTAGTCTCACATATGAAGTATGAAGATTCCTCTAGGAATTGCCATTATTGTTTTGTTTGAGACAGAATCTCACTTTGTCTCACTCAGTAGAGTGCTATGGCGTCACAGCTGACAGCAATCTCAAATTCTTGGGCTCAAACAATCCTCTTGCCTCAGCCTCCCTGAGTAGCTGGGACTACAGGCACAGGCCATGATGCCCAGCTGTTTTTTTTTTTTTTTTAAGAGATGGGCTCTGGCTCTTGCTCAGGCTGATCTAGAAACCCTGACCTCCTGACCTCAGGCAATCCACCCACTTGGCCTCCCAGAGTGCTGGGATTTACAGTCGTGAGCCACCGCGCCTGACCCAGAATTATCATTATTGTTGGTGTTATCAATGTTTTCACCCACCTTCTGGAGATGATAAAATCTCATTAGTGATAAAAGTATCGGGACAGTAAGCTACTTCTAAGGTTACACAGTTCTTCCTCATGGTCTTGTAGAGATCACAGCGAAACCTGCCCTTTTCTTGCTGAAAGATCAACTCACAATTATGGTAGATTAATAAGAGAAAAGTTCATTTCAAATACCATGCACATGAGGGGAATCACAAGAATGATTACCCCAAAGTTCCAGAGATGGTCGGAAGCCTTTATAGATGGCTTTTGGAAGGTAGGGAGGAGAATGTGGAAAGCATAGGTACAGCAAGTGGTTGCTGGGGTGGGGAAGGGATGAGTAGATGGGGAGAAACAGATTAATTTGTAAATTAACCTTAGAAACAGATATTGTTTCAAATGGCCTTAGGGCCAGGTCTATTGGTATGCAATAAGGAAGTCAGCAGCCCCTTCTGATTCTAAATCAGGTTACTCAGGTTTTATAGAGGAGAGGCCAGTGCTTTCTGATCATGAATGGCCTTTAATTTAAAATATTCTTTATACCAAGAAATCATATTTTGAGATGAAATTTCCTTAGCTCCTTCAGTCTTCATCATGCTTTACTTCATTTCTATTTTTATGCCTCATTTACTGAGTCTGCAAGGTCCCTAACATGAAGGTCTTTGTCAGAATCAGTTCTGAAGTGATGCAGCATTAGAGATAGAAAAACTGCTATCAAGTAGACTAGGTCTACATCTGGGAAAGCTAATCAATTGAGTCTCAGAATTTTTACCAGCAAAAAATGGAGATAATAAAGCCCACTTCCTAGAATTGTTATGTGTTACAAATAATAGGTAGAAAAAAACCTATAACTTAGTAAGTATTCGATAAATTGGAGTTGGTAGTAGTAGTAGTAATATTTCATGGAGTAAGTACTAAACAGACATTTCTTGCTGACTGATGGAAGGAATGCACACTAAAATTATGCAGCTACACTGGGCACATGCCTGTAATCCTAGCACTCTGGGAGGTGGAGGAGGGTGGATCGCCTGAGCTCACAGGTTCGAGACCAACCTGAGCCAGACAGAGACCCCCATCTCTAAAATTAGCTAGATATTGTGGCAGGCACCTATAGTCTCAGCTACTTTGGGGCTGAAGCAAGAAAATCACTTAAGCCCAAGAGTTTGAGGCTGCTGTCAGCTGTGATGCCATGGCATTCCACTGAGGGTGACAAAGTGAGATTCTGTTTCAAAAATAAATAAATAAATAAATAAATAAATAAATAAAATTATGCAGTTAGTTAGGCTCTTTGGAAAAATTGCAAACCAATCCTGAAATGCACTGTTGCACGTTATTATTTACATACTTCTCATCCCAAGAATAATATTTTTAACTAGATGCTAGAAGAGCAATATCTTTAGCTGAAGAATGAATTCTAATAACACAATTTTAGAGTATAGCAAGTGAGCTAGAGAGTTATTTGGGAGCAGAAGAAATCTTCCAGAAATAACCTCTAATTTTCCTTACAGTGACTATGGATAAGGCCATAAATATAATAATGGAATGGTGAAATTTCAGGCATAGATAATATATATATATATATTTTTGAGACAGAGTCACTCTGTCACTCAGGCTAGAGTGCTGTGGTCTCAGCCTAGCTCACAGCAACTTCAAACTTCTGGGCTCAAGCTATCTTCCTGCCTCAGCCTCCCAAGTGGAACTACAGGGGTCTGCCACAACATCTGGCTAATTTTTCTATTTTTTAGTAGAGATGGAATCTCACTGTGCTTAGGCTGGTCTCGCACTCCTGATCTCAGGCCATCCTCCCTCCTCAGCCTCCCAGAGTGCTAGGATTACAGGTGTGAGCCACTGTGCCTGGCTGGCCTATAAAATTTTGGATATCTTCTTATCCACCAACACTTAACCAGCCACTTCACACAGGAAGAAACCAATACCCAAGGAGCTAGAGGGAATGCCTCAAGATAGGCAGTATTGGAGATAAGACTAAAAGCCAGAAAAAGCCTCTTGGTTCCCAGTTTAACCTCCACTGAGGATATATTTCATGAAATGGAGATGAGGGAGGAGGAGGAGGAAGTAAAGGAGGAAGAGAAAGAGGATGAAAATGACAAGGGTAGTGATGCTATTGCTGCTTCAAAAGAGAAGGACATTGATTTACAGTAGCATAGTGTTATGGGCTGAATTGTATCCCCCACCTCAAATGCATCTATAGAAGTTCTAACCTCCAGTACCTCACAATTAGCATTAGTTGGAGATAAGTCTTTAAAACTGTAATTAAGATCAGATGGGGTTTTTAGGTTGGGCCCTAATCCAATATGACTGGTGTCCTTATGAGAAGAGGTTAGGACACATACACATACAGAGGGACGACCATGTGAGGACACAGTGAGAAGGTGGCCCTCTGCAAGCCAAAGAGCCAGAGAGATCTCAGAAGAAACCAACCCTGGCCACATCTTGGTTTTAGACTTCCAGCCTCAAGAATTGTGAGAAAATAAATTTCTGTCATTTAAGCCATCGAGTTTCTGGTATTTATTATAGCAGTCCCAGCAGACTAATACACACAGCACTTAGTTCCTTTTATAAAAGTAATTAGCCAACTGTTTGGATCCTTCTTATTGTTTAAAACTGGTCCTAGTCACTCATGCCCTTCTCATGGGAAAGTATTTTATGAGCGAAGAAGTGGGAGGAAGGAAAGAAGTTGAAACATGATTTAACAAAAGGACTAAATCCTTAAAAAGTATAATAAAATAAGAAATAGTATGAAGTTGTTTAAAAAATGACAGAAAATAGGGCAGCACCTGTGGCTCAAAGGAGTAGGGCACCAGCCACATATGCCAGAGGTGGCGGGTTCAAACCCAGCCCTGGCCAAAAACTGCAAAAAAAAAAAGAAAAAGACAGACAGAGAATATAGGGGTAGCAAGCCTTTTCTTGAGTTTACAGAAATTTCCTTTTGTTCACTGAGATTTTGGTGCTGGGTCAAATGTTTTTCCCCTCCCTTTCCATCCAATTTTTCTGCCACCCTCATACTTCCCAGCTCTTATTTATTTTGGGTGGGAAGGAGGTGGGTGGATTACTTATAATTATCCTACATTTTTAAAAGAGAAAAACATAAATAAGAACTCACTTCATTTTATTATCCAAGTTACATAAAATAATTAAAGTGTTCTTATTTATTTTTGTTTATAATATTTTTTTTGAGACAGTCTCATTATGTGGCCCTTGGAAGAGTGCTGTGGTGTTACAGCTCACAGTAATCTCAAACTCCCGGGCTTAAGTGATTCTCTTGCCTCAGTCTCCGAAGTAGCTGAGACTACAGGCGCCCACCACAATGCCCAGCTATATTTTTTATTGCAGTTGTCATTGTTGTTTAGTGGGCCTGGGTTCGGTTTGAACCCGCCAGCCTCAGTGTATGTGGCCAGCGCTCTAACCACTGAGCTACAGGTGCTGAGCTGTTGTTTATAATTTTTTGAGTGTGATAATTCTTAAAGCAATTTCTAGGATGAAGTCCAAGCTTCCTCTTGCATGTCTCACAATAGAAAATGGTTTCTCAGCTTGGTGCTTGTAGCTCAAGCGGCTAAGGTGCTAGCCACATACACCAGAGCTAGTGGGTTCGAATCCAGCCCGGGACTGCCAAACAACAATGATGGCTGCAACCAAAAAAATAGCCGGGCGTTGTGGCAAGTGCCTGTGGTCCTAGCTACTTGGGAGGCTGAGGCAAGAGAATCGCTTGAACCAAGGAGTTGGAGGTTACTGTGAGCTGTGATGCCACAGCACTCTACCTTTCTCAAAAAAGAAAAAAAAAAAAAGAAAGAAAATGGTTTCTCATTTGTTTATTTTTGGTGGTGTTGCAATAGCCATGGAAGTCTTCTTCATAACGTCTTTCCCCAGTCTGACGTCTTCAAGAGATTTTCCACACTTTCTTCTAGGATTTTTATTGTTTCATGCCTTAGATTTAAATCTTTTATCCATCTTAAATCAGTTTTTGTAAGTGGTGAAATGTGTAGGTTCAGTTTCAGTCTTTTGTATGTGTTATCCAGTTCTCCCAGCACCATTTGTGTTTGAGGGCCGAGCATGATACTCAGCGTTGTCACTCACCTCTTATCATGGAATGAGAGGCACATTATTTTTATATCACATTGGTAGGCATAGAATTCAGAGTCTTGAAGTTTCTTCTTTTTCAGATGACTTGGAAAATCCTCCCTAGGATCCATAACCTTTCCTGTTATATGTATTTTCATTTTATGCAATTCCTGAGCAAGTTGAGGGCTTGTGTAAAATCTGTCAATGTAGATGTGGTAGCCTGAACCACTCTTATATGCTTGTGAAACTTATGCCAAATGAATTACTATTTGAGACATAAATGGCAAATCTGGATGAATAAGACTTTCTTTTGTTGTCTTGCCATAATAGGGAATGAGAAAACACATAACCATTTCCTGAATCACACAGGCAAAAAAAATTCGTTTGAAGAAGCTTTGTAGGCTTCTTCAGATGGTAGCACTTGAATTGAATCCTTCCTTTGAAACTTACTGTGCTCTCATCTATAATCACACTTCTTCTCGGTACATACAGTTATTTGCATTTATTGTCAATATACTAATTAACATTCTTCACTTTGTTCCCTCAGGTACGCACATTCCCTTCAGCTGCGACAGGATATATGAAGCGTCCAAAATATTTGAGAAAAATGAAGACGAGAGAAATCCTTGAAGATTAGGGTTTGGTCTAGCCAATTTTCAGTAAAATAGTAAACTAATTGTGCCTTCAAATTCAGAGCCATGTTCAGTATTACACCAAAGAACACTTTATTTCTTCTGATGAAATATCCTCCCACAAGTGCCACAGTGAGTATTTTGTTAGTGAAGTCACCTTCTGTATTTCCCCCCCCGCATATATATGTGTTGTTGTGGTCACAATTTCACCAATAAGATCATCTGAGAAAAACACTGGAAATATTCAAGTCCAGTTTTTGCAGAGCACTTTGAGGAAGGGTGAATCACTGTTGTGTGATAGAATATGGGAACTTTATAAGATCACCATCACCATCATGATAAACCTTCCTACTACCTGTTACAGGTTGCATATTATTGTCAACTTTCTTCTTCATCACTAGCTACAGATTCACTGCATACAGGAAGAGTTTCTTCATGCTCACTTTCATCTCTAAACTCTCCTTCAACCTCACTGTCCTCAAAAATCCACATTACAATATCATTATCATTTACATGCCTTCTCCCTGTCATTTTCCTACAAGCACAACAGCACCAATACAACACAGGATGATCATCGATTCACATCAAAACACATGGCCTGCTGAGAAACAGAAAGAGTATTACCTGTGCTATCTCTTTACTGGCTAGAGTCCATACTATATAATGGAGCCAGGGGAACAAATATCATCAACAACAACAACAACAACAAAAACGTGTCTGCCATCTTCCAACATCCCAGAGGAACAGAAAAATCATTATATCATGCAAGGTCCAACACTGGATCAGAAAGGGTTAAGATTTTTTTATCACCACTATCTTCTTAATCACTGCATTTAATTATGTAAGGAGTATATGTTTTATGTTGATTTTGCAAGTGGAAGAAAAAGGCTATCAGGTCAATGCATATGGAATTACTGAAAATCCTCATCCTTTTTACATAATAAATCATGCCAGCTGAAATATAGAAAGATAGTTCTTTTGATCTACAATGACATGTCATATCTAGAACAAAGAAGTCTGTGCCACCTTTGAACACATAGCTTTACCTTAAAAATAGAAGAGTATGCTATTATAAAAGCAGGTCACTATGTAAGATTCCATTTCACTTTTGGCCAGCTTCCAATTAATTGGATCTCTGCCCACTTATTATTTACCTACAAGAGAAGATTTACATCTCTGAATCAAATCAAGATATATTTGGTTTTCAAGATATTGAAGTACGGTTTAACTTATTTCTTTATTTAAAAAGAAAATTTAGAAACAGAGTCTGGCTCTATTGCCCAGCCTGGATTGTAGTGGTAGGATCATTGCTCACTATAATTCTTGGGCTCAAGTAGTCTTCCTTTCCTTCTCCTCCTGAATAGCTGGGACTATAGGCATTTGCCACCATTCCTATTTATTTTTTACTTTTTTTTTTTTTTTGTAGAGACAAAGTCTCTCTATGTTTTCCAGGCTGGTCTTGAAATCATGGCCTCAAGCGATCCTCCTTCAGCCTTCAGCTTGGCATAGTGCTAGGATTACCAGAATGAGCCACTGTGGCCAGTCTGCTTTATTATTCGTTTTCTTTCACAAAGATAATTATAAACTGAGAAAGAGAAGATAAATAGTTGTATACTCTAGTAGATACTTGTTTGGCTTAAAAATAGTTTACAAATAGAATTTTTAAAGAACCCACCTGTGTCCAAACATATCTAAGATTCTATAAAAATGTCTATTCCTATTACTCCCTATTTATTAATATTCTAGTAAGAAACATCAGGGACCTGTAGTAGCAAGGTGGATCTGTGTGTTGTAGATGATTTTCTATTTTCAAATTATAATTTCAATTTTGTCATCAAACAATATCTTTCTAACTTTGGCATAACATATCTATCTCATTGTAACTCTTTGGTGATTAGTTATATAAAGCCCTGATGGCAAATTTATAATTATGAAGGTCTTTTTTTTTCTCTCTTTCTTTGCAGACAGGAAGAGACTTCTGGGATCAGTCTCTTAGGACTAAGATGTTATATTTCTGGCTTTTTTTCTTGGAGATCATTTAAATTAAAATTGTGGCTGAAAAAACAGTCTGTGAAATATCATCTTGTGATTTCAAATACCCTGAGTTCATTAGAACAGCAAAACACTTGCTGATAATTTATCGGAAACTTGGGTGGCACCTGTGGCTCAGTCGGTATGGCGCCGGCCCCATATACCAAGGGTGGCAGGTTCAAACCCGGCCCCGGCCAAACTGCAACCAAAAAATAGCCGGGCGTTGTGCGGGCGCCTGTAGTCCCAGCTACTCGGGAGGCTGAGGCAAGAGTATCGCTTAAGCCCAGGAGTTGCTGTGAGCTGTGTGAGGCCACGGCACTCTACTGAGGGCCATAAAGTGAGACTCTGTCTCTACAAAAAAAAAAAAAAAAAAATTATCGGAAACTGAACAAGGTGGCACTTAGCAAATGAAGAAAAGTAAATTTAATCTACAGTTTAAAGTGTAGAAGGATGTGAGGATCATATGAATCATATTTTCACGGGAAAATGTCCATAGAAAGCTAGGGATTTATAACTGACAATATAACAACTTTGCAATTTTAGCTTTTGGAATTTTTATGAGAGAATGAAGATGTAGTTTGAGCAGGATCAAGGTGACAGGAAATTGTGCACACTAAGCTTTGATTTAATGGTGATCCATGGGATGGTTTTATATAACTCTTGGTTTTAGTTCTTTCATACGTGAAGGTCACCACAATTCTTTTATTTCTCTTGATAAATGTGGGTTTAATCAATCAATCAACCAACCAAAACTAGTTATTTTGGGTCTTCTGGGCATATGTGGCTCATATGCATACATGAACATTTTCTTAACAGAAACAAATATTGATTAAGAATAAGCAACTTGCATGCAGACACAATAAAGTGGTTTTTCTCTCTAAAAGGCATTCTGTTTTCCAGAGTTCGAGGGTGTCTGTGTTCATTTTAAGTTACCATATCAGAATACTTGAAACAGGGTAGTATATAAGCAGTAGTTTTTTTGGTTCACATATCTGGAGACCGGGAAGTCCAAGAGCACAGCATTGGCATCTGGTAAGGATCTTCATGCTGCATCATCCCATGGAGGAAAGAGAAAGGACAAGAGAAAAAGAATGGAACAAATGTGCTTTTTTTTGAGACAGCGTCTCATTACATCGCCCTCGGAAGAATGCCACCATGGCATCACAGCTCACAGCAATCTCCAACTCTTGAGCTTAAGTGATTCTCTTACCTCAGCCTCCCAAGTAGCTGGGACTACAGGTGCCCGCCACAATGCCTGGTTATTTGTTTTGTTGTTGTTGTTATCATTGTTGTTTAGTAGGCCTGGGTTGGGTTCAACCTGCCAGCCCCGGTGCATGTGGCCAGCACCCTAATCATTGAGCTATGGGTGCCAAGCCCCAAATTTGCTTTTTAACAACCCACTCTTGGGATAGCAAACCCACTCCTGCGATAACTATGTTAATCCATTCATGAAGGCAAAACCCTCATGACTGAATCACCTCTTAATGAACCTACCTCTTAATATCATCACAATGGCAATTAAATGTCAATGTTAGTTTAGAAGTGGACATTTAAATTCCAGTAAGAGGCTAGAATTATGGGATGGGAGAAAGACAGTTCTAATTCCTGGAATAGAAATAATATATCTGCTCTTTGAGAGTTAAAAAAAAAATCTTCCTTTTTCTTGCCTTACAGAGGATGTTTTCTTGACCGACTAAAAACAACAAATAACCTTTATTTAATTATGGGCAAAGTTCATTCTGATGACAGAGTGAGACAACTTAATGATACTATGTCAATATTCTCAGTTATCAAGAAAAACAAGTCTTACTGATTTTAACAAAACTCTTGTCAAAATTTAATATCCAAGGGTCTTTATTTACAAATTCCCTGCTGTCTCTTATGAATGTGCCATCCAGTTTTTTAATCTGTTTACAATCTCTATTAGCATATAAAACAGAAATAGACTGATACTTGTTGACAGATGGATAGCTGTGGAGCTGTATGTATAACTCCTGTAACAAATTATTCTTTAGTCAGTTCATAAATGCATGCAGGAATATTATGAAAAGCTTGTGCATGCTGTCATGCTACCTTCATCTGACTTCTTCTAAAACTTCCTTCAGTTGCACAAGGTTTTCATACCTCTCTAACACCAATGAGCTTTTGCTTCACAGTAAACTATTCCACAATTAAGTTTCTGAAAACAGGGCGGTGCCTGTGGCTCAAGGAGTAGGGTTCCAGTCCCATATGCTGGAGGTGGCGGGTTCAAACCCAGCCCCGGCCAAAAACTGCAAAAAAAAAAAAAAGTTTCTGAAAACAATCTTTGTTGTTGTTGTTGTTAGCTTACAGTTCTATGGATTGGCAATTTGGTCTGGGACCAGTTAGGGAAGTTCTTCTGCTGGTTTTAGCTAGGCTTACTTATATGTCTAAAACAATAATGAGCAAGCTTTTTCTGTAAAGGACCAGATAGTAAATATTTTAGGCATTGCGGGCTGTAAAGTCTCTGTTGCAACTACTCAGCTCTGCCAATGTAGCACTAAAGGAACCGTAGACAGAAGTGCATGTGAGCATGGCTATTTTTCAACAAATTGTTATTAACAAAAACAGGCTACTGCCTAGAAAACTCTAGTTGCCAATTCCTGATCTAGAATCAGAAGTGTGTGAGCTGTGGGCTGGCAGTTTTAGAATAACCTCAGCCAAAATGGTGAGCATTTTTCAAGCTTCTACTGGCATCCTGTTGACTAGTTTTCCATTAGCCAAAGAAAATTGCAAGCCAGAGGGTGGAGAAAAGATGGCTGATGGAAGCCAGTTTTCCACAGAGGCTCTTGTCCAGAAGGAGAGTTAAAGGACAGAAATTTAGCAAGTAACCTGGTGGATTAGAGCTGCACAAGAGAGAAGGTTGAAGAACACACATTAACCCCGCTGAGGTGAGCTGCAACCCCAAGGATACAAACAAAAGGTACAAAATCCATCACCAGAAATTAAAAAAATCCTTAATGAATATTACGAGAAACTTTATTCTCAGAAATATGAAAATCTGAAGGAAATTGACCAATACTTGGAAGCACGTCACCTTCCAAGACTTAGCCAGAATCAAGTGGAAATGTTGAACAGGCCCATATCAAGTTCTGAAATAGCATCAACCAAGCAAAATCTCCCTAAAAAGAAAAGGATGGGACCAGATGGCTTCACATCAGAATTTTACCAAACCTTTAAAGAAGAATTATTACCTATATTACTCAACCTGTTCCAAAATGCAGAAAAAGAAGGAAGACTACCCAACACGTTCTATGAAGCAAACATCACCCTGATCCCCAAACCAGGAAAAGACCCAACAAGAAAAGAAAATTATAGACCAATATCACTAATGAATATAGATGCAAAAATATTCAACAAGATCCTAACAAACAGAATCCAGCAACACATCAAACAAATTATACATCATGACCAAGTCGTTTGCATCCCCAGGGTCTCAAGGCTGGTTCAATATACGTAAATCTATAAGTATAATCAGCATATAAACAAATTAAAAACCAAAGACCATATGATTCTCTCAATTGATGCAGGAAAATCTTTTGATAATATACAGCATCCCTTCATGATCAGAACACTTAAGAAAATTGGTATAGAAGGGACATTTCTTAAACTGATAGAGGCCACCTGCAGCAAACCCACAGCCAATATTGTATTGAATGGAGTTAAATTGGAATTATTTTCACTCAGACCAGGAACCAGACAAGGCTGCCCATTGTCTCCACTGCTCTTTAACATTGTAAGGGAAGTTTTAGCCATCTCAATTAGGGAAGAAAAGGTGATCAAGGGTATCCATATAGGGTCAGAAGAGATCAAACTTTCACTCTTCGCAGATGATACGATTGTATACCTGGAAAACACCAGGGATTCTACTACAAAACTCTTAGAAGTGATCAAGAAATACAGCAGCATCTCAGGTTACAAAATCAACATTCATAAATTGGTAGCCTTTATATATACCAACAATTGTCAAGCTGAAAAAACAGTTAAGCACTCTATTCCATTCACAGTAGTGCCAAAGAAGATGAAATATTTGGGAGTTTATCTAATAATGGACGTGAAAGATCTCTATAAAGAGAACTATGAAACTCTAAGAAAAGAAATAGCTGAAAACGTTGACAAATGGAAAAATGTACCATGCTCATGGCTGGGAATTGTTAAATTGTTAAACATTGTTAAAATGTCCATACTACCCAAAGCAATATTCAATTTTAATGCAATCCCTATTAAAGCTTCACTGTCATACTTTAAAGATCTTGAAAAAAAAATACTTTGATTTATATGGAATCAGAAAAAACCTCGAATAGCCAAGACATTACTCAGAAATAAAAACAAAGCAGGAGGAATCATGCTACCAGACCTCAGACTATACTATAAATCGATAGTGATCAAAACAGCATGGTACTGGCACAAAAACAGAGAAGTAGATGTCTGGAATAGAATATACAACCAAGAGATGAATCCAGCTACTTAACGTTATTTGGTCTTTGACAAGCCAATTAAAAACATTCAGTGGGGAAAAGATTCCCTATTTAACAAATGGTGCTGGGTGAACTGGCTGGCAACCTGTAGAAGACTGAAACTGGACCCGCACCTTTCACCATTAACTAAGATAGACTCTCACTGGATTAAAGATTTAAACTTAAGACACAAAACTATAAAAATACTAGAAGAGAATGCAGGAAAAACCCTTGAAGAAATCGGTCTGGGTGAGTATTTAAAGCAAGCAGACAGCCCTCAGAGTGGGAGAAGATATTTGCAGGTTATGTCTCTGACAAAGGTTTAATAACCAGAATCCACAGAGAACTCAAACATATAAGCAAGAAAAGAACGAGTGATCTCATCGTAGGCTGGGCAAGGAATTGAAGAGAAACTTCTCTGAAGAAGACAGGTGCATGGCCTACAGACATATGAAAAAATGCTCATTATTCTTAATCATCAGAGAAATGTAAATCAAAACTACTTTGAGATACCATCTAACTCCAGTAAGATTAGTCCATATCACAAAATCCCAAGACCAGAGATGTTGGAGTGGATGTGGAGAAAAGGGAACACTTCTACACTGCTGGTGGGAATGCAAATTAATACATTCCTTTTGGAAAGATGTTTGGAGAACACTTAGAGATCTAAAAATAGATCTGCCATTCAATCTTGTAATTCCTCTACTAGGTATATACCCAGAAGACCAAAAATCACACCATAACAAAGATATTTGTACCAGAATGTTTATTGCAGCCCAATTCGTAAGTGCTAAGTCATGGAAAAAGCCCAAGTGCCCATTGATCCACGAATGGATTAATAAAGTGTGGTATATGTACACCATGGAATATTATGCAGCCTTAAAGAAAGATGGAGACTTTACCTCTTTCATGTTTACATGGATGGAGCTGGAACATATTCTTCTTAGTAAAGTATCTCAAGAATGGAAGAAAAAGTATCCAATGTACTCAGCTTTACCATGAAACTAATTTATGGCTTTCACATGAAAACTATAACCCAGTTATAACCTAAGAATAAGGGAAATGGGGAGAGGGAGAGGAGGTAGGGGGGTGGATGGGCAGAGGGAGGGGGATTGGTGGGATTATACCTGTGGTGCATCTTACAAGGGTACATGTGAAACTTAGTAAATGTAGAATATAAATGTTTTAACACAATAACTAAGAAAATGCTAGGAAGGCTATGTTAACTAGTGTGATGAAAATGTGTCAAACGGTTTATAAGCCAGTGTTTGGTGCCCCATGATCACATTAATGTACACAGCTATGATTTAATAATAAAAAATAAAAAATAAAAAAAAAGAAAATTTCAAGCCAATTGAGGTGAAGCCATAGATTATGCATCTTTATGGGAGGAGAAGAATTTGTGGCCATTTTTAATTCTTTATTTCTCAGCCAACCATAATTTATGTATCTAAATAATCTTGAGCAATGCATACTAAGTGACAATCCCCTTGATTCACAAATCTCTTAGAATGGTTCTTCTCCTTTCTAGCTGGTGACATGGCTCTGGGGAGAGTGCCTCCCTGTGCATCTTATATGTAGTAAGAGACCCATTACTGAGAAAGTAAAAGACCCAAGTAGTCTAAAAGCATCACTATCAATAGCATCTTCCACCATTTGAACCATCCTTTGGGATTAGCAACATTAAAACACTTGTCCCCAGGAACACCTGATAAAAGTACACCCAAACCAGCAGAAAGCCCAACTTCTAGCTTAGATTTATTACCTGCCACTTTGCCAACCACATTATGACTCTGACGGCACCATAAGGGTTGGAGGGTGGTCTTACACCTTTCACAAAGCTTTCATGTTGTTCTATTGATCTTTCTTGATCTATGTTGATCTTTTCTTGTGTCTTCTATTTTCTCCTTGTCTTTGAGTATAAGAACATTGTCTTATTCACTCAATATACGTTGTAAATTTGGGAGGGAATATAGATACAGTGGGAGGAGAGAAAATGTAGGCACAGAGAGCACATTCCTAGGAAGGCAGATCCTAAGGAGGTTTTGCTCAGGCCTGTTAATGGCAGCATGAAAACTACTAAACTCAAATGCAGCCTGTTTCATGGTTTCCCTGGAGGATGGAGAATGTCCTTAACTGAGTGTCTGTCATTACAGGTCTAATTTTAAGAATTTGGTGGACAGTCCTTGTTAAGTCCCCTTAAAAAACCTTTTTAAAAGTATTATTCTCATTTTAGGGATGGAAGAACTGAGGCTCAGAGATGTTCAGTGAATTTGCTAAGGCCACTTAAGTAGAAAGTGGTATAATCAGGGTTGAAACCCAAGACAATCTGACAAGTCCAACCACTTCTTCCAAGACTGGAGATATCATGCAGGTGTTTCTTCCATCATATTGTCTAATCCCTTCAAAGCAAGCAACGCTAACTTTCTAAATGTTTGACTTCCAAACTTTCCTTTCATTTTGGGTGACAAGTTTTCCAAATTATCGAGTGCTGTCAGCAACAACAAGTTTTAACATTGTCTGTGACACACAACACACTCTCTGTACTTAGAAGCTTATCATCTGGCCAGGTATAGAAGCTCACACCTGTAATCTCTATCCAAAGCTGGTGGATAGCTTCAGCTTCAGGTTCCAGATCAGCCTGAGCAAGATCGAGACCCAGTCTCTAAAACTAGCTGGGCATTGTGGTGGGTGCCTGTAGTCCCAGCTACTTGGGAGGCTGAGACAAGAGAATTGTTTGAGCCCAAGAGTTTGAGGTTGCTGTGAACTGTGACACCACAGAACTCTACTAAGGGTGACAAATGAGACTCTCTGTCTAAAAAAAAAAAAAAAAAAGAAGCAGCTTATTATCTCTTTTTAGAATTAGAAGAGATTCTAGAGGGTGGCGCCTGTGGCTCAAAGGAGTAGGGCGCCGGCCCCATATGCCAGAGGTGGCAGGTTCATACCCAGCCCAGGCCAAAAACCGCAAAAATTAAAAAAAAAAACGAACAAAAAAAAAAAAAAGAAGAAGAAGAGATTCTAGAAAATCATCCATCTTGTCAGAACTCACTTCAAGGCTGGGGAATTGTCTCAAACTTTGTCAATTTGCTCTTCTCTTCCTTTCTCAAGGTTCTCCAGCCCAGAGTTCACATCTTTTCCATTGGATGCATGTTCCAGCTTTGGAACATGTTTTCTTCTGTTGAAAGAAAAGTTTTTTCTTAATGAGGATGTAAATTTTCTGCAGTGCTAACTTAAATCCACTTCCATATTTCTGTCTTCTAAGAAAATAAAGAAAAATGATCCAATTCATCTCTATGAAAATTCTATTATACAGTCATGTAGTACATAACAACATTTTAGTCAATAATGGGCCTAAATACAATGGTAGTCTGATGAGATTATAATGGAGATGTTATATACCAGTGATAACTTTTTGTCTTTTATACCATATTTTTACTGTAACTTTTCTATGGTTAGCTATGTTTAGATTCACAAATACTTACCATTGTGTTCCAATTGCCTACAGCATTCAGTACAGTCACATGCTGGACAGGTTTGTAACCTAGGAGCAATAGGCTACACCATATAACCTAGGTGTGTAGTAGGCTATACTGCCTAGATTTGTGTAAGTGCACTCTAGGATGTTTGCACAATGACGAAATTGCCTAACAACACATTTCTCAAAACATATCCTTGTACTAATTACGCCTCCAGCTTCTCTTGATCATCTCCACCTTCCTGAACTGTTTTTTTGCATGATTGAGAACAATGCTGACCACAATCATATCTCCATCTCAGACACTCCTTAAAAGACTAACACTCGTAATTCCACTTCTTAAAAGAAGAGTTTTTTGGACTTTGGTCAAGTGGTCTTTAGAAGCTGAAATCAAGGAAATTAATTCTCCCCTAGCACCTCTGAACGCTTCTAGTGACCATTCACACTCCTTGGTTTGTGCCCCCTCCTGCATCTTCAAAGCTAGCAAATGTGAATGGAGTCCTTCTCATACTGCCTCACTTTGACCTTTCTTCTATCAACATGTGTCCTTCTAACTCTGACTTTTCTGCCTTCCTCTTCCACTTTTAAGGAAACGTGGGATTATATTCGGCCCACCTGCATAATCCACATGATCTCCTTAAAGTTAGCTTGGCAAACTTAATCCCGTCTGCAACCTTGATTCCCCTTTGCTATGTCACCAGAGCCCCACCCCCACCCACATTGTGCTATCCAAACCCTTAGGTCCTCACACAGTCCATGGATGGGTGATGTACTGCTGACCACCCTCTGGATCATCTTCAACCTCTGCTTCCTTTGTTCCTGTCTTTCCAGGTCCTGTTTCACCACCTCTGTCTGAATTCTCCCAGATGTCTTCATGGGCTCCCCTTTCTTTTACCTCCCCTTGTAATATGGGTGTTCCCAGGGACCCCTTGTAAGTTCGTTTATTCTCATGGCTCCCACTACCACTTATGAGTTTCAGACTGCCGCGCCTGTCTCTTAGGTTCTATCCTCCACCTTGTCCAGCCCAGCACCCTTCTAAGAGCCTAGTACCCTACCCTTTGCAGAATATGGAGGATGACCCACAGATGGAGCACCGTAGCACCACCTTCAACATCTATACACTTTGCATCCTCCATAAGTCATGTGTCTGTTCTCTTTCTACTACTCCTCCTATTATGCCCTCACCTAACTTTTGTTTTGGTGGGGGAGGGGGTTTGAGACAGTCTCACTATGTCACCCTCAGTAGAGTGCTATGGCACCACAGCTCACAGCAAACTCTTGGGCTTAAGCGATTCTCTTGCCTCAGCCTCCCAAGTAGCTGGGACTACAGGCACCTGCCACAATGTCCAGCTATTTCTTGATTGTAGTTGGTGTTGTTGTTTGGCAGGCCTGGGCTGGATTTCAACCTGCTAGCTCCAGTGTATGTGGCTGGCGCCATAACTACTATGCTACGGGTGCTCAGCCCTTACCTAACTTTTGGAGAATGACAGATGCAGCCAACAGAGCCACAGCCTTGATCTTCAGATATTTATGTATGATTACATCACTCTACTAGTAAATGTCAAGCCTTTGCTCCAGTACTCCATTGTTTACCCTATTTAGGATTGAGCTCATACCTTGCCAGCATTCCCAGCCCCATCCTCCCCTATTTTTCATTTTCCATAACACCACCTTCTAACATACTATACACTTAACATATTTGTTATGAACATTGCTTGGTGTTTGTCCCTCCATTAGAATGAAAGCTCCACAAAGGGCAGGAATTTGCATCAGTTTTATTCTCTGGCATAGCCCCAGCACCTGAAACAGTGCCTGGCATAGCACCTACAGCTCTCAATAATTATTTTTTGCATGAATAAATGAATAAAGCAATAACAGAGTAGCAATTCATGAGGAATAGGAGAAGTAGAAATAGAGAAAAAAAGACAATGAACGCAATCAAGGCCAGAGTACACAGTTCAAAATTTCATCCATATACAATGTAACAGACTCTAATGTAAGGCATTACCAGTGGTTATGCAAAAGGGAATGTCAGTCAGGGGACCTGGAAAGGTCCCCAGCTCATGTAATAGAGGAATCATTTTATTTATTTATTTATTTTTGCAGTTTTGGCCGGGCTGGGCTTGAACCTGCCATCTCTGGTATTTGGGGCTGATGCCCTACTCCTTGAGCCACAGGTGCCACCAAAGGGATCATTTTAGATCAGAATTACTATGTTTTATTGTATTATTAGAAACTGAAATGTGAGTGCTTGATGAAATCCCAGATGACAGGTGACATAGTAGACAAAAGCTGCACAAGTAAGGCCTTCCCAACAGTTGCCTGCTTCATATTGAGTGAGGTTCCCAGGATGTATTAATCATGTTTTTAAAAATGTATTTCTGTATTTTATGATGCTTTAACGTCTTGAGTTCTTACAGACCCAGGAGTGATTACACCTCCCAGAGATAGCTAATTCCTAGAGATAGCAAACATCTTGCTACAAACCAACCAATCCCAACTTCATACCCTGCTTACCTCCTTTTATCAGGCTCCTGCTGTCTGGGATACTATTCCCCTGCCTCAAACCACCCAAGGGCCAGGTACCATGCAACTCGATAGCCCAGAGCCTGCCCAAACTGTTCAGAACCCTCAATCCTAATGCCACTCACTTGCCTACCCCGCCTTGCCCATTTTTCCCCATGAAAATCACAATAAAGTCTCTGGCTCATGCTTTCTCCTGCCTCCTTCTGCCTCCTGATTGACCCTGGTGCCTCCCCATGTGGTCCTGCAGGGTATGCCTTGACTGAGTCCAGGGATTTGTGAGTAAAAACTACTTCCTTAGTGACACAGTCATTCCTGTGTCTGCATGTCTTACCATACCCAATTCCAACAAATCCCAGGTACATATTAATCCACAGGGCCTGTGAAACTTCTGGTCAGATTTTCACAGCCTAGAATTTCTGAGTCAGAAATCTCAGTTAAACTTTGATGATAAATTTCTTTCCCTTCCTTAACTGGAAGGTATTAAAAATGAGAATTCGTTGCATTCTTGTAGTTATACAAGTGTATTGACAAGTGTTGAAGTATTGTGTTGCTCTAAGCAGGCTTCTCTTTTATTTTTCTAAGACACTTGAAATGCTTAAGAGAATTTCATCTAGTAAATAAATTTATTAGATGTTCAGAAGTGGTGAGGAAGGGTTTTCCCTGTTAGATTTGTGAGTCTGACTTTGTAAAAGTTAGAGAATCAAATATAGTAAATTTGTCAATGTAGTTTGAAATAGCTAAGGTAGTTTGGTTAATTAAAGATGACACTGGTGGGGGGTGCCTGTGGCTCAGTGAGTAGGGTGCCAGCCCCATATACCGAAGGTGGTGGGTTCAAACCTGGCCCCAGATAAACTGCAACAAAAAATAGCCTGGCAGTGTGGTGGTCGCCTGTAGTCCCAGCTACTCGGGAGGTTGAGGCAAGAGAATTGCCTAAGCTCAAGAGCTGGAGGTTGCTGTGAGCCGTGACCCCATGGGCGACAAAGTGAGACTCTATCTCTAAAAAAAAAAAAAGAAAAAGAAATGACACTTCTGATAAACACTTAGTAGAAGTTGATCTGTAAAATTTATGAATTAATTGGACATTAATCAAATAACCAAGTTAAGCGTTATTTTTCTTATATAAAAACACAAAGTTTATAGATATAATCTAAAAGATGATTAAAAATAGAACTCCCACTTCTGAGTATATCTTGAAAGACTAAAACGAAAAAATATCTGCACTTCCAACTCCCATATTCATTGCAGCATCATGCACAACAGCCAAGACATGGAAAAAACCTAAGTGTTCATTGATAGATGAGTAGACTTTTTAAAAATGTGGTATACACAATGGAATATTAACCAGCCTTTTAAAAGAAGAACATCTTGCCATTTGCGACAGTGTGGATGAACTTGGAGGGCGTTATGCTAAGTGAAATAAGTCAGACACATAAAGATAATGTATGATCTCACAGGTGGAGTATAAAAAAGTCAAATCCATAGCAAAAGAGAGTAGAACGGTGGTTTCCAGAGGCTGGGGGCTGGGGTGAAGAAATGGTCAAAAGATACAAACTTTCAATTATAAAATGAATAAGATCTGGGGATTGGACATGATTCTAGTTAACAATACTCTATTTACTTACAATTTCCTAAGAGACTAGATCTTGGCTCTGTGCCCGTAGCATAGTGGTTACAGCGCCAGTCACATACACCGAAGCTGGCAGGTTTGAACAGGGCCCAGTGTGAGCTAAACAATGACAACTGCAACAAAAATAGCTGGGCATTATGGCGGGCCCATGTAGCCCCAGCTACTTGGGAGGCTAAGGAAAGAGAATTGCTTAAGCCCAAGAATTGGAGCTTGCTGTGAGCTGTGACGCCATAGCACTCTACCAAGGGTGACATAGTGATACTGTCTTAAAAAAAAAAATAGATCTTAAATGTTCTCAACACACACACAAAAAGGGTAAGTAGGTGAGGTGATAGATATGTTAACTAACATGATTGTGGTAATCGTTTCACTATAAATATATATATACGCACACATACATAAAATCATTGTGCAGGACACCTTAAATTTGTACAATTTTATTTGTCAATTATACCTCAACAGAACTGGAAAAAAATTAAATAGTAGGACACAGGTAATTATAAAACCATTTTTCTGCGCACAAAAGCACTTTGGACAGAAAAGCCACTTAATATTTTTCCAAGGCTTCGCAATACATCTGAAATCAAGTCTAAAGTCCCTAGCACAGCCCAAAGTCACCAGAGAGGAAAGTCAGTCCCTGCCTGTCTTCCTAAGTCATCTCCATGCTCCTCCACCTCCTGCCCAGCTCCCCAAACCCCACACTGTATGGCTGCCTATTGCTGGATGCCAGTTCCCTCACCTCCTCCTTGTGTTGGTGCCATCTGAACTTCACATTGTTCTCTCCTGCTCATCCTATAATTCTCAACTTGAGGGTCTCTCCCTTGGGAACCCCATGCTATGACTAAATTTTCCCCTTGAAACAAACTCTCACAGCACCCTGTTCTTTTCAGATTGAATTCACATTGGAATTCTACCCTATATATTTATTGTCTTTGGGCACTCTTGGACACTGAGGGGCTGCTTCTTGGGTAAGAGTGACCTCCCCTGAGTGGTAACCTACCATTTAGCCAGGTCACCAATTTTTCTGAAGCAGCAAGCAAGTCTCTCACGGTCTTCTGAAACTCAGCAGGAAGACCACAAATCACTACTCAGTCCACCCGGACTAATCCCCAACTACTGACATTTGAACCAAAGGAATGCATTCCTTTCCCCTTCATATGACCAGGGCTTCCCCATGCAATGCCATTCCCCCAGTTCTGTATTGGGGTGCAACCCTTTGGCCAAATCTCTTCATCTATGAATAGTACCTGGAGGTCAACAGGACCCTAATGTTTTAAACAAATAGAACTGAAGCAATGGGACAGAACCAAAAAGCAGCAACAACATTAACAAAAAGCACCTCGACCACAATGTTATGTAACTCACATTAATTTATTCAGATGGATCATAAACTTAAATGTAAAGCCTAGATACACCCATAAAGCTTCCAGAAGACATAGGAGGATATGGTCATAACTTTCAGGAAGACAAAATTTTCTCCCCAGGACAGAATAAGCCCTAACCATAAAGGCTTTGGTTATTTATTTATTTATTTATTTATTCTGCCACATATCCCTTCAATATATTTGCAAGTATATATTCAAGATATTTGCAGGTATATTCTACCACCTGCCAGGTCATATATTCTTCAATATGTTTCCAGAGCTGATATTTGAATTTTTTTCTTTTGAGATGAGAGTCTCACTTTGTCACCTTCTATAAAGTGCTGTAGCGTCATAGCTCACAGCAATCTCAAACTCTTGGGCTCAAATGATTCTCTTGTCTCAGCCTCCCGAGTAGCTGGGACTATAGGTGCCCACTACAATGTCTGGCTATTTTTCTTTTTCTTTTGAGACTCTGTCTGGAAAAAAAAAAAAAAGTAAAGATAAAACCCCAGTGGGTTTTTATTTTTATTTATTTTTTATTCATTTTTACTTAATTTTTATTAAATCATAACCACATATACTTATGGGGTACAATGTGATGATTTTGATATACAATGTGGAATGCTTAAATCAAACTAACATAACCATCACCTCACTTACTTATTTTTGTGGTAAGACATTTATAATATATTCTTAGTTGTTTTGAAATGTACTCTTGCACTGTGTACATTAGGTGAGATTCTAGCAAAATACCCTCCCTCATGTCCCACTATTTTTTTCTTTTTCTTTTTTTTTTGAGACAGAGCCTCAAGCTGTTGCCCTGGGTAAAGTGCTGTAACATCACAGCTCACAGCAACCTCCAACTCCTGGGCTTAAGTGATCCTCCTGCCTCCTCCCCCCAAGTAGCTGGGACTACAGGCCCCCACCACAATGCCTGGCTATTTTTTGGTTGCAGCCTTCATTGTTGTTTGGCGGGCCTGGGCTGGATTTGAACCCTCCAGCTCAGGCGTATGTGGCTGGCGCCTTAGCCGCTTGAGCCACAGGCACCAAGCCATGTCCCACTATTTTTAGAGATGGGGTCTTGCTCTTGCTCAGGCTCATCTCCAACCCATGAGCTCAAGCAATCCACCTGCCTCAGCCTCCCAGACTGCTAAGATTACAGGCTGAACTTTGGTTGTTGTTTTTATTTATTTATTTATTTATTTATTTAAAGACAGAGACTCACTATGTTGCCCTGGGTAGAGTGTTGTGGCATCACAGCTCACAGCAACCTCAAACTCTTGGGCTTAAGCGATTCTCTTGCTTCAGCCTCCCAAGTAGCTGGGACTACAGGTGCTCACCACAATGCCTGGCTATTTTCTGGTTGTAGTTGTCATTGTTGTTTGGTGGGCCTGGGCTGGATTTGAACCCACCAGTTCTGGTGTATGTGGCTGGCATCCTAGCCGCTGAGCTAGTTAAACCGTACTTCAATATCTTGAAAACAAAACTTTGTTATTTGACATAGCCTCTTTCATTTCTGGAAATCCTGAATCTTAAAAAAGTGCGTAGTTATTAACATCACCAATAATGTATCCTAGTGAATCCTGGATTGGAGTACAAATTATTATTATAAAGGGCATCATTGAGACAATTGCTGAAACGTTAGTATAATTTTTTCCTATATATGTAAAAGAATGTTCTTATTCTTAGGAAGTGCATAATGAAATATCCAGGGATATTATAGTAATAATTTAACCTCAAATGGTTCCGGAATAAATATGTGTGTGTATGTGTGTCTCCACACAGAGAAGAGAGAGACAGAAGAAGAAGAAGAGAGAGAAATAGATAAAGGAAACATGGCAAAATATTTACAATTGAGGAATCCAGGTAAACCACATATGAGTGTTCTTTGTACTCTTCTTGCAACTCTTCTGTAGTTAATTTTTTTTAATTTTTAAAATTGAAAAGAGTTATTGGTGAAACAAACAAAAAAATCTTGCTGAAATTGAATTGAAATCTTTCACCTAAAGAAATCTATCCCTTTGGATCTAATTCTGCCCCTGAGAATGTCTTTCTGGACCAATTTATTTTTTTCCATTGTAATAGAATTTCAGACATTAGATTAATGGTATCCTAGCATTCTCAAACCCTTTTCTCAACAGATGATGTGGGTGGGGACTTCACCTCCATCCTGACCTTTGCTTCCTTCCTGCTCCTAAGTCCTTCTTTTTAATCAGAACTGATATACATACACAAACAAGTACATATCCCCACAAGCATCACAAACACACACACACACATACACGGTGACATACGACTTCAGCAACCTATGTCAGCGTTCACATGTGGAGAGCCATCCATGCGAATGGACAAGAAGTTATTTTCCTTGCTGCATAGAAAACCTCAACGATTTGGGAGGCTGAGGCAAGAGAACTGCTTTAGCCCAAGAGTTTGAGGTTGCTGTGAGCTGTGATGCCACAGCATTCTACCCAGGGCGATAGATTGAGACTCTGTCTCAAAAAAAAAGAAGAAGGAAAAGAAAACCTCAACAATGTCCAGGTCTTTTCAATGTGACGGTAACACAGCCTGTTTCTGTATTGACAAAGAAAAACTAGATAGCAAAGCATTATCTCTTTTGGCAGGAATATGAGACTAATGGAGCTTCAAGAACTCACAACGTGGCTCAGTGCCTATAGCTCAAGCGGCTAAGGCGCGAGCCGCATACATCAGATCTGGGTTCGAATTCAGCCAGGGCCTGCCAAACAACAATGACAACTACAACCAAAAAATAGCCAGGCGTTGTGGCAGGTGTCTGTAGTCCTAGCTATTTGGGAGGCCGAGGCAAGAGAATCACTGTAGTCCAGGAGCTGGAAGTTGCTGTGAGCTGTGATGCTATGGCACTCTCCCTAGAATGACAGCTTGAGGCTCTGTCTCAAAAAAAAAAAAGAACTCACAACTTGTGGAAAAAGAGAAGAAATAAGACATAAAGGCCTGTTAAAGAAAGATTACTGTAGTGTGATGTGTTCTTCCACGCCCTTGTTTTCAGAGCCAGAAAAAAATGAATGATGCTAGATTTCACCAGTTTTTTCTTAAGTGAATGAACTGTCGCACAAAACAAATGGTTCCATCACACAACCTAGCAACACAATAGGACATTTTGAACCGAGATTGTCACAAGCTCTAGTCAATGCACAAAGATACAAGACAAATCTGAATCCAGAGGACTTATATTCATATTCAAAGTATTGATTGATTGCATGGATAGCATGAGACCTGCCTGGAATAGCTCGGTACATTTTGCATTACCAAAGCTTTGTTGTGGCGACCAAAGCCTTAGAAATTTATTTTTCTCAAGATGCCTCTAAATCTGTTTGTGAATGTGCTTTCCTGGCCTGGTGAAGAAAATTTGAAATATAGGTAGCCTCTGAGGTCTCTCATCCACCTCCTTGATTCTGAGCAGAGAGTATGTGCAGGCTCTGTGTTACAGTAGACCGTTAGCACCATCTAAAGGCTATACACCGAATGTCTTGCCAGTATGCATGCTGCTCAAATGGCTGTTTGTTCTGATGGTATTATTTTTTAGGGGACTGACGCTCTATAATTTTTCACCTGGAATAAAGTAGTAGGTCACTATTGCAGCTATGTGTCTGTGATCTTTGTACTCTTGGGGAGGAACATGTGGTTGATAGTGCTTGTCTGTTAGAAAGAGGTAAAAGAGTAGGCTATAATATCTGAAGCTGTGCTGGACTCCTTTCTTGTATAGGCACAGTGAATTTCCTGAGCTGAAGGATGACAGCTCAGGAAATTTATTCTGCCAGTGGGCCTAGTTTAAACTTCGCCCTGAGTGTGGGGGTGTAGAGGTAAGGGAGAAAGGATGGGGCAGATATCTAACAGCCATTACCTTGCCCTGAGAGATTGAGGCTCCAATCCTGTTTTGTTGTGTGCTAAGTTTGTTACTTTAACCTCATTGAACTTCTTATCTATAAAGCAAGGCCATTCAACTGGGTTATCTCTAGGGGCTCCTCCTGTCCTGACATCAGTGTAGTCTTGGGTTCTGGAAGGATGTTATAGATGGACGGGCTGGTTCCTTACCTCTATTTCATATCATTGCAGGGAGCAAAATAAAATTATCCAGGCAGGACTCTGTTATGGAGTTCTTAAGCCCAGCCAATTTTTACCCAAATCCTTTGGATTCCAAGCCAAGAAAAGTCTGACTTAAAATTTATTTGAGAAGTTTAAAGGGGCCCCTGTGGCTAACTATAGTCCCCAGGATTCCTAGAAGCTGGCAGCACCCAAGAACCTTTTAGAAATAGATAGTGGTCTTATAAAAGACTTGCGCAGTCAGTGGTTTTTAGAATAAATTGACCTTTTTTTTTTTTTCAGAGCAAAGTAACCTTTGATTCTAAACCAGATACTCTG
This sequence comes from Nycticebus coucang, assembly GCF_027406575.1. Taxonomy (NCBI): domain Eukaryota; kingdom Metazoa; phylum Chordata; class Mammalia; order Primates; family Lorisidae; genus Nycticebus; species Nycticebus coucang. The sequence continues at coordinate 46,733,324 of NC_069804.1, forward strand.
ATATAGTCATCCAGTGGGAAAATGTCTTGTCTGAAGGTCAAACCTAGGTAAGTGCAGAGAAGGAGGCTGGATGGAAAAAGAAAAAAAAAAGAATCAAACTTAGTAGACAGAGATCTGTGGTCACCCTGAGACTTGGGACAAATCATGCAACCTCTTTAAGCTTTGGTTTTCATGTCTGTAAAATGTGGGTAACAGGAAAGTCGTTGAGGGAATTAAATTACATAGCGTATCCTTCTCATCTAGCCCCATGGAATAAAGGGTCTATGAGTGCTGTCATTGGCTTCTTATCTTAAAATCAGTCTCTCCTGTTGGACGTAACAGGGTTCACAAAGAAAGGCTGAAGGCTCTTTTCATGAGCACAGGCCCCAGCAAGAAAGTCCAAGTCTAGACTCAACAAAGGCTTGCCAGTTTTCTCTGACACACAGCCCAGGGCCTTGCCTTTGTCTTTCAAAATGTCCTCTCTGCCCACTGTTTTCCGAGTATCTGCTGTGGCCCTGCCTTTCTCATGCAGGGTCCTGCTTCTCTGTGTTCAGCACAAGTAGCTTTTGCTATCAGGGTACTTGAAGTTTTCCTTTGATGGCTCTGTAACTAAGCAACTTAATTATGGATCAACATTCTGCCTAAAAGCTTGTATCTCTCTTTCTTTTTTCTTCAAATACTACTGGCATGTATCCAAGGCCTCAATGCACAAAAGCAAGAGGAGGGATGACCCACCTACTACTGAGCGACCCCCAATTCCTTCCCATCCATCTGGTGCTTGGGGCTTTTGTTAGAAGGAAAAAGAGAGGAAAAGTGAACCAGGAAGAAAAGAAAAGGAGAAATATAACACATTTCCTAAAATATAACATTTTTTATTTTTAAAAAAGTTATATATATATGTTTTGTGGTAGAGTCTCACTCTGTCAACCTGGGTAGATTGCTATGGTGTAGATTATCTCACACTAACCTCAAACTCTTGGATTTGAGCAATCCTCTTTCCTCAGCCTCCCAAGTAACTGAGACTACAGGCGCCCACCACAACATGGTGGCTGGTTTTTATAATTTTAGTAGAGATTACAGGCATGAGCCACTGTGCCTGCCCAACATATTTTTAAAAAATTCTAAAAATGAGTGATGCATGATGAGCAATTCTACCCTACATAAAACAACAGAATTAACTATGTTTGAGACTGGTCAAAACAATATTTTAATGGTTTTACTAGATTACCCCCATTTTTCATCACGTATATAAAACATCACCCATGTACAACCTTTACAAAGAAGAAAAGGAAAACTAGAGAAACACAATAAGTAAAAATACAAGATTTCTTAGAGTGAAAATAAAATAAAAATAGATTTTTAAAAAGCTCCTTTACTTTGAAAACAGGTAGGTATTAGAGGAGGGAGGGAGTGTGTGTATGTGTGTGTGTGTGTGTAAAAAGAATATTCATGGAACAGGAATAGATTTTACAATCTGGTCTTAGAAACTAAGTAGAAGCCCAGGTGATTCAGTTGGGATTACACAGTCAGTTACTGGTGAAGTTAAAGGTACATTAAGGTTTTCAGACTCTGAGGGGAGATTGCTGGGTAAAGCCACATTGGCAATAAAGTCTCTGAAATGTCCAAGTTACTATTGCCTGCCAAGTACTAAGCTGATTCATTCATAATTTGCAGGCCCATCCTTTTTGTTTTGTTCTTAGATTTATCCATCATAATGGCCTTTTCCCCTTGTGTTCAGTATATCCACAAAATCTCAAAACCAATATATATTAATAGTTCAAACTGATATTCCTTATGGGTGTAAAATACATACCAGACTCCAAAGATTTGGTATTAAAAAAAGAATATAAAATGTTTCATTAATTCCTTTTCAATATTGATTATCTATTGAAATGATAGTATTTGAGATAATTGGATTAAGTAAAATAGGTTAACATTATTTCACCTGTTTCTTTTTATTTTTTTAATATGGCTACTAGGAAATTTAAAGTGATATATATAGCTCATATTACGTTTCTATTAGGCAGAACTGACTTATGTAATACAGAATTATAGTGTTCCAATTTTATTTCATTTCATTTTATTATTTTTAGAGACAGAGTCTCACTTTATTGCCCTTGGTAGAGTGTCTTGGTTGCTCACAGCAACCTCCAACTTCTGGGCTTAGGCCATTCTTTTGCCTCAGCCTCCCAAGTAGCTGGGACTACAGGCGCCTGCCACAACCCCTGGCTATTTTTTTTTTTTTGCAGTTTGGCTGCGGCCTGGTTCCAACCCCCCACCCTCAGCATGTGGGGCCGGCGCCCTACTCATTGAGCCACAGGCGCTGCCCAAGTGTTCCAATTTTAATTTGATTTTCTATCCTTTGTTTAATTCTAAGACTTGCTACAAAGGTTTCTGGCTCTGGGTGAATGATTGCTGTTTTGGAAAAATGGGAATTAATGTAAGAGACAAATAATTAAGATGTATTGAACTGTGTTAATTAGTAATTGTGTTGTTTGTAGACAATGTATACATTGGGCTAATTGATAGTTGTTCTATTTTGGAAAAATAGAAATTAATGTAAGGAATCAATGATTTAGATATTTTAACTTGTACTATTTACTATAGTCCTCCCTTCTTTGGAGTGAAACATATAGTCTCTGACTCTCTGGTGTTCTTAAATTTAAAATTGACCAAGATATTTACCTTCATGAGGTTCTCCCATAAGACTGCCAACAGAACATGCTTCAGAATGGGCTTATTAACTCCCATCTTTAGGAATTGTTAAGGGGGGAAGAGGGCATAGTATTTTTTTTTTTTTCCTTTCTCTTTTTTTTATTTTTTTAATGTCTTTTTTTTTTTTTTTATTGTTGGGGATTCATTGAGGGTACAATAAGTCAGTTACACTGATTGCAATTGTTAGGTAAAGTCCCTCTTGCAATCATGTCTTGCCCCCATAAAGTGTGACACACACTAAGGCCCCACCCTCCTCCCTCCATCCCTCTTTCTGCTTCCCCCCCCATAAACTTAATTGTCATTAATTGTCCTCATATCAAGATTGAGTACATAGGATTCATGCTTCTCCATTCTTGTGATGCTTTACTAAGAATAATGTCTTCCACTTCCATCCAGGTTAATACGAAGGATGTAAAGTCTCCATTTTTTTTAATAGCTGAATAGTATTCCATGGTATACATATACCACAGCTTGTTAATCCATTCCTGGGTTGGTGGGCATTTAGGCTGTTTCCACATTTTGGCAATGGTAAATTGAGCTGCCATAAACAGTCTAGTACAAGTGTCCTTATGATAAAAGGATTTTTTTCCTTCTGGGTAGATGCCCAGTAATGGGATTGCAGGATCGAATGGGAGGTCTAGGTTGAGTGCTTTGAGGTTTCTCCATACTTCCTTCCAGAAAGGTTGTACTAGTTTGCAGTCCCACCAGCAGTGTAAAAGTGTTCCCTTCTCTCCACATCCATGCCAGCATCTACAGTTTTGAGATTTTGTGATGTGGGCCATTCTCACTGGGGTTAGATGATATCTGAGGGTTGTTTTGATTTGCATTTCTCTAATATATAGAGATGATGAACATTTTTTCATATGTTTGTTAGCCATTCGTCTGTCATCTTTAGAGAAAGTTCTATTCATGTCTCTTGCCCATTGATATAAGGGATTGTTGGCTTTTTTCATGTGGATTAATTTGAGTTCTCTATAGATCCTGGTTATCAAGCTTTTGTCTGATTGAAAATATGCAAATATCCTTTCCCATTGTGTAGGTTGTCTCTTTGCTTTGGTTATTGTGTCCTTAGCTGTACAGAAGCTTTTCAGTTTAATGAAGTCCCATTTGTTTATTTTTGATGTTGTTGCAATTGCCATGGCAGTCTTCTTCATGAAGTCTTCCCCCAGGCCAATATCTTCCAGTGTTTTTCCTATGCTTTCTTTGAGGATTTTTATTGTTTCATGCCTTAAATTTAAGTCCTTTATCCATCTTGAATCAATTTTTGTGAGTGGGGAAAGGTGTGGGTCCAGTTTCGAGGGCATAGTATTTTTGAGAGTAACTAGATGATTGGAAGAAGAGAAGGCTGTACATTTATTTAAGAGTAAAATAATTTCCCAAGGAAAGTGTTGAGAAACTTGCATATTTCATTGCTTTCGTTATTTTACTATAAACCTGATTCAGGGTATAGGCGGGCACATAAAATGATCTCATGGGCATTTTCTGCCAGCAGTATGAATGTAATTTGAAGGTAGAATACATAAACTAAAAATTAAACTGTAAAACAACAACCAGATCTAATTTCTTCCATTGATTTAGTACTATTTTTTAGTAATTTTTAGGTTTAAAAAATGAAAACTTTTTACTGTAGAGTAATATAACAAGAAATCTCAAGAATGCAGAAATTTTGCCGGGAAAAAACTTAGGGCAAAAATAATGTTCAGTTTATCCAAAGCTATACTTGAGAAGTTATAATTTGTTCAAACTATGAATATGTAATGGGAACAACAGCTAATACTCATGAGTGCCTACCAGGTGTCGGGTATGGTTCTAGGTCTCTACATATCATGTATGACTCATTTAATACCCAGAATATTATTGTGAAGTACAATACATGCCTATTATCCTCATCCCTGCCTTATAGATGGGGAATCTGAGGCATACGGAGACCAAACAACTTGATCAAAGTCACATGGTTAATAAATAGCAGAAGAAGAGTTATGAACCCATGCAATCTGGCCCCAGAGTTCATTCTCTTAACATATGATGATGAACACTATGAAGTGGCAGGTAAGAGAAGACAAAGAAATTAAGAAGGCAGAGAAATTCACAGGATGTTGGTTTCAACAACAATAAAGGCCTATAGTTCCAACTACTTGGGAGGCTGAGGCAAGAGAATCACTTAAGTCCAAGAGCTGGAGGTTGCTGTGACCTGTGATGTCGCAGCACTCTACTGAGGGTGACGTAGCGAGACTCTGTTTCAAAACAAAACAAACAAAAAAAATAAAGCACTTTTTTTGTGTGTTGTCCATGAGAAATTGTTGACAAGAAGAATCAAGAGCATAGCATTGGCCAATGGAATGAATGATGGTTGGAAAGTCAGGAGACAGAGGATCTGAAACCTCTATAAAATGATAAAGTTGGACTATATGCTTTCCCCGTTCCCCTTCGAACCAGTGATTCTGTTAGTGCTGTGGTTTCTCATGGCTTCTTCCAACGATGACTACCTAAAGAGTCATAAATTGCAAATAAAGTTGTGGAACCTAGTGAGGGAAAGAGGAGGAGACTGTCCCAATGCAAAAAGAGAAATAATTAGATATGTTAGGATTATGGGGAAAAACACACTGCTAGAGTAGACCAAACATTGAAGAGAATACATTCTTAAGAATTTAGTTATTTAAAACCACAAGCAGGATTTAGAGTGTTAGCTCTTACAAGGAGAGACTTTACATATTTACATTTATTTTCAGAGCACATATGCCCACAGATACTTGAGTTACACTTTGTAATGAAGATGACAACATTAGATTTGGTGATGGTTTTGAAGACAATGAAGAACTCTGAGATAAAAAATAAAGCCAGAATAATTAGGAACCATATGCACTTATTCATATTGTCTGCAAAGTGGGTGTAATATTAGCCTTAAGGGCTTTGGGGACGATTAAATGAGAGAAAGCAGGGAAAGAGGTAAAAGTACGATGTCTATTTCATTATATGCTGTTAATTAAGGTTAACAATGATGACAATGATGACGAAGATGATACGCCACATAAATGGACCTGTTTCTAGGGACTCATGTCCAACTCTCAACAATTTTTACCTAAAACATTCACATTATACATGTTATAACACTAGGACATTGAAGCTATTCAAAAGATCATAGCCAAATATAGAATTTGGGGGGTTTGAGGGTTTGGGGGGGCAGGACAGGGTCTTACTATGTTACCCAGGCTGACCTTGAACTCGTGGGCTCAAGCTTTCCTTCCACTTCTGTCTCTCAAGTAGCTGGGACCGTAGCACTGTGGCTGGCCCATGGTAGAATTTTAAACCCATAAATACAATTTTGTTTCATATATAACTTGGACTGTATTTATTTTCTCCAGAAATTCATATTAGAATAGTTTATTCTATAAAATTCTACTGGGTTAAAGCACTGTATGCTTTCCAACAACAAGCTCCTCACATTGTGGGGTCATAGTTTGCTAATGAGAACTGACAAATAACAACACAAGGTGGTTCAATCTGCCTTTCAACAACACATGGTGGTTCGATCTGCCTTTCCTTCTGTCCACGTGCTTTTGTAAAAAAGGAAAAAGGATTTTTGAACAGCAAAGAAAATATAGACTTTGAAGTCAGAAGATTACCTCAGGTTTCTTATCTGTGACACTTTTGTAATAATTAACTTACCCCATAAGGATATTTTGAGAACAAATGAGATACTATCTGTGCATATGCTGTACAAAGGCTAATGTTTAAATGGTCACTTTAAGATTAAGAACATCAGATTATCTCTTTGTGGGTTATCTCTATGTGTCACTAGTGCACTTATTATAGTCATCTCTTACCCTCTCTAGCCTACATTAAAAGCAAGGCTATGACTTTTTCATTGCAGTATCTCCAGCATTTAGTATTCTTGCTGACATATAGTAGGTGCTGGCACATATTTTTAAAAACTACACATTTAAAGGAAGAAAAAACATTGATTTGAACCCTTAAATATTTGGGTCATACAATGAAACTAGTTGGCTTAGATCCAAAAATAATGGACTTCTTTCTCTTTACAGGCTCATAAATATGTAAAAGTTACAGTTACAGGCTTGGATCTCAAGAGCCAGATACGAGGTGGAATTTGTGGTGCAGGAGATTTATTAGGGACCAGCACATGTGAAAGGGAAGGGAAGAAGCTTAGGTAGGAAAAGGAGTGCTCATTAGCATGTCTTCCATCAGGCCAAGATAGCCAGGCTTTTTACATTGGCCTCCATCAGTTACTGGATATGAGCCACCCTGGAAGAGGATGTCCTTGGGCAAGGTGACTCTGTAGCTGAGGCAGTCCCTAAATGTGTTGTCAATAGAGGAATGGGGACCTGGCTGGTGCATCCCTATGTTCACCATAGTCATCAAATTTAAAATGTTCTGCCTACTGTGTGAGAAGACAGCACTGATGTTTGAGGATACAGAATAACTTTAGTCAATGAGTCATTTAAAATTACCTTCACAATTGAATAAAAGAAGAGTCCTGTGCTCTCGCAGATTTGTGGTAGAATATATCAAAACATGTAATTAATATAAGGAAGACTTACAGGAAAACAAGGGTTCTAACATTGATTTGTGGGCATGTGATGTCAATTTCTTATGAAATGTTATCATTTGGCAAGTGTCTCCAGGTACCTGTTTGTTCATTGAAATACTTTATTTTATTTTAATTTTTTTATTAAATCATAACTATATACATTAATGCATTTATGGGGTACAATGTGCTAATTTGATATACAATGTGGAAAGCTTACATCAAACTTCTTAACATAACCAACACCTCACTTATTTGCTGTGGTAAGACATTTTATTCATTGAAATACTTAATAATTTAAGTAAAGAGCTCCTCCCAGGGTATAATGATACAGCTACAGGCAGAATTTTTCCCAGATCCAAGCCAGTCCATTGTTCTAACTCATGAAGAGAACAGAGATGTTTGTTGACCAGGATGTGTCTGTACCCTGGAGTCATAAAGAAGGCAACAGCAGCAGTAAATGGCTTCCCTTTCCGTTCTCAGCCTTCCTACCCCCATCTTCTGGGCCCTATGCATTTCAGGTTTCATTTTGGGAAGCTCTTTTGCTCAAGTGTGTATGTTTCAATGGTGCCCAAAGAAGTGACCAAAAGCAAACATGTACCTTAATTCCTTCAAGGTCACTATGAGGAAATCAATTTACTCAAACAGTTCCCCAGTTATGATGTGTATGCAGCTTCCTTCACAAAATAATGTGCTCAGTGTATTAGCAAACACTTGAGTTTAGAAGAATGATAGCCACTATTTCGTCAGAACCAAGAAGGGATTGATTTATCTTTCATTTTAAGCTTCTGGAGAAAGTTTGGCATCTTATATGTAGAAGACTTAAGGGAAAGCTGGGATTTCAAGAAAACCAATTAAGTTCATAAACCCCTCTATCTTCTAGAGCATCATTAACACATTATTATTAAATGCTCCTAAATGATGAGGGTAAGATCAGTTTATAAAAGGGTTGCCTGGACTATTATGGTTCATCATACAGTTTTCTAAGATGTAAACTAGTAAGATTTTAACATTTTAATTTTGCTTTTCTTCATGTGTAATAAATGGGGAAGGCAAGGGAACATTCCTTAGGCATTCCAAAGTAGTGTTTTAAACTGATCAATGTTTTCATTTGGTTCTCTCTCAATCTTTAGGGGTAGGCACCAAAATAAAGCTAAATATGTTTAATTCCACAGTAACTTAATATCCAATGATGTCTGAATTATCTCAGTTCCTAGGGCTATTTTAGGTCTTCAGGGAAAATAGAGCTCTTTTTCTCCTTTCTCAGCCTTGGTATGGCCCCATTAAACTTTTCCCCGGCCACACTCTTTACCAGTCCACTCACTGTGTTCAGCATGGAAGATCCAGAAAGAAGTGAAATAGTGGGCGGGGGAAGAGAAAGGAAGCACCCACGTTCTAGCTCCAAATCCAATACTGTGTGTGACTTTGAGCAAGTTCCTGGATTTCTGCGGGCCTACATTTGCTTGTTTGTTTAAGGAGAGAAGAGAGTAGATGCTTTCTAATTCTTCTCCCAATCCCACTGTCCTGTGAGCCTCTAATGCTCCAAGCATATTATGCTCATTTTTATGGGGGAAGTTTTGACAACAGACCATGTAATAAGATCTGAAGGGGCTATTTTCCATGGCTTCCAGAGAATTTGGAAGATATGAGTCATGGAACTTCCCCCTTGAGTCCCAAATTGGTAGGAAGGAAACAAAGACTGGAATTTGGGGTGCATATTCCAGATTCTCAAAGCAAATTGAATTTTCAAAGCCAAGAAAAGACATTTTAAGGCTAGAAGTAGTATTTTCACTTTGTGATTAGAACATGAAAGAATAGCCATAAATGTGTTAAGAATTGTAACTATTTAATTTTCAGTATTAAATTTAATTATTCTTATGTTAAAATTTCTCTTTGTATAATGGTTCAAATTACCATTTCACATTTGCCTTCTGAATGAAGAGAACCTCCAGTTTAGTGGACTGGTTGGTTCCGTTACCATGAAGGTTAAGATCAAGGTCACGATTTAATAGTATTAGTTTCGCTTTGTTTCAGAGCCATGAATACAAATTTTACCCTGCTGGCTTTCTAAAAAATATATGAAAGCTTCTCCAAAGAGTGTACAAAATCATTATCTCTACAGTAAAAGTAATTCACAGGTTGGCTGTCCTAACAGTCAGGGAAGGGTACCATCACCTCTGGGTAACCAGGACAGCATGGTGTCAGGGTTGCCCTGGAAACTTAGTTGCCAAGTCTGGGTTAGTATTGAGATGCCTAAAGTGAACATAAATAGCCCTACGCTAACATTATAAGTATCCTCATAACCTTCAGTATCACTGTATCTGGAGCACTAGGCAGTCAATGGCACAGACACCATTGTTTGGAACTATTTGTCCTGCTGGTTCATCAGACTTCACTTATGAGTATTTATTGTATTTTCTTTTGAGAAAAGTGAAGAGATTAAAAAGGAGGTAACTTCTTTATTTCATTCCATACCAGCTAAGGAATCCAGAAGGCATTATATTTTGTGTTCCTTTAATAGGCTAAATCCTGAGACTAATAGTCAAATTTCATAACCCCCCACCTCCCTGGTACATTGATTTCAAAACATGCCACCACTGTGCATTCTAGAATCCTACCTCCCTCTTCTTTTGGATCCTTTCCTTATATTACGGGAGATGCTCAAGCACTAGCTACACATATCTTATAGTCTACATCATGGTAGGATATTGAAGAGGAAAAAAAATACTTACACATTCAAAACTTTGAAGATCCTCTGTTTTTATTTCAAAACATGGGAATAACTCAAAATTTGAGCCTCAAGAACCAAAACATATTTGAACCAAATGTTCAGAAGATGAGCCAGGCCATTGTTTTGGCAACGAGCTTCACATGGACATACGGGTATTAGAGAATGATGCCCGTGACACAGCTAAAGCATTTGCATGCATGAGTATGGTACATTCTCCATGCCACTAGTATATATATGCCTTTTCCAAAGTCAGTGCAGGATCCGTATTTGTGCAAGTCTTTAAAAATCTCCTCCCTTACAAAATTTTGCCAAAATTTATCTGAGACAGCCTTCCGGCGATAAATTCTTTATACCACCTTTACTTCCCCAAAGTCATTTCTGAATAATAATTATAGCTATCCAGAGTTCCAGCATCATATAAGAGAATCCGTTTGTTAGTTATTTTAATTTCAGTTAGCTGGCTGTGAGTAAACCTGGCTAAATATATCCACATGCTTGGTATCTGGAATTTGCAATTGGTAACCTTTACCAGTGATGGCAACCTTAGACCAGAAGGACAAAAACCCAACAACGGAAGATGTCCCAAAATGAATTGGGCTTTCCTGCTTTCCAAAGCGAATTCATAACAGCACAGGTGAACACACTCTTGCATGGGGCCCACTTTTGCCCACTAATGCTGAATTGTTGGAAACCCAAACAGCATTCAGAGCCAAGGGGGAAAATGCCTGAATCTGAAAAGGAACCAAAAGAAATTGTACCAGGGAAAAAAGATGGGAACTGAAAACAAGTTCCCAGAGTATCTCTCTCTGTCAACAAGCATGTAGAGTCTTTATTACTAGAGTATGCAAAGTCTCGTAGGAATTGCTGTATCTTTTTTTTTTGTCTTAACTCTTTTCTTGCCACTGTTTCCCTGGCTGGTTGATCTGCGTCTGTCGTTGTCCCATCTTGAAGCCACCCTCAGTAGCAGGCCTCAGGAGCTACATTCCTCACAGTGACAGGAGAGGATGTACCGGTAGGTGGCAGTGAGTCGCATGCCTCCTGAGCATCGCAGGCGCAATGCCTTAAGCTTGGAGGTCTGGGGGCGGCAGCAGTGACAGGAGGAACGGAAGGGTTGCTTGAGGACAGTGCTGAAGGACACCAAGGGCTCGGAGCGTGATGCTTGGCTGCAGTGTCCTTCACACCTGGCCAGGAGCACCATCTGGGGAGAGAAGAGGAGGTAGTTACCATGTAAGGATGCCAAAAACCTCAGCTAGCTACATAGCATCCTTTGAAAGGTCCTCCCACTCCTTGCCAATTCCTGCTGGATTAGACCAATGGCTCTCAGCACTGGTTGCATATTGGAATCACCTGGTCAACTTAAAAAACATCTCAACACTCAGGGCTCATTTCAGGCTAATTGATTTAAAATCTTTGGAGGCAGGGCCAGGTTTATTTGATTTTCAGAGCTTCTTAGGTGATTTCAAAGTATGCATGTAAAGAGGGTTTAGAACCACTGGGTGAGGCCCATCACCGTTCTATGCAACTAAAAATCAAAGAACAGCAACAAAAATATTTCTCCTGATATGTGTCAGTCTACCACTGGTCCAGTGCATTATAACCCTATCAGTAACAACATGCAGAAAATCATTCCAAATTGAAATCAAAGAGTATATAAAGAATGGCTATAGGAAAAAATAATTGATTTGTATAGGGAATAGCTAAAGAACAGGGACACAGTTTCTGAAGGAGGTATAACCTCAATGAAAAGTTCTGGATGCTGCAACTTGGGACAAAAGTATGACATTTATTGGTTTGTACAGTGAAGGGTCTGAGATCTGTGCAATCACACCTTAACCTTCAGAGTCATTTAGGGCAAATACTAGGATACACTCATTGTGATCATCTCCATTTCCAAAGGTTTGGGCTGGGGTCAAAGAGGTTGTATGTTCTTTACAGCGGCTCTTAACTTAGCTTTAGTAAACAGATAACTTTAAGAATATCATGAAAACTGGTAAAGTTATCATCAGAAACAAGTACATAAGCATACACTCAGTATTTTGCATACAGCCTAAGGGAATGGGAAAAAGGCTTATTTAAGTATCCTATACATAAATCCTGGTATCCTGGAAGTGGAAGTCATGGATGGGGTAGGGTGAACCAGCTTGATTCATTAAACTACATAACCCCATATGCTGGAATAGAGAGGGGGTTACAGAACCTGAGATTATGGGTCTGTGTTTTATGTAGGAGGGTTTTGCTTGGTGAATTTTATCTTAAATGATGGAAGAAAAGTTGTCTATAATTCCAGAGCCAACAGCAGGGCCATACAAGGTGGAACTATTCAAATGAAAGATTAAAAGATACATATATGCATGAAACCTTTTGACATTTGCCTTATGATATTTTGGGAATGAGCAGTTATTATTAAAGACTCATCAGCCATTATCTCTGACATCATCATGTAGGGCAGAGTTAAACACTTGAGGATTAAAAGGAAATGGCTAATCCATCTTTCCAAAAGGGGGGAAAGGTAACTTCTGGTAATTATAGATCATTAACATCATTATGTGAGAAGTTGCTGTGGGTAAATCCAAAAGTTACTTAGCAACCAGCAAGGCAATATGAAACACTAGAATAAAAACAGTAGGGCTTGAGGAAGAATAAGTTGGACTGGACCAAGTAATTAATTTTCTCTGAGAGTAAAGAGCAAAAGGCATCTTTAAGGTATTTTGATTTTATTAAAGATTTTTATTCTATCTTGCCTACTCTTCAGATTGATAGGCAAAATTAACATGATCTGAAACAAGTTTTTGTTTGGTTTGTTGTTTTTAGAGAGGGGATCTTGCTGTGTTGCTCAGGCTGGAGTGCAGAGACTATTCACAAGCATGATCACGGCTCACTGTGGCCTTAAACTTTAGCACTCAAGGGATCCTCTTACTTCAGCCTCTAGAGTAGCTGGGAATACAGGTATTCCCACTGCACCCAGCTCTGGAACAGGCTATGAGAGATTATGCTGGTGCCCAACCCATCTCTCTAATAAGAGAGTCCACGATTTTCCCTCATCCTTTCTCCGATACCTGCCAGTACTTGGGAAGAGCTGCTTCACATCTCACCTTGGAGTAGCATTAAATTTTCTGATTTCTAATTTAAATCACCTATTAGGTTGATTCAGCATCACCTCCCAAAACAGAGCCTTTATTGACCCTCTTTCCGTTTGGGTGGATATAGCAAATCCGTACCAACAGACTTAATTCGGAATGGCCACAGATGATGTGGGGCATCAAATCCAAATGATACACATGCAGGTGAACGAAACATAGACTGAATTGACCAGGCCATTAGTACCGGCTGTCAAAGGACCAAGTCAGCAGTGTAGGGCCATTTGTAGACCAGCTAACCTGTTTGTGATTTCACTAAAAGTTTCAGGATATCAAGCTCCATCGCAGCCCACACTGAAGGACAAGAATTCTAGGCGTGGGAGGAGCTGGGGCCAAGTCCAATGGAAGAGGACTAAGCTCCTCTTTCTTAAGAACTGGACTTTCTGCACAAGAAGAATGTGCCAACATGTTCAATGAACACCTTCAATGGCTGCCTCTGGTTGTCAGAATAAAATCCTTCATTTTGAACAGATGTCAAGGCCCTCCATGACCCAGGATTCATGTATCTTTCCAGTCTTATTTGTAACTGTTCTCATCACCCACTGCCTACACTTATCAAACTTTACTTAGGAGTCTATGGAACTGCCCCCAATACCTTTGTCTCTTGCCTTTGCTTGTGTCTTCTGTCACCCAGGAATGTTCTTTCCACCTGGCTCTGCTTAAAGAAATCCTATTTACTAGGTGGCCAAATTTAAATTCCTCCTTCTCAAAGAAGAGCCTACAAAATAATTATTGGATTCTTGATGTTCTCAATACACATACACACCTATGCACACACCTCCCCTGTGGGATACCTAAGTATACAGATCCTGGATCAAAGCTGAAAAGTAGATGGAAATCTACCTCTGTTTTGTGTGTGTGTGTGTGTGTGTGTGTGTGTGTGTGTGTGTGTGTGTTGGAGAGGTAAAACAGCATTTTGGAAGATAAGATCCACAAATGGGTGTCTTTAAGGAATGAAGGGATAACCATCTGCTCTCGGTTTACTCTCAATAGTCCACGTTTTAGCCCTTGTCACACCTCACCTGTCTTTTTTACTAAACATTTTCTGGCCTCTTCCAGACAAGAGCGTCTCAAACAGGAATGTGCAATTGAATCAGCCAGGATCTTTTTAAAAGGCAGGTTCTGAATAGTTCTAGAGTGGGACATGAGATTCTGCATTTCTCATAAAATTCTAGTTGGCATCAGTATTGCTGGGTACTCACATGTTGAGTAGCAAAGCTCTGGACTCATTAAAGTTTGAGAGCTTAGCTTAAGGTTGAGGATCATTAGATAGCCATCATTTTTCTAACAAGAACATTTATTAAGTGCTTACAAGTTGTCTCATTTAATCCTCAACAACAGTACAAGAAAGGTACGATTATGATCCATACTGTTACAATAGATGAGAAAACTCGGGCTTTAGAGAGTTCCAGTAATTTGCTCAAACTCACATTTCTGGTAAAAGGCACAGTGTGTCTGAAACTAAACCCCTGATCCAAACTGCTATAATACCTGCCTCCTAATACTGAGATGTTTTCAGGAGGCATGAGCTAATTCATACCTTTCCCTTCCCTATACTGATGTGTCCCTGGGACCCCTGACCATGTTATTGCCATAGACACACAAGCCAAGTCTAACCTTTGTCTTATGGGCTTCTTGGGAAATAGCATCACTACCCCCAAGCTCATGCAGAACTGAATCTTCTAAGAGCCTGACTGACCAGGTGTGTCCATTAGCATCAGAACAGAGAGCCCTCTGTCCTATCCTAGAACAGTGTTTTGGCTATTTTACCCCCAACTGAGTGGGAAGCATATTTTGCCTTTTCACAGCACTGAACACTGTGTATGTCTATGTGTGTGGCCCTTGAAGCACCCTTTTTCTTATCAGGAGTAAGACCCACCCATGCTGCTTCTCCTATTCCTTTCTCCACAAGCAACCTCAATAAACAACTGCTCATCTCATCTCCATGTACCCAGTTCAACCTCCAAAGGGTCTGTGTCAGGCTGAAGGCACCAACAAAATTGCAACAAGGGGAACAAGAAGTGAGTGGGAACTCAGCTCACTCCAAGAATCTGGTCCCATCACTCGGGTCACAAAGTAACACTACGTGGCCTTTGTACACTGAACACCTCCCTTCCCTCTCCTCCTTGTTTACTTGCAAGCATTTTGAAGGTAAAAACTCTGTCTCTTTTTTCTTTCTTTCCACTTTAGTGTCTCCAGCACCTTCCGCAGGATGTCCACCCAATAGGCATTGAGTTTAAGCGAGAATCAAATTATATGTCTCACGCAGTCAATTGTGTTATCAACATGACAGACCTGACTCCTGTGACTTTTCCTACCATGCTATGAGTTTAGTGGGCAGCTGTAGTTGGCCTGGGGGTCCTAACAGCTTCCTCTCAACTCCAAGACTCAGACCTTAGCATGCCAGTCCCTTTTCCTCTGGGAATTTTCCCAGGCTTTATCCCCTGAACCCTCCTCCTTCTCCTTTGCTGTTGCCCCTTGGGCTCCCCATCTGCTCCCATGGCCCTGAAGAGTTCAGACAACTGTGCCCTGGTTCCATACCCTGGCCTGGGGCCACTATCTCCCACTCTTCATTCAACTCAGCCATCACAGGTCTGCCTTTCCAACCCTGTTCCTGAAAACCCCTCTCTGGCCTGGAATCCAAAACTCACTCCTTTTACGCTTTCCTTCCTCCACTCACCTGGGATGGAAGGTCAGCCCAGACAGCAGGGGCTGTTTCTCTTTCACTTTTATCCTCCCTCTTAGCACCCAGCACAGCTCTTTCTTTCCTTTGCTCTTCTGCCCCATCCTGTGTTTAACAAGAACCACAGTGAAGTTCAGTTTCCTAATCCTTTAAGACTATAGGAGATCCCAGCAGTTATTGAGGTCTCAGTAGTGACTGAAATAGAAAAACGAGTCTAAACACCTGTCCAGTTTATAACCTCACCATTAAGATCATAATATCGTTTATTAAATCTTATTACATGATGGACATTGTGCTGACAAATATTATCACCAACACCCATACCCACACCCTCAGGTGGACAGCTCCATTTTGCATGGGAAGAAATTGAGGCAGCAAATGCAGAAAAGGAATTAAAAACCAAGTGGCTTTCACTTAAAAGTCTTTGATGCCTCAGTTACCTGAAAGATTCTCCAGGCAGTCCATTCCCACTAACCACTGACCTTTTGCCTATTTGCTGTACAGCCTTTACTTACTCAGAATTTCAGAGAAACATGGTCTCTCATGAAGATTATGAATGAACTTGCCACTCCCAGGATCCTTTGTGCCCAGGAGGTACCATGCCTTAATTCTACCAGGCACATCCTAATCTGTGGCCACACTCCTGGGTGGGCCTTTTGGCCAGTTTTTCCTGCCTAATTCCGTCTCAGCCTTTTCCTGAATTGCTAGGAGATGAGTGACAGGACCCTGGGACTGTCCAGTTGCAAGTTCAGAGCTAGGATGGACAAGTAGTCTCATTGAAGGCTCTTCAAAAAGCTTTCAGTACTATTTCTTTTTTCTAGAAAAAATTGCTGAGTATAAATCGTTATTGCTGGCTGATCAGAAGTTGAGCCTGGACTTCCAAACAATGGCTCCTACATTTTGCTTGTGTTCCTCTGTGTGGTGGAAAGATGAATGTCCTGAGACAGACATTGCCAGTCCCTGGTTATATATGACATCAAGCAGCCTACTTCTGACAGGTTTCACTTTTCCTTACTGGTAGAAGGGACATGACAACGCATGCCATCACAGGTTTGTTTACAATCATTAGAACATACAGTATTGGTATAGAATGAGGTGTCCAACATATATTAGGTGTTCAAGCAAGTGCCCTTCTTTCCCTGAATCTGGGTTACATGATCCCCTTCATCTGTCTTTACAAGGCCAGGCACTAGATAAATGTAAGTCAAGAAGCTCTGACAACTTACAGGCAAATTTAGGCATGTGTCAAGTAAGTAATAGCCCTTGAACATGATGTTGAAGGAGAACTTTTGTGGAGAAGAAAAAATCTACCCTAAGTGTCTTCTTTGTAAAAGAGACTAGGGTTGATTGTTCTTTTTTCTAGACACAGGCTAAATGTTTTATCCCAAGTTTCTTTTTTCTTTTCTTTTTTTTGCTTTTTAGAGACAGAGTCTCATTTTCTCACCCTCGGTAGAGTGCCGTGGCATCACAGCTCACAGCAACCTCCAGCTCTTGGGCTTAGGTGATTCTCTTGTGTCAGCCTCCCAAGTAGCTGGGACTACAGGCACCCGCCACAATGCCTGGCCATTTTTTTTGTTGCAGTTTGGCTGGGTTCGAATCCACCACCGTCGGTATATGGGGCTGGCGCCCTACTCACTGAGCCACAGGCACCATCCTGTCCCAAGTTTCTAAAGGCACACAATTTCATTAAGACAGACCCACTTGGGAGAAGGTCAGCCTGAGTTTGTGAGAGCCAAGAATTATAGAATATTTCCAAATGAAAAACAGTTTTGTTCCTGGATACACAGAAGAAAATCTAATCCAGAAAAGATCTGGGTAGTTGGGGTTTTTCCAGACATATTTTATGACCAAAGAAGAAAGGTTTATAATTGTAAGTACCATGTACATAAAATTATTGCTATATTTGAGATCATTTGGGTTATCTGAAAACAGACTGTTCCCATGAAATTACAAAAATTTCTCCTACATCACAATTTTGTGTTGTTATTTACTGTGGCATTATGGAAGAAACAAAGGTGAACAATATTATACTGAAGTCTGTTTCTAACATTCATGTTCAAGCACCATGAGTTTGTTGGGCTTCAGATAATGAAGTCTCTTCTTTGACCCTCCCTAGGTTATTGTGAGAGTTGCTAAGGCATTCCTTCATCATTTCATCCACACTTTCTAGATTGTTTTCTGATTTGTACAAATGCTACTATTTGTTTATTCCTTTCTATCATCACAGTGACACTTTCTCTGACATAATTTTAATCCCCTCCTTTTTTAAAAAAAGAATCATGTTTATGGAGGACAATTCACCAAAGGGGAGAAATTATCCAGGGAGTAAGAAACAGCACTAATATTTCTGAAGGAGGGTAGGAAAGAGAAGCTAGTAATTGTTATAGTCAACCTTACTTGGGCTTACAGTTTCTGAGCAATCACAGCTGTAAAAACACTTCTCATACATATATTTTTTAAATTTGTTGTAGTTTTCTTTTCCTAGGAAAGGATTGTAGGCCTATAGAAATTTACATTCAACTATTTACTTCTTTTTTTGGTTCTATAAGTACAAATAAAAGACAAAGTTTTTCTTAAGTGGAAAATCTCTGTTTGTTCCCATAGTCATAGGTCTTGTTAATGTAATGGTTAAAGTGATTTAACTCAAATTCCGATTCCCCCAAACCAAAACAAGTCATCATCATTGAGCTATAATCAGAGAAGTTAATGGAAATTTTAAAGGCAGAGAGAAGTCACAATGTTTTTAAATGGAGAGTGGAAACACTGACTTATATGGTCTTAATTCTAGTGGTTGATATCATAAAAAGTCTTGATTATACTGGTAATTAAAAAATACTTGTCATGTGAGAATTTTTAAGTGGTTTTAGTCTCAAGACTATAAGTGAAAATCTCTGAAGTCGGGCTAAAAAAATTCTCATTCACCAAATGTGGACTAGTTTCATTCACGCGCCTGTCTGGGGTCGATGATAGTCATGAGAATTCATTCAGAATATGTTCTTCCTTACAATGTGCCTACCTTCTGGGTGGTCCATGTGGCTGGCCACTCTTGACGGCCTTTTAAGCATAATATTCCTTTGTACACCAGTTGGGCATGGGTTTCCTCTGCAAGAGAAATGTAACCTACTCCAAACAAAAATAATTTGGACAACCAATGTAAAGTGATAAGTGATCAAATTTTCATCTTATCTTTTGAGATCATTTTAACATAAACATGGCACATGGAGAAAGGCTCAGAACACAAGCCGGTTACCAACTATTTCACTAGAAAACTCTTTGAAGATCCCTCCAAGAAGTAGGTTCCTGTGCTCAATCATATTTTATTTTCATTCTTTTCCTTTTTATTGCTGATGGAGGTAGAAGGAGTTATGACAACGTTTTTCTTTCATGAAAAAGGACAGTACCACTCATAAATTTCACAGTCAGGAACAAAAAACACAAGATGAGTATGGACATGGTTGATTAGCCAGTTTTACTGACAAAAGTGCTAAGTATAGTAGGAAATCCTAAATGCCTGATTCTCCCACAAGCTCTGTGGGCCAGCCACATAGCTCAAGTTTGGCTTAGGATCATAGTTCTCCATCCATACCCTGACAAAGAAATATGGCTTCTCTCTTGTGTTGAGGGGGAAGGCGATTCTCCCCTACAGAGACCTTGGTCTTACCTTTGAGCTACACTTGTACAATGGGTGACTGATAGAATCCACATAGTGGTGCCTCATGCAGCGTCGAGGGTCCGAGTCCATCATAAATGAGCTATCCCTTTTGCTGTCTGTATCTCCCATTATCACCAACAGGGAGAGCATAGAAATGGATGCAGCTAGTACATGATTTCTCATTGTTGTAAGGAAAAACTTCTCCAGAAGAACAGCAGAGGGAGGCAGAGGACAAAAATTTGGAAATGCCGTCACCTCCTAGGATCCAGGTCCTTTCAAGGAAAGGGCAGGATCTGGCCGAAGCTTTCTGGTTGTCATTGTCCTTTGTATGTCTGAGTTTTGTCTTACTCTTTGCACTTGCAATCCATCATCACAATATCTGCAGCACAGCTGGAATGAAAACAGAAATTATTTTCCCCAGAAATATTTACCCAGAACCACTAATGGAACCCAGGAGGTATTGAGTGGAATTTTTCCATGTCATTTTGAGTGGAGAATATTGGTTTCTAGAGTGTCATTAGCATAAGCTGTCATCCATTCCACACACCACCCCCTGCAGCTTATGCTACATATTTATAACCATTTGGAAGTGGACATAATCGTTTAATGGAAGCACATGTTTACTTTAATTGCTGGAGTCCAGGTTCCTAGGGGTAAAAATAGTTTGAACCCATGGTAAAGATTAAACATGTGGTTCTGGTGACAGTATAACTGAATTGGGTGGTCTCATCTTTATCCTTGGTGGGTGGGGGCAAAAAGGTCTATTCGGTTTCTTAATAAGCTTTGGTGTCAATGTCAGCTTACAGGGCTAGAAAGGAGGCAGATCAGTGATAATGAACACAGGCCACATCACATGAGGAAGCACATTTTCCATTTCCAAGTCCATACCCACCCACCCACCTAGTTTTCCACTTTGGTGCACTGAGCTTATCCTGTTTTTGTTTTAAGCCCTGTGCCACCTAGCATCAGTGACAAACTGCATCTGAAATACACACTATGATAACTGGCCTCTAGCATGGTTAAGTTATCACACGTGTATTTGCTAACAGAATCACACATTTCCGTAGAGCCTTTGTAGCCTGGGTACATGGTATAATCTGAACACAGACTTACCATTAAAATGGGATCGTATTATACAGCTTTTGCTGAAATTTGCTTTGTTCTTTTAATCATACCTCTTGGATAAGGGGCTAGAGTCCAGAAATCTTCCCAAATCAAATCACTAACACCCCTAGCCATGGCCAACCCCAATGCTTTTTATCACAGCGGAAGACAGAGTACATCCAAAATATTTCCACACCATTAGGAAAATTGTGGAGAGCTGACATCGCATCCAAAACAAAAGCAAAGTGATAATTCAAGCTTCAGAAAAACTTTCAAGGGTATTTTAGATAAAGTTTTATCATTTTGTTCACAGTACATTTTTAAACTTCCTACTCATGAATATGCTGAATAAATAGGAAAAAGTGTTGATAAAATCAAGAGTAGAAGTTCAAGTCGGTATAAGCCAATTTGTTTTGCCCCAGTAGAATAGCCTCATACCCACTTAGCCTCAGTCAGCTGTCTTGCAAGTATGGGGCAGGGGATCCTAAGTGGAAAGTGGTATGTGGGGTAGGGCTACTTCAGAGCAGGGCATCATTGGCATTGGCAAAACCTCAAGTACATGTGTTTCAAGAAAGTCTGAGAAATTTCAGGAAGGGCAGGGACCAGTAATAAGGGTATCCATCTGGGCTTGATTCCTGCCCTTTATAAGTTGGGGACCTTACCCAAGTCAGTTAAACTCTTTCAGCTCCAGTTTCCTCATCTGTAGAGTTAGGTGAGTTATCAGAGATGGCATCTGCTATGCTATTCCTTCTTGTTTAAAATGCCACTATGTGATAGCTATGGATTCAGTTACCATGATTTCCACATGCCAAAGGTAATCTCAAGGTTGAGGAGACCGTATTTCCATACAACTTCATACCACTTTCCTTTACATGTATGCTAATGCGATATCTTATAAAAATGGATCAAACCTGTACCCAATGTTCCAAGTCAGCAAAGGATGCAGAAAAGCATGTTTTGCTTTCTTTTCAGCTGCATATTCTAGATTTCTCTTACACATATTACCCCGAAACTCACCAACATTTCAGCTCAAAGAGCAGGCATTTTCTTTTTTTTTTTTTTTTTTGAGCAAGCATTTTCTTGAAGTCTATGTTCACCAGATGCAATATTGCTGACCATTTCATGAGTTTTAATCTGACTAAATTATCCAAAGTGGTTATCTGACTCTTTGAAGCCTTAAATTAGCCTCAGAAAGAGAACTGATTGGATTTCTCCTTCCATTGCTCTAGTCTACAGATATTCTCCCTAGGAGTCAATGGTAAAAGGATGAGGAGAAAAGCAAACATTCTGGTCCTGGCCCTCCTTTTTCACTGCCAGCAGCTTCTCTTCAAAGCCATGGCCAGGAAGTATGGTTAAATAAGTGAAGAAAATTAAAACACAAATGTATAGCCTGATGACAAAGATAAGCTACAACATCAACAACAAAATCCTATATATATGTATGTACGGTTGTATTGACATTTCCACTTTCTCCACAGAAAACGAAACGTAATGCTCCTCAAACATGGAAGATAGGCACCTCACTCATTTAAGAGAGATAAAAAAATAAAAGTATACTGAGATACTTTCCTCAACCAATCAGATTTACAAGGATTCCAAAATCTAATCATGCACTCTATTGGCAAGGCTGTGGGAAAACAGGCCCATTTTGGAGATAGTTCAGTATAAATTGGTCCAAACTTGGTAGAGGCCAATTTGGCAATATCTTTAAAAATGAAAATGTATATAATTTAGACCCAGTAATTTTACTTCTGTGAATTATCCTGCATGTGAGGTCACAAGAGAACATGATGGTAATACGCATAGCATAAAATTCGAAACAGAACAAAATACCTGTCAATAGGGGACTGATTATGTTTTATACAGATTCATATATGAAATACTGGGCAACTATATAAAAAAAGATGAAGAAATTCTATGTACGGATTTCTGTTAAAATGAGGAGGGACAAGAATATATATTTGTATTTGCACAGGAGAAGCCCTGGAAGGATATCCAAGAAACTAATAAAATTAGTTACCTGTGGGAGTTGTGGGGGATGCACGGGAGAAAGATTTTTCTCCGTATACTTTTTTGTAGTTTTAGACTTTTGAACCTGTGAGTGTATTACTTACTTAAAATTTTATTTAAAAAACAATGCTTTAACTTTTAAAAACTCAGCTTAAAACCAGTAACTTGTTGGGCACAGTGGCTGATGTCTATAATCCAAGTGATTTGGGAGGCTGAGGTAGGAGGCTTACTTGAGGCCAGGAGTTTATGACCAGCCTGAGCAACATAGTGAGATCCTGTCTCTGAAAAATAAAACCAACAACAAAAACTAGCTGGGAACAATGGCACACACATGTAGTCTCAGCTACTCAGGGGGATCACTTGAGCCTCGGATTTCAAGGCTACAGTGAGCTATGAACAAGCCACTGCCTTCCAGACTGTGCAACAAAGCAAGACCTTGTCTCTAAAAAAAAAAAAAAAAAAAAGTCCTTATAATGGACTACAAGGCCCTGTGTTATCTGATCCTTCATTCCCTCTCCACTAAAAAAAAAAAAAAAAAAAAAAAAAAACCCAAAACAAAAAAAGCACTACTAGCTAAGTTAATGGATATTTAATGTTTTTGCCAGTTTATTTTAATATTATACTTTTGATTCTTATAAATATGGGAAGACACAGGAAGTCAAAATACTCTTGTCAGGTGGTTCTTTTAGTTCTTATACATTACCACCACCTAGTAGCAACATCTTGAATTGCAATCATAGTTAATTTTTTTTTTCTGAAAAGTGAATAAAACATTTTTGCAAGCGAATATTGTAAAGTTGATACGGATAAAGAGATAGTTAATGTTAGCTACAATGTAATTTTATTATATGTTTTTGTATTTAAATATGATAAGCTGAACCTAGAAGTAGCGATAAAGAATAAAAGAGTGAGAGGAAATGTTGATACACCACTAATTCTAAGAAACAGATTTCTGATTTCAACACACTCATACAGCATGATACTTTTTGTCAAGCATTTTATCTTAAACTCTGAATTAAGGATGAATATCACAATGTAAATAGGCCACAAAAATTGCAGAACCTTCAAAATAAAAAGATTCTTGTAACATAACACCTTAAGTGTTCAAACTTAATGAACCAACATTGTTGCATTGAAGAAGAAATAAAAATAAAGCTCAAGAAATGAACAAAGTTAGGCTGAGTTGTCTTAACACTGTATTGCTCTGGGTGTACATAGCTGAAAATACGCACAGTGAGGTTATAGAGTAGGGGTGAGGCCTCATTAAAAAAGAAAATCAGGAATTAAGAAAATTTACACTGGCTTGGTGCCTGTAGCACAGTGGTTATAGTGCCAGCCACATGCACCGAGACTTGGCAGGTTCAAGCCCAGCCTGGGCCAACTAAACAACAATGACAACTGCAACAAGAAAATAGTCGGGTGTTGTCATGAGCACCTTTAGTCCCAGCTACTTGCGAGGAGGAGGCAAGAGAATGGCTTAAGCCCAAGAGTGTGAGGTTGCTGTGAGTTGTGATGCCACAGTACTCTACTGAGGGCGACATAGTGAGACTTTGTCTCAAAAAAAAAAAAGAAAGAATGAAAAAGAAAATTTACAGCACTAAGATCCTCACTTTCTGGCAGCCTACGTCTGCCTTGTAGGAGCTTCTGACATTTTCTCAAAACTAAGTTAATTCCAGTTTGCCTTAATGTTTTTCAGCCATGTGTCATAAAATCAAATGCTGCCTATCAAGACTTTATGCAGGCAATAATGAATTGAATAAGAATGACTCCTTTACTGAATTCACTAGCCCTGTGGCCACTCTATCCTGTGGTATAGTCTCTGAAACATGGACTTGGCCAATGTACAGAGACCACATTCTAATAGCTCCAATGTGGAGCCTCTGCTGGCAGAAGAGGCATGTAGGCTGGCGTGCCCGACTTTGGAGCTACCCTCCAAATGATACCAGTGGAAAAGAACAACTGGTGTCCAGATTTCCCCACCTGTCACCCTCAGCGAAATAATACAGCAGAGCTTACAGCAGGCCCAGCCTCCTGGTTGAGATATGGTGTTGTGCCCACAGATCAGCTCACTCTTGGGCTGACCTTCTGCCTGGCAGAGGGTAAAGTATTGGTTTCATGCAACTTATTCCAGCAACAGGCCAAGACAAGTGGAATGTGCCAAGAATGGCTGTCATTTTGCCCTGCTTGCCAGGCACAGGAGGGTGGTTCTTTGGTCCATATTCCTCCCCCCAACTTTAGCTGTTTTTAATACTAATATATGCAGATATTCCCACCTGTGGCTTCTTTCAATGAGTATTTTTTAAACATATATTCATTGAGGACTCATTATATGTCTCCTTTTGCTCTATCAGATAAGAAATAAAGGTCAGGAAAAAAAAGATAGGTTCTATTCTGGAACCGTCTTCTAACTCAGCTCACTGCATCTACAGGCAGAGTGGCCTGTTGTTTTCCTGAGTGATTTTTTTGGACACATTGAAAAATTTTCTTAACATCTAATTTGTACCCAAGATGCACTGCTTCATTTCTAAGAAGATCTAAGTTTAGCAGTTATCTGCTTAATATAATGACTTTGGTTTCTGCGGTTGCAAAAATATATATATATATATAATGACTTTGGAATGGAGTCAATGTATCAGCCAGAATTATTTGGTATTTATTATAATTTTTAAAAATTATGATATGAAACATGAATAAAGTAAAGATGGCAGAACATACAGCCTCTCTCAAAGGAATTCCACCCCCCTCCCCCAAAATCCAAGATTTATAACTGTGGAAGAAAGCTTGCTATGTAACACTTCATACAGCACTAGGATTGGAAAAGTAAGAAACTCTAGGTCTAATTCTGAGAATATGAAGTACTAAGTAGCCCCTTCCCAGGAACTCTAAGAATTCCAATTGGATCTAATCAACCAGATGCCTTGGAGAATACCAGATGCCTCTTCCCAAGGCACTTAATTTACAAACTGTAAACAGCCTGTTGGATTTTATAAAGCATTCTGTGCACTTAATGAATAGTTTTTCGTATTATTTCCATGTAGAAGCACATCAGTAGCAGTCAACAAGTCAGGCCTGGGCTGACCCAGAGGTAGCAGTACTGCCAGCAAATGCCTCCAGGCTGGTAGCCTGCCAACCCCAGGTATCTACAAGAATGGGAAGCCACAAGGTCAGTAGAGAAAGGAGTGTCTGCTGGCCCTTTC
The DNA here is from genome assembly GCF_027406575.1 of Nycticebus coucang. Classification (NCBI taxonomy): domain Eukaryota; kingdom Metazoa; phylum Chordata; class Mammalia; order Primates; family Lorisidae; genus Nycticebus; species Nycticebus coucang. The sequence goes on from NC_069804.1 coordinate 46,759,078, forward strand.
ATCTCAGAGACAGAAACATTTCATGTGTTGATTCTACAGTGCAGGGGTGGTGAGGGATGGGAGAGCTTGGGAGACAATGACTGCCCCCATAGTGCTACCTCAGGAGAAAGAGGACAACATCCTTGGAGTTAAACAACAGTTCTCCTGTCTGATAGGACTCTGTTCTCTCAGCCTGCACCACTGATGAAGTGTGGCCTAACTCAGCTGTGGGGGAGATGGAGGAAGAGAAGAGAAGCAAAAGAGAAGAAGGAATATAGCTGGGGAAAGAGGCAATAAATCACAATTCTGGGATAAATAAGAGTGCTAAAATAAATGATTGAGAATAGAAATAACATGGGTGGTGGTGGTGGTGGTGAGCCAACTGTCATGCAGCCCCAACTGTGTGTGTGTCCTTGGCTTAAATAGTTTTACTGTCTGGGGAAGGACTGGAGTGGGAGGACTCGGCCTTGAGCCTGACTGAAACTTCAAAATCTTGATCTTGACGCATTATCAGGAAATGCAGAAAAGCCTCTCATTGTTGTCCAAACTCTCAGTTACCTATTACTTTCATCTTCTCTTTCCCAGTCCCATTGCTAGCTTATATTTTTAGCACCCTGTATCTAGCTATTTTGCACTGATTTGTAAGAAATATTAGATAACAATTGCACTGCATTTTGAAACCAAAGAGCATTCTACTGTTGCCAGACCTGGTAAAAAGCAGGCTGCTCTGAGGTTCTTCAAGCCATCAGTCCCACACTGCCATCACTGACTGTGTGATCTTTTTTTTTTTTTTTTTTTATAATTTCAGGTTGGCTGTGTGATCTTGAGCAAGTCACTTGTCTTCTCTTGGACTCAGTTTCCTCATCTACAAAATGAACACATTGGTCAAAATATTTCTATGACTCTATCCATTTCTAACAATCTCTAACTCTACCCAAACTTTTAAGAGTATATTGCCTACTTTGGGACTACATAGTTCCCAAAGCAATCTTACAAACAGAGTTCGTGGCTCAAGTGGCTAAGGTGCCAGCCACATACACCAGAGCTGGCAGGTTCAAATCCAGCCTGGGCCTGCCAAATGACAATGACAACTACAACCAAAAAATAGCTGGGTGTTGCAGTGGGTACCTGTATTCCCAGCTACTTGGAAGTGAGAATCGCTTGAGGCAAGAAAATCTCTTAAGCCCAGGAGTTGGAGGTTGCTGTGAGCTGTGATGCCATGGAGCTCCACCCAGGGCGACAGCTTGAGGATCTGTCTCAAAACAAAACAAAACAAAACAAAAAGAGTTCCTTCCTTATTCAAGGAATTAATGATTGCATAAGAGCCCAAACAAGGTCGAATGTAGTTCCTGAGCAAAAACTGAAGGCCAAGAATTGGCCTCTTGGTGAATGAGGCCATATTGGTGACCTGAAATAAAATAAATGAGGCCATATTGATGACCTGAAATAAAAATAGCCTTTAATAATCAACTGATTGGGTTCTTGCAATGTACTAAATATAGTTTATAAATTTATAATGTCCTATTAATGATAGGAAGTGGTTAGCAGGGATATTTAACCAGTTCCTGTTTCTCCTAAAGCCCTTGTAAAATTTGTGGTGTTTCTATCTAGTCTCCATGAAAGCGTAAGAGGAGAGTAGAAAGGCTAATAGTAAGTCAATTCTAGAATTAGACTTCTTTCATTTGATGACAACACAAGCTGAGTTCAACCTTCCTACACTTTCCTTATGAATGGCCCTTATTCCTAAACTGAGTTAAGCTACAGATATGCTCCAGTGTAAGATTAAGAGAGGACAACTGGTTAGAAAATACGTCTTCTTTTGCACAGCCAAGAATACAGTAAGTAAAGCAAGAAGACAGCCCTCAGAATGGGAGAAGATATTTGCAGGTCATGTTTCCGACAAAGGTTTGATAACTAGAATCCATAGAGAACTCAAACTTATTAATAAGAAAAGAGCAAGTGATACCATTTTATTGTGGGCAAGAGACTTGAACAGAAGTTTCTCTGAAGAGGACAGGTGCATGACCTACAGACACATGAAAAAATGTTCATCATCTTTAATCATCAGAGAAATGTAAATCAAAAGCACTTTGAGATATTATCTAATATATTATATCCAGTAAGAGTAGCCCACATAACAAAATCCCAAAACTACAAATGTTGGTGTGGAGAAAAGGGAATACTTCTGCACTGCTGGTGGGAATGCAAGCTAATATGTTCCTTTTGGAAAGAAGTTTGGAGAACACTTAGGGAACTAAAAGTAGAACTATTGTTCAATCCTTCAATTCCTTTACTAGGTATAGAAGACCAAAAATCACTTTACAACAAAGACATTTGCACCAGAATGTTTATTGCAGCCCAATTCATAATAGCCAAGTCACGGAATCAGCCCAAGTGCCCATCAACCCATGAACAGATTAACAAATTGTGGTATATGTATACCATAGAATATTATGCAGCCTTAAAAAAGATGGAGACTTTACCTCTTTTATGTTCGCATGGATGGAGCTGGAACATATTCTTCTTAGTAAAGTATCTCAAGAATGGAAGAAAAAGTATCCAATGCACTCAGCACTATTATGAAACCAATATATAATTACCCACACTTTCATATGAAAGATAAAACACAACTATAGCCCAGGATGAAGGAAGAAAGGAGAGGAGGGGTGGGGAGGGAGAGGTTTGGTGGAGGGAGGGTAATTGGTGGGACCTCACTTATGGTGCATATTGCAAGGGTACATGTTAAATCTATTAAGAGTAGAGTATAAATGTCTTAACACAATAATTAAATAAGTGAGGTGAAGGCTATGTTAACCAGTTTGATATAAGCATTCCAAATTGAATATAAAATCAGCACATTGTACCCCATAAATGCACTAATGTACACAGTTATGATTTAATAAAAAAATTAAGAGAAAAAAAGAAAATTTGTCTTCTATGCAGATGTAGAATTAATAAGATCTTAGTGTTCAAGAACAAGGCACCCTGCTTGGTAAAGTGTCTGTAGAACCTCCGAACCTCTGTGGTGGGGGGGTACGTTCCTGAAGCTCTGGGCTGGACTTGGCTCTAAAAAAGTTGACCATTGGGTCTGGTTCTTGGATCCTGCGCTGTATGTCTGTGGGCTTCTATAGTTTCTGCGGAAAGAATCATTCTGAGTTCTTAACAGGTGACACATAACAAATTGACTTTTAGAGTATAAACCTTGCATTATTAGAAATGACCAAGTCTAATTACTGGAATGTCAGAAAGCACTTTTTTGTTGAAGTCTTTTCCTCCCAGGGTTTGGATTACTTCTGTAAATCTAGCCACCTGACTCAAAGCTGTGACTGATATGGGGATGAGCTGTCAAAAAGTGCTTAGGTGTGGCCTTTTCTGCAGTGCCACAAATCAACAGTAGCCCTACACACAGAGTCCCCTTCCATCCTTTCATCAACAGGGAATAAAAACAGGGAGGGAGGAAGCCACAGAAGACGTATAAAAAGAGAAGGAGGGATTATTTTTGATGTTCAAAATCTGCCACTGTCCTTTCAATTTTTTCAAATAGTACAATTGCAGAAATGGGAGGATCCCTTCATTTCCCCCACTCCCTCCCAGGAAGGGTTTTGTTTGTTTTTTTAGCCAGGGCTGGGTTTGAACCCACCACCTTCAGCATATGGGGCTGGCACCCTACTCCTTTGAGCCACAGCCACAGCCCAGGAAGGGGTTTTTGTATGAGGAACAAGACACATTCTACTGCCCATGCATAAGACTCCCTGGAAAGAAAGCAGGAGAGTTCTGAGATATTCAACTTAGAAGGCTCGGTCCTGCCAAAATACATGAAGGTAACTCTCTCTATGGAAAAGAAAAGGTGGTCAGGTGTTCTGGGGACCCTTGTGCTGAAATAACTCAACACTTGCTCTGCCATTGGACTGCTGGCTGTGTCATGGCTTTAGGAGGAGAGAGGTGACCAATCTCAGCTCAGGGTACAGGCTCCCTTTTACCCTAGAGCCAAATGAGTATGTTGGCTTTTCTTCAAAGTGTGCAGCAAAGTGTTTCCAAAGCTGCATTTGAATCTCCTCACACGCAACAACAGCATTTTGGAATGGTGGGTAGTGATCTCACCTAACAGCTGTAGAGCCTTTGGTTAAGGAAGGGGTATGAACAATAGGAGCAACTCAGTCTTTCCATTCCTCATTTAATTTGCCTTTTCTGCCCAATGGTGGGATTTGCATATGACTTCAATCCTGTTGCAATCTGGAACACTTCTGGATGCAGACCTGTGTCAAAGGGGCATGGTTAATTTAAAAATCACAAGAAAATACATGTCATCATGTTGCTAATATTCCTGAACTTGTTGGGCTGGTGGTTTTCTGCTTTGCTTTGCTTAAACCATGCATACTACGGCTACATTGTCTGTCTGTCTGCTCCCCTGTAACAATCCTATTTTGCTACCTTTGGATTCCAAATCTCAAAAGACAAATTTAGATTCTGAAAAGAAGTAATATTTCATAATTTGGGGAAGGGGGAGTAGAATCATAGGAATGTATGGAGGCCTAAAATATCCCCTCGCGTTTTTTAAAAAGGACTTTAATTAAGATTGGATTTCTTTGATTCTTAATATCCATGTTAGGAATATGTATACCTACTTTTCACTTAGAGTTGAGGATGGGGGATGTTTTTTCACTTGAAGAGCTGACCTCCTTTTCAGGTAAAGAAGGCAACTTCAACTCCCTTCCTGGGAGAGAGTGAGTGAAATGAAGGGATCCTTCCCTTTCTGAAATTGTGCTATTGAAAAAAGCGGCAGATTTTGAACATCAAAAATAAAATAATCCTTCCTCCTTCTCTTTTGTTATTTCTCCCATGACCTGCTCTCTTCCTATTTTTATTCCCTATTGATGAAAGACAGAAGAGGACTCCATGTTTAAGGCTGTTATTGGTTTGTGGCACCTTAGCATTTTCTGACAGTTCATCAACTTTCTTGAATGTCTTAACCTGTAACCCTTTCATTTTTAAAGAATACTGCAATTGGTTGGATCACAGCTTAAAAGAGGAAGTTGGGATTGAGCCAGGTCTTGGAAGACAGCAAATAGTCTGAAAAATTCTTAGCTTTTGTAGGAGAGAAATATATATATATATATTGCAAATTTCATACCCATTCTAAAGCTGCTAGTGAATGTTCATGTCCAAATTTTGCCATGAGGGTGAAATGGACCCCAATTAGATGAATTCCTGATTATGAGCACTGGAGGATATGTCACCAACTGAAGTTGCTCATTCTTTGAATCTTCTGAGTCAGCATTCTTTCTAACAAGAAACTAGTTGTTCCAGACTGTGAATCCCATCCAGGGTGTTACATTCTGACTATTGAAAATGTGTCTGGGGATGTGACTCTTAGGGGACATATGCTCAACCATCAGACTTTGAGAACCACCACGGAAAGGGACAGCAACCATAAATAATGCCAAGCAAATGACTGCCAGAGATACGAGAAAAGAGCTTTGCAGTTTGCAGATGCAGGGGAAGCTGGCATCAGAAATAAGGCCATCAGCACAATCTTCCTCTGAAACCCAACTGTGTGGGTGTGTGAATTTGCAACCTATACAGCCAAGCAAGCTCTCATTTCAGTACCAGCTTCTTCTGCCCCCTCCCCCTCATACACAAGGGTTTCAGAAGGATTCCCCACCCTCTGTTTTCTCCTGACATCAAACACAGAAGTTCATGGTTGCTGACCTGATGGGCTAGGAGTGGGTACTACCAGCTGGAACGTTGCCACTGGCAGGGGCAGACAAGAAAACAGGAATGCTCTTAATGTCCTCCCAAAGAAAACTTTTGATGGACAAAAGAGTGGTTGTATTTTTACCCTCTCCCTTCATGCTGCCAGGCGTCTTTAAATAGATCCTCTAGCCTAGGGACTTGTATGGAATAATTCATATTAAAACCCAAGAAGTAGCAGTGAAGGGGAATTGGTTCTCTCTTCTCTTTCTTTTCTTTGTTTTCTTCCTTTCTTTTTTCCTTCCTGTCAAGCTAATAGGGAAAGACTCATTTTAATTCAGCTGTGTTAATTTTTTCCTTTTGGATCGTTTAATGAACTTTAGTTAATTTGAAAAAGTCAACCAAAGCCCCTAGGAAAAGAGAAGGAATAGGAAGCCACCTTGTGGATTGCTCTTTAATACCTTTTGGTCCCAAGGACATTAACAGCATCTTTTAAGGATGCTGCACAGGGAGGTTTACATGAGGCTCTTAAATGGGAATCTCTAACTGAGAGGTCCACTTTTCTTCCATTTGCAACTCATCAACCAAACTGTTGTTCTGCTGTTAAGAGAAAGAATAAAAGAAAAAAAAAAACCCTCCCCATTTTCTGGCATCTCATGCATTTTTATTGCGGCTCAACCCAGGATCAATTTCTCCCCTCTCCTTTTCTCCAACAGGTTTCATGAAGACATCCATTCAGGCCTGTGGTAGCCAGATTAAAAGTCCTATCTCTCATTCATTCTGTTTGGGGAGGGAAGGATGTGGGAAGGAAAGATGAGAAAAGGGAGCAGGGCAGGGCCCAAGGATCCAGGAAGCTTTGTTTCAAGTCACTTGTCTCCCCCCTAAAACAGAGAATAAACACATTTCTCTTAATGTAGGCCAAAGTGCATCCAGGCATTCCCCTAGTGTTCCCACCCCTGGGCCTTTGCTGGAGATGTTCGGGTCACTGTAATGATATGCTTGTCTCTGCCAACCCAGTCACTCCAGCTCTGCTCTCAGCAGCCTAAAGGGCAGCTGAGCCATGTGGCTGCTCTTCTCTGTGAGTGGGTTCAGGCTCAGGGCTACAAAAAGCCCCCCAATCCTATAGGCCTAGCCTGGGAGAGCTGGTGCCAAGAATGACATCCTGGGAATACTATGGAGATGGGAGACCTCATGGGCTATTCACTCTGGATGGAACAGGACCCACGCTGTCTGGAAAACAGGCAGAGCAAAGAGCCAGCTCACAAAGGAAGGAGCTCAGGCAAAGGGGAAAAGAGGAAAGACTGGGAGCAGTGGTGAGAAAGGAAAAGAAAAGCCACATGCCACCCAGGAACATTCCAGGGTGAGCAGGAGGAGGTGGTAGAGGAAAATCTTGCAGGAAGCAAGTACCCAGACATGGCACTGCCAGTCTAGCTGGATTCTTTTCTGAATTAGGTTATGTGAAAGAAAGAGGGGAAATATATAGCCGGCCAGCTGTTCAAAGGCTTATAACCTCGCTTTTATTGTCCGGAAAGTTGGTGAGGTGGGGCATCAGAGGAATTCCAAACATACCATCCCAGAGAAATTTTAATATGTTCCACAGTGTCATACATGAAGAGGAAATGACAGCTGATCACAGCCAAGGCAGGCCACAACAATCCAGGCCCTGGAGCTCACCCACCCTCCCATAGCCCTGCTTCCCCCTCTGCGTTAGCACTTCTCAGTCCTTCCACCTGCCTCCTCACCCCTTTGTGCCCACTGGCTGCTGGCCTAGCCTAGAAGGCCTAGACAAAGTAGCATTGACCAACCATCATGGGAAGAGGTGAGGTTGGGCTCAAGGCCTCTGGCCAAGAAGCTGAGGGCTGGCTAGGGTGAGTCAGGCACCTCAGAGAGTCAGAAGCATTTTATTCCCACTATGGGGGATTATTTACTGATAAGGACCAAGTCAAGGACCCTGCTGATGCTGTCTTCAGGGTTTTTTCCCAGTAACCTTACCGCATGATAAAACACAATACTGAGTTATTTGAAAGCAACACTGTGTGTGGTTCTGACAGAGACTTGGGTTTGGGGAACAGTTTCCAGCAGCTTCTTCCCAGAGGCCTTTTGAATGTAGGCCAGGCCCAGAGGTCATTAATTTTGTTTCTGGGGGTGGGACAAGTAAATGGTGGGAGATACTAATGCATCTTTCTCAGTGCATATTTCTAATTCAATGATTCATCTAGTGTCCCTGATATCAGCTGCTGAGTAGGTGACTCATGCCCAGCCCCCCCATAAAAACAGCATGTGGTCCTTTCCAAAGGGTGCTCCAGAGAGCAGAGAAAGGATCAACTGCTCTTTTTCCAGGCATCTTCTACCCAGGCTGGAAAGATCCAGGCTATGATAGCTGTGTAAGCGACATGTGCCCAAGATCTGGTGAAAAAAGGCTTCAGGAGAACCCCTTAATCATAAATGGAAAGAAAACCCATTGAAGAGTGAGAAAGATTTCAAGTAAATCTGGAAACCAGCAGCTATTTTAATTTTTTTTTTATAGCAAAAAAAGTTATTGTCCAGTCTACCCAATGGCAAACTCCATTTCAGTCCTGAAGACAGCATATGGACTTAGGGTGTGGGACAATGTCTCATTCACCTGGACTAGCACAGCATCATCAGGACTAGCACAGCATCAGGAACACAGAAAATGCTTAATAAATATTTATTAACAATAATTATAAAATAAATAATTATCCAACTTAGAATAACAGTACTTGAATTGTGAGTTCTTAAAATAAGAGTAAAAATTGCCAGCCTCCTTTGGTGGCTATCATTCCAAGAAACTCACCACATTTTTCAAGAGCCCAGGAAAGTAAATGAGTTGGAAATTGTATTAAAAAATGATTTATTTTTCCCTTGACAGTGTCATTGGAACTCAAATGAAGATTGAAAACTCCACAGGCACATTTCTATCTGTGAGTGTCAGCTGCTTGGTACATAGTCACAAGAAAGGCCTCAGCCAGTTCTCCCATTTACCTGAACCAAATGTATTTTGAAAGAAATGATGCAAAACATTGCATTTTGTGTTCAAATATTCTCATGTAATGATCTGAACAATAGTTTAAGAAAATTATTTTGATTCAGCTAAATGTTTTGCTATCAGCAATAGTTTTTAAAAATCACAGTAAAATTTTATAGCAATAAAATCCACTGGATCTTTTACAGGATTTCTTGAATAGTGACTATATTAACTCATCCAAAAGTCAGATTTTCATTCAACAATGCTTTCATCCAAAAGTCAGATTTTCATTCAACAATGTTTGTAAGGCTAGTTATCAGCAAAAACCAGAAAAGTTCCCCAGCCAATGATGTCTTGCTTGGCAATGAAAACTGGTCAATAGGATCCTAAAGTTTACTTGCAGAAACAAGACTGGTAAGAAAATAAGTAGATATTTGCATGGTCTAAAAGCTCTGCTCAGTGAAGCAGCATTCTACTGTCCCTACTGCCTTTGGTTGACACCCACAACCAACACTGCATTTTAGGCATCTTTAGGCTTTCAAATGCACCTGATATTTAATGTTCTGTGTTAAAGCAATTTGCTGATGCCAGCTCCTTGTAATTAAAATACACTAATATTAGAAATAAAAAGAGGAATTCTTTGCAGCAGCCATATCTGTTATTAATGAAAATTACAGTAATGAACTGTACATGGGATTCCTATCTTGCCAAATAGCTTCCTTTCCCACACCTGCATCTCTGTAGAAGCAGAGTCTGCCTCATTCACGGAGGCTTATCTAGGCCTGTCCTTTACAATGCGCCTCAGTTACTGGGCGTTCTGAGTCATTAACATTCTGTACACAATCAAACTTCCCGTCCCCCAAGAAAGAGTTATGCCCAGGCCTCCTACAGCTCAATTGTTCATTTAAAGAGAGCACTTGTATTCAGGAGTTTGAAAGAACCTTCTGAATATTCCTCAGGTATCTGTAGGAGCCATTCCTACGGGTCCTGTTCCCTGTGCTGGTGGGAGCATCCTTTCTCTGGTCATTCCTTGGACATCATGCTGCAAGGACGAGCTGACACTAAAAATAACCCCCTTCAGTAAGTCCAAGGCAAACAGCATGCATTTCCTAGGACTTTTTGCCCAATCAAAATCATACAGTAAACCCATCCTCATCTCTCCCCGGTGCTCCTGAATGCGGCTACGAAAGCGAAGTCCTGTGTATTGGGAGAGAGTGCAAAGGAGCAAGGTTCCTACAAAGCGTGACACAGAAAGCTAGAAATAAATGTTGCCTATTGTTTGAAGTCATTCTGAGCACTCCGGCAGAGCCCTGGCAGCAGATCAGCAGCATACATAAGTAGTAATAAAAGTAAACAGTGCGTTTTCAAACTCGCAGGATTGCCTATGTTAATAGTACCCCCATGTGAGTGGGATGAGGGCAGTAGGGAAGATACTGGGCTCCACGAATCCATGTTGGCGAGTTGCTGCTTCTCAGTCCCCTTTCACGGGGTCAACTATAAGAACCCTCACAAAGTTACATCTAACTACGCAGAGAGTTGGAAAAGAAAATCTCTTTAAGTCAAACCAAAAGATATTTTCGAGCTTCTCTGAGAGGCTCCCTGCTCTGTCACAGACTTCAAAGACCCGTTCATTTAAAAAACACAATGCTACCATGCTACAGATTAATGCAAATTAAAGCAATGCAAATTTAAGTGGTATTTAAAGGTGTCTCTTTGTCTGAGAGGAGGATGAAACTCTCGGTTTGGAAAGAAGCGACCTAGGCAAGCCGGCAGCGCTTGTTTTCCTGCTTACCTTGGGGGAAACGCAGGGCTCCTTTCTTCTCAGACTTTTCTGAGAGCTAGAAAGAGGTCCTGTTACTTCCAAATGCTTTTGTTCTTCTGTCCCTCTGTCACATGGCTTGCCTTTTATATTTGCAACACACAAAAGTTAGGACTGTTGTTTAAGCGACACAGGGAGGGGGGAGGGGGGAGAGAGAGAGCGAGAGCGAGCGAGCGAGCGAGAGAGAGAGAGAGAGAGAGAGAATGTCAAATGGAAAAGTGCCATTGCAGTCATATATCAATCAGGCGTGCGGCCGCAGCAGCGCACTAGCAAATGGGAATGCCACGGAAATATGAGGCGTTCGTTTTCGCGGACTCAGCCGCTGCCCACCGCTCGGCTCCCTTCCACGGAGCATCTTACGATGGGAACAGCGTACACAAGGGCGAAGGAAATTTCTCTCTCTCTCTCTCTCTCTCTCTCTAATTTCTCTCTCTCTCTCTCTCTCTCTCACACACACACACACACACACACACGAGGCCAAATGAATATTCTGAATTTAATTCTTTTGCAAGCATTTGGCTGCCATAAAGATGTGCAGTCTGCAATAGAGACGCTTAGTTTTGGAAATACAAAGACAGAGAGGCATTCTGTTCAAAGATTCGGGAGCTGACTGGGATGAAGTTGAAATGCTAAGAGGAGAAAGATGAGAATCAGAAATCTTTCTCAGGCGATGCTGTTGAAGCAAGTGCAAAACGCTGCCCTATTTTATCACGATGTGTGTGGGTGGTGAGAGTTCTTTTTCTTCCCTGGAGTTGTTCATCCCTTAAACTAGCCGTATATACATGATTATACTTACAATAGCACTTTAAGAAGCACCTTCATCTGCATAATTTAGAATAAAACTTTAGATCTGATTGAGAATGTGGATTAACAGGTTAAGGCCAACTCACCACACCACAACTAGTAGAAAAGTGACAAAGATAATGAGTATGGGTTAAGTACCTGCAGCTGAATAACGCTGTTATGAACTGTGGGATTACAAAGGGAAATATTTCATAATTCCTTCCCTTAAAAAGCTGAAAATTAAGACAGAAAGTTGTCAGCAATTTTGGTGGAAAATACAAAGAATCCTTTATGAGTTTTTTACACTAGGTAGACTCAGCCCCAGAATAATTTATTTTAATACTGATGAAGAATTAAACTGAGGATTTTTTTTTTAAAAGAAACAATAACACGGAAAGTAAATATATCATACAACTTAATAAAACTTTCTTAGGAGCTTCTTATAATTCTTCATGCTGAAACTGTCTTCTTCTGCTGTATCAAACTATTTATTATTCATTAACAAATTGGTAGTCACATTATTATTTTTTCACAGATCCTTACTCCAGTCACTGATGTTTACAAGAGACATCTTACAATTTTTAGGTTTACCACCACCCTTTATTAAAGAGCCTCTTTTCTTTTGTTCTACCTGGGAAATAAACCTGTCTACCTTGGACCAGCCGGTCATAGACAGAATCCAACTGCAAAGATAGAGGATAAATGACAAGTTCAAAGCCACAAAGGAAAATCTGGCACTTGGTTGATGAAGATATTGGCTAAATATCTTAAAAGTAGATGATCAAAAAGCAGAAAGAGGGATGGAGGGAGGGGGGGTGGGGCCTTGGTGTGTGTCACACTTTATGGGGGCAAGACATGATTGCAAGAGGGACTTTACCTAACAATTGCAATCAGTGTAACCTGGCTTATTGTACCCTCAATGAATCCCCAACAATAAAAAAAAAAAGATGTTTACAAGTGACAAAAAAAAATGCAAATGGAAATTGGGCCTTAAAACTGGAAATAATCTGAAAAGGGAAATGACTTGTAGCTGAGTAAGAGCCATGGAAACAGTAAGAAATACATTTTCTGGCTCAATTTTGTGGGTCAGATTGGGAGGAAGAATGAACTCTTTGGCCACGAACATTTTCAAATATCAGAGCTTGCAATCAATCCACCTTTTCATTTCTCCTAAGGAATAATCTGTGCCTTTCTCAACATGTGTTCTCCACTCCACCCTGCCATCTTTCGCCTTCAGGTTGTCAGGGTCACCCTATCTGCTGTGAAGCAACATGAAAAGGTGCGGTTCCTCCTGGGCGGAATTTTCCAGAAAGTATAAAGATTGCAAACACATTGACTGCTTGGCTGCAGAAGACAGGCTCTCTTCCAGACGGAGCCCCACTACTTCCTCCAACTGTTATTCTGTCAAGGTTGGCGAAGAATACCATCTGCTGCCCCATTTGAGAGGGAAGTTTTGCCTCTGCCCACTGGGATCCAGAAGACTGTTTCTAAGCCTGTCAATAGGTATCTGGCAACAGCAACTCTTTTCATCACATCACCATGGTTTTTAGGAAGGTCACTGTGCCACGTATAATTTCTTTACTGGCCATCATTAAAGCTGATGAGAAAAAAGGGCCTTTAACTTTCTATCTATACAAAAGGGGTGAAAAGACCCCTGCTGTTATTTCATGTGCATGCAGGGTGGGAAGAATTTGCAGAAAAAGATTCTATCATCTGGATGGAAAATCCTTGAAGACCACCTCTGAGCCTTTTATTTCTGGTCTTGTTTTCAGGTTGCATCTCTCTTTCTTGGTAGCCCTACTGGACATTTATAGGAGTCACCTAGCATCCCAACAACTTAGAGGAATGCATAGTCTCAAAGCACATGCGAAATACGACCTGTTTCCCTGTTGTTGAACCTGAAGGAGAAGGTGTTTCCTCTCCCTTCCTCGGGCAGCTGGAGGAGCCAAAGGTGATCAAGTCTGGTTCACCAAATGAGCCATCCAGGAGGAGTGGTCAAGGCATACCGACATCCAGAAGTTATTTTCTCTGTGATCCCACTAGAAATGAGAGCCCAGAGGCTGCAGAAGCCAGTGTGTCAAGAGCAACAGAGCCCAGCAATGTGATGGTGGGTGCCCTGGAGACACAGAGCCCTCCATCCTTAGCAGTCTGGTCTCTTTGGCTGCATCTGTGTTCACCACCATTTTATGAGCCTGGAGTTCCAGCTTTCCTGGTGATTCATGAACTGCACCCCATCCTCACCCCTGCCAAGATCCTGTCAATAAATTCCTTTCTGCTTTAATTAGCTAGAGACAGTTTTTGAGGTTGGCAACTGGGACTGAATACTACATTTTCCAAATTTAAGCAAACTAACATCATTAACACACAAATGGAAATACACCCTCCACTTCCTCCTACTTACTTTCCCAAACAAATATCTGGTTTTAGAGTCATTGTTAGTCTATTATAGTTTCTGCTATAACATTTTGAAAATAGAAAATTTTTATATGGGTATATAAGAAGATCTATGGTGTATAATCCTGACACATCCACATAGCCTCCTAGGCACAGTTTACAATTATCTGTGAGAATGCTAATCTTTCTTGTCATTATGAATATGATAGTGTTCACTCATTCAAAAATACTTGCTAATAATAGTAACAATTACTTAATGGGTGTTTACACTATGCTGGGCTCTGTGCCAAATGTTTTATATGCCTTGTCTCTTTCAGAGAGATACACAAGTCCATAAGGTAGATCCTATTATTGTGTTAATTTTATAAATAGAGAAACTGAGGCTCTGAGAAGTTAAGTTATTTGCCTATGGTTAACACAACAAACAAATGGCAGATAGGAACTCTGGCTTTCCTGCCTTCAAAGGCCATGACCTAACTACCATGCTATGGTGCCCCCATTCAACGAAAATTTCCTGATTAGTGCCAACATAGTAATGTTCTTGTGGGGAAACAAATAAAAGTAGGACATTATGAGATATCATGCAACTCCAACAAGAATGGCTCTTATCAAAAAGTCCCAAACAACAGATGTGGAGAGAAAGGAACTCTCATACACTGTTGGCGTGACTGCAAACTAGTACAACCTCTATGGAGAATAGCATGGAGATACTTAAGAACTAAAAGTAGTCCTACTGTTTGATCTAGCAATCCCACTACTAGTTGTTTATCCAAAGGAAAAAGGACATTTTATAAAAAAGATACTTGCACTTGATTGTGTACAGTGGCACAATTCACATTCACAAAGGTGTGGCAACAACCTAAGTCCACCAATGCATGAGTGGATTAATAAAAAATGGTAATGTATACCATGGAGTATTACTCAGCCATTAAAAAAATGGTGATCTTTTGTAACAACCTGAATGGAGCTGGAGACCATTCTTCAAAGTGAAGTATTGCAAGGATGGAAAAACAAGCACTGCATGTACTCAATACTAAATTGGAACTAGTTGATCAACTCTTCTGTGCACATATGGAAGTACAACTCAATGGGAATCAGGGAGGTGGGAAGGGGAGGAAGAAATGGGTAAATTTACATCTATTGGGCACATCACACATATTCTGAATGAAGGGCACACTTACAACTCTGACTCAATCATTACAAAAGCAAATTGTGTAAACAAAACTTATGTACCCTGTAATATTCTGAAATTAAGGACATGGATTCAGTTTTTAAAGGTGTTTATAATACTGTAGGGAAGAGAGAAATGTTTGCTTTTGAAGACACTGCAAGGTAGAACTTGATCCATGCCATCAAAAAAGTAAAAAATACAGAGGAAGTGGTACATTCAGGAGAAGTTCATTGGATCTTTGGAGGCACACAGTGGGGGAACTAAAGGACAAAGGTAAGTTTGTGGAATGACAGGGCAGCCAGACATTTTGGCTGGGCCTAAATTCATGCTATAGTGAGCCAGGAGGATGTGGTGAGCAGAGTGGAGCCAGGCTAGGGAGCTGGGGCCAGAAAAGGTTAAAAAGGAGAGGAAAGAGCAGAAAGCCAGCCTGAGACAAAGGAGAGCTTATGTAAGTGGAAGAAGAAGATTGAGGCAGAGGAGCAAAGACAAGTTGTATGGCAGGGGTGCAAACAGGTACTTTCATTCATCCATGCATTGAATACTCCTCTATGAAAAGAACTGTCTTTCAAAAAGTGTGATAATTTAAAAGGCATTGTCACGAAGCCATAGTAAATAACTGGAAATAAACTTTGTAACACAGAAAAAAAAATGTTTTCTCAGTGCCTCCTAACTGCCCAGTGTTTTTCTTATCCCGGGGCTCTGGCATTGGATCAGACAAAGTTTCTATGATTATGGTGGAGAAGTATGTCAGTAAGGACACATTAAAAACAAATAGCAAAAACCTCATGTATCACTGGCTTAAAATATAAGGCCATTTATGATGCCCAATCAGGAAGTGGTGGCTCCATGATATCATCAAAACCCCAAGATCCTTTTACTTCCATCATACTCAGTATTGTTGGCTTCTGTGTTCCTCTGACAGGTCAATTCATGGACATAAGGTAGCTGGTGGGACTCTAGAATTCATACCGAATTCAAGAGTCAAGAGAGAAAGAGAGAAGTGTTTGCTCTTTTTCTGCTTCTTCAATCAAGAGGAAAATCTTTCCAGAAACCTCAAAGGTTTCCCTTTCCATCTCATTGACCAGAACCTGACCACACGCCCAACCTAACAACAACTCTGCAAAGGGAAATACAAATGCCATCACTGACCTGGCCCAGTCACCATTCATTCCTTGGGGTTGGGTGCACAGCAGACTAAACAATCAGACTCTCTTAGCAAGGAGAGAATGAATGGCAGGTGGGTAGAAAACCAGTGGTATCTGCCACTGTGAGAGAGACAATATAGACACAAGATAACTTTGAAGTGTGACAAATGCTTATGAGGGAAATGAAATAGTCATGAGATAGAGAGTAACTAAGGTAGGGCAGGAAGGGAGGTGAGTTCATAGGGGGATCAGAGTTTGTATTCTATGGAGGTGAGTAGAAATACTACTGGCTGGAATGGAGTAAGAGGGGCAAGTGGTAAGAGATGTGGTGAGAGATGGAAACAGAGGTTGTATATCATACATAGCATATAAAGCTGTACTGGCCAGTGTAGGGGGTTGAGGTTTTTGTTATGGGTTGAATTATATGCCCCTCTAAAAGATACATTGGAGTCCTAATTTCCAAGTACCTCGGAATGTGACTTTATAATGTGACTTTATCAAGTTAAAATGAAGTCAGTGGATGGAGCCTAATCCAATATGACTTATGTCCTTGTGAAGAGTATAGAGGGAAGATGGCCATGTCACTGGAGTGATGTATCTACAAGCCAAGAAATGCTGAGAATTGCCAGGAAATACCCGAAGCTAGAAACTGCGAGTAAGGATTTTCCCTTAGATCCCTTAGAGAGAATGGGATTGCTGGAAAATACCAGAAACTAGAAACTGCAACTAAGGGTTTTCCTTAGATCCCTTAGAGAGAAAGTGGCCCTGCTGACACCTTGACTGCAGACTTCTGGCCCCTAGAGGTATGAGACAGTAAATTTCTGTTGTTTCAAATCATTCACGTTTTGGGACTTTGATACAATAGCCCTAGGAAACTAAAATAGTTTTCTCTGCAATAGGATGGGAATTCACTGGTGGATTTAAAATAGTGGTTTACATTCATTTTTCTTTTGAGTCAGGGAGTCGGTGTCTCACTCTATCACCCAAGCTACAGTGGTGACACTGTACCCTGAGACTCCTAGGCTCAAGGGATTTTCCTTTCTCAGTCTCCTGAGTTGCTAGGACTATAAGTGCCTTCCACTATGCCCACAGGGTCTCATTATATTGCCCAGGCTGATCTTGAACTCCTGGTCTTAAGTGATCTTCTTGCCTCAGCCTCCCAAAAGTTAACATTTTTAGAACTTCTTCTGGCTCGTATGTAGAGATGGATTGTGGGCAGAAAAAGAGGTGGTAAGAGACAAATGGAAGGACAGAAGTCATTGAAGTCTCAAAGGCAAGAAAAGGTGGCAGCTTGCACCAAGGTTGAAGTAGTGGAGATGGAGTGAAGTGGACATATTTTGGATGTGTTTTCTGGGTAGAATATACAAAACTTCCTTCTGGATTGGATGTTGGAAGTGAAGAACGAAGAAACGTCAAGGTTGATTCCTGCCTCTTGGTGGAGTTAGGTGTGTTTGGTGAAAAGTGGAGCTGGAATCATTAATTCAGTTTGGAACAGGTTTAGTTTGAGATTCTTATAAGACATCCAAGTTGAAATGTAAAGAAGATGGTTTGCTGTACAAGTCTGGTTTTCAGGGCCAATTTCAGAGCTGTATCCATACCCTTGGAGGTTGTCAACCTATGGAGGGTATTTAAAGCTACGTGATTGAGACCACCTAGAGGAGTGAAAGGCAAAATGGCGGCGGTAGCAGAGGCCTGGTGCTGAGGGGAGAGCCAGGTCCTCGCGACCCCCGCGACAGGCCACGCTGGCCTGTGGCAGCTCGCCAGCATCTTCCCCGACCCTGCCACCCTGCCGCACCAGGGATACTTGGGGACCCTGAGACGGGTTCCGGCCGCCTCGGCGCCCGCCCTCGGGCCCGTGACCGCTGTCCAGGAGCCCTACTCTCTTATGCAGGGTTATTTAGATTGTAAGGAATTTTAATATTCCTGGGGACTTCTTCAAAGGATCATTTTCACTTTTGCTCAAAAGAAACTCTGAATCTATCAAGTAGTTTAAAGAACTCCTTTGTGTGGGTTACACATACAGATGTTTTCATGAAGAGGAGTGAAAAGCCGGAAGGATATAGACAAATGAGGCCTAAGACCTTACCTGCCAGTAACTACACTGGCAGCAGCGGGTAAATGTTGCAGGAAATTCGGGAATCCCTTAGGAATTTATCCAAACCATCCGATGCTGCTAAGGCTGAGCATAACATAAGCAAAATGTCAACTGAAGATACTCGACAAGTCAGAAATCCACCCAAATTTGGGACTCATCGTAAAGCCTTGCAGGAGATTCGAAACTCCCTACTACCATTTGCAAATGAAACAAGTTCTTCCTCCCAGAGTACTTCAGAAGTTAATCCACAAATGCTTCAAGACTTGCAGGCTGCTAGATTTGACGAGTTTCTTCTGTGATACCTATCACTAAATTCTGGAGTTTCTGGAATTTAAAAGGCGAGGTCATGAAGTCTGAGTGGAAGTGCAGTTGAAGAAAGCCACAAGACATGGTTATACAAGCTCTTCAGAAAACTAATAACAGAAGTGTAGAAGCAGCAATTGAATTCATTAGTAAAATGAGTTATCAAGATCCTCGATGAGACCACCTAGAGAGGGAATCTACCTAAAAATAAGAGAATTTGGATGAAGGCCTGGAGCTCCCCTACATTGAGCAAGATTGCAAAGAAGTCAAAGGGGTAAGAGGAAAACCAGGAAAGTAGACCATCACCAAAAAAAACCCCAAATAATTGTTTTGGTTTTGTTTTTTAATTCTAGAAAGCTGTTGCTGGAAACTAGAGAAAGGATGCTATGGCTTTAGACATGTGTTTTCTCAGCTTTAGAACTGAATGGAGAGTTGTAAAAATGCTAAGGTCCTGGCTTCACCCAGGATAATTAAAACAGGACTTCTAGAAATGGGGACTCAGGATTTGGTATTTTTAAAAGCTCCCCTTATAACACCAAAAGCAACATTCATGAAACAGATAATTGATAAGCTGGATCTTATTAAAATTAAAAACCTCTGCTCTGTTAAAGACGGTATCAGGAGAATGAGAAGAAAAACCACAGACTGGAAGAAAATATTTGCAAAAGATACATCCGATAAAAGAATGATATTCAAAATATACAAAGAAGGCTTAAATTCAACAATAAGAAAATCAACAACCTAGTTAGAAAAGGAGCTAAATGTCTGAACAGACACCTCACCAGGGGAAGTATTCAGATGGCAAATAGGCATATGAAAAGATGCTCCACATCCTGTCATTAGGGAATTGCAAATTAAAACAGTAATTAAATTCTACCAGACACCTTATTAGAATGGTCCAAATCTCAAACATTGACAACACCACAACACCAAATACTAGAGAGGATGTGGAGCAACAGGAACGCTCATTCATTACTGACAATAATGCAAAATGGCATAGCCACTTTGGAAGACAGTCTGGCACTTTCTTACAAAATTAAAAATTCTTACCATATGATCCAGCTGTGGCACTCCTCAGTATTTACCCAAATGAGTTGATAACTTATGTCCACACACACTTATTTCTGCACATGTATATTTATAGCAGCTTTATTCATAATTGTCAAAACTTGGAAGCAATCAAGATGTTCTTTAGTGGGTGAATGCATAAATAAATTGTGGTACATCCAGACAATGGAATATTATTTAATGCCAAGAGAAAATGAGCTATCAAGCGATGAAAAGACACAGAGAAAATTTAAATACATATTATTAATGAAAAACAGTCAACCTGATGTATGATTCCAACACGATGACATCCTGAAAAGGCAAAAGTACAGACGGTAAAAAGTAAGTGGTTGCTAAGGGTTAGAGAGAAGAAGGATGAATAGACAGAACACAGAGGAATTTTAGGGCAGTGAAACAACTGTGTGTTATACTGTGATGGTGGATACCTGTCATTTGTCCAAACCCACAGAATGTACAACACCAAGAGTGAACCTAATTGAACTATGGATTGGGTGATAATGATGTGTCAATGTCGATTCATCAGTTGTAACAAATGAACCACTTTGGTGCTGAATGTCAGTAGTAGGGGAGAGTGTGCTCATGTGGGGACCAGGGA
Organism: Nycticebus coucang; assembly: GCF_027406575.1. Taxonomy (NCBI): domain Eukaryota; kingdom Metazoa; phylum Chordata; class Mammalia; order Primates; family Lorisidae; genus Nycticebus; species Nycticebus coucang. The sequence goes on from NC_069804.1 coordinate 46,779,107, forward strand.
TCCATGGGAACTCTACTTTCTACTCAATTTTTTTGTGAACCTAAAACTGCTCTAAAAAATAAAGTCCATTTGAAAAAAATACAAAAAGCATGGCAAGGTCCCTCTCCTCCCCTCAAATGTTACCTGAAGACAGCCTCAGGGAAAAAAACTCAAACCAAACCAAACAAAAAACTCCCCAGGGGGTGGCGCCGGTGACTCAAAGGAGTAGGGCACTGGCCCCATATACTAGAGGTGGCAGATTCAAACCCAGCCCCAGCCAAAAATTGCAAAACAAAAACAAAAACTCCCCAGGTGATTCTAAAGTGCAGTCTTTACCCATTATAAGTGTACTCAGTCTTTAATGATTATCGATGTATACAGTTCAACCAATTTAATACATAATTTCATAGTGTAAATTCAAACTAATGGACCACTAGATAAGCACTAATTTTAATTAATCTCTTTTGACATCTTTCCCACCATTTTATGAGCATCTTCAAAGTACTGAGAGGACATCTTTTCTTACAACATGCTGTACATCACATCTAAGGCATAAATAAGGAATAATCATAGGTTTATAAAAAGATGACAAAAGAAAAAAGACTCTCTGCTCTAAATTTAAGCATCTTTTGAACTTCGTAAAAATCATTTTAAGAGCAACATTGTTAGTGTAATAGAAAAATTAAGATTTTTATCTAGCCCATTTCTTTTTAATAAATTCTGAGTTGCTCCATAAAGATAATGAAAAATTATTTTATACACCAAATTACAAATGTAAGGATTCAAGGCAGTCTAAAGAACATATGAGAATAAAAGGACTTGTTTTTAAGGAGGAAACAAATCCTCGAATAAAGTGTGTCATCTTGCTTTATTGTGGTTCTAATATTAGCTCTGCTTTATTTATGTGAGAAATAGGTTATTAAAATCATCATTTAGTACCCTGCAAATCTACTGGGGAGCTCCATGCTAGAGGTAAGATTACCAATGTCTATTTTATTTCAAAGATCTTATTCTTTACCTCAAAGAACTCCCCAATAGTATCTGACACAACAGAGCAATTTTCCCTTATAATCCCTTCTTCTTTTAGTCTTCATTTATGTTATAGGCTCCATTTCTACCCTGGCATTTTTTTCCCTCAAGGCCTCAATTCCCTTCTCTACTCACACTCACTTGAGCATTTATCTAATTCATGGTTCAAATATTAGCTCAGTATCAATTTCTGTTCCTAGCCCACTTTCTGTTCTCCAAAATAAGAATTTCTCTTCCTTCTTCTATTTAAATATCCCACTGGTACCTCTCACTGGGGTAGACAGTCAGGCTGATTATTTATTCCTCTAATACTGCTAAATTTTTTGTATCTTTAATTGCATCCCAGTTGCCCCAGTCTGGAAACTAGTAATTTAGCTCTGCAATTTTGGGAAAGTTATTAACTTCTTATAGCCTCAGTTAGTTCATCTGTTTTATGGGTAAAGAAAACCAATTTAGGAGGCTCAGTGTGTAAGTTATTTGAGATATCGAACTGCCGCTGCTTTAGATTTCAGACATTTTTGCTGTGTGTTGTTGTTAGACAAGCCCTTGCTGGAGGACACCTAAGGAAATGGTGAACTCAGTTCCAGCTATAAACAACCCAAGGTCTTTTACTCCCATATTGCAATGCCTATAAAACTACTGGCAGCCTAAGAAGTAATAACTTTCTCTATAGAATAAGACAGAACTATTTCAGTCATATTTGAACTTCAATTTCTTATAGTCTTGCTATAAAATAATAGACTCAAGCATCAAATCTTACTTTCACAAATTCTTAAATTTCACAGTAGTAAGAAATATTCGCTTCCTTTGGTACAAAATGTGACATTCATCTAGAAATATATTTTTAATTAACTTTGCATGTCTCAGGACCACCAATTTCACTAGTGGCTCAGCAAATTCATGTAAGGTCAGTTTTAATTTTACTTAAAGTCAATCTTACATACAAAGAATTATTGCTAGAATTTGTACTGACAGCTTATAACTAATGTACACTTTTGAAACAATGGTCATTGACTAAATGATCAAAGAAAGACTATATTTCTTGATCCTCCCCCAGTTAAAAAAATACTTAGTCATCATGTTTGACACTTCTTTATTTTTCTGCAAGGAAATGTTTGCCATATTGAGCAGTTTCTCTGCCCCAAATTTATGATTGACTTATCAATTAAAACCTAATCTTAAAAAACATATTTGGTGGTTTGAGTCAAGAAAACAATAGCAGCCTTAGAGGTAGTCCATAGTTTTTGTATGCAATGAATAGAGGCTCCTTCATTTTATTTATTCAGTCTGTATTGAGTGCAGAAAATTTTGCCTCTTCATACTAAATTTATGAATAGTTAGATTTTTGAAAATATCCCCTGATTTTTCCGGATATATAATAAATTATTTTTTAATCTGTTTTAGTTCTTCTCATTCATTCAACAAAAAAAATTTTTTTGAGACAGGGCCTCACTCTGTCCCCAAGCTAAAGTGCAGTGACATCATCATAGTTCATATAACCTCCAACCTGTGGGCTCAAGTGATTCTTCTGCATCAGCCTCTTCTGCACACTACCACACCCAGCTAATTTTCTATTTTTTGTAGAGATGGGGTTTTGTTCAGGCTGGTCTCAAACTCCTGACCTCTAGTGACCCTTCTATCTTGGCCTCCCAAAGTTTTAGGATTACAAATCTGAGCCACCATGCCTGGCAACAAATAATTTTTGACCAGTGTCAAGCTCTGTTGTAGGCCTTAGAGTCAGAGTAGCAAACAAAATAGACAAGGTCCTAGTTATCGTGATGCTAACATTCCATTAGGCAGATAGACAACAAGCTCAGAAACAAATAAGGAGCTCTGACAATAAGGTTCACAAGTTCATCCTAGAAAGTGCTATGTACCTTAATGCTGAATATCAGTAAGGTCACCTTCAAAGCACTCCCCTTGGGAAGCTATGCACCAACGCCAGGGCCTAGTCACCCTTCAAAGCAATTTTGGAACTCTTTTTATGGAATGGCCATCAAAGCTCTTGTCATATTATCCTTGATGTCATCAAAATGTCTTCCTTTCAATATTTCTTTTATCTTTGGGTAAAGAAAAAAGTCACTGGGGGCTAGATCGGGTGAGTAGGGAGGGTGTTCCAATACAGTTATTTGTTTACAGGTTAAAAGTCCCTCACAGATAGTATCATGTGATCTGGTGCATTGTTGTGATCCAAAAGCCATGAGTTGTTGGCCAAGATTTTCAGTTATGATTTTCTTAAAAATCATAACAAAGTTTTCTGATTTCCCTTTCTGTATCGATGTTTACGTGGTCTGCTAAGTTTCTCGCAGTCAGCCAATGATTTTGGTGTGCAATTCAACCAATGTTTGCAATATTTTCATGAGTTCTGCTTGTTACTGGCCACCCTGACCTCTCTTCATCAGTGATGCTTTCTCTCCCCTGAGAAAAAAATTTAATCCCTTTGTACTCTGATGTTTTCTGCATAGCATTATCCCCCAAAACTTGGACTAACATGTCCCTCATTCCACTTCCATTCTTGCCAAGTTTAACAAGAAATTTGCAAATGTTTGTTTGTTGCTCTTATTCAAGCTCTCACATTCTTGCAATAGCACACAAAAACATGCAACAATAGTGAATGAATGCCACTCAGCAAGACACTGATACATGTCTACATGAACACAGTTATGAGACACTGATATACCAAGATTAGGAAATCTTACCAAGTTGTTTATACAGTGCTCCCAACGTGAGTGCATGGTGGCAAGTTTGCAAATTTAATTGCCGTCAGATCTCATATACAATATAGTTTCAGGTGATGATAAGTGCAATGAAGGAAATCAAAAAAGATAAGGAGATCTAACATGAAGAGAATGTCATATTATTTATTTATTGTAGTGAAATGCCATTTTAAATTGGGTGATCAAATGCACCCAGGAGGAGGAGGTATTTGAAAAGAGACATGGGTGAAGTAAGAGAGCCATGCAAAGGCTGGGAGAAGACCATTCCAGGCAGAGGATATCGTCCTGGGAGGGGAACAAGGTTGGCATGTTCAAGACAAAGAAAGGAGGTTACTGTGGCTAGAACAGAGCAAGAGTAGAAGAAAATGAGCCAAGGACTGGATTTATATAGAGCCCGTGACCATAGTAAGGCATTTCAAGTAGATTCTAATATGATGGGAAATCACTGGGGAGTTTTGACATAGAGGATGATGTGACCTGATTCATGTTCATAAAAGATCACCCTGGGTCTTTTGTGGAAATAACACAGTCTGGGTAGGAGAATTGTGACTGTACTTTAAAAACTAGAGCTCTTGTAGAACTTGCTGATGTATTGAATTTACAGCTTGGTTGACGAAGAGAAACTAGCAATGACACTTAGGTTTTTGGTATGAACTACTGACGAATTAATGGTGTTCTCATGCTATTGAGATGGGAAAGATTAGAAGATGAGTACAGCAGATGTTGGAGGCAGAACCAAGAGCCCTGATTTAGACATAATGATATATCTATTGTGCAATAAGGACAAATGTTCTGAGGGCAAACAGATCAGACCTGTTGGAACAGCATTCATTGTAGATGTGAGTTCTCTACTGCCTGTCACTCTCTAGGGTAGCTTTACACCAGATGCCAGATATGGAAGGGGACACAGGACTTTGGGATGTGAGGCTTTTATGCTGAATGATTAGGGAAGAATCAAGTTTTTTCCTCATATGATGAAAGGACAGGCTGTAATAGCAATATGATACAGTAGAACCATGCCCTATTCCTATCCTGCCAGTCCCTTTTCTTATATGATCAGGGGCCAGGACATAATAATGATTTGATTTAGCATAATGTTGTACCACCCTTATTCTGCCACCTCCTCTTCTAGTGTTACAGAAATGAGGGGAGGATCCAAGCTCTGTGTTGCAGCTGTACAACACAGAAATTTAATAGCAGTATCTGCCACATTGTAGTTTATGATTGCAGAAAAACTAGCATGCCCTATCTGGGCATGCTTGAAGGGCTGAGGTCCAAGTCCCATGGTTGACCAGGATTGATTGTCTAAAGCACTGGCCTTGGCCAGTTTCTATGGAGATTTGTAGAAGGCCAATTCCCTCCCTGCAGGGAATAATTCACGAACAAATTAACACTTCTTAGTCAAAACTTGGATTGAATTGATAGTGATGGAGTGGTGCAGTGTGCTTGGGCTCTGAAAATACTCTGAATGTAGATTTCCTAAAAATCTTGCTGGTGGGTTGGCTTTAGTATTTGAGGGGGAAGACTCAAGGAGGAGGTATAGGTTTTTTTTTTATCCTGCACAACTTACTTAATAGTGTTGTCATTGTGTCATTGACAGAAATAAGTAAGATTGAAGGAATGTGCAGTGTGGTGGAGGTAGAGCCAAGAGTTGTGATTTAGAAAAGCCTAGGAGCCACTCAAGTAGAAAATAGACAGCACCTGGAGTTCAAGGGAGAGATCTGGGTTGCAGACACAAATTTTGAAGTCATCAGCATGTAGGTGCCTTTGAAACTCATGAGACTATATCATTTTAGGAGCAAATACAAAAGATAAAAGGGCTGCAAACTGACTCTTGCCCAGGTGTGTCAATATTTAGAAGTCTAGAACAGATGCTTTTTCCCACTTCTATTCCAGGCAGACTCTTGGCTGCCCACACTAGGCAAAGAAGTATATTCAAGCATAATGTACTCCCAAAATGATACTTGTGATTCACTGCTTAAGGCAGGCTTGAGGTAGACCTGATGCATCGTGTTCCAAGGAAATGGGGGAATATTTGTATAAACACAGACACAAAAGATGAGAAAGATAAAAAAAATTAAAACTACAGTTGTCTCCCTGCTGTTATAAAAATAATTAACTGTCAGCTCAACAAGAAATTGACAAAAGACCACATTTTGCCTACTCTTTCAGACATTTCACTTACACTTATATTTTATTTCAAAGCTTTTTTTTTTTTTTGAGACAGAATCTCACTTTGTCACCCTGGGTAGAGTGCTGTGGCATCATAGCTAACAGTAACCTCAGTCTCTTGGGTTCAAGCGATCTTTTTGCCTCAGCTTCTGGAGTAGCTGAGACTACAGGTGCCTACCACAACACCCAGCTATTTTTAGAGATGGGGACTTGCTCTTGTTCAGGCTAGTTTTGAACTCCTGAGCTCAGGCAACGCACCTGCCTTAGCATTCCAGAGTGCTAGGCATAAGCCACAGCACCCCACCTTCCCCTACTTTTTTTTTTTTGAGACAGTCTCACTCCATTGCCCCAGGTAGAGGGTAGTGTCATCATCATAGCTCACTACAACCCCACCTCAAACTCCTGGCTCAAGCAAGAGATCCTCCTGCCTCAGCCTCCTGAGTAGCTGGGACTACAGGAGCCTGCCACCAGGCCCAGCTAATTTTTTTTTTCCATTTTTTGTAGAGACAGAGTCTTGCTCTTGTTCAGGCTGGTCTTGAACTCCTGAGCTCAAGCGATCCTCCCACCTCAGCCTCTCAGAGTGCTAGGATTACAGGCATGAGTCACCATGCCTGGCCTATTTAAAAACTTTTTCAGCATGACTTGTTTTTCTCTTGAAGTCAATATTTCATCTTATCTTTAATAAGCTTGTATTTTACTATTCTTTCCTCTTAAATTACAGAACTCTTAAGTTATTGGGCATTTGCTTCACATGGTATATCTATTTTCTGCTTCAAGTTTATCTAAGTTTCTCAGATCAATGTTTCAAGTAGGGAGGAATGATTTCCACTACAGATCACTGTTATATTCTTTATTACTCTAAGGAGAAATCATCAAGGAAATTTGAAAATGCCATTGACCTTTCCTCTGCTTTTGAGTCTATAGCCAGGAATTGGTTATAGCCTAAGCTAAATGAACTAGGCATTAAATTATGATTTTTAACAGTTAATTAGAAACCAAAAGAGTCTTGGTTGATGGCTGGGAATGGTGCAACAGATAAAAATGTCTAACAGTAAAACGTAGAAAATCACTCACATCTGTCTTTGTGTTAGCTTATTTTCTTCCCCCCCCAAACAAAAGGATCTGTGGGTTTTGAAAAAATAAAAAACAATTAAAATTTTTCTACTGAATTTGAAAATTTATTAGGACCAGAACAGAGGGTGCCAAAAACATGTATAAACATTTTACAAAAGGAAAAATCTGTATTAAAATTGTAATACTCAAGTCATGTTCAACTTCTGCAATTGCAAGAGGTATTCAAACATGAATTTTATTCACCTTTTGTTACCAATATATATTTAGTATAACATTATTAGTGCAGTTTTTTTTTTCTTAAAATTCATATAATTTTTTTGGCACCCTTTGAATAAGGGAAAGAAGAATTACTAAGGAACTTCTGGAAAATAAGCTATGGATAAAAAAGGATGTGATGAAAATATTTGTTGCTCACCCAATATCCATGTTCTCCCCCACATTGCTGAGCTCCCTCGCTGTGGATGGGACAATGAGACCAGCTCTGGCCAGTGGGAAAAAAAGTTGGCACTTCTGGGTCAAACTGTTTAAGATCCTGGGCACAAATTCTCCAGTTCTCTTATCCTATGCTTTGGTCACCTGGAAGCCATATATGAAGATTGTGGCCTCACAGCATGGAAGTATAATCAGCTTCATAAACAAAGATGCCTTTTTGTATTTCTCTTATGTTTCAAGTACCTAGGACAGTAAGATTGGTTGACCAGAACTTTATACCTTTCTGTTGCACTGATACTCCCTTTACAGATTTCTTTTCCCCAGAAACAGCAGAACCTCCTTGACCACCTGTTTGTCCAGAGAAGACAAATGACATTCCACCACCAACAGTGCCCAAGGACCTGCTGAGCAATATTCTCCCCATATCCTACCTGTACACAGACTAAAAAATTTTCCACCATTTTTTGATAAGCACATAACTTCTCACTGCACTTGTGTGCCCTGCACTGTGCACCAAACACGTAATGATGGTTACTCATTTCATACATTATTCATTTCATCTCCAGAAAACCCCTGACCTTGTTGGTCAGAGGCAGATTTGAGGTGGTCTATTCTTCCCACCTCCTGGATGATGCATCCTCTACAATAAATCTCTTTTCTTCCTTGGCAATCCCTGTTGTCTCAGTATGACTTTCTATTTGGTGAGCAACAGAGGGAACCCCTCTTGTGGGTTCATTAACAGAAGAAACCCATGTCACCGAATCTGTACATGAAGACAGCAGGCCTGGAGAGTTAACTGACCCACAGTGGAATTCGTGTGACTATGAAATAAGTCTCTGTTGTATTATGCTACAGAGATTTAGAGTTTTGTGTTTTCCCATTATCTATGCATATACTGATATAAAGGCAAACCTTCCTTAATAAATTATACTAAACAGATCAATGAAATATAAAAGAGCTCATAAATCAACCTACGCATACTTGTTTAGTATATGCCAATGATATTGTAATCAGTGGATAAAGATTAATGGTGCTTGTCTCAGCAAATTAACTCTAAACTTAGTGGTTCAAAATGACAATAATCATTTATTATCTTGGGGATTTGCTGGATCCGACAGGGCACAGTAGAAAGAACTTGTCTCCACACCACTATGTCTGGGGCACATCAAATGCTAGGGGCTGAAACCCTCTGAAGGCTCATTCACTCACATATCTGAGGCTGACACTAGCCATGGCTGGGGGCCTTGCTGGGACTATAAGTTGAAACACCCATATACGGCCTCTATGCATACCCTGGACAACCTGGGTTTTAAGGGTGAATGTAGCAAGAGAGAGAGAGCCAGGAGGGTCTAGCTGACTTGCCTTTCCTGACCTAGCCTCAGAAGTCACACAGTATCACTTTGGTTATGTTCTTTTTTTTTTTTTTTTTGTAGAGACAGAGTCTCACTTTATGGCCCTTGGTAGAGTGCCGTGGCCTCACACAGCTCACAGCAACCTCCAACTCCTGGGCTTAAGCGATTCTCTTGCCTCAGCCTCCTGAGCAGCTGGGACTACAGGCGCCCGCCACAACGCCCGGCTATTTTTTGGTTGCAGTTTGGCCGGGGCCGGGTTTGAACCCGCCACCCTCTGCATATGGGGCCGGCGCCTTACGGACTGAGCCTCAGGCACCGCCCTGGTTATGTTCTTTTTGATCAAGGCAGTTACATATGTTCACCCAAGTTTAAATGAGGGGACACAGACCCCACTTCTCAGTGAAGTGTTAATGTCATGTTGTAAGAAGGGAATGAAGAATAGGATACATACACAACCATCTTTTTACAATACAATCTGCCACAGTAATTTGTTTTTTATGGATCTGATATCATTTTTTTGATAAGCTGAATGAATGCTCTTCTACTACAGAGATGAGAATAAAAAATATTTTTATATGCAGATATTGTTTAAACAGATTTTAACTCTGTTAAACTCTGAAACTCTAGCTAGTAATTGCATAAAAGGAAAGGTATGCATAAGCCAGTGTTCAGCACACCCCCCTGGGTGAAGGGCTCAACTACAAATTGAACTTTATTTTAGAACTGAAAATGATGTAACCTAAAAATTTGTACCCTCATATAAATTTGAAATAAAAAATAAAAAAAGGAATTTTTTTGGTAGACCTTCCTCAAATTATAAACTAGTACAGTAGCACCTTCATAGTTGACTGCTCTTCATTGACCACCTCCTTTTTTTTTTACCTGTACAACGTTAAGTAATTTAATATCTCAAATAACAAAAAGTCCAAAGATAAAGTAGTTGCAGAGGTGGTTAATTTGGAAGCACAGTTCAGATGCTGTCTCTCTGCATCCTGCAGTCCTCAGTGTGATGCTTTCATCCCACGCTTGTCCTTTCAAGGTCATGAAAAGGCTGCTTGCTCCAGATGAGCTCCAAACATCATCATCACCTATCTTCACTGAGAAGCAACGGGAAGAGGGAAAATACCTATCTTGTATCAATTTTTAAGAACAACAAAAATGGCCTGGCACAGTGGCTCATACCTGTAATCTTAGCACTCTAAAAGGCTGAGGTGGGTAGATTTCTTGAACTCAGGAGTTCAAGACCACCCTGAGCAAGAGCATGACCCCATCTCTAAAAATAGGCAGGCATTGTGGAGAGCACTTGTAGCCCCAGCTGCTCAGGAGACTGAGGCAAGAAGATCAATAAAGCTGGGAACCTGTAGCTCAGGGTTAGGGTGCCAGCCACATGCACCGGGGTTGGTGGGTTCGAACGTGGCCCAGGCCTGCTAAGCAAACAAACAAAAACAGCCGGCCTTGTGGCAGGCACCTATAGTCCCAGCTACTAGGGAGGCTGAGGCAAGGGAATCGCCCGAGCCCAAGAGTTTGAGATTGCTGGGAACTATGATGCCATAGCACACTACCCAGGGCAAAAGAGTAAGACTGTCTCAAAAAAAAAAAATCCCAAAAGTTCTCCATACTCCCTGTTTGTCTCATTAGCCAGAAAGCAGGATTTCACCTTCTGGGACAAGGAAACACTATTCAATAGCACAAAGCAGCCATACATAGTTAAGACTAAAACAATAATAATTAGCAAGGAAGGGAGAGAAACATGGCTGATGGTCAGGCAAATGAGAGTGTCTAACCCACACTCAATTCCTATGTGCTGTACCTATTTTGTTTATCTTGAAGATTTCTATTTTGCTCTACTTCTGTGTCATTAGCTATTTCTGGGTCATTATGACTTTTAATTGATATGCTTTTCATTAAATTTTTATATTTGGTAGATTCTTTCCTAAATATTTGAAAAAAAAATTCCAAATTACCTGAGAATTAGGATTACAATCATGCATCAATTAATGAAGGGGCTATGTTCTGAGAAATGAGTCATTAGGCAATTCTGTCATTGTGCGAACATCATCAAGGGTACTTCAACCTAGATGGTTCAGCTTACTACATACCTAGGCTATATGTCACATAGCTAGGCTGTTTTGTCATTGTGCAAACATCATCAAGGGTACTTCAACCTAGATGGTTCACCTTACTACATATCTAGGCTACATACCTAGCTATATATTGCTTCTAAGCTATAAACCTGTACAGCATGTTACTGGACTGAATGTTGTAGGCAACTATAAACTAGTATTTGTGTATCTAAATATAACTAAATATTGAAAAGGTACAGTAAAAATCTGGTATTATAATCTTATGGGACCACCATCATATATGTAGTCCACTGCTGACTGAAAAGCTGTTATGTGGCACATGACTGTACCATAATAAATTAATCTGAGTTAAACAGATGTTTTTGTAATACCGCACCTTTCCATAAAGGAAAATGGCCTGCCTCTAACCCGTGTTTTCCTTTATGTCTGAAAGTTAATTTTTATAGTTTTTACTTTAGTTTTTAATTATAATTTTTTGGTTTATTTTATTATAAGAAGTCAATTTCCTTTTTTCTTTTCTTTTAGAGACAGAGTCTCACTTTGTAGCCCTCAGTAGAGTGCCATGGCGTCACAGCTCACAGCAACCTCCAGCTCCCCGGCCCAGGCGACTCTCCCGCCTCAGCCTCCCAAGTATCTGGGACTACAGGTGCCCGTGACAAAGCCTGACTATTTTTTGTTGCCGTTCAGCCAGGGCCGGGTTTGAACCCACCATCCTCGCTGCATGGGGCCAGCACCCTACCCACCGACCCACAGACACCACCCCAGAAGTCAATTTTCTTGATCTGCCATTTTTATGGCAGAGAACCCATTTTTTGATGTGTCAATTACCCCCTTCTGCAGAAGTTGCTTATCAAAGAAATATATTTAAAATAATAATAATGGGGCAGCGCCTATGGGTCAGTGAGCAGGGCACTGGCCCCATATACTGAGAGTGATGGGTTCGAACCAGGCCCCAGACAAACTGCAAAAAAAAAAAAATAGCTGGCGTTGTGGTGGACGCCTATAGTCCCAGCTACTCGAGAGACTGAGGCAAGAGAATTGCCCAAGCCCAAAAGCTGGAAGTTACTGTGAGCTCCTCCTCTAGCAAGGGTGACAAAATGAAACTCTGTCTCTTTAAAAAAAAAAAAGAAGAAGAAGAATGAATTGGGAAAGGAAGTACCATTTCAATAAAGTGGTGATATTCCAATATCCAAAGTTCTTACAAAAGCTGAATTGGAGATACCTGCTCATGCCAGCTAATTTAAGTATTAGTAAGATAAAGTGGAAGAGGTGGTAAGACAGAGATTCATGGGTCATGATGAAGTTTTGAGACAAACTGTGTTATGGTCCATTACTTCACTCCCCAGAAACACAGACAACGTTGTTTATGATTCAACTTACTTGGCTGATCAGTGTTACAGGGAGGGCTTCGTTTGTTTCTGTCCACTAGGATTTTATGTTTCTTGAGTTTTGTGTATCTCCATACTTTTGTAATGAGCCACATACTAAGATAAGCACTGATCTCAAACCACTGAGAAAGTGACAGTCTGATGAATGTAGATGTGACTGATCCAATTATTTACCCCCCACCCTTGTGAAAGAGTTAAGTAAGAGAATAAAGATAAAGATATTAGAACTTACACGAGAACTTGCACACATGGAGGCAGAAGTTGAAAATCAAGACCATAATAGCAACAAGCATAAAAATTCCTTCCCAACATATCTACTATTCTTTGGCTTTGAAGTCACTAAATTCACATTTAAACTAATATGTATTTCATTTTAATTACATTAATGTAATTTTAAGGACTCAAATCTATTAAAGTAAAATTAAGTTTTCAAGCCATTTAGGCAATCATATATGTATTTACACATGTATACGCATATGTATATATGAAATCTTTAAACAGGCATAAAATTCTCAATAGAAATAAATTATAAGCAATAAAATAAAAATTAACCTTAACTTACTGCATTGTTTGCTTTTTTAAATAACTAAAACAAATTCAAACTTTATCAAAATTTGTTCATTCTTAACACAAATGATTCTGTCGGTGCATATTTTTCTTCCTCATGCTAATTCAGCAAACCCCGAGATTTGCTTCTCCATCTGTGGTTAAATACATAGCAGTATAGGCAAGTAAAAATGTTTAAAATAAAGGTCTTACATCTTGGTGTCTGGTTATTTGAAATCAATATGAATTCTGTGTTCCACCTCATTTTAAATAGTTTCTATAAAGTGTTTATCATGGTACAATGTTCCTTTATCTGCTTTGAGTTGGTCTGAGTTGAATAGATAAAATACACCCTTACTCGAATACAAATGTCCAACATTGTAATTAAACCATTGTTACTTGAAATACTTTATACATGAATAATTCTCTTTTTCAACTGTTGAAGCCTTGCATTTCAGTATGTTCTACACCTTCTGTATCATCACCTGAAATTTGCAGGCAGGCATTGAAGATACTTCAGCTGTTACAATACTTTTTATCCCCAAGTTTGATAAGCCACCTCTGATTAAGCCACATATAAATGCTAAATACTTAGATGCATGTTCTAAATACTGTTTTCCTGCAGACATCTGAGTAAGCAGACGAAATTTATTGTCTTGAAGTACGTAGATGCCCTGATGATTTGTCCTTAGATTATCGATTTGTTTCTTGAATACTGTAGTCCAAAAATCTTTACAAATGAACTTCATGATATCTAACTCATCCTTGAATCTTGCAGTATCTTTTGTAAACCTAAAAAGATCAACTTTCTATCAATCCTTGTCCCACTCGAAACCCCATGTTTTCCAGCTTAGTAATACATCGTCTATTTTCCACCTCCCCCTGCTCCGCGGACTTGTACACTCCAGACACCATCTCGTTATGGAGAAGCAAAAATAACGCCTCGTCCGCCATTGCCTGCTTATTCTTCGGAGCTCCGGGTTTTGGCTACCGCTTGGGCCAGGCCCGGGGGTTCCGGCCGAGGCCGCGGCTCCCGGAGGCCACGGCCCACTCCCTTGTTGCTAGGAGACCAAGGAATTCACACCGCTTCCCAAAGGCAAGTACTGAAGTGAGTCTGGTCGCGGGCAGAGTCCACCCCCCGGGCCACCAAGCCTCAGGGCCGAACCACGGAGTAAGACCGACCACCTCCTTAAGTTGACCTAATTTTCTTTTTTTCTTTCACGATTATCATTACTTTTATTTTATTACTTCTTTTCTTTTTATTAAATCATAGCTGTGTACATCAATATGATCATGGGGCACCATACACTTGGTTCATAGACCATTTGACACATTTTCATCACATTAGTTGACATAGGCCTCCTGGCATTTTCTTAGTTACTTTGCTAAGACATTTACATTCCACATTTACCAAGCCTCACATATACCCTTATAAGATGCACCACAGGTGTGATCCTTTCAATGCTCCTCCCTCTACCCACCTCCCCCCTCCCTCTCCACCCTTTCCCCCTTCCCCCTATTCTTAGGTTGTAACTGGGTTATAGCTTTCATGTGAAGGTCCTAAATTAGTTTCATAGTAGGGGTGAGTACATTGGACACTTTTTCTTCCATTCTCGAGATACTTTACTGAGAAGAATATGTTCCAGCTCCATCCATGTAAACAGGAAAGAGGTAAAGTCTCCATCTTTCTTCAAGGCTGCATAGTATTCCATGGCGTACATATACCACAATTTATTAATCCATTCATGGATCGATGGGCATTTGGGTTTTTTCCATGACTTAGCAATTATGAATAGGGCTGCAATAAACATTCTGGTACAAATATCTTTGTTATGATGTGGTTTTGGTCTTCAGGGTATAAGCCCAGCAGAGGAATTACAGGATTGAATGGCATCTATTTTTAGATCTCTAAGTGTTCTCCATATATTGTTCCAAAAGGAATGTATTAATTTGCATTCCCACCAGCAGTGCAAAAGTGTTCCCTTTTCTCCACATCCACGCCGACATCTCTGGTCTTGGGATTTTGTGATATAGGCTAGTCTCACTGGAGTTAGACGATATCGCAAAGTAGTTTTGATTTGCATTTCTCTGATGATTAAAGATGAGCATTTTTTCATATGTCTGAAAGCTGCGAGCCTGTCTTCTTCAGAGAAGTTTCTCTTCAAGTCCCTTGCCCAGGCTGTGATGGGATCACTTGTTCTTTTCTTGCTAATGCGTTTGAGTTCTCTGTGGATTCTGGTTATTAAATCTTTGTCAGAGACATAAACTGCAAATGTCTTCTCCCATTCTGAGGGCTGTTTGCTTGCATTACTTACTGTGTTCTTGGCTGTGCAGAAGCTTTTTAGTTTGATCAAGTCCCAGTAGTGTATTTTTGAAGCTGCTTCAGTTGCCCGGGGGGTCCTTCTCATAAAAAACTTGCCCAACCCAATTTCTTCAAGGGTTTTCCCTGCACTCTCTTCTAGTATTTTTATAGTTTCATGTCTTAAGTTTAAATCTTTAATCCAGTAAGAGTCTACCTTAGTTAATGGTGAAAGGTGTGGGTCCAGTTTCAGTCTTCTACAGGTTGCCAGCCAGTTCACCCAGCACCATTTGTTAAATAGGGAATCTTTTCCCCAGTGAATGTTTTTAATTGGCTTGTCAAAGATTAGATAATGGTAAGTAGATGGATTCATCTCTTGGTTCTCTATTCTGTTCCAGACATCTACTTCTCTGTTTTTGTGCCAATACCACACTGTTTTGATTACTATTGATTTGTAGTATAGGCTGAGGTCTGGTAGAGTAATTCCTCCTGCTTTGTTTTTATTTCTGAGTAATGTCTTGGCTATTCAAGGTTTTTTCTGATTCCATATAAAACGAAGTATTGTTTTTTCAAGATCTTTAAAGTATGACAGTGGAACTTTAATAGGGATTGCGTTGAAGTTATATATTGCTTTGGGTAGTATGGACATTTTAACAATGTTGATTCTTCCCAGCCATGAGCATGGTATGTTTTTCCATTTATTAACATTCTCGACTATCTCTTTTCTTAGAGTTTCATAGTTCTCTTTATATAGGTCTTTCACATCCTTTGTTAGATAAACTCCCAAATATTTCATCTTCTTTGGCATTACTGTGAATGGGATAGAGTCCTTAATTGTTTTTTCAGCTTGACTGTTGTTGGTATGTATAAAGGCTACCGATTTATGAATGTTGATTTTGTAACCTGAGACGTTGCTGTATTCCTTGATCACTTCTAAGAGTTTTGTAGTAGAGTGCCTAGTGTTTTCCAGATATACAATCATATCATCTGCGAAGAGCAAAAGTTTGATTTCTTCTGACCCTATGTGGATACCCTTGATAGCCTTTTCTTCCCTAATTGCAGTGGCTAAAACTTCCATTACAATGTTAAAAAGCAATGGAGACAATGGGCAGCCTTGTCTGGTTCCTGATCTAAGTGGAAATGATTCCAATTTAACTCCGTTCAATATGATATTGGCTGTCATTTTGCTGTAGATGGCCTCTATCAGTTTAAGAAATGTCCCTTCTATACCAATTTTCTTAAGTGTTCTGATCATGAAGGGATGTTGGATGTTATGAAAAGCTTTTTCTGCATCAATTGAGAGAATCATATGGTCTTTGTTTTTTACTTTGTTTATGTGCTGAATTACATTTATAGATTTATGTGTATTGAACCAGCCTTGAGACCGTGGGAGAAAGCCAACTTGATCATGATGTATAATTTGTTTGATGTGTTGCTGGATTCTGTTTGTTAGGATCTTGTTGAATATTTTTGCATCTATATTCATTAGTGATATCAGTCTGTAGTTTTCTTTTCTTGTTGGGTCTTTTCCTGGTTTGGGGATCAGGGTGATGTTTGCTTCATAAAATGTGTTGGTAGTCTTCCTTGTTTTTCTACCTTTTGGAACAGGTTGAGTAGTATAGGTACTAATTCCTCTTTAAATGTTTGGTAGAATTCTGATGTGAAACCATCTGGTCCCAGCCTTTTCTTTTTGGGGAGGTTTTGTAGGGTTGATGTTATTTCCGAACTTGATACGGGACTGTTCAACATTTCCACTTGATTCTAGTTAAGTTTTGGAAGGTGACGAGCTTCCAAGTATTGGTCCATTTCCTTCAGATTTTCATATTTCTGAGAATAAAGTTTCTTGTAATATTCATTAAGGATTTTTTGGATTTCTGAGGAGTCTGTTGTTATTTCCTCTTTGTCATTTCTGATTGATGAGATTAGAGATTTTACTCTTTTATTCCTGATTAGGTTGGCCAAAGGTTTATCTATTTTGTTGACCTTTTCAAAAAACCAGCTTTTTGATTTATTGATCTGTTGTATTATTCTTTTGTTTTCAATTTCATTTAATTCTGCTCTGATTTTGGTTATTTCTTTTCTTCTACTGGGTTTGGGGTTGGAGTGTTCTTCCTTTTCCAGGTGCTTGAGATGTCCCATTAAGTTGCTAACTTCCATTAAGTTGCTTTCTTTCCGTTCCATTAAGTTGCTCCATTAAGTTGTTCCATTAAGTTGTTCTCTTTCTGTTCTCCTGAGGAAGGCTTGCAGTGCTATAAATTTCCCTCTTAGGACTGCCTTTGCAGTGTCCCAGAGGTTCTGATAGTTCGTGTCTTCATTGTCATTTTGTTCCAAAAATTTGGCAATTTTCTTCTTGATCTCATCTCTGACCCAGCTATCATTCAGCATGAGGTTATTTGACTTCCATGTTTTTGTATGAGTATGCTGATTCCTGTGTTACTCAGCTCAAGTTTTATTCCATGATGGTCCGAGAAGATGCATGGAATAATTTCTATTCCTTTAAATTTACTGAGGTTAGACTTGTGACCTAAGATGTGATTGATTCTGGAGTAAGTTCTGTGGGCTGATGAGAAGTATGTGTATTCAGTTTTGTTGGGATGAAATGTTCTGTAGATGTCTGCTAAATCTAAATGCTGGATGGTTAGATTTAAATCTAGAATTTCTTTGCTCAGCTTTTTGTTGGAGGATCGATCCATCACTGCCAAAGGAGTGTTAAAATCTCTGACTATTATGGAGCTGGAGGAAGTCAAGTTGCTCATGTCTGTTAGAGTTTCTCTTATAAATTGAGGTGCATTCTGGTTGGGTGCATAGATATTCATAATAATTGAAATCTCATCATATTGAGTATTACCCTTAACAAATATGAAGTGACCATTCTTGTCCTTCCTTACTTTTGTTGGTTTAAAGCCTATTGTGTCTGCAAATAAAATTGCAACACCTGCTTTTTTCTAATTACCATTTGCCTGAAATACGGATGACCATCCTTTCACCCTGAGTCTGTATTTGTCTTTTAAGTTAAGATGTGACTCTTGTAAGCAACAGATATCTGGTCTGAGTTTTTGTATCCAGTCAGCTAACTTATGTCTCTTTAGAGGACAGTTTAAGCCATTCACATTGATGGAGACTATTGATAAGTTTGGTGAAATTTTGGGTATCGAGTTTTTCAAAAGTCCAGTGGACATTTTTAATCTTTTCGCTATTGTAGAAGTTGGAGTTTGATCAGAAGTTTCTGAGTGAGTTTACGTTTGTAGTAGAGGATTGGGTTGGTCATTATGGAGGATAGGTCTGAGAATATCCTGAAGAGCTGGTTTGGTTGTGGCAAATTTCTTCAACATGTGAATGTCGTTAAAGTATTTAATTTCTCCATCATAGATGAAACTCAGTTTAGCTGGGTACAAGATCCAGGGTTGAAAGTTATTTTGCTTTAGGAGATTAAGAGTCGATGACCAGCCTCTTCTGGCTTGAAAAGTTTCAGCAAGAGATCTGCAGTCATTCTAATGTTCTTACCTTTGTAGGTAATGGCTTTCTTTTGCCTGATAACCTTGAGAATTTTCTCCTTCATGTTAACTTTGGTGAAGCTAATTATGATATGTCTGGGGGATGACTTATTGGGGTTGAATCATGCCGGAGTTCTGAAACTGTCTGCTATCTGAATTTCAGAGTCTCTAGGCGTGTCTGGAAAATTCTCTTTCATAATTTCATGCAGAAGGGCGTCTGTGCCCATCAATGCCACTTCATTGTTTTCCAGAACTCCTATTATTCGTATATTGACCTTCTTCGAATTATCACAGAGCTCTCTAACAGAGTGATCCGTTTTTGCTCTCCATTTCTCTTCCTCTTTGAGAGTTTGGGAGCATTCAAAGGCTTTATCTTCCATGTCAGAAATCCTTTCTTCTGCTTGGTCCATTCTGTTGCTGAGGGATTCTACTGTATTTTTCATATCTTTAAGGGCTGCAAATTCTTGCTCCAGTGTGTCTAAATCTTTGGTGGTTTTGTCTTTAAATTCGTTAAATTCTTTTTTTTTTTAAACAAAATCAGCTTTTATTTTAACTAAAAGTATAATAAAAATACCAGACATGAAAAAGGGTAAGAGAACAAATTTATATGTCTGCTTTTAACCAAATGTAAATTCGTTAAATTCTTGAGACAACTTCTGAATTTCTCCTCGGATTCCTAATTCCAGTTTATCAATCTTGTCTGCAATCCAAATTCTGAATTCGATTTCTGACATGTCTGCCAGTTGTTTATGAATGGGATCTTCAATTACATCCGCACAGTTCCACTCAGTTTTATGCCTGGTTGTATTGTTGCCCAAGGAGGGCTGCTGCACCACGCCTCAGGGAAGCGCCGCCCTGGTGAGGGTCACCCTCTGCTGACTGTCCTCACCTCTCTCCCGTGCCCCAGAATCAGTGCTGACAGCCGCAGCTCGGGGACTGTCCTCTCACCTCTAGAAGTCACCCAAGAATCTGAACTCCTTGGGGACAGGCTTTTAGACCTCAGAGAGAGTGGAGGGAAGTGCCTGGTGCTCAGAGTTGCCGGCAAAGGATATTTACAGTTTTATACAGTTTTATGTCCGGCAGGAGAACGCCTAGGCACCCTAGTAAGGGAGGTAGGTCCAGATTTTAGTAGGTTTCTCCGGTGAAGTGTAGTGGGAGGGTCTTTGATTTCTGCCCGTTTGTTTGTGGGGTTCTTAAGCCAATCGGGGGGGGGACTCCCATCCGCTTGGTGGTGGGTTTTGTACCTTTTGTTTGTGTCCTTGTGGTCGCAGCTCTCCTCAGTGTGGTTGATGTGCGTTCTTCAACTTTCTCGCTTGGTGCTGCTTGAATCCATGTGGTTACTTGCTAAATTTTCGTCCCTTAACTCTCCTTCAGGGCAGGGGCCTCTGTGGAAAACTGGCTTCAGTTTGCCATCTTGTCTCCGCCCCACCGACCTAATTTTCATAGAATGGCTATGTACTACATGTATGAATCAGTACAGTAGGCCTAGTTCCTTATGTTGACTGCTTTCATATGTTGAGCAGTTTGTTACAGTCCCTTGGGTGGTCAATTTACAGAGGTTCTACTATAGATACAAATTTCATCACACCATTGGCTTCCGTGGTTCTGAGGCCTTTGAACTTTGACTGAACCACCCTACTGGCATCTCAGAGTATCCGGTTTGCAGATGGCCTGTCATGGGACTTCTCAGCCTCCATAATCATGTGAGCCAGTTTTCCTACTAATCCCCCCTCATACCTCTCTCTCTCTCTTTCTCTCTCTCTCTCCATCATATCTTATTGATTGTGGAGAACACTGACACCTTTGATTCCTTTAATCATTATGTACCCTCTCTGAACTTTGGCAACTATTTTTGGAAGGATTAGCCATAGGCTACTGGAGTTGCTTTGCTCATGGGCACTGGAACAGGAAGTACCTGGAGGTTTTATCTCACTTCCACTCATTCCTGGACCCTACAACCTTTAGGCAATGACTGATGGGTGCCAGAAAATAAAAGCCAGTTCTTTTGTCCCAAGGCAGGACAAACTCTGAATTGTAATTTGTTCACAGATCTTCTTGCAGGATCAGGCTGAGGCTAGACATCACTTGAATTTTCACTTTTGCTTGGCTTCTCCTCGTCTATTGTGTTCCACTTACTCCCTTGACAGTTTTTCCTGGAATCCCTTTTTAAAATAAATCACATGCACACTAATTTTTTTTTATTTTATTTTATTGTTGAACACTAATTTTTAAATTAGAGTCTGCTTCTGGGGAACATAACCTAAGACACATCTATCTCCTTAGATATTCTAATATCTTTCTGTGAATTAAGGTAGAACATTAGAGAGTAGGACACTTGGGCTAAATGGTGTAGTCCTACAGAATCAGAATCTGCACATTAAAGAGATCCCTATGAGATGTGTGTGGACATTAACATCCTGGAAGCACTTTTCTGAGAAAGAGCCTTATGAACTGGTTTAAAAAAAAGTAGGATATTGTAATAGATAAAAAAACACACAATAACTAAGAAAATGCTGTGAAGGCTATGTTAACCAGTTTGATGAAAATATTTCAAATTGTATATAAAACCAGCACATTTTACCCCATGATTCCATTAATGTACAGAGCTATGATTTAATAAAAAATATTATTATAATATAATCAACATTAAAAATTATTAATGATAAAAAAATGCAAGAAATTGAAAAACTTGTGGGAGAATTACTGGGTTATTTGCACTTTATAATATTCTAATGCAATTTAAATAATCCCAAAGTAGAGAAAATTATAGAAAGCTTTTAAGTAATTTTATGAAGTAGGCTAAACCACAGTATCAGAACTTAATAAAGAGTAAACACTCAGATAGAAAGTTTATTAAATAGTCTAGTGAATATATAGAAATGAAAATCTTGAACATAGCATTAAGAAACTGAATCTAGCATGAAAATAAAAGAATACACCACAATAAAATAAAGTTTATACTAGGAATGAAAGGGTTATTTGATACTTTAAAATTTACTAATATAATTTATCATATAAAGAGAAAAAATCCAGAACTTCAATAAATGTCCACAAACTCAATAATTAATATGATAAAATTAAATATCCACTAATTATGAATATAGTACATGTAGTAAACTGGGACAAGAAAAAACTTAACATGATAAATGTCATATTTTGCAAACCAACAACTTACATCATTGTAACAGGTTTTTCAACTGAAATCAGGAACAAGTTAAGGACTCAAAAAATCAATCCTTTTTTATTTCTTGTGAGTCCTGGACAATACAATAAAACAAGAAAAGAAATAGGAGGTATAAATATTGAAAAGGGGACAGTGTCAATGCATTTTTTATTTTTTAACCTATCTGAAAACCTCGAGATGATCATTTATGAAAAGATAACTACCAGGAAGTGGCAGAGAATATATACACAAGTATCAATAATTTTCAAATAGTAAAAAATAAATTTTATTTCATTCACAAAATGGGCAATAACATACTTACAAATGATTTTAACAAGAAATGTCCAGTACTATGCAGAGAACAACCCCAAAATGCTAAAAACAAACAAACAAAAGTTCAATATAGAAAAAGACACGTTTTTGGATAGGAAAACCATTATTGTCAGTGTTCATTCTTCCCAGTTTCTTTTCTAAATATGATACATTTCTAATCTCATTCAATACCAACTGAACATTTTTGCAATTTGACAAGTGCTTTTAAAGTTTATCCAAAGTAATAAATATGCAAGAAGAATCCACAATATTTTAAAAAGAAAAATAAGAAAAGACTTGAAACCAAATATTGAAATATAGCACAAAGCAGCTGGCCTGAGTGTGGTGGTGCTTAGAACTAATTGATCAGAACCAGTTACACATTCCTTTGTTCCTTCTCTACTCTTACTGCTTCACTTGACTAGACAAAAAAAAAAAAAAAAAAAAAAAGAAATTAAAAGAAAGAAATATATTGTAAAGCCATGATTTGAACAATGTGGTATCAATTCAGGACTAGATAAATCAAAAACGATATACAATAATCTTAAACATATTGTGCTTTTCTATTAGAAGACTACAAATAAAATTGGGAAAATATCATTACTACATACAAAGTGAAAAAATAAATATAATGAAGAGTTTTCACAAATCAAAAAATATATAACAAAATTAAAATGGGCAGAGGCCATAAAGAGCAATTCACAAAATTTAAGAAAACTTTACTTCTTTACAAATGAAATTAAAACTAAAATAAAGGTGAGGTATACATCTCCTTTTGTGTATCAAACTGACAAGAATTAAATAAGATGACACACCAAGAGTTGATAAGTGTGCAAGCAACTGGTACCTTCAAACACAGCTGGCTGGACAGAGTATGCATTTTATAGTATTCTGTATCAAAAAGTGAGAATTCATATTAAAGACTTTCAAATTTTGAACTTTGATCTTATGGGAAATTGTCCTAAGGAAATATTTATAGATTTTTCTAACGATTTATCCATAGATAGGTCCATTGCATCATTTCTTGTAGTCATTGATTTTGAAAAACTAAATAACCAATAATAAAGAATTGTCTCAATAAATACATACCTTTAAAGAAATACATAGAAGCTATTAAAATAATTTATTAAAAATAATATTTAATAACATGGAGAAATTTATATAACATATAGTTTTAAATATTATGATTATTATTTTGCAGTTTTTGGCTGGGGCCATGTTTGAACTCCCCACCTCTGGTATATGGGGCCGGTGCTCTACTCCTTGAGCCACAGGCACCACCCTAGTTTTAATTATTAAAATTGGAAAATACTATGCAGTTTGAACCTTTGCTAAAAATTATATTCATGCAAAATAAAAGACAAAACACAACGTACACACTGGAATGTTCATAATGGCTTTCTCTAGGTTTTGGAATTTTAGATTATTTTTCATGCTTTTTTTTGCAGTTTTTGGCTGGGGCAGGGTTTGAACCCACTACCTCTGGTACATGGGGCCGGTGCCCTACTCCTTTGAGCCACAGGTGCTGCTCTTTACATATTTTTATTTCCTGCTTACCTGTATATTTCAGGTTTTATTTAATGAACACATGCTCTTTTATAATCAGAAATTATGAATGCATCACAATTAACTTTTTAAAATTTGAAAAGTAAAAATAAGCAGTCTTTAGAACTCCGAATATACCTTACTGAACATATGTTATCAACGTGTTTGTCACTATGAAATGCTTCCTTTAGGGAATACCGGGGAGAAATCCTCAGTTCTTACACCAACTGATGATAGTTGATTTTGTCCTGAAAAGTTGACCTATTTTTATCTGATGGATCCTATCAACCATGTAAACTAGAAAATTGGAAACAATCTAAATCCATTTCTGTAAACAAGAATATTTTTGTGTTATGCCACTGTTCCACTTTAGAATCTTGTCATCTTGTATTTAGTGGCATCATAGCTCATGGCAACCTCCAACTCTTGGGCTCAAGTGAACCTCTTGCCTCAGTTTTTCTATTTTTAGTAGAGATAGGGTCTCACTTTTGCTCAGGCTGGTCTCGAACTCATGAGCTCAAGCTACCCACCTGCCTCGGCCTCCCAGAGTGCTAGGATTACAAGTGTGAGCCACCATGCTTAGCCTTGTATTTTGTGTATGCTGAGACATCAGCTTAAGTCCATTCAGGAAATACACAAGATCTGTGTAAAGGAATGTATCTATCCACTAAAGGCCCTGAAGTGATAAGAGAATTCCACAGCATGCAAGAACCGTAGAGGAGGGTCTGTGCTAAGCCTACAGGAGTACTCACCCCTTTAAATAACTAGAAATAGTAGGTCATTCATTCCCTCAACTAACATTTGTTGAGGGGGTCTATTATGTGCCAGACATTGTTGTAGGTGCTGAGCATCACACAGTGGGTGGTAACAAAATTGCACAATTTCTTCTGTTATGGGCTAAATTTTACACAATCACCTTCCTTGATTTATATGTTGAAGTTCTAACCCCCAGAATCTCAGAATGTTATTGCATTTGGAGATAGGGTCTTTATAGAAGTAATTAAATTAAAAGGAGGTCATGAAGGTGGCCATTAATCCAAGTAGACTAGTGTACTTATAAATAGGGGAAATTTGGACATTAACATGCATAGAAGGGAAGATGATGTGAAGACACAGGGAGAAGACAGACTTCTATCTGCAAGCCAAGGAGCGAGGCCTCAGAAGGAACTAACCCTGCTGACACTTTAATCTCAGACTTCAGCCTTCAGAACTGCGAGACAATAAATCTTTGTTGCTTCAGCTACCCAATCTGCAGTACTCTGTTTTAGTAGCCCTCCAGATTGATATACCTGTCATCAAGGGCATAAGGACTGGGCATATACCCAGAAGACCAAAAATCACATCATAACAAAGATATTTGTACCAGAATGTTTATTGCAGCCCAATTCGTAATTGCTAAGTCATAGAAGAAGCCCAAGTGCCCATCGATCCACGAATGGATTAATAAATTGTGGTATATGTACACCATGGAATATTACGCAGCCTTAAAGAAAGATGGAGACTTTACCTCTTTCATGTTTACATGGATGGAGCTGGAACATATTCTTCTTAGTAAAGTATCTCAAGAATGGAAGAAAAAGTACCCAATGTACTCAGCCCTACTATGAAACTAATTTAGGGTTTTCACATGAAAGCTATAACCCAGTTACAACCTAAGAATAGGGGGAAGGGGGAAAGGGAGGGGAGGGAGGGGGGAGGTGGGTAGAGGGAAGGGGATTGGTGGGATTACACCAGCAGTGCATCTTACAAGGGTATATGTGAAACTTGGTAAACGGTCTGTGAAGCTAGTGAATGATGCCCCATGATTATATCAATGTACATAGCTATGATTTAATAAAAAAAAATAGAAAGCAATTTCCATAAAAAAAAAATAAAATAGGCAAGCAAATAAATATGTAGTTACAAATTGTCAACTGTCCAGATAGGGTGCTCAGGAAAGGCTGCCCTGGGGGTGCACAGGTTAAGCTATATAACAAGAAGGATGAGAGGGACTGGCCTGTGAAGAGCAGGGAAGTATCCTAAGTAGAGAAGCAGCAGGCACGCAGATCCTGGGTAGGGAAGAACTGAGCTGTTTCCAGAAACCAAGAGTGACATTGAACCAGGTCTATGAGGAGGCACTGGTAACATACATCAGAATCCACTCTGACTTATCTGTTTGAGCAGGTGTGGTGAAGTGTCTTGGGTCCTCGGTACCGAATATGTGCTCTGTCATTCATTATTAACGCACTCAATTTCCTCATTATAGAAAGTCTCCCATTACAGAAAGTCTCTTCAATCACAAATGAATCTAGAAAGTCTGGTAATAAGAATAGAAAAACCTTCTTTCAGAATTCATTCTTAATTTTGGTAAGATATTCATTTTCTGTACAACTTTTTCAACTACTTTCTCCTTCCAAGAAGCTCTTGCTCTTCCTGGTGTCTCTAAAACTTCTAGATCACAGCCTGATTGTGGTAGAATGCCTGAAGATGTGGTCACCAAGTCAGTCATTAGCAGAAGGCGAGCAGGCAGAAAGACTCTGACCCCATGGTGGTATGTGGGTGAAGGTTTGCACCTGAGAGCTTCTTTAAATAACTTTTATTTTCCTTGTGCCCCTGCAGTCATCCATTAAGCAATGGGGTGCACACATTCAGTTGTACATGCCCCCTCTGTCTGTCACTGAGGACTTATCGCCTTGTTTTCCTCTGTGATCTATATCCTAATCACCCCATGGAGCTGGCACCCAACTCTTGAGCAGGCAGATACTTAGCTCTAACACTATCTTCTGACTCGGAGCAAGGTTTTATTCTCAGCACCAAGTCCCTAAAATGCTTATTTGGTTAGCAGCAAATGTCCACTATGCAGTTATCAAAATTGATGTTATTTAAGATTCTATTGTATATCAAACTGATCATTCAGTTAGTAAATTAAAATAGATTGGGCTCTTTAAAGCTATAGTTTTTTTATTTTTATTTTACTTTTTTTTATTGTTGGGGATTCATTTTTATAAGTCTTGATTTTGAGCAAACTTCCATGTTTACTTTACATCCAGTACAAAGATGAGACTAAAATGGCTTCAAGATATTCATTCCAGTTAAACTAAAGTTGATTTTTAAAACATCTACTGCAAGTCACTTTTCAAATAAGTGAACAGGAAGGAATTCTTTAAGAAGAAAAACACTGATCTAAGAATATTATGAATATGCTATGCAATTAAAAATGTAATATTGCAGCTAGATTCTCAGCTAATCCTTTTGTGCATTTCTACTGTGGACATATGGCCTTGAGAGTCCATCTAGCAATATCAGTAAATAATGGTTGAGCACAGCTGATAGAAATCCCAGTTAGAAATATAAATTAAAGTAAGGTTGATTTTGAACATACTACCTTGCCAGTTTGTCATAGGATGCTAAAATTATTACTACTTCTCATTTGCATGCCCTTCTTTGCATATTGTAATTGCATATTGCAATATGCATATTGAAAATTGCATATTGCAATTTACCCCTTCCAGTCACAGGTATCATCAACTCAGGGAAGAAAGAATTGTTAGAGCAGGGAGGAGGAGCAAGATGGCGGCCGAGTAACAGCTTCCTTGCAACTGAGCATGATGAATCTGGGGAGATAAGATTCCAGGCATCTCCGGCTGGTGGGATCTGCCCATAAACATCCCTTTGAGGACACAGGGAGTCAGTGAGAGACTCCTGGACCCCAGGAGGAGGACAAAAGCTGGCAAGTGGTTGCTTGTGTTCATTCGGTCTAATCCCACCCACAGATGTAAGTACAGTGGCAGTGAGATTGCAAACTAGAACGGCCTTACTTGTGAGCTGCTTTGTTTTTTTGGACTTGGCACTGAGTTGTACTACTTTGGGAGAACTTGGGCAAGAGTGCAGAGGACTTTAAGCATTGTCCAGGGCCCCAGACTGAACCGCTGAGGCAGACGGAGCTAATAGCGTTTAGCTGTGGGCTGCGTGGAGCCATTGTGGGAGAAATGCCCTGGCAAGTTCCACCCTCAGGGTCACAGAGCAAGGATCAGGCTGGAGGTAGTAATCCAGGAACTGAGATGCATTGCAGCCTTAGCCCTCAGGGGCATAAGTGAAATCGGTTTTGGCACACTGGTTAAGTGGATAGCCACTTCAGGAGTGATCCCAGTGACAAGCACTCTCCTGGGAAAGCTTCTGCTTAGCGAAGTTTAGCAGTTTAAAGTGCCTTTTACATGGGCTGAGGAGAGATTTAGGGTCTCCACTTTAGGCTCTCTATCCTGTGGGGTTTGAGAAATCAGCAGAGGCCTCCAGTCTCCATCTTGTACAGGCATATCAGCATTGTGATTAACATCTCATATCCCAGAAGATTAGCTGTTGCCCAGACAATATTCAGCAAGAGATATATACTACTTCGTTTTGGGTTTTTTTTTTTTTTTTTGGTAGTTGTTGTTATCTTGTTTTTTAATTTCAAGATTTTCCCTATAGATTTTCTTTTCTTTTTTCCCTTTGCATTCTTCATTTTTCTAGTTTAAATATAATTTCCATTGTTGCCTTTTTCAACAATTAGAACTTCATTTTTGCTAGTGTTTCACCCCTATTATTTGGTTTTCCCCCCAATTTTATCTGGTAAAATTTTCTGTTTGCTTATTTTGGTTTGATTTACAGAATTTTTGTCTTTCCTCTACTTGGTGGAGGTAGGTGACTGTGTCCAAACAGGCTAGCAAGGAGCTGCTGACCTCAAGGGAACCACCCAACCTGGCACCCCCAGAGTTTGGAGGGTTTTTAAGGTTGGGTCAAAGCACACCAAAAGTGTATACCCTACTGTACACTTATATTGCTCTGTCTCCTTTTTTCTGTGCCCCTCTTCTTTTTGTCAATATTCCCTTTTACCCACCCACTCTCCTTTCTCTTTTTTTCTTTCTTTTTTCCCTTCTTGCTCTTCAACCTTTTCATCCTTCTGGTCCTGTACCAAAAGGACTCATCTAAACCCTGGTCCAGAGGCACAGCAACTTAAAGACCAAGAGGAAGTGAAAGGAAAATTAGGGCAAGGAAACAGATAAAAGAAATCACTCATGAGGAAGAATCAGCAGAAAAATCCTGGTAACATGAAAAACCAGTCCAGAGCAACCTCCCCAAGGGAATGTGAGGTAGCTACTGCAGAGGATTCCACCTATAAAGGAACATTAGAAATGACAGAAAGGGAATTTAGAATACAGATGATAAAAACAATGAAGGAAATGATGGAAACAATGAGTGAAGCTGCTGATAAAATGGAAAATAACCAAATGGAAATCCAAAAACAGAATCAAATAAGAGATGAACAATATGAAAAATATAGAAAGGATATAGCAGAGCTGAAGGAACTGAAGCAGGCAACTGGAGAAGTTAAAGATGCAATAGAAAGTATCAACAACATATTAGACCATGCAGAAGAAAGAATTTCAAAGGTAGAGGATAAAGCTCTTGAGATAACTCAGATAGTTGAAGAGGCAGAACAGAAGAGAGAGAAGGCAAAACATTCACTGACAGAATTATGGGACTTTATGAAGCATTCACACATACGAGTGATAAGTATCCCAGAAGGGGAAGAAGAATGCCCCAGGGGAAGAATGCCATACTAGAGAATATTATAAATGAAAATTTCCCAAATATCACCAAAGATTCTGACATATTCCTTTCAGAGGGATATCGGACCCCAGGTCGCCTCAACTCTAACCGAGCTTCTCCAAGACACATTGTGATGAACCTGTCCAAAGTCAAGACAAAAGAAAAGATTGCTCAAGCTGCCAGGAGTAAGCACCAGTTGACCTACAGGGGAAAATCTGTCAGGGTGACTGCAGACTTCTCTAATGAAACTTTCCAAGCAAGAAGACAATGATCATCTACCTATAATACATAAACAGAACAATTTCCAGCCCAAAATTCCATATCCTGCTGAGCTAAGCTTTAAAATTGATGGAGAAATAAATCATTTACTGATATACAAACATTGAGGAAATTCACCACAACAAGACCAGCTCTACAGGAAATAATTCAACCTATTCTACACACTGACCATCACAATGGATCAGCAGCAAACTAAGAACTCAGAAATTATTATTATTATTTTTTCTTTTTCTTTCTTTTTTTTTTTATTAAATCATAGCTGTGTACATTGATATGATCATGGGGCATCATTCATTAGCTTCACAGACCATTTGACACACTTTCATCACACTGGTTAACATAGCCTTCCTGGCATTCTCTCAGTTACTGTGCCAAGACACTTACATTCCACATTTACCAAGTTTCACATATACCCTTGTAAGATGTGCCGCTGGTGTAATCCCACCAATCCCCTTCCCTCTACACACCTTCCCCCTCCATTCCCTCCCTTTCCCCCTTCCCCCTATTCTTACATTGTAACTGGGTTATAGCATTCATGTGAAAGCCATAAATTAGTCTCAGAGTAGGGCTGAGAACATTGCATACTTTTTCTTCCATTCTTGAGATACTTTACTAAGAAGAATATGTTCCAGCTCCATCCATGTAAACATGAAAGAGGTAAAGTCTCCATCTTTCTTTAGGCTGCATAATATTCCATGGTGTACATATACCACAATTTATTAATTCATTCGTGGATTGATGGGCACTTGGGCTTTTCCCATGACTTAGCAATTGTGAATTGGGCTCCAATAAACATTCTGGTACAAATATCTTTGTTACAATATGATTTTTGGTCTTCTGGGTATATGCCCAGTAGAGGGATTACAGAATTGAATGACAGATCTATTTTTAGATCTCTAAGTGTTCTCCATATCTCTTTCCAAAAGGAATGTATTAATTTGCATTCCCACCAGCATCTCTGGTCTTGGGATTTTGTGATATAGGCTAGTCTCACTGGAGTCAGATGATATCTCAAAGTAGTTTTGATTTGCATTTCTCTGATGATTAAAGATGATGAGCATTTTTTTCATTTGTCTGAAGGCCGCACACCTGTCTTCTTCAGAGAGTTTCTCTTCAAATCCCTTGCCCAGCCTGCGATGGGATCCCTTGTTCTTTTCTTGCTAATGCGTTTGAGTTCTCTGTGGATTCTGGTTATTAAACCTTTGTCAGAGACATAACCTGCAAATATCTTCTCCCATTCTGAAGGCTGTGTGCTCGTTTTACTTACTGTGTTCTTGTCTGTGCAGAAGCTTTTTAGTTTGATCAAGTTGCAGTAGTGCATTTTTGAAGCTGCTTCAACTGGCTGGGGGGGTCCTACTCATAAAATACTCGCCCAGACCGATTTCTTCAAGAGTTTTCCTTGCACTGTCCTCTAGTATTTTTATAGATTCATGTCTTAAGTTTCAATCTTTAATCCAGTGAGAGTCTATCTTAGTTAATGGTGAAAGGTGTAGGTCTAGTTTCAGTCTTCTGCAGGTTGTCAGCCAGTTCACCCAGCACCATTTGTTGAATAGGGAATCTTTCCCCAGTGAATGTTTTTAATTGGCTTGTCAAAGATTAAATAACGGTAAGTAGTTGGATTCATCTCTTGGTTCTCTATTCTTTTCCAGACATCTACTTCTCTGTTTTAGTGCCAATACCAAGCTGTTTTGATCACTATCGATTTGTAGTATAGTCTGAGGTCTGGTAGCGTGATTCCTCCTGCTTTGTTTTTTATTTCTGAGTAATGTCTTGGCTATTCGAGGATTTTTCTGATTCCATATAAAATGATCTTGTTTTTTCAAGATCTTTAAAGTATGACAGTGGAGCTTTAATAGGGATTGTGTTGAAATTACATATTGCTTTGGGTAGTATAGACATTTTAACGATGTTGATTCTTCCCAGCCATGAACATGGTATGTTTTTCCATTTGTTAACATTTTCAGCTATTTCTTTTCTTAGAGTTTCATAGTTCTCTTTATAGAGATCTTTCATGTCCTTTGTTAGATAAACTCCCAAATATTTCATCTTCCTTGGCACTACTGTGAATGGGATAGAGTCCTTAACTGTTTTTTCAACTTGACTATTGTTGGTGTATATAAAGGCTACTGATTTACGAATGTTGATTTTGTAACCTGAGATGCTGCTGTATTCCTTGATCACTACTAAGAGTTTCGTAGTAGAGTCCCTAGTGTTTTCAAGGTATACAATCATATCATCTGTGAAGAGTGAAAGTTTGATCTCTTCTGACCCTATATGGATACCCTTGATCACCTTTTCTTCCCTAATTGTGGTGGGTAAAACTTCCATTACAATGTTAAAAAGCAATGGAGACAATGGGCAGCCTTGTCTGGTTCCTGATCTGAGTGAAAATGATTCCAATTTAACTCCATTCAATACGATGTTGGCTGTGGGTTTGCTGTAGATGGCCTCTATCAGTTTAAGAAATGTCCCTTCTGAGGAGGCGGAGCAAGATGGCAGCCGAGTAACAGCTTCCTTGCATCTGGGCACCGTGAGTCTGGGGAGATAGGACTCCAGGCATCTCTGGCTGGTGGGAACTGCCTATCATCACTCCTATGAAAATACAGGGAGTCAGCGAGAGACTTCTGAACCCCAAGAGGGGGACTAAAACAGTGGAAAGCTGGCAAGTGGTCACGTGTGTTCAATCCGTCTAAACCCGCCCACAACTGTAAGTTCAGTAGCAGCGAGACTGCAAACCAGAAAGGCCTTACCTGTGAACTGTTTTGATGTCCTTGGACTTGGCACTGAGTTGAACTGCCTTGGGGAAGGCCTGAGCGGGAGTGCGGAGAACTTTGGCCATTGTCTAGGGCCCCAGTCTGAGCCGCTGAGCCAGACGGAGCTGATAGTGTTTGGCGGTGGGTCACACGGATCCATTGTCAGTGATCTGCCCCAGCAAGCTCTGCCCTCAGGGTTGCAGAGCTAGAAACGGGTGGGAGCTGGTAACCCAGCAACCAAGTAGCCTAAGGGTGGGGTCTGAGCCGCCTTGCAGCCCTAACCCTCAGGGGCAGAGTGAGATCGGTTTTGGCACACTGAGTAAGTGCATAGCCACTTCAGCAGCGATTCCAGCGAGAAAGCTGGGAAAGCTTCTGCTCAGCAAGTTTACAAGTTCAAAGTGCCTTTTAAGTAGGCTGAAGAGAGATTTAGGGTGTCTACCTGCTGGGGTTTGAGAAATCAGCAGCCTCCAGTAGTATCAGAACTGTGACTAACATCTCATACCCCAGAAGACCACGTGTTGCCCAGACAATATTCAATAACATATACAAACTGCTTTGTTTTTGGTTGTGTATTTTTTTCTTTTTTTTTTTTTTGTTTGGTTGTTTTTTTTGTTTGTTTATTTTGACGTTGCTGATGTTCTTTTGTTTTTTTAATTTCAATCTTTTCCACACAGATCCCTTTTTCTTTCTCAATTTTCCTAGTTTAATTATAATTTCCCATTGCTGCCTTTTTTAATAACTTCAACTTCATTATTGCTAGTGTTTCTACCGATATTATTTGGTTTTTCACCCAATTTTATCCCTGTAAAGTTTTCTGTTTGCTTGTTTTGGTTTGATTTATAGCATTTTTGTCTTTCCTCTCTACTTGGTGGAGGTGGGGTACTGTGTCTGACCAGGTTAGCAAAGAGCTGCTGACCTCAAGGGAACAACGCAACTGGGCACCCCCAGAAGGTGGGGTTTTTTAAGGTTGTGTCAAAGTACCCTACTGTACACCTATATTGCCCTGTCTCCCTCTTTCTGTGGCTCTCTTCTTTTTGTCAATATTCCTTATACCCACCCCCTCTCCTTTCTCTATCTTTCTTTTTTTCTTATCACTCGGTCCTCCTTTCTTTCATCCCCGTTTTTTTGCTCTTCAACCTTCTCACCCTTCTGGTCCTGTAACCCTAAGTCCACAGGCACAAGAACTTAAAGAGCAAGAGGAAGTGAAAGGAAAATTAGGGCAAGGAAACAGATAAAAGAAATCACTCATGAGGAAGAATCAGCAGAAAACTCCAGGCAACATGAAGAACCAGTCTAGAACAACCCCACCAAGGGACCATGAGGTAGCTACTGCAGATGATTCCACCAGTATAGAAATGTTAGGAATGACAGAAAGGGAATTTAGAATACACATGTTGAAAACAATGAAAGAAATGATGGAAACAATGAAGGAAACTGCTAATAAAGTGGAAAATAACCAAAAGGAAATCCAAAAACAGAATCAAATAAGAGATGAACGATATGAAGAATATAAAAAGGATATAGCAGACCTGAAGGAACTGAAACAGTCAATTAGGGAACTTAAAGATACAATGGAAAGTATCAGCAACAGGTTAGACCATGCAGAAGAAAGAATTTCAGAGGTAGAAGACAAAGTTCTTGAGATAACTCAGACAGTAAAAGAGGCAGAAAAGAAGAGAGAGAAAGCAGAACGTTCACTGTCAGAATTATGGGACTTTATGAAGCGTTCCAACATACGAGTTATAGGAATTCCACAAGGGGAAGAAGAATGCCCCAGAGGAATGGAAGCCATACTAGAGAATATTATAAAAGAAAATTTCCCAAACATCACCAAAGATTCTGACACACTGCTTTCAGAGGGATATCGGACCCCAGGTCGCCTCAA
This sequence comes from Nycticebus coucang, assembly GCF_027406575.1. Classification (NCBI taxonomy): domain Eukaryota; kingdom Metazoa; phylum Chordata; class Mammalia; order Primates; family Lorisidae; genus Nycticebus; species Nycticebus coucang. The sequence continues at coordinate 46,813,178 of NC_069804.1, forward strand.
CTCTAACCGAGCTTCTCCAAGACACATTGTGATGAACCTGTCCAAAGTCAAGACAAAAGAAAAGATTCTGCAAGCTGCCAGGAGTAAGCGCCAGTTGACCTACAGGGGCAAATCCATCAGAGTTACCGCAGACTTCTCTAATGAAACTTTCCAAGCAAGAAGACAATGGTCATCTACCTTTAACCTACTTAAACAGAACAATTTTCAGCCCAGAATTCTGTACCCTGCTAAGCTAAGCTTCAGAATTGACGGAGAAATCAAATCATTTACGGATATACAAACATTGAGGAAATTCGCCACAACAAGACCAGCTCTACAGGAAATACTTCAACCTGTTCTGCACACTGACCACCACAATGATTCAGCAGCAAAGTAAGAACTCAGAAATCAAAGGACAAAACCTAACCTCCACACTGATGCAAAAGATAAAATTAAGCAATGGACTCTCACCAAATAAGACGAATAGAATACTACCACACTTATCAATTATCTCAATAAATGTTAATGGCTTGAATTCCCCACTGAAGAGACATAGATTGGCTGACTGGATTAAAAAACACAAGCCATCCATTTGCTGTCTGCAAGAAACACACCTGGCCTCAAAAGACAAATTAAAGCTCAGAGTCAAGGGTTGGAAGACAATTTTTCAGGCAAACGGAATTCAGAAGAAAAGAGGAGTTGCAATCTTATTTTCAGATACATGTGGATTTAAAGCAACTAAAGTCAAAAAAGACAAAGATGGTCACTTTATATTGGTCAAGGGAAAACTACAACAAGAAGACATTTCAATTCTAAATATTTATGCACCCAATTTAAATGCTCCCAGATTCTTGAAGCAGACCTTACTCAGTCTGAGCAATATGATATCTGATAATACCATCATAACAGGGGACTTTAACACACCTCTTACAGAGCTGGACAGATCCTCTAAACAGAAATTAAACAAAGATGTAAGAGATTTAAATGAGACCCTAGAACAACTATGCTTGATAGATGCATATAGAACACTCCACCCCAAAGATAAAGAATATACATTCTTCTCATCACCCCATGGAACATTCTCCAAAATTGATCATATCCTGGGACACAAAACAAATATCAACAGAATCAGAAGAATTGAAATTTTACCTTGTATCTTTTCAGACCATAAGGCACTAAAGGTGGAACTCAACTCTAACAAAAATGCTCAACCCCACCCAAAGGCATGGAAATGAAACAATCTTCTGTTGAATAACAGATGGGTGAAGGAAGAAATAAAACAGGAAATCATTAACTTCCTTGAGCATAACAACAATGAAGACACAAGCTATCAAAACCTGTGGGATACTGCAAAAGCAGTTTTGAGAGGAAAATTCATCGCTTTAGATGCCTACATTCAAAAAACAGAAAGAGAGCACATCAACAATCTCACAAGAGATCTTATGGAAGTGGAAAAAGAAGAACAATCTAAGCCTAAACTCAGTAGAAGAAAAGAAATATCCAAAATCAAATCAGAGATCAATGAAATTGAAAACAAAAGAATCATTCAGAAAATTAATGAAACAAGGAGTTGGTTTTTTGAAAAAATAAATAAAATAGATAAACCATTAGCCAGACTAACTAGAAATAGAAAAGTAAAATCTCTAATAACCTCAATCAGAAACGATAAAGGGGAAATAACAACTGATCCCACAGAGATACAAGAGATCATCTCTGAATACTACCAGAAACTCTATGCCCAGAAATTTGACAATGTGAAGGAAATGGATCAATATTTGGAATCACACCCTCTCCCTAGACTTAGCCAGGAAGAAATAGAGCTCCTGAACAGACCAATTTCAAGCACTGAGATCAAAGAAACAATAAAAAAGCTTCCAACTAAAAAATGCCCTGGTCCAGATGGCTTCACTCCAGAATTCTATCAAACCTTCAAGGAAGAGCTTATTCCTGTACTGCAGAAATTATTCCAAAAAACTGAGGAAGAAGGAATCTTCCCCAACACATTCTATGAAGCAAACATCACCCTGATACCAAAACCAGGAAAAGACCCAAACAAAAAGGAGAATTTCAGACCAATCTCACTCATGAATATAGACGCAAAAATTCTCAACAAAATCCTAGCCAATAGATTACAGCTTATCATCAAAAAAGTCATTCATCATGATCAAGTAGGCTTCATCCCAGGGATGCAAGGCTGGTTTAACATACGCAAGTCTATAGACGTTATCCACCATATTAACAGAGGCAAAAATAAAGATCACATGATCCTCTCAATAGATGCAGAAAAAGCATTTGATAAAATCCAGCATCCTTTTCTAATTAGAACACTGAAGAGTATAGGCATAGGTGGCACATTTCTAAAACTGATTGAAGCTATCTATGACAAACCCACAGCCAATATTTTACTGAATGGAGTAAAACTGAAAGCTTTTCCTCTTAGAACTGGAACCAGACAAGGTTGTCCTCTGTCACCTTTACTATTCAACGTAGTGCTGGAAGTTCTAGCCAATACAATTAGGCAAGACAAGGAAATAAAGGGAATCCAAATGGGAGCAGAGGAGGTCAAACTCTCCCTCTTTGCTGACGACATGATCTTATACTTAGAGAACCCCAGAGACTCAACCACAAGACTCCTAGATGGCATCAAAAAATACAGTAATGTTTCAGGATATAAAATCAATGTCCACAAGTCAGTAGCCTTTGTATACACCAATAACAGTCAAGATGAGAAGCTAATTAAGGACACAACTCCCTTCACCATAGTTTCAAAGAAAATGAAATACCTAGGAATATACCTAACGAAGGAGGTGAAGGACCTCTATAAAGAAAACTATGAAATCCTCAGAAAGGAAATAGCAGAGGATATTAACAAATGGAAGAACATACCATGCTCATGGATGGGAAGAATCAACATTGTTAAAATGTCTATACTTCCCAAAGCTATCTACCTATTCAATGCCATTCCTATCAAAGTACCTACATTGTACTTTCAAGATTTGGAAAAAATGATTCTGCGTTTTGTATGGAACCGGAAAAAACCCCGTATAGCTAAGGCAGTTCTTAGTAACAAAAATAAAGCTGGGGGCATCAGCATACCAGATTTTAGTCTGTACTACAAAGCCATAGTGCTCAAGACAGCATGGTACTGGCACAAAAACAGAGACATAGACACTTGGAATCGAATTGAACACCAAGAAATGAAACTAACATCTTACAACCACCTAATCTTTGATAAACCAAACAAGAACTTACCTTGGGGGAAAGACTCCCTATTTAATAAATGGTGTTGGGAGAACTGGATGTCTACATGTAAAAGACTGAAACTGGACCCACACCTTTCCCCACTCACAAAAATTGATTCAAGATGGATAAAGGACTTAAATTTAAGGCATGAAACAATAAAAATCCTCAAAGAAAGCATAGGAAAAACACTGGAAGATATTGGCCTTGGGGAAGACTTCATGAAGAAGACTGCCATGGCAATTGCAACAACATCAAAAATAAACAAATGGGACTTCATTAAACTGAAAAGCTTCTGTACAGCTAAGGAGACAATAACCAAAGCAAAGAGACAACCTACACAATGGGAAAGGATATTTGCATATTTTCAATCAGACAAAAGCTTGATAACCAGGATCTATAGAGAACTCAAAGTAATCCACATGAAAAAAGCCAACAATCCCTTATATCAATGGGCAAGAGACATGAATAGAACTTTCTCTAAAGATGACAGATGAATGGCTAACAAACATATGAAAAAATGTTCATCATCTCTATATATTAGAGAAATGCAAATCAAAACAACCCTCAGATATCATCTAACCCCAGTGAGAATGGCCCACATCAGAAAATCTCAAAACTGCAGATGCTGGCGTGGATGTGGAGAGAAGGGAACACTTTTACACTGCTGGTGGGACTGCAAACTAGTACAACCTTTCTGGAAGGAAGTATGGAGAAACCTCAAAGCACTCAACCTAGACCTCCCATTCGATCCTGCAATCCCATTACTGGGCATCTACCCAGAAGGAAAAAAATCCTTTTATCATAAGGACACTTGTACTAGACTGTTTATGGCAGCTCAATTTACCATTGCCAAAATGTGGAAACAGCCTAAATGCCCACCAACCCAGGAATGGATTAACAAGCTGTGGTATATGTATACCATGGAATACTATTCAGCCGTTAAAAAAAATGGAGACTTTACATCCTTTGTATTAACCTGGATGGAAGTGGAAGACATTATTCTTAGTAAAGCATCACAAGAATGGAGAAGCATGAATCCTATGTACTCAATCTTGATATGAGGACAATTAATGACAATTAAGTTTATGGGGGGGGAAGCAGAAAGAGGGATGGAGGGAGGAGGGTGGGGCCTTAGTGTGTGTCACACTTTATGGGGGCAAGACATGATTGCAAGAGGGACTTTACCTAACAATTGCAATCGGTGTAACTGGCTTATTGTACCCTCAATGAATCCCCAACAATAAAAAAAAAAAAAAAGAAATGTCCCTTCTTTACCAATTTTCTTCGTGTTCTGATCACGAAGGGATGCTGGATATTATCAAACGATTTTTTCTGCATCAATAGAGAGAATCATATATTCTTTGTTTTTTAATTTGTTTATGTGCTGGATTACATTTATAGATATACGTATATTGAACCAGCTTTGAGACCCTGGGATAAAACCGACTTTCTCATGATGTATAATTTGTTTGATGTGTTGCTGGATTCTGTTTGTTAGGATCTTGTTGAATATTTTTGCATCTATATTCATTAGTGATATTGGTCTATAATTTTCTTTTCTTGTTGGGTCTTTTCCTGGTTTTGAGATCAGGGTAATGTTTGCTTCATAGAATGTGTTGGGTAGTATTCCTTCTTTTTCTACCTTTTGGAACAGGTTGAGTAATATAGGTACTAATTCATCTTTAAAGGTTTGGTAGAATTCTGACGTGAAGCCATCTGGTTCTAGGCTTTTCTTTTTAGGGAGGTTTTGAATGGTTGATGCTATTTCCGAACTTGCTATGGGCTTGTTCAACATTTCCACCTGATTCTGGCTAATTCTTGGAAGTTAACGTGCTTCTAAGTATTAGTCAATTTCCTTCAGATTTTTATATTTCTGAGAATAAAGTTTCTTGTAATATTCATTAAGGATTTTTTTTGATTTCTGAAGAGTCTGTTATTTTGTCTTTGTCGTTTTGTTCCAAAAATTTGGCGATTTCTTTCTTAATCTCATCTCTGACCCAGCTATCATTCAGCATAAGGTTATTTAACTTCCCTGTTTTTGTATGAGTATTCAGATTTCTGTTGTTATTCAGCTCAATTTTTATTCCATGGTGGTCTGAGAACATGCAAAAAATAATTTATATTCCCTTAAATTTACTGAGGTTAGACTTGTGACCTAAGATGTGATCGATTTTGGAGTATGTTCCGTGGGCTAAGGAGAAGTATGTGTATTCAGTTTCGTTGGGATGAAATGTTCTGCCGATGTCTGCTAAATCCAAATGTTGGATGGTTAGGTTTAAATCTAAAATTTCTTTGCTCAGCTTCTTGTTGGAGGATTGATCCAACACTGCCAAAGGAGTGTTGAAATCTCTGACTATTATGGAGCTAGAGGAAATCAAGTTGCTCATGTGTGTTAGAGTTTCTCTTATAAATTGAGGTGCATTCTGGTTGGGTGCATAGATATTAATAATTGAAATCTCATCATATTGAGTATTACCCTTAACAAATATGAAGTGACCATTCTTGTCCTTCCTTACTTTTGATGGTTTAAAGCCTACTGTATGTGCAAATAAAATTGCAACACCTGCTTTTTTCTGATTACCATTTGCCTGAAATATGGATGACCATCCTTTCACCCTGAGTCTGTATTTGTCTTTTAAGTTGAGATGTGACTCTTGTATGCAACAAATATCTGGCATGAGTTTTTGTATCCAGTCAGCTAACCTATGCCTCTTTAGAGGACATTTTAAGCTGTTCACATTAATGGAGAATATTGATAAGTCTGGTGAAATTTTGGGTATCGAGTTTTTCAAAAGTCCAGTGCACATTGTTAATCCTTTCACCAGTGTGGAAATTGGAGTTTCATCTGAAGTTTCTCAGTGAGTTTACTTTTGTGGTATAGTATTGAGTTGGTCATTATGGAGGATAGGTCTGAGAATATCCTGAAGAGCTGGTTTGGTTATGGCAAATTTCTTCAACATATGAATTTCATTAAAGTATTTAATTTCTCCATAATAAATGAAACTCAGTTTAGCTGGATACAAGATCCTGGGTTGAAAGTTATTTTGCTTTAGGAGTTTAAAAGTCGATGACCACCCTCTTCTGGCTTAAAAAGTGTCAGCAGAGAGATCTGCAGTCATTCTAATATTCTTCCCTTTGAGAGTAATGGTTTTCTTTCTCCTGGCAGCTTTGAGAATTTTCTTCTTCATAGTAACTTTAGTGAAGTTAATTATGATATGCCTGGGATATCTTATTGGGGTTGAGTCGTGCTGGGGTTCTGAAGCTGTCTGCTATCTGAACTTTAGAATCTCTAGGCATGTCTGGAAAATTCTCTTTCATAATTTCATTCAGAAGGGCCTCTGTGCCCAGCGAGGCCACTACATCTGTTTCGGGAACTCCAATGATTCGGATATTTGTCATCTTTGAATTATCCCGGAGCTCTTTGAGAGAATGATCTGTTTTTGGTCCCCATTTCTCTTCCTCTTTGAGAGTTTGGAAGCATACAAAGACTTTGTCTTCAATGTCAGAAATCCTTTCTTCTCCTTGCTCCATTCTGTTACTGAGGGATTGTACTGTATTTTTCATATCTTTGAGGGCTGCAAATTCTTGCTTCAGTGTGTCTAAGTCTTTGGTGGTTTTGTCTTTAAATTCGTTAAATTCTTGAGACAAGTTTTGAATTTCTCCTCGAATTCCTAATTCCACTTTGGTAATCTTGTCTGCAATCCAAATTCTGAATTCAATTTCTGACATCTCAGCCAGTTGTCTATGAATAGGATCTTCAATTACATCTGCCATATCTTTCAATCTAGGGGTTGATCTATTCTGGTTATTCATGTTACCAGAGTTTTTCCGCTGATTCCACCCCATGGTTGTTTTACTCCCTTTGATTTTTTCCCCTGGGGCTTTGTTAAGGGCCTATACAGTGTTGTGGCCTGAGAAACTGTGGTGGGTCTAAGTGGTTTTGTCTTGTTTTCAGCTGGTTTCTGTTTCACCCTAGTGAAACAGATACTTTGGATTGAAGTCTCAGCTGTGGAGAAATATCAGCAATTAAGTCACCCCACCCCCCCACTGGCAAACAATTGGAAAAGAAAAATCAAACCTTCCTACCACTGTGCACCCAGGGCACCACCTGATTTGTCCTCAGGTGATTGGTTCAGTTGAAAAAGTCCAAATCAATTGTCTCAGTCTGCACCTGTGTTGGGTGAGAGAGTTTAAAAGGTCTCTGGGAACTGGATCACAGGGTTCTGGTGACTACTCTGATGTGGCTTGCTCCAATGCTGTGTGTAGTCAGGAGGAGCCACCCAGCCAATAGATCTGTCTGGGAAGGTTGATGCCTCCTTCCCCACCTTGCACCACTTTCACACCCAGTCACTGATAGCCCTGTAGTTGGCTGACCCTGTAGTGACCCGATACTCCAGGAGCTTGCACCTGCCTGAATCACAAGGAAGTCTGCCAGGCCACTGTGCTCTGCCTCTCTCTAGCAGGAGGAGGAGGCCTGCCAACCTCAGGTGCTTGATGAAGGTTGGGGGATTTTCACGCAGGTCCAGTCTCGCCCCTGATTAATGTTACTGACAGAACAGAACAGAACAACTTTGTGGTTCTCCTGCAGAAGAGAAACTGAATTGAGTTCCAAATCAGACTGTCTTTGCTCTTTTATTGTCTATAGGCTGACAATCCCCTGAGGGCCAGGTGCATCTTATGCTCAGTAAAACGGACCTCTGGGTCAGCCCCACCCTGGGAGTTTCCCCGGTTTGCAAGTTGGTGTTGTCTCAGGCAAATCCTTTGCTCACTGTCTCTGGTTGCCCAGGGAGAAAGGAGGTGTGGCTTCAGAATATCCGGTAGTGAGCCATATTGCTGCCAAAAGAGGGCTACTGTTTTATGCCTCAAGGAACCGCTGTTCCGGTGTAACTCCCTCCCAGCCAACAATCCTCTCTTCGCTCCCACGCCTCAGAGTCTGCACCAACTGACTGCAGACCAGGCACTGTCCACACCCCTCGAGCCATAGCCCAAGTGTCTGGACTCCTGGGGGACAGGCCTCCAGATCTCAGAGTGAGAGCGGAGGGGAGCACTGGGATCCCAGGTTTGTGGGCAGAGAACACACACAGTTTTACACAGTTTTATGCCTGGGTGTATTGTTGCCAAAAGACAGCTATTGCACTGTGTCTCAGGGAACCACCGCTCTGGTGCAGCTCCCTCTCACCCGACTGTCCTCTCCTCACTCCCACACCCCAGAGGCAGCACCCACCGGCTGCAGCCCAGACACTGTCCACACCCCCTGAGAAACCATCCAAGAGTCTGGACTCCTGGGGGATAGGCCTCCAGACATTGGAGCGAGAGTGGAGGGGGGTGCTGGGAGCCCAGGGTTGCAGGCAGAGAACTCACACAGTTTTATGCCTGGCCGTATTGTCACCAAAAGATGGCTATTGCACTGTGACTCAGGGAACCGCCACTCCGGTGCAGTCCCCTCTCAGCCGACCATCCTCTCCTCGTTCCCATGCCTCAGAGCCGGTGCTGGCCAGCTGCAGTCCAGGCACCATCCACACCCCTCAAAAAATCACCCAAGACTCTGAACTCCTGGGGGACTGGCCTCCAGACCTCAGTGTGAGTGGAGGGGAATGCTGGGATCTCAGAATTCCAGGTAGAGACTATATACAGTTTTATACAGTTTTATGCCTGGCAGGAGAATGCCGTGGCACCCTAGTAGGGGAGGTAGGTCCATTTTTTAGAGGGTCTCTCCCATGGAGTGTAGTGGGAGGACCTTTGAAGTCTGCCCAATTGTTTGTGGGGCACTCCGAGCTGTTCTCATGGGGGAGGGGACTCCCATCCGCTTGGTGATGGATTTTGTACCTTTTGTTTATATCCTTGTGGTCGCAGCTCATCTCAGCTTGGTTGACGTGCATTCTTCAACCTTCTCTCTTAGTGCAGCTCAAATCCACCAGGTTACTTGCTAAATTTTTGTCCTTTAACTCTCCTTCTGGATGGGAGCCTCTGTGGAAAGCTGGCTTCAGTCAACCATCTTGTCTCCTCCCTCCAGAACTCTGAAACTAAAGGACAGAACCTAACTTCCACACTGATGCAAAAGATAAAACTAAGCAATGGACTCTCATAAAATAAGATTAATAGAACACTACCATACTTATCAATTATCTCTATAAATGTTAATGTCTTGAATTCCTCACTGAAGAAGCATAGATTTGCTGAGTGAATTAAAAAACACAAGCCATCCATTTGCTGTCTGCAAGAAACACACCTAGGGTTGGAAGATAATTTTTTAGGCAAACGGAATTTAGAAGAAAAGACGAGTTGCAATCTTATTTTCAGATACGTGTAGATATAAAGTAACTAAAGTCAAAAAAGACAAAGATGGTCACTTTATATTGGTCAAGGGAAAAATACAACAAGAAGACATTTCAATTCTAAATATTTAGGCACCCAATTTAAATGCTTCCAGATTTTTGAAACAGACCTTATTCAGTTTGAGCTACATAATATCCTATAATACCATAATAACAGGGGACTTTAACACTCCTCTTACAGAGCTGGACATATCCTCTAAACAGAAATTAAACAAAGATATAAGGGACTTAAATGAGACCCTAGAACAACTGTGCTTGATAGACGCGTATACCACACTCCATCCCAAAGACAAAGAATATACATTCTTCTCATAGCCCCATGGAACATTCTCCAAAATTGATCACATCCTAGGACACAAAACAGCCTCAACAGAATCAAAAGAATTAAAATTTTACCTTGTATCTTCTCAGACCACAAAGCACTAAAGGTGGAACTCAACTCCAACAAAAACGTTCAACTGCACACAAAGGCATGGAAATTAAACAACGTTCTGTTGAATGATAGATGGGTGAAGGAAGAAATAAAACAGGAAATCACTAACTTCCTTGAGCATAACAACAATGATGATACAAGCTTCCAAACCCTGTGGGATACTGCAAAAGCAGTTTTGAGAGGAAAATTTATCACTTTAGATGCCTATATTTGAAAAACAGAAAGACAGCTCATCAACAAACTCACAAGCCATCTTATGGAATTCATAAAAGAAGAACAATCTAAGCCTTAACCCAGCAAAAGAAAAGAAATCTCCAAAATTAAATCAGAGATCAATGAAATTGAAAACCAAAGAATCATTCAGAAAATTACTGAAACAAATAGTTGGTTTTTTGAAAAAATAAATAAAATAGATAAACCCTTGGCCAGACTAACTAGAAATAGAAAAGTAAAATCTCTAGTAACCTCAATCAGAAATGATAAAGGGAAATAACAACAATGCCACAGATACACAAAAGATCATCTCTGAATACTACCAGCAACTCTATGCCCAGAAATTTGACAATGTGAAGGAAATGGATCAATATTTGGAATCACACCCTCTTCCTAGACTTAGCCATGAAGAAATAGAGCTCCCGAGCAGGCCAATTTGAAGCACTGAGATCAAAGAAACAATAAAAATTCTCCCAGCAAAATAATGCCCTGGTCCAGATGGCTTCACACCAGAAGTCTATCAAACCTTCAAAGAAGAGCTTATTCTCATACTACAGAAATCATTCCAAAAAGTTGAGGAAGAAGGAATCTTCCCCCAACATGTTCTACGAAGTAAACATCACCCTGATACCAAAACCAGGAAAAGACCCAAACAAAAAGGAGAATTTCAGACCAATCTCACTCATGAATATAGATACAAAAATTCTCTACAAAATCCTAGCCAATAGATTACAGCTTATCATCAAAAACGTCATACATCATGATCAAGTAGGTTTCATCCCAGGGATGCAAGGCTGGTTGAACATACGCAAGTCCGTAAACATTATCCACCATATTAACAGAGGCAAAAATAAAGTTCATATGATCCTCTCAATAGATGCAGAAAAAGCATTTGATAAAATCCAGCATCCTTTTCTAATTAGAACACTGAAGAGTATAGGCATAGGTGGCACATTTCTAAAACTGACTGAAGCTATCTATGACAAACCCACAGCTAATATTTTACTGAATGGAGTAAAACTGAAAGCTTTTCCTCTTAAAACTGGAACCAGACAAGGTTGTCCTCTGTCACCTTTACTATTCAACATAGTGCTGGAAGATCTAGCCAATACAATTAGGCAAGACAAGGAAATAAAGGGAACCCAAATGGGAGCAGAGGAGGTCAAACTCTCCTTCTTTGCTGATGACATGATCTTATACTTAGAGAACCTCAAAGACTCAACCACAAGACACCTGGAAGTCATCAAAAAGTACAGTAATGTCTCAGGATATAAAACCAACATCCACAAATCAGTTGCCTTTGTATATGCCAATAACAGTCAAGATGAGAGGCTAATTAAGGAATCACTCCCTTCACCATAGCTTCAATGAAAATGAAATACTTAGGAATATACCTAATAAAGGAGGTGAAGGACCTCTATAAAGGAAATTATGAAATCCTAAGAAAGGAACTAGCAGAGGATGTTAACAAATGGGAGAACATACCATGCTCATGTCTGGGAAGAATCAACATTGTTAAAATATCTATACTTCCCAAAGTAATCTACCTATTCAGTGCCATTCCTATTAAAATACCAACATTGTACTTTCAAGATTTGGAAAAAATGATTCTGTGTTTTGTATGGAACCAAAAAAAAAAAAAAAACCCATGTATAACTAAGACAGTTCTTTGTAAGAAAAATAAAGCTTGGGGCATCGCCATACCAGATTTTAGGCTGTACTACAAAGCCATAGTTGTCAAGACAGCATGGTAGAGATATACCCTGCAAATATCTTCTCCCATTCTGAGGGCTGTCTGCTTGCTCTGCTTACTGTGTTCTTAGCTGTGTAGAAGCTTTTTAGTTTGATCAGGTCCTAGTAGTGTATTTTTGAAGCTGCTTCAATTGCCCGGGGGGTTCTCCTCATGAAATACTCACCCAGACCAATTTCTTCAAGGGTTTTCCCTGCATTCTCCTCTAGTATTTTTATAGTTTCATGTTTTAAGTTTAAATATTTAATCCAATGAGAGTCTATCTTAGTTAATGGTGAAAGGTGTGGGTCCAATTTCAGTCTTCTGCAGGTTGCCAGCCAGTTCACCCAGCACCATTTGTTAAATAGGGAATCTTTTCCCCACTGAATGTTTTTAATTGGCTTGTCAAAAATCAAATAGCGGTAAGTAGCTGGATTCATCTCTTGGTTCTCTATTCTGTTCCAGATATCTACTTCTCTGTTTTTGTGCCAATACCATGCTGTTTTGATCACTATCGATTTGATCGAAAGGTTTAATAACCGGAATCCACAGAGAACTCAAACGCATCAGCAAGAAAAAAACAAGGTATCCCATCGCAGGCTGGGCAAGGGATTTGAAGAGAAACTTCTCTGAAGAAGACAGGCCCGTGGCCTTCAGACATATGAAAAAATGCTCATCATCTTTAATCATCAGAGAAATGCAAATCAAAACTACTTTGAGATATCATCTAACTCCAATGAGACTAGCCTGTATCACAAAATCTCAAGACCAGAGATGTTGGCGTGGATGCGGAGAAAAGGGAATACTTCTGCACTGCTGGTGGGAATGCAAATTAATACATTCCTTTTGGAAAGATATATGGAGAACACTCAGAGATCTAAAAATAGATCTGCCATTCAATCCTGTAATTCCTCTGCTGGGCATATACCCAGAAGGCCAAAAATCACAACATAACAAAGATATTTGTACCGGAATGTTTATTGCAGCCCAATTCATCATAGCTAAGTCATGGAAAAAGCCCAAGTGCCCATCGATCCACAAATGGATTAATAAATTGTGGTATATGTATACCATGGAATACTATGCAGCCTTAAAGAAATATGGAGACTTTACCTCTTTCATGTTTACATGGATGGAGCTGGAACATATTCTTCTTAGTAAAGTATCCCAAGAATGGAAGAAAAAGTACCCAATGTACACAGCCCTACTATGAAACTAATTTGGGACTCTCACATGAAAGCTATAACCCAGCTACAACTTAACAATAGGGGGAAGTGGGAAGGGGGGGTGGGTAGAGGGAGGGGGATCGGTGGGATCACACCTGTGGTGCATCTTACAGGGGTATTTGCGAAACTTGGTAAATGTAGAATGTAAATGTTTTGGCACAGTAACTGAGATAACGCCAGAAAGGCTATGTTAACCACTGTGATAAAAATGTGTCAAATGGTTTATGAAGCGAGTGTATGATGCCCCATGATCATATCAATGTGTACAGTTATGATTTAATAAAAAAAAAGAAGAAAAAAAAAAGACAGCATGGTATTGGCACAAAAATAGAGACATAGACATTTGGAATTGAATATAAAACCAGGAAATGAAACTAACATCTTACAACCACCTAATCTTCAATAAACCTAACAAGATCATACCTTGGGGGAAAGACTCCCTATTCAGCAAATGGTGCCGGGAGAACTGGATATCCATATGTAAAAGACTGAAACTGGACCCACACCTTTCTTCACTCACAAAAATTGATTCAAGGTGGATAAAGGACTTGAATTTAAGGCATGAAACAATAAAAGTCCTCAAAGAAAGCCTAGGAAAATCACTGGAAGATACTGGCCTGGGGAAAGACTTCTTGAAGAAGACTGCCATGGCAATTGCAACAACAACAAAAATAAACAAATGGGACTTCATTAAACTGAAAAGCTTCTGTACAGCTCAGGAGACAACAGCCAAAGCAAACAGACAACCTACACAATGGAAAAGGATATTTGCATATTTTGAATCAGACAAAAGCTTGATAACTAGGATTTATAGAGAGCTCAAATTGATCTACATCAAAAAAGCCAACAATCCCATATATCAATGGGCAAGAGACATGAATAGAACCTTCTCTTAAGAAGACAGACAAATGGCTAACAAACATATGAAGAAATGTTCATCATCCCTATCTATTAGAGAAATGCAAATCAAAACCACCCTGAGATACCATCTAACCCCAGTGAGAATGGCACACATCACAAAATCTCAAAACTGCAGATGCTGGTGTGGATGTGGGGAGAAGAGAACACTTTTACACTTCTTGTGAGACTGCAAACTAATACAAACTTTTTGGAAGGAAGTATGGAGAAATCTAAAATAACTCAAGGTAGACCTCCCACTTGATCCTGCAATGCCATTACTGGGCATCTACCTAGAAGGAAAAAAATCCTTTTATTATAAGGACACTTGCACTAGACTGTTTCTTGCAGCTCAATTTACAATTGCCAAAATGTGCAAACAGCCTAAATGCCCACCAATCCAGGAATGGATTAACAAGGTGTGGTATATGTACACCATGGAATACTATTCAGCTATTAAAAAAAATGGAGACTTTACATCCTTTGTATTAACCTGGATGGAAGTGGAACATCTTATTCTTAGTAAAGCTTCACAAGAATGGCGAAGCATGAATCCTATGTACTCAATTTTAATATGAGGACAGTTAAGAATATAGTGGGGGTGGGGGAAGGGGAGATCAGAGAGAGAAAGAAGGAGGGAGGGGTGGGGAAAGGAAGAGCAGAGAGAAGGAAGGAGGGAGGGGGCCGGATCTTGGTGTGTGCCACACCTTTTGGGGGCAAGACACGATTTTAAGAGGGACTTTACCTAACAAATGCAATCAGTGTAACTTGGTTTCTTGTACCCTCAATGAATCCCCAACAATAAAAAAAAAAAGAAAAAGAAAGAAAGGAAATGATTAGGCCATGAGGGCTCTGCCCTCACAAATTAGGTAACATTATTGCAGGAGTTTGACCCCCTTTTCCCTCTGTCCCATGGGCTCATCTTGCCTTCTGCCTTCCCCCACGGGATAACCCTCACTAGGGTTGACACCATGCTCTGGGACTTCTCACCTTCCAGAAGTGTGAGCCAAATAAATTTCTGTTTCTTAAAAAAAAAGAATTGTTAGAGCAGAGTAAAGGGAAAATATATATATACTCAGTTTTGGTTTTTGAACTTCAAAATAGGCTTTTAATCTTGTGGAAGAGACAATAGGTTGAAACCAAGAGCATATGGTTGTTTTTTTTTGTTGTTGTTTGTTTGTTTTTTATTTTTAATTTTAAGAGCAAAGGAGCCCCAGGGCACAGAGTTTATGCTAAAAAATAAAGTTAGGGAGTGTACTATTGTCTTTGGGAGGAGCTAACAATGAGCTGGGCTGGGCAGAGTGGAGAGAAGCTGGAGAAGGGCTTCTCCAGGGAGTGGGAGATGAGGATGGGAGCCAGTGTTCCCTTCCCAGGTAGAGCAAACTACAGCAAGAAAGCTCCCTGCTCCTTCCTTTGTGGAGTGAGGACAGACAAGTGACAATGGCTCATGATGGTTGAGGATGTCCAGGGAGAAGTAGCTAAGGGGAGATGTTCAGAACCTCCCTTAAGGAAGCTGTATAAGCTTGTACACTTTTGTGCATATGCACTAGCATGACAAACTGAGCAACTCCAGGTCTTCCCAAGCATAAGTGTAGCTAAGAGACCAATGACGAGACTTGAGAATTCTGAGTTCAGATAAGCATGTTGCAAATGACTAGTAGAAGCCCATGGTCAAAAATCAGATGGGAATACCCAGGCAAGTACCATTGAGCACAAATGCCAATGGCATCCAGAGACCAGTGTGGGCAGGTCCACACTGGCTCCTCTGCTGAAGCTCTTTCCCCAAACTTGCCTTATGCCGAGCCTGCTAAAACTTGGCTCCCACCCTAGTCAGAGACAAGGCTAGAAAGAAAAACTTTGAAGTGATAATAAAAACCCTTGGATTAACTAAATTTATGTGTAACTAACTACATTTAAGTTTTTTTTTTTTAAACCAAGCAAGATGATAATAGAGATAACCAGTTATGGGAAACAGTTTTGGAAAACTGGAGCAGAAAATCAATACAAGTTGCATGTTTTTAACCTAAGGAACTTAACTCACTGTTATGCCTCATTTCCCTCAGTAGGATAACCATCTTATTTTTATGACAAAATAATCAATTAATTAATTTGAACTTTTTAATTAGTGGCTAATTTGAGATTTAAGAAACAATGGCCTTAAGCATTTCACTCAAAGATGGAGAGTTACATTTAAAAACTAGATGCTCTCTCTTTTTCCTGCAACACATTCATTATTCATTATTCATTATTGAGCCCCACAAAATAGATTGTGTGTTCCAGGTGGGTAAAGAGATGAAATGTATGCTTAGTAATGCCTTGTACCTTCATGGACATTATAATGTAAACCTGGGAGAGATGAGAAGACCCAACACCAAAAGGCATATAAAGAAAGCACCTATAAAGAAATCTATTCAGTCTGTCATCACAGTCATGAAACAGAATGTTATGAAGTAGAGGGCTTGGGGAGAAAGGAAAAAGCTCATATGGACATCTTTTGGGGTATAGAGAACAATAGAGCTAAAAGTGAAACTGCAAAATGATTATTTAGAAATTTTCCATGGATACTATGCCTACATAAACTATCTCAATTATGAAAACAAGACTTTAAAGAACTTTTGAAAATGTCCCACTAAAAAACCAACACAGGATTTTAACAAGTGTACCACTTTTGATATGGGGGAGGCTGTGCATGTGTGGGAGCAGGAGGTATATGGGAACTCTCTGTACTTTCCACTCAATTTTTCTATGAACCTAATATTGCTCTAAAAAATAAAGTCTATTAAAAAAATACCATACTAAATCTGTAGAGACAGAAAGCAGATTGGTGGCTGCCAGGGGCTCCGGGGAGATTGAAATGGGGATTGCTTAATGGGTACAGCCTTTTATATGGAGTTTTGAATATGTTTTGGACCTAGGCTGAGGTGGTGGTTACATACCATTGCACAACATGCCACTTAATCATTCACTTTAAAATGGTCAATTTTTAAAAAGCCACCATACAATAAATGAGTGTCTTCAAAAATACATCATAAAGAATTATAGTATATCAATGTGGTCCTAAAAAAAAAGACTCCTCTGATCCAATTTGTTTTGAAGCAGTGCACATGCATCTTCCTGGATATTCCTTCTCTGCATATTAAAGGCTCTGAGTGGCTGTGATGGTTAATTTTAGGTGTCAACTTGACTGGGTCATTGGTGAAGGGGTGTGTCTCAGATTATATATTGTTTCTGGGTGTGGCTGTGAGGACATTTCAGGATGTGATTAGTATTTAAATCCATAAACTCAGTAAAGTAGTTGGTCTTCCCCAGTGTGGGTGTGCATTATTTAATCCCTGAGGTCCTGAATAGAACAAAAAGCTGAAGAAGGAAGAATTCACCCTTTGCTGTCTCATTGCATGAGCAAAGACATCTCATCTCATCTTCTCCTGCTCTCAGGTTGGAATTTACACCATTGGCTCCCCCATTTCTCAGCCTTCAGACTCAGACTGAAATTACAACATTGGCTTTCCTGGGGTCTCCACCTTGCAGACAGCAGATCATGGGACTTCTCAGCCTCCATAATTGTATGGGCCAGTTCTTCATAATAAATCTCTCTCTCTTTTTTTTTTTTTTTTTGAGACAGAGCCTCAAGCTGTCCCCCTGGGTAGAGTGCTGTGGCATCACAGCTGACAGCAACCTCCAACTCCTAGGCTCAAGACAGTCTCCTGCCTCTGCCTCCCAAGTAGCTGGGACTACAGGCGCCCGCTACAACGTCCAGCTTTTTTTTGGTTGCAGCTGTCATTGTTGTTTGGCAGGCCCGGGCTAGATTCGAACCCGCCAGCTCAGGTGTATGTGGCTGGAGCCTTAGCTGCTTAAGCCACAGGTGCCGAGCCATAATAAATCTCTTTTTATGTGTGTGTGTGTATCTCCTATTGCTTCTGTTTCTCTGGAGAACCCTGACTAATCCAGTGGTCCTATAGTAAAACTCTTTGTTTTTGTTTGAACAAAGATCCTCACCACCTATCCTCTGCATCATACCTGATAACATCAAACAGAACACATTTTGGAAAATATTCTTCTAGACCTTTCCTTTTTTTTTTAGACCTTTTCAAGAAAAGAAAACTCCAATCCACTTTTTTTAACTGTTCCAGGAAAAAGATTTGTACACAGCAACTTTCTCTTTGTATTTGTTAAAAACAACTTATCCTTCAAGTAGAAATATGATCTCTGAGGAGGTCCTTTGATAATGTTCAAGACAACACTAGGTGGCCCAAGTAAGCCCAATTTTAAATTAATGATGAAATGTTAGAGTAATAAAGACATAATACATATCTTTAATACCACTCAGTTTGGAGGCAGGAATCCCATGCCAGGAAAACTTATTATCCCTGTTATGTATAGATCAGTTACCCATACTTTGAGATTTTATTCATTTGCACAAATTGCCTTTTCTATAAGCATCAGAAAGTATGACACAGTATGCGGGCACATACTAAAGAGCTGACTTTTTAATAGCAGATATAAAGATGTCCAATACAATGGCAATTTAATAAAATGAAATGGCCCAAGCTATTTCTTCATTGCAAGTAATGTGTCCTCATGAATCTTCCCTCAGGCTATTTCTTAGGTTCTGAACATGCTGTTTTAGGAATAATTAATACCAATAAGAATATCTGTGGAATAGAATTGACTTTTAGGACTGAAATCAGTTATTCTCAAGAAAGAGTGGCATAAAACAGGTGTGATACAGAGGAAAACACATTTCCTTCTCCCAGAGAGATGTATCAGGATCTCCTTGAGGCAGGTTTATTTGAAATAATCAATTCAATAATATCGAATTATCAATATTATAATTACATATTTGATTTTGGTCACAATTAATTCACTCTGAAGATGTAATCACAATGAAGTGGATTTGGGATTTTATACTCTTCAAATAGAGGCATATGTCAGGAAAGGTGGAGAAGCATGATAAGGTATGTTGTCCAGAGACAGATTAAACCCAGACTATTTCTTCACTACCCACACCACACATTCAGTTTCCTGAATACCCAGGCCCCAAATGTCCCAAGGGTCTGGACTTTCCTCCTACAAGTGTGAGTGGGTGGGGTAGGAGAGTTCCAGGAAGCACCATCCTAGGAGCCCATGCTCTGACTCAGGCTTTCCCTGGAGGAGCATCATGCTCTGTACTACCAGAATTTCTGGCTTTGGCATCTAAAACTACCTGTCCTCCTATTCTGATTTTCCTCAAAGTTACAGCACCCAGACCAAATAGGTTATTATTGTCTCAAAGAGCCAGGTTTTAAGAACATTTCTAGTGGGTCTATCTGTTTCAAAATGTTAACATGCACACACACACACACACACACACGTCCTATTGACTATGTTTGTGCTAGCCAACTTTCACTTTCTTCATCAAGGAATTTTAGAATTGAGCCTCAGAGGCAATGGTCAGTGGGCTGGGAGGTTAGATTGCAAACTAAGGAAAGGTTGTGCTGTTTGACTCTGAATGCTCAAAGAAGCAAAGTCATCCTGTTGAGAGAGAAAGGGAAGGGGAGGGAGAGGAGTTAAGCAGATATTTAGAATAAGGCAGCTTCAAGACAGCATGTGGCCCTAGAGAGAAGTGAAGCCCCATTGTGCTTCTGATGGCTTTTCAGGTCCTAGTTCAAGGCCCTCTTATATTCTGCTTTCATTTCCTGGTTTCTGAGACACTTCTGTATTGTTATAATAAATCTTCCCAAATATTTTTGGTTTTAACCTAAAATAGCTCGTGTATTTTTCTGTTACTTGCAGTCAAAAGATCTGTCACTTAGATATATAGACATACATTTTTTTTTTACATCAAAGAAGTTTTCCCATGATAACAGCAATTTATTAATTCTTAAGCTTCTCTGGACTGACTGGGTGGTTTTCTATTCTATGTGATGTCAATAGCACTTAGCTCATGATTGGGCTGGGGTTGTTGACTGTGATATTAATTCTCTAATCCTGCTGTAACAAATTACCACAAATTTAATGGCTAAACAATACAAATTTATCATCTTATAGTTCTGGATGTCAGAAATCTGACAGGTGTTGTAACTGGTCTACAATCAAGGTGTCAGTAAAGTGCCCTTCCTTTCTTTTTCAGTTTCTTGAGACTGCTCTTATTTCTGGACTCACCACCTTCTTCTATCTTCCAAGCCAGCAATGGCTGGTTGAATTTTTCTCATGAAGCCATCTCATTCTCTGATTCTGACACTGAATCTCCTTCCTTTCTCTTTACCTTATAAAAACCCTTGTAATTACATTTGGTACACTCAAATAATCCAGGATCACCTCTTCATATCAAGATTGGCTGATTAACAACCTCTATTTCATCTGAAATCTTAATTCTTTTATATCAGGATCTGCTAAATAATTTGCAATACCAAGAGCAAAATAAAAATGTGAGGCCCTTTGTTCAAAAGATTGGGAGGGGATGTCATTAAAGTTATGAAGTGTTTCCTTTCTTATGTGCTCTCTCTCTTGAGTTGCCATAGTGTGTTTTTGTTTGCTATTTAATGTCATTCTAAGTAAATAAAAACTATTTCAAGTTCTTAGAATAAATTTTACCAGTTATGTTATACAATACCAGTTTAATGCACATAAAAGAACATTTAACTCACGTGAAATTATCAGTATTACTCAATTAACATTTCACAGTTTGTTATATGTATACATATTTCATCCTTACCAGAATAGTGGGAATGTTGTACAAAATTAACATGCAATCTAACATGTAACACGTTGTGATATTAATTCTCACATAAGTTATATAATATAATATATTCATTCATAAGTTCCAGGGATTCAGACGTGGACATCCTCAGCTGAAATATCTTGATATTTTTCTCTTATTAGCTTCCCAATAGCATAGTGATCCAGGTTAGTCAAGTCTCTCACATGGTTGGCTTCTTAGAGTGAGCTATCCAAGCATGTATGCAAACATTTATCAAGCCTCTGTGTAAAGCTTGGCAATATTCCATTGGCCAATGCAAGTCATATGATGCAGCCCAGAGTCACTGGAAATGGATTACACAGAGCATAAATACAAGAAAGTGTGGATTATTCTAAGCCACTTTGGGAATATTTGCCATAGTCACAATTAGAACGTTCTTTCCAATAAGCTTTGCACATCATTCTCAAATGTTGAAAATTCCAAAAGAGAGAAATACTATAAATACTACAAAATATCTACTGATTCAAATTGTCTGTTTGCTGATCACATGATTTTCCCCAGAAAACCTTGAAGACTTTCCCCAGAACTGTTAGACTAATAAATGGATTCAGTTAAGTTGCAGTATACAAAATCAATATGCAAAAATTAGTAACATTTATATACACTATTAATGAACTATCAAAGAGGAAATTAAGAAAATTGTATCAGTTACAATTACAACAAAAATAAAATAAAATACTTAGGTATAAATTTAGCTAAAGAGGTGAAAGACTGAACACTATGAGAAACTGATTAAAAAAATCAAAGAAAACAAATAGAAAGACATCCTGTGTTCATGGATCAGAAGAATTAAAATTGCTATAATGTTCAGACTACCCAAAGAAATCTATAGATTCACTGCAATCCCTACCAAAATTCTAATGTCATTTTTCAAATAAATAGAAAAAAAATACTTAAATTCATATAAAACCATGAAAGACTCTGAATAGCTAAACCACTCTTGAGCAAAAAAGAGTAAAGCTAGAGGCATAATACTCCCTGATTTCAAAATACATTATACAGGGATTGTAATCAAAACAGCATGTTATCAGCATAAAAACAGGCACATCAACCAATGGAAGGAGATAGAAAGCCCCGAAATAAAATCACACTTTTTTTTAAAGAATTTCAGACAAATATGAAGGTATGAAGGTTGCAGTGTTTGCCTTTGTTAGGTAATGTTCCTGTTGTAGTTGTGCCCCTCATCTAGGTATGACATATACCCTTACATTGTGCCCATTAGGTGGGAGCACACCAATCCTTTTCCATCTTCCCCTTTTCTCCCCTTCCCCCAACTTGAATTAAATTGAGTTTTTTTTCTTATGTGGACATGTATTAATTCATCTACTGGCTTCACATTAGTATTGAATACACTGGATATTTGCCTTCCCATTCTTGTGATATTTTACTAAAGAGAATGTTATTCAACTCTATACAGGTTAATACAAAAGATATTAAAGTCTCCATCATTTATTATGGTTGAAAAGTATTCCATGGTATACATATACCACAGTTTATTATTTCTTTCTTTCTTTCTTTCTTTTTCTTATTCTTTTTAATTTTATTGTTGAGGATTCATTGAGGGTACAATAAGCCAGTTTACACTGATTGCATTTGTTAGGTAAAGTCCCTCTTGCAATCATGTCTTGCCCCTAGAAGGGGTGGAACACACCAAGGCGCCACCCACCTCCCTCCTTCCCTCTCTCTGCTTTTCCTCCCCACTCCATGACCTTAATTGTAGTTAATTGTCCTCATATCAAAATTGAGTACATAGGATTCATGCTTCTCCATTCTTGTGATGCTTTACTAAGAATAATGTCTTCCACGTCCATCCAGGTTAATACGAAGGATGTAAAGTCTCCATTTTTTTTTAATAGCTGAGTAGTATTCCATGGTATACATATACCACAGCTTGTTAATCCATTCCTGGGTTGGTGGGCATTTAGGATGTTTCCACATTTTGGCGATTGTAAATTGAGCTGCAATAAACAGTCTAGTACAAGTGTCCTTACAATAAAAGGACTTTTTTCCTTCTGGGTAGATGCACAGTAATGGGATTGAAGGATCAAATGGGAGGTCTAGCTTGAGTGCTTCCTTCCAGAAAGATTGTACTAGTTTACAGTCCCACCAGCAGTGTAAAAGTGTTCTCTTCTCTCCACATCCATGCCAGCATCTGCAGTTGTGAGATTTTGTGATGTGGGCCATTCTCACTGGGGTTAGATGGTCTCTCAGGGTGATTTTGATTTGCATTTCTCTAATAGATAGGGATGATGCACATTTCTTCATATGTTTGTTAGCCATTTGTCTGTCTTCTTAAGAGAAGGTTCTATTCATGTCTCTTGCCCATTGATATATGGGATTGTTGGCTTTTTTCATGTGGATTAATTTGAGTTCTCTATAGATCCTAATTATCAAGCTTTTGTCTGATCAAAATATGCGAATATCCTTTCCCATTGTGTAGGTTGTCTCTTTGCTTTGGTTGTTGTCTCCTTGGCTGTACAGAAGCTTTTCAGTTTAATGAAGTCCCATTTGTTTATTTTTGTTGTTGTTGCAATTGCCATGGCAGTCTTCTTCATGAAGTCTTTCCCCAGGCCAATGTCTTCCAGTGTTTTTCCTATGCATTCTTTGAGGACTTTTATTGTTTCATGCCTTAAATTTAAGTCCTTTATCCATCTTGAATCAATTTTTGTGAGTGGGGAAAGGTGTGGGTCCAGTTTCAGTCTTTTACATGTGGCTATCCAGTTCTCCCAACACCATTTATTGAATAGGGAGTCTTTCCCCCAAGGTATGTTCTTGTTTGGTTTTTCGAAGATTAGGTGGTTGTAAGATGTTAGTTTCATTTCTTGGTTTTCTATTCAATTCCAAGCGTCTATGTCTCTATTTTTGTGCCAGTACAATGCTGTCTTGATCACTACGGCTTTGTAGTACAGACTAAAATCTGATATGCTGCTGCCCCCAGCTTTATTTTTATTACTAAGAACTGCCTTAGCTATACGGGTTTTTTTCTGGTTCCATACAAAACACAGAATCATTTTCTCCAAATCTTGAAAGTACGATGTTGGTATTCTCATAGGAATGGCACTGAATAGGTAGATTGCTTTGGGAAGTATAGACATTTTAACAATGTTGATTCTTCCCATCCATGAGCATGGTGTGTTCTTCCATGTGTTAATATCCTCTGCTATTTCCTTTCTGAGGATTTCATAATTTTCTTTATAGAGGTCCTTCACCTCCTTTGTTAGATATATTCATAGGTATTTCATTTTCATTGAAAATATGGTGAAGGGAGTTGTGTCTTTAATTAGCTTCTCATCTTGACTATTATTGTCATATACAAAGGCTACTGACTTGTGGACATTGATTTTATATCCTGAAACATTACTGCATTTTTTGATGACTTCCAGGAGTCTTGTGGTGGAGTCTTTGGGATTTTCTAAGTATAAGATCATGTCATCAGCAAAGAGGGAGAGTTTGACCTCCTCTGCTCCCATTTGGATTCCCTTTATTTCCTTGTCTTGCCTAATTGTATTGGCTAGAAATTCCAGCACTATGTTGAATAGTAAAGGTGACAGAGGACAACCTTGTCTGGTTCCAGTTCTAAGAGGAAAAGCTTTCATTTTTACTCCATTCAGTAAAATATTAGCTGTGGGTTTGTCATAGATAGCTTCAATCAGTTTTAGAAATGTGCCACCTATGCCTATACTCTTCAGTGTTCTAATTCGAAAAGGATGCTGGATTTTATCAAATGCTTTTCCTGCATCTATTGAGAGGATCATATGATCTTTATTTTTGCCTCTGTTAATATGGTGGATAATGTTTATGGACTTGCCTATGTTAAACCAGCCTTGCATCCCTGGGATGAAACCTACTTGATCATGATGTATGACGTTTTTGATGATAAACTGTAATCTATTTGCTAGGATTTTGTAGAGAATTTTTGTATCTATATTCATGAGTGAGATTGGTCTGAAATTCTCCTTTTTGTTTGGGTCTTTTCCTGGTTTTGGTATCAGGTTGATGTTTGCTTCATAGAATGTGTTGGGGAAGATTCCTTCTTCCTCAATTTTTTGGAATAATTTCTGCAGTACAGGAATAAGCTCTTCCTTGAAGGTTTGATAGAATTCTGGTGTGAAGCCATCTGGACCAGGACATTTTTTGGTTGGAAGCTTTTTTATTGTTTCTTTAATCTCAGTGCTTGAAATTGGTCTGTTCAGGAGCTCCATTTCTTCCTGGCTAAGTCTAGGAAGAGGGTGTGATTCCAAATATTGATCAATTTTCTTCACATTGTCAAATTTCTGGGCATAGAATTTTTGGTAGTATTCAGAGATGATCTCTTGTATTTCTGGAGGATCAGTTGTTATTTCCCCTTTATCATTTCTGATTGAGGTTACTAGAGATTTTGCTTTTCTATTTCTCATTAGTCTGGCCAATGGTTTACCTATTTTATTTATTTTTCAAAAAACCAACTCCTTGTTTCATTAATTTTCTGAATGATTCTTTTGTTTTCAATTTCATTGATCTCTGATTTGATTTTGGATATTTCTTTTCTTCTACTGAGTTTAGGCTTAGATTGTTCTTCGTTATCCAATTCCATAAGATGGCTTGTGAGTTTGTTGATGCACTATATTTCTGTTTTTCGAATGTAAGCATCTAAAGCACTAAATTTTCCTCTCAAAACTGCTTTTGCAGTATCCCACAGGTTTTGGTAGCTTGTGTCTTCATTGTTGTTATGCTCAAGGAAGTTAATGATTTCCTGTTTTATTTCTTCCTGCACCCATCTGTTATTCAACAGAAGATTGTTTAATTTCCATGCCTTTGGGTGGGGTCGAACGTTTTTGTTAGAGTTGAGTTCCACCTTTAGTGCCTTATGGTCTGAGGAGACACAAGGTAAAATTTCAATTCTTTTTATTCTGTTGATATTTGCTTTGTGTCCCAGGATATGATCAATTTTGGAGAATGTTCCATGGGGTAATGAGAAGAATGTACATTCTTTATCTTTGGGATGGAGTGTTCTGTATGCATCTATCAAGCACAGTTGTTCTAGGGTCTCATTTAAATCTCTATATCCTTGTTTAACTTCTGTTTAGAGGATCTGTCCAGCTCTGTAAGAGGAGTGTTAACGTCCCCTGTTATTATGGTATTATTGGATACCATATTGCTCAGACTGAGTAAGGTCTGTTTCAAGAATCTAGAAGCAGTTATATTAGGTGCATATATATTTGGAATTGAACCATCTTCTTGTTTTATTTTTCCCTTGACCAGTATAAAGTGACCATCTTTGTCTTTTTTGACTTTAGTTGTTTTAAATCCACATGTATCTGAAAATAAGATTGCAACTCCTCTTTTCTTCTGAATTCCATTTGCCTGAAAAATTTTCTTCCAACCCTTGACTCGAAGTTTTAATTTGTCTTTTGAAGGCAGGTGTGTTTCTTGCAGACAGCAAATGGATGGCTTGTGTTTTTTAATCCAGTCAGCCAATCTATGTATCTTCAGTGGGGAATTCAAGCCATTAACATTTATTGAGATAATTGATAAGCGTGGTAGTATTCTATTCATCTTATTTTGTGAGAGTCCATTGCTTAGTTTTATCTTTTGCATTAGTGTGGAGGTTAGGTTCTGTCATTTATTTTCTGAGTTCTTACTTTGCTGCTGATCCATTTTGATGGTCAGTGTGTAGAACAGGTTGAAGTATTTCCAGTAGAGCTGGTTTTGTGGCGAATTTCTTCAATGTTTGTATATCTGTAAATGATTTGATTTCTCCATCAATTTTTAAGCTTAGCTTAGCAGGGTACAGAATTCTGGGCTGGAAATTGTTCTGTTTAAGTAGATTAGAGGTAGATGAGCATTGTCTTCTTGCTTGGAAAGTTTCATTAGAGAAGTCTGCAGTCACTGATGAATTTGCCGCTGTAGGTCAACTGGTGCTTACTCCTGGCAGCTTGCAGAATCTTTTCTTGTGTCTTGACTTTGGACAGGTTCATCACAATGTGTCTTGGAGAAGCTCAGTTAGAGATGAGGTGAACTGGCGTCCGATATCCCTCTGAAAGCAGTGTGTCATAATCTTTGGTGATATTTGGGAAATTTTCTTTGATAATATTCTCTAGTATGGCATCCATTCCTCTGGGTTATTCTTCTTCCCTTTCTGGGATTCCTATAACTCGTATGTTGGAAAGCTTCATAAAGTCCCATAATTCTGACAGTGAACATTCTGCTTTCTCTCTCTTCTTTTCTGCCTCTTTTACTATCTGAGTTATCTCAAGAACTTTGTCTTCTACCTCTGAAATTCTTTCTTCTGCATGGTCTAACCTGTTGCTGATACTTTCCATTGTATCTTTAAGTTCCCTAATTACTGCTTCAGTTCCTTCAGCTCTGCTATATCCTTTCTATATTCTTCATATCGTTCATCTCTTATTTGATTCTGTTTTTGTATTTCCTTTTGGTTATTTTCCACTTTATTAGCAGTTTCCTGCATTGTTTCCATCATTTCCTTCATTGTTTTCATCATGAGTATTCTAAGATCCCTTTCTGTCATTCCTAACATTTCTGTATAGTTGGATCCTCTGCAGTATCTACCTCGTGGTCCCTTGGGGAGTTGCTCTGGACTGGTTCTTCATGTTGCCTGGAAGTTTCTGCTGATTCTTCATCATGAGTGATTTCTTTTATCTGTTTTCTTGCCCTAATTTTCCTTTCACTTCCTCTTGCTCTTTAAGTTCCTGTGCCTGTGGACTAAGGTTTTGATGTGAAGGATGAGGGGGTTGAAGTGCAAGAAGGGATGAAAGAAAGAAGGAAGGAATGAAAAGAAAATAGAGAAAGGATAGGGGGTGGGTAAAAGGAATATTGACAAAAAGAAAGAGAGGCACTGAAAGAGGGAGACAGAGCAATATAGGTGTACAGTAGGGTACTTTGACACAACCTTAAAAAAACCCCAACCTCTGGGTGTTACCAGTTTGGTTGTTCCCTTGAGGTTAGCAGCTCTTTGCTAACCTGATCGGACACAGTACCCCATCTCAACCAAGTACAGCGGAAAGACAAAAATGCTATAAATCAAATGAAAATAAGCAAACAGAAAACTTTACGGGATAGAATTGGGTGAAAAACCAAGTAATATGGGTAGAAACACCAGCAAAACTGAAGTTCTAGTCATTGAAAAAGGCAGCAATGGGAAATTGCAATTAAACTAGAAAAATGGAGAAAGAAAAGAAAAAATCTTTATGGAAAAGGTTGAAATTAAAAAACAAAAAACAACAACATCAAAATAAATAAAAATAAACAAACAAAAAACAAAACAAAGCAGTATATATATCTTGTTTAATATTTTTTTTTATTAAATCATAACTGTATACGTTGATATGATCATGGAGCATCATACACTCGAACATAGAACATTTGACACAGTTTTATCACAATGGTTAACATAGCCTTTCCGGCGTTATCTCAGTTACTGTGCCAAAACATTTACATTCTACCTTTACCAAGTTTCGCAAATACCCCTGTAAGATGCACCACAGGTATGATCCCACCAATCCCCCTCCCTCTACCCACCCCCCTCCCTTTCCCACTTCCCCCTATTGTTAGGTTGTAACTGGGTTATAGCTTTCATGTGAGAGCCCCAAATTAGTTTCATAGTAGGGCTGAGTACATTGGGTACTTTTCTTCCATTCTTGAGATACTTTACTAAGAAGAATATGTTCCAGCTCCATCCATGTAAACATGAAAGAGGGAAAGTCTCCATCTTTCTTTAAGGCTGCATAGTATTCCATGGTGTACATATACCACAATTTATTAATCCATTCGTGGATCGATGGGCACTTGGGCTTTTTCCATGATTTAGCAATTATGAATTGGGCTGCAATAAACATTCTGGTACAAATATCTTTGTTATGTTGTGATTTTTGGTCTTCTGGGTATATGCCCAGCAGAGGAATTACAGGATTGAATGGCAGATCTATTTTTAGATCTCTGAGTGTTCTCCATATCTCTTTCCAAAAGGAATGTATTAATTTGCATTCCCACCAGCAGTGCAGAAGTGTTCCCTTTTCTCCACATCGATGCCAACATCTCTGTTCTTGAGATTTTGTGATATAGGCTAGTCTCACTGGAGTTAGATGATATCTCAAAGTAGATTTGATTTGCATTTCTCTGATGATTAAAGATGATGGGCATTTTTTCATATGTCTGAAGGCCGCCTGCCTGTATTCTTCAGAGAAGTTTCTCTTCAAATCCCTTGCCCAGCCTACGATGGGATACCTTGTTTTTTTCTTACTGATGCGTTAGTGTTCTCTGTGGATTCTGGTTACTAAACCTTTGTCAGAGATATACCCTGCAAATATCTTCTCCCATTCTGAGGGCTGTTTGTTTGTTTTACATACAGTATTCTTAGCTGTACAGAAGCTTTTTAGTTTGATCAAGTCCCAGTAGTGTATTTTTGAAGCTGCTTCAATTGCCCGGGGGGTCCTCCTCATGAAATACTCACCCAGACCAATTTCTTCAAGGGTTTTCCCTGCATTCTCCTCTAGTATTTTAATAGTTTCATGTCTTAAGTTTTAATCTTTAATCCAATGAGAGTCTATCTTAGTTAATGGTGAAAGGTGTGGGTCCAGTTTCAGTCTTCTATAGGTTGCCAGCTAGTTCACCCAGCACCATTTGTTAAATAGGGAATCTTTTCCCCACTGGAAGTTTTTAATTGGCTTGTCAAAAATCAAATAGCGGTAAGTAGCTGGATTCATCTCTTGGTTCTCTATTCTGTTGCAGATATCTACTTCTCTGTTTTTGTACCAATACCATGCTGTTTTGATCACTATGGATTTGTAGTAAAGTCTGAGGTCTGGTAGTGTGATTCCTCCTGTTTTGTTTTTCTTTCTGAGTAATGTCTTGGCTATTCGAGGTTTTTTCTGATTCCATATAAAACAAAGTATTGTTTTTTCAAGATCTTTAAAATATGACAGTGGAACTTTAATGGGGATTGCATTGAAATTATATATTTTTTTGGGTAGTATGGACATTTTGATAATGTTGATTCTTCCTAGCCATGAGCATGGTATGTTTTTCCATTTGTTAACATTTTCAGCTATTTCTTTTCTTAGAGTTTCATAGTTCTCTTTATAGAGATCTTTCACGTTTTTTGTTAGGTAAATTCCCAAATATTTCATCTTCTTTGTCACTACTGTGAATGGGATAGAGTCCTTAACTGCATTTTCAACTTGACTGTTGTTGGTGTATATAAAGGCTACCGATTTATGGATGTTGATTTTGTAACCTGAGACGCTGCTGTATTCCTTGATCACTTCTAGGAGTTTTGTAGTAGAGTCCCTAGTGTTTTCCAGATACACAATCATATCATCTGCAAAGAGCGAGAATTTGATCTCTTCTGACCCTATATGGATACCCTTGATCGCCTTTTCTTCCCTAATTGCGGTGGCTAAAACTTCCACTACAATGTTGAAAAGCAATGGAGACAATGGGCAGCCTTGTCTGGTTCCTGATCTGAGTGAAAATGATTCCAATTTAACTCCATTCAATATGATATTGGCTGTGGGTTTGCTGTAGATGGCCTCTATCAGTTTAAGAAAAGTCCCTTCTAGACCAATTTTCTTGAGTGTTCTAATCATGAAGGGATGCTGGATATTATCAAAAGCTTCTTCTGCATCAATTGAGAGAATCATATGGTCTTTGTTTTTTAATTTGTTTATGTGCTGAATTACATTTATAGATTTATGTATATTGAACCAGCCTTGAGACCCTGGGATAAAACCAAGTTGGTCATGATGTATAATTTGTTTGATGTGTTGCTGGATTCTGTTTGTTAGGATCTTGTTGAATATTTTTGCATCTATATTCATTAGTGATATCGGTCTATGATTTTGTTTTCTTGTTGTTTCTTTTCCTCGTTTGGGGATCAGTGTGATGTTTGCTTCATAGAACGTGTTTTGTAATCCTCCTTATTTTTCTACATTAATTTAACTGGTTGAGTAATATAGGTACTAATTCCTCTTTAAAGGTTTGGTAGAATTCTGACGTGAAACCATCTGGTCCCGGGCTTTTCTATTTAGGGAGGTTTTGTATAGTTGATGCTATTTCTGAACTTGATATGGGTCTGTTCAACATTTCCACTTGATTCTGGTTAAGTCTTGGAAGGTGGTGTCCTTCCAAGTATCGGTCAATTTCCTTCAGATTTTCATATTTCTGAGAATAAAGTTTCCTGTAATATTCATTAAGGATTTTTTTGATTTCTGATGAGTCTGTTGTTATTTCGTCTTTGTTGTTTCTGATTGATGAGATTAGAGATTTTACTCTTTTTTTTCTGATTACGTTGGCCAGAGGTTTATCTATTTTTTTGACCTTTTCAAAAAACCAGCTTTTTGAGTTATTGATCTATTGTATAATTCTTTTGTTTTCAATTTCATTTAATTCTGCTCTAATTTTGGTTATTTCTTTTCTTTTACTGGATTTGGGGTTGGAGTGTTCTTCCATTTCCCGTCTCTTGAGATGTCCCATTAAGTTGCTTATTTCCTCTCTTTCCGTTCTCCTGAAGAAGGCATGCAGTGCTATAAATTTCCCTCTTAGAACTGCCTTTGCCGTGTCTCAGAGGTTCTGATAGTTTGTGTCTTCATTGTCGTTTTGTTCCAAAAAATTGGCGATTTCTTTCTTAATCTCATCTTTGACCCAGCTATCATTCAGCATAAGGTTATTTAACTTCCATGTTTTTCTATGAGTATGCAGATTCCTGTTGTTAGTCAATTCAAGTTTTATTCCATGGTTGTCGGAGAAGATGCAAGGAATAATTTCTATTCCTTTAAATTTACTGAGGTTAGACTTGTGACCTAAAATGTGGTCAATTTTGGAGTAAGTTCCATGGGCTGATGCTAAGTATGTGTATTCAGTTTTGTTGGGATGAAATGTTCTGTAGATGTCTGCTACATCTAAATATTGGATGGTTAGGTTCGAATCTAAGATTTCTTTGCTCAGCTTCTTGCTGGAGGATCGATCCAACACTGCCAAAGGAGTGTTGAAATCTCCGACAATTATGGAGCTTGAGGAAATCACGTTACTCATGTCTGTTAGAGTTTCTCTTATAAATTGAGGTGCATTCTGTTTGGGTGCATAGATATTAATAATTGAGATCTCAGCATATTGAATATTACCCTTAACAAATGTGAAGTGACCATTCTTGTCCTTCCTTACTTTTGGTGGTTTAAAGCCTACTGTATCTGCAAATGAAATTGCAACACCTGCTTTTTTCTGATTACCATTTGCCTGAAATATTGATGACCATCCTTTCACCCTGAGTCTGTATTTGTCTTTTAAGTTAAGATGTGACTCTTGTATGCAACAAATACTGGCTTGAGTTTTTGTATCCAGTCAGCTAACGTATGCCTCTTAAGAGGACAGTTTAAGCCATTGGCATTGATGGAGAGTATTGATACGCCTGGTGGAATTTTGGGTATCGAGTTTTTCAAAGGTCCAGTGGACATTTGTAATCCTTTCACCAGTGTGGAAGTTGGAGTTTGATCCGATGTTTCTGAGTGAGTTTACTTTTGTGGTATAGGATTGGGTTGGTCATTGTGCAGGATAGGTCTGAGAATATCCTGAAGAGCTGGTTTACTTTTGGCAAATTTTTTCAACATATGAATGTCATTGAAGTATTTAATTTCTCCATCATAGATGAAACTCAGTTTAGCTGGATACAGGATTCTGGGTTGAAAGTTATTTTGCTTTAGGAGACTAAAAGTTGTTGACCACTCTCTTCTAGCTTGAAAAGTTTCAGCAGAGAGATCTGCAGCTCTTCTAATATTCTTTCCTTTGTACGTAATAGTTTTCTTTCGCCGGGCTGCTTTGAGAATCTTCTCTTTCATGGTAACTTTAGTGAAGCTAATTATGATATGTCTGGGGAATGACTTATTGGGGTTGAATCGTGCTGTGGTTCTGAAGCTGTCTGCTATCTGAATTTCAGGTTCTCTAGGCATGTCTGGAAAATTTTCTTTCATAATTTCATGCAGAAGGGCCTCTGTGCCCTTCGAGGCCACTTCATCATTCTCAGTAATCCCAATAATTCTTATATTGCTTTTATTCGAATTTTCTGAGAGTTCTCTGAGTGAGTGATCCGTCTTTGCTCTCCATTTTTCTTCCTCTTTGAGAGATTGGGAGCATTCAAAGACTTTATCTTCAGTGTCAGAAATCCTTTCTTCTGCTTGCTCCATTCTGTTGCTGAGGGATTGTACTGTATTTTTCATATCTTCGAGGGCTGTAAATTCTTGCTTCAGTGTGTCTAAGTCTTTGGTGGTTTTGTCTTTAAATTCGTTAAATTCTTGAGACAACTTTTGAATTTCTCCTCGAATTCCTAATTCCACTTTATTAATCTTGTCTGCAATCCAAATTCTGAATTGGATTTGTGACATCTCAGCCAGTTGTTTATGAATGGCATCTTCAATCACATCTGCCGTATCTTTTCTTGTGGGGGTTGATCTATTCTGGTTATTCATATTACCAGAGTTTTTCCGCTGATTCCGCCCCATGGTTATTTTACTCCCTTTGATTTTTCCCCTGCGGCTTTATCAAGGGCCCGTACAGTGTTGTGGCCTGCGAAACTGGGGTCCTGTCTTGTGTGGTGTGGCTAAGTGGTTCTGTCTTGTTTTCAGCTGGTTTCTGTTCGATCCTATTCCAATGTCTACTCTCCCTTGAAGTCTCGCTGTGTGGAAAAATCAGCAATTAAGTCACCCCGACTGCCCCCCTCTGGTTCCAGTTGGAAAAGGAGAATCAAACCTTCCTACAACCTCACACCCAGGGCACCACCTGAAAAGTCCTCTGTCTATTAGCCCAGTTCAAAAGGTCCAAATCAACTGTGTCAATCGGCACCTGTCTCAGGTGGCAGAGTTCAAGAGGTCTCTGGGAACTGGATCACAGGGGCCTGGTGACTCCTCTGACATGGCTCACCCCAGTGCAGCGTGGAGTCAGGAGGAGCCACCCAGCAAACAGAGCAGTCTGGGAAGGTTGACGTCTCCTTCCCCACTTTGCCCCTCCGTCAGACCCAGTCATTGGTAACTCTGCAGATGGGTAACCCAGTTGCCCGCAGTGAACAGAGACTCCAGGGGTTTGCACCTGCCTGAATCGCAAGGAAGTCTGCCAGGCCCCCGCAGACTGCCGATATCTGGGAGGAGGAGATGGGCCTGACATCTTTGAGTTCTTGATGCAGGTGTTCACTCAGGCTTAGCCACATCCCTGATTGATGCTGCTAACAGAACAGAACAGAACAGACAACTTTGCAGGGTTCTGTCTCTGTTCCTGCCGAAATCGCCTACAGAAGGCGGGCTGTTCTGAGTTCAAATGTCTTTGCTGCTGGAGGTTTGTGTCCTCTTTGCTGCTGGAGGTTTGTGTCCGATCACCTCTCTGGGTCGGCCCCACCCTGGAAGCTTCCCGGGTTTGTGAGCAATGTCAGGAAATACATAGCTCACCGGTGGCCTCCTCTGGTTGCCCAGGGACATGGGGGTGTGGCCTCAGAATATCCAGGTGTGAGCCGTTCCATCGTTAAAGAAAAAATGGCTGTTGATCTGCCTCCAGGGAACTGCCGCTCTGGTGTGGGCACTCAGCCGACCCTTTTCTCCTCTGTCTCGCACCCCAGAGTCAGCACTTTATGCTGGGTCTGCAGTTTATGCTGGGTCCACACCCCTTGAGAGATCCCCCAAGAATCCGAACTCTTGGGGACAGGCCCCCAGACCCCGAGTGGGAGTGGGGGGGGAAGCTAGAGTTTCATTCAGTTTTATGCCCGGCCGTATTGTTGCCTGGGGAGGGCTGCTGCACTGCACTGCAGGGAAGTGCCGCCAAGGCTTGATTCCCCCTCAGCAGAGTGCCCTCTCTTCGCTCCCGTGTCTCAGAGTCAGCGCTGACCTGACGCAGCTCGATCCCTGTGCACTCCCCTCGAGAATTCACCCCAGGATCCGAACTCCTTGGGGATAGGCCTCCAGACCTCGAGTGAGAGTGGGGGGGAGTGCTGGGTGCTCAGCGGGGAAGCTAGAGTTTTATTCAGTTTTATGTCCGGCCTTATTGTTGCCTGGGGATGGCTGCTGCTCCGCACTGCAGGGAAGTGCTGCCAAGGCTTGACTCCCCCTCAGCAGAGTGCCCGCTTCTCCGTATCTGAGTCAGCACTGACCTGATGCAGCTCGGGCACTGTGCACTCCCCTCGAGAAATCACCCTAGGATCTGAACTCCTGGAGGACAGGCCTCCAGACCCTGAGTGAGAGTGGGGGGGAGTGCTGGGCGCTCAGCGGGGAAGCTAGAGTTTTATTCAGTTTTATGCCCGGCCATATTGTTGCCCGGGGAGGGCTGTTGCACTGCACCGCAGGGAAGTGCCACCAAGGCTTGACTCCCCCTCAGCAGAGTGCCCTCTCCTTGCTGGCTTGTCTCAGAGTCAGTGCTGACCAGTCACAGCTCGCGCACTGTGCGCTCCCCTCGAGGAATCACCCAAGGATCCGAACTCCTGGGGGACAGGTCCCCAGACCCCGAGTGAGAGTGGGGGGGGGAAGCTAGAGTTTCATTCAGTTTTATGTCTGGCTGTATTGATGCACGGGGAGGGCTGCTGCACCGCACCACAGGGAAGTGCCGCCGAGGTGTGACTCTCCCTTAGCCGGGTGCCCTCTCCACACTCACGTGCCTCAGAGTCAGCGCTGACCAGTCGCAACTCGGGGACTGTTCACTTCCCTTGAGAAATCACTTAAGAATCCGAACTCCTTGGGGACAGGCCTCCAGACCTCAGTGGGTGGGAGGGGAGTGTTGGGGATTCAGGGTTGCCAGCAAAGGATTTTTAAAGTTTTATACAGTTTTATGCCCGGCAGGAGAATGCCACAGCACCCCAGTAGGGGAGGTAGGTCCAGTTTTTAGAAGGTCTCTCCCGTGGATTACAGTGGGAGGGCCTTTAATTTCTGCCCGTTTGTTTAATTGTGGGGCTCTTGAGCCGGTCTCATGGGGGAGGGGGACTCCCGTCCGCTTGGTGGTGGATTTTGTACCTTTTGTTTGCGTCCTTGTGATCACAGCTTGCCTCAGCGGTGTTGATGTGCGTTCTTCAACCTTCTCTCTTGGTGTGGCTCAAGTCCACCAGGATACTTACTAAATTCCTGTCCCTTAACTCTCCTTCTGGATGGGAGCCTCTGTTGAAAGCTGGCTTCAGTCCGCCATCTTGTCTCTCCCCCTCTTGTTTAATATTGTCTGGGCAACAGGTGGTCTTCCTTGGTATGGGATGTTAATCACAATGCTGATATGACTGGAGGCCTCCGCTGTGTTCTCAAACCCTACAGGGTAGACACCCTAAATCTCTCTTCAGCCCTCTAAAAAGTCGCTTCAAACTTCTAAACTTGCTAAGCAGAAGCTTTCCCATAAAGTGCTTGTCACTGGAATCACTGCTGAAGTGGCTATCCACTTACTCAGTGTGCCAAAACTGGTCTCTCTCTGCCGCTGAGGGTTAGGGCTGTAACGTGGCTCAGTCCCCAGCTTTAGGCTGTTCAGTCACTAGGTTACTAGCTCCCGCCCAATCCTTGCTCTGCAACTCTGAGGGCGGACCTTGCTGGGGGCAGTTCTCTTGCAATGGCTCCCTACCGCCCACAGCCAAACACTATTAGCTCCATCCGGCTCAGCAGTTCAGTCTGCTAGACAATGCCCAAAGTTCTCTGCACTTCTGCTCAAGCTCTCCCCAAGGCAGTTCAACTGAGTGCCAAGTCCAAAAACACCAAAACAGTTCATAGGTAAGGCCTTTCGGGTTTGCAGTCTCGCTGCTACTGTACTTACAGCTGTCGGCGGGATTGGACTGATTGAACACATGCGACCACTTGCCAGTTTTCCACTGTTTTTGTCCTCCTCCTGGGGTCCAGAAGTCTCTTGCTGACTCCCTGTATCCTCAAAGGTAGGATCACAGGCAGATCCCACCAGCCAGGGAGGTCTGGAGTCTTCTCTCTCTCCACAGTTTATTAATCCATTTATGGGTTGATGGGCACTTGAAACTCACATATTTATGATTAATTGACTTTTTACAAAGTTCCCAGAAACATGTAATGGGAAAATGATCGTCTCTTTAATGAATGGTGCTGGGAAAACTGGATCTCCACATGCAGAAGAATGCCATTGGTTGCTTTTCATACACCATATACAAAAGCCAACTCAAAATGGATTAAAGACTTAAATATAAGATATGAAACTAAAACTACTAGAGGAAAGTATAAGGAGAAAGCTATACAACATTGTTCTTGGCAAAGACGTTTTTGGATATGACTCCAAAACCACAGGAGAAACAAAGCCAAAATAGACAAGTGGGACTCCAAACTACAAAGCTTCTGTACAGAAAATGACACAAATGACAAAGTGAAGAGACAACAGAGTGGGGGAAAATATTTGCAAACCATATATCTGATAAGGGGTTAATATCTAAAATATATAAGGAACTCAAACTAATCCACAACAAGAAAACAAATAACCTGATTTTAAAATAGGCAAAGGGACTTGCTATGGTTTTCCCATATCCTTGAAAGTTCATGTGTTGGAAATTTAATCTCCAACAGAATAGTGTTGAAAGGTGGGAACTTTAAGAGATGATCAGATCATGAGGATTCTTCCTTCATGAGAATTTTAATGTTGTACATGTGAGTTCAGTATTCCCTTGCTTTCTCTCTCACACATGTGATGACACAGCAAGAAAGCCCTCACCAGATGCAGCTTCTTTATCTTGGAATTTCCCGCCTTCAGAACCTTGAGCTAATGAATTTTTGTTCTTTAAAAATTATCCCATTGAAGGCATTCTGTTATAGCAGCACACAATGGACTAAGACAAATAGTCTGAATAGATATTGCTCAAAAAAGGCCTACAAGTGACAGTTTTATAGGTACAAGGTAACAGGTTTATAAAATGCTCAGCATCACTTATCATTAGAGAAATGCAAATTAAAACCACACTGAGATATCATCTCACACCTGTTAGAATGGCTATTACCAAAAGGCCAAAGATAAGTATTTGTGAGGATGTGGAGATAAATGAAACTTATAAACTGTTGGTGGAAATGTAAATTGGTACAACCATTTTGAAAAATGGTTACTCTTCCAACCATTATGGAATTTTTTGGAAAAAATAAAAAAACAGAACTACCATATGATCCAACTATCCCATTTCCAGGTATATATTCAAAAGAATTGAAATCAATATGTCAAAGGCATACTTTCATGTTTTTTGCAGTATTATTTATAATTGCCAAGATATGAAATTAATTTAAGTGTACATCAACAGATGAATGGATGAAGACAATGTGGTGCATACACACACACACACACACAATAGTATACTACTCAGCTTTAGAAAATGAAGACAATTCTATTATTTGCAACAATGGATAAACCTGGGGGATATAATGCTAAATGAAAAAAGCTAGGATCAGAGAAGACATAAAACACATGATTTCACTCACATGTGGAATCTAAAAAAGTAGAACTCATAGAACCATCTATTAGGTACAATGTAGGGGTATATGGCACACTTCCTGGGTGAAGGACTCAACTATAGCCCAGACTTTGGACTTTACCTTAAAAACACAAATAATATAACCTGATTATAGGTACCCTTATATTAACCCAAAATATATTAAAAAAAAATAAAGAGGTGAATGGTGGTTGTCAAAAGTTAGGGAGTGAGAGAGAAAAGGAGAGTTAAGAAATGGGGAGATGTTGGTCAAAGGGTACAAAATTTCTGTTAGATAAGGATAAAAAGCTTTGAGATCTATTGCACGGTATTGTAACTATAATCACTAATAATGTATATTTCAAAATAACTAAGAAAGTACATTTCAAATATGTGAGGTGCTAAATAATTAATTAGGTCTATTGAATCATTACACTTGTATACATACATAAAAACACATTGTACCCTCTAAGTGTATACAGTCATGATTTATCAATTAAAAATAAGAAAAAGAAATGATTGTTCCTTTGAAATGTCAATGAAAATAGGCATATTCTAAGAAAATTATTAAATCCTCAGAAAGGAAATAGCAGAGGATTTGAACAAATGGAAGAACACACCATGCTCATGGATGGGCAGAATCAACTTAAAATGTCTATACTTCCCAAAGCAATCTACCTATTCAATACCATTCCTATCAAAATAACAACATCGTACTTTCAAGATTTAGAAAAAACGATTCTGCGTTTTGTATGGAACCAGAAAAAATCCCGTATAGCTAAGGCACTTTTTAGTAATAAAAATAAAGCTGGGGGCATGAGCATATCAGATTTTAGTCTGTACTACAAAGCCATAGTGGTCAAGACAGCATGGTACTGGCACAAAAATAGAGACATAGACACTTGGAATTGAATAGAAAACCGAGAAATGAAACTAACATCTTACAACCACCTAATCTTCGAAAAACCAAACAAGAATGTACCCTGGGGGAAAGACTCCCTATTCAATGAATGGTGTTGGGAGAACTGGATATCCACATGTAAAAGACTGAAACTGGACCCACACCTTTCCCCACTCACAAAAATTGATTCAAGATGGATAAAGGACTTAAATTTAAGGCATGAAACACTAAAAATCCTCCAAGAAAGCATAGGAAAAACACTGGAAGATATTGGCCTGGGGAAAGACTTCATGAAGAAGACTGCCATGGCAATTGCAACAACAACAAAAATAAACAAATGGGACTTCATTAAACTGAAAAGCTTCTGTACAGCTAAGGAGACAATAACCAAAGCAAAGAGACAACCTACACAATGGGAAAGGATATTTGCATATTTTCAATCAGACAAAAGCTTGATAACTAGGATCTAGAGAGAACTCAAATTAATGCACATGAAAAAAGCCAACAATCCCTTACATGAATGGGCAAGAGACTTGAATAGAACTTTCTCTAAAGACGACAGACGAATGGCTAACAAACACATGAAAAAATGTTCATCATCTCTATATATTAGAGAAATGCAAATCAAAACCACCCTGAGATACCATCTAACCCCAGTGAGAATGGCCCACATCACAAAATCTCAAAACTGCAGATGCTGGCATGGATGTGGAGAGAAGGGAACACTTTTACACTGCTGGTGGGACTGCAAGCTAGTACAACCTTTCTGGAAAGAAGTATGGAGAAACCTCAAAGCCCTCAAGCTAGACCTCCCTTTTGATCCTGCAATCCCATTACTGGGCATCTACCCAGAAGGAAAAAAATCCTTTTATCATAAGGACACTTGTACTAGACTGTTTATTGCAGCTCAATTTACAATCGCCAAAATGTGGAAACAGCCTAAATGCCCACCAACCCAGGAATGGATTAACAAGCTGTGGTATATGTATACCATGGAGTACTATTCAGCTATTAAAAAAAATGGAGACTTTACATCCTTTGTATTAACCTGGATGGAAGTGGAAGACATTATTCTTAGTAAAGCATCACAAGAATGGAGAAGCATGAATCCTATGTATTCAATTTTGATATGAGGATAATTAATGACAATTAAGGTCATGGCAGGGGGAGGAAAAGCAGAGAGAGGGAAGAAGGGAGAGGGGTGGGGCCTTGATGTGTGCCACACTTTCTGGGGGCAAGACATGGTTGCAAGTGGGACTTTACCTAAAAAATGCAATTAGTGTAACCTGGCTTATTGTACCCTCAATGAATCCCCAACAATAAAAAAAAAAATGGGAGAAAAAAATAAAGTTGATGCTACACTAAAAAAAAAAAAAGAAAAAGGAAAAAAAGAAAATAAGCATATTCTGACACCAAGTTGTACACATAATGCAAACTTCCTGAGCACCTCCTATTCCCCAATTCTTCCTGGATGCTAAAATCCTGACCTTGATAATCCATACAATGCATTAACTAGGTCCTCACATGCACTTGTACAAGGCTAGAAAGAGCAATTGCTTGTGCTTCCTGATGACAGCAAATATTAATGTTGTGTTTTTCATCCATTCGGTGAGCCTGTGTCTTTTTAGAGAAGCATTTGGGCTATTCACATTGATTGATAGCATTGATATTTGGGTGTTAGTCTGTTCATACTGTTGGATTGTCCCTTATTGCTTTGTTTTATTTTTTGCTCTATTGTTTTTTAGGAGTTGTGAGTTCAGGGTGGGGGAGTGCTGGGTGAATTTATACTGGTAGGTATCTATTGTGCCTCTTTGTGTATAGTGCAGTCCTGAGTGTTTTGTGCAGGGTAGGTCTGGTCATGACAAATTTCTTCAGTGTTTGCTTGTCTGGAAAGGATGAAAAAAATTCCTATGCAAATGAAAATCAAAAGATAGCAGGTGTAGCCATTCTTAGATAAAATTGACTTTAAGGAGGGGAGACAAGATGGTGGACTGAAGCCAGCTTTCAACAAAGGCTCCCGTCCAGAAGGAGAGTTAAGGGACAGGAATTTAGTAAGTATCCTGGTGGACTTGAGCCTCACCAAGAGAGAAGGCTGAAGAACTAACATCAACACCGCTGAGGCAAGTTGTGATCACAAGGACGCAAACAAAAGGTACAAAATCCACCACCAAGCGGACGGGAGTCCCCCTCCCCCATGAGACCGGCTCAAGAGCCCCACAATTGAACAAGCAGGCAGAAATTAAAGGCGCTCCCACTACACTCCACGGGAGAGACCTTCTAAAAACTGGACCTACCTCCCCTACTGGGGTGCCGTGGCGTTCTCATGCTGGACAAAGGGCTGAATAAAACTTTGGGAATCCAGGCGGCGCCTGTGGCTCAGTGGGTAGGGCGCTGGTCCCATATACCGAGGGTGGCGGGTTCAAACCCGGCCCGGCCAAACTGCAACCAAAAAATGGCCGGGCGTTGTGGCAGGTGCCTGTAGTCCCAGCTGCTCGGGAGGCTGAGGTGGGAGAGTCGCTTAGGCCCAGGAGTTGGAGGTTGCTGTGAGCTGTGTGAGGCCACGGCACTCTACCGAGGGCCATAAAGTGAGATTCTGTCTCTACAAAAAAAAAAAAAAAAAACTTTGGGAATCCTTTGCCGGCAACCCTGAATCCCCGGCGCTCCCCTCCCGCCCACTGAGGTCTGGAGGCCTGTCCCCCAGGACTTCGGATCCGTGGGTGATTTCTCAAGGGGAGTGGACAGTTCCCGAGTTGCGACTGGTCAGCATTGACTCTGAGGCCCGCAAGTGAGGAGAGGGCACCGGGCTGAGGGGGAGTCACGCCTCGCGGCACTTCCCTGCGGTGCAGTGCAGCAACCCTCCCCGGGCATACGGGGCCCAAGACTGAATAAGACTCTGGCCTCCCCGCTGAGAGCTGAGAACCCCTACTCTCACTCGGGGTTTGAGGGCCTATCCCCCAGGAGTTCGGCTCCTTGGGTGATTTCTCGAGGGGAGTGCACAGTGCCTGAGCAGCGTAAGGTCAGCGCCAACTCTGGGACACGTGAGCGAGGAGAGGGCATTATGCTGAGGGGAAATCAAGCCTTGGCGGCACTTCCCTGCGGTGCAGTGCAGGAGCCCTCCCCGGACCGTAGTATTGTGTAAAATTGAATGAAACTCTAGCTTCCCGCCCCCACGCCCAATCGGGGTCTGGGGGCCCATCCCCCAAGAGTTCTGATTCTTGGGGGATCTCTTAAGGGGTGTGGACCCAGCACAAACTGCGGCCGCTCAGTGCTGACTCTGGGGCGCGGGACAGAGGAGAAAAGGGTCGCCTGAGTGCCCACACCAGAGCAGCAGTTCCCTGGAGGTAGATCAACAGCCGTTTTTTCTTTAATGGCAGAACGCTCACTTCTGGATATTCTGAGGCCACACCCCCTGTCTCCCTGGGCAACCAGAGGAGGCCACCAGTGACACGGCTCACAAACCCGGGAAGCTTCCAGGGCGGGCCGACCCAGAGAGGTATTCAGACGCAATTCTCCAGCAGCAAAGACGTTTGAAGTCAAAACAGCCCGTCTTCTGTAGGCGACGACAGGAACAGAGACAGAACCTCACAAAGTTGTCTGTTCTGTTCTGTTCTGTTAGGAGCATCCATCAGGGACGGGGCTAAGCCTGAGTGAACACCTCCTTCCCATCACCTGAATAAAACACTCAGAGATGTCAGGCCCCATCTCCTCCTGCTAGATAGCGGCAGTCTGCGGGGGCCTGGCAGACTTCCTTGTGATTCAGGCAGGTGCAAACCCCTGGAGTGTCTGTTCACAGCAGGCAACTGGGTTAGCCATCTGCAGAGATACCAGTGACTGGGTCCGACGGAGGGGCAAAGTGGGGAAGGAGACGTCAACCTTCCCAGACTGCTCTGTTTGCTGGGTGGCTCCTCCTGACTCCACGCTGCACTGGGGTGAACTGTGTCAGAGGAGTCACCAGGCCCCTGTGATCCAGTTCCCAGAGACCTCTTGAACTCTCCCACCTGAGACAGGTGCCGATTGAGACAGTTGATTCGGACCTTTTGAACTGGGCTAATAGACAGAGGACTTTTCAGGTGGTGCCCTGGGTGTGAGGTTGTAGGAAGGTTTGATTCTCCTTTTCCAACTGGGGCCAGAGGTGGGCAGGCGGGGTGACTTAATTGCTGATTTTTCCACACAGCTGAGACTTCAAGCCAGAGTAGAAGTTGCAATAGGATCGAACAGAAACCAGCTGAAAACAAGACAGAACCACTTTGCTCCACCACACCACATAGGGCCCCAGTTTCTCAGGCCACAACACTGTACTGGCCCTCGATAAAACCCCAGGGGAAAAACCAAAGGGAGTAAACCATGGGGCAGAATCAGCGGAAAAACTCTGGTAACATGAATAACCAGAATAGATCAGCCCCCCCAAGAAAAGATACGGCAGATGTGATTGAAGATCCCATTCATAAACAACTGGCTGAGATGTCAGAAGTCGAATTCAGAATTTGGTTTGCAGACAAGATTAATAAAATGGAATTAGGAATTCGAGGAGAAATTCAAAAATTGTCTCAAGAATTTAACGAATTTAAAGACAAAACCATCAAAGACTTAGACACACTGAAACAAGAACTTACAGCCCTCAAAGATATGAAAAATACAGTAGAATCCCTCAGTAACAGAATGGAGCAAGCAGAAGAAAGGATTTCTGACATTGAAGATAAAGTCTTCGAACGCTCCCAATCTCTCAAAGAGGAAGACAAATGGAGAGCAAAAACGGATCACTCACTCAGAGAACTCTCAGATAATTCGAAAAAAAACAACATAAGCGTTATAGGAATTTCGGAGAACGATGAAGTGGCTGCCAAGGGCACAGAGGCTCTTCTAAATGAAATTATGAAAGAAAATTTTCCAGACATGCCTAGAGAATCTGAAATTCAGATAGCAGACAGCTTCAGAACCCCAGCATGATTCAACCCCAATAAGTCATCCCCCAGACATATCATAATTAGCTTCACTAAAGTTAACATGAAAGAGAAGATTCTCAAAGCAGCCCGGCGAAAGAAAACTATAACGTACAAAGGTAAGAATATTAGAATAACTGCAGATCTCTCTGCTGAAACTTTTCAAGCAAGAAGAGGCTGGTCATCAACTTTTAATCTC
Organism: Nycticebus coucang; assembly: GCF_027406575.1. Classification (NCBI taxonomy): domain Eukaryota; kingdom Metazoa; phylum Chordata; class Mammalia; order Primates; family Lorisidae; genus Nycticebus; species Nycticebus coucang. Next base: position 46,857,413 of record NC_069804.1, read on the forward strand.
CTAAAGCAAAAAAACTTTCAACCCAGGATCTTGTATCCAGCTAAACTGAGTTTCATCTATGATGGAGACATTAAATACTTCAATGACATTCATATGTTGAAAAAATTTGCCAGAAGTAAACCAGCTCTTCAGGATGTTCTCAGACCTATCCTCCACAATGACCAACCCAATCCTATACCACAAAAGTAAACTCACTCAGAAACTTCGGATCAAACTCCAACTTCCACACTGGCGAAAGGATTAAAAATGTCCACTGGACCTTTGAAAAACTCGATACCCAAAATTCCACCAGACTTATCAATACTCTCCATCAATGTGAATGGCTTAAACTGTCCTCTAAAGAGGCATAGGTTAGCTGACTGGATACAAAAACTCAAGCCAGATATTTGTTGCATACAAGAGTCACATCTCAACTTAAAAGACAAATACAGACTCAGGGTGAAAGGATGGTCATCCATATTTCAGGCAAATGGTAATCAGAAAAAAGCAGGTGTTGCAATTTTATTTGCAGATACAGTAGGCTTTAAACCATCAAAAGTAAGGAAGGACAAGAATGGTCACTTCATATTTGTTAAGGGTAATACTCAATATGACAAGATCTCAATTATTAATATCTATGCACCCAACCAGAATGCACCTCAATTTATAAGAGAAACTCTAACAGACATGAGTAACTTGATTTCCTCCAGCTCCATAATCATTGGAGATTTCAACACTCCCTTGGCAGTGTTGGATCGATCCTCCAGAAAGAAGCTGAGCAAAGAAATCTTAGATTTAAACCTAACCATCCAATATTTAGATTTAGCAGACATCTACAGAACATTTCATCCCAAAAAAACTGAATACACATACTTCTCATCAGCCCACGGAACTTACTCCAAAATTGATCACATTTTAGGTCACAAGTCTAACCTCAGTAAATTTAAAGGAATAGAAATTATTCCATGCATCTTCTCGGACCATCATGGAATAAAATTTGAATTGAGTAACAACAGGAATCTGCATACCCATACAAAAACATGGAAGTTAAATAACCTTATGCTGAATGATAGCTGGGTCAGAGATGAGATTAAGAAAGAAATCACCAATTTTTTGGAACAAAATGACAATGAAGACACAAGCTATCAGAACCTCTGGAACACTGCAAAGACAGTTCTAAGAGGGAAATCTATAGCACAGCAAGCCTTCCTCAAGAGAACGGAAAGAGAGGAAGTTAACAACTTAATGGGACATCTCACGCAACTGGAAAAGGAAGAACATTCCAACCCCAAACACAGTAGAAGAAAAGAAATAACCAAAATTAGAGCAGAATTAAATGAAATTGAAAACAAAAGAATAATACAACAGATCAATGAATCAAAAAGCTGTTTTTTTGAAAAGGTCAATAAAATAGATACACCTCTGGCCAACCTAATCAGGAAAAAATCCTTAATGAATATTACAAGAAACTTTATTCTCAGAAATATGAAAATCTGAAGGAAATAGACCGATACTTGGAAGCACGCCACCTTCCAAGACTTAACCAGAATCAAGTGGAAATGTTGAACAGACCCATATCAAGTTCAGAAATAGCATCAACTATACAAAACCTCCCTAAAAAGAAAAGCCCGGGACCAGATGGTTTCACGTCAGAATTCTACCAAACCTTTAAAGAGGAATTAGTACCTATATTACTCAACCTGTTCCAAAATGTAGAAAAAGAAGGAAGACTACCCAACACGTTCTATGAAGCAAATTTCACCCTGATCCCCAAACCAGGAAAAGACCCAACAAGAAAAGAAAATTATAGACCAATATCACTAATGAATATTGATGCAAAAATATTCAACAAGATCCTAACAAACAGAATCCAACAACACATCAAACAAATTATACATCATGACCAAGTTGGTTTTATCCCAGGGTCTCAAGGCTGGTTCAATATACGTAAATTTATAAATGTAATTCAGCACATAAACAAATTAAAAAACAAAGACCATATGATTCTCTCAATTGATGCAGAAAAAGCTTTTGATAATATCCAGCATCCCTTCATGATCAGAACACTCAAGAAAATTGGTCTAGAAGGGACTTTTCTTAAACTGATAGAGGCTATCTACAGCAAACCCACAGCCAATATCATATTGAATGGAATTAAATTGGAATCATTTCCACTCAGATCAGGAACCAGACAAGGCTGCCCATTGTCTCCATTGCTTTTCAACATTGTAATGGAAGTTTTAGCCATCGCAATTAGGGAAGAAAAGGCGATCAAGGGTATCCATATAGGGTCAGAAGAGATCAAACTCTCGCTCTTCGCAGATGATATGATTGTGTATCTGGAAAACACTAGGGACTCTACTAGAAAACTCCTAGAAGTGATGAAGGAATACAGCAGCGTCTCAGGTTACAAAATCAACATTCATAAATCGGTAGCCTTTATATACACCAACAACAGTCAAATTGAAAAAGCAGTTAAGGACTCTATCCCATTCAAAGTAGTGCCAAAGAAGATGAAATATTTGGGAATTTACCTAACAAAAGACGTGAAAGATCTGTATAAAGAGAACTATGAAACTCTAAGAAAAGAAATAGCTTAAAATGTTAACAAATGGAAAAACATACCATGCTCATGGCGGGGAAGAATCATCATTATCAAAATGTCCATACTACCCAAAGCAATATATAATTTCAACGCACTCCCTATTAAAGCTCCACTGTCATATTTTAAAGATCTTGAAAAAACAATACTTCGTTTTATATGGAATCAGAAAAAACCTCGAATAGCCAAGACATTACTCAGAAATAAAAACAAAACAGGAGGAATCACACTACCAGACCTCAGACTTTACTACAAATCGATAGTGATCAAAACAGCATGGTATTGGCACAAAAACAGAGAAGTAGATATCTGGAACAGAATAGAGAACCAAGAGATGAATCCAGCTACTTACCGCTATTTGATTTTTGACAAGCCAATTAAAAACATTCAGTGGGGAAAAGATTCCCTATTTAACAAATGGTGCTGTGTGAACTGGCTGGCAACCTGCAGAAGACTGAAATTGGACCCACACCTTTCACCATTAACTAGATAGACTCTCATTGGATTAAAGATTTAAACTTAAGACATGAAACTATAAAAATACTAGAGGAGAATGCAGGGAAAACCCTTGAAGAAATTGGTCTGGGTGAGTATTTCATGAGGAGAACCCCCCGGGCAATTGAAGCAGCTTCAAAAATACACTACTGGGACTTGATCAAACTGAAAAGCTTCTGCACAGCTAAGAACACAGTAAGCAGAGCAAGGAGACAGCCCTCAGAATGGGAGAAGATATTTGCAGGGTATAACTCTGACAAAGGTTTAATAACCAGAATCCACAGAGAACTCAAACGCATCAGCAAGAAAAAAACAAGGGATCCCATCGCAGGCTGGGCAAGGGATTTGAAGAGAAACTTCTCTGAAGAAGACAGGCGCACGGCCTTCAGACATATGAAAAAATGCTCAACATGTTTAATCATCAGAGAAATGCAAATCAAAACTACTTTGAGATATCATCTAACTCCAATGAGACTAGCCTATATCACAAAATCTCAAGACCAGAGATGTTGGCGTGGATGCGGAGAAAAGGGAACACTTCTGCACTGCTGGTGGGAATGCAAATTAATGCATTCCTTTTGGAAAGATATGTGGAGAACACTCAGAGATCAAAAAATAGATCTGCCATTCAATCCTGTAATTCCTCTGCTGGGCATATACCCAGAAGACCAAAAATCACAACATAACAAAGATATTTGTACCAGAATGTTTATTGCAGCCCAATTCATCATAGCTAAGTCATGGAAAAAGCCCAAGTGCCCATCGATCCACGAATGGATTAATAAATTGTGGCATATGTATACCATGGAATACTATGCAGCCTTAAAGAAAGATGGAGACTTTACCTCTTTCATGTTTACATGGATGGAGCTGGAACATATTCTTCTTAGTAAAGTATCCCAAGAATGGAAGAAAAAATACCCTATGTACATAGCCCTACTATGAAACTAATTTGGGACTCTCACATGAAAGCTACAACCCAGCTACAACTTAACAATAGGGGGAAGTGGGAAAGGGGGTTGGGTAGAGGGAGGGGAATCGGTGGGATCACACCTGTGGTGCATATTACAGGGGTATTTGTGAAACTTGGTAAATGTAGAATGTAAATGTTTTGGCACAGTAACTGAGATAACGCCGGAAAGGCAATGTTAACCACTGTGATAAAAATGTGTCAAATGGTTTATGAAGCGAGTGTATGATGCCCCATAATCATATCATTGTATTCAGTTATGATTAAATAAAAAAAAATAAAATTGACTTTAAGCCAACAAAGGTAAGGAAAGACAAAAAAAGTTATATAATGGTAAAAAGATCTATCCAATAAAAAGACAATAATGACTCCCGTGGAATACGTTTCCATGGATCCAGTGAGTAGCTCTGAGAGTTCATCTTGAGAGAAAATTTGGAAGAGATAGAAAGTACAAAAGTGAGAAAATGAGAGTCAGCAAGGAAACTGATCAGAAAAAGACACAATGGGCAGAGAGGATTTGCTTATGAAGTGACACAGTCATCAAGATAGTAGGAGAGAACACGTCATCCTTGCTCATGAGGAGCTTTGTCTGGGACAGTGAATTTAGTATTTGAAATATTGGAACCAAAGCGAAGATGGCTGACTGATGCCAGCTTTCCCCAAAGGCTCCCATACAGATGGAGAGTTAAAGGACAGAAATTTGGCAAGTAACCTGGTGGATTAGTGCTGCACCAAGAGAGAAGGTTGAAGAACGCACATCCAACCCCACTGAGGTGTGCTGCGACCCCAAGGATACAAACAAAAGGTACAAAATCCATCACCAAGTGGACAGGAGTCCCTTCCCACATGAGAATGGCTCGGAGTGTCCCACAAAGAAACAAGCAGAGTTCAAAGGTCTTCCCACCACACTCCAAGGGAGAGACCCTCTAAAAACTGGACCTACCTCCCCTGATAGGGTGCGATGGCATTCTCCTGCAAGGCATAAAACTGTATAAAACTGTATGTATTCTATACCTACAATTCTGAGCTCCCAGCACTCCCCTCCACTCTCAGGTGTGGAGGCCTGTACCCCAGGAGTCCAGATTATTGGGTGACTTATTGAGTGGTGTGGACAGGGCCTAGATTGCAGCTGCTCAGTGCTGATTCTGTGGAATGAGAGTGAGGAGAGGAAGGTCGGATAAGAGGGAACCATGCCGGACTGGTGGTACCACGAGGCACAGAGCAGCAGCCATTTTTGGCAACAATAGGCTCACCCCTGGATATTCTGAAGTCACACCCCCTGTCTCTCGGTAACCAGAGGAGGCCGAGCATCTTCTCAGGTGGCAACCACTGTGGGACAGATCTGGGACGGAAACGCAGGCCCCGTGAGTAAAGGGTTTGCTAGAGGCGGTACGGGTCTGGGTGGAATGTGGAAATTAGAAAATGCACGCGCAGAGCCGGGAGCATCCTGGGGCAGGGCTGACCCAAAGGACCACTTTACTGAGCCTAAGACACACCCAGCCCTCAGGGGATCATCAACCTATACATAAAGGAAGACAGGAGGCTAGAACTGACAGCTAACTGTGCTGTGAATACAAAACTGCAGGAGCAAAGACAGGGCCTGATGCGCAGGTTCTGGGAACTCAAAACGGCTTCTCTTCTGCAGGGAAATTTAGCAGGGACGAAATAAATTCCCACAAAGTTGTTCAGTTCTATCAGTAACATCAATGAGGGGCAGGGATGGAACTGAGTGAACACGCACCAGCCTCCATCAAGTGCCTGAGGTTGCCAGGTCTCACCTCCCCCTGCTGGATAGAGGCAGAGAGCAGTGGCCTGGCTGAGCACATATAGATTTCCTTGTGATTGAGGCAGATGCAAACACCTAGAGTGTCTGCCCACTGCAGGCAAATGGGTCACAGCTCTGCGGGGCTATCAGTGACTGGGTGTGACAGAGGTGCAAGGTAGAAAAGGAGGCATCAAACTTCCCAGACTAATCAATTTTCTGGGTGGATCCTCCTGACTTCATGGAGCACCTGAGCAAGTCATATTTGAGTTGTCCACAGAACCCTGTGATCTAGTTGCAAGAGACCTTTTAAACTCTCCCAGCTGAGACAGGTGCTGACTGAGACAATTCATTTGGACCTTTTGAACTGAGCCATCACCCAAGGACTATCTAAGTAGTGCCATGGGTGTGTGGTTGTAGGATGGTTTGATTTTCCTTTTCCAATTGTTACCTGTGGGGGGTGGGGTGACTTAATTGCTGTTATATCTCTACAGCTGAGATTTCAACTCAGAGTAACTGTTTTAGTCGCGTGGGACAGAGACCAGCTGAAAGCAAGACAGAGCCACTTAGCCACACCACACCAAACAGGACTCCAGTTTCTCAGGCCGTAGCACTATACGGGTCCTTGACAAAGCTCCAGGGGAAAAGTCAAATGGTATAAAATAATCATGGGGCAGAATCAGTGGAAAAACTCTGGTAACATGAATAACCAGAATAGATCAATCCCGCCAAGGAAAGATATGGCAGAGGTAACTGAAGATCCCATTCATAAACAGCTGGCCGAGATGTCAGAAATTGAATTCAGAATTTGGATTAGAAACAAGATTGATGGAATGGAGGAAAATTTGGAATTAGAAATTCGAGGAACAATTCAAAAGTCGGAATTAGAAATTTGAGGAGGAATTCAAAAGTTGTCTCAAGAATTCAAAAAATTTAAAGACAAAGCCACCAAAAGTTTTGATGCACTGAAGCAAGAATTTGCAGCCCTCAAAGATCTGAAAAATACAGTAGAATCCCTCAGTAACAGACTGGAGCAAGCAGAAGAAAGGATTTCTGACATTGAAGACAAAGCTTTTGAATGCTTCCAAACTATCAAAGAGGAAGAGAAATGGAGAGCAAAAATGGATCATTCCCTCAGAGAGCTCTGGGATAATTCGAAGAAGAGTAATATCTGCCTCATTTGTATCCCTGAAAGTGATAAACTGGTCTTGTAAGGCACAGAGGCCCTTATCCATGAAATTATGACAGAGAATTTTCCAGACATGCGAAGAGATTCTGAAATTCAGATAGCAGACAGTTTCAGAACCCCAGGACGACTCAAACCGAATAACACATCCCCCAGGCATATCATAATTAACTTTACTAAAGTTAATATGAAGGAGAAAATTCTGAAAGGAGCAAGATGTAAGAAATCCATTACCTACAAAGGGAAGAATATTATGAATGACTGCAGATCTCTCTACTGAAACTTTTCAAGGCAGAAGAGGGTGGTCATCGAATTTTAATCTCTTAAAACAAAATAACTTTCAAGTCCGAATCCTGTATCCAGCTAAACTGAGTTTCATTTATGATGGAGAAATTAAATACTTTAATGACATTCATATGTTGAAGAAATTTGCCATAACCAAACCAGCTCCTCAGGATATTCTCAGACCTATCCTCCATAATGACCAGCCCAATCCTCTACCACAAATGTAAACTCACTCAGAAACTTTTCATCAAACTCCAACTACCACAGTGGCAAAAGGAATTAAAATGTCCATTGAACTTTTGAAAAACTCAATACCCAAAATTTTACCAGACTTATCAATATTCTCCATTAATGTGAGAGGCTTAAACTGTCCTCTAAACAGGCACAGGTTGGCTGACTGGATACAAAAAGCTCTGGCCAGATATTTGCTGCACACAAGTATCACATCTTACCTTAAAAGATAAATATAGACTTAGGGTGAAAGAATGGTTGTCCATATTTCGGACAAATGGTAATCAGAAAAAAGCAGGTGTTGCAATTCTATTTGCAGATACAATAGGCTTTAAACAAACAAAAGTAAGGAAGGATAAGAATAGTTACATCATATTTGTTAAGGGTGAGGGGAGACAAGATGGCGGACTGAAGCCAGCTTTCAACAAAGGGTCCCGTCCAGAAGGAGAGTTAAGGGACAGGAATAGTAAGTATCCTGGTGGACTTGAGCCTCACCAAGAGAGAAGGCTGAAGAACGCACATCAACACCGCTGAGGCAAGTTGTGATCACAAGGACGCAAACAAAAGGTACAAAATCCACCACCAAGCGGACGGGAGTCCCCCTCCCCCATGAGACCGGCTCATGAGCCCCACAATTGAACAAGCGGCAGAAATTAAAGGCCCTCCCACTACACTCCACGGGAGAGACCTTCTAAAAACTGGACCTACCTCCCCTACTGGGGTGCCGTGGCGTTCTCCTGCCGGACATAGGGCTGAATAAAACTTTGGGAATCCTTTGCCGGCAACCCTGAATCCCCGGTGCTCCCCTCCCACCCACTGAGGTCTGGAGGCCTGTCCCCCAGGAATTCGGATCCTTGGGTGATTTCTCAAGGGGAGTGGACAGTCCCCGAGTTGCGACTGGTCAGCATTGACTCTGAGGCGCGCAAGTGAGGAGAGGGCACTGGGCTGAGGGGGAGTCACGCCTCACGGCACTTCCTTGCGGTGCAGTGCACCAACCCTCCCCGGGCACAAGACTGAATAAGACTCTGCCATCCCCGCTGAGAGCTGAGAGCCCCTACTCTCACTCGGGGTCTGAGGGCCTATCCCCCCGGAGTTCGGCTCCTTGGGTGATTTCTCGAGGGGAGTGCACAGTACCTGAGCTGCGTCAGGTCAGCGCTGACTCTGGGATACGTGAGCGAGGAGAGGGCACTCTGCTGAGGGGAAATCAAGCCTTGGCGGCACTTCCCTGCGGTGCAGTGCAGGAGCCCTCCCCGGGCACAAGACTGAATAAGACTCTGCCCTCCCCGCTGAGAGCTGAGAGCCCCTACTCTCACTCGGGGTCTGAGGGCCTATCCCCCAGGAGTTCGGCTCCTTGGGTGATTTCTCAAGGGGAGTGCACAGTGCCTGAGCTGCGTCAGGTCAGCGCTGACTCTGGGATACGTGAGCGAGGAGAGGGCACTCTGCTGAGGGGAAATCAAGCCTTGGCGGCACTTCCCTGCGGTGCAGTGCAGGAGCCCTCCCCGGGCACAAGACTGAATAAGACTCTGCCCTCCCCGCTGAGAGCTGAGAGCCCCTAGTCTCACTCGGGGTCTGAGGGCCTATCCCCCAGGAGTTCGGCTCCTTGGGTGATTTCTCGAGGGGACTGCACAGTGCCTGAGCTGCGTCAGGTCAGCGCTGACTCTGGGATACGTGAGCGAGGAGAGGGCACTCTGCTGAGGGGAAATCAAGCCTTGGCGGCACTTCCCTGCAGTGCAGTGCAGGAGCCCTCCCCGGGCACAAGACTGAATAAGACTCTGCCCTCCCCGCTGAGAGCTGAGAGCCCCTACTCTCACTCGGGGTCTGAGGGCCTATCCCCCAGGAGTTCGGCTCCTTGGGTGATTTCTTGAGGTGAGTGCACAGTGCCTGAGCTGCGCCAGGTAAGCGCTGACTCTGGGATACGTGAGCGAGGAGAGGGCACTCTGCTGAGGGGAAATCAAGCCTTGGCGACACTTCCCTGCGGTGCAGTGCAGGAGCCCTCCCCGGGCACAAGACTGAATAAGACTCTGCCCTCCCCGCTGAGAGCTGAGAACCCCTACTCTCACTCGGGGTCTGAGGGCCTATCCCCCAGGAGTTCGGCTCCTTGGGTGATTTCTCGAGGGGAGTGCACAGTGCCTGAGCTGCGCCAGGTCAGCGCTGACTCTGGGATACGTGAGCGAGGAGAGGGCACACTGCTGAGGGGAAATCAAGCCTTGGCGGCACTTCCCTGCGGTGCAGTGCAGGAGCCCTCCCCGGACCGTAGTATTGCATAAAACTGAATGAAACTCTAGCTTCCCCCCCCACTCCCAATCGGGGTCTGGGGCCCATCCCCCAAGAGTTCTGATTCTTGGGGGATCTCTTAAGGGGTGTGGACCCAGCACAAACTGCGGCCGCTCAGTGCTGACTCTGGGGCACGGGACAGAGGAGAAAAGGGTCGCCTGAGTGCCCACACCAGAGCAGCAGTTCCCTGGAGGTAGATCAACAGCCGTTTTTTCTTTAACGGCAGAACGCTCACTTCTGGATATTCTGAGGCCACACCCCCTGTCTCCCTGGGCAACCAGAGGAGGCCACCAGTGACGGCTCACAAACCCGGGAAGCTTCCAGGGCGGGGCCGACCCAGAGAGGTATTCAGACGCAATTCTCCAGCAGCAAAGACGTTTGAAGTCAAAACAGCCCGTCTTCTGTAGGCGACGACACGAACAGAGACAGAACCTCACAAAGTTGTCTGTTCTGCTCTGTTCTGTTAGCAGCATCCATCAGGGACGGGGCTAAGCCTGAGTGAACACCTCCTTCCCATCACCTGCATCAAACATTCAAAGATGTCAGGCCCCATCTCCTCCTGCTAGATAGCGGCAGTCTGCGGGGGCCTGGCAGACTTCCTTGCGATTCAGGCAGGTGCAAATGCCTGGAGTGTCTGTTCACTGCAGGCAACTGAGTTAGCCATCTGCAGAGATACCAGTGACTGGGTCCGACGGAGGGGCAAAGTGGGAAAGGAGACGTCAACCTTCCCAGACTGCTCTGTTTGCTGGGTGGCTCCTCCTGACTCCACGCTGCACTGGGGTGAGCTGTGTCAGAGGAGTCACCAGGCCCCTGTGATCCAGTTCCCAGAGACCTCTTGAACCCTTCCACCCGAGACAAGTGCCGATTGAGACAGTTGATTCGGACCTTTTGAACTGGGCTAATAGACTGAGGACTTTACAGGCGGTGCCCGGGGTGTGCGATTGTAGGAAGGTTTGATTCTCCTTTTCCAACGGGGGCCAGAGGTGGGCAGGTGGGGTGACTTAATTGCTGATTTTTCCACACAGCTGAGACCTCAAGCCAGAGTAGAAGTTGCAATAGGATCGAACAGAAACCAGCTGAAAATAAGACAGAACCACTTTGCTCCACCACACCAGACAGGGCCCCAGTTTCTCAGGCCACAACACTGTACGGGCCCTCGATAAAACCCCAGGGGAAAAACCAAAGGGAGTAAACCATGGGGCGGAATCAGCGGAAAAACTCTGGTAACATGAATAACCAGAATAGATCAACCCCCCCAAGAAAAGATACGGCAGATGTGATTGAAGATCCCATTCATAAACAACTGGCTGAGATGTCAGAAGTCGAATTCAGAATTTGGTTTGCAGACAAGATTAATAAATGGAATTAGGAATTCGAGGAAAAATTCAAAAATTGTCTCAAGAATTTAACGAATTTAAAGACAAAACCACCAAAGACTTAGACACACTGAAACAAGAACTTACAGCCCTCAAAGATATGAAAAATACAGTAGAATCCCTCAGTAACAGAATGGAGCAAGCAGAAGAAAGGATTTCTGACATTGAAGATAAAGTCTTCGAACGCTCCCAATCTCTCAAAGAGGAAGAGAAATGGAGAGCAAAAACGGATCACTCACTCAGAGAACTCTCAGATAATTCGAAAAAAAACAACATAAGTGTTATAGGAATTTCGGAGAATGATGAAGTAGCTGCCAAGGGCACAGAGGCCCTTCTACATGAAATTATGAAAGAAAATTTTCCAGACATGCCTAGAGAATCTGAAATTCAGATAGCAGACAGCTTCAGAACCCCAACACGATTCAACCCCAATAAGCCATCTCCCAGACATATCATAATTACCTTCACTAAAGTTAAAATGAAAGAGAAGATTCTCAAAGCAGTCCAGCGAAAGAAAACTATAACGTACAAAGGTAAGAACATTAGAATAACTGCAGATCTGTCTGCTGAAACTTTTCAAGCAAGAAGAGCCTGGTCATCAACTTTTAATCTCTTAAAGCAAAAAAACTTTCAACCCAGGATCTTGTATCCAGCTAAACTGAGTTTCATCTATGATGGAGAAATTAAATACTTCAATGACATTCATATGTTGAAAAAATTTGCCATAAGTAAACCAGCTCTTCAGGATGTTCTCAGACCTATCCTCCACAATGACCAACCCAATCCTATACCACAAAAGTAAACTCACTCAGAAACTTCGGATCAAACTCCAACTTCCACACTGGCGAAAGGATTAAAAACGTCCACTGGACCTTTGAAAAACTCGATACCCAAAATTCCACCAGACTTATCAATACTCTCCATCAATGTGAATGGCTTAAACTGTCCTCTAAAGAGCCATAGGTTAGCTGACTGGATACAAAAACTCAAGCCAGATATTTGTTGCATGCAAGAGTCACATCTCAACTTAAAAGACAAATACAGACTCAGGGTGAAAGGATGGTCATCCATATTTCAGGCAAATGGTAATCAGAAAAAAGCAGGTGTTGCAATTTTATTTGCAGATACAGTAGGCTTTAAACCATCAAAAGTAAGGAAGGACAAGAATGGTCACTTCATATTTGTTAAGGGTAATACTCAATATGACGAGATCTCAATTATTAATATCTATGCACCCAACCAGAATGCACCTCAATTTATAAGAGAAACTCTAACAGACATGAGTAACTTGATTTCCTCCAGCTCCATAATCTTTGGAGATTTCAACACTCCCTTGGCAGTGTTGGATCGATCCTCCAGAAAGAAGCTGAGCCAAGAAATCTTAGATTTAAACCTAACCATCCAATATTTAGATTTAGCAGACATCTACAGAACATTTCATCCCAACAAAACTGAATACACATACTTCTCATCAGCCCACGGAAATTACTCCAAAATTGATCACATATTAGGTCACAAGTCTGACCTCAGTAAATTTAAAGGAATAGAAATTATTCCATGCATCTTCTCGGACCATCATGGAATAAAACTTGAATTGAGTAACAACAGGAATCTGCATACCCATACAAAAACATGGAAGTTAAATAACCTTATGCTGAATGATAGCTGGGTCAGGGATGAGATTAAGAAAGAAATCGCCAATTTTTTGGAACAAAACGACAATGACGACAAAAGCTATCAGAACCTCTGGGACACTGCAAAGGCAGTTCTAAGAGGGAAATTTATCGCACTGCAAGCCTTCCTCAAGAGAACGGAAAGAGAGGAAGTTAACAACTTAATGGGACATCTCACGCAACCGGAAAAGGAAGAACATTCCAACCCCAAACCCAGTAGAAGAAAAGAAATAACCAAAATTAGAGCAGAATTAAATGAAATTGAAAACAAAAGAATAATACAACAGATCAACAAATCAAAAAGCTGGTTTTTTGAAAAGGTCAATAAAATAGATAAACCTCTGGCCAACCTAATCAGGAAAAAAAGAGTAAAATCTCTAATATCATCAATCAGAAACAACAAAGACGAAATAACCACAGACTCATCAGAAATCCCAAAAATCCTTAATGAATATTACAAGAAACTTTATTCTCAGAAATATGAAAATCTGAAGGAAATAGACCGATACTTGGAAGCACGCCACCTTCCAAGACTTAACCAGAATCAAGTGGAAATGTTGAACAGACCCATATCAAGTTCAGAAATAGCATCAACTATACAAAACCTCCCTAAAAAGAAAAGCCCGGGACCAGATGGTTTCACGTCAGAATTCTACCAAACCTTTAAAGAGGAATTAGTACCTATATTACTCAACCTGTTCCAAAATGTAGAAAAAGAAGGAAGACTACCCAACACGTTCTATGAAGCAAACATCACCCTGATTCCCAAACCAGGAAAAGACCCAACAAGAAAAGAAAATTATAGACCAATATCACTAATGAATATAGATGTAAAAATATTCAACAAGATCCTAACAAACAGAATCCAGCAACACATCAAACAAATTATACATCATGACGAAGTTGGTTTTATCCCAGGGTGTCAAGGCTGGTTCAATATACGTAAATCTATAAATGTAATTCAGCACATAAACAAATTAAAAAACAAAGACCATATGATTCTCTCAATTGATGCAGAAAAAGCTTTTGATAATATCCAGCATCCCTTCATGATCAGAACACTCAAGAAAATTGGTCTAGAAGGGACTTTTCTTAAACTGATAGAGGCTATCTACAGCAAACCCACAGCCAATATCATATTGAATTGAGTTAAATTGGAATCATTTCCACTCAGATCAGGAACCAGACAAGGCTGCCCATTGTCTCCATTGCTTTTCAACATTGTAATGGAAGTTTTAGCCACCGCAATTAGGGAAGAAAAGGTGATCAAGGGTATCCATATAGGGTCAGAAGAGATCAAACTCTCGCTCTTCGCAGATGATATGATTGTGTATCTGGAAAACACTAGGGACTCTACTAGAAAACTCCTAGAAGTGATGAAGGAATACAGCAGCGTCTCAGGTTACAAAATCAACATTCATAAGTCGGTATCCTTTATATACACCAACAACAGTCAAATTGAAAAAGCAGTTAAGGACTCTATCCCATTCACAGTAGTGCCAAAGAAGATGAAATATTTGGGAATTTACCTAACAAAAGACGTGAAAGATCTCTATAAAGAGAACTATGAAACTCTAAGAAAAGAAATAGCTGAAAATGTTAACAAATGGAAAAACATACCATGCTCATGGCTAGGAAGAATCAACATTATTAAAATGTCCATACTACCCAAAGCAATATATTATTTCAACGCACTCCCTATTAAAGCTCCACTGTCATATTTTAAAGATCTTGAAAAAACAATACTTCGTTTTATATGGAATCAGAAAAAACCTCGAATAGCCAAGACATTACTCAGAAATAAAAACAAAACAGGAGGAATCACACTACCAGACCTCAGACTATACTACAAATCGATAGTGATCAAAACAGCATGGTATTGGCACAAAAACAGAGAAGTAGATATCTGGAATAGAATAGAGAACCAAGAGATGAATCCAGCTACTTACCGCTATTTGATTTTTGATAAGCCAATTAAAAACATTCAGTGGGGAAAAGATTCCCTATTTAACAAATGGTTCTGGGTGAACTGGCTGGCAACCTGCAGAAGACTGAAATTGGACCCACACCTTTCACCCTTATCTAAGATAGACTCTCATTTGATTAAAGATTTAAAATAAGACAAGAAACTATAAAAATACTAGAGGAGAATGCAGGGAAAACCCTTGAAGAAATTGGTCTGGGTGAGTATTTCATGAGGAGAACCCCCCGGGCAATTGAAGCAGCTTCAAAAATACACTACTGGGACTTGATCAAACTAAAAAGCTTCTGCACAGCTAAGAACACAGTAAGCAGAGCAAGCAGACAGCCCTCAGAATGGGAGAAGATATTTGCAGGGTATAACTCTGACAAAGGTTTAATAACCAGAATCCATAGAGAACTCAAACGCATTAGCAAGAAAAAAACAAGGGATCCCATCGCAGGCTGGGCAAGGGATTTGAAGAGAAACTTCTCTGAAGAAGACAGGCGCAAGGCCTTCAGACATATGAAAAAATGCTCATCATCTTTAATCATCAGAGAAATGCAAATCAAAACTACTTTGAGATATCATCTAACTCCAATGAGACTAGCCTGTATCAGAAAATCTCAAGACCAGAGATGTTGGCGTGGATGCGGAGAAAAGGGAACACTTCTGCACTGCTGGTGGGAATGCAAATTAATACATTCCTTTTGGAAAGATATATGGAGGACACTCAGAGATCTAAAAATAGATCTGCCATTCAATCCTGTAATTCCTCTGCTGGGCATATACCCAGAAGGCCAAAAATCACAACATAACAAAGATATTTGTACCAGAATGTTTATTGCAGCCCAATTCATAATAGCTAAGTCATGGAAAAAGCCCAAGTGCCCATCGATCCACGAATGGATTAATATATTGTGGTATATGTATACCATGGAATACTATGCAGCCTTAAAGAAAGATGGAGACTTTACCTCTTTCATGTTTACATGGATGGAGCTGGAACATATTCTTCTTAGTAAAGTATCCCAAGAATGGAAGAAAAAATACCCAATGTACACAGCCCTACTATGAAACTAATTTGGGACTCTCACATGAAAGCTATAACCCAGCTACAACTTAACAATAGGGGGAAGTGGGAAAGGGGGGGTGGGTAGAGGGAGGGGAATCGGTGGGATCACACCTGTGGTGCATATTCCAGGGGTATTTGCAAAACTTGGTAAATGTAGAATGTAAATGTTTTGGCACAGTAACTGAGATAACGCCGGAAAGGCTATGTTAACCACTGTGATAAAAATGTGTCAAATGGTTTATGAAGTGAGTGTATGATGCCCCATAATCATATCATTGTATACAGTTATGATTTAATAAAAAAAAAACATATTTGTTAAGGGTAATACTCAATACGATGAGATTTCAATTATTAATATTTATGCATTCAACCAGAATGCGCTTCAATTTATAAGAGAAACTCTAACATACATGAGCAACTTGAGTTCGTCCAGCTTCATAATAGTCGGAGATTTCAACAGCCCTTTGGCAGTGTTGGGTAGATCCTCCAATAAGAAGATAAGCAAAGAAATATTAGATTTAAACCTAACCATGCAACATTTGGATTTAGCAGACATCTACAGAACATTTCATCTCAAAAACCTAAATACACATACTTCTCATCAGCCCATGGAACATACTCCAAAACTGATCACATCTTAGTTTACAAGTCTAACATCAGTAAATTTAAAGGAATAGAAATTATTTCTTGCATCTTCTCCGACAACCATGGAATAAAAGTTGAACTCAGTAACAACAGGAATCTGCATACTCATACAAAAACATGGAAGTTAAATAACCTTATGCTGAATGATAGCTGGGTCATAGATAAGATTAAGAAAAAATTGCCAAATTTTTGGAACAAAATGACAATGAAGACATGAATTATCAGAACCTCTGGGTACTGCAAAGACAGTCCTAATAGGGAAATTTATAGCACTAGAAGCCTTCCTCAATAGAACGGAAAGAGAGGAAGTTAACAACTTACTGGGACATCCCAACCAACTGGAAAGGAAGAACATTCCGACCCCAAACCCAGTGGAAGACAAGAAATCACCAAAATTAGACCAGAATTAAATGAAATTGAAAACAAAAGAATTCTACAACAGATCAATAAATCAAAATGCTGGTTTTTTGAAAAGGTCAATAAAATAGATGAACCTTTGGCTAAACTAACCAGGAAAAGCAAAGTAAAATCTCTAATTTCATCAATCAGAAACGACAAAGATAAAATAAGAACAGACTACTCAAAATCCAAAAAATCCTTAATGAATATTACAAGAAACTTTATTCTCAGAAATATGAAAATCTGAAGAAAATTGACCAACATTTGGAGGCACATCACCTTCCAAGACTGAGCCAGAATCAAGTAGAAATGTTGAACAGGCCAATATCAAGTTCTGAAATAGCATCAACCATACAAAATCTCCCTAAAATGAAAAGCCTGGGACCAGATGACTTCACGTCAAAATTCTACCAAACCTTTAAAGAGGAATTAGTACCTACATTTCTCAACCTGTTCCAAAATGCAGAAAAAGAAGGAAGACTACCCAACATGTTCTATGAAGCAAACATCACCCTGATCCCCAAACCAGGAAAAGACCCAACAAGAAAAGAAAATTATAGACCAATATCACTAATGAATATAGATGCAAAAATATTCAACAAGATCCTAACAAACAGAATCCAGCAATACATCAAAAAAATTATGAATCATGACAAAGTTGGTTTTATCCCAGTGTCTCAAGGCTGGTTCAATATCTGTCAATGTATAAGTATAATTCAGCACATAAACAAATTAAAAAACAAAGACCATATGATTCTCTCAATTGATGCAAAAAAACTTTTGATAATATCCAGAATCCCTTCATGATCAGAATACTTAAGAAAATTGGTATAGAAGGGACATTTCTTAAACTGATAGAGTCCATCTACAGCAAATACACAACCAATATTGTATTGAATGGAGTTACATTAAAATCATTTTCACTCAGATCAGGAACCAAACAAGGCTTCCCATTGTCTGCACTGCTCCTTAACATTGTGATGGAAGTTTTATCCATCGCAATTATGGAAGAAAAAGGATCAAGGGTATCCATATACAGTCAGAAGAGATCATATTTTCGCTCTTGGCAGATGATATGATTGTGTATCTGGAAAACACTAGGGATTCTACTACAAAACTTTTAGAGGTGATCAAGGAATACAGCAGCGTCTCAGGTTATAAAATCAACATTCATAAATCGGTAGCATTTATATATATACCAGCAATAGTCAAGCTGAAAAAACAGTTAAGGGATCTATTGCATTCACAGTAGTGCCAAAGAAGATGAACTATTTGGGAGTTTATCTGACAAAGGATGTGAAAGATCACTATAAAGAGAACTACAAAACTCTAAGAAAAGATATAGCTGAAAATGTTAACAAAAGAATAAACATACCATGCTCGTGGCTGGAAGGAATCAACATTGTTAAAATGTCCATACTACCCAAAGCAGTATACAATTTTAATGCAATCCCTATTAAAGCTCCACTGACATACTTTAAAGATCTTGAAAAAATAATACTTCGTTTTATATGGAATCAGAAAAATCTGTGAAAAGCCATGACATTACTCAGAAATAAAAAATAAAGCAGGAGGAATCACGCCTCCAGACCTCAGACTAAATTATAAATCAATTGTGATCAAAACAGCATGGTACTGGAACAAAAACTGAGAGGTAGATGGATGGAACAGAATACAGAACCAAGAGATGAACCCAGCTACTTATCGTTATTTGATCTTTGACAAGCCAATTAAAAACATTCAGTGGGGGGTGAGGAGACAAGATGGCTGACTGAAGCCAGCTTTCCACAGAGGCTCCTGTCCAGAAGGAGAGTTAAAGGACAAAAATTTAGCATGTAACCTGGTGGACGTAACCTCTGACAGGTAACCTAATACAAAATTTAGCACATCAACCCCGCTGAGGTGAGCTGCCATCACAAGGATACAAACAAAAGGTACAAAATCCATCACCAAGCAGATGGGAGTCCTCTCCCCCATGAGAATGGCTTGGAGTGCCCTACAAATAAACGGACAGAGTTCAAAGGTCCTCCCACTACACTTCACGGGAGAGACCCTCTTAAAACTGGATCTGCCTCCCCTAATAGGGTGTCATGGTGCTCTCCTGCCAGGCATAAAACTGTATAAAACTGTATATATTCTCTACCTGCAACTCTGAGCTCCCAGCACTCCCCTCCACTCTCACTCTGAGGTCTAGAGGCCTGTCCCCCAGGAGTTCAGATTCTTGGGTGATTTCTTGAGGGGTGAAGACAGTGTCTAAACTGCAGATGGTCAGTGCTGGCTCTGGGGCACAGGAGCGAGGAGAGGACAGTCGGCAGAGAGGGAACCACACCAGAGCAGCAGTTCCCTGAGGCATGGAGTGGCAGCCATCTTTTAGCAGCAATATGGCCAGGCATAAAATTGTGTAAAACTGTATATATTCTCTACCTACAGTTCTGAGCTCCAAGCACTCCCCTCTACTGTCACTCTGAGGTCTGGAGGCCTATTTCCCAGGAGTTCAGATTCTTGGGTGATTTTTCGAGGGGTGTGGACAGTGCTTAAACTGCATCTGGTCAGTGCTGACTCTGGGTCGCGGGAGCGAGGAGAGTATGGTCAGCTGAGAGGGAACCACACCAGAGCAGCAGTTCTCTAAGGCTCAGAGACGTCATTTAGCAGCAATACGGCTCACTCCTGGATATTCTAAAGCCACGCCTTCTGTCTCCCTAGGCAACCAGAGGAGGCCGGCACCAACCCGTGAGTAAAGGATTTGCCTGAGGCGGTACCAACTCACAGACCCAGGAAGCTCCCAGGGCTGGGCTGACCCAGAGGACCACTTTACTGAGCCTAAGACGCACCTGGTACTCAGAGGATCGTCAGCCCATAGACAAAGGAAGGCAGCAGGATAGAACTGACAGGTAACCTAAAAGAAATCTGCAGGAGCAAAGACAGGGCTTTGGAACTCAAAAAAGCTTCTCTTCTGCAGGGGAATTTAGCAGTTCTGTTCGGTTCTGTCAGTAACATCAATCAGGGGCGGGGCTGGACATGAGTGAACACCCCACAAAATTCACCAAGTGCCCGGGATTGTCAGGCCTCACCTACTCCTGCTAGATAGAGGCAGAGCACAGAGGCCTGCCAGATTTCCTTGTGATTCAGGCACGTGCAAACCCCTGGAGTATCTGTTCACTACAGGCAACTGGGTCAGCCAACTGCAGGGCTATCAGTGTCTGGGTGTGACAGAGGTGCAAGGTGCGGAAGGAGGCATCAACCTTCCCAGTCTGATCTATTTGCTGGGTAGCTACTTCTGACTCCACACAGCACTGGAGTAAGCCATATCAGAGTAGTCACCAGACCCCTGTGAACCAGGTCCCAGAGATCTCTTGAACTCTCCACCCGAGACAGGTGCTGACTGAGACAATTGATTTGGACCTTTTGAACTGAGCCAATCGCCTGAGGACTATTCAGGTGGTGCCCATGGTGTGTGGTTGTAGAAAGGTTTGATTTTCTTTTTCCAATTGTTGCCTGTGGTGGGCGGGGTGACTTAATTGCTGATATTTCTCCACAGCTGAGACTTCAACCCAGAGTAACTGTTTCACTAGGGTGGAACAGAAACCAGCTGAAAACAAGACATAACCACTGAGACCCAGCACACCAAACAGGGCCACAGTTTCTCAGGCTACAGCACTGTACAGGTCCTAAACAAAACTCCAGGGGAAAAATCAATGGGAGTAAAACAATCATGGGGCGGAATCAGCAGAAAACCTCTGGTAACATGAATAACCAGAATAGATCACCCCCCCCCAAGGAAAGATATAGCAAATGTAATTGAAGATCCCATTTATAAACAACTGGCTGAGATGTCAGAAATCGAAATCAGAAATCAGATTGCAAACAAGATCAATAAAGTGGAGGGAAATTTGAAATTAGAACTTCGAGCACTAACTCAAAAGTCGAAATAAGGAATTCAAGGAAAAATTCAAAAGTTGTCTCAAGAATTTAACGAATTTAAAGACAAAACCACCAAAGACTTAGACACGCTGAAGCAAGAATTTGCAGCCCCCAACGAACTGAAAAATATGGTAGAATCCCTCAGTAACAGAGAAGAGCAAGTAGTAGAAAGGATTTCTGACATTGAAGACAAAGCCTTTGAACGCTCCCAAACTCTCAAAGAGGAAGAGAAATGGAGAGCAAAAATGGATCATTCTCTCTGAGAGCTCTGGGGTAATTCAAAGAAGGCTAATATCTGACTCATTGGAATACCTGAAACCGATGAAGTGGCCTCGCTAGGCACAGAGGCCATTCTCCACGAAATTATGAAAGAGAATTTTCCAGACATACCTAGAGTTTATGAAATTCATATAGCAGACAGTTTCAGAACCCCAGCATGACTCAACCCCAATAAGACATCCCCCAGGCATATCATAATTAATTGCACTAAAGTTCATATGAAGGAGAAAATTCTCAAAGCAGCTAGATGTAAGAAAGCCATTACCTACAAAGGGAATAATATTAGAATGACTGCAGATCTCTCTGTTGAAACTTTTCAAGACAGAAGAGGGTGGTCGTTGACTTTTGATCTCCTAAAGCAAAATAACTTTCAACCCCAGATCTTGTATCCAGCTAAACTGAGTTTTATTTATGATGGAGAAATTAAATACTTTAATGACATTCATATGTTGAAGAAATTTGCCATAACCAAACCAGCTCTTCAGGATATTCTCAGACCTATCCTCCATAATGACCAAACCAATCCTCTACCACAAAAGTAAATTCACTTGAAAACTTTTGATCAAACTCTAACTACTGGCGAAAGGATTAAGTACTAGACTGTTTATTTCAGCTCAACTTACAATTGCCAAAATGTGGAAACAGCCTAAATGCCCACCAACCCAGGAATGGATTAACAAGCTGTGGTATATGTATACCATGGAATACTATTCAGCCATTAAAAAATGCAGACTTTGCATCCTTTGTATTAACCTGGATGGACGTGGAAGACATTATTCTTAGTAAAGCATCACAAGAATGGAGAAGCATGAATCCTATGTACTCAATTTTGATATGAGGACAATTAATGACAATTAAGGTTATGGTGGGGGGAAAGCAGAAAGAGGGATGGAGGGAGGGGGGTGGGGTATTGGTGTGTGTCACACTTTATGGGGGCAAGACATGATTGCAAGAGGGACTTTACCTAACAATTGCAATCAGTGTAACCTGGCTTATTGTACCCTCAATGAATCCCCAACAATAAAAAAAAAAAAAGTCCACTGGACTTTTGAAAAACTCGATACCCAAAATTTCACCAGACTTATCAATATTGTTCATTAATGTGAACAGCGTAAACTGTCCTTGAAAGAGGCATAGGTTAGCAGACTGGATACAAAAACTCAGGCCAGATATTTTGTGCATACGAAAGTCACATCTTACCTTAAAAGACAAATATAGACTCAGGGTGAAAGGATGGTCATCCATATTTCAGGCAAATGGTAATCAGAAAAAAGCAGGTGTTGCAATTTTATTTGCAGATACAATAGGCTTTAAACCAACAATAGTAAGGAAGGACAAGAATGGTCACTTCATATTTGTCAAGGGTAGTACTCAATATGACAAGATTTCAATTATTAATATCTATGCACCCAACCAGAATGCACCTCAATTTATGAGAGAAACTCTAACAGACCTGAGCAACTTGATTTCCTCCAGTTCCATAATAGTTGGAGAATTTAACACTCCTTTGGCAGTGTTGGATCGATCCTCCAATAAGAAGCTGAGCAAAGAAATTTTAGATTTACACCTAAACATTCAACATTTGGATTTAGCAGACATCTACAGAACATTTCATCCCAACAAAACTGAATACACGTACTTCTCATCAGCCCACAGAACTTACTCCAAAATTGATCACATCTTAGGTCACAAGTTTAACCTCAGTAAATCTAAAGGAATAGAAATTATTCCTTGCATCTTCTTGGACCATGATGGATTAAAAGTTGAACTCAATAACAACAGAAATCTGAATACTCATACAAAAAAATGGAAGTTAAATAACCTTATGGTGAATGATAGCTGGGTCAGAGATGAGATTAAGAAGAAAATTGCCAAATTTTTGGAACAAAAACACAAAAGACATGAATTATTACAACCTCTGAGATACCGCAAAGGTAGTCCTAATAGGGAAATTTATAGCACTGCAAGCCTTCCTCAATAGAACAGAAAGAGAGGAAGTTAACAACTTACTGGGACATCTCAAGCAACTGGAAAAGGAAGAACATTCCAACCCCAAACCCAGTAGAAGAAAAGAAATAACCAAAATTAGAGCAGAATTAAATGAAATTGAAAACAAAAGAATTCTACAGCAAATCAATAAATCAAGAAGTTGTTTTTTTGAAAAGGTCAATAAAATAGATAAACCTTTGGCCAACCTAATCTGGTAAAAAAGAGTAAAATCTCTAATCTCATCAGTCAGAAACGAGAAAGACAAATTAACAACAGACTCCTCAGAAATTCAAAAACTCCTTAATGAATATTACAAGAAACTTTATTCTCATATATATGAAAATCTGAGGAAAATTGACCGATACTTGGAAGCACGTCACCTTCCAAGACTTAGCCAGAATCAAGTGGAAATGTTGAACAGGCCCATATCAAGTTCTGAAATAGCATCAATGATACAATACCTCCCTAAAAAGAAAAGCCCGGGACCAGACGGTTTCATATCAGAATTCTACCAAACCTTTAAAGAGGAATTAGTACCTATATTACTCAAACTGTTCCAAAAGAAAGAAAAAGAAGGAAGAATACTCAACACGTTTTATGAAGCAAACATCACCCTGATCCCCAAACCAGAAAAAGACCCAACAAGACAAGAAAATTATAGACTAAAATCACTAATGAATATAGATGCAAAAATATTCAACAAGATCCTAACAGACAGAATGCAGCAACACATCAAACAAATTATACATCATGACCAAGTCAGTTTTATCCCAGGGTCTCAAGACTGGTTCAATATCTGTAAATCTATAAGTATAATTCAGCACATAAACAAATTAAAAAACAAAGACCACATGATTCTCTCCATCGAAGAAGAAAAAGCTTTTGATAATATCCAGCATCCCTTCATGATCAGAACACTTAAGATAATTGGTATAGAAGGGACATTTCTTAAACTGATAGAGGCCATCTATAGCAAACCCACAGCTAATATAATATTGAATGGAATTAAATTGAAATCATTTTCACTCAGATCAGGGACCAGACAAGGCTGCCCATTGTCTCCATTGCTTTTTAACATTGTAATGGAAGTTTTAGCCACTGAAATAGGGGAAGAAAAGGCAATTAAGGGTATCCATATGAGGTCAGAAGATATCAAACTTTTGCTCTTCGCAGATGATATGATTGCATATCTGGAAAACACTAGGCATTCTACTCAAAAATTCTTAGAAGTGATCAAGGAATACAGCAGTGTCTCAGGTTATAAAATCAACATTCATAAATCAGTAGCCTTTATATATACCAACAATATTTAAGTTGAAAAAACAGTTAAGGACTATCCCATTCACAGTAGTGCCAAAGAAGATGAAATATTTGGGAGTTTATCTAACAAAGGATGTGAAAGATCTCTATAAAGAGAACTATGAAACTCTAAGAAAAGAAATAGCTGAAAATGTGAACAAATGGAAAAACATACCATGCTCATGGCTGGGAAGAATCAGCATCTTTAAAATGTCCATACTACCCAAAGCAATATATAATTTTAACGCAATCACTATTAAAGCTCCACTGTCATACTTTAAAGATCTTGAAAAAACATTTCTTCATTTTATATGGAATCAGAATAAACCTCGAATAGCCAAGACATTACTCAGAAATAAAAACAAAGCAGGAGGAATCACACTGCCAGACCTCAGACTATACTATAAATCGATAGTGATCGAAACAGCATGGTACTGTCACAAAAACAGAGAAGTAGATGTCTGGAGCAGAATAGAGAACCAAGAAATGAATCCAGCTACTTACTGTTATTTAATCTTTGACAAGCCAATTAAAAACATTCAGTGGGGAAAAGGTTCCCTATTTAACAAATGGTGCTGGGTGAACTGGCTGGCAACCTGCAGAAGACTGAAACTGGACCCACACCTTTCACCATTAACTAAGATAGACTCTCACTGGATTAAAGATTGAAACTTAAGACATGAAATTATAAAAATAGTAGAAGAGAGTGCAGGGTAAAGCCTTGAAGTAATTGGCCTGAGTGAGTATTTTATGAGGAGGACCCCCCAGGCAATTGAAGCAGCTTCAAAAATACACTACTGGAACCTGATCAAACTAAAAAGCTTCTGCACAGCCAAGAACAAGTAAGTAAAGCAAGCACACAGCCCTCAGAATGGGAGAAGATATTTGCAGGTTATGTCTCTGACAAAGGTTTAATAACCAGAATCCACGGAGAACTCAAACGTATAAGCAAGAAGAGAACAAGTGATCCCATCGCAGGCTGGGCAAGGGATTTGAAGAGAAACTTCTCTGAAGAGGACAGGTGTATGGCCTACAGTTATATTAAAAAATGCTTATCATCTTTAATCATCAGAGAAATGCAAATCAAATTTACTTTAAGATATCATCTAACTCCATTTAGACTAGCCTATATCACAAAATCCCAAGACCAGAGATGTTGGCGCGGATGTGGAGAAAAGGGAACACTTTTGCACTGCTGGTGGGAATGCAAATTAATACATTCCTTATGGAAAGAGATATGGAGAACACTTGGAGATCTAAAAATAGATCTGCCATTCAATCCTGAAATCCCCCTAATGACATATGCCCAGAAGACCAAAAATTAAATCATAGAAATCATATTTATACCAGAAGGTTTATTGGAGCCCAATTCATAATTGCTAAGTCATGGAGAAAGCCCAAGTGCCCATCGATCCACGAATGGATTGATAAATTGTGGTATATGTACACCATGGAATATTATGCTGCCTAAAAGAAAGATGGAGACTTTGCCTCTTTCATGTTTGCATAGATGGAGCTGGAACATATTCTTCTTAGTGAAGTATCTCAAGAATGGAAGAAAAAGTATCCAATGTGCTCAGCCCTACTATGAAACTAATTTAGGGCTTTCACATGAAAGCTAATACCCAGTTACAACCTAAGAATAGGGAGAAGGTGGAAAGGGAGGGGAGGGAGTGGGAAGTGCGTAGAGGGAAGAGGATTGGTGGGATTACACCAGTGGTGCATCTTACAAGGGTATATGTGAAACTTGGTAAATGTGGAATGTAAGTGTCTTGGTACAGTAACTGAGAGAATGCCAGGAAGGCTATGTTAACCAGTGTGATGAAAGTGTGTCAAATGGTCTGTGAAATTAGTGAATGATGCCCCATGATCATATCAATGTAAACAGCTATGATTCAAAAAAAAAATGGAGACTTTACCTCTTTCATGTTTATATGGATGAAGCTGGAACATATTCTTCTCAGTAAAGTATCCCAAGAATGGAAGAAAAAGTATCCAATGTACTCAGCCCTACTATGAAACTAATTTATGGCTCTCACATGAAAGCTATAACCCAGTTATAACCTAAGAAAAGTGGGAAGGGGGAACGGGAGGGGATTGAGGGGTGAGGTGGGCTGAGGGAAGGGGATTGGTGGGATTACACCTGTGGTGCATCTTACAAGGGTCTATGTGAAACTTAGTAAATGTGGAATGTAAATGTCTTAGCACAATACTAAGAAAATGCCAGGAAGGCTATGTTAACCAAAGTGGTGAAAATGTGTCAAACGGTCTATGAAACTAGTATATGGTGTCCCATGATCGCATTAATGTACACAGGTATGATTTAATAATAAAAACAATATATAAATCGATTGTGATCAAAACAACATGGTACTGGCACAAAAACAGAGAGATAGATTTATGGAACACAATAGAGAACCAAGAGATGAACCCAGCTACTTATCGTTATTTGATGTTTGACAAGCCAATTAAAAACATTCAGTGGGGAAAAGATTCCCTATTTAACAAATGGTGCTGGGTGAACTGGATGGCAACCTGTAGAAGACTGAAACTATACCCACACCTTTCACCATTAACTAAGATAGACTCTCACTGGATTCAAGATTTAAAATTAAGACATGAAACTATAAAAATACTAGAAGAGAATGCAGGGAAAACTCTTGATGAAATCAGTCTGGGTGTGTATTTTATGAGGAGGACCCCCCGGGCAATTGAAGCAGCTTCAAAAATACACTACTGGGACCGATCAAACTAAAAAGCTTCTGCACAGCCAAGAATACAGTAAGTAAAGCAAGCAGACAGCCCTCAGAATTTGAGAAGATATTTGCAGGTTATGTCTCCGACCAAAGTTTAATAACCGAATCCACAGAGAACTCAAACCTATAAGCAAGAAAAGAACAAGTGATCCCATCGCAGGCTGGGCAAGGGACTTGAAGACAAACGTCTCTGAAGAAGACAGGCACAAGGTCCACAGACATATGAAAAAATCCTCATCATCCTTAATCATCAGAGGAATGCAAATCAAAACTACTTTGAGATATCATCTAACTCCAGTAAGAGTAGCCCATATCACAAAATCCGAATACCTTAGATGTTGGCATGGATGTGGAGAAAAGGGAACACTTCTACACTGCTGGTGGGAATGCAAATTCATGCATTCCTTTTGGAAAGATATTTGGAGAACACTTAGAGATCTAAAAATAGATCTGACATTCAATCCTGTAATTTCTCACTAGGTATATACCCAGAAGACCAAAAATCACATTATAAGGAAAATATTTGTACCAGAATGTTTTTTTTAATTTTTATTTTTTTTATTGTTAAATCATAGCTGTATACATTAGTGCAATCGCCTGTACCCATTCTAAGATGCACCATAGATGTGGCCCCACCCATTACCCTCCCTTCACCAAAACCTCCCCCCTCCCTTCCCCTTCCTTGGCCCTTTCCCCATAGTCTTGTGCTACAGTTGGGTTATAGCCTTCATGTGAAAGCTATAATTTAGCTTCATAGTAGGGCTGAGTACATTGGAAACTTTTTCTTCCATTCCTGAGATACTTTGCTAAGAAGAATATGTTCCAGCTCCATCCATGTAAACATGAAAGAGGTAAAGTCTCCATCTTTCTTTAAGGCTGCATAGTATTGTACCAGAATGTTTATTGCAGCCCAATTCATAATTGCTAAGTCATGGAAAATGCCCAAGTGCCCATTGATCAAAGAATGGATTAATAAATTGTGGTATATGTACACCATGGAATATTATGCAGCTTTAAAGAAACATGGATACTTTACCTCTTCATGTTTACATGGATGGAGCTGGAACATATTCTTCTTAGTAAAGTATCTCAAGAATGGAAGAAAAAGTATCCAATGTACTTGGCCCTACTATGAAACTAATTTATGGGTTTCACATGAAAGTTAAAACCCAGTTATAACCTAAGAATAGGGGGAAGAGGGAAATGGAGAGGAGTTAGGGGGGAGGTGGGCAGAGGGAGGGTGATTGGTGGGATTACACCTGTTGTACATCTTACAAGGGTATATGTGAAACTTAGTAAATGTAGAATGTAAATGTCTTAACATAATAACTAAGAAAATGCCAGGAAGGCTATGTTAACCAGTGTGATGAAAATGTGTCAAACAGTCTATAAAACCAGGGTATGGTGCCCCATGATCACATTAATGTACACAGCTATGTTTTAATAAAGAAAAAAAAAAGAAAAGAAAGAACAAAAGAAAAAGAACTGAAAAGCAAACTTGCTCAGGAAGATTTGTCTAACCTTGGGATCAGAAGCATTAATACCCTTAATTTTGGAAGTTATGTCTGCACCCTGAAAGCTATTCCTGAACAGACGAACAAGTAAGGAGACTAGGCATAGAATAAGAATGTCCTTGAAGCATTTATATATTCAAATCATTTTAATAGAATTAGCCAAAAGGCAAAACCATCATCAAGGTCTGGTGCGCTGGGATTTGGTAGCAAGGACATGGGAAAAGCAACAGAATGGCTGATTTCCCACCCAGCTTTTATTGTCAACTTGTAGGCAGTAACCATGATGAGTTCAAGTTTAATCATATTCAAGACAAGGAGGAAGACACTTGGCGCCAACCACCTGCTTGCTAATCAAGGCCAGGAAAGCAATTCTTATTCCTCCTAGAGTTGAGAGTATGTATGAGAGAATGGTCTCTTGTTTGCAATCTGTAATAGTTTGCATCTGATGGGACTGAGTAGTGGAATGAGTTGGCCTGGAAGATGGCCAAGTCACCATTAAGCTGTGCCCATCTGCGGGTTGGTGACATAGTCCTTACTCAGCTGACATCCACTGCCCTGCCCTTGAATGGCCCCAACCTCTGTTGCACTCTGAGACCAAGTCCTCTCTGTGGCCTGGGTTGTGGTTTTACACTTCACTTCCCTCTTCCTTCCTGAAAGATGAATCAGCCTGACATGATTCTTGCCAATCTCTGAAGGGAACTAAGCAAATGTGAGGATGAGTGTGGGTATGTCTTTGAGGATGTTTCTTTTCCCAAGAACCAGACAGTGGCATTTATGATCAATCAATTTTATAAGACAAATATATTCCATGCTTTGATTTATTTTCTTGGTTAGAAAATGACAACCCAGTGTACTGCTTACTTATATTTTACTCTGTGTGATTTAATCATGTAGCATGACGTTTGTGCGTAAGAAATCTACAAATGAGATCCAGGGATTTAAAAAAGAATCACCTGTGTTTGTGTACATATGAGTATGCAACTCGTAAAGGATCTATAACACATCAAATTTTCAAGAGAATCCATAAGCAGAAAAAAGGATAAGACCAACTAGTATAGAAGAATGTTTCACTGTTAGAGAGTCAACATCAATTATTACTGTCCACTGGTGGAAGGTAGCATAAAGAGCCAAAGAAATTGCAAAAGTAATATTAATAATTTAAAACATTTTCAAGTATCACGTAGTAAAATTCCTCTTGACCAATCACTCCTTTACAGATTGGCCAGATTAACCAATGCTCTCTATTTCATCTGTAAAAAATGCTTAAGAAAAATACATTAAAAGAAAAAAAAGCCTTGGACCTTCATCAGAGGATTGGAAGATTAACACAAATTTACATATTTTGAGTTAAAATTAAATGTTTAAGAAATGTATGAATCATTTTTGTGTCTTCCAGATTGAACTAACTTTTTCTATGAGCCAAACAACCATCAATCCCCATTGAATTAATTTAGAACAGTTCTACTTTATTTGGATCCCAGACAGGAAGAAAATAAATGGGTTCCAGGACCCATGGCTTTCAAAGATGTTAATATTAGTGTATTTTCACTGACCCAGAAAAAGAGAGTGGGTATTTTCAACTCTACAGATGATGCCATATACAATGTCAATATGCTTGTTCTTTAAATAAGAGTTAGGCTTTTAATGTTATTTTGAGTACTCTAGGAAGCAGATGTTAAGGTAGGTTTCAATGTGCAAGATATTTCTTTTTTATTTTATTTTATTTTATTTTTAATTTTTTAAAATATTTTTTTATTCAATCATAGCTGTGTACATTAATGTGATCATGGGGCACCATACACTAGTTTCATAGACCGTTTGACACATTTCCATCACACTGGTTAACATAGCCTTCCTGGCATTTTCCTAGTTATTGTGCTAAGACATTTACATTCCACATTTACTAAGTTTCACATATACCCTAGTAAGATGCACTGCAGGTGTAATCACACCAATCCCCCTCCCTGTGCCCACCCCCCCTCCCTTTCCCCTTCCCCCATTCTTAGGTTGTAACTGGGTTATAGCTTTCATGTGAAAGCCATAAATTAGTTTCATAATAGGGCTGAGTACATTGGATACTTTTTCTTCTATTCTTGAGATACTTTACTTAGAAGAATATGTTCCAGCTCCATCCACATAAACATGAAAGAGGTAAAGTCTCCATTTTTCTTTAAGGCTGCATAATATTCCATGGTGTACATATACCACAATTTATTAATCCATTCATGGATCGATGGGCAAGATTAGCCTATTTCACAAAATTGCAAGATATTTCTGAGCAAAATTTGTGTGAAGGAGAAAGGGAAAAGGGAATAGGAGTAGGTGGAGAGAGGCTTAGGCCAAGATGCAACTTTGAAACCTAAGAAAGGAAAGAGGAAACAAAGGTGTATTAGATAAAAGGAGCTTCAGACTACAGTGTAGTTCTGAGTAAGTCTCAGCAGATGGAAAGCACTAGAACAAAGATTGTGCGTAAGAGAAGTCCCATGTTAGGCCAAAATGGCTTAGCTCTAGCACCTGTGCTGCATTCAGTCATTGCAGAGCATGAATTCAGCAGTGGTCCAAAAGATGCAGCAACTGCAGCCTACTGGCTAACTACATGGCCACATGACCATAGATTCCTTTTCTTTAAAAAGTGTAACCATTGGATATAAGCACTGTTTTCTGGGTGCAGATCAGTAGGGTGGGGGTATGGAAGACAGAGAATCCGACCATGTCTAGGCACCTTACTCAGGAAACTTTTGAGAAGGATTCATCTTTCTTTATCTACCTGCATCTAAAACCTTGTGGATTTACTAATTACTTACAGTGTCTAATGCAAAGCTCGTGCAGTCTTTGTCCAGGCACATAAATAAATTATTTCTTTGGTAGACTGACTTCAGTTCTAGCAAATATTTAGTGAGTAGCTATTATGGCTATGCTGGGCACTGTTATAGAGCTATATAATGACAGCCTATACAGACAAGGCCTCCTGAACCTTGCACTCTAGCAGGGATTGGGGAGGACAGAGAACAAGCCAATAAATTGGTAGACAGGATAGCATTAAGGTATGTCTTAACACATTTTCTGCTGCTATAACAGGTAATTTATACAGAATAGATGTTTATTTGGCTTATGGTTCTGGAGGCTGGAAGTCAAGAGCATGGTGCTGGCATCTAGTAAGAGCCTTCTTGCTACATTATCCTTTAGTGGAAAGGCAAACAAGCATGGGAGGGTGGTAGAAAGAGAAATAAGTCTGAACTTATCCTTTTATTGGGAATCCACTTTCATAATTAACCCATTCCTGCCTTAGCTTCACCTTCAGTGGGTGGAGCCCTCCTGGCTTAATCACATCTTAAAGGTCCCACCTGTTAATGCTGTTACAGTGCAATTGAGTTTCTAACTCAGGACCTTTTGGGGGACACATTCAAACTGTAGCAAAGTCTGTGAAGCCAATCAAACTGTCTAACATTTGAGGACAGGAGTGGTGGTCAGAGGATTACAGAGAGCTACCTCATAGAGGAGGGGACATTTATACAAAATCAAACTGGAAAAAGGGGATGACAGTTGGGATCAGAGGAGATAGCAAAAGAAGAGATTGTCAGGTGGTAGGGAGTTTGTCTCATGGGTAGAATGGGATTAAGGCCTTTTGGAGAAACAGAAGCCATCTGAGGTGGGACTCATGGTCATGGGAAGAAGTATTGATTCTATTCCAAATGTGATGTGAGTCCTGGAAGGGTTTTAAATATGATTGGATTTATCTTTTTTTGTTGTTTGATTTATCTTTTAACATTAATGGTTCCAGATTCTCTGTATGGAAGGAGCTTTAATGTGGTAAGATGCTTAGAAGGTTTTTTTTTTATTTTTAGGTGGGAGGATTGGCAAGCAGGGGGACATGGGAGTGAAGTAATGGTGCACAATACTCAGCATAAAATTGAAATGATGTCTACTCTGCCTATCAAATAATGGGAAGGTGTAGTCAGGGGCTAATGGTGATTATGGGGAATTAAAGTGTTTCCAACTCAACTCCCTCTCATCCCCAGCCTCATTGCTGTATTTGTAAAGATCACCATGACTACCATGAGGAGAATGAACACAGGAGCAAGAGCAGAAGCCTGGCAGCTAGGGATGAAGCTTCCTGCAGTGGAACAGGTAAGAGGTGACAGTAGCTTGGATTAAGGAGTTAATGAGGTAATGATGGGAACAAAGCCAGATGGATTTATTGATACTTGTTTTTCTGTGAGAACACGTTTGACACATTTCCCAGTTCTGTGGCATCCTGGGCATTGCAGAACAGTCTCCTGAGCTGCTCTTTCCCCTTTTCTTTATGAAGTGTTTCTGAATTCAGATATATCATGGACACAGGTGATCCTCACAATCTGCTTTGATCCTCACAATCCCATTTTATTATTGCCACTTACCTATCTCCTTGCGGTTGTGTGCTTCTGCCAACAATGGGACTCTATCATAGAACTGGCTTTTTGGTACTAAAGGGCTTTGCCCAAACACTTAGACCATCTGAAGTACCTAGGATTTTACAGCCCTTCCCACGTCCACCCCTCATCCTGCCTGATCAACCCTTAGCCAGTGACTGACAGTCTTGCCTTGTGTTGGACAGCTCTGAGGCACACCTTACCCTCGGAGCACCCCCACAAGATCAAGCTCTCCTTCATGGGACTTTGCCTCAGAACTCACCTGAACTGACTTCTTTTTCTTTACTGTCCTACTTTCTCCACTTCCTTACTGGCTTCTTCTGAGAGCATTTCCTGAAAATTCACTTGAACACAAATCCTTATGTCAGGGCCTCCAATTCTGGAGACTTCAATCTAACACAAAACCCTTCACCCAGGGCTCCCTCCATACTAGGCTGTCTCTGATACACATCCACAACTTTAAAATTTTATCTGGGACCCTGCCAAGTCTTGTAAAGATGGGTGACACACAAGCACCAGCCTAAAAACACTTTAAAGTCTAGATTCTGGAAATTACATTTGAATTTTTTTACCCATTTTACCAATTAACATAATTTAAAAATTCTATAGATGGTAAGACTGCCATTGCTTTGCAAATTTAGGTTTGAAGGAGTTACTTAATCTGCCGTGTCAGTTACCTCATTTATATAGTGAAGCTAATAACACTTAACTTGGAGATCAGCAGCAAGGTATATAAAGCTCTTAACACAATGCTTAGACTAGGGAGGTGCTTAAGGGTTGATAGTGATTATTAACTCTACAAAGGCTGATTAGTATCTCTTGGGTCACTGACCTGTGACCTGAGTCCTTAGTATTTTTCCTCAATTTGTAACAAAATGATAAAACTGAAGAAAATGCAGCATGCTCTTTCCACAGCTAAAATCACTCTGTTTTTAATGTCAAAATGTCTCTTCTCTTTTGAAATGGTAGTGATAATAGATATGGAAGTTGTATTTCTATTCTCTCTTTTTTTTTTTGAGACAGAGCCTCAAGCTGTCACCCTGGGTAGAGTGCTGTGACATCACAACTCACAGAAACCTCCAACTCCTGGGCTCAAGTGATTCTCCTGCCTCCACCTCCCAAGTAGCTGGGACTACAGGTACCCACCACGACGCCTGGCTATTTTTGGTCGCGGTTGTCATTGCTGTTTGGTAGGCCCGGGCTGGATTCGAACCCACCAGCTCAGGTGTATATGGCTGGCTCCCTAGCCACTTGAGTCATAGGCATGGAGCCTGGAAGTTGTATTTCCAATGGCCATACTTGAAAGAATTAAAATGTGGCAACCTAATATCAGTTCTCAAATTTTCTTCTGAGATCCAAAAACTTGAGTACCAACTTTCTAAGCTTTACACCCAATATAGAGAGCTGCTATTAAATGAATACTGCTCTTTTAGAGTATTTGTTTCCAACATTTTTCTGCCATGACCCGTAGAGTCACATTTGTGACCTTCTCCCATGGACATCATCCCCAGGGTAGCTTTTTCTCCTCCACCCAAGAAAGCCCATTGTTGTGCAATTGGTTGAGAGTATCATTATTACAAGCATAACCTTGATTCAGCACTGGTTTATTTTTAATAAGTTAAAAATCCACAAATGTTAGGACTTCAGCTATTATTACTAATGAATTTTCAACATGTCCTACAACTAATCACTACAAACCAGAATGGTCTGAAAGGGTAGTATAGAACCATGTGAGACTTTGGTAATATGTGTGGAGGAAAGCTGACTCATTGTACCCCATGCACAATTAATCCAGGGAGAGCAAGAAGAAAGTGCAGTCAAAATACATTTTCTGTTTTAGCATAAGGAAAAGTATCTTTCTATGAAAATAACAAGTATAAATATTTAAGTAAGCTGGACCATATGAAATATTCATCAGCATTTTCATATGGTCCAACTTAATTCTAATTATGAACATTAGCTGGATTTTGTAGATATTATAGATACAATATAGATTTAAGGAGGCCCTGCCTCACTCTAAATTTTGGCTAGATAGCTTCTTAAATAAACTACACTTAATTTCAAACATACTTCTTATGGAATGTTCGTTCCAGGATTGAGTAAGTGGGTCTTAATCATTTTTGTGGAATCAAAGCCTTCTAGGAAATTTAACTGAGCACAAGTCTTTTTTCACCCTATAGGGACCACCTTGCTACATATGCCTTAGTCCTGATATGGGACACAGACTTCAGGGCATTTCTTACCTTCCTTGGGGAGTACTAACCTGTACCTGACCCATCCTAGTTGCTTATTTTGGCACCAACCTCTTGAGACAAGAACTGGGCACAAGACAGCAGATCTGAGTGTGAATTTGACTTGACCATGTTCTGACGTTACGACTATAGACTCCTTTTCTATTACAAACTCCTTCCCAATCTTAATGCATGTGTCTCATTCTTTTAATTAATGGCTTTGATCTAGGTGCTACTTTCTTCTTCAATACTGAGCAAAAAATAAGGTATTACCTCTCCACGTCATTCAATTTCAAATTATTTTTAATCACAAAAGTAGAAACGAAGAAAGCAAGAAAAACCAAAGTTTGGCTGCCTATCCATGAGGTGGAATATTTAAATAACTATATAATAAATAGGTACTTAGGACTGTACCTATTATTAACACAGGTAACCTCACACATTAGTCACATTCCAAATGTTTTACACAGCATTGTTAAGATTTGATCTCTCCCAGGAATCACCAAGTTATGCCATACTTCAGTGTCTGTGAAGTGTGGAATGAATTTGTCCCTACTCATTTTCCTTCAGGGAGTTTGGTCACAATAGCTTGTTCTGCTGTGGTTGCCCAACTTGAATCAAGTGATGCTTTGAGTCAAGTTGCTTTTTCCTTAACTGAGAAACCAAAGGCAGACCGCAGTTAACAATAGCCTTAAAAATAACATCTTGGGAATAATCATCACATGCTTCTTTATTACAGGAAATGCATACCAAATGGTGCCTTGTATTTAAACCTGAAAAGTGGGCAGAGTATGGGCAGGCAATTACACCAGAGGCTATTTAAGGAGGGCAGGTTTACCAGGACTGGCAACAGTTGGCCTTAGAACTCCATCTGTTCCTGACTTAATTTCACATGTAACTATTAGCACAGTGGCCATTGGTTAGTATTACAAAGGCAAATTGATTCTCATGTAACCTTTTGGATGTGAGCGACTCATTCCAATCCCTCTGGCATGACCATACATCCAGTATGGGTAAAGATCAAAAACAAAAAACAAACTTGCAGAGACTGTATCTTGAGGATTTTTTAGTCCTTGAAATTTCATTTCAAGGCCCCTTGAATTACAGAGGTACTTTTACAATTCCTCCCCACTTCCCTGAAAAATCACACTAGCCAAATACTAGGGGACATCAGAGCCAGCTACATAATTTGGGGGTCCAGTGAAAATAAGAATTCAAGGCCTATTGCTCAAAAAGCAGGGGAAAAGTTGCTATTAAAGGTACCAAAATATACACCTTTTGCCTTTCTTCTGCAGTTTCTCTCTTGACTTGCCATGATATTTTTCATTTGTTATTTAATGTTGTTCTAAATAAAGAAAAATTAAGAAAAATTAAAGTTTTATATTATTAGCAATCATATTGCATGGTACTAGTTATAAATGCAAATATCAGAGCATCTGATTCATATGTAGAAGCATCAAAATCATACAATTTGGATTTCATGGCTCATAAATCTATGTATATTTTGTCCATACCAAAAGAAAAGATATGTGGCACAAAACTAAGGCAATTGTTTTTATTTCACTTCATATGTACATATTGTATCAACATTCAATCTTCAGCTCACTGATTAGTAAGGAAGGAATGGAAGGAAAAGACACTATGCATTGCTTTGTCTTTCTCTTCCTTCTAACTCACCATTTTCAGTATAAATAGTTGGCTAATACATGGAAGTAACACAAGTAAGAAAGAATTAAATATGATAGGGTTCCTTGGCCCCCCATGATTCTTAGAATGTCATTGCCTTAGTTCTAATTCAAATGGCAAGTATAGCCTCTTAGGCCTGTCAGCTCCCCTGCCTACTCAGGTAGACACGTAACACTCTTTGAATTCACACCCATCGGGTCCACTGGAATTCTCTGTTCAGGGGCATCCCAAACTCTATACACTAATGAGGTGGCAAGGAACAAAAAGCACACATGTCACTTGCATTTCCTCAACTCACACACATGCTCCATTGTCCCACAAATTAAGTCTCAGCTCCTGTAGCTCAGTGGCTATGGTGCCAGCCACTAGAGCTAGTGGGTTTGAACCTAGCCTGGGTCTACCAAACAACAATGACAACTACAGTAACAAAATAGCCAGGCATTGTGGTGGGCGCTTGTAGTCCCAGTTACTTGGGAGGCTGAGGCAAGAGAATCGCTTAAGCCCAAAAGTTGGAGGTTGCTGTGAGCTGTGACACCATGGCACTCTACTGAGGGCGACATGGTGAGATTTTATCTCAAAAAAACAAAAAAACACATAAATTAAAAGGTAAAAATTTGTTGTGACATGGTTGTTTGTACCCTCACATTAACTTGAAATTAAAACAACAACAATAACAAAAAGTTAAGACAAAAAAGAGGTTAAATTATTAAGAATGTTCAAGAAAAAGGCAGAAGAGCACAAAAACCAAAGTTCAGGACCCTTCTGAAGGTGGGCCCTGTATAACTACATAGATTCCAGACCCTTGAAGCAAGGTTTATTTCCCTGTACACATCAATGTTTGTCAGATATGTGTGAAAAATATGAATGAGGCAGAGCATGAGACTTGTGTCATTGTTTAAGTCTTCTAGGGGTTATTTGGGTGATTGCTATGTCCATGTTTCCAACAGAAATGCTTAGCTCCTAAGATGAGGTCTAAAGTTCCACGAGAATATCTATGGCACTCTTGGGGTGTGCCTTCTATCCAAAATTAAACAGGGAAAAATACAAGAATCGTGCAACTGAGACTTAACACCAAACTTGTGAGCTCTATTTGACATTCAGAATATATTACCCAGGAGGTTTATTATAAACATACTACAGAGAGAACCAGGTGACCAGATACAGCTCTTAGTAGCTTGCCCATGATCATATCAATGTATACAGTTATGATTTAATAAAAAAAGAAAGAAAACAAATAGTTTTTTAATTTTTAATTTTATTTTTAATTATGATAAAAACCATATAACATAAAATTTACCATCTTAACCATTTTTTAGTGCACAGTTCGGTAGTGTTAAGTGCAACCAATCTCCAGGATTTTTTCTTCTTGCAAAACTGAAACTCTACACTTGTTAAATAATAACTCTCATTTTCCCCTTCCCCCAGTCCCTGACAACCACCATTCTACTTTCTATTTCCACGAGTCTGATTACTTTAGATACCTCATATAAATGGAATTACACAGTATTTGTCTTTTTGTGACTGGCTTATTGTACTTAGCATAATGTCCTAAGGGTGCATTATGTTGTGTCATGTGTCAGAATTTCCTTCCTTTTTAAGGCTGAATAATATTCCATTGTGTGATGTATATACACACACATATATACATACACACTTTGTTTATCTATTTACCTATTTAGGGACCCTTGGATTCTTCCACCCTTTGGCTTTTCTTTTTTTTTTTTTTTTTGTTTTTTTTTTTTTGAGACAGAGCCTCAAGCTGTCAATCTGGGTAAAGTGCTGCGGCATCATAGCTTGCAGCAACCTCTAACTCCTAGGCTCAAGCGATTGTCCTGCCTCCGCCTCCCAAGTAGCTGGGACTACAGGCGCCTGCCGCAACCACTGGCTATTTTTTGGTTGCAGCTGTCATTGTTGTTTGGTGGGCCGGGGCTGGATTCGAATCCACCAGCTCAGGTGCACGTGGTTGGTGCCTTAGCCACTTGAGCCACAGGTGCTGAGCCCACCCTGTGGCTTTTCTAAATGGTGCTGTTATGAACATGGGAGTCCAAAGATCTCTTTGAGAACCTGGTTTTCAATTATTTTGGACATATACTCAGAAGTGGAATGGCTGGAGAAAATCATTGTTTTAAATCACACTGATCTACATTGGGAGATAATATAATGTTTGAAATTGTCAGGATACCATTTTGGGAATTTGAGGGGTAAAAGAAAGTATCACGTTTGAAAAAGAATAAGTGTATTGCATGCACTTGTTCAAGAGTGAGACCACATGAACTGGACAGTCAAAATTGCAGATCCAAATAAGTATAGAGACAAATACTTTAACAAAAAACTTTGGATTGGAATCAAGTGAAGCTAAAATCTGAACACTGAGGATGTGTAGAATAAATATTCACTGACCATCCAATTATTCTTGGAAGGATAAAACTATCAAGATACTGTTTATGGGTTTGTAACTCAGCACTTGGAGCAATGCAAAAGAACCCTCTGTGGCAAGATAGTAATCTACAGACAAAAAACAATGTCCCCAGTGAGATATTACTTCAATGCCCTAAAGTAACCCTGCTGAGAATACGTCAGTGTTCAACATTTAGTCAACACCGTAGCAGGCTTCATGGATGGATTTCAGAATTACAGAATTTTTTTTGTTTCTTTGAGACAGAGTCTCATTCTCTTGCCCAGGCTAAAGTGCCATGGCATAAGCCTAGCTCACAGTAACCTCAAACTTCTGGGCTTAAGCCATCCTCCTGTCTCAGCCTTCCAAATACTGGGTCTATAGATGCCTACCACAATGCCTAGCTAGTTTTTCTATTTTTTTTTTTTTTTGTAGAGACTGGCCTCCTGCTTGCTCAGGCTGGTCTTGAACTCCTGAGCTCAAGCAATGCACCTGCCTCGGCCTCCCAGAGTGCTAGGATTATAGACTTGAGCCACTGCATCTGGCCAGAATTATAGAACTTTTAAACTTATTAGGACAATGGAAATTATTTAGTCTAACTCTCCTAGGTATATAAAAAGAAGAAACTGACTCTCCCAACACTACAACGTTAGTTGGTGACAGAGGCAGGGCTGAATTTCTCAATTCTAGTAGGGAATATGTTAATATCCTCAAGACCACCCCTATAGCAGCAACCTCACAAGTATCTGACAGCCTAAATAAAATAGTTCAAGCTTAGAAAGACAAAAGCTTCTGGAGTATTTTGTAGCATAGCCAGGCTATCATTGATGTTGTCTAAGTGTACTTTCCAATTCTAAAGGTTTCCCAGATGTTTTTTCTAAGACACATTAAGATACTTAATGGTTACAGATGACCAGCATCTTAAAGTCCCCAGTGCCCCATATGGGTGTACAAATATCTCTCCCCTCATTTGGGTTAACCTTAGAAAGCTACTGTCAAAATGGAAATATATTCTCCAAGAGAGAGATTATACATGTATCCATTATAAACATTAATATATTAACATTAATTTATTGATCAAATTAGTTAGTAGTGACCTTGCCAAACAAGATACTTCCTGGAACTAAGGGACTGGGATTCAGGGCTCACATATTTTTATTGAGTGTAGAGGCTGGGGAGAGAAAGCCTTGCTGAGCAGGGTGTGTAAGTGTTGTAAGTGTTAGGGATCTGTGCAAGGGTCCTGAGGAGGAGAAAAGCATTGGACAGGGAAAAGAAGGTATAGAAATGTCAAGGAAAAAATTTACTAACCTAACAATTTTACCATAAAGGGCTGCTAAGAATGATAGTTGGAAAAGAAATGGGCACATGAGCCATACAGTGTGCAGTATGAAATAATTTTCGATCACCCAACAATCTCTAGGACAAAAATTTTGCATCTGCAAAGTGGAACTTTAAAAAATTTGGACTCCAGGCTTGGTGCCCATAGCACAGTGGTTATGGCGTCAGCCATGTACACCAGAGCTGGCAGGTTTGAACCCAGCCCGGGCCTGCTAAATGACAACGACAACTGGAACAAAAAATAGCTGGGCATTGTGGCGGGTGCCTGTAGTCCCAGCTACTTGGGAGGCTGAGGTAAGAGAATCGCTTAAGCCCAGGAGTTTGAGGTTGCTGTGAGCTGTGATGTCATGGCACTCTACCCAGGGGAACACAGTGAGACTGTGTCTCAAAAAAAAAAAAATTGGACCCCAAACTGTCCATAAACCTTGCTGCAACATTCTTACATCACAGAAAATAGAGCAAACTTAGCTAAGATATCAGCCATGTTGCTATAAAAGGAAGGGAAAGGAAAATGTGATGGAAAAAAGCCTCTGATATTCCACTAATGGTGGAGTCACCCAGTTTGAGCGAATCATGTCCCCTCTCTTACTAGACAATTGTGACAGATAGATACTCAAATAGACTCTTTAGGAATTGGCTAAGATTAAGGCAGAGCGAATATTTATTTTCTTTACCTTATCTTTATTTTTTCTATAACCATGTGCTATGTGTTGATTCAGCCATGAGAGACCAGGAAGGTTTGGACAAGTTCAGGGAAACCCCGTAGGAGTGGTGGCTGTTTTCCATTCTCTGTTTGCTGCATGTGTCTGTTTTATAGCCAGCTATGCTGGGTAGCTGGTTCCCTGAGCCCAACTCCTGATATTCAGGAAATTTCAGAGATATCAGGATCTTTGGGTAAAGTCACAGAGAAACTTAATACCTCACCTGATCTTCATTTCTTTGTGTGGAGAATCTGTCCAGACAATTCTGAGAGCATCTGGGAATGGTAGATTGGTTCTTGGGGAGGTCCCAGAGGACTTACTCATTAGGGTTATGAAGAACTCCTAAGCAATTTCAAATAAGAATACTGTGACTAAAATGCTCATTAGAGCAGAGATTCCTGGGCAAGAAACTGTTTCTTCACTGCCTTATAGAACTTCCACTACCCCTTGGTTAACCCTTTGTCCTTCCCTGCTCCCCCACTGTTGGCAAACATCACAAACACAACCCATTTTTGAGCACAATTCTAAGCACTTTACGCATATTATCTCATTTATTTCCACTGTAAACTGGTTAGATAAATGCTATTATTATTCCTCCTTTCGTGCATGAGTAAAGTGAGATACAGATAAGGGAAATACATTACTCCAGGTTGCAGAATGAGTGAGGAGCTAGGACTCAGACCCAGCGTTGTGGAACTACATAATTCATGGTCTTTGCCACAAGCTGTTTGTCTCCTCAGCATCTTAGTTTCCCTGGGAAGTGGAGAGGCTCCTTATCCCCACTCCTTATTCCTCCACTTCATATCCTATTTCCCCAGCTCTACACTTTAGAGCCTCAGGACAGAACCTTCCCCAGAAGAGGTGGGACTTGAGGAAAGAATCCCATATCCTCTGCTCACTAAAAGCTGCCAAATGTCAGCAAGGCCCAGATTCTTCTATGAGCTCAGGCCTGCCCTGGGCCCAGCTGCCTAGTCTGGCTGCCTGCTAGAGTTTCCATTCCCAGGGGGCGACTGCCCAGAAGAGATGGCCATCTGGGAACAACCTTCCTGATGTTCCTTTGGCTACACATTTTGTTGATTTCCTTAAGTGTGTTTTCTTATGGGGTTTCTGTTTCTTTTCTGGCTTGGTCTGTGACTTTACTTCATTTCTGTTTATTCCATGTTATTGGGCCCAACACACTTGTTTTCATTTGAGTTTTTTTCTTCTCAGACTTCTGGCATACTTAACCTGTGGCTCATTTTGCTGTACGATATGCCACCCTGTCTGTGCATTTTGTCTAAAGTCCTGGGAAGCTTAAATTTAAACACCATGAAAATGAGATGGGAGGAGAGGTATTATTCAAGTCTTTCAACTTAGAAAAAAGATTTTCTTGTGCATGAAATATATAGCTGCTATCAAAATCATGTTTTACCCCATTCACTAATTTCGTAACTGATGAAAGCTTCCATTGAAAAAAATAAAAATGTGAAGTGTTGCTGACCATTTTCCTTTGGAGACCCAAGGATGGGGCAGAGAAGCTTTGGTGATCACCACCTCAGAACTTTGAAAAGAAAGAGAGACTTAACTTCGAGTCCTGAAAAGTAGAGCATGGACCAGCTAGGAAGGGGTAGGAGAAAGCATAACAGGGCAGGTTGCACTCAGTCACTTCCCATAGAAGATCATCCATCATGCTGAATAGGGCATATTGCATCTATAAAGACTGACAGTTAAGTTCATGAACTCACCCTAGAAAGAGTGCTACATACCCCATTATTGAATATCGCTATGGTCACCTTTGAAGTATTCCCCTTCGGAAGCTATGCACTGATGTCGGCACCTACTCCATTCTTAAAAACAATTTTGGAATTTTTTTTCTGGAATGACCATCAGAGCCATTATCCCAGTACCTTTGATGTACTGAGTGTCATCAAAATGTCTTCCTTTCAATTTTTCCTTTATCTTTGGGTAAAGAGAAAAGTCACTGGGGGCTTTATCAGTTAAATAGGGAGGGTGTTCCAATACAGTTATTTGTTTACTGGCTAAAAACTCTCTCACAGCAGCGGTACATCTTCCAAGGGTATATGTGAAACTTGGTAAACGGTCTGTAAAGCTAGTGAATGATGCCCCATGATCATATCAATGTACACAGCTATGATTTAATAAAAAAAAAATAAATAAAATAAAAACTCTCTCATAGACAGTGCTATGTGAGCTGGTGCATTGATGTATGCAAGAGCCATGAGTTGTTGGCCAAGATGTTCAGTTAAGATTTTAACTTTTTCTCTATATTGATGGTTATTTGGTCTGCTATGCTTCTCATAGTCAGCCAATGATTGTGATGCACAATTTGATGAAGTTTTGTAATGTTTTCATCAGTTCTGTTCATTACTGGCTACTCTAACCAGCATGTCTTCATGAGCGATAGTTTCTCTCCCCTCAGAAAAACATTTAATCCATTTGTAAACTGCCACTTTCTTCATGGAATTATCCCCATAAACTTGGAACTAATATGTCCCTGATTTCACTTCTACTTTTGCTAACTTTGATAAAAAATTTATGAACCTTTGTTCATTGCTCTAATTCAAGCTTTGACATTCTTGGGATGGCACACAAAAAAACATGTAACAACAATAATGAATACCACTGAGCAAGACACCAGCACACATCCATATGAACACAACTGTAAAAATGTGAAACACTGATATATCAAGGTTATGAAACCTTAGTAAGCTGTTTGTGCAGTGCTGCCATTGTAAGCACACAGTGGCAAGTTTGTGAACTTAATTGCGAACTTAATATGTCCAACTACTAATCCAAGATAATGTTTTGAAATTTTTAAAAAATCAAGTAGTTTGTAGTTTATCTGAATCTAATTATTTTCCTCACACATCCAAGAATGTTTTTAGGAGACTTTTAGCAGAAAGATGGGCTACTAAATGATAATAATAATATAATAGACTCTGGTTTTAATGCTATTGTGAGAGAAAGGAAGTGATCCACATAATAGGCATCCTGGGTTAATAGTGGGAAAGATCTTCCAACTATCACAAAACACATGAGGAGAAGGCCCATTCAAGTAGATCACAAGCATAACTAAATATATAGGACAGTAAAGAGCTTTATAACAGGGCTATACCATTATTGAATTTGTTTAGAAGTCTTAACAGTTTGCTATATGGTAAGGTTTTGGAATTAGTGAGTTGAAATCCTGGACGTGCAACTTACTAGCTGGGTGATGTTGGGCTTTCAGTTAACTGATCTATAAAATGTAAATAATAATAACAGAAGTGTATCATTTAGGGTGGCTGTGAGGCTCAACTGAGATAAAGCATACAAAGTACTTAGTATAATGCTGTCATATGGCAACTTTTAAATAACTGATTATTCTTCTGTACTATTTCACCACTGCGTGTATTTTCTGTTAACACTTGTTGAGCCCTTTGTGCATTCAGCCTAGCACCCCATGGAATAACAAATATTGTTTTGTATATACTGATAATAAACTTCGTAGAAAAGTTGACTTATTATTTACCGAATTTTATCT
The DNA here is from genome assembly GCF_027406575.1 of Nycticebus coucang. NCBI lineage: Eukaryota > Metazoa > Chordata > Mammalia > Primates > Lorisidae > Nycticebus > Nycticebus coucang. Next base: position 46,902,366 of record NC_069804.1, read on the forward strand.
TTACAGAAACTGAAGACTGACTTGGCCAAAAGCATAGGGGAAAACATAGGCAAGACTCAAATTTAAAACTGAAAGTTCTAGTAGCTCCTCTCCCACCTTTTTCTCTAGTATCCCCCTCCCTCATGAAGTATAGTGGAGAGTACCTAACATAGGCCCAGAAGGGCCCAGGTAGGTATCCCAGAGGAAATGCTAAGAGCTGAAATTGTTAAATAGATATGGAAATTGGAAACAGGAATGGAGAGAGAGAACTCTAGATTTGGAAGACAAGGGAAAGCAGAGCTTCCCACATTGGGGCCTTCCTTTCTTCTTCTTTGCAGAAGAGTGTTTATATCCAGAGTCTCATTATAAAATCCCTACAACCACTTCATTTGGAGAGGTGGGGTTCAATGGACATATGTAACACTGTGATCCTCAGGGACAAAAGAATGTGCCCAACAACAAAATAAGTTCACTCGTACTAGTCACTTGTGTCAATAAATAATGGATGTTGTTATGTTTATAGAGGTCATAGAACAAAAATATTCTATATCACTAACAACTGCACTTTGGAGGACTAAAAGAAATAAAATGCTAAAATTTATGAATAGTGTTCCATTTCACTAGGCATAACAATCACCAATTCTGAAAATTTAGGAGGCAAGGTCAACTTGGAAATTAATTCCAGGTCCAGGTTCTTACAGACCACCCAGCTTTGCTGTGCTGTATTTCTAAGGCAAGAAGGAAAAATTATTGCCTCTGGTAATTTAAGTCATTGATATGATGGATCTTTGATGGATTTGTGGGCTTATAACCCTTTCCCTCTTTTTCTAGTAATATCATGATTCTTTCTTGGGAGTCTTTTCCTCCCTTACTCCATCCATGTGACTTTGGGGACCTGGCTACCATACTATTCCACTGACCTGATTAAAGATGAAGGCGTGTAAGTAAGGCCTGGACATCCATAGTGTCACACTCCCTTGGACACAGTGGGATTACTCAAGGGGTGGATGCATATTCCCAGACTAATCAGTCATTTCCTTGAATTTTTCTAAATAGAGCTGAGAGAGAAGAGCTCTCTTTTCTTCTCTGGCCCCCAGACTGTGAGAACATAAGCCTAAAACAGCTATGGCTAGGCTACCACCAGATGGACTAAGCCCATCAGTAGTGGAAGATGAGCTCTGATCCCATTGGAGTTGAAGTTCCTGATTCTAGGTGTCCCTACAGCCTGATACATCCCTGCCCTTCCTGGGTCTTAAGCTGCTGTCAGTGGTGTTTCTGTCACTTGCAATCAGGAGTCCAGCCTGATATGGAAGGAAAACTCAGCCAAGTACACTTGGGACAAAACAACTGATAAAACCAAATGAGTAATTGAAATCACCTCTCTATCAGAGAGCCTTTGGTGAGGAGGATATGGGAATAATGAGTCAAGCAAAGAAAGCACAAAGAATGGAGGGTAGATTAGAAATACCTTGACTCTGCCATGTTATCAACATTTCCTAGATTTCATAGCAGAGCTAAGCTTCTTAACAAAACAAAAAATGTGGATCTTTTGTCTCTGCACTGTTATGTACCCTTGCACATTTTGGATAGTACTTCAGGAGGATCACAAACCTTTTGAAGCTAATTAGAAACTGTCTTCAAAGGCTGTATGATAAAATTAGTGCTAATGGTGATGCTAGTGATTTGTATTTCCACTTAGCCTCTTGCTAGTGATGTATGGTTATTTAACCTCTTCAAGTCTTGGATACTTCATTTGTAATACTGAAATGATAAAAACATTGAATGTAATGGAATGGTTGAGAATGGTTGCTACTCAATAGATGCAGCTATCATCATTATCAGGTCAATTAATACATCCTTGTGGGTTGATTCACTCAGGATACACAGATATCAAGTATTTAACTTTCATAATCAACTTTATATTTAATTTTGAACATGTCATTCTAATTATGTTTTATTGCATAAATACAGGAGCCCTCTGGTGGTCCAAATCACTGTTAGAACACATGGAAAATACTTTATTTAAGTGTAAAAAAGATTCACATAAGGATATTTTGATCTCCATCCCATTAAGATAAACAAGAAGTAATTGGCTTGCTTCTTGTGTCATAGGCTGAATTGTGTTCTTCCAAAATCCATGTTAAAGCCTTAACCCCTAGTACTTCAGATAGTGATTGTATTGGGGATATGTTCTTTAAAAAGGTGATTAAGTTAAAACAATGCCTTTAGGGTGGCCCTCAATCCAATATGATGAATGTTTTTGTAAGAAGATAAGACTTGGACATAGACATGTGCAGAGGGATGACCAAGGGAGGACACAGAGAGAAGGAGGCCATCTACAAGCTGAAGAGAGAGAGACCTTAAAAGAAACCAACTCTGTCAATACCTTGATCTTGGACTTCCATTCTCCACAACTATGGGGAAGTAAATTTCTGTTGTTTAAAGCACCTAGACTGTGGTACTTTGCTATGGCATCCCTAGTAGACTAATACATATGGATGGAAGTTCCAGTCAATACATAATATCAGCTTTCCTTTTAGTATAAATTATACCAACAGATATAACTTGTCTTCTCTCAGGTCCATTTGCATATAACCTGGGATGATGTATCCCATAAATCATGGTACTAATGAAGTTAGTGTGAAACTGTTCTTTCTTCAAGAAAGGTATTAAAAAGGTAACCAAGAGGACCTATCTGAATAAAGCAGATAACTAGACACAGTACAGAAATATAAATCAAAAATAACATGTCATCTTCATTGACATTGTCCAACACATGTAATGGAACTTAATTCTGTAAATAATTACAATTTGTAATAGAATTTTCATAATTTACTATAGTTTTTGCTTGTTTTTTTTTTCAAACTTCACAAGAACCCCCATGATCCCTATTTTTATGATTTTTTTTTTTATTGTGACAGAGTCTCACTTTGTCACCCTCGATAGAGTGCTGTGGCATCACAGCTCACAGCAACCTCCAACTCCTGGGCTTAGGCAATTCTCTTGCCTCAGCCTTCCAAGTAGCTGGGAATATAGGTGCCCCGCCACAATGCCCAGCTATTTTTTATTGCAGTTTGGCGGGAGCTGAGTTCTATCCTGCTACCCGCAGCATATAGAGCCGGCACCCTACCCACTGAGCCACAGGTGTTGCCCGTGGCTTTTTTTTTTTTACTTTTAAAGACAATAAAGTGAAAAGTCAGAGAAGGTCAGTAAAGAAGGTTTGTTGCAGAGGAACAATTCAAACCTACATTTTGTTTCTTTGTATTTCATGCTTTCTTTTATTACTTCCTGCTGCCTTGCCACATTTTCCATTTTACATAAACCCCAATTGCTGAAACCTTCTTAAAGCATCAGTATGAAATACAAGATTATTTTTCACAAGGAGAGGGCAGCCAATTGTCCTACAGGCTTATGTTTGTGAACTGAACACATGAAAAAAATGGATGTATATGAAATCTTCTTTCCAGAATATCAAATTAATTGGAGATATACAGATCTGAGAAGGAAGAATCTTTTCATTCTTATAATTTCGTGTTATTCTATGGAATCAGTATTTAACAAGAATTGTGTGGTCTCACTGTGTTCACGGAAGTATACTTTGTTAGAGTAAGGAGTCCAAAATCACCTTTTTTAATTTTTAAGCTAATCTTTTGAAACTGACCCTCAATTGCATTTTAGTAGAGAACATCTAAGAGTATAAATAAGAATTGGTGAGAAAATTCTTTAACTAGTAGAATTCAGCTTTAGTAACGTGCTCTCACATCAGATAATTACATTCAAACATACAGAACTGCTACATTAAATGCAGTAAGATCTGATTGATTTGGAGTCCATTAATGAATAAATGATTTAAGTCTAGCTGACATTTATCTCTGCACTTTCTATGAAGAGAGAATGTGCTAAGGAAAATACTTTCATGTAAACAAGAATAGATAAAAGCCTTTTCATCCGGAGTAAGCCGAAATAACTGTTTTAAGAAACCTCAGCACATTGGTTACAAACCAATCACATCCAGCCCATTATGTGGGTATAGAATAGTTATGAGCTCAGCTTGTTGAATCAATTACATGACTACATGAATACAAAGTATGCAGCTTTCCTACCCCTCAAAGAAGACCACCAGGACAGTGGTTCTCAGTGTAGTCCTCAGACTAGCAGCATATTACCTGGGAACATTTTAGAAATGCTAATTATTAGGCCCCACCTCAGATCTACAGAATTAAACACTCTGGGGGTGGGGTAGGGCTCAGCTGTCTGTGTGTTAAGTTCTCCAGGGGATTCTGATCCTTGCTCCAATGTGAGAAGACTGCACTAGAAAACAGTTGTTGTCAGTGTTCTGAATTATACTCAAAAGAAACAGATTGTCATTCTTTCTGAGAATGGTGTTCTTGAACTCTTTCACTATATCACGGAAGCTGTCTCCTCACTTTGTCTAAGTTAAGGGAGATGAGCCATAACTTGATGTTTGTTTATAGTGATGGTAAGAAGCCAAACTGATGCCCATTGTCTTGACAGAGGAATGAAGGCTCTGCTGCCTAGCTTGGCTGGCCTCCTGCTGGTAGTGGAGAATGGAAATTGACCGGGATCTGGAGCTCTGAAATGCTTACGACAACTTCCAAATCTATTTTTTCTTTCTTTTATTTAAGTTGTGCTACAAATGAAATCCAATCCATATTTTCCCTAATTTACATTTAAAATGGTTCAAATGTTATGTTAGTAGATGAGTGAGTCCCCAAGAGACCTTATGAATTTACTAAAACTAAATCTTCAAAACAGGAAGTTGCACTTTATCCAGTACAAACAAAGTTTAGCATGAAAAGGCCTGATTTGTATTTCACTTTCTTAGCCTAAAAAATTGGAATGTATTTTAATTTTCAAAATGCATTTTCTCCCATTCTCCCTACCATCCTCAATCACATATGCTGCCTTTGATTTTAACATAAACTAAGCTGTGAGAGCTCTAACCTTATTTTCATAATCAAATTCCTGTCTTCTATGGTTAAGGGATCATGAAACCCTATAAATGTACTAGTTACACCTCAGTTTAAACCAGTTCGACAACCATTTATTGTTCCCTGCACAAGGAAATGGGAGTGCCTTGTGGGGAGAAAGTAGATTAAAAAAAAATACTTCAGAAACAACTTGATCTCAGCTAAGGAATGACTATTTGTAGCACTAAATATATGTTCAATCATTATTTGCTCAAAATTGCTTGAGAATAAGACATAGCTGCTATATAAGATTTCTGAATTTCACTGCAGATTCTAAAGATGCTTTCCATATTGGAAGCAAGCAATTTAATAGTGGCCTGAGGAGGGGGGAGAATTGTGGCAGCCTGCCTAGGCCAGCACAAAATACAGTCCAGCTACCTTGTACCCAATTCCTCTAAGTTCCCACAATACTTTGTATATACCTCCATTTAGTAATTCCCCTCAAGGCAACTGTTGATTTATACATCTGTTTCTCTTGCTAGATCTATGAGCCTCTTGAGGGCAGCAGATGCTCCTTTCTCTAAAAAGTTGTGTGTAATTTCTCCTGCTGCATGATAAAGTGTGAATTCTTCAACTGATTCTCTTAGCTAGTTTGCAACTTGAAGCCTCATGGAGGATTACAGAGATATTGTCACCTTGGTCTTACACCTGAGAAAACAGGCTCCCACCCAGTGTAGAACACAGAATAGAGCCTTTCTCTCTCGCTCTCTCTCTTTTTTTAAATCCTGAAACAAACACATTTATAGATCAAAAGTATTGAAATGAATACATAAATAAAGGCAAACTCGTTTTTCCATGGAATGAAGGGAAAGAAGTCTATTAAGCCTCTATAATAATTCAGAGACAGCAAAAGGCAGACAAGAAGTATGTTGTCTGTAGATAAAAATTTTTTTCCTCTCAAAGTGATAACCACTCTATCAGGTTTTTAGGTATCCTTCCAGAGTAGTCTTTTTTTTATTAATATTAAATCATAGCTGTGTAAATTAATGTGATCATGGGGCACCATACATTAGTTTTATAAACAGTTTGACACATTTTCATCACACTGGTCAACATAGCCTTCCTGCCTTTCTCATTTAAGGAGGCCAGAGTTGAGAATAAAGGAAAAGGTCACCTGGTAACCAGATGGGGCAGCAGAAGAGCCCTCAGGAAATATGATGAAAATATGGAAGACACAGAGGTTAACCTCCCTCATTTCTATTTCAATCCCCACTCCCTTCAGGTGCCTCATTCTGAACCAGTATGAAAGTTACTATTGCTGCATAGCAAGTCACCCCAAAACTCTGTCTTAAAACAGCAGCAATCATTGTATTATCTTTCTTATTATAGCTTCTGCAAATCAGGAGTTTGGGTAGGGCTCTGCTGGGTGGTTCTGGCAGGAAATTTGTGCAGTGGCAGTCAAGCAATAATCAGAGCTAGAACAGTAAGGGGCTGGAGCAATTGGGACCTGGCTGGCCATTTCTTTGTATTCATGAAGTCTCAGGGCCTCTCCATATAGTCTCTCCATGTGTGTTTACTTAAGTTTCCTAAAATCATGGAGACTTTAGGGTCTGCATGAATAAATTGCTTACAGTGTCCCCTCACCCTACAGAGTGGGAAGGAAAAGACCTTCCCCTTTCCTACAAAGTGGGAAGGAAAAGACACACTCAGAATACCAAGCACTAGTGTTGCAGTAAGGCAGGCAGAAATTGAGTGCCTTTTTATGACCTAGCCTTAGAAGTCTCATAATGTTACTTCTGCTATACTTTGTTCGCTGAATAGTGCCAAAAGTGCACCAATTACAAAGGGAGTGGGCATGATCCCCACCTTGTAATGAGATAAATATCTGAACTACTTGTAGAAGAGTATGTAAGATGGGAGATACTGTTCTGGGAATCTTTGGGACGTGCATGGTTTGCCATGACCAAAAAGAGAGCTAATAGTTGTGAGGTCTTTTCCTTCCTACTCTGTAGGACACTTTCCCTTTCTCCCAAAAGTTTGCTGAAAGATTAACTCACAAAGCAAATTAACAAGATAAAGAGGTTTATTTATTATAGGCATAGGGAGAATCCAAGTGATTACCCAATATCCCAGTGGGATCCAGAGATTTTCATATCTTCCTTCTAAAGAGGAAGGGGAGATGAGGAATGATGAGGAATATAGATAATTCTGTTTAGAGACAATAAATGGTTGCTAGGGGGAGTGGGAGAAGCAGATTGACTTACAAATTAACCTGAGAGAGAGAGGTATTTTGTTTAAAATGATTTGGGGTGGGCATGGGGGCTCACGTCTGTAACTCTAGCACTCTGGGAGGCTGAGGTAGGTGGATTGCCAGAGCTAACAGGTTCTAGACCAGCCTGATCCAAGTGCAAGACCCTGTCTCTAAAAAAACAGCCAGGTATTGTGACGGGTGCCTGTAGTCCCAGCTACTGGGAAGGCTGAGAAAAGAGAATTGCTTAAGCCCAAGAGTTTGAGGTTGCTGTGAGCTGTGATGCCATAGCACTCTATCAGGGGTGACAAAGTGAGACTCTGTCTCAAAAATAAAAAAAATAATTTGGGCCAGGTCTGGTTGCATTCTTCATCTTTTCCTAAAGTATATTGAGATAACAAGGAGGGAAAGGGTCTATCTGGTTATACAGATAGAGGGGAAAGCCCCTTTCAAGGGCCTATTGATTTCTAAGGACATTTAATTCAAAATACTTTTTATACCAAGGAATCATATTTTGGGGTGAAATTTCCTGAGCTTCTTCACCACCCAAATTGTTTCCTTCACCCCCACCACAAATACACACACTGTATTTTTTATTCCAGTTACATTGTTGTTTTACACTATGGAAATCTGGCATAACATTAATTAATTATAATTACCTTAAGATTTCTCTCTATCGCATGTGAATTTAGGTTTCACAAGACTTAAAAGCACCACAGGTTTGATTGTTCACATACTTTTCTAAGTAATTTTCCCAAGGAAATACTATTTCTAGCTCTCTGTTAGCAGAAAAAAAAGTTAAATGAAAATCAATGGTGATGGCTAGTATTGTATGAAAAATGTGTTTTGTAAGTTATTTTGCCACAGAAGTAGTTTCCTTTGGAAACTGTAACTGATGGTAATGATAAATTTAAAAATATTTTGAGATAAAAACAAAAAGCTTGAGGTGGGAAAATGTAATTTGCTATTACCCCCCCCCAAATGTTGATTACTTAGTACTAACATTTAAAAAGATATAGTTAAATTTTGCAACTTTTCTAAAGGTAATTTATAGCATGTTAAATGTTGGATAGGAAGTACTGGCAAAAAATTACTAATAAATCCATTCACAAATTGTGGACAATTTTGTCCTGCTAGAAATTTAGTTCGTTTGTTTGTTTTTATCTTTTTTACAGTTTTTGGCCTGGGCTGGGTTTGAACTCACCACCTCTGGTATATGGGGCTGGCGCCCTACTCCTTTGAGCCACAGGCACCACCCCAGAAATTTTAGTTTTTTAAATAAAGAGTCATCAAGTTTTAAAATTTCACAAAAAGTATCTAAAGAAAACAGCTAGTGGCTATTGAGCTTGGTGAGATAATGACTATTATTCTTAATTGCCTCACAACAAAACCTGGTGCTATTCAAGACATTCTACACATAAATCATCGCAAAGACAAGATTCAAACCATCACAGATTTATCTTTCAGAAAGAAATATAAATTACCTTTGTGTCCATTTTCCACATTGATGATCTGTGTAATGAGCTGAAGAGGTAAGACTCAAAGAACAATCTTCATTAATGATTAAGAAAAATTAATAACATTTCTTAAAAGAAGGGGGAGGAATCATTAATCAGGGCTGGCTAATTGAATTGTATAAACATATTGAGGCTGCACTCTAACTACAAATGTATTTGCAAGTAATTATCACCCACAGCATAAATAACTTTATAATATTCTACCTAAGTCAACAGTAATAAGATTTGCAAAGCACCAAGGAAAATAAGCAATTAGTTAATTCCTTATCCAAGTAAAGCAAATTACATAGTTACAAATAATTCCAAAATTCCCAAAGGAGTTAGTGGGCAGGGGCTGACCCAACTTTAGGAGATGTGGCAGGCAGTGGACCTGCTGACAGGAAGGCCACCTTCTGAGAAACTTCAGCTGAAGCTTCCTTTACTTTATTGAAGGCCCATAATAATAACATGGAATTTTAGGATACGGAAGTCTGAGGGCTAGTACTATAGCCTGAGATAGTTTTCAGAACCTTCACATTAAAAGTAACTGAAGCACTCTATTGATTACCTCCAGAAGCAGATTTTCAAAAGTCCTTCTGCACAGACTGTTAAGCCTATGAGAGAAAAAATTTTTATAGGGGTCCAATAATCATGCTGTAAAATTATTGGGCTAAATATTCATTTTAAAACAATAAGGTAGAAATGGAAACACTGAAATAGTCTATAAATTATCTAAATATTATCATCATATGATTTTTAGTACAAATGAACTCATCTTCCCTGTCCCTATCAAAACTTCTGGCTGCTTTGCTGAATCCTATAAAATAATCATTGAGGACTCATTTTCTTAGAGTCCTCTAGGACAGAGGCAGGCCAAAACTTTCTTCTTTTTTTAAATTAAATTATAGCTGTGTACATTAATGTGATCATGGGGCACCATATGCTGGTTTTATAGACTGTTTGACACATTTTCATCAAACTGGTTAACATAGCCTTCCTGGCATTTTCTTAGTTACTGTGTTAAGACATTTACATTCTTTTTTCTTTCTTTTTTTTTTTTTACTACACCAAATGACTTTTACTGAATGGAAAATGCAACAATAAAAATAACAAAAATAACAGCAGAAAACAAAAACAAAAACAAAAATAACAGCATGATTTTAGAGTACAGAGATAGAATGCAGACTATGGCAAGTGGGCATTATAGATACATAACATGACCTCATTGAAGGAGGCAGGGAAAACACTGATCTAAGTAACTTTTTTTTCCTTCTTCTTTTTTTTATTAAATCATAGCTGTGTACATTGATATAATCATGGGGCATCATTCACTAGCTTCACAGACCATTTACCAAGTTTCACATATACCCTTGTAAGATGCACGGCTGGTGTAATCCCACCAATCCTCTTCCCTCTACCCACCCCGCCCTTTCCCCCTTCCCCCTATTCTTTTCATGTGAAAACCCTAAATTAGTTTCATAGTAGGGCTGAGTACATTGGGTACTTTTTCTTCTATTCTTGAGATACTTTACTAAGAAGAATATGTTCCAGCTCCATCCATGTAAACATGAAAGAGGTAAAGTCTCCATCTTTCTTTAAGGCCGCATAATATTCCATGGTGTACATACACCACAATTTATTAATCCATTCGTGGATCGATGGGCACTTGGGCTTCTTCCATGACTTAGCAATTATGAATTGGGCTGCAATAACATTCTGGTACAAATATCTTTGTTATGATGTGATTTTTGGTCTTCTGGGTATATGCCCAGTAGAGGGATTACAGGATTGAATGGCAGATCTATTTTTAGATCTCTAAGTGTTCTCCATATCTCTTTCCAAAAGGAATGTATTAATTTGCATTCCCACCAGCAGTGCAAAAGTGTTCCCTTTTTTCCACATCCGTGCCAACATCTCTGGTTTTGGGATTTTGTGATATAGGCTAGTCTCACTGGAGTTAGATGGTATCTCAAAGTAGTTTTAATTTGCATTTCTCTGATGATTAAAGATGATGAGCATTTTTTCATATGTCTGAAGGCCACGCGCCTGTCTTCTTCAGAGAAGTTTCTCTTCAAATCCCAAGCCCAGCCTGTGATGGGATCCCTTGTTCTTTTTTTTTAATTATTATTTTTTATTAAATCGTAACTGTATACATTGATATGATCATGGGGCATCATACATTCGCTTCATAGAACATTTGACATATTTTCACCACAATGGTTAACATAACCTTCCTGGCAGTATCTCAGTTACTGTGCAGGGATCCCTCGTTCTATTCTTGCTAATGTGTTTGAGTTCTCTGTGGATTCTGGTTGTTAAACCTTTGTCAGAGACATAACCTGCAAATATCTTCTCCCATTCTGAGGGCTGTTTGCTTGCTTTACTTACTGTGTTCTTGGCCGTGCAGAAGCTTTTTAGTTTGATCAAGTCCCAGTAGTGTATTTTTGAAGCTGCTTCAATTGCCCAGGGGGTCCTCCTCATAAAATACTCGCCCAGACCAATTTCTTCAAGGGTTTTCCCTGCACTCTCCTCCAGTATTTTCATAGTTTCATTTCTTAAGTTTAAATCTTTAATCGAGTGAGAGTTTATCTTAGTTAATGGTGAAAGGTGTGGGTCCAGTTTCAGTCTTCTATAGGTCGCCAGCCAGTTCACCCAGCACCATTTGTTAAATAGGAAATCTTTTCCCCACTGAATGTTTTTAATTGGCTTGTCAAAGATCAAATAGTGGTAAGTAGCTGGATTCATCTCTTGGTTCTCTATTCTGTTCCAGATATCTACTTCTCTGTTTTTGTGCCAATACCATGCTGTTTTGATCACTATCAATTGGTAGTATAGTCTGAGGTCTGGTAGCATAATTCCTCCTGCTTTGTTTTTATTTCTGAGTAATAAATACTCAGATTTATTCTGATTGCATATAAAATGAAGTATTGTTTTTTCAAGTTCTTTCAAATATGACAGTGGAGCTTTAATAGGGATTGCATTGAGATTATATATTGCTTTGGGTAGTATGGACATTTTAACAATGTTGATTCTTCCCAGCCATGAGCATGGTATGTTTTTCCATTTGCTAATATTTTCAGCTATTTCTTTTCTTAGAGTTTCATAGTTCTCTTTATAGAGATCTTTCACATCCTTTCTTAGATAAATTCCCAAATATTTCATCTTCTTTGGCACTACTGTGAATGGGATAGAGTCCTTAACTGTTTTTTCAACTTGACTATTGTTATATACAAAGGCTACCGATTTATGAATGTTGATATTGTAACCTGAGACACTGCTGTTCTTCCTTTTCCAGTTGCTTGAGATGTCCCATTAAGTTGCTTACTTCCTCTCTTTCCATTCTCTTGAGGAAGGCTTGCAGTGCTATAAATTTCCCTCTCAGAACTGCCTTTGTAGTGTCCCAGAGGTTCTGATAGTTCATGTCTTCATTGTTGTTTTGTTCCAAAAAATTGGTGATTTCTTTCTTTAACGCTTTTTTTTTTTTTTCCGTGAGACAGATTCTCACTTTATGGCCCTCGGTAGAGTGCCATGGTATCACACAGCTCACAGCAACCTCCAAGTCCTGGGCTTAAGCGATTCTCTTGCCTCAGCCTCCCGAGTAGCTGGGACTACAGGTGCCCAACAAAATGCCCAGCTATTTTTTGGTTGCAGTTCAGCCGGAGCCGGGATTGAACCCGCCACCCTCGGTATATGGGGCTGGTGCCTTACGACTGAGCCACAGGCGCCGCCCACGGTGATTTCTTTCTTAATCTCATCTCTAACCCAGCTATCATTCAGTATAAGGTTATTTAACTTCCATGTTTTTATATGAGTATGCAGATTCCTGTTGTTACTCAGCTCAAGTTTTATTCCATGGTGGTCCAAGAAGATGCATGGAATAATTTCTATTCCTTGAAATTTACTGAGGTTAGACTTGTGACCTAAGATGTGATCGATTTTGGAGTCAGTTCCATGGGCTGATGAGAAGTACGTGTATTCAGTTTTGTTGGGATGAAATGTTCTGTAGATGTCTGCTAAATCTAAATATTGAATGGTTAGGTTTAAATCTAAGATTTCTTTGCTGAGCTTCTTGTTGGAGGATCGATCCAACACAGTTTAATTAATGGATATATTGATAAGTCTGGTGAAGTTTTGGGTATCGAGTTTTTCAAAAGTCCAGTGGGCATGGAAATTGGAGTTTGATCCAAAGTTTCTGAGTGAGTTTACTTTTGTGGTATAGGATTGGGTTGGTCATTATGGAGGATAGGTCTGAGAATATCCTGAAGAGCTGGTTTGGTTATGGCAAATTTCTTCAACATATGAATGTCATTAAAGTATTTAATTTCTCCATCATAAATGAAACTCAGTTTAGCTGGATACAAGATCCGGGGTTGAAAGTTATTTTGCTTTAGGAGATTAAAAGTCGGTGACCACCCTCTTCTGGCTTGAAAAGTTTCAGTAGAGAGATCTGCAGTCATTCTAATATTCTTTCCTTTCAAGGTAATGGTTTTCTTTTTCCTGGCATCTTTGAGGATTTTCTCTTTCATATTATCTTTAGTGAAGTGAATTATGATATGTCTGGGGGATGTCTTATTGGGGTTGAGTCATGCTGGGGTTCTGAAGATGTCCGCTATCTGAATTTCAGAATCTCTAGGCATGTCTGGAAAATTCTCTTTCATAATTTCATACAGAAGGGCCTCTGTGCCCAGCGAGGCCACTCCATCTTTTTCTGGAACTCCAATGATTCGGATATTCGTCTTCTTCAAATTATCCCACAGCTCTCGGAGAGAATGATCCATTTTGTTCTCCATTTCTCTTCCTCTTTGAGAGTTTGGGAGCATTCAAAAGCTTTATCTTCAATGTTTGGAATCCTTTCTTCTGCTTGCTCCATTCTGTTGCTGAGGCATTCTACTGTATTTTTCATATCTTTGAGGGCTGCAAATTCTTGCTTCAGTGTGTCTAAGTCTTTGGTGGTTTTGTCTTTAAATTCATTAAATCCTTGGCACAACTTTTGAATTTCTCCTCGAATTCCTAATTTAACTTTGTTAATCTTGTCTGCAATCCAAATTCTGAATTCGATTTTTGACATCTCAGCCAGTTGTTTATGAATAGGATCTTCAATTACATCTGCCTTATCTTTCGTTGGGGGGGGGGTTGATCTATTCTGGTTATTCATGTTACCAGAGTTTTTCCGTTGATTCCGCCCCATCGTTATTTTCCTCCCTCTGATTTTTTCCCCTGGGGCTTTGTCGAGGGCTTGTACAGTGTTGTGGCCTGAGAAACTGGGGCCCTGTCTGGTGTGGTGGGGCTAAGTGGTTCTGTCTTGTTTTCAGCTGGTTTCTGTTCCACCCTAGTGAAACAGATACTCTGGATTGAAGTCTCAGCTGTGGAGAAATATCAGCAATTAAGTCACCCCACACTCCACTGGCAAACAATTGGAAAAGAAAAGTCAAATTTTCCTACCACCGTGCACCCAGGGCACCACCTGATTTTTTCTCAGGCAATTGGTTTAGTTCAAAAAGTCCAAATCAAGTGTCTCAGTCTGTACCTGTCTCGGGTGAGAGAGTTTAAGAGGTCTCTGGAATCTCAATCACAGGGGTCTGGTGACTACTCTGGTGTGGCTTGCTCCAGTGCTGCGTGGAGTCAGGAGGAGACACCCAGCCAATAGATCAGTCTGGGAAGGTTGCTGCCTCCTTCCACACCTTGCACCACTGTCACACCCAGTCACTGTTAGCCCTACAGTTGGCTGAGCCAGTTGCCTGTAGTGAATCGGTACTCCAGGGGTTTGCACCTGCCTGAATCACAAGGAAGTCTGCCAGGCCGCTGCACTCTGCCTCTCTCTAGCAGGAGGAGGTGAGGCCTGACAACCTCGGGCACTTGATGAAGGTTGGGGGGTTTTCTCTCAGGTCCAGTCTCGCCCCTGATTAATGTTACTGACAGAACAGAACAACTCTGCGGTTCCCCTGCAGAAGAGAAGCTGAATTGAGTTCCAAATCAGCTTTGCTCTTGTATTGTCTATAGGCTGATGATCCCCTGAGGGCCAGGCGTGTCTTAGGTTTAGTAAAGCAGACCTCTGGGTCAGCCCCACCCTGGTAGTTTCCCCGGTTTGCAAGTTGGAGTTGCCTCAGGCAAATCCTATACTCAGAGACTCTGTTTGTCCAGGGAGACAGGGGGTGTGGTTTCAGAATATTCGGTATTGAGCCATATTGCTAGCAAAAGAGGGATGCTGTTTTATGGCTCAGGCAACCGCTGCTCCGGTGTAGCTTTCTTGTGGCCAACCATCCTAATTCTGCTCCCGTACCCCAGAGTCTGCACCAACTGGCTGCAGCCCAGCACTGTCTACACCCCTCCAGCAATCGCCCAAGAGTCTGGACCCCTGGGGGACAGGCCTCCAGACCTTGGAACGAGAGCAGAGGGGATCACAGGGAGCGCTGGGAGCCTGGGGTTGCGGACAAAGAACACACACAGCTTTATACAGTTTTATGCCTGGCCGTATTGTCACCAAGAAACGGCTGTCACACTGTGCCTCAGGGAACTGCCACTCCGGTGCGGTCCCCTCTCCGCCGACCGGGACTGGCCTCCAGACCTCAGTGTGAGTGAATGGGAGCGCTTGGAGCTCAGAATTCCGGGTAGAGACTATGTACAGTTTATACAGTTTTATGCCTGGCAGGAGGACGCCGTGGCACCCTAGTAGGGTAGGTAGGTCCAGTTTTTAGAGGGTGTCTCCCGTGGAGTGTAGTGGAAAGACCTTTGAACTCTGCCCGGTTGTTTGTGGGGCACTTTTAGCCGTTCTCATTGGGGAGGGGACTCGGGTCCGCTTGGTGATGGATTTTGTACGTTTTGTTTGTATCCTTGTGGTCGCAGCTCGCCTTAGCGGGGTTGACGTGCGTTCTTCAACCTTCTCTCTTAGTGCAGCTCAAATCCACCAGGTTACTTGCTGAATTTTTGTCCTTTAACTCTCCTACTGGACGGGAGCCTCTGTGGAAAGCTGGCTTCAGTCAGCCATCTTGTCTCCTCCCCCAATACTTTTGCATTCTACATTTACTAAGTTTCACATATACACTTGTAAGATGCACGGCAGTTGTAATCCCACCAATGACACTCCCTCCGCCCGTTTCTCCCTCCCTCCCCTCCCTTGCCCCCTTCTCCCTATTCTTGGGTTATAACTGGGTTATAGCTTTCATGTGAAAGCCATAAATTAGTTTCATAGTAGGGCTGAGTATATTGGATACTTTTTGTTCCATTCTTGAGATACGTTACTAAGAAGAATATGTTCCAGCTCCATCCATGTAAACATGAAAGAGGTAAAGTCTCCATCCTTCTTTAAGGCTGCATAATATTCCATGGTGTACATATACCACAATTTATTAATCCATTTGTGGATCGGTGGGCACTTGGGCTTTTTCCATGACTTAGCAAATATGAATTGGGCTGCAATAAACATTCTGGTACAAATATCTTTTTTTATGATGTGAGTTTTGGTCTTCTGGGTACATGCCTAGGAGAGGAATTATAGGATTGAATGGCAGATTTATTTTTAGATCTCTAAGTGTTCTCCAACATCTTTCCAAAAGGAGTGCATTAATTTGCATTCCCACCAGCAGTGTAGAAATGTTCCCTTTTCTCCACATCCACGCCAACATCTGTGGTCTTGGGATTTTGTGATATAGGCTAATCTTACTGGAGTTAGGTGATATCGCAAAGTACTTTTGGTTTGCTTTTCTCTGATGATTAAAGATGATGAGCATTTTTTCACATGTCTGTAGGCCACGTGCCTATCTTCTTCAGAGAAGTTTCTCTTCAAGTCCCTTGCCCAGCCTGCCATGGGATCATTTGCTCTTTTCTTGCCTATACAAGAGTTCTTGGTGGATTCTGGTTATTAAACCTTTGTCGGACACATAACCTGCAAATATTTTCTCCTAATGTGAGGACTGTTTGCTTGCTTTACTTACTGTGTTCTTGGCTGTGCAGAAGCTTTTTATTTTGATCATGTCCCAGTAGTGTATTTTTGAAGCTGCTTCAATTGCCCAGGGGGTCCTCCTCATAAAATACTCGCCCAGACCGATTTCTTCAAGGATTTTCCCTGCACTCTCTTCTAGTATTTTTATAGTTTCATGTCTTAAGTTTCAATCTTTAATCCAGTGAGAGTCTATCTTAGTTAATGGTGAAAGGTGTGGGTCCAGTTTCAGTCTTCTGCAGGTTGCCAGCCAGTTCACCCAGCACCATTTGTTAAATACAGAGTATTTTCCCCAGTGAATGTTTTTAATTGGCTTGTCAAAGATTAAATAACGGTAAGTAGCTGGATTCATCTCTTGGTTCTCTATTCTGTTCCAGACATCTACTTCTGTGTTTTTGTGACAGTTCCGTGCTGTTTTGATCACTATCGATTTGTAGTATAGTCTGAGTTCTGGTAGCGTAATTCCTCCTGCTTTGTTTTTATTTCTGAGTAATGTCTTGGCTATTCGAGGATTTTTCTGATTCCATATAAAACGAAGTATTGTTTTTTCAAGATCTTTAAAGTGTGACAGTGGAGCTTTAATAGGCATTGCATTAATATTGTATATTGCTTTTGGTAGTATGGACATTTTAGCGATGTTGATTCTTCCCAGCCATGAGCATGATATGTTTTTCCATTTGTTAACATTTTCAGCTATTTCTTTTCTTAGAATTTCATAGTTATCTTTATAGATATCTTTCACGTCCTTTGTTAGATAAACTCCCAAATATTTCATCTTCTTTGGCACTACTGTCTATGCAATAGTGTCCTTAACTGTTTTCTCAGCTAGACTATTGTTGGTATATATAAAGGCTACCGATTTATAAATGTTGATTTTGAAACCTGAGATGCTGCTGTATTCCTTGATCACTTCTAAGAGTTTTGTAGTAGAATCCCTGGTGTTTTCCAGATATACAATTATATCATCTGCGAAGACCAAAAGTTTGATCTCTTCTGACCCTATATGGATACCGTTGATGGCCTTTTCTTCCCTAATTTTGGTGGCTGAAACTTCCATTACAATGTTAAAGAGCGGTGGAGACAATGGACAGCCTTCTCTGGTTCCTGATCTGAGTGAAAATGGTTTCAATTTAACTCCATTCAATATTGTATTGGCTGTGGGTTTGTTGTAGATGGCCTCTATCAGTTTAAGAAATGTGCCTTCTATACCAATTTTATTAAGTGTTCTGATCATGAGAGGATGCTGGATATTATCAAAAGCTTTTTCTGCATCAATTGAGAGAATCATATGGTCTTTGTTTTTTAATTTGTTTATGCGCTGAATTATGCTTATAGATTTACAGATATTGAACCAGCCTTAAGACACTGCAATAAAACTGACTTGGTAATGTTGTAAAATTTGTTTGATGTGTTGCTGGATTCTGTTTGTTAGGATCTTGTTGAATATTTTTGTGTCTATATTCATTAATGATATTGGTCTATAATTTTATTTTCTTGTTGGGTCTTTTCCTGGTTTGGGGATCAGGGTGATGTTTGCTTCATAGAACGTGCTGTGTAGTCTTCCTTCTTTTTCTGCATTTTGGAACAGCTTGAGTAATATGGGTACCAATTCCTCTTTATTGGTTTGGTAGAACTCTGACGTGAAGCCATCTGGTCCCGGGCTTTTCTTTTTATGGAGATTTTTGTGATTGATGCTATTTCAGAACTTGATATTGGCCGATTCAACATTTCCAGTTGATACTGGCTAAGTCTTTGAAGGTGATGTGCTTGCAAGTATTGGTCCATTTCCTTCAGATTTTCATATTTCAGAGAATAAAGTTTCTTGTAATATTCCTTAAGGATTTTTTTAATCTCTAAGGAGTCTGTTGTTATTTTGTCTTTGTTGTTTCTGATTGATGAGATTAGAGATTTTACTCTTTTTTTCCTGGTTAGGTTAGCCACAGGTTTATCTATTTTATTGACCTTTTCAAAAAACCAACTTTTTGATTTATTGATCTGTTGCAGAATTCTTTTGTTTGCAATTTCATTTAGTTGTGCTCTAATTTTGGTTATTTCTTTTCTTCGACTGGGTTTTGGGTTGGAATGTTCTTTATTTTCCAGTTGCTTGGTATGTCTCATTAAGTTATTAACTTCTTGTCTTTCCATTCTCTTGAGGAAGGCTTGCAGTGCTATGAATTTCCCTCTTAGGACTGCGTTTGTGGTATCCCAGAGGTTCTGATAATTCGTGTCTTCATTGTCATTTTGTTCCAAAAATTTGGCAATTTCCTTCTTAATCTCATCTCTGACCCAGCTATCATTCAGCATTAGGTTATTTAACTTCCATGTTTTAGTATGAGTATGCAGATTTCTGTTGTTATTGAGCTCAACTTTTATTCCTTGATGGTCTGAGAAGATGCATGGAATAATTTCTATTCCTTTAAATTTACTGAGGTTAGACTTGTGACCTAAGTTGTGATCAATTTTGATATGTTCCCTGGGCTAATGAGAAGTATGTGTATTCAGTTTTGTTGTAATGAAATGTTCTGCAGATGTCTGCTAAATCCAAATGTTGGATGGTTAGATTCAAATCTAAAATTTCTTTGCTCAGCTTCTAATTGGAGGATTGATCCAACACTGCCAAAGGAGTTGGTATCTCCAACTATTATGGAGCTGGATTAAATCAAGTTGCTCATATGTGTTAGAGTTTCTCTTATAAATTGAGGTGCATCCTGGTTGGGTGCATAGATATTAATAATTGAGATCTCATCACATTGAGCTTTACCCTTAACAAATATGAAGTGACCATTCTTGTCCTTCCTTACTTTTGTTGGTTTAAAGCCAATTGTATCTGCAAAATAAAATTGCAACACCTGCTTTTTCTAATTACCATTTGCCTGAAATATGGATGACCATCCTTTCACCCTTAGTCTGTATTTGTCTTTTAAGTTAAGATGTGACTCTTGTATGCAACAAATATCTGGCCTGAGTTTTTGTATCCACTCAGCCAACCTATGCCTCTTTAGAGGACATTTAAGCCGTTCACATTAATGGAGAATATTGATAAGTCTGGTAAAATTTTGAATATTGAGTTTCTCAAAAGCCCAGTGGACATTTTTAATCTTTTCACCACTGTGGAAACTGGAGTTTGATCAAAAGTTTCTGAGTGAGTTTACTTTTGTGGTAGAGGATTGAGCTGGACATTATGGAGGATAGGTCTGAGAATATACTGAAAAGTTGGTTTAGTTATGACAAATTTCTTCAACATATGAATGTCATTAAAGTATTTAATTTCTTCATCATAAATGAAACTCAGTTTAGCTGGATACAGGATCCGGGGTTGAAAGTTATTTTGCTTTAGGAAATTAAAAGTTGATGACCACCCTCTTGTGGCTTCAAAAGTTTCAGCAGAGAGATCTGCTGTCTCTCTAATATTCTTCCATTTGTAGGTAATGGATTTCTTACATCTGGCTACCTTCAGAATTTTCTTCTTTATATTACCTTTAGTGAAGTTAATTATTATATGCCTGGGGGATCTCTTACTGGGATTGAGTCATGCTGGAGGTTTGAAACTGTCTGCTATTTGAATTTCAGAATCTCTTGGCATGTCTGGAAAATTCTCTTTCATAATTTCATGGAGAAGGGCCTCTTTGCCCAGCGAGGCCACTTCATCACTTTCACGGACTCCAATGAGGCAGATATTAGCCTTCTTCCAAGTATCCCATAGCTCTCTGAGAGAATGATCCATTATTCCTCTCCGTTTCTCTTCCTCTTTGAGAGTTTGGGAGTGTTCAAAGGTTTTGTCTTCAATGTCTGAAATCCATTCATCTGCTTGCTCCACTCTGTTACTGAGGGATTCTACTGTATTTTTCAGATCTTTGATGGCTGCAAATTCTTGCTTCAGTGCATCAAAATCTTTGGTGGTTTTGTCTTTAAATTCGTTAATTTCTTCAGACAACTTATGAATTTCTCCTTGAATTTATAATTCCGACTTTTGAATTGCTGGTTGAATTTCTAATTCCAAATTTTCCTCCATTTTATTAATCTTGTTTGCAATCCAAATTCTGAATTCGATTTCTGACTTCTCAGTTAGCTGTTTATGAATGGGATCTTCAGTTACATCTGCCATATCTTTCCTTGGGGGTGTTGATCTATTCTGGTTATTCATGTTACCAGAGTTTTTCCACTGATTCTGCCCTATGATCTTTTTACACCATTTGATTTTTTCCCCTGGAGCTTTGTCGAGGACCTGTATAGTGCTATGTCCTGAGAAACTGTGACCCTGTTTGGTGTGGTGGGGCTAAGTGGTTCTGTCTTGTTTTTAGCTGGTTTCTGTTCAGCCCTAGTGAAACAGTTACTCTGGGTTGAAGTCTCAGCTGTGGAGATATGTCAGCAATTTAGTCACCCCACCCCCCACAGGCAACTGTTGGTAAAGGAAAATCAAACCTTCCTAGAACCACACACCCAGAGCATCACCTGAATAGTCCTTGGGTGATTGGCTCAGTTCCAAAGGTCCAAATCAATTGTCTCTGTCAGCACTTGTCTCAGGTTGGAGAGTTTAAAAGGTCTCTGGCAACTGGATCACAGGGGTCTGGTAACTACTCTGATATGGCTTGCTCCAGTGCTGCGTGGAGTCAGGAGGAACCACCCAGCAAGTAGATCAGTCTGGGAAGGTTGATGTCTCCTTCCCCACCTTGCATCTCTGTCACACCCAGTCACTGATAGCCCTGCAGTTGGCTGACCCAGTTACCCTTAGTGAACAGATACTCCAGGGGTTTGCACCTGCCTGAATCACAAGGAGATCTATTTCTACTCAGCCAGGCTGCTGCGCTCTGCCTCTATCTAGCAGTGGGATGTGAGGCCTGACAACCTCAGGTGCTTGATGGAGGCTGGGGGGTATTCACTCAGTTCCAGCCCCGCCCCTGTTTGATGTTACTGACAGAACAGAACAACCTTGTGGGAATTTATTTCTGTCCCTGTTAAATTCCCCTGCAGAAGAGAAGCTGTTTTGATATCCCAGAGCCTGCGCCTCAGGCCCTGTCTTTGCTCCTGCAGGTTTGCATTCGGTTACCTGTCATTTCTAGCCTTCTGTGTTCCTTTGTCTATAGGCTGATGATCCCCTGAGGGCCAGGTGGGTCTTAGGCTGAGTAAAGCCATCCTCTAGGTCAGTCCCGCCCTGGGAACTTCCCGGCTCTGCATGTGCATTTATAGTTCCTGCGCTCCACCCAGGTCGGTACTGCCTCAGGCATACCCTTTACTCACGGGGCCTGCGTTTCCATCCCATATCTGTTCCGTGGTGGTTGCCACCTGAGTAGATGCCTGGCCTCCTCTGGTTGCCCAGGGAGTCAGGGGGTGTGGCTTCAGAATACCTGGGAGTGAGCCCTATTGTTGCTAAAAGACGGCTGCTGCTCTGCGCCTCAGGGCACTGCTGTTCTGGTGTATTTCCCTCTCAGCCAACCATCCTCTTCTCACTCCCATGCCCTGGAGTTAGCACTGACCAGCTGCAGTTTAGGCACTGTCCACACCCCTCGAGAAATCACCCAAGAATCTGGACTCCTGGGGGACAGGCCTCCAGACCTCAGAGTGAGGGTGGTGGGGAGTGCTGGGTGCTCAGAGTTGCAGGTAGAGAGTATATATAGTTTTATACAGTTTTATGCCTGCCAGGAGAATGCCATGGCACCCTAGTAGGGGAGGTAGGTCCAGTTTTTGGAGGGTCTCTCCCATGGAGTGGATTGAGAGGACCTTTGAACTCTGCTCGTTTCTTTGTGGGGCACTCCGAGCTGTTCTCATGGGGGAGGGGACTCATCTCCACTTGGTGATGGATTTTTTACCTTTTGTTTGTATCCTTGGGGTTGTAGTTCACCTCAGTGGGGTTGATGTGCGCTCTTCAACCTTGTCTCTTAGTGCAGCTCAAATCCACCTGGTTACTTGCTAAATTTCTGTCCTTTAACTCTCCTTCTGGATGGGAGCCTCTGTGGAAAGCTGGCTTCAGTCAGCCATCTTGTCTCTGCCCCCTCAAAAGGAGTTTCTTATCATATGGCTTCAAATATCCCATTTTGCATCTCTGTTTATGAACTGCATTGGGATGTGAATTTCTGCAGTCTTACCTTTGCTGTGCCCAAACTTTCTGAAGCAAAAGTTCTGAGCAATGTTCATGTTTGAAATTTCATTTGCATAACACTCAGCCATCTTATTGCCCATGATTCTTGTGGGCAATGAACTAAACTAGGCATGTTTTCAAATGATTATAGTCTCTAGCCTTAGCCTAAAACTTGGAAATTGCTGTGTGCTGATGCCTCACCAAAAATATTTCTGCCTAGTTCATTCTTAGCTGTCACAGCTATTTGTCTGGAATTGTATGAGATCTGGTGCTCTAGTTCCTCCTAGGAATGTATTTCTTGAAAGAAGGAAACATATTATGTGCTTATCTGATTATATGTTTATAAATGCATACCTACTCTAACCTTGTCCTCATGCCAGTTTTGGTTCAGCTCAAGGCACTCATTTCTTATCTTAACTTTAGAAACCCTATTCCAATAATTTTAGAAAGTTTAATCAATAAAATCCATCAAATTTCTAGGGATTTTTAAAAATAATACACAAGGCGGTGTTAAGCAGAGTAATTTAGTTTGCATTTCTTTCCTTTCGTTCCCCATGAACTGAATATTTGTGTCCTCCACTCATATTTTGAAGCCCTAATCCCCAAGTTGATGGTTTCAGCAGATGGAACCTTGGGAAGTGACTGAGTCATAAGGGTGAAGCCCTCATGAATGGAATTAGTGCCCTTGTAAAAGAGGCCTCCCTCCCCAGACCTCTCTCACCCTCTTTCCACCAGGTGAGGAAACAATGAGAAGACAGTTGTCATGGGTAGCACCTGTGGCTCAACAGAGTAGGGCGCCAGCCCCATATTCTGAAGGTGGTGGGTTCAAACCCAGCCCCAGTCAAAAACTGCAAAAAAAAAAAAAAAAAAAATGAGAAGACATTTGTCTGCAACCGGAAGAGGGCACTAGCCAGGAACCATATCAGATAGCAGCTTGATTTTGGACTTTTCAGTCTCTAGAACCATGAGGCATAAATGTCTGCTAAGTCACCTAGTCTATGGTGCTTTGTTATAACATCCAAAATGGACTAAGATATCATCTAAAAATGTCCATTCACAAATGAAAGTGGACTATAGTATTACAAATATTACAAATCATATGTAAATGCATACTCATCATTTTGTTTCTCCCTAAATTCCTTCTGAGTTTGAGAATACTCCCAGAAAATACTTTTCCTCCCCTGTCACCAGTACAGATGTGTGATCTTGTGAGTTCTGCTTTCAGTGGACAGTGATCATTAAACAGAAAGATCTCCATGTGTAGTAAAAGACACTACACATGGTTCTAGTTTTACCACCTGTATTATTTATTTGCTGAAGAATTCAAGAGTTTTGGATCCTTGAACTGACTAACTGGGGTAAAACAAAAGAGCCAGTCTTCATCAATATGCTATAAAAGCAGTAATCTTTTTTCTTTAAGTGTTAATTTTTACGTAAAATTTTGTATCTATGAAAGCAATACATATATACATTAATCATCCGTTTCCAGCTTACAAACTATTGTCATTCACATCTGATTTTTGAATTGAAAAACCTGTTTTCACACTTGCTCCTAGGCCACTCACAAAATGTTGAAGGACATGAAAAGGCACGAAGGTCTATAATGGGCCACCCTCCACAGGCTGGCACCTTGGTGGTACTTTCTATGTAACATTTGGATATGCTCTTCTTTAAAAGTTGGATTCAGGAAAATTCAACTTTGAACTTTGTGGTTAGCATCAGAAAAAGCGTTGAGAAATCTTCCCTTGGCTTGCAAGAAGGAAAAAATATGGCCATCCAGATCCTTAAAAAAAAAAAAAAAAAAAAGCCCTTGATCTTCCTGTTATATTCAATTTCCTTTTGCATAGAGAATGTGGGGCTAGATTGCCTATTGGAAAGAACTATAAGGGAATAATGAAGAAGAAAGAGAAATGGCATGAGTCTCAGGCCTATTAGTTCCTATTTTTTATACAACTGCATACAAAGACATACACACCACTTTTTCTAACACCACTTGCCATCCAAATACCTTATATTCACCCACATTTACCATTCCCAATACCTTTTCTTGGCTTAGTTCACTCATACTGATGGAATTTCTGAGGTAGCAAGGACAACATTTCCCACATGTATTCCTATCCTCGGTCTATTTCAAAATTGCTTCTTGACCACTACCATCTCCTTGTCTCCTTAGGGCAAATGTGCAGTCCCCTTCTCTGGTATTTCCCTTTGGTAGATGAGACAACACTGGGGACAAAGGTACTTGGTATATGCTTAAAGAACAAATGATAATTAACACATTACCTATTTGTCATCAAAATCCTGAATTTGAATGTCCCACAGCACTAATAACCACTTTTCTTAGTTGACACCTGACACCTCCTGTGGACCATTTTCACATTTTTATCTTCATCCAGCTTATTCCTACCCCAACTTTATTTTTGAATACAATATTTGATTCCCCTCCACTGACGTTGTTGCCTAACAATTCTGAACTTCCGCAGGAGGGAGGATAATGAACAATCCCCTTGTGACATATTTATTCCCACAAATAATGAACTTGGCAGCATTTGCTTCATTACCTGCTAGGTTTTCTATGGGATCATCCAGGGATGTTGTTGTAGTACTGTATTTCAGGAGGTGAAGGGAACAGAGTTAGATTTCTGCCTTAACTCCACTTTGTCTCAAAAAAGACAGAAAGTTCTTGTTTCCCTGACATTTTTGAACAGGGGTCCTGAAACTATGGCCCACGGGCCATATGTGGCCCACTGAGGACATTTATCTGGCCCACCATGTTTTCACCTCCGCTGACTGTCCTGCTTAGCAGCAGACTGTTCCCAGGCCCACAGTGCGCATGTGTGGAATGTGCGCCGCACTCTCCGACTCCCCTCCTTCTCTCTGTCTCTCAACTCCTCCTCTCAGTCTCGGGACTAACTGATGCACACTTGCATCACTTGTTACAACTAGCAGTGACAAATATGGAACCAGACATTGACCATCTCATTAGCCAAAAGCAGGCCCATAGTTCCCATTGAAATACTGACAAGTTTGTTGATTTAACTTTACTTGTTCTTCATTTTAAATATTGTATTTGTTCCTGTTTTGTTTTTTTACTTCAAAATAAGATATGTGCAGTGTGCATAGGAATTTGTTCATAGTTTTTTTTTTTTAAACTATAGTCTGGCCCTCCAACAGTCTGAGGGACAGTGAACTGGCCCCCTGTTTAAAAAGTTTGAGGACCCCTGTTTTTGAAGGACATCTTAGGGTTTCTTCCTCCACATTTATCAAATTCTCATTGAAACTTATAGGCGAGACATCTAAATGTGTTTTTTTGTGCAGTTATTAATATCTAGAGGAAATGTTGACTTCTAGGTACAAAAGTAAAAGCTAAAATTAAAAAGTCTTAAACAAAATTTCCATGGTTATTACAAGGTTCAGCAACACAAAATGTGCAAACCTACCAGTGTCAGTGAAAATCTTAGCACATTTAAGACATCGCAATAGGTCCTTGGGATTTCTCCTGGCAGTGACTGCCATATTTCATATGTTAAGCCCCATAATCTTCACCTACCCCCAATTATAAACTATCTGGGGGGAAGTGGGAAGATTTGCAAACAAATATATTCAAAAGGGCTAAAGAATTACCCACACGATTTACAGTAGTGTCAATCATTGAAGAATGAAAAATCTTACTACCAGGTATTAATTATACTTGAGTGGTTTAGAAGCATTTTATGTATTCAGATGTTTCCAAGGATCTATGGGCAATCAGGATTCAGATATTTTCACTTTATATCCTCAATTCCATTCTCTGATTTTCTCTTCCCTGCTTTCTGCTGGGACACTGCAGGTCTGGACTACATCATCAAGGCTCCCATTCTCCCTCACTTCCCTTTGTGTTTGACCCATACAGAGCATCTGCAGAAAATTAGAGGGAAAGAGGAGAGTGAGAGTTGGGTATTTATGCCTCTGGCTTCCTCCCTGCAGTTTTATCATGGGCTGGAGACATCCCTCAACCATTTTTTCCCAGTGGCTGATGCTATGGTAACTCCAAGCCTCACTAGCTCCTTCCCTATTCCAGTAACCATTCCCTCCTCTCAACCCTTCAGGCCTAGGAGTGGCGTCAACACAGTTGCTACTATGCCAACTTTGTAATTTTTGTGTGTGTCAACTGGTTCTTTTAGATCCTTGAGTGATACACCCATAGAACAGAATGCTTGGATTTGGTGGGTGGGGGGAGGCTTTGAAGGACATTAGGAGGCAGTACATACAGTAGAAGGTGGGAACCAGCCACTCCTAAGGTCATCATAGAGTTTGGGGGCTGGGTTCCAGGTTGCCAGGATACTGGTGAAGAGCAGAGGGAGGGACTATCACATTTTTGCAATTTGTAATTTACTACCATCATGGCACATTTCTTGATTGCTTCAGAGACAGGTGGAGAGAAGCTGTGGGATGTGGAGCCAAGAAAATGGGTCTCAGTTTCCCACCTCATGGCCCCTTCAGGGTACTATAGCCTAAGCTTACAAGGCCCCTCATTGACTGAGGTCCTTGTGAAGGGCACCTTAAACCAGCTTTATAATTATATGAGTGTCCTTTGGAACAATCCCCCCCACAAATCTTTTAAATACTGTAGAAAAAAAGTTAGGCAATAAAAAGTTATAGGATGATAAATTTATGGTAAAAAGATGATATTTAAACACTCTTAGAAATTTTGACCATGCATTTATGCAAAAGAACAAACATCAAATTAGCTAATAGTACCAGATGTTTTCTTCTTTCTTTCTTTCTATTAAATCATAGCTGTGTGCATTAATGCAATCATGGGGTACAATGTGCTGGTTTTAAATACCATTTGAAATATTTTCATCAAACTTGTTAACATAGCCTTCACCGCATTTTCTTAGTTATTGTGTTAAGACATTCAGATGTTTTCATAATGATGCCACAATAAAGAATTGCAAAAGATCATCTGAGTCAACCTGCCACCTACAGGTAAGATCATGTTTATTCCATTGAATTCTACCTACTCTAGAAGCTCTTCAGGAAACCCCAAAGGTAAGTCTTTAACACTTTCTGTCAAAGTCTGCATTGGAACAGAAATAAAGAGTTAACAGTTGTTTTTGTAAATGAGGCTGTATAAGTGGTGACCATGGGATAGGCCAGAATAACATTCAATCTCTAATAGAATGCTTTTCTTCCTGTCTCATCCCATCCAGCATTGGAATTCAGGAACTAGACACCTACTTCATGTTTTAAAATACATATATTGTGTCTAGGCTGATAAGAAGTTGTCCTGGAAGCAATTTCTGAAACTAGTACACAATTATTATGGATCCTTTTGGCTAAGTTTTATTATTTGGCTAAGTTTATATAGATAGAGTACTTGATCACTTGATTGGAAAAGTGTTTTCTAAGTAAGGATTTTATTTTATCATGACATGGGAATCTAGAAATCTGGGGCCAGGCCCTGACTCTGCCACCTAACACTTGTATGTCAGGGGTTTGTGACCTCACTGCCAGAACTTTGGTGCACCATGAAGGCATAGAGGTAGATGATGAATGTAAATAAATGTAGCCCTTTTCAGCTAGAATGGAAATCCTTTTTAGCTAGAATGAAAACTCAATTATCTGAATATGGAAAGATGGAGGGACCCAGGTATATTAATCAGGACTTTTTAAAAATAATTTTGCATAATAAACAAGTCCAAAACTTAGTGGCTTATAACAAGTAGTATTTGTTTCTGTCCCAAGGATCTGAGTCTTAGCCATAGATCAGTTCGGCTCAGCTGGCTTCAGTTCCAAGCTTCTACTTGGATTCAATTTTGCTCCATATATTTCTTCATTTTGATACCAACAACTAACTGCCCAGGCATGTTCTTTGCATGGCTGATGGCTGAAATACAAAAGAAAGGAGGGAGTAGAAATACACAATACCTCTTAAGGACTCAGCTGGCAACTGACAAACTTTCACTTCTACCTACATTCCCTTGGCCAAAGCAAGTTACACAGCCAAGACCAAAGTCAAGGGTGTACCAAGGTCAAGGGCATATAATCTTCTTACTCTCATGAGAGGCACTGCAAAGTCACATGGCAAAACGTGTGGATGTATAATTCTATTATAAGAAGTGAATTAAGATTTAAGAGCATCAATCCCATCTAAATCTATTATCCCACCAGCCATTGGGTACAGCCCACAATCTCTACACCCTCCAGAATGCTGCTCTTTAGCCCTCATGCATGACAATAAACCCCATATATCACCAGTGAACTTTACTGCCAAGCAGAGTTCCAGCTCTTTGAGTGGGACTAGTTACTGTTTATTTGTCTGAGAGGAGGCACCCTGCCATTGGCCAGCCACTCCAAGACTAAATGTAGTTGGCATTAGTGGTCTGAATCACATGGGCATTTGTTGAAAGCCCACATTTTTCTACACTTAAGATAGCAAAGAGATGTTTTGAGATATTTTATTTATCCTGATGCAGGCTTAAATCATTCCACAACAGTCTTTAGGTTTCACAGTAAAATAGATTTTTTAGTTCTTCTCAAAAGTTCTCATATAAGAAATTCAATAAAAAACTGTGGACGTTTCCCCAGTGACAGGCCCAGAAGGCCTCGCAGGGTTGCTGACTACCAAAAATGCAAATTACCAGACTTACATCAACACAAATCAGGAATTTCATCTCTCACTGAAAATCTATTGAGTCCTCTTGAAATCTGATCTCTGTTCTTACTTTTGTGATGATGCACATCCAAGTCTGAGTCAGGAAAATCACCAAGCTACCCTTCTCAGAGATGACCAGATTCCTGTGGGGTATTCTCTTCCTTCTTCTCATTTTGGTCCTTAGATTTGTGGGTTGTAATGAAAATGTTGGCACAATCTGAACTGTTTGGACTGTACAAGGGGAACTTATGCCTGTAATTATTATTTTTTTTACATGTAATCTGCCAACACATAGACCCATAATGTAAATGTCCTTAGTTTAGGTTTATAAATTGGGTGTTTTTGACAAACTCTAAGACCTGCAGGGAAATTACTCTGTCATTATCAACTCAGTTTATTTAGGGAGCCATTAGTGAAAGAAATGGTGGGAAAGAAGAAGCTCGACATGTATCTTTCTTCCAGGTTTCAACTGAAGAAATACACCTTCTTCAGATGGTGAGACTTCCCTTCTTTGGATAGTCATTTATGAAACCTGTGAGCAACCATCATGGGCTGTTTCCAGGCTGAATCACAGCTAAGACTTCAGCCAGCTGCCTTGCTATCAGATCAGAGAGCTAGTCAGTTGAACTTGCTGGCCACAGAAGAGGAAAAACACTCCTACCAACAAGGTACTGGCTGTGGGCCAGCCTGGTCATCTCTAAATAGTGATGCATGCTAGAGATACTCTTGAAAAAGACATTGTCTCCAAAGGATATGAAAAGAGCTCAAGCATGAAATAAGACTTGGACAGAGATGTGATTCTGTTTACATGATTGCTTTAATTAATACCCTCTCTGAAAGCCATTCCAATATATTCTGTTGATGAAAATAGATTTTTTAATGTTGTAAGATAAAGTTAACTAAAAACAACTTTCTCTTTTGAAAGGAAATGGAGATTAAAAAGGGTAATATGATCAGTGTAACCTGGCTTATTGTACCCTCAATGAATCCCCAACAATAAAAAAAAAGGGTAATATGCAAGCAAAGTCAGTCTTTGCCCCAAAGATGAATTTTCACATTTTATGACACTAACAATGGGCATTTTGTGGGTGACCATCATACTCAGTTCTACCAAAACTGTCCTAGAAGAATAATTCTCACTGGTTAGTTAATCCATTTTAGATATTCCTTTATTCACATTGTAGAATTTTAACTATAAATCTTATAATTTTAAATGTTATATAAATGTACTGGAATAATGTTCTTCAAAGGCAGAAAAGAGTAGAAAGAAATATTTCTTTTCTTGGTCATACTATACTAATGTTCCTGTATTAAGTACAGTGTAACAAATTACCCCCCAATTTAGTGGCTCACAAGTATAGAAAGACAAATCTCTCCCATTCTCACTCTTATGTGGGACCTAAATATTAAAAACAATTGACCTCATTGACACAGAGAGTAGAATGATGGTTATCAGAGATTTAGAGGGTAGCAGGGAGGGAGTATAAAGTGAGAATGGTTAATGTGTACAGAAGTATAGTTAGATAGAATGAATAATATTTGATAGCACAACAAAGTGACCACAATCAACAATATATTAGGGTATGCCTTAAAATAACTAAAAGAATGGAATTGGAATGTTCCTAACACAAAGAAATGATAAATGCCGAGGTATTGGATACCCTAATTGATTAATTCACATCGTATGCCTATATCAAAACTTTACATGTGCCCCCTACAAAGATATACAACTATTATGTACTCATAGTAATTAAAAATAAAAATAAAATTTCAATATTAAAAAACTTAGTAGCTTAAAATAACATTTATGATCTCCTACTTTCTTAGGGCCAGAAATCTGGGCATAGTTTAGCTGGATCCTCTGACTCAGGGTATCTAATAAGGCTACAGTCAAGGTGTTAGCTAGGCTATAGTTTCATCTGAAGGCTCTTCTGTATTCTAAGCTCAGTCACCTGGTTGTTGACAGAGTTCAGGTCATCACAGTTTACTAGTTTACTGGGATTGAGGGTCTCTGATAATCCCTGGCTGTTAACTGGAGACCTGCCTCAGTTCCTCACCCAATTGGCCTCTCCAGCGGGCAGCTTACAACATGGCAGCTTGCTTCCCAAAGAACAAGGACTCCAAGTGAAAGGAAGTGTATAAGATATCCCAAATCAAAAGCATCTCAGTCTTTTGGTAACAATCTCAGAATTTCCATCATATTTGCTGTATTCTATTTATTAGAAGCAAGTTGCTAAGTCTAGCCCTACTCTAGGGTGTAAATACTAGGAAGCAGAGGCTATTGTGGGGCAGTTGAGGGGCCAGCTGAAACAGATCTTTCAGTCATTTAATAAAATATAGCTTGAAGTAAAGAAAAAATATTTAGAGAAACACACTAGAACATAGAACTTAAATGTTCAACTTACAAGGTTCTAACTATTGAGTTCTTACTCAAACTATTTTTCAAATTAATTTTCATAATTATTTTTCAGAATTTCCTTTAGTGCCTGTGGCACATTCTTTTCACTCCCCTGAATTCACCCTAACACAAAGTTATGGCTGTTTTATTTCTTTGCAGGTAGATTTGAATAATGAAAGGTGTTTAAGAGACTTTCAGATAAATAAGGTTAGTAATCAAAATTGGTAAGGCTGGTAAACTACCGGGATACAGCAACTACACACAAGGTAAATTTCCACCCTCGAGGAGCTGGAGGGAGTATTAGAAATCTGCAGGCTGCACTGAGGGGATCAGTTACCTGGGGACAGAGGAGAGTCCTTGGAAGTAAAAGAGAGAACACTCGAGAGCAAGTGTCAGTGCACTGAGCTTTATTCCAGGGTTCGACAGCGAAGCCAAAAAAATCAAGACATCGCAAAGGGGTGGCCAAAGGAGAAATTCCCCAATCGCAGCCCCCTTCCTCAGCCTCACCCGCACAGTTTTTGGCTGGGGCTGGGTATGAACCCACCGCTTCCAGCATATGGGGCCGGTGACCTACCCTTTTGAGCCAAGGGGCTGCCCTAAAAATACTTTTTTAAAAGGAAGAAAAGTGTACATGCAAGAAATGTCTTCAGAGGGGAGAGACAAGAGGGCGGACTGAAGCCAGTTTTCAACAGAGGCTTCCGTCCAGAAGGAGAGTTAAGGGACAGGAATTTAGTAAGTAACCTAGTGGATTTGAGCCGCACCAAGAGAGAAGGTTGAAGAACGCACATAAACACCGCTGAGGCAAGCTGTGATCACAAGAACGCAAACAAAAGCTGAGACTTCAAGCCAGAGTAAACGTTACAATAGGATGGAACAGAAACCAGCTGAAAAGAAGACAGAACCACTTAGCCCCACCACACAAGACAGGACGCCAGTTTCTCAGGCCACAACACTGTACGGGCCCTCGATAAAGCCCCAGGGGAAAAATCAAAGGGAGTAAAATAACCATGGGGTGGAATCAGCGGAAAAACTCTGGTAACATGAATAACCAGAATAGATCAACCCCCCCAAGAAAAGATACGGCAGATGTGATTGAAGATCCCATTCATAAACAACTGACTGAGATGTCAGAAATCGAATTCAGAATTTGGATTGCAGACAAGATTAATAAAATGGAATTAGGAATTGGAGGAGAAATTCAAAAGTTGTCTCTGGTAGTATTCAGAGATGATCTCTTGTATCTCTGTGGGATCAGTTGTTATTTCCCCTTTATCATTTCTGATTGAGGTTACTAGAGATTTTACTTTTCTATTCCTCGTTAGTCTGGCCAATGGTTTATCTATTTTCTTTATTTTTTCAAAAAACCAACTCCTTGTTTCATTAATTTTCTGAATGATTCTTTTGTTTTCAATTTCATTGATCTCTGATTTGATTTTGGATATTTCTTTTCTTCTACTGAGTTTAGGCTTAGATTGTTCTTCTTTTTCCAATTCCATAAGATCTCTTGTGAGATTGTTGATGTGCTCTCTTTCTGTTTTTCGAATGTAGGCATCTAAAGTGATGAATTTTCCTCTCAAAACTGCTTTTGCAGTATCCCACAGGTTTTGGTAGCTTGTGTCTTCATTGTTGTTATGCTCAAGGAAGTTAATGATTTCCTGTTTTATTTCTTCCTGCACCCATCTGTTATTCAACAGAAGATTGTTTAATTTCCATGCCTTTGGGTGGGGTAGAGCATTTTTGTTAGAGTTGAGTTCCACCTTTAGTGCCTTATGGTCTGAGAAGATACAAGGTAAAATTTCAATTCTTTTGATTCTGTTGATATTTGTTTTGTGTCCCAGGATATGATCAATTTTGGAGAATGTTCCATGGGATGATGAGAAGAATGTATATTCTTTATCTTTGGGATGGAGTGTTCTATATGCGTTTATCAAGCACAGTTGTTCTAGGGTCTCATTTAAATCTCTTATATCCTTGTTTAATTTCTGTTTAGAGGATCTGTCCATCTCTGTAAGAGGAGTGTTAAAGTCCCCTGTTATATGGTATTATCAGATATCATATTGCTCAGACTGAGTAAGGTCTGTTTCAAGAATCTGGGAGCATTTAAATTGGGTGCATAAATATTTAGAATTGAAATGTCTTCTTGTTGTAGTTTTCCCTTGACCAATATAAAGTGACCATCTTTGTCTTTTTTGACTTTAGTTGCTTTAAATCCACATGTATCTGAAAATAAGATTGCAACTCCTCTTTTCTTCTGAATTCCATTTGCCTGAAAAATTGTCTTCCAACCCTTGACTTGGAGCCTTAATCTGTCTTTTGAAGCCAGGTGTGTTTCCTAGGAATATACCTAACGAAGGAGGTGAAGGACCTCTATAAAGGAAACTATGAAATCCTCAGAAAGGTAACATCAGAGTATTTTAACAAATGGAAGAACATACCATGCTCATGGATGGGAAGAATCAACATTGTTAAAATGTCTATACTTCCCAAAGCAATCTACCTATTCAATGCCATTCCTATCAAAATACCAACATCGTACTTTCAAGATTTGAAAAAAATGATTCTGCGTTTTGTATGGAACCGGAAAAAACCACGTATAGCTAAGGCAGTTCTCTGTAACAAAAATAAAGCAGGGGGCATCAGCATAACAGATTTTAGTCTGTACTACAAAGCCATAGTGCTCAAGACAGCGTGGTACTGGCACAAAAACAGAGACATAGACATTTGGGATCGAATTGAAAACCAAGAACTGAAACTAACATCTTACAACCACCTAATCTTTGATAAACCAAATAAGAACATACCTTGTGGGAAAGACTCCCTATTCAATAAATGGTGTTGGGAGAACTGGATGTCTACATGTAAAAGACTGAAACTGGACCCACACCTTTCCCCACTCACAAAAATTGATTCAAGATGGATAAAGGACTTAAATTTAAGGCATGAAACACTAAAAATCCTCCAAGAAAGCATAGGAAAAACACTGGAAGATATTGGCCTGGGGAAAGACTTCATGAAGAAGACTGCCATGGCAATTGCAACAACAACAAAAATAAACAAATGGGACTTCATTAAACTGACAAGCTTCTGTACAGCTAAGGAGACAATAACCAAAGCAAAGAGACAACCTACACAATGGGAAAGGATATTTGCATATTTTCAATCAGACAAAAGCTTGATAACTAGTATCTATAGAGAACTCAAATTAATCCACATGAAAAAAGCCAACAATCCCATATATCAATGGGCAAGAGACATGAACAGAACTTTCTCTAAAGAGGACAGACGAATGGCTAACAAACACATGAAAAAATGTTCATCATCTCTATATATTAGAGAAATGCAAATCAAAACAACCCTGAGATATCATCTAACCCCAGAGAGAATGGCCCACATCACAAAATCTCAAAACTGCAGATGCTGGCGTGGATGTGGAGAGAAGGGAACACTTTTACACTGCTGGTGGGACTGAAAACTAGTACAACCTTTCTGGAAGGAAGTATGGAGAATCCTCAAAGCACTCAAGCTGGACCTCCCATTTGATACTGCAATCCCATTACTGGGCATCTACCCAGAAGGAAAGAAATCCTTTTATCATAAGGACACTTGTACTAGACTGTTTATTGCAGCTCAATTTACAATCGCCAAAATGTGAAACAGCCTAAATGCCCACAAACCCAGGAATGGATTAAAAAGCTGTGGTATATGTATACCAGGGAATACTATTCAGCCATTAAAAAAAATGGAGACTTTACATCCTTCGTATTAACCTGGATGGACGTGGAAGACATTATTCTTAGTAAAACATCACAAGAATGGAGAAGCACGAATCCTATGTACTCAATTTTGATATGAGGACAAATAATGACAATTATGGTTGGGGGGGGAAACAGAAAGAGGGAAGGAGGGAGGAGGGTTGGGCCTTGGTGTGTGTCACACTTTATGGGGGCAAGACATGATTGCAAGAGGGACTTTACCTAACAATTGCAATCAGTGTAACCTGGCTTATTGTACCCTCAATGAATCCCCAACAATTAAAAATAAATAAATAAATAAATAGGTACAGAGTTTCTGTTTGGAAAAAAAAAAAAAAAAAAAAGAAAGAAAATTTTCCAGACATGCCTAGAGAATCTGAAATTCAGATAGCAGACAGCTTCAGAACCCCAGCACGATTCAACCCCAATAAGTCATCCTCCAGGCATATCATAATTAGCTTCACTAAAGTTAACATGAAAGAGAAGATTCTCAAAGCAGCCTGGTGAAAGAAAACTATTACGTACAAAGGAAAGAATATTAGAAAAACTACAGATCTCCCTGCTGAAACTTTTCAAGCCAGAAGAGGGTGGTCATCAACTTTTAATCTCCTAAAGCAAAATAACTTTCAACCCAGGATCTTGTATTCAGCTAAACTGAGTTTCATCTATGATGGAGAAATTAAATACTTCAATGACATTCATATGTTGAAAAAATTTGTCATAAGTAAACCAGCTCTTCAGGATATTCCCAGACCTATCCTCCACAATGACCGACCCAATCCTATACCACAAAAGTAAACTCACTCAGAATCTTTGGATCAAACTCCAACTACCACACTGGCGAAAGGATTAAAAATGTCCACTGGACCTTTGAAAAACTCGATACCGAAAATTCCACCAGACTTATCCATACTCTTCATTAATGTGAATGGCTTAAACTGTCCTCTAAAGAGGCATAGGTTAGCTGACTGGATACAAAAACTAAAGCCAGATATTTGTTGCATACAAGAGTCACATCTTAACTTAAAAGACAAACACAGACTCAGGGTGAAAGTATGGTCATCCATATTTCAGGCAAATGGTAATCAGAAAAAAGCAGGTGTTGCAATTTTATTTGCAAATACAGTAGGCTTTAAACCATCAAAAGTACGAAGGACAAGAATGCTCACTTCATATTTGTTAAGGGTAATACTCAATATGATGAGATCTCAATTATTAGTATCTATGCACCCAACCTCAATTTATAAGAGAAACTCTAACAGACATGAGTAACTTGATTTCCTCCAGCTCCATAATCGTTGGAGATTTCAACACTCCTTTGGAATTGTTGGATTGATCCTCCTGCAAGAAGCTGTGCAAAGAAATCTTAGACTTAAACCTAACCATCCAATATTTATATTTAGCAGATATCTACAGAACATTTCATCCCAACAAAACTGAATACACATACTTCTCATCAGCCCATGGAACTTACTCCAAAATTGACCACCTTTAAGGTCACAAGTCTAAACTCAGTAAATTTAAAGGAATAGAAATTATTCCTTGCATCTTCTTGGACCACCATGGAATAAAACTTGAATTCAGTAACAACAGGAATCTGCATACTCATACAAAAACATGGAAGTTAAATAACCTTATGCTGAATGATAGCTGGGTCAGAGATGAGATTAAGAAAGAAATCGCCAATTTTTTGGAACAAAACGACAATGAAGACACAAACTATCAGAACCTCTGGGACACCGCTAAGGCAGCTCTAAGAGGGAAATTTATAGCACTGCAAGCCTTCCTCAAGAGAAAGGAAAGAGAGGAAGTTAACAACTTAATGGGACATCTCAAGCAACTGGAAAAGGAAGAACATTCCAACCCCAAACACAGTAGAAGAAAAGAAATACCCAAAATTAGAGCAGAATTAAATGAAATTGAAAACAAAATAGTAATACAACAGATCAATAAATCAGAAAGCTGGTTTTTTGTAAAGGTCAACAAAATAGATAAACCTCTGGCCAACCTAATCAGAAAAAAAAGAGTAAAATCTCTAATATCATCAATCAGAAACAACAAAGATGAAATAACAACAGACTCGTCAGAAATCAAAAAAATCCTTTATGAAGATTACAAGAATCTTTATTCTCAGAAATATGAAAATCTGAAAGAAATTGACCGATACTTGGAAGCACGCCACCTTCCAAGACTTAGCGAGAATCAAGTGGAAATGTTGAACAGACCCATATCAAGTTCAGAAATAGCATCAACTATACAAAACCTCCCTAAAAAGAAAAGCCCGGGACCAGATGGTTTCACGTCAGAATTCTACCAAACCTTTAAAGAGGAATTAGTACCTATATTACTCAACCTGTTCCAAAATGTAGAAAAAGAAGGAAGACTACCCGACATATTCTATGAAGCAAGCATCACCCTGATCTCCAAACCAGGAATAGACCCAACAAGAAAAGAAAATTATAGACCAATATCACTAATGAATATAGATGCAAAAATATTCAACAAGATCCTAACAAACAGAATCCAGCAACACATCAAACAAATTATACATCATGACCAAGTTGGTTTTACCCCAGGGTCTCAAGGCTGGTTCAATATACGTAAATCTATAAATGTAATTCAGCACATAAACAAATTAAAAAACAAAGACCATATGATTCTCTCAATCGATGCAGAAAAAGCTTTTGATAATATCGAGCATCCCTTCATGATCAGAACACTCAAGAAAATTGGTCTAGAAGGGACTTTTCTTAAACTGATAGAGGCCATCTACAGCAAACCCACAGCCAATATCATATTGAATGGAGTTAAATTTGAATCATTTCCACTCAGATCAGGAACAAGACAAAGGCTGCCCATTATCTCCATTGCTTTTCAACATTGTAATGGAAGTTTTAGCCACCGCAATTAGGGAAGAAAAGGAGATCAAGGGTATCCATATAGGGTCAGAAGAGATCAAACTTTTGCTCTTCGCAGATGATATGATTGTGTATCTGCAGAACACTAGGGACTCTACTACAAAACTCCTAGAAGTGATCAAGGAATACAGCAGCGTCTCAGGTTACAAAATCAACATCCATAAATCGGTAGCCTTTATATACACCAACAACAGTCAAGTTGAAAAAGCAGTTAAGTATTCTATCCCATTCACAGTAGTGTCAAAGAAGATGAAATATTTGGGAATTTACCTAACAAAAGACGTGAAAGATCTCTTTAAAGAGAACTATGAAACTCTAAGAAAAGAAATAGCTGAAAATGTTAACAAATGGAAAAACATACCATGCTCATGGCTGGGAAGAATCAACATTATCAAAATGTCCATACTACCCAAAGCAATATATAATTTCAACGCACTCCCTATTAAAGCTCCATTGTCATATTTTAAAGATCTTGAAAAAACAATACTTCGTTTTATGTGGAATCAGAAAAACCCTCGAATAGCCAAGACATTACTCAGAAATAAAAACAAAACAGGCGGAATCACACTACCAGACCTCAGACTTTACTACAAATCGATAGTGATCAAAACAGCATGGTACTGGCACAAAAATAGAGAAGTAGATATCTGGAACAGAATAGAGATCCAGGAGATGAATCCAGCTACTTACCACTATTTTATCTTTGACAAGCCAATTGAAAACATTCAGTGGGGAAAAGATTCCCTATTTAACAAATGGTGCTGTGTGAACTGGCTAGCAACCTGTACAAGACTGAAATTGGACCCACACCTTTCAAAATTAACTAAGATAGACTCTCATTGGATTAAAGATTGAAACTTAAGACATGAAACTATAAAAATACTGGAAGAGAGTGCAGGCAATAACCTTGAAGAAATTGGTCTGGGCGAGTATTTTTTGAGGCGAACCCCCAGGGCAATTGAAGCAGCTTCAAAAATACACTACTGGGACTTGATCAAACTAAAAAGCTTCTTCACAGCCAAGAACACAGTAAGTAAAGCAAACAAACAGCTGTCAGAATGGGAGAAGATATTTGCAGGGTATATCTCTGACAAACGTTTAGTAACCAGAATCCACAGAGAACTGAAATGCATAAGGAAGAAAAAAACAAGGGATCCCATCGCAGGCTGAGCAAGGGATTTGAAGAGAAACTTCTCTGAAGAAGACAGGCGCACGACCTTCAGACATATGAAAAAATGCTCATCATCTTTAATCATTAGGGAAATGCAAATCAAAACTACTTTGAGATATCATCTAAGTCCAGTGAGACTAGCCTATATCATAAAATCTCAAGACCAGAGATGTTGGCGTGGATGTGGAGAAAAGGGAACACTTCTGCACTGCTGGTGGGAATGCAAATTAATACATTCCTTTTGGAAAGATATATGGAGAACACTCAGAAATCTAAAAATAGATCTGCCATTCAATCCTGTAATTCCTCTGCTGGGCATATTCCCAAAAGGTCAAAAATTACAACATAACAAAGATATTTGTACCAGAATGTTAATTGCAGCCCAATTCATAATTGCTAAGTCATGGAAAAAGCCCAAGTGCCCATCGATCCACAAATGGATTAATAAATTGTGGTATATGTACAGCATGGAATATTATGCAGCCTTAAAGAATGATGGAGACTTTACCTCTTTCATGTTTACATGGATGGAGCTGGAACATATTCTTCTTAGTAAAGTATCTCAAGAATGGAAGAAAAAGTACCCAATGTACTCAGCCCTACTATGAAACTAATTTGGGGCTCTCACATGAAAGCTATAACCCAGTTACAACCTAACAATTGGGGGAAGTGGGAAAGGGAGGGGAGGGAGGTGGGTGGTGAGTTGACGTAGGGGGATTGGTGGGATCATACCTGTGGTGCATCTTACA
The DNA here is from genome assembly GCF_027406575.1 of Nycticebus coucang. Classification (NCBI taxonomy): domain Eukaryota; kingdom Metazoa; phylum Chordata; class Mammalia; order Primates; family Lorisidae; genus Nycticebus; species Nycticebus coucang. The sequence goes on from NC_069804.1 coordinate 46,942,660, forward strand.
GGGGTATTTGCGAAACTTGGTAAATGTAGAATGTAAATGTTTTGGCACAGTAACTGAGATAATGCCAGGAAGGCTATGTTAACCATTGTGATGAAAATGTGTCAAATGGTCTATGAAGCGAGTGTATGATGCCCCATGATCATATCAATGTATACAGTTATGATTTAATAAAAAAAGAAAAAAATAAATAAACAAAACAAAACAAAACAAAATTTGTAATGCTGCTTTTAGTCTTGGCTTTTGTAAGCATGAATAAAAAGACTGATTTCCTTATGTGTCTTATAAAATGGCCATGAATGCAGTGCCTGAAGAGGATTATTTGAATTTAACTTTTATTTGGATACTTAAAAACTAGTTTTCATCTGAAGATTTTAAATCTACGTTCTTCATAGCTATGGCTTATGTGTTTATACCTTTTCCTCTGTACTGTATATTCCAGGGCAAATTGAAAGTTTGGACATATTGAGACAGAAGGGGACACTAGTTAGAGACCCAGAGTCCCCCCAGGTGAGCCCCAAAGTACACCCTTCTTCACAAAACAGGATGCTTTTATAGTAGTTCCCACATTGGATTATCTACGTGTACATCTAAGGCAGTTAAAGTGAATGTGAAACTGACATGCCACACCCACACCCTGAACCCCTTAGTGCTGAGAGAAATTTGAGAACACCCTCAGCCACTAACCCTAATCTGGTTGGTAGGAGAGGGGACAGAGTGATATTACATTACAAATGAAAGGGGATTATTTTCTGAGGATCCCCTACTCACAATCTTCAGGATTATAAACTGTTATGAGCAGACTTCCTCTTACTTGTTAAATAAATGCCAAAGTTTGACAAACTTTGTACAACTCTGACTTCCAGTAATCTCCATTTTCCTAAGTGTAGGATAAGAAGTGAAAGGCTGGGTGCTGGTTTTGTCCTGACCTCCCAGTCTGGGCAAAATGATCTTGAGCTCCCTCTGGCCACTCCTCCCCAACCTCGCACCTCTTTCCTTTCCTCAAACCTGAAGAGCAAGTGTGTGACCCTGACACCTGCAATAATGAATAAATGGTTAATTCTTGGACAGAGAATTTCATTATTACTCCATCTTAAAGAAACCCTAATAAAACATGGAAGAAGGGCTGCCCATTCTTACAGCAACAACTTCTGAGCATGAAATGTATTTGCCCTTCATAAAACTGAGGTAACAGGATGATCTTGGCAAGTTTTGATTTCTGGGTTCCTTTCTGCAACATTTCACTTTGGTGATGACCTCTTTTGCTCTTTAGGGAGCAAATCCTCTCACTTTTTGACTTTTTGGTGGCATGCTGCTGTAGGGGCTAAGAGGGGGATTCCCATTGGCCCTCTGAAAGTTCTCTGAAAAATTGACTCCCAAAAGGCAGATTAATTGCAAAAAAGGCACACAAATTTATTTATGTATACACAGGAGCCTTCAGAATGAAGACCTAAAGATATGGGGGAAATTGTCTATTTTTATGCTTAGGTTCAACAAAGTATGGACAGCTGTGCAGAAATATGATTGGACAAGAAGAGTATGATTTAATACTAATAGACTGAGTTGGAAAATCCGGTAAGTCTTGTCTGTTTAGTTTTTTCTTGGCTTCTCTGAGCAGCATTCTTTCATTCTGGGCATGGGCACGGCCCATAGGGGGTCTTCTGACCTACAGTCAAACAAGGTAGGCCACATAATTTCTTTATGGACAGTTTTTACACAAAATATTTTTAGGCTTTTGGGAAAAGGGATTCTAGTTTCTATGATCTGTCCTGGGGAAGATGGATTCTAGCATCTCTGGCTAGTCTCAGGGAGGAATGGGACTGAGAGACAGGAGGGCAGGAGAAGGTCAGAGAAACTTTTGCTTCTGAGGCTGCTCCTGATGTTTTCATTTTGGGGCATTATTTTCTGAGCCCCAACACTGTCACTTTGGTGGCCCCTGATGAGCTATATCTCCCTGTATTTATGCCCTCATGTAGTTCCCTCCCACAATAATTTTGGGCATGTGCCTGCTTTGGGTAATGGGAAGTTAGCTAGCATGATGCAAGCAGAGACTGAACAAATGTTTGCACACTGGGAAATTTCCTCTTAGAATACTCCTTGAAGCCCACTGCCATGCTGTAAGGAAGCCTATGGAAATCACTTAGGGATCTAAAGATAGACCTGCCATTCGATCCTTCAATTCCTCCACTAGGTATATATTCAGAAGACCAAAAAACCATTTTATAACAAAGATATTTGCACCAGAATGTTTATTCCAGCCCAATTAATAATTGCTAAGTCATAGAATAAGCCCAAGTGCCCATCGACTCATGAATGGATTAATAAATTGTGGTATATGTACACCATGGAATATTATGCAGCCTTAAAAAGATGGAGACTTTACCTCTTTCACATTTACATGGATGGAGCTGGAACATATTCTTCTTAGAAAAGTATCTCAAGAATGGAAGAAAAAGTACCCAATGTACTCAGCCCTACTGTGAAACTAATATATAAGCACCCACACTTCCATATGAAAGCTGTCACCCAACTACAGCCCAAGGTGAAGGAGAAAGAAGATTGGGGGAGGGGTGAGGACGGGTGGAGGGTGGGTAATTGGTGGGAAAACACCTGTGGTGCATTTTACAAGGGTACATGTTAAATCTACTAAGTGTAGAATATAAATGTCTCAATACAATAACTAAGAAAATGTGGTGAAGGCTATGTTAACCAGTTTGATGAAAGTATTTCAAATTGTATATAAAACCAGCACATTGTACCCCATAATTGCAATTGTACACAGCTATGATTTAACAGAAATAAAAATAAAAAGGAAGGAAGTCTAGGTTAACTACTGAATGTTGAGAGGCCACACACAGAGAAATCTGAGAGAATGAGAATCCAGCTTGGACATCCCTAGCCCAACCAAGCTACCAGCTGAATGCAGACCTCAGCTACATGATATGAGCATAAAATGGGCCCAGCCAAGCCCCATCAACCCAGGGAATCATGAGAAATAATAAATCATTGTTTTATATCAAGTTTTGGAGTGACTTGTTATGCTGTAGAAGATAGCTGAATCACTCTTCCTTCCCTTCCCCAGCAGAAAAACAGAAAGTGGAAGACAATAATCTTTCCTTCTGAGAATCAATTCCCTAGTTGTCAGTGGCCTGAGGGTCATATGTTGTCTCAGTCAGTAATTGATATCTGCATTTCAAATTGTGGATTAGAAGGTGAGGTCATTTGAGGAAGTGTCTCCTTTTACAGAGGTATAATGAAAAGATGATTTAGCAGCAACTTCTAGGATTCCACTCTAGGAAGCAGCCTGGAAGAGGGGATCTTTTGTCCCTCAATTCACCCCTTTCTCCTTTACCTTTTCTACTGACCAGGAACCATCCTTTATTTTCTGTAATATTCAGTCTTTTTATTCATTTAGTACTGTGTTAAAAGATGCTGTGCTGGTTCTTTTCTCAGTTTGTTCTTTCAGATCCGTGTTTCTCCTTTCTTGTTTCTTCTCTGTGCTCTGAGGTTGATCTCTCTGGTACCACATCACCTGGGCTCACCTGGGTTTTGGTAAGGCTGAGCCAATGGGTAGTACTGACAGGAAATCAGAGGGTTGGAGGAGAGAGGTCAGGAAAGGCATTCCACTCCTACCCTACCTCCCTGTAAGCCCCAGTTTCCTCTATCAACAAGTTGCCCCTCCCTCACCCTATAAACCCCAGATGATAATGGCTTCCCATTTTTATTAGTCCTTGGATACAACACTAACCTTGCTGGTTCCCTTAACCCTGTGTACAATTCCATGAAGAGTCCTTCAGTCACCCCTTGAATATGCCATCTGTTTTCTGGAGGAACTTGACTAATAAAGATGTTAACTAAAAAACAAGCTATATTTATTTAAAAATTATTTTTAAATTTCTATTAATCATAGATATGCATAACTGGTTTGTTTTGTTTAGTGTGATAGGGTCTGGCTCCATTGCCCTGGCTGGAGTGCAGTGGCATCATTGTAGCTCACTGCAACCTCAAACTCAACCTCAAACTCCTGGGTTAAAGTGATCTTCCTGCCTCAAGCTTCTGAGTAGCTGGAACCACAGGCACATGCCATGACATCCATCTAATTTTTCTATGTTTGGTAGCAACAGAATCTTGCTCTTGCTCAGGCTAGTCTCAAACTCCTGCCTTGGCCTCCCAAACTGCTAGGACTACAAGTGTGAGCACTATGCCCAACTAATAACTGTTAATAATATCTTCTCACCTACATAAAGGCAAAAGTGGCCCTGCTGAGTTGCTCTAATCAAAAGCAAAGGCATATACCGAGGTAGAAGGAGAAAAATGACTACTTCTTTGTATTTCAAGGAGTAAAGAGGATGTACGTCTATGTCTGAGAGAGAGTCCATAGGACTGGGAAGAGGAGTGGTATTTGTAGTTCTGTGTGGAGTGGATGTTTAAGATTTCTGTAGCTGGGGATTTGTGCTCTCCCAGTGGGTCACAGTGGCCTGAAGCCAGCAAGATTTTACAGTAACGGAGCAAGCAACAGCAGGAAGATGGAGGGGACTGGAGCCCTTCTGGGGCTTTGAGGAAGGATGGCAGTCATGTAGCAGCAGGCTGACTGACACCAGGACACCTTTAGGTATCCACAAGGACAGACCATAAGCAACAGATGGGGTATGGGGGACAGTTGACACAAATAGAAGATGCTGGGCCCCTTGCCAATCTAGCTCTTAAGTCATTTTAAATTTAATTTTGAGAAAGAAGATGTGGTGGGACTGGACCCCTAAGGGTTGCAAAGTAGATTTTGGAGAATTACTTTGTACTGACAATGTTTCCAGTTATGAAAACATTTACGGTTTTATTTTAAAATTGCTTTCACATGTATTTCACAAATACATAGCACATCATCACAGTGGTTCTCAACTTTCCTAATGCTGTGACCCTTTAATACAGTTCCTCATGTTGTGGTGATCCCCAACCATAGAATTATTTTTGTTGCTACAAGCAACTGATCTAGAATCTCTTCTGCAGGTCACAAGCCCATCTAGAATAGGAGGGTACAAATTATAAAACTCAGTTGAAATCAATGATATAATCAGGTTCAGCCACAGGTGGTTAATGGAAAAAAGACAAGTTCAATTTCTGGAGTTTGTTTCTTGCTACGCATAACACACAGACTCACAGTATAGATAATTTGAAGGGATATTGTTAAATGTTGGGATAATTGACATAATAATAATACCTCTAATATATTCTTTTGTAGTCTCTAAAAAAGAAGGAAGAAAGGAAGGATGGAAAGAAGGAAGGAAAGAAGGGAGACAAGGAAGGAGAGAGGGAGGGAAGGGAAGGGAGAACGATGTTGAAAAATACAAATATATATATATATATTTTTTGTAGAGATACAGTCTCACTTTATCATCCTCAGTAGTGTGCTGTGGCATCACACAGCTCACAGCAACCTCCAACTCCTGGGGTTAGGTGATTCTCTTGTCTCAGCCTCCCCGCCACAATGCCCGGTTATTTTTTGTTGTAGTTTGGTCGGGTTGGGGTTTGAACCTGCCACCTTGCTAGTGGTAGGCCAGTGCCCTACCCACTGAGCCACAGGTGCCGCCCAATACAAAATATTTTGAATAAAGAGGTTTCAAAAAATATGTCTAGAAACATGGCCACATAATCCCAATGTGCAACACAACAAAAAAATATTGACTTTAATATCTGGTAATAGAACTCTATTCCCATGACTTCCTTCATCCTACAATCACTTCTATAAAGTCCTGAATCATGATTAAAAAAAAAAAGTACAATTCCATACTGCAAATTTGAACTGACAACGTGGACACAGGAAATGGAATCTTGAATCTATAATAATAGATATTGTTGTAGATCAAATACTGTACCTCAGGCTCCCTTGCAGCAATTCTAGGCAACAGACATTATTACTTAATTCTACAAATAAGGAGACTGAGGTATAGAGTGGTTCAGTGAAATGCTCAATGCCTCTTGGTCAGAAAGCAGGGGGTTTGAGCCCCTGCTTAGGCTGGGGGTTGAGCCTAAGTTCATGCTTCTTCAACTTCTCTACGTTGCCCTTCCACATTAAAGAAGTGTGTTGGCATTTTTACAAAGTTGATTTGCGTAAACTTTTAAGCATTTTCTTTTTTAAAAAAACTACTGTTTTAGAGGGAGAGCAAGATGGCGGCTGAGTAACAGCTTCCTTGCATCTGGGCACCATGAGTCCGGGGAGATAGGACTCCAGGCATCTCTGGCTGGTGGGATCTGCCTATCATCACCCCTGTGAGGATGCAGAGAGTCAGTGAGAGACTTCTGGACCCCAAGAGGAGGTCTAAAACAGTGGAAAACCAGCAAGTGGTCGTGTGTGTTCAATCGGTCCAAACCCGCCTGCAACTGTAAGTTCAATAGCAGCAAGACTGCAAACCGGAAAGGCCTTACCTGTGAACTGTTTTGGTGTCTTTGGACTTGGCACTCAGTTGAAATGCCTTGGGGAGAGCCTGAGCGGGAATGCGGAGAACTTTGGCCATTGTCTAGTCTGAGCCACTGAGCCAGACGGAGCTAATAGTGTTTGGCTGTGGGCCACAGGGAGCCATTGTGACAAATCTGCCCCTGCAAGCTCTGCCCTCAGGGTCGCAGAGCTAGAATTGGGTGGGAGCTGGTAACCCAGCGACCCAGTAGCCTAAGGGTGGGGTCTGAGCTGCCTTGCAGCCCTAACCCTCAGGGGCAGAGTGAGACAGGTTTTGGCACACTAGCCACTTCAGCAGTGATTCCAGTGACAAGCACGTTCCTGGGAAAGCTTCTGCTCAGCAAGTTTACAAGTTCAAAGTGCCTTTTAAGTGGGCTGAAGAGAGACTTAGGGTGTCTACCTGCTGGGGTTTGAGAAATCAGCAGCCTCCAGTAGTATCAGAACTGTGATTAACATCTCATCCCCCAGAAGACCATGTGTTGCCCAGACAATTTTCAACAACATATACAAACATACTGCTTTGTTTTTGGTTCTTTTTTTGGGGTGGTGGTGGAGGTTGTTTTCTTGTTTATTTTGATGTTTTTGATGTTGTTTTGTTTCTTAATTTCAACCTTTTCTGTACAGATCTATTTTCTTTCTCAATTTTTCTAGTTTAATTATAATTTCCCATTGCTGTCTTTTTTAATAACTAGAACTTCATTTTTGCTAGTGTATCTACCGCTATTATTTGGTTTTTCACCCAATATTATCCCGTAAAGTTTTCTGTTTGCTTGTTTTGGTTTGATTTATAGCATTGCTGTCTTTCCTCTCTACTTGGTGGAGGTGGAGTACTGTGTCTGATCAGGTTAGCAAAGAGCTGCTGACCTCAAGGGAACCACCCAACTGGGCACCCCCAGAAGTTGGTTTTTCTAAGGTAGTGTCAAAGTACCCTACTGTACACCTATATTGTACTGTCTCCCTCTTTCTGTGCCTCTCTTCGTTTTGTAAATATTCCTTTTACCCACCCCCTCTCCTTTCTCTATATATTTTTTTTCTCATTCAGTCCTCCTTTCTTTCATCCCTTTCTTGTTCTTCAACCTTCTCACCCTTCTGGTCTTGTACCAAAAGGACTCATCTAACCCTTAGTCCACAGGCACGAGAACTTAAAGAGCAAGATTAAATGAAAGGAAAATTAGTGCAAAGAAACAGATAAAAGAAATCACTCATGAGGAAGAATCAGCAGAAAACTCCAGGCAACATGAAGAACCAGTCCAGAAAAACCGCGCCAAGGGACCATGAGGTAGCTACTGCAGAGGATTCCACCTATAAAGAAATGTTAGGAATGACAGAAAGGGCATTTAGAATACACATGATAAAAACAATGAAAGAAATGATGGAAACAATGAACGAAACAGCTAATAAAGTGGAAAATAACCAAAAGGAAATCCAAAACAGAATCAAATAAGAGATGAACGCTATGAAGAATATAAAATGGATATAGCAGAGCTGAAGGAACTGTAACAGTCAATTAGGGAACTTAAAGATGCAATGGAAAGTATCAGCAACAGGTTAGACCATGCAGAAGAAAGAATTTCAGAGGTAGAAGACAAAGTTCTTGAGATAGTAAAAGAGGCAGAAAAGAAGAGAGAGAAAGCAGAATGTTCACTGTCAGAATTATGGGACTTTATGAAGGGTTTCAACATACGAGTTATAGGAATCCCAGAAGGGGAAGAAGAATGCCCCAGAGGAACGGAAGCCATACTAGAGAATATTATAAAAGAAAATTTCCCAAATATCACCAAAGATTCTGACACACTGCTTTCAGAGGGATATCGGACCCCGGGTCACCTTAACCCTAACTGAGCTTCTCCAAGACATATTGTGATGAACCTGTCCAAAGTCAAGAGAAAACAAATGATTCTGCAAGCTGCCAGGAGTAAGCGCCAGTTGACCTACAGGGGCGAATCCTTCAGAGTGACCACAGACTTCTCTAATGAAACTTTCCAAGCAAGAAGAAAATGGTCATCTACCTTTAATCTACTTAAACAGAACAATTTCCATCCCAGAATGCTGTACTCTGCTAAACTAAGCTTAAAAATTGACAGAAAAATCAAATCATTTACGGATATACAAACATTGACAAAATTCGCCACAACAAGACCAGCTCTACAGGAAATACTTCAACCTGTTCTGAACACTGACCACCACAATGGATCAGCAGCAAAGTAATAACTCAGAAATTAAAGGACAGAACCTAACCTCCACACTGATACAAAAGATAAAACTAAGCAATGGACTCTCACCAAATAAGACGAATAGAATAGTACCACACTTATCAATTATCTCAATAAATGTTAATGGTTTGAATTCCCCACTGAAGAGACATAGATTGGTTGACTGGATGAAAAAACACCAGCCATCCATTTGCTGTCTGCAAGAAACACACCTGGCTTCAAAAGACAAATTAAAGCTTCGAGTCAAGGGTTGGAAGACAATTTTTCAGGCAAATGGCATTCAGAAGAAAAGAGGAGTTGCAATCTTATTTTCAGATTCATGTGGATTTAAAGCAACTAAAGTCAAAAAAGACAAAGATGGTCACTTTATATTGGTCAAGGGAAAAATACAACAAGAAGATGTTGCAATTATAAATACTTATGCACCCAATTTAAATGCTCCCATATTCTTGAAACAACCTTACTCAGACTGAGCAATAAGCTATCTGATAATAACATAATAACAGGGGACTTTAACACTCCTCTTACAGAGCTGGACAGATCTTCTAAACAGAAATTACACAAAGATATAAGAGATTTAAATGAGACCCTAGAACAATGGTGCTTCATAGACACATATAGAACACTCCATCCCAAAGATAAAGAATATACATTCTTCTCATCACCCCATGGAACATTCTCCAAAATTGATCATATCCTGGGACACAAAACAAGTATCAACAGAATAAAAAGAATTGAAATTTTACCTTGTATCTTCTCAGACCATAAGGCACTAAAGGTGGAACTCGACTCTGACAAAAACGCTCAACTCCACACAAAGGCATGGAAACTAAACAATCTTCTGTTGAATAACAGATGGGTGCAGGAAGAAATAAAACAGGAAATCATTAACTTCCTTGAGCATAACAACAATGAAGACACAAGCTACCAAAACCTGTGGGATACTGCAAAAGCAGTTTTGAGAGGAAAATTCATCACTTTAGATGCCTACATTCGAAAAGCAGAAAGAGAGTGCATCAACAATCTCACAAGAGATCTTATGGAATTGGAAAAAGAAGAACAATCTAAGCCTAAACTCAGTAGAAGAAAAGAAATATCCAAAATCAAATAAGAGATCAATGAAATTCAAAACAAAAGAATCATTCAGAAAATTAATGAAACAAGGAGTTAGTTTTTTGAAAAAATAAATAAAAGAGATAAACCATTGGCCAGACTAACTAGAAATAGAAAAGTAAAATCTCTAGTAACCTCAATCAGAAATGATAAAGGGGAAATAACAACTGATCCCACAGAGATACAAGAGATCATCTCTGAATACTACCAGAAACTCTATGCCCAGAAATTTGACAATGTGAAGGAAATGGATCATTTTTGGAATCAAACTCTCTCCCTAGACTTATCCAGGAAGAAATAGGGCTCCTGAACAGACCAATTTCAAGCACTGAGACCAATGAAACAATAAAAAATCTTCCAACCAAAAAAATGCCCTGGTCCGGATGGCTTCACTCCAGAATTCTATCAAACCTTCAAGGAAGAGCTTATTCCTGTACTGCAGAAATTATTCCAAAAAATTGAGGAAGAAGGAATCCTCCCCAACACATTCTATGAAGGAAACTTCACCCTGATACCAAAACCAGGAAAAGACCCAAAAAAAAAGGAGAATTTCAGACCAATCTCACTCATGAATATAGATGCAAAAATTCTCAACAAAATCCTAGCCAATAGATTACAGCTTATGATCAAAAAGGTCATACATCATGATCAAGTAGGCTTCATTCCAGGGATGCAAGGCTGGTTTAACATACGCAAGTCCATAAACGTTATCCACCATAGTAACAGAAGCAAAAATAAAGATCACATGATCCTCTCAATACATGCAGAAAAAACATTTGATAAAATCCAGCATCCTTTACTAATTAGAACACTGAAGAGTATAGGCATAGGTGGCACGTTTCTAAAACTGATTGAAACTATCTATGACAAACCCACAGCTAATATTTTACTGAATGGAGTAAAAATGAAAGCTTTTCCTCTTAGAACTGGAACCAGACAAGGTTGTCCTCTGTCACCTTTACTATTCAACGTAGTGCTGGAAGTTCTAGCCAATACAATTAGGCAAGACAAGGAAATAAAGGGAATCCAAATGGGAGCAGAGGAGGTCAAACTCTCCCTCTTTGCTGATGACATGATCTATACTTAGAGAACCCCAAAGACTCAACTACAAGACTCCTAGAAGTCATCAAAAAATACAGTAATGTTTCAGGATATAAAATCAATGTCCACAAGTCAGTAGCCTTTGTATACACCAATAACAGTCAAGATGAGAAGCTAATTAAGGACACAATTCCCTTCACCATAGTTTCAAAGAAAATGAAATACCTAGGAATATACCTAACGAAGGAGGTGAAGGACCTCTATAAAGAAAATTATGAAATCCTCAGAAAGGAAATAGCAGAGGATATTAACAAATGTAGGAACACACCATGCTCATGGATGGGAAGAATCAACATTGTTAAAATGTCTATACTTCCCAAAACCATCTACCTATTCAATGCCTTTCCTATCAAAATACCAACATCGTACTTTCAAGATTTGGAGAAAATGATTCTGCGTTTTGTATGGAACCGGAAAAAAGCCCCATATAGCTAAGGCAGTTCTTAGTAATAAAAATAAAGTTGGGGACATCAGCATACCAGATTTTAGTCTGTACTACAAAGCCATAGTGGTCAAGACAGCATGGTACTGGCACAAAAACAGAGACATAGACACTTGGAATCGAATTGAAAACCAAGAAATGCAACTAACATCTTACAACCACCTAATCTTCAATAAACCAAACAAGAACATACCTTGGGGGAAAGACTCCTTATTCAGTAAATGGTGTTGGGAGAACTGGATGTCTACATGTAAAAGACTGAAACTGGACCCACACCTTTCCCCACTCACAAAAATTGATTCAAGATGGATAAAGGACTTAAATTCAAGGCATTAAACAATAAAAATCCTCAAAGAAAGCATAGGAAAAACACTGGAAGATATTGGCCGGGGGAAAGACTTCATGAAGAAGACTGCCATGGCAATCACAACAACAACAAAAATAAACAAATGGTACTTCATTAAACTGAAAAGCTTCTGTACAGCTAAGGAGACAATAACCAAAGCAAAGAGAGACAATAACCAAAGCTAAGGAGACAATAACCAAAGCAAAGAGACAATCTACACAATGGGAAAGGATATTTGCATATTTTCAATCAGACAAAAGCTTGATAACTAGGATCTATAGAGAACTCAAATTAATCCACATGAAAAAAGCCAACTATCCCATATATCAATGGGCAAGAGACATGAATAGAACCTTCTCTAAAGATGACAGATGAATGGCTAACAAACACATGAAAAAATGTTCATCATCTCTATATATTAGAGAAATGCAAATGAAAACCACCCTGAGATGTCATTTAACTCTAGTGAGAATGGCCCACATCACAAAATCTCAAAACTGCAGATGCTGGCGTGGATGTGGAGAGAAGGGAACACTTTTGCACTGCTGGTGGGACTGCAAACTAGTACAACCTTTCTGGAAGGAAATATGGAGAAACCTCAAAGCACTCAAGGTAGACCTCCCATTTGATCCTGCAATCCCATTACTGGGCATCTACCCAGAAGGAAAAAAATCCTTCTATCATAAGGACACTTGTACTAGACTGTTTACTGAAGCTCAATTTACAATCGCCAAAATGTGGAAACAGCCTAAATGCCCACGAACGCAGGAATGGATTAACAAACTGTGGTATATGTATACCATGGAATACTATTCATCTATTAAAAAAAATGGAGACTTTACATCCTTCGTATTAACCTGGATGGAAGTGGAAGACATTATTCTTAGTAAAGCATCACAAGAATGGAAAAGCATGAATCCTATGTACTCAATTTTGATATGAGGACAATTAATGACAATTAAGGTTATGGGGGGAGGAAAAGCAGAAAGAGGGACGGAGGGAGGGAGGTGGGGCCTTGGTGTTTGTCACACTTTATGCGGCAAGACATGATTGCAAGAGGGACTTTACCTAACAATTGCAATCAGTGTAACCTTGCTTATTGTACCCTCAATGAATCCCCAGCAGTAAAAAACAAAAAAATTCAAAAAAAAACTAGCATTTTGCTTACTGATATTACCAACAATTGTATATTAGTTTTAATAGTGGCTTGTTGACCACAGATAAAACATTTAATTTACAGGAAAAACAGTAGATTTGAGGGAGTCTTATCCTACCAGGTTACTTCGGTCACCACCTCGTTCAATTTTTTCATTTCATTCCTTGATGGACTCTTAGAAGAGAAAAGCTTTGCTTCATTTCAATTAGTTTTGACAAATGGTTTTAGTGCCTACCTATTGAGGCTTTAACAGCTAAATCTACAGAAAAAAATAATTGCTTTAGAAATTCATGCACATTTTCAAAACATTTGGTATGACTTCAAGAATAAAAAGCTCCTTTTCTCACTGAGAAAGCATATGGATATAATCGGAAGATTCTAATTGGTACTGAATGTGAAAGCTAAATAGATTCCTAGCATGTCATGAGCTAGGTTGAATTTTCTCCTCTTATGGAGCCAGTCTCTCTCATTCTAACTGCTCTACCTACCATGTGGATATCACTTGAGCTATCTTTGCTATCTTGCCTTCCAGAGAGAAAGAGATACACCATCCATAGGGCCCAAGGGAATTTTCCCAGTAGGCTTGACACGTATAAATCTGTTCTAAATCAATAAAGAGAGGTGGAAAGGGGCAGTGCTTGTGGCTCAGTGAGTAGGGCACCGGCCTCATATACTGAGGTTGGCAGGTTTAAACCCGGCCCCGGCCAAACTGCAACAAAAAAAAATAGTCAGGTGTTGTGGTGGGCACCTGTAGTCCCAGCTACTCGGGAGGCTGAGGCAAGAGAATTGCCTAAGCCCAAAAGCTGGAAGTTACTGTGAGCTGTGATGCCCTAGCACTCTACCGAGGGTGACAAAGTGAGACTCTGTCTCTAAAAAAAAGAAAAAAAAAAAAAGAGGAGGAAGAAAGGGAGGTCAAGTGATTGAAAATAACAAAGTGTTATATGCTAAACCTGGTTCAACCCTGGTCTATTCCTTAATTCCTATAAGATCCTTGCCATGGAAATTGGGTCACTGTGTATTTTGAGTGTATTATTCACCTCTGATAATATTTTGAGCAAGCTGTTGATGCCTGTGCTATAGAAGTCTGCTTCAGAAAGTAAAATACTACTTTCTTCTGAATAATTTCATGTAGATATAAAGAGAGATTTAGTTATTCATGTAAATCAAACTGCAGGTGTGAAAATGTGGAGTCTAGGTGCATGCTAACAAGTATTAGCGTCTAAGGAAAGCAGTGTCAGTTTATTTTTTGACATATGTTTGACTTTAAAAGCTGTAAATGTGGGAAAACTCAAAGGTTGTTAGCATTTGTGAATGTGGCAAGATTCACAGACAAAGGAGACCTGGGTGATAAACTATTGCAGGGGTGTCCTGTTGCTGATTTCCATCCCACTTTCAGCTCAAGAGCAGCAGCCTGAGGGTGATATGGAGTATCAGGAAAAATACGTTCAGTTCTAGGTACAAAGCAGACGTAAAGCATATCGCAGACACATTTTTGCAGTAGCATGATCTCTTGAACCAGTGTTCACTGGTGGGTTGGTAAATGTTTAACAACAAGTTCTCCAGGAAATTAAAAAAAAAATCAAAAACTCTGATCTGTAGCAGCTGTCAATTTCTGTGGTATAAATACTTCCACCATAGTCAATTTCAAGTTTGCAACCTAACCTCCCTGAATGTAGAGTTAGGAAGAAATGTGAAGATGCTTCCAGCACTCCACAGAGCATAAACCTCTCCTCTTCCAACCCCAAGTGCTCTATTTGAATAGGACACTCTCCACAGTGATGTCAAACTGACCAGTTTCTGTTTCAGCTGAAACATACAAACATTGGGGGATATAAATTCAGGCCTCAACAGAGGGAAAGGTAGATCAAGGAAGGTTTCACAAAGGCAAAATTCAAGTAAGTTCTACTGGATTAGTTGCATAGGTATAAGTAGAAGAAACACCAGAGATATATCTTTACAGAAAATACCATGTAAGGATCCAGCAAGAAGATGGCTGTCTACAAGCCAGGAAGGGAGATCAACCATTAGAAACCAACCCTGCTGGCACCATTTCATCTTAGACTTAGAGCTTTCAGATCTAAGAGAATAAATTTCTATTGCTTAAGAAAAAAAATCCTCTGGGCTTCTGCTCACACTGGCTCCTCAACCTCACTTTTTCCTTATCCATCTACAGATCAGTGTAGAAGTCTTTCTTCACCCCCAACCACAAATCTAGGTTCCTATAACTCTGGGGTTCCTGCCATGATCACACTATGTTTTAAGAGCCTGTTTACTGCTCTGAGAGCTCCTCGAGAACAGGGCCTGGATCCCCTTCACCAGTTTATCCTGGGTACTTAGCAGAGTGCCTAACACAGAGTAAGGGGGTTAATAAATACCTATTGATTGACTGAAGGAGGGAAGGAGGCAGAGAAAGAGTGAGGGATGTGAGGGATGGAACTTGAATTATTATCCTGAGCTGCCTCCACCAACGCACACAGCTAAGGAGTTGGGGTTTAAAATGTGTTTATTGGTTGGGAGACAGATTATATATGAAACCAGCACATTGTACCCCTTGATTGCACTAATGTACACACTTATGATTCAATTAAAAAAAAAAGATGGCTGACTGAAGCCAGCTTTCCGCAGAGGTTCCCGTCCAGAAGGAGAGTTAAAGGACATAAACTTAGCAAGTAACTTGGTGGATTAGAGCTGCGCCAAGAGAGAAGGTTGAAGAACGCACATCAACCCTGCTGAGGGGAGCTACAACCCCAAGGATAAAAACAAAAGGTACAAAATCCATCACCAAGTGGACAGGAGTCCCCTCCCCCATGAGAACGGCTCAGAGTACCCCATGAACAAATGAGCAGAGTTCAAAAGTCCTCCCATTATATCCCACAAGAGAGACACTCTAAAAACTTGACCTACTTCCCCTACTAGGGTACCATGGCACTCTCCTGCCAGGCATAAAACTGTATAAAACTGTATATATTCTCTACCTGCAATTCTGAGCTCCCAGCATTCCCCTTCACTCTCACTCTGAAGTCTGAAAGCCTGTCCCCCAGGAGTCCAGAATCTTGGGTATTATATCAAGAGGTGCGGACAGGGCATGAACTGCTGCTGGCCAGGGCTGATTCTGCAGCATGGGAATAAGAAGAGGACAGTCGGCTGTGAGGGAACCATGCGGCGGTGCCCTGAGGCACAGAACAGCAACAATAGGGCTCACCCTTGGATATCTGCAGTCACACCCCCGTCTCTCTGGGCAACCAGAGGAGGCCAGGCATCTTCTCTGGTGGCAGCCACTGGCAGAAAAGATCTGGGACAGAAACGCAGGCCTTGTGAGTAAAGGGTTTGCCTGACGTGGTACTGGCCTGGGTGGAGCACGGAGACTAGAAAATGCATGCACAGTGCTAGCAGACTCTCAGGGCAGGGCTGACCCAGAGGACAGCTTTACTGAGCCTAAGATGCACCCAGCCCCCAGGGGAACATCAGCCTAGACAAAGGAGGGCAAGAGGCTAGAGTTGACAGATAACCGAGCTGCCAATACAAACTACTGGGCAGCAGCAAAGACAGGGCCTTAGGCACAGGTTATGTGAACTCAAAACAGCTTCTCTTCTGCAGGGAAATTTAGCTAGGACAGAAAAAAATTCCACAAACTTGTTCTGTTCTGTCAGTAACATCAAACAGGGGTGGGGCTGGAACTGCGCGAAGAGCCCCAGCCTCCATCAAGCGCCTGAGGTTGTCAGGCTGCACCTCCACCTGCCGGATAGTAGCAGAGAGCACCAGTTTAGCTGAGGAGACATAGATCGCCCTGTAATTCAGGCAGGTGCAAACCCCTGGAGTATCTGCTCATTGGAGGCAACTGGGTCACGGCCCTGCGGGGTTATCGGTGACTGGGTGTGACAGAGGTGCAAGGTGGGGAAGGAGGTATCAAACTTCCCAGACTAATCTATTTGCTGGGTGGGTCCTCCTGACCTCACGGAGGACTGGAGCAAGTCATATTTGAGTTGAGATGTCAGCAGACCCCTGCGATTTAGTTGCCAGAGACCTTTTAAACTGTCCCACCTGAGACAGGTGCTGACTGAGACAATTGATTTGGACCTCTTGAACTGGGTCAATCACCCAAGGACTATCCAAGTGGTACCCTGGGTGTGTGGTTGTAGGAAGGTTTGATTTTCCTTTTCCAATTATTGCCGGTGGGGGCAGGGTGACTTAATTGCTAGTATTTCTCCACAGCTGAAACTTCAACCCAGAGTAACTGATTCACTATGGTCAGACAGAGACCAGCTAAAAAAAAGACAGAGCCACTTACCCCACCACACCAAGTAGGTCCCCAGTTTCTCAGGCCGTAGCACTGTATGGATCCTTGGCAAAACTCCAGGGGAAAAGGTACAGACACCAGTTCCAGCTTTTGGGGAAAGGGCTGGTTAATCACTATTCCTGGAGAACCAAACCCAACTTTTCCTTATCCACTCATCTAGACAAATGGTGTAAAATAATCATGGGTCGAAATCAGTGGAAAAACTCTGGTAACATTAATAACCAGAGTAGATCAACCCCCCCACCCCCAAGGAAAGATGTGGCAGATGTAACTGAAGATCCCATTCATTAATAGATGGCCAAGATTTTCGAAATCAAGTTCAGAGTTTGGAATGCAAACAAGATTAATAGAATGGAAGAAAAGTGGGAATTGGAAATTCAAGGAGAAATTCAAAAGTTGTCTCAAGAATTCAGTGAATTTAAAGACAAGATCACCAAAGATTTTGACGCACTGAAGCAAGAATTTGCAGCCCTCAAAGATCTGAAAAATACAGTAGAATCCTTCAGTAACAGAGTGGAGCAAGCAGAAAAAAGGATTTCTGACATTGAAGACAAAGCTTTTGAACGCTCCCAAACTCTCAAGGAGAAAGAAACTGAGAGAGCAAAAACAGATCATTATCTCAGAAAGCTCTGGGATAATTAGAAGAAGGCTAATATTCACCTCATTGGAATCCCTGAAAGCAATGAAGTGGATTCTCAAGGCATAGAGGCGCTTCTCCATGAAATTATGGAAGAGAATTTTTGAGACATGCCAGGAGATTCTGAAATTCAGAGAACAGTTTCAGAACACCAGCATGACTCAACCCCAATAAGACATCCCCCAGGCACATCATAATTAACTTCACTACATTTAACATGAAGGAGAAAATTCTGAAAGCAGCCAGACATAAGAAAACAATAACCTACAAAAGGAAGAATATTAGAATGACTGCAGATCTCTCTGCTGAAACCTTTCAAGCCAGAAGAGGGTGGTCATCGCCTTCTAATCTACTAAAAAAAAAAATAACTTTCAACCCAGGATCCAGCTAAACTAAGTCTCATTGATGATGGAGAAATTAAATACTTTAATGACATACACATGTTGAAGAAACCAGCTTCAAGAGTTGGTTGAAGAAACCACCTCTTCAGGATATTCTCATACCTATCCTCCATAATGACAAGCACAATCCTCTACCACAAAAGTAAACTCACTCAGAAACTATTGATCAAACTCAAACTTCCATAGTGGTAAAAGGATTAAAAATGTCCACTGGAAATTCGAAAAACTCAATACCCAAAATTTTACCAGGCTGATCAATATTCTCCATTAATGTGAATGGCTTAAACTGTCCTCTAAAGAGGCACAGGTTGGCTGACTGGATACAAAAACTCATGCGAGATATCTTCTGCACAAGAATCTCATATTACCTAAAAAGATAAATATAGACTCAGGGTGAAAGGATGGTTGTCCATATTTCAGGCAAATGGAAATCAGAAAAAAGCAGGTGTTGCAATTTTATTTGCAGATACAATAGAATTTAACCCAACAAAAGTAAGGAAGGATATGAATGGTCACTTCATATTTGTTAAGGGTAATACTCAATATGATGAGATTTCAATTATTAATATTTATGAACCCGACCAAAATGCATCTCAATTTATAAGAGAAACTCTAACACACATGAGCAACTTGATTTCCTCCAGCTCCATAATAGTCAGAGATTTAACACACCTTTGGAAGTGTTGGCTAGATCCTGCAATAAGAAACTGAGCAAGGGGGGAGGGAGGGGGGATTAATGGGATTACACCTGTGGTGCATCTTACAAGGGTATATGTGAATCCTAGTAAATGTGGAATGTAAAGGTCTTAGCAAATTAACTAAGAAAATGCTACAAAAGCTATGTTAACTAATGCGATGAATATGTGTCAAACGATCTATGAACCAAGTGTATGGTGCCCCACGATCATACTAATGTACACAGCTATGGTTTAGTAAAAATAAATAAATAAAAAAAGAAAAAGAAAAAGAAACTGAGCAAAGAAATTTTAGATTTAAACCTAACCATCCAACATTTGGATTTAGCAGACATCTACAGAACATTTCATCCCAACAAAACTGAATACACATATTTCTCATCAGCCCATGGAACGTACTCCATAATCAATCACATCTTAGGTCCAAGTCTAACCTCAGTAAATTTAAAGGAATAGAAATTATTCCTTGCATCTTCTCGGACTACCATAGAATAAAAGATGAACTCAGTAAAAACAAGAATCTGCATACTCATACAAAAACATGGAATTTAAATAACCTTATGCTGAATGATAACTGGGTTATAGATGAGGTTAAGAAGGAAATTACCAAATTTTTGGAAGAAAATGACAATAAAGAAATGAATTATCAGAACCTCTTTGATACTGCAAAGGCAGTTCTAAGAGGGAAAATTATAGTACCACAAGCCTTCCTCAAAGGAACAGAGAGGAAGTTAACAACCTAATGGGAGATCTCAAGCAACTGGAAAAAGAAGAATATTTCTACCCCAAACCCAGTAGAAGAAAGGAAATAATCAAAATTAGATCAGAATTAAATTAAATGGAAAGCAAAAGAATTATACAACAGATCAATAAATCAAAAAGTTGGTTTAATGAAAAAGTCAATAAAATAGATAAACCTTTTGCTAATCTAACCAGGAAAAAAGGAGTAAAATCTTTAATTTCATCAATCAGAAATGACATAGATGAAACAACAATAGACTCCTCAGAAATTCAAAAAAGCCTTAATGAATATTAAAAGAAACTTTATTATCAGAAATATGAAAATCTGAAGGAAATTGACCAATACTTGGAAGCACGTCACCTTTCAAGACTTAGAATCAAGTGGAAATGTTGAACAGGCATCTATCAAGTTCTGAAAAAGCATCAACCATACAAAATCTCCCTAAAAAAAAAAGCCCCAGACCAGATGGCTTCACATCAAAATTCTACAAAACCTTTAAAGGTTACTCAACCTGCTCCAAAATATAGAAAAAAAGAAAGAATACTACCCAACACGTTCCATGAAGCAAACATCACCCTAATCCCAAAACCAGGAAAAGACCCAACAAGAAAAGAAAATTATAGACCGATAACACTAATGAATATAGATGCAAAAATATTCAACAAGATCCTAACAAACAGAATCCAGCAACACATAAAACAAATTATACATCATGACTAAGCCGGTTTTATCCCAGGGTCTCAAGACTGGTTCAATATACATAAATCTATAAATGTAATCCAGCACATAAACAAATTAAAAAACAAAGACCGTATGATTCTCTCAATCGATGCAGAAAAAGCTTTTGATAATATCCACCATTCCTTCATGATCAGAACACTTAAGAAAATTGGTATAGAAGGGACATTACCTAAACTGATAGAGGCCATCTACAGTAAACCCACAGCCAACATAGTATTGAATGGAGTTAAATTGAAGTTATTTACACTCAGATCAGGAAACAGGCAAGGTTGCCCATTGTCTCCACTGTTCTTTAACATTGTAATGAAAATTTTAGCCATTGCAATTAGGAAAGAAAAGGCGACCAAAGGTATCCATATAGGGTCAGAAGAGATCAAACTTACTCTCTTCATAGATGATATGATTGTATATCTGGAAAACACCAGAGATTCTACTACAAAACTCTTAGAAGTGATCAACGAATACAGCAGCATCTCAGGTTACAAAATCAACATTCATAAATCTTTAGCCATTATATATCAATAATAGTCGAGCTGAGAATAGATTTAAGGACTCTATTCCATTCACAGTAGTGCCAAAGAAGATGAAATATTTGGGAGTTTATCTAACAAAGGACGTGAAAGACATTTATAAAGAGAACTATGAAACTCTAAGAAAAGAAATAGCTGAAAATGTTAACAAATGAAAAAACATACCATGCTCATGGCTGGGAAGAATCAAGATTGTTAAAATGTCCATACTACCCAAAGCAATATACAATTTTAATGTAATCCCTATTAAAGCTCCACTGTCATACTTTAAAGATCTTGAAAAAACAATACTTCATTTTATACAGAATCAGAAAAAAACCTCGAATAGCCAAGACATTACTCAGAAATAAAAACAAAGCAGGAGGAATCATGCTACCAGACCTCAGACTATATTACAAATCAATAGTGATCAAAACAGCATGGTATTGGCACACAAACAGAGAAGTAGATGTCTGGAACAGAATAGAGAACCAAGAGATGAATCCAGCTACTTACCGTTATTTAATCTTTGACAAGCCAATTAAAAACATTCAGTGGGGAAAAGATTCCCTATTTAACAAATGGTGCTGGGTGAACTGCCTGGCGACCTGTAGAAGACTGAAATTGGACTCACACCTTTCAACATTAACTAACAGAGACTCTCACTGGATTAAAGATTTAAACTTAAGACATGAAACCATAAAAGTACTAGAAGAAAGTGCAAGGAAAACTCTTGAACAAATGGGTCTGGGTGAATATTTTATGAGGAGGACCCCCCCAGGCAATTGAAGCAGCATCAAACATACACTACTGGGACCTCATCAAACTAAAAAGCTTCTGCTCATCCAAGAACACAGTAAGGAAAGCAAGCAGACAGCCCTCAGAATGGGAGAAGATATTTGCAGGTTATATCTCTGACAAGGGTTTAATAACTAGAATACACAGAGAACTCAAACGTATTAGCAAGAAAAGAACAAGAGATCCCATGGCAGGCTGGGCGAGGGACTTGAAGAGAAACTTCTCTGAAGAATACAGGTGCACGGCCTACAGTCATATGAAAAAATGGTCATTATCCTTAATCATCAGAGAAATGCAAATCAAAACTACTTTGAGATATCATCTAACTTCAGTAAGATTAGCCCACATAACAAAATCACAAGACCAGAGATGTTGGCATGGATGTGGAGAAAAGGGAACACTTCTACACTTCTTGTGGGAATGCACACTAATACGTTCCTTTTGGAAAGATGTTTGGAGACCACTTAGAGATCTGAAAATAGAGCATCCATTCAATTCTATAATTCCTCTACTAGGTATATAACCAGAAGACCAAAAATCACATTATAACAAAGATATTTGTACCAGAATATTTATTGCAGCCCAATTCATTATTGCTAAATTTTGAAAGAAGCTCAAGTGCCCATCAATCCACGAATGGATTAATAAATTGTGGTATAGGTACACAATGGAAGATTATGCTGCCTTAAAGAAAGTTGGAGACTTTACCTCTTTCATGTTTACATGGATGGAGCTGGAACATATTCTTCTTAGCAAAGTATCTCAGGGATGGAATAAAAGTATGCAATGTACTCAGCCCTACTATGAATCTAATTTATGGCTTTCATATAAAAGCTATAATCCAGTGATAATCTATGAATATGGGGAAGGGAGAGACGGAAGGGTGGGAGGGGAGAAGATGGGTGGAGGGAGGGTGATTGGTGGGATCACAACTAGGGTGCATCTTACAAGGTTACATTTGAAACTTACTAAATGTAGAATATAAATGTCTTAACACAATAACAAAGAAAATGCCAGGAAGGCTATGTTAACCAGTGTGATGAAAATCGGTCAAATGGTATATAAATCCATTGTACGGTGCCCCATGATTGCATTAATCTACACAGCTATGGTTTAATAATAAAAATAAAAAAAGTAACTGAAAAAATCTGTTTATTTATTTAATCACTTTGATCATAGAGCTTTTATTAGCCATCTAGCATTTCCATGAGGACTATACAATAAATCTTTGGACTGAGATTCCCTGGTTTGAACTCAATTTGTCCATTTACAAGCTCTGTAACTTTGAAACCAGCTCTTTATTTTCTCTTTGCCTTAATTGCTTAATTTCTCTCTTGCTCTTCTGCTAAGTGGGTGTAATCCTAGCACTGAGCTCACAGAGCAGTGCCAGGAAAAGAGAAAACGATGTGTGTTCAGTACTCAACTAAGTGTTTGGCTCATAATTAGAGTTCAATGAACATTAACTAGTAGTGATAAATTTTTGTTCTCTGTATTTTCTGTCAATTGACTACAGGGTAGGGGTGGGGAATGGATTCCTCAGCAATAAACACCTAACTTGAGAAAGGATGTACATATGTCAACCTGTTACCTTCCTCTTTGCCTCCCTGGCTCCTGTGGCTACTCTGGTTACTAATTGTAGTGGCTTGGGGTGATGGAGGGCTTGGTGTAACAGGCCTCAAGGGCAACAGTGCTTTTCCACCATTTCCTTTCTTGCTTTTGAGATTACGTACATTTCAGTTCATTCCACCTCTGGCCACTTTGCTCCTCTACTTTGCTTCTCATTGCATTATTTCTTTGTTACTTCACATATCTCTATTTATTCTTCCCATCCCTCTCCTCTTTTTCCTTCTCTCCCATTTGTGAGCACCAAAAACACACGTCACACCAGTCAAGGTCAACATTAGAGAGACAGAGGGTGGAATAAATCTAAATAGAAAAGAATTACAGGGGGGAGAGACAAGATGGCTGACTGAACCCAGCTCTCAACAGAGGCTCCCGTCCAGAAGGAGAGTTAAGGGACAGGAATTTAGTAAGTATCCTGGTGGATTTGAGCCTCACAAAGAGAGAAGGTTGAAGAATGCACATCAACACCGCTGAGGCAAGCTGTGATCACAAGGACGCAAACAAAAGGTACAAAATCCACCACCAAGCAGACAGGAGTCCCCCTCCCCCATAAGACTGGCTCAAGAGCCCCACAATTAAACAAACGGGAAGAAATTAAAGGCCCTCCCACTCCACTCCACGAGAGAGACCTTCTAAAAACTGGACCTACCTCACCTACTAGGGTGCCATGGCGTTCTCCTGCCGGGCATAAAACTGTATAAAACTTTAAAAATCCTTTGCTGGCAACCCTGAATCCCCAACACTCCCCTCCCGCTCACTGAGGTCTGGAGGCCTGTCCCCCAGGATTCTTGGGTGATTTCTCAAAGGGAGTGGAAAGTCCCCAAGCTGCAACTGGTCAGTGCTAACTCTGAGGCATGCGAGTGTGGAGAGGGCACCCGGCTAAGGGGGAGTCACGCCTCAGTGGCAGTTCCCTGTGGTGCGGTGCATCAGCCCTCCCCATGCATCAATACGGCCAGACATAAAACTGAATGAAACTCTAGCTTCCCTCCACTCTCACTTGGGGTCTGGGGGCCTGTCCCTCAGGAGTTCGGATCCTTGGGTGATTTCACGAGGGGAGTGCACAGGGCCTGAGCCGCGACTGGTCAGTGCTGACTCTGAGACACGCCAGTGAGGAGAAGGCACTTGGCTGAGGGAGAGTTATGCCTTGGCGGCACTTCCCTGTGGTGCGGTGCAGCAGCCCTCCCCAGGCGACAGTACGGCCAGACATAAAACTGAATGAAATTCTAGCTTGCCCCCACTCTCACTCGGGGGTCTTGGGACCTACCGCCTAGGAGTCTGGATTCTTGGGAGATCTCTCGAGGGGTGTGGACAGAGCATAAACTGCGGCCACTCAGTGCTGACTCTGGGGTGCGAGACAGAGGAGAAAAGGGTCGGCTGGGTGCCCACACCAGAGCAGCAGTTCCTGGAGGCAAATCAACATCCGTTTTTTCTTTAACAGCAAAACGGCTCACTTCTGGATATGCTGAACACACCCCCCGTCTCCCGGTCAACCAGAGGAGGCCACCAGTGAGCAAAGGATTTGCCTGACGCTGCTCACAAACCCGTGAAGCTTCCAGGGCAGGGCCGACTCAGAGAGGTAATCAGACACAAACCTCCAGCAGAAAAGACGTTTGAACTCAGAACAGCCCGTCTTCTGTAGGCGATTTTAGCAGAAACAGAGACAGAACCCCGCAAAGTTGTCTGTTCTGTTAGCAACATCAATCAGGGACGGGGCTAAGCCTGAGTGAACACCTCCCTCCCACCACCTGCATCAAGCACTCAAAGATGTCAGGCCCCATCTCCTCCTGCTAGATAGCGGTAGACTGTTGGGGCCTGGCAGACTTCCTTGCAATTCAGGCAGGTGCAAACCCCTGGAGTATCTGTTCACTACAGGCACCTGGGTTAGCCATCTGCAGAGATACCAGTGACTGGGTCCGACGGAGGGGCAAAGTGGGGAAGGAGACATCAACCTTCCCAGACTGATCTATTTACTAGGTGGCTCCTCCTGACTCCACGCAGCACTGGAGTAAGCCATATCAGAGGAGTAACCAGACCCCTGTGATCCAGTTCCCAGAGACGTCTTGAACTATCCCACCCGAGACAGGTGCCGATTGAGACAATCAATTTGGAACTTTTGAACTGAACAAATAGACGGAGGAATATTCAGGCGGTGCCCTGGGTATGCGGTTGCAGGAAGATTTGATTTTCCTTTTCCTTTTCAAATTGGTGCCAGAGGTGGAAGGGCGGGGTGACTTAATTGCTGGTTTTTCCACACAGCTGAGACTTCAAGCCAGAGTAAATGTTACAATAGGATCGAACAGAAACCAGCTGAAAACAAGACAGAACCACTTAGCCCCAGCACACAAGACAGGGCCCCAGTTTCTCAGGCCAAAACATTGTACGGCCCCTCGATAAAGCCCCAGGGGAAAAATCAAAAGGAGTAAAATAACCATGGGGCGGAATCAACAGAAAAAGTCTGGTAACATGAATAACCAGAATAGATCAACCCGCCCAAGAAAAAGTACGGCAGATGTGATTGAAGATCCCATTCATAAACAACTGGCTCAGATGTTAGAAATCGAATTCAAAATTTGGATTGCAGACAAGATTAATAAAATGGAATTAGGAATTTGAGGAGAAATTCAAAAGTTGTCTCAAGAATTTAACGAATTTGCTTTTTCCAATACTTCCGCTGAATCCCAAACCGGAGAGGGTATCAACAGGCGGTCCACAGGCACAAGAACCTAAAGAGCAAGATTAAGTGAAATGAAAATTAGGGCAAGGAAACAGATAGAAGAAATCACTCATGAGGAAGAATCAGCAGAAAACTCCAGGCAACATGAGGAACCAGTCCAGAAAAACCCCGCCAAGGGACCATGAGGTAGTTACTGCAGATGATTCCACCTATAAAGAAATGGTAGGAATGACAGAAAGGGAATTTAGAATATACATGTTGAAAACAATGAAAGAAATGATGGAAACAATGGAGGAAACTGCTAATAAAGTGGAAAATAAACAAAAGGAAATCAAAAAACAGAATCAAATAAGAGATGAACGCTATGAAGAATATAAAAAGGATATAGCAGAGCCAAAGGAACTGAAACAGTCAATTAGGGAACTTAAAGATGCAATGGAAGGTATCAGCAACAGGTTAGACCATGCAGAAGAAAGAATTTCAGAGCTAGAAGACAAAGTTCTTGAGATAACTCAGATAGTAAAAGACGCAGAAAAGAAGAGAGAGAAAGCAGAACGTTCACTGTCAGAATTATGGGACTTTATGAAGCTTTCCAATATACGAGTTACAGGAATTCCAGAAGGGGAAGAAGAATGCCCCAGAGGAATGGAAGCCATGCTAGAGAATATTATAAACGAAAATTTCCCAAATATCAAAAAAGATTCTGACACACTGCTTTCAGAGGGCTATCGGACCCCAAGTCACCTCAACTCTAACCAAGCTTCTCCAAGACACATTGTGATGAACCTGTCCAAAGTCAAGAGAAAACAAATGATTCTGCAAGCTGCCAGGAGTAAGCGCAAGTTGACCTACAGGGGCAAATCCATCAGAGTGACCGCAGACTTCTCTAATGAAACTTTCCAAGCAAGAAGACAATGGTCATCTACCTTTAATCTACTTAAACAGAACAATTTCCAGCCCAGAATTCTGTACCCTGCTAAGCTAAGCTTAAAAATTGACAGAGAAATGAAATCATTTACGGATATACAAACATTGAGATAATTCGCCACAATAAGACCAGCTCTACAGGAAATAATTCAACGTGTTCTGCACACTGACCACAATGGATCAGCAGCAAAGTAAGAACTCAGAAATTAAAGGACAGAACCTACCCTCTACACTGATGCAAAAGATAAAACTAAGCAATGGACTCTCACCAAATAAGATGAATAGAATACTACCACACTTATCAATTATCTCAATAAATGTTAATGGCTTGAATTCCCCACTGAAGAGACATAGATTGGTTGACTGGATTAAAAAACACAAGCCATCCATTTGCTGTCTGCAAAGAAACACACCTGGCTTCAAAAGACAAATTAAAGCTCCGGGTCAAGGGTTGGAAGACAATTTTTTAGGCAAATGGAATTCAGAAGAAAAGAGGAGTTGCAATCTTATTTTCAGATTCGTGTGGATTTAAAGCAACTAAAGTCAAAAAAGACAAAGATGGTCACTTTATATTGGTCAAGGGAAAAATACAACAAGAAGACATTTCAATTCTAAATATTTATGCACCCAATTTAAATGCTCCCAGATTCTTGAAACAGACCTTACTCAGTCTGAGCAATATGATATCTGATAATACCATCATGACAGGGGACTTTAACACTCCTCTTACAGAGCTGGACAGATCCTCTAAACAGAAATTACACAAAGATATAAGAGATTTAAATGAGACCCTAGAACAACTGTGCTTCATAGACGAATATAGAACACTCCACCCCAAAGATAAAGAATATACATTATTCTCATCACCCCATGGAACATTCTCCAAAATTGATTACATCCTGGGACACAAAGCAAATATCAACAGAATAAAAAGAATTGAAAATTTTACCTTGTATCTTCTCAGACCATAAGGCAGTAAATATGGAACTCAACTCTAACAAAAATGCTTGACCCCACCAAAAGGCATGGAAATTAAACAATCTTCTGTTGAATAACAAACAGATGGGTGCAGGAAGAAATAAAACGGGAAATCATTAACTTCCTTCAGCATAACAACAATGAAGGCACAAGCTACCAAAACCTGTGTGATACTGCAAAAGCAGTTTTGAGAGGAAAATTCATCGCTTCAGATGCCTACATTCGAAAAACAGAAAGAGCGCATCAACAATCTCACAAGAGATCTTATGGAATAGGAAAAAGAGGAACAATCTAAGCCTAAACTCAGTAGAAGAAAAGAAATATCCAAAATCAAATAAGAGAACAATGAAATTGAAAACAAAAGAATCATTCAGAAAATTAATGAAACAAGGAGTTGGTTTTTTGAAAAAATAAATGAAATAGATAAACCATTGGCCAGACTAACAAGGAATAGAAAAGTAAAATCAGTAGTAACCTCAATCAGAAATGATAAAGGGGAAATAACAACTGATCCAACAGAGATACAAAAGATCATCTCTGAATACTACCAGAATCTCTATGCCCAGAAATTTGCCAATGTGAAGGAAATGGATCAATATTTGGAATCACACCCTCTCCCTAGACACAGCCAAGAAGAAATAGAGCTCCTGAACAGACCAATTTCAAGCACTCAGATCAAAGAAACAATAAAAAATCTTCCAACCAAAAAATGCCCTGGTCCAGATGGGTTCACACCAGAATTCTATCAAACCTTCAAGGAAGGGCTTATTCCTGTACTGCAGAAATTATTCCAAAAACATGAGGAAGAAGGAATCTTCCCCAACACATTCTATGAAGGAAACATCACCCTGATACCAAAACCAGGAAAAGACCCAAACAAAAAGGAGAATTTCAGACCAATCTCACTCATGAATATAGATGCAAAAATTCTCAACAAAATCCTAGCCAATAGATTACAGCTTATGATCAAAAAAGTCATTCATCATGATCAAGTAGGCTTCATCCCAGGGATGCAAGTCTGGTTAAACATACGAAAGTCCATAAACGTTATCCACCATATTAACAGAGGCAAAAATAAAGATCACATGATCCTCTCAAAAGATGCAGAAAAAGTATTTGATAAAATCCTGCATCCTTTTCTAAATAGAATACTGTAGAGTATGGGCACAGGAGACACATTTCTAAAACTGACTGAAGCTATCTATGACAAACCCACAGCCAATATTTTACTGAATGGAGTAAAACTGAAAGCTTTTCCTCTCAGAATTGGAACCAGACAACGTTATTATCTGTCACCTTTACTATTCAACATAGTGTTGGAAGTTCTAGCCAATACAATTAGGCAAGACAAAGAAATAAAGGGAATCCAAATGGGAGCAGAGGAGGTCAAACTCTCCCTCTTTGCGGATGACATGATCTTATACTTAGAGAACCCCCAAAACTCAACCACAAGACTCCTAGAAGTCATCAAAAAATACAGTAATGTTTCAGGATATAAAATCAATGTCCACAAGTCAGTAGCCTTTGTATACACCAATAACAGTCAAGATGAGAAGCTAATTAAGGACCCAACTCCCTTCACCATAGTTTCAAAGAAAATGAAATATCTAGGAATATACCTAACGAAGGAGGTGAAGGACCTCTATAAAGAAAACTATGAACTCCTCAGAAAGGAAATAGCAGAGGATATTAACAAATGGAAAAACATACCATGCTCATGGATGGGAAGAATCAAAATTGTTAAAATGTCTGTACTTCCCAAAGCAATCTACCTATTCAGCCATTCCTATCAAAGTACCTACATCGTACTTTCAAGATTTGGAAAAAATGATTCTGTGTTTTGTATGGAACCAGAAAAAACCCCGTATAGCTAAGGCAGTTCTCAGTAATAAAAATAAAGCAGGGGGCATCAGCATACCAGATTTTAGTCTGTACTACAAAGCCATAGTGGTCAAGACAGCATGGCACTGGCACAAAAATAGAGACATAGACACTAGGAATCGAATTGAAAACAAAGAAATGAAACTGACATCTTACAATCACCTAATCTTCGAAAAACCAAACAAGAACATACCTTGTGGGAAAGACTCCCTATTCAATAAATGGTGTTGGGAGAACTGGATGTCTACATGTAAAAGACTGAAACTGGACCCACACCTTTCCCCACTCACAAAAATTGATTCAAGATGGATAAAGGACATAAATTTAAGGCATGAAACAATAAAAATCCTCCAAGAAAGCATAGGAAAAACACTGGAAGATATTGGCCTGGGGAAAGACTTCATGAAGAAGACTGCCATGGCAATTGCAACAATGACAAAAATAAACAAATGGGACTTCATTAAACTGAAAAGCTTCTGTACAGCTAAGGAGACAATAACCAAAGCAAAGAGACAACCTACACAATGGGAAAGGATATTTGCATATTTTCAATAAGACAAAAGCTTGATAACTAGTATCTATAGAGAACTCAAATTAATCCACATGAAAAAAGCCAACTATCCCATATATCAATGGGGAAGAGACATGAATAGAACCTTCTCTAAAGATGACAGATGAATGGCTAACAAACACATGAAAAAATGTTCATCGTCTCTTCATATTAGAGAAATGCAAAACAAAACAATCCTGAGATGTCATCTAAACCCAGTGAGAATGGCCCACATCAAAAAATCTCAAAACTGCAGATGCTGGCATGGATGTGGAGAGAAGGGAACACTTTTACACTGCTGGTGGGACTGCAAACTAGTACAACCTTTCTGGAAGGAAATATGGAGAAACCTCAAAGCACTCAAGCTAGACCTCCCATTTGATCCTGCAATCCCATTACTGGGCATGTACCCAGAAGGAAAAAAATCCTTCTATCATAAAGACACTTGTACTAGACTGTTTATTGCAGCTCAATTTTCAATCACCAAAGTGTGGAAACACCCTAAATGCCCACCAACCCAGGAATGGATTAAGAAGCCGTGGTATATGTATGCCATGGAATACTATTCAGCCATTAAAAAAAAATGGAGACTTTACATCCTTCGGATTAATCTGGATGGAAGTGGAAGACATTATTCTTAGTAAAGCATCACAAGAATGGAGAAGCATGAATCCTATGTACTCAATTTTGATATGAGGATAATTATTGACAATTAAGGTTATGGGGTGGAAGCAGAAAGAGGGACAGAGGGAAGGGGTGGGGCCTTGGTGTGTGTCACACTTTATGGGGGCCAGACATGATTGCAAGAGGAACTTTACCTAACAATTGCAATCAGTGTAACCTGGCTTATTGTACCCTCAATGAATCCCCAACAATAAAAAAAAAAAATTATTTATCAAAGTTAAAGCCAAACCACCAAAGACTTAGACACACTGAAGCAAGAATTTACAGCCCTCAAAGTTATGAAAAATACAGTAGATTCCCTCAGCAACAGATTGGAGCAAGCAGAAGAAAGGATTTCTGACATTGAAGATAAACTCTTTGAACTCTCCCAATCTCCCAGAGAGGAAGAGAAATGGAGTGCAAAAACGGATCACTCACTCAGAGAACTCTGGGATAATTTGAAGAAAAGCAATATATGAATAATTTGGATTTCGGGGAATGATGAAGTGGCCTCGAAGGGCACAGAGGCCCTTCTGCATGAAATTATGACAGAAAATTTTCCAGACATGCCAAGAGAATCTGAATTTCAGATAGCAGGCAGCTTCAGAACCCCAGCACGATTCAACCCCAATTAGTCATCCCCCAGGCATATCATAATTAGCTTCACTAAAGTTAACATGAAAGAGAAGATTCTCAAAGCAGCCCGGCGAAAGAAAACCATTACGTACAAAGGAGAGAATATTAGAAGAACTGCAGATCTCTCTGCTGAAACTTCTCAAGCCAGAAGAGGGTGGTCATCAACTTTTAATCTCCTAAAGCAAAATAACTTTCAACCCAGGATCTTGTATCCAGCCAAACTGAGTTTCATTTATGATGGAGAAATTAAATACTTCAATGACATTCATATGTTGAGAAATTTTGCCATAAGTAAAGCAGCTCTTCAGGGTATTCTCAGAACTATACTGCACAATGACAAACCCAATCCTATGCCACAAAAGTAAACTCACTCAGAAACTTCGGATCAAATTCCAACTTCCACACTGGCGAAAGGATTAAAAATGTCCACTGGACTTTTGAAAAACTCAATACCCAAAATTCCACCAGAGTTATGAATACTCTCCATTAATGTGAATGGCTTAAACTGTCCTCTAAAGAGGCATAGGTTAGCTGACTGGATACAAAAACTCAAGCCAGATATTTGTTGCCTACAAGAGTCACATCTTAACCTAAAAGACAAATACAGACTCAGGGTGAAAGAATGGTGTCCATATTTCATGCAATTGGTAATCAGAAAAAAGCAGGTGTTGAAATTTTATTTGCAGATACAGTAGGCTTTAAACCATCAAAAGTAAGGAAGGACAAGAATGGTCACTTCATATTTGTTAAGGGTAATACTCAATATGATGAGATCTCAATTATTAATATCTATGCACCCAAACAGAACGCACCTCAATTTATAAGAGAAACTCTAACTGACATGAGTAACTTGATTTCCTCCAGCTCCATAATCGTCGAAGATTTCAACACTCCTTTGGCAGTGTTGGATTGATCCTCCAGCAGGAAGCTGAGCAAAGAAATCTTAGATTTAAACCTAAAAATTCAATATTTAGATTTAGCAGACATCTACAGAACATTTCATCCCAACAAAACTGAATACACATACTTCTCATCAGCCCATGGAACTTACTCCAAAATTGACCACATTTTAGGTCACAAGTCTAACCTCAGTAAGTATAAAGGAATAGAAATTATTCCTTGCATCTTCTCAGACCATCATGGAATAAAAGTTGAATTGAGTAACAACAGGAATCTGCATACTCATACAAAAACATGGAAGTTAAATAACCTTATGCTGAATGATAGCTGGGTCAGAGATGAGATTAAGAAAGAAATCGCCAACTTTGGAACAAAACAACAATGAAGACAGAAATTATCAGAACCTGTGGGACAACGCAAAGGCAGTTCTAAGAGGGAAATTTATAGCACTGCAAGCCTTCCTCAAGAGAAAGGAAAGAGAGGGAGTTAACAACTTAATGGGATATCTCAAGCAACTGGAAAAGGAAGAATATTCCAACCTCAAACTCAGTAGAAGAAAAGAAATAACCAAAATTAGAGCAGAATTAAATGAAATTGAAAACAAAAGAATAATACAGCAGATCAATAAATCAAAAAGCTGGTTTTTTGAAAAGGTCAATAAAATAGATAAATCTCTGGCCAACCTAATCAGGAAAAAAAGAGTAAAATGTCTAATATCATCAATCAGAAACAAAAAAGATTAAATAACAACAGATTCATCAGAAATCTGAAAAATCCTTAATGAATATTACAAGAAAATTTATTCTCAGAAATATGAAAATCTGAGGAAAATTGACCGATACTTGGAAGCATGCCACCTTCCAAGACTTAGCCAGAATCAAGTGGAAATTTTGAACACACCCATATCAAGTTCAGAAATAGCATCAACTATACAAAACCTCCCTGAAAAGAAAAGCCCAGGCCAGATGGTTTCACGTCAGAATTCTACCAAACCTTTAAAGAGGAATTAGTACCTATATTACTCAACCTGTTCCAAAAGGTAGAAAAAGAAGGCAGACTACCCAACATGTTCTATGAAGGGAACATCACCCTGATCCCCAAACCAGGAAAAGACCCAACAAGAAAAGAAAATTATAGACCAATATCACTGATGAATATAGATGCAAAAATATTCAACAAGATCCTAGCAAACAGAATCCAGCAACACATCAAACAAATTATACATCATGACCAAGTCGGTTTTATCCGAGGTTCTCAAGGCTTTTTCAGTATATGTAAATCTATAAATGTAATTAAGCACATAAACAAATTAAAAAACAAAGACCATATGATTCTCTCAATTGATGCAGAAAAAGCTTTTGATAATATCTAGCATCCCTTCATGATCAGAACACTCAAGAAAATTGGTCTAGAAGTGACTTTTCTTAAACTGATAGAGGCCATCTAAAGCAAACCCACAGCCAATATCATACTGAATGGTGTTAAATTGGAATCATTTCCACTCATATCAGGAACCAGACAAGGCTGCCCATTGTCTCCATTGCTTTTCAACATTGTAATGGAAGTTTTAGCTACTGCAATTAGGGAAGAAAAGGCGATCAAGGGTATCCATATAGGGTCAGAAGAGCTCAAACTTTCGCTCTTCGCAGATGATATGATTGTGTATCTGGAAAACACTAGGGACTCTACTACAAAACTCCTAGAAGTGATCAAGGAATACAGCAGTGTCTCAGGTTACAAAATCAACATCCATATATCGGTAGCCTTTATATACACCAGCAACAGTCAAGTTGAAAAAGTCGTTAAGGACTGTACCCCATTCACAGTAGTGCCAAAGAAGATGAAATATTTGGGAATTTACCTAACAAAATACGTGAAAGATCTGTATAAAGAGAACTATGAAACTAATTTGCGGATCTCACATGAAAGCTATAACCCAGTTACAACCTAACAATAGGGGGAAGTGGGAAAGGGAGGGGAGGGTCGGTGTGTAGAGGGAGGGGGATCAGTGGGATCATACCTGTGGTGCATCTTACAGGGGTATTTGTGAAACTTGGTAAATGTAGAATGTAAATGTTTTGGCACAGTAATTGGGATAATGCCAGGAAGGCTATGTTAACCATTGTGATGAAAATGTGTCAAATGCTCTATGAAGCGAGTGTATGATGCCCCATGATCATATCAATGTATACAGTTATGATTTAATAAAAAAAAAAGAATAGAAAAACATTACAATTATCCGTGGAGCCCTTTAAACAAACCCAGAACAACTTCAACCACCCTTTACCTCTTCAAATACTTCTAAGCATCCATTTACCGCAAACTTTAGGATTCAAAACATGAGCTGGGTGCTTGGAGCAACAACTCATGCCTGTACTTCCAGCTACTCAGAAGACCAAGGCAGGAGGCTTGCTTAAGCCCAGGAGTTCAAAACCAGTCTGGGCAAGGTGATAAGACCATCATTTATTTTTTAAAAAATTATTTATTATTAAATCATAGCTGTATACATTAATGCAATCATGGGGCACTGGTTTTATATACCATTTGACATATTTTCATCACACTGGTTAACATAGCCTTCCTGGCATTTTCTTAGTTCCTGTGTTAAGACATTTATATTCTCCATTTAGTAAGTTTCACATGTATCCTTATAAGATGCACCATAGGTGTGATCCCAGCAATTACCCTTCCCCGTCCCCTCCCCTCCCTTTCCCCTTTCCCTATATTCTTAGGTTATAATTGGGTTATAGCCTTCATAAGAAAACTATAAATTAGTTTCATAGTAGGGCTGAGCACATTGGATACTTCTTCCATTCTTGAGATACTTTACTACTAAAAATATGTTCCAGCTCCATCCATGTAAACATGAAAGAGGTAAAGTCTCCATCTGTCTTTAAGGCTGCATAATATTTCATGGTGTACCTATACCACAATTTATTAATCCATTAGTGGATCAATGGGCACTTGGGCTTCTTTCATGACTTAGCAATTATGAATTGGGCTGCAATAAACATTCTGGTACAAATATCTTTTTTATACTGTGATTTTTGGTCTTCTGGATATATATCTAATAGAGGAATTATAGGATTGAATGGAAGGTCTATTTTTAGATTTCTAAGTGTTCTCCAAACATCTTTCCAAAAGGAGCGTATTAGTTTGCATTCTTACCAGCAGTGTATAATGTTCCCTTTTCTCCACATCCATGCCAACATCTCTGGTCTTGAGATTTTGTGATATAGGCTAGTCTCATTGGAGTTAGATGATATCTCAAAGTAGTTTTGATTTGCATTTCTCTGATGATTAAAGATGATGAGCATTTTTTCATATGTCTGAAGGCCGTGCGCCTGTCTTCTTCAGAGAAGTTTCTCTTCAAATCCCTTGCCCAGCCTGCGATGGGATCCCTTGTTTTTTTCTTGCTAATGCGTTTGTGTTCTCTGTGGATTCTGGTAATTAAACCTTTGTCAGAGATATACTCTGCAAATATCTTCTCCCATTCTGAGGGCTGTTTGCTTGCTTTACTTACTGTGTTCTTGGCTGTGCAGAAGGTTTTTAGTTTGATCAAGTCCCAGTAGTGTATTTTTGAAGCTGCTTCAATTGCCCGGCTGTTCTCCTCATAAAATACTTGTCCAG
The DNA here is from genome assembly GCF_027406575.1 of Nycticebus coucang. Classification (NCBI taxonomy): domain Eukaryota; kingdom Metazoa; phylum Chordata; class Mammalia; order Primates; family Lorisidae; genus Nycticebus; species Nycticebus coucang. The sequence goes on from NC_069804.1 coordinate 46,978,758, forward strand.
ACCAATTTCTTCAAGGGTTTTCCCTGCACTCTCCTCTAGTATTTTTATAGTTTCATGTCTGAAGTTCAAATCTTTAATCCAATGAGAGTCTATCTTAGTTAATGGTGAAAGGTGTGGGTCCAATTTCAGTCTTCTGCAGGTCGCCAGCCAGTTCACCCAGCACCATGTGTTAAATAAGAATTGTTTCCCCACTATATGTTTTTAATTGGCTTGTCAAAGATCAAATAACGGTAAGTAGTTGGGTTCATCTCTTTGTTCTCTATTCTGTTCCATACATCTACCTCTCTATTTTTGTGCCAATACCATGCTGTTTTAATCACTATCGATTTGTAGTAAAGTCTGAGGTCTGGTAGTGTGATTCCTCCTGTTTTGTTTTTATTTCTCAGTAATGTCTTGGCTATTCGAGGTTTTTTCTGATTCCATATAAAACGAAGTATTGTTTTTTCAAGACCTTAAAAGTATGACAGTGGAGCTTTAATAGGGAGTGCGTTGAAATTGTATATTGTTTTGGGTAGTATGGACATTTTAATAATGTTGATCCTTCCCAGCCATGAGCATGGTATGTTTTTTCATTTGTTAACATTTTCAGCTATTTCTTTTCTTAGAGTTTCATAGTTCTCTTTATAGATATCTTTCACGTCATTTGTTAGATAAACTCCCAAATATCTCATATTCTTTGGCACTACTGTGAATGGAATAGAGTCCTTGACTGTTTTTTCAATTGACTATTGCTGGTATACATAAAGGCAAGCAATGAATGAATGTCGGTTTTGTAACCTGAAACACTGCTCTATTCCTTGATCACTTCTAAGACTTTTTTGGTGGAATCCCTGGTGTTCTCCAGATATACAATCATATCATCTGTAGAGAATTATAGTTTGATCTCTTCTGACCCTATGTGGATACCCTTGATCGCCTTTTCTTTCCTAATTGCGACGGCTAAAATTTTCATTACAATGTTAAAGAGCAGTGGAGACAGTGGGCAACCTTGCCTGGTTCCTGACCTGAGTGTAAATGACGTCAATTTAACTCCATTCAATACAATGTTGGCTGTGGGTTTGTTGTAGACGGCATCTATCAGTTTAAGAAATGTCCCTTCTATACCAATTTTCTTAATGTTCTCATTATGAATGGTTGCTGGATATTATCAAAAGCTTTTTCTACATCAATTGAGGGAATCATATGGTCTTTGTTTTTTTAATTTGTGTGCTGAATTATACTTATGGATTTACGTATATTAAACCAGACTTGAGACCCTTGAATAAAACTGACTTGGTCATGAGGTATAATTTGTTTGATGTGTTTCTGGATTATGTTTGTTAGGATATTGTTTAATATTTCTGCATCAATATTTATTACCTATATTGGTCTATAATTTTCTTTTCTTGTTGGGTCTTTTCCTGGTTTGGGGATCAGGGTGATGTTTGCTTCATAGAACGTGTTGTGTAGTATTACTTCTTTTTTTCTATATTTTGGAGCAGGTTGAGTAATATAGGTACTTGTTCCTCTTTAAAGGTTTGTTAGAATTTCTTTTCTTATACTGGATTTGGGATTGAAATGTTCTTCCTTTTCCAGTTGTTTGAGATGTCCCATTAAGTTGTTAACTTTTTCTCTTTCCATTCTCTTTTTTTATTTTTATTTTTATTTTTTTAATTTTTTAAAAATTATTGTTAAATCACAGCTTTGTACATTAGTTCAATCAAGGGGCACAATGTGCTGGTTTCATATACAATCTGAAATGTTCTCTTCAAAGTGTTCAACATAGCCTTCATGGCATTTTCTTAGTTATTGTATGGAGACATTTGTATTCTACATTTAGTAACTTTTGCCTGTACCCATTCAAAGATGTACTGTAGGTGTGGCCCCCCCATTACCCTCCCTCCACCCCAATCTCTTCCCTCCCTTCCCCTCCCTTGGCCCTTTCCCCATATTCTTGTGCTATAGTTGGATTATAGCCTTCATATGAAAGCTATAAATTAGCTTCATAGTAGGGATGAGTACATTGGATAGTTTTTCTTCCATTCTTGAGATACTTTGCTAAGAAGAATATGTTCCAGGTCCATCCATGTAAACATTAAAAAGGTAAAGTCTCCATATTTCTTTAAGGCTGCATAATATTCCATAGTATACATGTACCACAATTTGCTAGTCCATTCATGGGTCAATGGGCACTTGGGATTATTCTATGACTTAGCAAATATGAATTGGGCTGCAATAAACATTCTGGTACAGATGTCTTTGTTATATTGTGATTTTTGGTCTTCTGAGTATACACCTAGTAAAGAAGTTATAGGATCGAATGGCAGGTCTATTTTTAGATCTCTAAGAATTCTCCGAACATCTTTATCGGAGGTATAACCTGCAAATATTTTGTCCCATTGTGAGGGCTGTCTGCATGCTATACTTACTATGTTCTTGGCTCTGCAGAAGGTTTTTAGTTTGATCAGGTCCCAGTAATGTATTTTTGATTTGGCTTCAATTGCCTGGGGAGTCCTCCTGGTAAAATATTCACCCAGGCTGATTTCCTTAAAGAGTTTCCCCTGCACTTTCTTCAAGTACTTTTATGGTTTCATGTCTTCAGTTTAAATCTTTCATCCAGTGAGAGTCTATCTTAGTTAATGTTGAAAGGTGTGGTTCCAGTTTCCATCTTTTACATGTCCCCAGCCAGTACACCCAGCACCATTTGTTAAATAGGGAATCTTTTTGCCACTGAATGTTTTTAATTGGCTTGTCAAAGATCAAATAATGGTAAGTGGGTGGATTCATCTCTTGGTTCTCTATTCTGTTCCAGACATCTACTTCTCTGTTTTTGTGCCAGTACCATGCTGTTTTGATCACTATTGATTTACAGTACATTCTCAGGTCTGGTGGCATGATTTCTCCTGCTTTGTTTTTATTTCTGAGTAATGTCTTTACAACATGACAATGGAGCTTTAAAATAGGAATTGCATTAAAATTATATATTGCTTTGGGCAGTATAGACATTTTAACAATGTTGATTCTTCCCAGCCATGAGCATGGTATGTTTTTCCATTTGTTAACATCTTCAGCTATTTCTTTTCTTAAAGTTTCATAGTTCCCTTATAGAGATCTTTCACATCCTTCGTTAGGTATATTCCCAAATATTTCATCTTCTTTGGCACTACTGTGAAAGGAATAGAGTCCTTGACTGTTTTATCGGCTTGGCTATTGTTGGTATATATAAAGGCTAGAGAATTATGGGTGTTGATTGCTGTATTCCTTGATCACTTCAAAAAGTTTTGTAGTAGAATCCCTGTGTTTTCCAGATATATGATCATATCATCTGTGAAGAGTGAACGTTTGATCTCTTCTGACCCTATATGGATACCCTTGATCACCTTTTCTTCCATAATCGCAATGGCTAAAACTTCAATTACAATGTTAACGAGCGGTGGAGACAATGGGCAAACTTGCCTGGTTCCTGATCTAAGTGGAAATTACTTCAATTTAACTCCATTTAATATGATATTGGCTGTGGGTTTGCAGTAGATGGCCTCTATTAGTTTAATAAATGTCCCTTCTATACCAATTTTCTTTCTTTTTTTTTTATTTTATTTTATTTTATTTTTTGGTTTTGGCCAGGGCTAGGTTTGAACCCACCACCTCTGGCATATGGGAATGGCGCCCTACTCCTTGAGCCACAGGCACCACCCTATACCAATTTTCTTAAGTGTTCTGATCATGAAGGGATGCTAGATATTATCAAAAGTCTTTTCTGCATCAATTGAGATAATCATATGGTCTTTACTTTTTAGTTTATTTATGTGCTGAATTATATTTATAGATTTACGTATATTGAACCAGCTTTGATTCCCTGGGAGAAATCCCACTTGGTCATGATGTATAATTTTTTTGATGTGTTGTTGGATTCTGTTTGTTCGGATCTTATTGAGTATTTTTGGATCAATATTCATTAGTGATAGTTGTCTATAATTTTCTTTCTTTTTTTTTTTATAATTTTCTTTTCTTCTTGGGTCTTTCCCTCGTTTAGGGGTCAAGGTGATGTTTACTTTTTAGAAAGTGTTGTGTTGTATAATTTCTTTTTCTATATGTTGGAAGAGGTTTAATTATAGGTACTAGTTGTTCTTTAAAGATATGGTAGAATTCTGACGTAAAGCCATCTGGTCCTTGGCTTTTCTTTTTAGGGAGATTTTGTATAGTTGATTCTATTTCAGAAATTGATATAGACCAGTTCAACATTTCCACTTCGTTCTGGCTAATTCTTGGGAGGTGGCATCCTTCCAAGTATTGGTCACTTTCCTTCAGATTTTAATATTTCTGAGAGGAAAGTTTCTTGTAATATTCATTAAGGAGTTTTTATTTCTTTGCAAAATAATTTAATTGATTATCTTTATTTTTTTTATTAAATCATAACTGTATACATTGATATGATCATGGGGCATCATACACTCGCTTCATAGACCATTTGACACATTTTTATCACAGTGGTTAACATAGCCTTTCCGGCGTTATCTCAGTTACTGTGCCAAAACATTTACATTCTACATTTACCAAGTTTCGCAAACACCCCTGTAAAATGCACCACAGGTGTGATCCCACCGATTCCCCTCCCACTACCCACCACCCCTCCCTTTCCAACTTCCCCCTATTGTTAGGTTGTAACTGGGTTATAGCTTTCATGTGAGAGCCCCAAATTAGTTTCATAGTAGGGTTGAGTACATTGGGTACTTTTTCTTCCATTCTTGAGATGCTTTACCAAGAAGAATATGTTCCAGCTCCATCCATGTAAACATGAAAGAGGTAAAGTCTCCATCTTTCTTTAAGGCTGCATAGTATTCCATGGTGTACATATACCACAATTTATTAATCCATTCGTGGATCGATGGGCACTTGGACTTTTTCCATGACTTAGCAATTATGAATTGGGCTGCAATAAACATTCTGGTACAAATATCTTTGTTATGTTGTGATTTTTGGTCTTCTGGGTATATGCCCAGCAGAGGGATTACAGGATTGAATGGCAGATCTATTTTTAGATCTCTGAGTGTTCTCCATATATCTTTCCAAAAGGAATGTATTAATTTGTATTCCCACCAGCAGTGCAGAAGTGTTCCCTTTTCTCCACATCCACGCCAACATCACTGGTCTTGAGATTTTGTGATATAGGCTAGTCTCAGTGGAGTTAGATGATATCTCAAAGTAGTTTTGATTTGCATTTCTCTGATGATTAAAGATGATGAGCATTTTTTCATATGTCTGAAGGCCGTGAGCCTGTGTTCTTCAGAGAAGTTTCTCTTCAAGTCCCTTGCCCAGTCTGTGATGGGATCCCTTGTTTTTTTCTTGCTAATGCGTTTGAGTTCTCGGTATATTCTGGTTATTAAACCTTTGTCAGAGACATAAACTGCAAATGTCTTCTCCCATTCTGAGGGCTGTTTGCTTGCTTTACTTACTGTGTTCTTGGCTGTGCAGAAGCTTTTTAGTTTGATCAAGTCCCAGTAGTGTATTTTTGAAGCTGCTTCAATTGCCCAGGGGGTTCTACTCATGACATACTCACCCAGACCAATTTCTTCAAGGGTTTTCCCTGCATTCTCCTCTAGTATTTTAATAGTTTCATGTCTTAAGTTTAAATCTTTAATCCAATGAGAGTCTATCTTAGTTAATGGTGAAAGGTGTGGGTCCAATTTCAGTCTTCTGCAGGTTACCAGCCAGTTCACCCAGCACCATTTGTTAAATAGGGAATCTTTTCCCCACTGAATGTTTTTAATTGGCTTGTCAAAAATCAAATAGCGGTAAGTGGCTGGATTCATCTCTTGGTTCTCTATTCTGTTCCAGATATGTACTTCTCTGTTTTTGTGCCAATACCATGCTGTTTTGATCACTATCGAATTGTAGTAAGTCTGAGGTCTGGTAGTGTGATTCTTCCTGTTTTGTTTTTATTTCTGAGTAATGTCTTGGCTATTCGAGGTTTTTTCTGATTCCATATAAAACGAAGTATTGTTTTTTCAAGATCTTTAAAATATGACAGTGGAACTTTAATAGTTAGTGCGTTGAAATTATATATTGCTGGAAAAGGAGAATCATACCTTCCTGCAACCGCACACCCAGGGCACCGCCTGAAAAGTCCTCAGTCTATTAGCCCAGTTCAAAAGGTCCAAATCAACTGTCTTAATCGGCACCTGTCTCTGGTGGGAGAGTTCAAGAGGTCTCTGGGAACTGGATCACAGGGGCCTGGTGACTCCTCTAACACAGCTCATCCCAGTGCAGCGTGGAGTCAGGAGGAGCCACCCTGCAACAGAGCAGTCTGGGAAGGTTGACGTCTCCTTCCCCACTTCGCCCCTCCATCAGACCCAGTCACTGTTATCTCTGCAGATGGCTAACCCAGTTGCCTGCAGTGAACAGACACTCCAGGGGTTTGCACCTGCCTGAATCGCAAGGAAGTCTGCCAGGCCCCCACAGACTGCCGCTATTTAGCAGGAGGAGATGGGGCCTGACATATTTGAGTGCTTGATGCAGGTGATGGGATGGAGGTGTTCACTCAGGCTTAGCCCCGTCTCTGATGGGTGCTGTTAACAGAACAGAACAGACAACTTTGCGGGGTTCTGTCTCTGTTCCTGCCGAAATTGCGTACAGAAGATAGGCTGTTTTGAGTTCAAACATCTTTGCTGCTGGAGGTTTGTGTCCTCTTTGGTGCTGAAGGCTTGTGTCTGATCACCTCTCTGGGTCGGCCCCGTCCTGGAAGCTTCCCGGGTTTGTGAGCAGTGTCAGGAAATCCTCCGCTCACCGGTGGCCTCCTCTGGTTGCCCAGGGAGACAGGGGCTGGGGCCTCAGAATATCCAGAAGTGAGCCGTTCTGCCGTTAAAAAAAAATGGCAGTTGCTCTGCCTCCAGGGAACTGCCGCTCTGGTGTGGGTACTCAGCCGACCCTTTTCTCCTCTGTCTCGCGCCCCAGAGTCAGCACTGAGCAGCCGCAGTTTATGCTGGGTCCGCACCCCTTGAGAGATCCCCCAAGAATCCGAAATCTTGTGGGACAGGCCCCCAGTCCCCGAGTGGGAGTGGTGGGGAAGCTAGAGTTTCATTCAGTTTTATGCCTGGCCGTAGTGTTGCCCGCGCTGGGAGGGCTGCTGCACCGCACCGCAGGGAAGTGCCACCAAGGCTTGATTTCCCCTCAGCAGAGTGCCCTCTCCTCGCTCATGTGTCTCAGAGTCAGCGCTGACCTGACGTAGCTCGGGCACTGTGCACTCCCCTCGAGAAATCACCAAAGGATCTGAACTCCTTGGGGATAGGCCTCCAGACCCCAAGTGAGAGTAGGGGCACTCAGCAGGGAAGCTAGATTTTTATTCAGTTTTGTTTATTAATGTTGCCTGGGGAGGGCTGCTGCACCGCACCGCAGGGAAGTGCCCCCGAGGCGTGACTCCCCCTCAGCCGGTGCCCTCTCCTCGCTTGCTTGTCTCAGAGTCTGTGCTGACCAGTCACGGCTCAGGCACTGTGCGCTCCCCTCGAGAAATCACCCAAGGTTCTGAACTCCTGGGGCACCGGTCCCCAGACCCTGAGTGAGAGTGGGGGGGGAAGCTAGAGTTTCATTCAGTTTTATGCCTGGCCGTATTGATGCACCGCACCACAGGGAAGTGCCGCTGAGGCGTCACTCCCCCTCAGCCCGGTGCCCTCTCCTCACTCGCGTGCCTCAGAGTCAGTGCTGACCAGTCGCAACTCGGGGACTGTCCACTCCCCTTGAGAAATCACTCAAGAATCCGAACTCCTGGGGAACAGGCCTCCAGACCTCAGTGGGCGGGAGGGGAGTGTTGGGGATTCAGGGTTGCCGGCAAAGGATTTTTAAAGTTTTATTCAGTTTTATGCCCGGCAGGAGAACGCCACGGCACCCCAGTAGGGGAGGTAGGTCCAGTTTTTAGAAGGTCTCTCCTGTGGAGTGTAGTGGGAGGGCCTTTAATTTCTGCCCATTTGTTTAATTGTGGAGCTCTTGAGCCAGTCTCGTGGGGGAGGGGGTCTCCCGTCTGCTTGGTGGTGGATTTTGTACCTTTTGTTTGCGTCCTTGTGATCACAGCTTGCCTCAGCGGTGTTGATGTGCATTCTTCAATCTTCTCTCTTGGTGTGGCTCAAGTCCACCAGGATACTTACTAAATTCCTGTCCCTTAACTCTCCTTCTGGACGGGAGCCTCTGTTGAAAGCTGGGTTCAGTCTGCTATCTTGTCTCCCTCCCTCCGGTACTACTGTTAATGGCATAGAGTCCTTAACTGTTTTTTCAGCTTGGCTATTGTTGGTATGTTTAAAGGCTACCGATTTATGAATGTTGATTTTGTAACCTGAGACGCTGCTGTATTCCTTTATCACTTCCAAGAGTTTTGTAGTGGAATCCCTGGTGTTTTCCACATATACAATCATATCATCTGCGATGAGCGAAAGTTTGATCTCTTCTGACCCTATTTGGATTCCCTTTATCGCCTTTTCTTCCCTAATTGTGGTGGCTAAAACTTCCATTTCCATGTTCAAGAGCAGTGGAGACAATGGACAGCCTTGTATGGTTCGTGATCTGAGTGGAAATGATTTCAATTTAACTCCATTCAATACCATGTTGGCTGTGGGTTTCCTGTAGGTGGCCTCTATCAGTTTAAGTAATGTCCCTTCTATACCAATTTTCTTAAGTGTTCTGATCATGAAGGGATGCTAGATATTATCAAAAGCTTTTTCTGCATCAATTGAGAGAATCATATGGTCCTTGTTTTTTAATTTGTTTATGTGGTGAATTATACTTATAAATTTACAAATATTGATCCAGCACTGAGACCCTGGGATAAAACCGAGTTGGTCATCATGTATAATTTTTTTGATGTGTTGCTGGATTCTGTTTGTTAGGATCTTGTTGAATACATTTGCATCTATATTCATTAGTGATATTGGTCTATAATTGTCTTTTTCTGTTGGGTCTTTTCCAGGTTTGGGGATCAGGGTGATGTTTGCTTCACAGAACTTGTTGAGTAGTCTTCCTTCTTTTTCTAACTTTTGGAACAGGTTGAGTAATATAGGTACTAATTGCTCTTTAAAGGTTTGGTAGAATTCTGACGTGAAACCATCTTGTCCCTGGCTTTTCTTTTTATTTAGGTTTTGTATGGTTGATGCTATTTCAGAACTTGATACGGGCCTGTTCAAAACTTCCAGTTGATTCTGGCTAAGTCTTGGAAGGTTACCTGCTTCCAAGTATTGGTCAATTTCCTTTAGATTTTCATATTTCTGAGAATAAAGTTTCTTGTAATATTCATTAAGGATTTTTATAATTTCTGAGGAGTCAGTTGTTCTTTTGTCTTTGTCGTTTCTGATTGATGAGATTAGATTTTAGTCTTTGTTTCCTGATTAGGTTGGCCAAAGGTTTATCTATTTTATCGACCTTTTCAAAAAACCAACATCTTGATTTATTGATCTGTTGTATTATTCTTTTGTTTTCAATTTCATTTAATTCTCCTCTAATTTTGGTTATTTCTTTTCTTCAACTGGGTTTGGGGTTGGAATGTTCTTCCATTTCCAGTTGCTTGAGATGTCCCATTAAGTTGTAAAATTCCTCTTTTTCCATTCTCTTGAAGAAGGCTTCCAGTGCTATAAATTTCCCTGTTAGGACTGCCTTTTCGGTATCCCACAGGTTCTGATAACTCGTGTCTTCATTCTTCTTTTGTTCAAAAAATTTGGCAATTTCCTTTTTAATCTCATCTCTGACCCAGCTATCATTCAGCATGAGGTTATTTAACTTCCATGTTTTTGTATGAGTATGCAGATTCCTGTTGTTACTGAGCTCAACTTTTATTCCATGGTGGTCCAAGAAGATGCAAGGAATAATTTATATTCCTTTAGGTTTACTGAGGTTAGACTTGTGACCTAAGATGTGATCAATTTTGGAGTAAGTTCCATGGGCTGATGAGAAGTATGTGTATGCAGTTTTGTTGGGATGAAATGTTCTGTAGATGTCTTCTATATCCAAATGTTGGATGTTTAGTTTTAAATCTAAAATTTCTTTGCTCAGCTTCTTATTGCAGGATCGATCCAACACTGCCAAAAGAGTGTTGAAATCTCCCACTATTATGGAGCTGGAGGAAATCAACTTACTCATGTCTGTTAGATTTTCTCTTACAAATTGAGGTGCATTCTGGTTGGGTGCATGGATATTAATAATTAAAATCTCGTCATATTGAGTATTACCCTTGACAAATATGAAGTGACCATTCTTGTCCTTCCTTACTTTTGTTCGTTTAAACCCTATTGTATCTGCAAATAAAATTGCAGCAGCTGCTTTTTTTCTGATTACTATTTGCCTGAAATATGGATGACCATCCTTTCACCCTGGGTCTATCTTTGTCTTTTAAGGTAAGATGTGACTCTTGTATGCAACAAATATCTGGCCTAAGTTTTTGTATCCAGTCAGCTAACCTATGCCTCTTTAGAGGACAGTTTAAGCTGTTCACATTAATGGAGAATATTGATAAGTCTGGTAAAATTTTTTGGTATTGAGTTTTTCAAATGTCCAGTGGACATTTTTAATCCTTTTATCAGTGTGGATGTTGGAGTTTGATCAAAAGTTTCTGAGTGAGTTTACTTTTGTGGTATAGGATTGGGTTTTTCATTATGGAGGATAGGTCTGAGAATATCCTGAAGAGCTGGTTGGGTTATGGCAAATTTCTTCAGCATATGAATGTCATTAAAGTATTTAATTTGTCCATCACAAATGAAACTCAGTTTAGCTTGATACATGATCCAGGGTTGAAAGTTATTTTGCTTTAGGAGATTAAAATTCAATGACTACCCTCCTCTGGCTTGAAAAGTTTCAGCATAGAGATGTGCTGTCATTCTAATATTCTTCCCTTTGTAGCTAATGGCTTTCTTACATCTGGCTGTTTTGAGAATCTTCTCCTTCATATGAACTTTGAAGTTAATTATGATATGCCTGGGGGATGTCTTATTGGGGTTGAGTCGTGCTGGGGTTCTGAAGCTGTCTGCTATCTGAATTTCAGAATCTCTAGGCATGTCTGGAAAATTCTCTTTCATAATTTCATTGAGAAGGGCCTCTGTGCCTAGCTAGGCCACTTCATCAGTTTTAGGGATTCTAATGAGGTGGATATTAGCGTTCTTCAAATGATCCCAGAATTCTCTGAGAGAATGATCTGTTTGTGCTCTCCATTTCTCTTCCTCTTTGAGAGTTTGGGAGTGCTCAAAGACTTTGTCTTCAGTGTCAGAAATCCTTTCTTCTGCTTGCTCCACTCTGTTACTGAGGGATTCTACAGTATTTTTCAGATCTTTGAGGGCTGCCAATTCTTGCTTCAGTGTGTCAAAATCTTTGGTGGTTTTGTCTTTAAATTTGTTAAATTCTTGAGACAACTTTTGAATTTCTCCTCGAATTCCTAATTCTGACTTTTGAATTGCTACTTGAATTTCTAATTCCAAATTTTCCTCTACTTTCTTAATCTTGTTTGCAATCTAAATTCTAAATTCAATTTCTGCCATCTCGGCCAGCTGTTTATGAAAGGGATCTTCAGTTATGTCTGCGATATCTTTCTTGGGGTGGGTTGATCAATTCTGGTTATTCATGTTACCAGCTTTTTTTCCACTGATTCCTCCCCACGATTGTTTTACATGCTTTGATTTTTCCCCTGGAGCTTTGTCGAGGACCCATACAGTGCGATGGCCTGAGAAACTGTGGCCCTGTTTGGTATGGTGGGGCTAAGTGGTTCTTTCTGATTTTCAGCTGGTTTCTGTTCAAGCCTAGTGAAACAGTTACTCTGGGTTGAAGTCTCAGCTGTGGAGATATACCAGCAATTTAGTCACCCCACCCACCACATGCAACAATTGGAAAAGGAAAATCAAACCTTCCTATAACCACACACCCAGGGTACCACCAGAGTAGTCCTCAGGCAATTGGCTCAGTTCAATAGGTCCACATCAATTCTCTTATTCAGCACCTGTCTGAGTGGGAGAGTTTAAGAGGTCTCTGGGACCTGGTTCACAGGGATCTGCTGACTACTCTGATATGGCTTGCTGCATGGAGTCAGGAGGAGCCACCCAGCAAATAGATCAGTCTGGGAAGGTTGATGCCTCCTTCCCCACCTTGCACCTCAGTCACACGCAGTCACTGATAGCCTTGCAGTTGACTGACCCTGTTGCCTTTTGTGAACAGATACTCCAGGCATTTGCACCTGCCTGAATCACAAAGAAATCTATTTCTTCAGCCCAGTTGCTGTGCTCTGCCTCTACCTTGCAGGAAGCAGTGAGGCCTGACAACCTCAGGCACTTGATGAAGGCTGGGGGGTGTTCACTCAGTTCCAGCCCCGCCCCTGATTGATGTTACTGACAGAACAGAACAGAACAACTTTGCAGGGTGTTGTCTCCGTTCCTGCTAAATTCATCTGCAGAAGAGAAGCTGTTTTGAGTTTCTAGAGCCTGTGCCTAGGCCCTGTGTTTGCTCCTGCAGGTTTGTATTCAGTTACCTGTCAGTTCTATCCTGCTGCCTTCCTTTGTCTATAGGCTGATGATTCCCTAAGGGCCAGGTGCGTCTTAGGCTCAGTAAAGCTGTCCTCTGGGTCAGCCCTGCCCTGGGAACTTCCAGGGTCTGCGAGTGCATGTCTAGTCCCTGTGCTCCACCCAGGTCGGTACCACCTCAGGCTAATCCTTTACTCACAGGGCCTGTGTTTCCATCCCATATCTGTTCATGGTGGTTGCCGGCCTCCTCTGCTTGCCCAGGGAGGCTGGGGGTGTGGCTTCAGAATATCCGGGAGGAAGCCGTATTGTTGCTAAAGGGTGGCTGCTACTCTGTGCCTTAGGGAACTGCTGGCCTGGTGTGGTTCCCTCTAAGCCAACCGTTCTCTCCTCGCTCCTATGCCCCATTGTCAGCACTGACCAGCTGCAGTTTAGGCACTGTCCACACCCCTTGAGGAATCACCCAAGTGTCTGGGCTCCTGGGGGACAGGCCTCCAGACCTCTGAGTGAGAGTGGAGGGGCATGCTAGGAGCTTAGAGTTGCAGGTAGAGAATACATGCAATTTTATACAGTTTTATGCCTGGCTGTATTGTTGCTAAAATACGGCTGCTGCTCTGTGCCTTGGGGAACTGCTGCTCTGGTGTGGTTCCCTCTCAGCCGACCATCCTCTCCTTGCTCCTGTGCCCCAGAGTCAGCACTGAGCAGCTGCAGTTTAAGCACTGTCTACACCCCTCGAGAAATCAGCTGAGAATCTGGATTCCTGGGGGACAGGCCTCTAGACCTCAGAGTGAGAGTGGAGGGGAGTGCTGGGAGCTCATAGTTGCAGGTAGAGAATATATACAGTTTTATACAGTTTTATTCCTGGCAGGAGAATGCCGTGGCACCCTCGTAGGGGAGGTAGGTCCAGTTTTTAGAGGGTATATCCCATGGAGTGTAGTGGGAGGAACTTTGATCTCTGCCTGTTTTTTTGTGGGGCACTTCGAGCCGTTCTCATGGGGGAGGGGACTCCTGCCGCTTGGTGATGGATCTTGTACCTTTTGTTTGTATCCTTGTGGTTGCAGCTCGCCTCAGCGGGGTTGATGTGCATTCTTCAACCTTCTCTCTTGGTGCAGTTCAAATCCACCAGGTTACTTGCACAATTTCTGTCCTTTAATTCTCCTTCTGGACAGGAGCCTCTGTGAAAAGCTGGCTTCAGTCAGCCATCTTGTCTCCGGCCCCTCCTATCTGAATTTCAGAATCTCTTGGAATGTCTGGAAAGTTCTCCTTCATAATCTCATGAAGAAGAGACTCTGTGCCTTGTGAACCCACTTCATCACTTTCAGGGATCCCTGTAAGATGAATATTGGTTTTCTTTGAATTATCGCAGAGCTCTCTGAGGAAGTGATATGTTTTTGTCCTCCATTTTGCTTCCTCTTTGAGAGTTTGGGAGCGTTCGCAAGTTTTGTCTTCCATGTCAGAAATCCTTTCTTCTGCTGCTCCATTCTGTTGAGGGATTCTACTGTGTTTCTCAGATCTTTGAGGGCTGCAACTTCTTGTCTTAATGTGTCAATAGCTTTGGTCATTTGGTGTTTGAATTTCTTGAATTCTTGAGACATCTTTTGGGTTACTGCTTGGAATTTTAATTCAATCTTATTTGCTATCCAGATTCTGAATTAGATTTCTGACATCTCAGCTATTTTTTTGTGCATGGGATCTTGTGCTGTGTCTGCCTCATTGTTCCTTGGGTGTTTGATCTACTTTGATTATTCATATTGCCATAGTTTGTTCATTGATTTCACCTCATGATTGTTTCTCACCATTGCCTCTTGCTGTCCTCAGAGTTGAGGAGGTGTCACTCCAAGATTAGACTCCAGTGGGATCACTCTACTGTTGTTGGATCTTTGTAGGGAGTGACCCTGTGTAGCTCCTCTGGGGCTGTCCCAATGAGGGAGTTCTGGTTGTGGGAGCAGCTCCAGAGTGTGACAGACCCAGATCCAGCAACAGAGCGGGGGCGTGGTGGTGCACCTGGTTGTGGGAGTGCCTGGCGCCCAGTGACTTTGACAGAAAGCCCAAGGCTCCAGAAGTCTCTGACCAGGAGACGGGCTCCGCACAGAGGTAGGGAGGGCTCCAGATGTCATGCAGCTACCAGAGTCCCTGGCAAGATGAGCGAGCTGGTGTGAAGATAGGAGGGCACGGGCGGGAGGATGCAGGGTTGCGCCACTCCCGAAGTACCTGGTCAGGGCATGGAGAGACCTGGCAGGTGTGGGTTTTGGGTCACGGGTTGTGGCGTCACTCGTATGGATGTCAGGGTGGGCCATGGGTCACGGGTTGCAACACTGCCTGTTGGGAGGTCTGGGTGGGCTGCACACCATGGGTCATGGCACTGCTCGTACGGCAAAGTCCCTCTGAGGAAGTAGTCCCCACTTCTAACAACACTCATCTGTGGGGGGAGGCAAGAGGTCCACAATTTACCGCTTGTCCGTAGAAAACCCGCAGGAGCAAACAAGGAGAGAAAAGAAAGGAGACAAAAAAACAAAGAAAAAACACAGCTTTCTTAGGGGGAGGGGATGGATACTCCTCCTTCCAGATGAATTTTGTACCTGAAGCTTAGTTTCTTGGAGTCACAGCTTGCCTTAGTAGAGGTGAACTGCATTTATGATCTCTCTCAGCTGGGCTCCCAGTATTCAGCTTAATTGGGCTATTTCTGGACATTATCTTTCCTTTGGGACACAAGCCTCCCTCGGGACCTGCTCTCAGTCAGCCATCTTGCCCTTCCCACTCTTTCTGTTCTCTTGAGGAAGGCTTGCAGTGCTATAAATTTCCCTCTTAGGACTGCCTTTGTGGTATTCCAGAGGTTCTGATAAGTTATGTCTTCATTGTCGTTTTGTTCCAAAAATTTGGTAATTTCCTACTTAATCTCTTCTATGACCCAGCTATCATTCAGCATATGGTTATTTAACTTCCTGGTTTTTGTATGAGTATGCAGATTTCTGTTGTTACTGCGTTCAACTTTTATTCCATGGTGGTCTGAGAAGATGTAGGAAATAATTTCCATTCATTTAAATTTACTGAGATTAGACTTGTGACCTAAGATGTGATCAATTTTGGAGTAGGTTCCATGGGCTGATGTGAAGTATGTGTATTTAGTTTTGTTGGGATGAAGTGTTCTGTAGATGTCTGTTAAATCCAAATGTTGAATGGTGAAGTTTAAATCTAAAATTTCTTTGCTCTGCTTCTTATTGGTGGATCTATCCAACACTGCCAAAGGAGTGTTAAAATCTCCAACTATTATGGAGCTGGAGGAAATCAAGTTGCTCATGTCTGTTAAAGTTTCTTTTATAAATTGAGGCACATTTTGGTTGCGTTCATAAATATTAATAATTGAAATCTCATATTAAGTATTACCCTTAACAAATATGAAGTGACCATTCTTATCCTTCCTTACTTTTGTTTGTTTAAAGCCTATTGTATCTGCAAATAGAATTGCAACACCTGCTTTTTTCTGATTTCCATATGCCTGAAATATAGACAACCATCACTTCACCCTGAGTCTATATTTATCTTTTAAAGTAAGATGGGATTCTTGTATGCAGCAGATATCTGGCCTGAGTTTTTGTATCCAGTCAGCCAACATGTGCCTCTTTAGAGGACAATTTAAGCCATTCCCATTAATGGAGAATATTGATATGCCTGGTAGAATTTTGGGTATCGAGTTTTTCAAATGTCCAGTGGACTTTTAATCCTTTTGCCACTGTGGAAGTTGGAGTTTGATCAAAAGTTTCCGAGTGAGTTTACTTTTGTGGTAGAGGATTGTGCTGGTCATTATGGAGGATAGGTATGAGAATATCCTGAAGAGCTGGTTTAGTTATGGCAAATTTCTTCCACATTTGAATGTCATTAAAGTATTTAATTTCTCCATCATAAATGAAACTCAGTTTAGCTGGGTACAGGATCCTGGCTTGAAAGTTATTTTGTTTTAGGAGATTCCAATTTGATGACCACCCTCTTCTGGTTTGATTTCAGCGGAGATATCTGAGAGTCAGAGAGTCATTCTAATATTCTGCCCTTTGTAGGTTATGATTTTCGTACCTATGGCTGCTTTCAGAATTTTCTCCTTCATATTAACTTTAGTGAAGTAATTATGATGTGCCAGGGGGATGCCTTATTCAGGTTGAGTCATGCTGGTGTTCTGAAACTGTCTGCTGTCTGAATCTCAGAATCTCTTGGCATGTCTGGAAAATTCTCTTTCATAATTTTATGGAGAAGAGCCTCTGTGCCTTGCAAAGGCAGTTCATTGCCTCAGGTATTTTGATGAGGCAAATATTAACTTTCTTTGAATTATCCCAGTGTTCTCTGAGAGAATGATCTGTTTTTGCTCTCCATTTCTCTTCTTCTTTGAGAGTTTGGGAGCATTCAAAAGCTTTGTCTTCAATGTCAGAAATCCTTTCTTCTGCTTGCTCCACTCTGTTACTGAGGGATTCTACTGTATTTTTTTAGATCTTTGAGGGATGCAAATTCTTGTCTCAATGTGTCAAAATCTTTGGTGATTTTGTCTTTAAATTTGTTGAATTCTTGAAACAAGTTTTAAATTGCTCCTGGAATTTCTGATTCCAACTTTTCCTCCATTCTATTAATCTTGTTTGCAATCAAAATTCTGAATTCGATTTCTGACATCTTGGCTATCTGTTTATGAATGGGATCTTCAGTTACGTCTGCCATATCTTTCCTTGGGGGTGGGGGTTGATCTACTATGGTTATTCATGTTACTGGAGTTTTTCCGCTTATTTCATCCCATAATTATATTACACCATTTGACCTTTACCCTGGAGCTTTATTAAGAACCTGTACAGTGCTATAGTCTGAGGAACTGGGGACTTGCTTGGTGAGGTGGGGTTAAGTGGCTCTGTCTTGTTTTCAGCTGGTCTCTGTTCCACCCTAGTGAATCAGTTACTCTGGGTTGAAGTCTTAGCTGTGGAGAAATACCAGCAATTATGTCACTCCATCCCCCCACAGGCAATAATTGGTAAAGGAAAATCAAACCTTCCCACAACCACACACCCAGGGTACCACTTGGATAGTCCTCGGGTGATTGGCCCAGTTCAAGAGGTCCAAATCAGTTGTCTCAGTCAGCACTTGTCTCAGGTTGGAGAGTTTAAAAGTTCTCTGGAACTAGATTGCAGGGGTCTGCTGACAACTCAAATATGACTCTTTCTGGGGCTCTGTGATGTCAGGAGTACCTGCCCATCAAATAGATTAGTCTGGGAAGGTGGATGCCTTCTTTCCCACCTTGCAGCTCTGTCACACCCAGTCACTGATAACTCCACAGGGCTGTGACCTATTTGCCTCCAATGAACAGCTACTCCAGGGGTTTGTGCCTGCCTGAATCACAGGGAGATCTATGTCTCCTCAGCCAGGACACTTATCTCTGCCACTATCCGGCAGGAGGAGGTGAGGCTTGACAACCTTGAGTGCTTAACGGAGGCTGAGGCTGTTCACTCAGTTCCAGCTCCGCCCCTCATTGATGTTACTGACAGAACAGAACAACTTTGCAGAATTTGTTTCTGTCCTGGTGATATACCCCTTCAGAACAGACACTGAGTTCACAGAACCTGCGACTCAGGCCCTATCTGTGCCACTGCCCAGTCTCAGCTGCAGTTTGTATTGGAGAAGCAAGATTAGCTGTTAGTTCCAGCCTCTGCCTGCCCTCCTTTGTCTCAGCTAATGATCCCCTGAGGGTCGGGTGCATCTTAGGCTCAGTAAAATGTTCCTCTGGTTCAGCCCTGCCCTGGGAATCTCCTGGCTCTGCACATGCGTTTTCTTGTTCCTGCGCTCCACCCAGGCTGGTACCACCTCAGGCAAACCCTTACTCACGGGCCTGTGTTTCCTTCTCAGATCTTTTCTGCTAGTGGCTGCCACAGAGAAGATCTCCGGCTTCCTCTGGTTGCCCAGAGAGACAGGGGGTGTGACTCCGGAATATCCAGGGGTGAGCCCTATTGTTGCTGCTGCTGCTGCTGCTCTGTGCCTCGGGGCATCACTGCTCCTGTATGATTCCTTCTCAACCCACTGTCCTCTCCTAACTACTGTGCTGAGAATCAGCACTGACCAGCAGCAGTCCATGCCCTGTCCCCACCTCTTGATAAAAATATCCAAGAATCTGGACTCCTAGGGGACAGGCTTCCAGACCTCAGAGTGAGAGTTGAGGGGAGTGGTGGGAGTGCTGTGAGTTCAGAATTGCCAGTAGAGAATATATACAGTTTTGTACAGTTTTATTCCTGGCAGGAGAGTGCCATGGCACCCTAGTAGGGGAAGTAGATCCAGTTTTTAGAGGGTCTCTCCAATGGGATATAATGAGAGGACTCGAATTCTGCTTGCTTGTTTGTATGAAGTACTACAAGCTGTTCTTCTGTGGGAGGGGACTCCCATCCACTTGGCAATGGATTTTGTACCTTTTGTTTGTATCCTTGGGGGTGCAGCTTGCCTCAGCAGGGTTGATGTGCATTCTTCAATCTTCTCTCTTGGCTCAGCTCTAATCCACCAGGTTACTTGCTAAACTTCTGTTTTTTAACTCTCCTTCTGGATGGGAGCCTCTGTGGAAAGCTGGCTTCAGTCAACCATCTTGCCTCTGCACCCCGCCCAATATCACATTTAAACAAACAAACAAATATGTATTTTAAATTTCTTCCTTAATAACGCATTTTGCAAAAGATTGGTTCCCCTTTAAGTGTAGATTATTTGTGCTAACAACACTCCCACACAAACTTTCCTGCTAAAAATATTCTAATATAATTCCAATTAAAATATATGTTATTGGTGCTGGGTTTTCTGGGGGAGGGATGCAGACCAACCTAGAAAGCTGTGTAGCTCAGGAACATTGCCTCTATAGAATATTTTATATTTTATAGCACAGCCTATTTGTAAAATTTGAACTCCTTGACTATGTAGTTGATCACAAGTAGTTTAAAATTATGGGCTTCTTTTGTCACTCAATGTCCCTTTTAGCCTCAAGAGAACCTGGGCAAAGAGAGATTACCTCAAACACCACATACCTATCAACACATGAACACTCAGGGAACAGCCCTTGCAAGGAGTACACGAATTTCTACAAGGAAACCACCCTTTGCTTTTGTAAGATAGTCCATTCAAAATGTGGGGAGAGTGACTACAGCAGGACATAGCAGGATGCGTGTTTTGTTGAAAATCAGTGTGTTGATCCTAGAAACAAAGCTTATCTGTTTTGCTTAAAAGCAAAAGAAAACACATTTTTGAGCTTTTGTAGGAGCTGTAATCCAGCTGCACTCTGCTCTCTAAAGACAAGAAACTACAAGGCTGCATCTTGCCAGAGACAGCATCTTCATCAAGTTCACAGAAAGATATCACATATGTTAGAAAACGCCCTGGTGTCAGGCTTCATGATGGTACTGGGCACATGACCACAGAAACACAAAAATGGAAGGGTCGGATGAGAGTTTGATAATTTGGGGACACAAATCCTTATGCAGCACATGAAAAACAGTATGAGCTACAAGTTCTGGAAATGTCCTGCCCAAACCAGGGCTTAAGAACTCTTTTGTGAACCTTGCACCACTATCTTTTTCTTTCTTTCTTTCTTTTTTTTTTTTTTTTGTTTTTAGAATTATAGAAACTTTTACAAGAGTTCTAGTTTGTTCTGACTGTGGTTAAAGGAACTATGAGGAAGGTTTTGTTTGGTGTTTGAATGATATTATTACAGCGTCATCTGCCCCCAGAGTCCAGAATGATGGTAATGGAAGAAATTAGAACAGTCTACCTTCACACCCACTTCCCACTCAGGGGGCCTTACAGAGTCCAGCCTATCTGGAAATCCTTTGGTTTGATTTTCTTTTTAATTAAAAGTTAATAGAATTCCTTTATGTCTTTTCTAGAGTTGATGCTGAGGACTTTCCAGCCATCCCAATAGTTAAGACTCTTCAGGAGGCAAAAAGGAAATTTTCCATAAAGAGACTGATAAAACCATAACATGGTAAACTCTCGTTTCAGCCTCTCAAAAGAAAAACCAGGAGCTCACTTTAGCAATAAAGTGATAAATTTGTGTTCTCTAAATTTTCTGAGCAGGAAGCAATCTGTTTGGGTGCTTTTTTCTCATAGAGTAGTGAAATAAAATGGCCCTTTATAGAACTGCTGAGGCTTCCAGCAGGTCCTGAAATCTTTACACAGTTGGCAAGTGAGTTAACAGAGTCAACTGTTGATCACTTCAGCTCTTAGAGTAAGAACTTGCCTTTTTTCTTCTTTTAAAAAATTAAAAAAATAATTTTTTTATTGCTTGGGATTCATTGAGGGTACAAAGAATTAGGTTACACTGATTGCATTTGTTAAAGTCCTTCTTATAATTGTGTCCCACCCCCAAGAGGTGTGCCATACACTGTGACCCTCCATCTCCCTCCTCCTCCCCTCTCTACACTTGCTCATTCCCGTTGTATTAGCTCATCTACTACATTCATATCAGAATACAGTACACTGGATTCTTGCTTCTCCATTCTTGTGATGTTTTACTAAAAATAATGTGTTTCAACTCCATCCAGGTTAATATAAAAGATGTAAAGTCTCCATCTTTTTAGTGGCTGAATAGTAATGCATGGTATACATATACCGCAGCTTATTAGTCCATTCCTGGATTGGTGGGCATTTAGACTGTTTCCACATTTTGGCAATTGTACATTGAGCTGTGATAAACAGTCTAGTGCAAATGTCCTTATGATAAAAGGATTTTTTTTCCTTTTGGGTAGATGCCTAGTAATGGGATTGCAGGATCAAATGGGAGGTCTAATTTCTGTTATTTTTTTTATTATTTTAATTTTTTTTATTTTGCTTTCAATTTCACCTGGATTTCACTCTTCTTAGTTTTGAAGTTTTTTGTTTTTAATTTTCTTTTTTCCCCCCTTTCTTCCTTTAGTGATTCTCTTGCCCTTTACCTCCCAGGTAGCTGGGATTACAGGTGCCCACCACGACTCCCAGCTTTTTTTTTTTTTTCTTGGTAGAGATGGGGTTTCACTCTTGCTCATGCTGGTCTCGAACCTTCGAGCTCAGGAAATCCACCTGCCTCAGCCTCCCACAGTGCTGGGACTACAGGTGTGAGCCACCACACCCAGCCCTAATTTGTGTTCTTTGAGGATTCTCCATACTTCCTTCCAAAAAGATTGTATTAGTTTGCAGTTCCACCAGTAGTGTAAAAGTAAAAGAGGTTAGCTCCAGTTTATCACATGGGATGGCACCCAGGAACATTCAGGAGCTTCAGAGCTGTAGTTGGATTGCCATAAATTCCCTGGAGTCAGTAAGAACTGCTTTTCACTCTCAGTGCATTTCTGTAAAACCAGAGAGAGAACAATGCCTTTCCCAGTACTGGACATATGCTTAATGTGCACTGTGGCCTGGGGAAGCTCCCTTGGTACCATTGCTTTCCATTTATTTTTCATTAAAAATTTTTTTAATTAATAAAAGTTATGGTGAAATACATATAACATAAAATTGATCACATTAATTATTCCTAAGCGTATAGTTCAGTGACATTAAATACATTCACTTTGTTGTGAAACCAATCTCCAGAACTCTTTTCATCTTGCAAAACTGAACCTCTGTGCCCATTAAACAACTCCTCATTTCTCCATTTCCCCAGGCCTCTGACAACTACCATTCTACTTTCTGGTTCTATGATTTTGATGACTCTAGGTATCTCATATAAGTGCAATCACACAGTATTTTTCCTTTTGTGCCTGGCGTACTTCACATAGCACGATACTTTCAAGGTTCATACACATTTACACATTTTAGGATAGGTCAAAATTTTCTTCCTTTTAATGGGAAAAGATATTTCATGTTATGAATCTGACAAAGGGCTGATAACTAGAATCTACAGAGAACTCAAACTAAACAACAAAAGCAAATAATCCCATTTATAAGTGGGTGAGAGACTTGAACAGAACTTTCTCTAAAGAAGACAGATGAATGGCCAAGAAACACATGAAAAATGCTTGTCCCTAATCATTGTAGAAAGGCAAATCAAAGCCACCTTGAGATATCACCTAACCCCAGTGAAAATAACCCACATTACAAAGTCCCACAGCTTAAGATGCTGGCATGGATGTGGAAATAAGAGAACACTTTTACACTGTTGGTGGGACTGCAAACTAATATAGCCTTTTTGGAAAAAAGCCTCTATGGAGAATCCTCAAAAAGCTAAAAGTAGACCTTCCCTTTAATCTCACAATCCTATTACTAGGTACCTACCCAGAAGGAAAAAAATCAATTTACCATAAGGACATTTGCTCTGGAAAGCTTATCACAGTTCAATTTACCATCACCAAGATGTGGAAATAAGCTAAGTGCCCATCAATCCATGAATAGATTAATAAACTGTGATATATGTACACCATGGAATACTATTCAGCCACTAAAAAAGATGGTGACTTAACATCTTTTGTATTAACCCGGGTGGAGTTGAAACACATTCATTTTTTTTTTTTAGTTTTTTTTTTTATTAAATCATAGCTGTGTACATTGATATAATCATGGGGCATCATTCACTAGCTTCACAGACAGTTTACCAAGTTGCACATATACCCTTGTAAGATGCACCGCTGGTGTAATCCCACCAATCCCCTTACCTCTACCCACCTCCCCTCTCTCTCCCCTCCCTTTCCCCCTTCCCCCTATTCTTAGGCTGTAACTGGGTTATAGCTTTAATGTGAAAACCCTAAATTAGTTTCATAGTAGGGCTGAGTACATTGGGTACTTTTTCTTCCATTCTTGAGATACTTTACTAAGAAGAATATGTTCCAGCTCCATCCATGTAAACATGAAAGAGGTAAAGTCTCCATCTTTCTTTAAGGCTGCATAATATTCCATGGTGTACATATACCACAATATATTAATCCATTCATGGATCGATGGCACTTGGGCTTCTTCCATGACTTAGCAATTATGATTGGGCTGCAATAAACATTTTGGTACAAATATCTTTGTTATGATGTGATTTTTGGTCTTCTGGGTAAATGCCTAGTAGAGAGATTACAGGATTGAATGGTAGATCTATATTTAGATCTCTGAGTGTTCTCCATATATCTTTCCAAAAGGAATGTATTAATTTGCATTCCCACCAGCAGTGCAAAAGTGTTCCCTTTTCTCCACATCCACGCCAACATCTCTGGTCTTGGGATTTTGTGATATAGGCTAGTTTAACTGGAGTTAGATGGTATCTCAAAGTAGTTTTGATTTGCATTTCTCTGATGATTAAAGATGATGAGCATTTTTTCATATGTCTGTAGGCCGTGTGCCTGTCTTCTTCAGAGAAGTTTCTCTTCAATTCCCTTCCCAGCCTGCGATGGGATCCCTTGTTCTATTCTTGCTAATGCGTTTGAGTTCTCTGTGGATTCTGTTTATTAAACCTTCGTTGGAGACATAACCTGCAAATATCTTCTCCCATTCTGAGGGCTGTTTGCTTGCTTTACTTACTGTGTTCTTAGCTGTGCAGAAGCTTTTTAGTTTGATCAAGTCCCCAGTAGTGTATTTTTGAAGCTGCTTCAATTGCCCGGGGGGGGGGTCCTCCTCATAAAATACTCACCCAGACCGATTTCTTCAAGGGTTTTCCCTGCCCTCTCTTCTAGTATTTTTATAGTTTCATGTCTTAAGTTTAAATATTTGATCCAGTGAGAGTCTGTCTTAGTTAATGGTGAAAGGTGTGAGTCCAGTTTCAGTCTTCTGCAGGTTGCCAGCCAGTTCACACAGCACCATTTGTTAAATAGGGAATCTTTTCCCCACTGAATGTTTTTAATTGGCTTGTCAAAGATTAAATAATGGTAAGTAGCTGGATTCATCTCTTGGTTCTCTATTCTGTTCCAGACATCTACTTCTCTGTTTTTTTTTTTTTTTGCCAATATCATGCTGTTTTGATCACTATCGATTTGTAGTATACTCTGAGGTCTGGTAGTGTAATTCCTCCTGCTTTGTTTTTATTTCTGAGTATTGTCTTGGCTATTTGAGATTTTTTCTGATTCCATATGGGACATGGCCACTCAAAGGCTGTGAGAACCATGGGTAACACTATACAGCGGGCAAAAGGTTTCTAAGTATAAACTCCTAATCTACTTCTTCCATGTGAGATGCATCCTCAACACCTTCAAGGGTGGGATTTCATCAGGAACAGCAGTACTGGATTCCTCTGCTGTCACTTTATCTTCATCAATGCCTAGGCCTAGCTTGATCATGTGATAGATGTGGTTGTAGTGGGTCTGGGGATCCTCAAGGGAGAAGCCAGAGGAGAGCAGTGCAGTTTCAAATAGCAGCACCACCAGGTCCTTGACAGCCTTGTCATTTTTTGTCTGCCTCAGCCTTCTGCCGTAGCGTCTCCACAATGGGGTGGGTCAGGGTTTATCTCCAGGTGTTTTTGGCCATCATATAGCCCATTGTGGAGTTGTCCCAAAGCGCCTGGGCTTTCCTGATCCTCTCCATGTTGGCTGTCCAGCCATAGGTACTGGTCACGATGCAGCAGGGTGAAGACACAAACCTATTGGAGATTGTCACCTTCTATACTTTCTTATCCAAGATTTCTTTCATGAGCTTGCAGAGGTTCTCAAACTTTGCCTTGCTCTCTTCCATTTTCTTCTTCTCTTCCTCATCCTCGGGTAGCTTCAGGCCCTCCTTGGTAACTGAGACCAGGGTCTTCCCATCAAACTCCTTGAGCTGCTGCACACAGTATTCATCAATGGGCTCAGTCATATATCCCACCTCAAAGCCCCGCTTCCGCACTCGCTCCACAAACGCAGAGTTGGCCACCTGCTCTTTGCTCTCACCAGTGATATAATAGATGGATTTCTGTGTTTCCTTCATGTGAGAGACATACTCTGACAGAGAAATCATCTCATCTCCAGACTGGGAGGTATGATAGCGCAGCAGCTCAGACAGGCGTCGCCAGTTAGTGGAGTCCTCATGTATTCCAAGCTTCAAATTTTTAGAGAATGCCTCATAGAATTTTTTATAGTTCTCCTTGTCTTCTGCCAACTCAGAAAAAAGCTCAAGGCACTTCTTAACAATGTTTTTGCGAATCACTTTCAAGATTTTGCTCTGCTGAAGCATTTCTCGGGAGATGTTCAGGGGCAGATCCTCAGAGTCAACCACACCACGGATAAAGTTGAGATACTCTGGTATCAACTCATCACAGCTGTCCATGATGAACACACTACAGACATATAGTTTAATGTTGTTCTTTTTCTTTTTGTTCTCAAAGAGGTCAAAGGGAGCCCGACGAGGGATGAAAAGCAATGCCCTGAATTCCAACTGACCTTCTACAGAAAAGTGCTTGACTGCCAAGTGGTCTTCCCAGTCATTGGTGAGGCTCTTGTAGAATTCTCCATACTCCTCCTGGGTGATGTCATCAGGGTTTCTGGTCCAATTTGTTTAATTCTTCCCGATCAATGTATTTTTCCTTAATCTTCTTGGTTTTCTTTTTCTTATCCTTACTGCTGTCATCTTCCTCATCTGAGCCCACATCTTCTATCTTGGGTTTCTCTTCATCATCTTTATCTTCTTCTTTCTCACCTTTCTCTTCTGCCTCATCATCGCTGATTTCCTTCTCTCATTCCTTCTCCAAATAAAGGGTGATGGGATAGCCTATGAACTGGGAGTGCTTCTTCACTACTTCTTTGACCTGCCTCTCTTCTAAATACTCTGTCTGGTCTTCTTTAAGGTGGAGGATCACTTTGGTGCCCCTGCCAATGGGCTCACCATGATAAGCATGCACAGTGAAGGAACCCCCAGCAGAAAATTCCCAGGCATACTGTTCATCGTCGTTGTGTTTTGTGATCACAACCACTTTCTCTGCCACCAGGTAGGCAGAATAAAAGCCAACACCAAACTGCCCAATCATGGAGATATCTGCACCAGCCTGAAGAGCCTCCATAAATGCTTTAGTACCAGACTTGGCAATTGTTCCCAAATTATTTATGAGATCAGCCTTGGTCATACCAATGCCTGTGTCCACCAAGGTCAGAGTTCGTTCCTGAGGGTTAGGGATGATGTCAATTTTTAACTCTTTACCCCTGTCTAACTTGGAAAGATCTGTCAGGCTCTCATAACGAATCTTGTCCAAGGCATCAGAAGCATTAGAGATCAACTCTCCAAGGAAGATTTCCTTGTTGGAATAGAAAGAATTGATGATGAGCGACATAAGCTGGGCAATTTCTGCCTGAAAGGCAAAAGTCTCCACCTCCTCCTCTCTTCTCCATGGTGCACTTCTTCAGGCATATTGAAGAAATAGAGCTATAAGTACTAGTAATCAGGTGGGTCGGGGCTATCAGACTTGCACGCAACACCACAGCTACACAGGGGTGACTCTGAAACACATTCTTCTTAGTAAAGTATCACAAGAATGGAGATGCAAATATCCAATGTATTTAATTCTAATATGAAGCCAGTAGACAAACTAATACACACTCACATAAGAGAAAAACTTAATTCAATTCAAGTTGGGGGAGAGGGGAGGACAGAGGGGGTGGGGCAGGAGGAGGATGGAAGGGGGAGAGGGGAATTAATGTGCTCTCACCAATGGACACAATAGAAGGGTATATGGCACACCTCCTAGTTGTGGGACACAACTACAACAGGAACTTTACCTAACAAATGCAAACTTTGTACCCTAATCACTTGTATCCTCATATTACTCTGAAATAAAAAAAAATTTCCTTCCTTTTAAAGGCTAAATAATATTGTACGTGTACATCACGTTGTGTTTATTCATTCATCCATAATGAGCACTTGGGTTGCTTCCACATTTTGGTTACTGTGAATAATGCTATGAATATGAATGTACAAACATCTTTTTATAACTCTGTTTTAATACTTTTTGTTATATATCCAGAAGTGGAATTGTTGGATAAGGGCTTTTAAAGTTTTTAATCTAATTTGTATTTTTTTTTTTTGAGATGGAGTCTCTGTCATCACAGCTAGAGTATCATGGCATCAGCCTAGCTCACAGTAACCTCAAACTCCTGGGCTGAAGCAATCCTCTTGATTTAGCCTGCCTAGTAGCTGTGACTACAGGCGCCCCCCACCACACCTGGTTGATTTTTCTATTTTTAGAAGAGATGGGGGTCTCATTATTGTTCAGGCTGGTCTTGAATTCCTAAACTTAAGGGAAATGCTCCCACTTCAGCCTCCCAGAGTGCTAGGATTACAGGCAAGAGCCACCACATCTGGCCTATTTTTTCATTTTTAGTTTTTTTGCAGAACCACCCTACTATTTTCCACAGAACCTACACAATACCACTTTCCATTTATATCTATGCATCTTCTTATTATCTTTTAGGAATTTTCACTAATGAAGATGAAAATGAGCATCTTGGTCATTTTCAACAGCCTTTCCCTATCCTCCTATTCCTCAAAACCAGGACACCTTGGCAGAAAAGACTACTCTGATTAGCCTCAATGACAGTTTTGTTTCTTGAACTTGGAAAAAGATGTTCAAGTTCTCCTAATGGTATATGTCAATCCTTGTTTTATTTTATTGGGGGTATTTTGACCATGACTAATGAGTGGCTATAAAGTCACTGGTCTTGGTGACTTTATATGGCTTTGCACTTCAAATGGTTGATTTGATTTCAGGATCACAAAAGACTTCTCCCTGAAGTAACTGTGATGGTTATCATTTTGTGATAGTGAAGGAATTGAGGAGCAGAGCATTAAAATTATTTGCCCAGGGAGATCCTGGGATGCAATGGCTGAGCCAAGGAAAGCCAAGAACCTGTGGTCTCCTGTCTTAATTCCCTACCTGCACTTGCTCTAAGGAGCACAGTGGATCCAGAGAAGGCCATGGGTTCCAGAAGCTTCCCTTTGAGGGATTGACAGATTACCCAGCTCCAGCTGAAGACAACCAGCAGCATCTGACATCAGGCTTAACCTACCAAGGACAAGAGAGACTGACCTTAGACAGTGGGGAAAAAATTTCAAGGAATGTTATTTTCTAGTGAGAAGAATAAGGAAGAAGTAACTCTGACTTCCATGGCGATGATGGCGGACAGGACAGATGTGTAGCCCACCTCTCCCAAGCCACCAGATGAGAGGAAAGGCGGTCTGGACCCTCCCTGTGTGTGGATTATTGGAGTGGACAGACAGCTGGAGACGCTCAGCGAACTGGCGGTTTGCTATATATGAGGGGTAATTTAAAATCACAGACTCTGTTGTACAGATTCTTCCCTGCTCGGCCGTGCCGGCCAGCAGGCCCCTACCCCACGGAGGTCAGCAGCTTGTAAATGCTGACAAAATCCAATTGACAAGTAATTAATCCTGAACTGAGGGAGGCATGCGAAAGGAGAGAGACTCAAAACCACAGGGAGCTGGGCAAACTGTTGGACAATTGAAGGGAAGGGATCCTGCCTGGGAAACAGACATTTTGAATTACCCAAAAGGGCGGGCACCTTTCCCCCAGGTGTTGGAGGGGGCTGGCGGTTCAGGCTGCGCAGCAAACTGGCAGACGCCCATCCAAAACTCTGAACCATAAAACTCAGAATAAATCCCCTGAGCGCTCCAACCACGGGAACCGGCTTGAAGCCTAGGACCCGGCTTTGGCTTCTGGAGCTGCGAAGCTACTGAAGCCGTGGACCGGCTTTGGCTGCTGAAGCCCCGGGAACCAGCTACAGGAGATACCGCACGAACTCAACACCACTCCCCTTATGGCCGATTGCAGTCGCCAGTCTGCGGGAGAACCTGGCAACAGAGTGGAGGGACTTAGGAAGCGTGGACACCTGCACTGAGTGGGAAGGTCGGTCGCAAGTGCTGTCCGGAAAAGAACAGCTGAGGTTGCAGAATTCTTAGGCGACAAACTTTTATGGAAACTCCAAAATGGCGATTGGCCATGGAAGGTGGTTACCATGGTAACGGTATAAACTGTAAACGAGGTATAAGTCTCAAAACCACTCATAGCGCCACCTGGTGTCCAGAAAGTATATTGCAGTATGAATACATTCCTACGAAAGTTGATCCCTACAGCAGACATATAGATATTTATAGGTATATTTCTACCACAAGAATATTTTTGCAGTTGGTGCCTTTTTTGTTTTGTTTTGTTTTGTTTTGGTTTTCGGGCTTTTTTTTTTTTTGCTGTTGTTTTCTTTTTGTCTGATTTTTCCTCACCATTTTCTTAGAGGAGATTTTGATAACTTTTTATTATTACATTGTATATAGATATATTTTTTATTTCTATGTCTTCTAATTTTAATTTCTTCTATCTTCTCACTTAACATTCCTTCTAACACCACTTTTTTCTCTCATTTTTTTTCCTTTCTTTCAATTATTTTACGATTATCACTATTTTTATTGCAGTTGTTCTTACATTGCTGTTGTCGTGGCTATTGCTTGTATATTTATGTTTTTCTGTCTGTCTCTGTATCTATGGGCCCATGTGCCTGGTAACCTTTGTATCTGTTTATTTGTTCATTTGGTGTCAATGAGCTTGGTGTTATGACCTGCAACCCTGAGCTCCTAACACCCCCCTCCACTCTCACTCCGTTATCTGGAGACCTGCCCCCTCAGGAGTCCAGATTCTCGGATGAACTCTCAAGAGGTGTAGACAGGACCTGGACTGCAGCTGGCCAGTGCTGACTCTGTAGCAAAAGAATGAGAAGACAAGAGTCAGCTGAGAGGGAATTACACTGGAGCGGTGGTGCCCCAAGTTGCAGAGCAACAGCCGTCTTCAGCAATAACAAGGCTCACCCCCATATATCCCATAGCCTCTCCTCCTGTCTTCCTGGGCAACCAGATGAGGCCGAGCATCTTCTCTGATGGCAACCACCATGGAACAGACTGGGACTGAAACACAGGCCCCGTGAGTAAAGGGTTTTCCTGAGACGGTACCGACCTGGGTGGAACACGGGGACTAGAAAACACCCGCAGAGCTGGGAAACTCCTAGGGTGGGGCTGATCCACAGAACTGCTATGCTGAGCCTAAGACGCACCTGGCCCTTAGGGGATCACCAGCCTATAGACAAAGGAGGCCAAGAGGCTACAGCCAACAACTTATTGTGCTGCGAATACAAACCCGTAGGACTAAAGACAGGGCCTGAGACACAGGTTCTGGGAACTCAAATCAGCCTCTCCTCTGCAGAGGAATCTGACAAGGTCAGAAACAAACTCCCACAGGGTTGTTCCCTACACCCAGTAACATAAACTAAGGGTGGGGCTGGAACTGAGTGAACACCTCCAGCCTCCATCAAGTGCCTGAGGTTGACAGGCCACACCACTCCCTACTGGATAAAGACAGAGAATAGCGGCCTAGTCGAGCAGACACAGACTACCCTGTGACGTAGGCAGGTGCAAACCCCTGGAGTATCTGCTTACTGCAGACAACTGACTGGGTCACAGCCCTGTGGGGCTAGCAGAGACTGGGTGTGACAGAGCTGCAAGGTGGGGAAGGAGGCATCAATCATCCCAGACTGATCTATTTACTGGTGGCTCTTCCTGACTCCACACAGCACTGGGGCAAGCCATTTTAGATCAGTCACCAGACCCCTGTGATCCAGTTCCCAGGAACCTCTTGAACTCTCCCACCCGAGGCAGCTGCTGACTGAGACAATTGACTTGGGCCTTTTGAACTGAGTCACTCACCTGGGGACTAACCAGGTGGTGCCCTGGGTGCGTGGTTGTAGGAAGGTTTGATTTTCCTTTTCCATTTGTTGCCTGTGGTGGGTGGGGTGACTAAATTGCTGGTATTTCTCCACAGCTGAGACGTCAACCCAGAGTAACTGTTTCACTAGGGTCACATAGAAACCAGCTGAAAACAAGTCAGAACCACTTAGCCCCTCTACACCAAACAGGGCCCCAGTTTCTCAGGCCACAGCACTGTATGGGTCCTCAACAAAACACCAGAGGAAAATCAAAGGGAGTAAAACAATCATGGGCCGGAATCAGTGGAAAAACTCTGGTAACATGAATAACCAGAATAGATCAAACCCCGCCCCCCAGGGAAAGATACGGCAGATGTAATTGAAGATCCCATTCACAAACAACTGGCTGAGATGTCAGAAATCGAATTCAGAATTTAGATGGCAAACAAGATTAACAAAATGGAATTAGGAATTCGTGGAGAAATTCAAAAGCTGTCTCAAGAATTTAACAAATTTAAAGAAAAAAAACATGAAAGACTTAGATACACTGAAACAAGAATTTGCAGCCCTCAAAGATATGAAAAATACAGTAGAATCCCTTAGCAACAGAATGGACCAAGCAGAAGAGTGGATCTCCGACATCGAACATAAAGCCTTTGAACGCTCCCAAACTCTCAAAGAGGAAGTGAAATGGAGAGCAAAAATGGATCACTCACTCAGAGAGCTCTGGGATAACTCTAAGAAGGCAAATATCCATCGCATAGGAATTCCTGAAACAGATGAAGTGGCCTCACTGGGCACAGAGGCCCGTCTGCATGAAATTATGAAAGAGAATTTTTCAGACATGCTTAGAGAACCTGAAATTCAGATAGCAGATAGCTTCAGAACCCCAGCATGACTCAACCCCAATAAGACATCCCCCAGGCATATCATAATTAACTTCACTAAAGTTAATATGAAGGAGAAAATTCTCAAAGCAGCCAGGTGAAAGAAATCTATTACCTTCAAAGGGAAGAACATTAGAATGACTGCAGATCTTTCTTTGGTTTCTACCAAACCTTTAAAGAGGAACTAGTACCTATACTACTCAACCTGTTCCAAAAGGTAGAAAGAGAAGGAAGACTACCCAACACATTCTATGAAGCAAACATCACCCTGATCCCCAAACCAGGAAAAGACCCAACAAGAAAAGAAAATTATAGATCAATATCACTAATGAATATAGATGCAAAAATATTCAACAAGATTCTAACAAACAGAATCCAGCAACATATCAAACAAATCATAAATCATGACCAAGTCGGTTTTATCCCAGGGTCTCAAGGCTGGTTCAATATACGTAAATCTATAAATGTAATTCACCACATAAACAAATTAAAAAACAAAGACCATATGATTCTCTCAATTGATGCAGAAACAGCTTTTGATAATATCCAACATACATTCATGATCAGAACACTTAAGAAAATTGGTATAGAAGGGACATTTCTTAAACTGATAGAGACCATCTACAGCAAACCCACAGCCAATATCATATTGAATGGAGTTAAATTGGAATCATTTCCACTTAGATCTGGAACCATACAAGGCTGCCCATTGTCTCCATTGCCCTTTAATATTGTAATGGAAGTTTTAGCCACTGCAATTAGGGAAGAAAAGGCGATCAAGGGTATCCACATAGGGTCAGAAGAGATCAAACTTTTGCTCTTTGCAGATGATATGATTGTATATCTGGAAAATACTAGGGACTCTACTACAAAACTCTTAGAAGTGATTAAGGAACAGAGCAGTGTCTCAGGTTACAAAATCAACATTCATAAATCATTAGCCTTTATATATACCAACAATAATCAAGTTGAAAAAACAATTAAGGACTCTATCCCATTCACAGTAGTGCCAAAGAAGATGAAATACTTCGGAGTTTATCTAACAAAGGATGTGAAATATCTATATAAAGAGAACTATGAAACTCTAAGAAAAGAGATAGCCGAGAATGTTAACAAATGGAAAAATATACCATGCTCATGGTTGGGAAGAATCAACATTGTTAAAATGTCCATACTACCCAAAGCAATATATAATTTCAACGCAATCCCCATTAAAGCTCCACTGTGATACTTTAAAGATCTTCAAAAAATAATACTTCATTTTATATGGAATCAGAAAAAACCTCGAATAGCCAAGACATTACTCAAAAATAAAAACAAAGCAGGAGGAATCACGCTACCAGACCTCAGACTATACTACAAATTGATAGTGATCAAAACAGCATGGTACTGGCACAAAAACAGAGAAGTAGATGTCTGGAACAGAATAGAGAACCAAGAGATGAATCCAGCTACTTACCGTTATTTAATCTTTGACAAGCCAATTGAAAACATTCAGTGGGGAAAAGATTCCCTATTTAACAAATGGTGCTGGGTGAACTGGCTGGCAACCTGTAGAAGACTGAAACTGGACCCACACCTCTCACCATTAACCAAGATAGACTCTCACTGGATTAAAGATTTAAACCTAAGACATGAAACTATAAAAATACTAGAAGAGAGTGTAGGGAAAACCCTTGAAGAAATAGGGTTGGGTGAGTTTTTTATGAGAAGGACCCCCCGGGCAATTGAAGCTGCTTCAAAAATACATTATTGGGACTTGATCAAACTAAAAAGCTTCTGCACAGCCAAGAACACAGTAAGTAAAGGAAGCAAACAGCCCTCAGAATGGGAGAAGATATTTGCAGGTTGTGTCTCCGACAAAGGTTTAATAACCAGAATCCACAGAGAACTGAAACGCATTAGCAAGAAAAGAACAGGGGATCCCATTGCAGGCTGGGCAAGGGACTTGAAGAGAAAGTTCTCTAAAGAAGACAGGCACACGGCCTTCAGACATATGAAAAAATGCTCATCATCTTTAATCATCAGAGAAATGCAAATCAAAACTACTTTGAGATATCATCTAACTCCAGTGAGACTAGCCTATATCACAAAATCCCAAGACCAGAGATGTTGGCGTGGATGTGGAGAAAAGGGAACACTTTTGCACTGCTGGTGGGAATGCAAATTAATACATTCCTTTTGGAAAGATATGTGGAGAACACTTAGAGATCTAAAAATAGATCTGACATTCAATCCTGTAATCCCCCTACTGGGCATATACCCAGAAGACCAAAAATCACATCATAACAAAGATATTTGTATCAGAATATTTATTGCAGCCCAATTCATAATTGTTAAGTCATGGAAAAAGCCTAAGTGCCCATCGATCCACGAATGGATTAAGAAATTGTGGTATATGTACACCATGGAATATTTTGCAGCCTTAAAGAAAGACGGAGACTTTACCTCTTTCATGTTTACATGGATGGAGCTGGAACATATTCTTCTTAGTAAAGTGTCTCAAGAATGGAAGAAAAAGAACCCAATGTACTCACCCTTATTATGAAACTAATTTAGGACCTTCACATGAAAGCTATAACCCAGTTACAACCTAAGAATAGGGAGAAAGGGGAAAGGGAGAGGAGGGAGGGGGATGGAGGGGGATTAATGGGATTACACCTGCAGTTCATCTTACAAGGGTATATGTGAGTCCTAGTAAATGTGGAATGTAGAGGTCTTAGCAAAATAACTATGAAAATGCTACAAAACTATGTTAACTAATGTGATGAAAATGTGTCAAACGATCTATGAACCAAGTGTATGGTGCCCCACGATTATACTAATGTACACAGCTATGGTTTAATAAAAATAAATAAACATAAAAAAAAGAAGAAGTGGGTGAGGGTGGGGGTGGGGTTAAAAAAAAAGAAGAAGTAACTCTGGAGGCTATCATAAACAGAGAAGAAAGCAATCTAACTTCAGTTCAGTTCAGCAAAAGGATGCTCCTTAAATCCTGCTTCCTCAGTTAAAATGCATGTGTGAGGGTGCAGGGAACTTTTTAAACAGGCGGCCAGTTCACTGTCCCTTGGACTGTTGGAGGGCCAGACTATAGTTTAAAAAAAAAAAATGAACAAATTCCTATGCACACTGCACATATCTTATTTTAAAGTAAAAAAAAAAAAAAACGGGAACAAATACAATCACAGCGCCGCATGTGGCCCGCGGGCTGTAGTTTGAGGACCCCTGAAGAATAACAGCAACCAGTGAAAAGTTACAGGCACATCTTGGGTTATAGAAGCATTCCAGTCTAGGATGAATAAACATAGGTGATATGAATCAGCAAGTCAGCCAATGTCTCCAGGGCCCAGTGAGCACAGACCCTGGTTCTAATAAAAGACTTTCCATCCTGTTTTTGGAGGGTGGTATACACAATTCCCTAAGGGATTCCATAAGATTCCTTTGACTTGGCTACAACATCTCTATATTCCAATGTTTTGCATTTTCTAGATTATGTAACAACAAGGAATAAAACATACGCCCAACTACATTAACATTCACTTATTTTCTGTGACGTGATGGTAATTTACAGTGATGCAGACGAGCAAACACTCCTTTCCCACTGAAACACCACATAAACCGAGCTGTTAATCTTCCAAATGAACAATCGTGCTTTCTTTTATATGTCTCTAGAAAATGTTCAACCCAGTTGTGGTCATGTACTCTCAGTAAAAGTCACAAACCATTAGACCTTGTCCTTTCAGTGGCCACAAAGAAGTCAGAGATTGAGGAAAACAGATGGGCTCTTCCAGATTTTTCCTTTTGTGTATTCTCTGCACATGCAAATAAGAGAATATTTTAAGTGGCTAATTTCTGTAAGGGCACTGGAACCACAAAAGTCTATTTCTGGTATATAAATCACCCATCAAAGACAGACTCCAGTAGAAGAACATCTTATTTATAAAGAAATTTTAGGAAAAATTTCATTGATCATGAGAGAAGCCTGAACATAGCCAGTCCTAGAGTGCTGGAGACAGTGGCCAGGGGCCTCTTGTGCTACAGTGACTGGGAGTGGGGTGGGCAGGAGTTAGCTCTGTCAGCTGGGGCTAAAAATAGACTAAGACAGGCAATGGGGCCATCTCCTCGTGACTCATCTCCAAGGCCAGGTTGGTGGTCCTGTCCCTTCCCCTGGGCACATCCTTCCAAGCTACAGACTTTTTTGTGGTTTTAATCTACTTCAAGGCTGTCTGAGGATTATTTTAGCCTCACTTTAAGTTAATAAAAATGCTGTGGTTGGAAGGCAGAGAAAGAAGAGAGGGAAGGCGTGTATACTTTGTTTCAGGATTTAAACCCTATGCCCTTGAGTCATTGTTACTTTTTTAGGTCATGAGCTATCACGGATTGTCTGATACATGATACATCCTAGAAGACTATCCAAAGGGGTTCAAATCCTACTGTCTGTGAAAATTTTGCACAAATAGTTACCTGATTGACCATCAAGTAGTAAATATGGAGAAGTAAATTGGTTAAATCAGAATGCTTCTTTCTACAACAGCCTTTAGCATAATGCATAGCTGTATGAATAATGGCAGGCTTGTCATATGTCCAGAATTTGTCACAATCCTACAGTGCATTATTAATTGCTTCCCAGCTTAGTATAAACCAGGCTTTCTATATTTATCATTATTATTTTTAGCAAAACCAGAAAAGTAAAGGAAAAGACATTCAGTGAAACATACAGGATGAGTCACAGGATTAAAACGCTCATGAAGCCAGATAGATTCAGCCCAAACAAGGGCTGATATGTCACTGAATGTATCTAAACCTGTTCCTGTTTCTTCTTCGAAAGAAGCTCCCCATCTCTGTGGTGACTGCATTTGATGTATGCTCATGAAGCTCAAAGAGAAAAGCATCTGTTTTCTTCAAATTACTTATACTCCCCCTATCCCTCAAAGCATTTTTACATCTCTGGATTCACAAAATTCCTGGAACTCTAAGTAGGACAAGGCTCAGTCCTGATTCAGGCTGGCAGGCAGGCTGCAGGTGCTATCCCATGTTTCACAGAACATGTGTAAAGCAAGAATTAGACTCTACCCGAGGTGAGGAAGACAGACACTGGCTTGCAGGAACCCCACACCAATGGTTCTCATCTCATCCTTAAAAGCCATGCCTCTCTGTGTTCTTATTTTCTCTTCTCACTGACTGTTGTCCTTATTGGCCCCGTCCATCCAATGAAGGCCAGGATAACTTTCATCAAACCAGCTAAAACAACTTTCCAAGGAGAAAAATCACATGGAAGATAGCTCCAACAACTTGGGTGCTTTTTGTCTCCCTTGACTTCATTAGGGCATGGAGAAGCTATTAGTGACCTGAGTTGTCTCCAAAAGGGAAAGATAACTAACTTAACAAGGAAGACAGCCTGGCTGGGGTCAATAGGCTCCTTATATTTTGGTTCCTAAGTGCTCTATGTTGGTGCCAATTAGTCCATCATGGTGTGTATCTCATGTGGAGAACACACTTGTAAATCTGACTGGAAACCAGAATGTAGAATGACCATTTGACTATGGGAAAAATTGATTTGATTTATGAGGTATTATGAACCAGCAAGCTGTATTGTACTTTCTTCTCTGCTGCTTGGCTTAACTGTGCTGGCAATGAAATCAGCCACTCAGCCTTACAATTGCAGGATTCATGGTTTGCCTCTAGCAGTGAGATAGGTCAGGGAGGACAGGGTGAAGAGCCAGCGGAAGAGCAGCTCTTAAATTACTGCTTATTTGAATATTAAATTATTCTTCATGAAAACAGCTAGATTCAGCAATATGTGGCTCAGGTCACATTTTTCTGTTAATGTGACTGGGAGCCCTGCCTCCTCAGAACTCTAAGAAAGCCCATGCTGGTGTAAATATTCTGGGAATTCTTGTGAATCAAAGACAGGCTGCCATTTCCAAACGGGACACCATGATAAAGGCCTCAAAATTCCAGCTACTTTAAGGGAATTTGGTCCAGAGAGCACATCAAGTAAATTATGATTCCTCTGAGGATACTTCCATACACATATTTCTCGCATTCCAAATGGCATTTGGGTGGCAGCTGGTGACTTCCTTTGCTGGGACTTAAAGGCAGAAAATCTACTTTGTTTCCATTGGTGTGGTGAGTGTGGGCTAACCCAATGTGAGAAAGAACTTGTCCTCCAACACAGGTGCAACGTGGCCAATTATCAGAGTGGCCCACCCAGGGACACTGCTTTCAAAGGAAGTATGGTAAAATGGTGGGTGCTTCTGCTGTCTCCTCAGAGGGCCCAATCCCAGAGCATGCTCTGCTCAGAACTCCTGGTCATGAGGAAAAAATAGACCAAAGGATAAAGTAGGAATCGGGGGCAAAACTCCCTGGGGCCAGCAAATGTGTCCCTCTCCAGGGAGGGTATGTCAGAGCAAATCTCTAAATTTAAATGGCCCAAGTAAACTTAGGTCTGTCCAGATGCAGGGCAAGGAGGCCATGAGGCTTTGAAGCAGCAGTGTTAATGGTGTCTATTTGAGCAGACGCAAAAGGTGGGGCCAGGCTTAAAAAAAAGAACTGACAGAAACTATTCTAGACTATAAGCTCCACAACAGCAGAGGCTACCTCTGTCTTATTTATAAACTCCCTGTGCTAGAGACCAGAACTAGCTGCACTTTAGGAACTTAATGATAATCTGTTGAATGAATGAACTAATTGAGGCTCCCCAGATGACAAAGTGAGAACACTAATGGGTATAAAAATAGTTGTACCTATCGCAAAGGTAAGTTGTTAGCAGGTGGGATGACAGTTTTAAAGCATATAGAAGTCTTAGAATAGTGTCTGGCACATAATGACCTACGCTGGCACGTCTACTAATAGAATAATAGTCTATATTCAATCTTTCCCACTATTGGTGAGGAGGCTCCCACTTCAGACTAAGACTCCATTGATTCCAGGCCACAGACAGGTAGAGATAGGGCTGACAGGGACCAATAGACACCTTCAGGCCTGGCCAAAGTCCCAACTTGGGTCTTCTTCTTCGCTTCACTGCCAAGCAGTTTAGAGTTGAGGCTTTGGAGTCTGAGAGTCAGGTTCAAATCTTAGCTCTTAATGTGTGTGTGTGTGTGTGTGTGTGTGTGTGTTTTATGACCCCAGACAAGTCAAAAATTCTCTGAGCTTCAGATACCTCATCTATAAAATGCAGATAATAATAGTCTTTGCTGAAGGGTTGTGAGGACTAAATGAGAAAATACCAAATTTGGGGCACAGGGACTGGCCTCCAGGTAGCACTCAATAGTGGTGTGTGTTGCCTCAATGTTGTATACACTGAAGGCCTTGGCTTCACACAAGGCAATTTATCAATGAAAGAGAATTGCACTTGCACTCCATGAATATATGTGTACAAAATAATGGGAAATACATACTGGTAGCTATAGCTAGTAATCAGCCATACTCTGATCTAGTGTCTTTTCTCATGCTTAGGACCCTGACACAGTGTCTTGCAGACTGAGTGTTTAATAATTGTACATCCTAACTCTTTCTCCCTTTCTTTACCCCTTCCCCTGGACAGAGAAAAGGAGGGCTAACAGTCAGCTGAAAGGCTAAGCTTCATTTAAAACTGCAGGTCCAGTGGGCTCAAAGCAGCTACAAGTAAGTCTCATCTTCTTCCTGGGACTAGTGGCTAGGTGAGGCATGCTCTTCTCAAGGCAGTATCTGAGACACAGAATGTTAAGTCCAGCCATGCAGGCCCATTTCAAGGCCTTGCTTGAGTTATATTTGTTAACATCCCAGGAGCAAAACATGTCGCAAGGTCAAGTCTAAAGTCAAAGTGAAGAGATTAAATATGGCGGCCGAGTAACAGCTTCCCTGCAACTGGGAACAGCGAGTCTGGGGAGACAAGACTCCAGGCATCTCTGGCTGGTGGGATCTGCCTATAATCATCCCTTTGAGGATACAGGGAGCCAGCAAGGGACTTCTGGACCCCAAGAGGATGAAAAAAAACAGTGGAAAACTGGCAAGTGGTTGCGTGTGTTTGATCGACCTAATCACACCGGCAGCCGTAAGTACAAGCAGCAGTGAGACTGCCAACCAGAAAGGCCTTACCTGTGAACTGTTTCAGTGTTCTTGGACATGGCACTCAGTTGAACTGCCTTGGGGAGAGCTTGAGCAGGAGTGTGGAGAACTTTGGGCATTGTCTGGGGCCCCAGACTGAGCCACTGAGCTGGGCGCAGGAAGCTATTGTGAAAGAACTGCCCTGGCAAGCTCCGCCCTCAGGGTCTCAGAGCAAGGATTGGGTGGGTCAAAGTAACCTACTGACTGAGCAGCCTAAAGGCAGGGACTGAGCTGCCTTACAGCCTTAATCCTTAGGGGCAGAGTGAGACGGTTTTGGCACACTGGAGCCTTGGGCTGTTGCCCTGGGTAGAGTGCCGTGATGTCATAGCTCATAGCAACCTCAAACTCCTGGGCTTGGCTCTGCCCAGACCTCCATAAGAGCTGTGGAGTGACCCCCGACCGGTAACCCGCACCCACCGTGCCTCCACATTCCCTGACCAGAAACTACGGGAGCCACGCAACCCTGCGTCCTCCCTCCTGTGTCCTCCCAGCTTCCACACTAGCCCATTCATCTGGACAGGGACTCTGGTAGCTGCGTGCCCTTTGGAGCCCTCCCTGCCTCTGCACAGAGCTCTTCCCCTGGCCAGAGACTGCTGGAGCCTTGGGCTCTCAGTGCCAAAGTCACTGGGCATCTGGCACTCCCAGAACAGTGCGCACCACCCCCAGCCCTGTTGCTGGATCTGGGTGTGTCACAAACTGGAGCTACTTCCACAACCAGAACTCCCTAGCTACAGCATCCCCAGAGGAACTACACAGGGTCACTCCCTACAAAGATCCAGTAACAATAGAGTGATCCTGCTGGGGTCTAATCTTGGAGAGACATCTCCCCAACTCTGAGGACAGCCAGCGGCAACAGTGAAAAACAATCATGAGGTGAAATCAACAGAAAAACTCTGGCAATATGAACAATCAGAGTAGATCAACTCCCCCAAGGATCAATGGGGCAGAAACAGCACAAGATTCCATGCACAAACAAATAGCTGAGATGTCAGAAATTGAATTCAGGATCTGGATAGCAAATAAGATCGAATTACAATTCCAAAAGTTATCTCAAGAATTCAACAGATTCAAAGACCAAATGACCAAAGATTTTGACACATTGAGACAAGAAGTTGCATCCCTCAAAGATCTGAGAAACACAGTAGAATCCCTCAGTAACAGAATGGATCAAGCAGAAGAAAGGATTTCTGACATTGAAGACAAAGCTTTAGAATGCTCCCAAACCCTCAAAGAAGAAGAGAAATGGAGAGCAAAAACAGACCACTCTCTCAGAGAGCTCTCGGATAATTTGAAGAAAACCAACATTCGTCTTATAGGGATCCCCGAAAGTGATGAAGTGGCTTCACAAGGCACAGAGTCTCTTCTCCATGAGATTATGAAGGAGAACTTTCCAGACATGCCAAGAGATTCTGAAATTCAGATAGCAGACAGTTTCAGAACTCCAGCATAACTAAACCCAAATAAGACATCTCCCAGACACATCATAATCAATTTCACTATAATTAATATGAAGGAGAAAATTCTGCAAGCTGCCAGATGAAAGAAAACCATTACCTACAAGGGGAAGAATATCAGAATAACTGCAGATCTCTCTGCTGAAACCTTTCAAGCTAGAAGAGGATGGTCATCAACTTTTAATCTCCTAAAATAAAATAACTTTCAACCCAGGATCCTGTACCCAGCTAAACTGAGCTTCATTTGTGACGGAGAAATTAAATACTTCAACGACATTCACATGTTGAAGAAATTTGCCATAACTAAACCAGCTCTCCAGGACATTCTTAGACCTATCCTCCATAAAGACCAGCATAATTCTCCACCACAAAAGTAAACCCACCCCAAAAATTTTCGATCAAATTCCAACTTCCACAGTCGCAAAAGGATTAAAAATGTCCACCGGTCTCTTGAAAGGCTTATCAATACTCTCAATTAATGTGAATGGTTTAAATTGTCCTCTAAAGAAGCACAGGTTGGCGGACTGGATACAAACACTCAAGCCAGGTATCTGCTGCATTCAAGAATCGCATCTTACATTAAAAGACAGATATAGACTCAAGGTGAAGGGATGGTCATTTACATTCCAGGCAAATGGAAAACAGAAAAAAGCAGGCATTGCAATCCTGTTCACAGATGCAATAGGCTTTAAACCAACCAAAATAATTAAGGATAAGGATGGACACTTCATATTTGTTAAAGGTAATACTCAATATGATGAGATCTCACTTATTAATATTTATGCACCCAAGCACAATGCACCTCAATTTATAAGAGAAACTCTAACAGACATGAGCAACTCCATTTCCTCCACTTCTATAGTAGTTGGAGATTTTAACATCCCTTTAGAAGTCCTGGATAGATCCTCCAAAAAGAAGGTAAGCAAAGAAATTTTAGATTTAAACTCAACCATTCAACATCTGGACTTAACAGACATCTACAGAAGCATCCCAACAAAACTGAATACACATTCTTCTCATCAGCCCATGGAACATACTCCCAAATTGACCACATCCTAGGCCACAAATATAACCTCAGCAAATTTAAAAAAATAGTAATTATTCCTTGCATCTTCTCAGACCATCATGGAATAAAAGTTGAACTAAATAACAACAGGAACCTGCATACCCATACAAAAACATGGAAGCTAAACAACTTTATGCTGAAGGATACATGGGTTATAGACGAGATTAAGAAGGAAATCACCATATTTTGGAACAAAACAACAATCAAGACACGAATTACCAGAACCTCTGGGATACTGCATAGGCAGTCCTAAGAGGGAAATTTATAGCACTGCAAGCCTTCCTCAAGAAAACGGAAAGAGAGGAAGTCAATAACTTAATGGAACATCTCAAGCAACTAGAGAAAGAAGAACACTTCAACCCCAAACGCAGCAGAAGAAAAGAAATAACCAAAATCAGAGCAGAATTAAATGAAATTGAAAACAAAAGAATTATACAATAGATCAATAAATCCAAAAGCTGGTTTTTTTGAAAAGATCAATAAAATAGATAAACCTTTGGCCAACCTAACCAGGAAAAAAAGAGTAAAATCTCTAATTTCATCAATCAGAAATGGTAATGATGAAATAACAACAGATCCCTCAGAAATTCAAAAAATCCTTAACGAATACTACAAGAAACTCTACTCTCACAAATATGAAAATCTGAAAGAAATCGACCAATACCTGGAAGCACGCCACCTACCAAGACTTAGCCAGAACGAAATGGAAATGTTGAACAGGCCTATATCAAGTTCTGAAATAGCATCAACTATACAAAATCTCCCTAAAAAGAAAAGCCCAGGACCAGATGGCTTTATGTCAGAATTCTACCAAACATTTAAAGAACTAGTACCTATACTACTAAACCTCTTCCAAAATATAGAAAAAGAAGGAATATTACCCAGCACATTCTATGAAGCAAACATCACCTTGATGCCCAAACCAGGGAAAGACTCAACAAGAAAAGAAAATTATAGACCAATATCACTAATGAATATAGATGCTAAAATACTCAATAAGATCCTAACAAACAGAATCCAACAACACATCAAAAAAATTATACACCGTGACCAGGTGGGATTTATCCCAGGGTCTCAAGGCTGGTTCAACATACGTAGATCTATAAATGTAATTCAACACATAAACAAACTTAAAAATAAGGACCATATGATTCTTTCAATTGATGCAGAAAAAGCTTTTGATAATATCCAGCATCCCTTCATGATCAGAACACTTAATAAAATTGGTATAGAAGGGACATTTCTTTAACTGATAGATGCCATCTACAGCAAAC
The DNA here is from genome assembly GCF_027406575.1 of Nycticebus coucang. Lineage (NCBI taxonomy): Eukaryota > Metazoa > Chordata > Mammalia > Primates > Lorisidae > Nycticebus > Nycticebus coucang. The sequence continues at coordinate 47,022,578 of NC_069804.1, forward strand.
CCACAGCCAACATACTATTGAATGGAGTTAAATTGAAATCATTTCACTTAGATCAGGAACCAGGCAATGTTGCCCATTGTCTCCATTCCTCTTTAACATTGTAATGGAAGTTTTAGCCATTGCAATTAGGGAACAAAAGGTGATCAAGGGTATCCACATAGGGTCAGAAGAGATCAAACTTTTACTCTTCACAGATGATATGATCGTATATCTGGAAAACACTAGGGATTCTACTACAAAACTTTTAGAAGTGATTAAGGAATATAGCAATGTCTCAGGCTACAAAATCAACATCCATAAATCTGTAGCCTTTATATATACCAACAATAACCAAGCCGAACAAACAGTCAAGGACTCTATTTCTTTCACAGTAGTGCCAAAGAAGATGAAATATTTGGGAGTATATCTAACAAAGGACGTGAAAGATCTCTACAAAGAGAACTATGAAACTCTAAGAAAAGAAATAGCTGAAGATGTTAACAGATGGAAAAACATACCATGCTCATGGCTGGGAAGAATCAACATTGTTAAAATGTTCATACTGCCCAAAGCAATATGTAATTTTAATGCAATACCTATTAAAGGTCCATTGTCATACTTTAAAGATCTTGAAAAAATAATACTTCATTTTATATGGAATCAGAAAAAAACTCGAATAGCCAAAACATTACTGAGCAATAAAAACAAAGTAGGAGGAATCATGCTACCAGACCTGAGACTGTACTATAAATCCATAGTGATCAAAACAACATGGTGCTGGCACAAAAGCAGAGAAGTAGATGTCTGGAACAGAATAGAGAACCAAGAGATGGATCCAGCTACTTACCATTATTTGATCTTTGACAAGCCAATTAAAAACATTCAGTGGCAAAAAGATTCCCTATTTAACAAATGGTTCTCAGTAAACTGGCTGGCAACCTGTAGAAGATTGAAACTGGACCCATGCCTTTCACCATTAACTAAGATAGACTCTCACTAGATAAAAGATTTAAACTTAAGACATGAAACTATAAAAATACTTGCAGAAAGTACAGGGAAAACTCTTGAAGGAATCGGCCTGGGTGAATATTTTATGAGGAGGACTCCCCAGGCAATTGAAGCAGTATCAAAAATACACTACTGGGGCCTGATCAAACTAAAAAGCTTCTGCATAGCCAAGAACATAGTGAGTAAAGCAAGGAGACAGCCCTCAGAATGGGAGAAAATATTTGCAGGTTATTAATAAAGGTCTAATAACCAGAATCCACAGAGAACTCAAACGTATTAGCAAGAAAAGAACACGTGACCCCATCTCAGGGTGGGCAAGGGACTTGAAAAGAAACTTCTCTAAAGAAGACAGACACACGATCTACAAACACATGAAAAAAGCTCATCATCCTTAATCATCAGAGAAATGCAAATCAAAACTACTCTGAGGTATCACCTAACCCCAGAAAGAGTAGCCCACATAACAAAATCCCAAAACCAGAAATGTTGGTGTGGATGTGGAGGAAAGGGCACACTTCTACACTGCTGGTGGGAATGCCCACTAATACGTTCCTTCTGGAAGGATGTTTGGAGAACACTTAGAGACCTAAAAATAGACCTGCCATTCGATCCTATAATTTCTTTACTAGGTTTATACCCAGAAGACCAAAAGTCACAATATAACAAAAACATCTGTACCAGAATGTTTATTGCAGCCCAATTCATAATTGCTAAGTCATGGAAGAAGCCCAAGTGCCCATGGACCCACAAATGGACTAGCAAATTGTGGTACATGTATACCATGGAATACTATGCAGCCTTAAAGAAAGATGGAGACTTTACCTCTTTCATGTTTACATGGATGGAGCTGGAACATACTCTTCTTAGCAAAGTATCTCAGGAATGGAAGAAAATGTATCCAATGTACTCAGCCTTACTATGAAGCTAAATTATAGCTTTCACATGAAGACTATAACCCAACTATAGAGCAAGACTATGGGGAAAGGGCCAAGGAAGGGGAAGGGAGGGGGGAGGTTTTGGTGGAGGGAGGGTAATGGGTGGGGCCACATCTATGGTGCATCTTAGAATGGGTACAGGCGATTGCACTAATGTACACAGCTATGATTTAACAATAAAAAAAAATAAACTCAAAGTGAAAAGAAATACACTTTGTGAGATTAATAGTGAAACCACATGGCAAAAGGCATAGCTATAGGGAGGGGTGAGCAAAGTAAATCAGAAAGGTTTCCCTGATGACACCTTGAGATACTAATCTCATTCCTTCTATACCAACACTTGCTCCACCAGCCTTTAGATATCTGTTTTCTGGGCTTCTCCACCAGACTTAGAGTTTTTCAAAAGCAAAAATGGCATCTTATTTCTTTCTCTATCCCTAGCACCTAGGACAATGACTGGCACATAGTAGGTAGCTCATGAATGAATGCTTATTTTCACTGATAAATGCATGTCTGTTCACATGAATGAATAGACGTTCATCCTTGGTTTATCATTCTTCATCAATCTCTGGGCAGTTAAAGTTTGGGGTGACCAGGGCCTTAGAAGTCTATGATGAGGCCACCCAGTACCATTAGGAATCCATGCCCCAGACAGCACTACCTTCCATAAATGGCTCATAGACCTACCTCTTCATTGGCTGACTTCATTCTTAGTCCAAAACTCCAGCTCACCTTCCTGCATTCATTATCACTCTGAGGAATGGGTCTCTCTTTTATTTATTTATTTATTTATTTGTGAGACAGAGTCTCACTTTGTCACCCTTGGTAGAGTGCCATGGCATCACAGCTCACAGCAACTTCAAACTCTTGGGCTCAAGTGATTTTCTTGCATCAGCCTCCCAAGTAGCTGGGACTACAGGCACGCACCACAACACCTGGCTATACAGGGGTCTCGCTTTGGCTCAGGCTGATCTTGAACTTGTGAGCTCAGGCAATCCACCCACCTCGGCCTCCCAATTGCTAGGATTACAGGCATGAGTCCCCGGGCCCAGCCTGGGTCTCTGTTTTGTTTCACTCTCAAAGAAGGGAAATATTTCTTTTGAAATAATCATAGTTTTAGCCAAGTTTAACCACAGCTCTCCTTAGGTCTTCATAAGTCATCCTTATCACTCCACCATCAAACTCTCATCTATCAAAAAACCCCAAGGAAGTTTATAGGGACAGGTCCAGAGAGCATTTTTGTGATGATGAACAAATATCTGAAAGCCACATATCTTTCAGCTCTGTCTCTCTCCAAAGTGAGTTCTCAATAAAAACTGCTAACTCCCCACACATAATCCATCTTATTTCTTTGTCTTTATCCTTAATTCCAGTATACCAGGAAGCCACGAGGCCCTCAGGAAACTAAAACTGAAGCTTGAAAGTTCAGATTTCTGAACAGATTAGGCTTTTTTTGCATGATTACATTTCTTTGTGCTGCAAACAGATCCACCCAGGAAGTGGAGAGCTATTAGCTTTATTATAAAAAATGTTTAAAGGGCTTAGTTTACTTTTCCTTCTTCACTGGACTTCATGACAGTGGACAATTCTATGTTCCCCATAGATTATTGGCTTTTCTAAATATATTTTTTACAGTAAATTAAAATGTTTTACTCAAATAGGTCACTTTCTGAAGTTCAAATGGAAGTATTTTTGCCCAAAGGGGAAAACGTATTATCAAAGTTGTCTTCATGTATTGCACTTGAGGTCAAATTAAAAACAGCCTCTGGAGCTCAATTACAGAGTTATAGAAATCATGGGCCTTGAAAGAAAAATAGCTCTCCTACTTCCTGGAAAAAAAAAAAGTCAAACTTGAATTTGTAAAGGTTCAGCCACAGTGAGAGCTGTGAAAGGAATATTTCCTCGTCTTTCTTTTATTCCAGGGCTGTATTCAACCAAAATATAGATGAATATTGCATCAGAAGCGTCCCTAACATCTTTTGTGTGGTCAGACAAGTGTTGAGAGAAAACTAAAGAGTCAGAAGATACAATTACTGCTTTCTAGAAACCACAAACCACTCATGGAAAGCAAACAAAAGAATACTAGAATGTCTATAGTATGTTCTAGTCCAGAGCTTTTAAACTTTGATATGTATACAAATCACCTCTGATTCAGGAGTTCTGGAATGGGGCCCAAGATTCTGCATTTCTAACAAACTCCTACTTGATACTACTGCCACTAGTCTGTGACCTACACTTTTTATGAGTAGCAAAGTTCTAGTTGCATAAGATACTGGAATCTTATCTAGGAACATAAAGGTGAGGGACACCATGAAGATGATAGTGTCAAGGAGTATACAAATCTGGAACAGCGTGCATCTAGCAGAACCCAAGTCTCACAAAGGAGTCTCACTGACAAAGTCCCCACAAAGACCCCAGAAGAATCCTGAAGTGAAATACAAACATGGTGCCCCTTAACTCAGGTTTGCCCAAACACGTTCTCACTAAAATGGTGAAATGTAAATTGATTCTGCTCCCACCTAAAGAAACAGGGTCCTAATATATACATATCATATTGAGTATGATATTTTAGGATTTTGCTGATCTATTTCCATTGAATGTTTAATGGCACAAACATAGAGGTACAGCAACCACAGGCATTACTACCCACCTAAGACTAGTCACATGCAAACGAACTTCCTATCTCCAATAATGTTTGGTGAGTATTGTCTACCAAAAAAGTGATAGTTTAATAAGCTGTATTTTAAGCTTCATAATATGCTTCTAAAAAAGTTGTGTGACTTGGGAAATTCTTTTTTTAAAAATGAGAGAGAGCGAGAGAGAGAGAGAGAGAACAAAAGCGACCTAAAGGAAAAAAGGGTTTTAGTTGACTTTTTAGGACATTGACTCTGTTCCTTTGGAAAGGAACTAGAAAGTGAATTTGTTTCTTTATATTATTTTTATTCATAAACATCTAGCTATTCCCTCTACTGCCACACACTAAAAATTTGAGTAAATATTGAAAGAATATCAGTGTACAAAAAGCATGAAGTGATTAGCCCGTTGCCCCCACCAACTCACTCTAAAGGGAAAGGGCTTAGATTGGTTGGAAGTATTTTAGGCAGGAAGAGAGTTAAGGCAATGGCAGTAGTAGTGTTTGCTTAGAGCTGGAAGGGGGTTATGGAAAATAAGGTTGCCAAGGCAGGTTGTGGCCAGATGGTAGAGAACGAGCTAAATGCCTAGCAAAGAGTCTGGATGCTCTTCTTTAGGTAAGCACATTTTTGAACCACAGATGAAATAAAATAGAAAAGGGCCATATTGAAATAATTGGTAATTGACACTTGATGATGCATGCTATGGGCAATCCACTCACTGGACAGCCCCTAAGGGAATTCTAAGGGTAGTTCAATGGGAAGGGGTGTCCAAGTTTAAGGTAAATGCAACAGCAGACAGCTGAAAAGAGAGACAGGCTAAGCCCCAGTACCTTGGGACCAGATCCAAGCCAGAGACTTTTCAGAGAGCCCAAACGACTTAGCGAGTAACTGGTCCTCAGAGGGGCAAAATGCCTAGTAGGTCCCCGAGAGACTGGGGGCGGCGTCCATATTTTTCTCATTAACTTATTCATGACATGAAGTACTATGTCTTGCTGAGAATGGTGGAAAATATTTTACTGAAGTCTTAAGTTAGAAAAAAAATGAAAAGTTTTTTTTTTCTCTTTATGACCTCAAGCCAAAGAAAAAGTTTGTCACTCTGAATGTTTATGAGAGGGGTAAGCCAGAAGAGCAGACACAGCCAAATCCCTCTGACTCATTACTGAGCTGTAGGAGAAGTGTGCTCAATTAGTAGGCAATATAATTTACCCAGCCCCAAGAGTGGAGGCAGGAGGAGGTGGCAGAGAGGTGGAGAGTGGGGTGGTGGTGTGGAAATTAGAATTTTCAAAGTTATAAATTTACTCAAGAGAGCAAGATATCAAGTGACCCCTCTGAGTAAAGCCAGGTCTACATGGCCGTCAGTCACTTCTTAGCTCCAATAGGTCGCTTGTTTGACTCTGCTGTCTATACAGCTAAAATGAGTAATGTATTAGCAATGTAAGAAGCCTCAGCTCATAAAATCCAATGGGAATAAATCAGCCAAGATTGTCAGGATTTGGAAGAAGTGGAGATTTAAAGCTGGGACTCCACCAGACTGGGCACTGCTCTTCCTGTTCTGCAGATGCCAGGTTTTTCTTCCCGTGGTCAGGGTAGCTGTAGCACTGCTGAATATAAACACCAGCTTAGGATTAAATTTTCTTCTGTTACTGTTGAAGGAGGGATGTTAGTGATGAATAGTATCTCTACAGGCATCGAAATGATCTTGTTTGTTATGATTTTTACTATACATTTACTCTCTGTCTCACTCTTATGTACTCATTATTATTTTTATTTATTAATTTGTTCAGCTAAAAAAATTTTCTATTTTATTTTCATTCTTTCAGAGACAAGGTCTCATTCTGTTGCCCAAGCTGGAGTACAGTGGTGTCGTAGCTTACTGCAACCTCAGACTCCTGGACTCAAGTGATGTGCCTGCTTTAGCCTCCTAAGTTGCCAGGAATACAGGCATATGGCACCATGCCTGGCTAATTTTTCTATTTTTTGTAGAGATGGGGTCTTTTTATGTTGTCCAGGCTGGTCTTAAACTCCTGACCTCAAAAAAATGCTGGGATTATAGGCATGAGCTGCCATGCTCAGCTCTGCAAAGATTATTTACACATCTTCTGTATTCCAAGTGTTAAGCAAGGCATGGGGAAAGGCAATGTTGGCCAAGCCCTTCAATGAGCTTTCAGTAGAAATGGTTTAGTCTGCAAGTGTCTAGATTATTCCAGAATTGCCCACACAAGAGCTCACTATAGACCACAGAGTGAGGTAAGTCTTCCTTAGGGCAAAGTGAATCTGGTTTCTGGCTTGGACTACACAAAAAGTCCCTGAGGAGAAGATTTGGGGGAAATCAGTCTAGAACTTTCTTCTTCTTGTTATCTTGTATGAGTTATGGGAAGTATGCCTCTTTACATGGATTCTCAGATTCAAACCTGCATCAACATATGTGAGGCTTCACTTCCTCTTCTGATTAACTTTCTAAACAAACCTGAGTATCATACATCCATCCCCAGTCCCAATCTCATGCTCATACTCAAAGCTGCCCTTGTCCTTTACTGGCAGCTCTGTCAGAAGTGAGCACTGGCTTCTCCATAGTGGACAGCATAACTGCTTGATAGTAAAACCAGAATAATCTAAGAGTAGCTGACTGATTTTCATACCTGAAAAATAAAAGGAGTATACTTACTACAACATTCCTAAGTTGGGATGGGTCTTCCAGGAAAATGCTCTAGTTCCATCTTAATGTGACAAAATAATGTTTGAGGTATTTATTTATGTCTTCCCTTTCCCCGTATTTTTCCATTTTCATTTTCTTTCTTTGAGCTGAGAACCAGACTCTGAGCTTTCTCTCCGCAGAGAAAGCTGGCAGTAGGAGAGCTCAAATTGATTATGTGGCATGTCACTGGATCCACAGGAAAAGAGATGGGCTATCTTAGGCAGTTACCCTGGAATAGGGATAGCTAAGCCATTTTGTAGCTTCTGAGAATAGAGAAGACCTGCACCCTGGGGAGGGACAAAACAAACCTCAGAGGGAAAGAACTGTGAGATGCCCCTAGGGAAGCATCCAGTGTACAGAAACTTCTATTCTAGGTCAGAGTTCTATGCTTCCAGCATGCTTGCCCTGATGGGAATGCAGTGTGAGCTTGGAGAAAGGGGTTCTCTATAGTAACAAGTGTAGACAGTTAATGTAACATCTTAAAGGGGTGTGTGTGTGTAAGTGCATGTGTGTGAGAGGGAGGAATATCAAGAGAGAGATTTAAAATACAGAAGGAATTTTATCCAACAATGATTTACGGAGCACCCACGGCATTCCCTAGAATGTGCTCAGTGAAGGTTTGTTGCCAACTTCAGAGAGAAATACTTAGAACTGCCATAATGCTTCTGCACTGCTGGTGGGAGTGCAAGCTAATATGTCCTTTTTGGAAAGAAGTATGGAGAATAATGGATTAACAAACTGTGGTATATGTATACCATGGAATACTATTCAGCTATTAAAAAAAATGGAGACTTTACATCCTTTGTATTAACCTGGATGGAAGTGGAAGACATTATTCTTAGTAAAGCATCACAAGAATGGAGAAGCATTAATCCTATGTACTCAATTTTGATATGAAGACAATTAATGACAATTAAGGTTATGGGGTGGAGGAAAAGCAGAAAGAGGGACGGAGGGAGTGGGGTGGGGCCTTGGTGTGTGTCACACTTTATGGGGGCAAGACATGATTGAAAGAGGGACTTTGCCTAACAATAGCAATCAATGTAACCTGGTTTATTGTACCCTCAATGAATCCCCAACAATAAAAAAAAGAATAAAATATAATTATAGATAAAAAAAAAGAAGTATGGAGAATACTCAGGGACCTAAAAGGAGACCTGCCATTTGATCCTCCAATTCCTCTACTAGGTGTATATCCAAAATACCAAAAAAAATCACTTTATAACAAAGATATTTGAACCAGATTGTGCATTGCAGCTCAATTCATACTAGCCAAGTCATGGAAGAAGCCCAAGTGCCCACTGACCCATGAACGGATTAATAAATTGTGGTATATGTATGCCATGGAATGTTATGCAGCCTTAAAAAAGATGGAGACTTTACCTCTTTTACGTTTACATGGATGGGGCTGGAACATATCCTACTGAGTAAAGTATCTCAAGAATGGAAGAAAAAATATCTAATGTACTCAGTACTATTATGAAACCAATTTACAATCACTCACACTTTCTTTTATTTATTTTTATTAAATCAAAGCTGTGTACATTGATATAATCATGGGGCATCATTCACTATCTTCACAGACCATTTACCAAGTTTCACATATACCCATGTAAGATGCACCGCTGGTGTAATCCCACTAATTCCCTTCCCTCTACCCACATCTCCTCTCCCTCCCCTCTTTCCCCCTTCCCCCTATTCTTAGGTTGTAACTGGGTTATAGCTTTCATATGAAAACCCTAAATTAGTTTCATAGTGGGGCTGAGTACATTGGATACTTTTTCTTGCATTCTTGAGATACTTTACTAAGAAGAATATGTTCCAGCTCCATCCATGTAAACATGAAAGAGGTAAAGTCTCCATCTTTCTTTAAGGCTGCATAATATTCCATGGTGTACATATACCACAAATTATTAATCTATTCATGGATTGATGGGCACTTGGGCTTCTTCCATGTCTTAGCAATTATGATTGGGCTGCGATAAACATTTTGGTACAAATATCTTTGTTATGATGTGATTTTTGGTCTTCTGGGCATATGCCCAGTAGAGGGATTACAGGATTGAATGGCAGATCTATTTTTAGATCTCTAAGTGTTCTCCATATATCTTTCCAAAAGGAATGTATTAATTTGCATTCCCACCAGCAGTGCAAAAGTGTTCCCTTTTCTCCACATCCGCGCCAACATCTCTGGTCTTGGGATTTTGTGATATAGGCTAGTCTAACTGGAGTTAGATGGTATCTCAAAGTAGCTTTGATTTGCATTTCTCTGATGATTAAAGATGATGAGCATTTTTTCATATGTCTGAAGGCCGTGCGCCTGTCTTCTTCAGAGAACTTTCTCTTCAAATCCCTTGCCCAGCCTGCGATGGGATCCCTTGTTCTATTCTTGCTAATGTGTTTGAGTTCTCTGTGGATTCTGGTTATTAAACCTTTGTCGGAGACATAACCTGCAAATATCTTCTCCCATTCTGAGGGCTGTTTGCTTGCTTTACTTACTGTGTTCTTGGCTGTGCAGAAGCTTTTTAGTTTGATCAAGTCCCAGTAGTGTATTTTTCAAGCTGCTTCAATTGCCCGGGGGGTCCTCCTCATAAAATACTCGCCCAAACCGATTACTTCAAGGGCTTTCCCTGCACTCTCCTCTAGTATTTTTGTAATTTCATGTCTTAAGTTTAAATGTTTGATCCAGTGAGAGTCTATCTTAGTTAATGGTGAAAGGTGTGGGTCCAGTTTCAGTCTTCTACAGGTTGCAAGCCAGTTCACCCAGCACCATTTGTTAAACAGGGAATCTTTTCCCCACTGAATGTTTTTTTTTTCTTCACTTTTTTTTTTTTTTATTGTTGGGGATTCATTGAGGGTACAATAAGCCAGTTACACTGATTGCAATTGTTAGGCAAAGTCCCTCCTGCAATCATGTCTTGCCCCCATAAAGTGTGACACACACCAAGGCCCCACCCCTCTCCCTCCATCCCTCTTTCTGCTCCCCCCCATAACCTTAATTGTCATTAATTGTCCTCATATCAAAATTGAGTACATAGGATTCATGCTTCTCCATTCTTGTGACGCTTTACTAAGAATAATGTCTTCCACTTCCATCCAGGTTAATATGAAGGATGTAAAGTCTCCATTTTTTTAATAGCTGAATAGTATTCCATGGTATACATATACCACAGCTTGTTAATCCATTCCTGGGTTGGTGGGCATTTAGGCTGTTTCCACATTTTGGCGATTGTAAATTGAGCTGCAATAAACAGTCTAGTACAAGTGTCCTTATGATAAAAGGATTTTTTTCCTTCTGGGTAGATGTCCAGTAATGGGATTGCAGGATCAAATGGGAGGTCTACCTTGAGTGCTTTGAGGTTTCTCCATACTTCCTTCAAGAAAGGTTGTACTAGTTTGCAGTCCCACCAGCAGTGTAAAAGTGTTCCCTTCTCTCCACATCCACGCCAGCATCTGCAGTTTTGAGATTTTGTGATGTGGGCCATTCTCACTGGGGTTAGATGATATCTCAGGGTTCTTTTGATTTGCATTTCTCTAATATATAGAGATGATGAACATTTTTTCATGTCTTTGTTAGCCATTCGTCTGTCATCTTTAGAGAAAGTTCTATTCATGTCTCTTGCCCATTGATATATGGGATTGTTGGCTTTTTTCATGTGGATTAATTTGAGTTCTCTATAGATCCTATTTATCAATCTTTTGTCTGATTGAAAGTATGCAAATATCCTTTCCCATTGTGTAGGTTGTCTCTTTGCATTGGTTATTGTCTCCTTAGCTGTACAGAAGCTTTTCAGTTTAATGAAGTCCCATTTGCTTATTTTTGTTGTTGTTGCAATTGCCATGGCAGTCTTCTTCATGAAGTCTTCCCCCAGGCCAATATCTTCCAGTGTTTTTCCGATGCTTTCTTGGAGGATTTTTATTGTTTCATGCCTTAAATTTAAGTCCTTTATCCATCTTGTATCAATTTTTGTGAGTGGGGAAAGGTGTGGGTCCAGTGTCAGTGTTTTACATGTAGACATCCAGTTCTCCCAACACCATTTATTGAATAGGAGTCTTTCCCCCAAGGTATATTCTTGTTTGGTTTATCGAAGATTAGGTGGTTGTAAGATGTTAGTTTCATTTCTTGGTTTTCAATTCGATTCCAAGTGTCTATGTCTCTGTTTTTGCGCCAGTACCATGCTGTCTTGACCACTATGGCTTTGTAGTACAGACTAAAATCTGGTATGCTGATGCCCCCAGCTTTATTTTTATTACTAAGAACTGCCTTAGCTATACGGGGTTTTTTTCTGGTTCCATACAAAACGCAGAATCATTTTTTCCAAATCTTGAAAGTACGATGTAGGTACTTTGATAGGAATGGCATTGAATAGGTAGATTGCTTTGGGAAGTATAGACATTTTAACAATGTTGATTCTTCCCATCCATGAGCATGGTATGTTCTTCCATTTATTTATATCCTCTGCTATTTCCTTTCTGAGGATTTCATAGTTTTCTTTATAGAGGTCCTTCACCTCCTTCATTAGGTATATTCCTAGGTATTTCATTTTCTTTGAAACTATGGTGAAGGGAGTTGTGTCCTTAATTAGCTTCTCATCTTGACTGTTATTGGTGTATACAAAGGCTACTGACTTGTGGACATTGATTTTATATCCTGAAACATTACTGTATTTTTTGATGACATCTAGGAGTCTTGTGGTTGAGTGTTTGGGGTTCTCTAAGTATAAGATCATGTCATCAGCAAAGAGGGAGAGTTTGACTTCCTCTGCTCCCATTTGGATTCCCTTTATTTCCTTGTCTTGCCTAATTGTATTGGCTAGAACTTCCAGCACTATGTTGAATAGTAAAGGTGACAGAGGACAACCTTGTCTGGTTCCAGTTCTAAGAGGAAAAGCTTTCAGTTTTACTCCATTCAGTAAAATATCGGCTGTGGGTTTGTCATAGATAGGTTCAATCAGTTTTAGAAATGTGCCACCTATGCCTATACTCTTCAGTGTTCTAATTAGAAAAGGATGCTGGATTTTACCAAATGCTTTCTCTGCATCTATTGAGCGGATCCTGTGATCTTTATTTTTGCCTCTGTTAATATGGTGGATAACCTTTATGGACTTGCGTATGTTAAATCAGCCTTGCATCCCTGGGATGAAGCCTACTTGATCATGATGAATGACTTTTTTGATGATAAGCTGTAATCTATTGGCTAGGATTTTGTTGATGATTTTTGCATCTATATTCATGAGTGAGATTGGTCTGAAATTCTCCTTTTTGTTTGGGTCTTTTCCTGGTTTTGGTATCAGGGTGATGTTTGCTTCATAGAATGTGTTGGGGAAGATTCCTTCTTCCTCAATGTTTCGGAATAATTTCTGCAGTACAGGAATAAACTCTTCCTTGAAGGTTTCATAGAATTCTGAAGTGAAGCCATCTGGACCCGGGCATTTTTTGGTTGGAAGCCTTTTTATAGTTTCTTTGATCTCAGTGCTTGAAATTGGTCTGTTCAGGAGGTCTGTTTCTTCCTGGCTAAGTCTAGGGAGAGGGTGTGATTCCAAATATTGATCCATTTCCTTCACATTGTCAAATTTCTGGGCATAGAGTTGCTGGTAGTATTCAGAGATGATCTCTTGTATCTCTGTGGGATCTGTTGTTATTTGCCCTTTATCGTTTATGATTGAGGTTACTAGAGATTTTACTTTTCTATTTCTAGTTATTCTGACCAATGGTTTATACATTGTATTTCTTTTTTCAAAAAACCAACTCCTTGTTTCATGAATTTTCTAAATGATTCTTTTGTTTCCAATTTCATTGATCTCTGATTTGATTTTGGATATTTCTTTTCTTCTACTGAGTTTAGGCTTAGATTATTCTTCTTCTTCCAATTCCATAAGAAGTCTTGTGAGATTTTTGATGTGCTCTCTTTCTTTTTTTCTTTTTCTTTTTTTTTTTTATTGTTGGGGATTCATTGAGGGTACAATAAGCCAGGTTATACTGATTGCAATTGTTAGGTAAAGTCCCTCTTGCAATCATGTCTTGCCCCCATAAAGTGTGACACACACCAAGGCCCCACCCACCTCCCTCCTTCCCTCTTTCTGTTTCCCCCCCATAACCTTAATTGTCATTAATTGTCCTCATATCAAAATTGAGTACATAGGATTCATGCTTCTCCATTCTTGTGATGCTTTACTAAGAATAACGTCTTCCACGTCCATCCAGGTTAATATGAAGGATGTAAAGTCTCCATTTTTTTTTAACGGCTGAATAGTATTCCATGGTATACATATACCACAGCTTGTTAATCCATTCCTGGGTTGGTGGGCATTTAGGCTGTTTCCACATTTTGGCGATTGTAAATTGAGCTGCAATAAACAGTCTAGTACAAGTGTCCTTATGATAAAAGGATTTCTTTCCTTCTGGGTAGATGTCCAGTAATGGGATTGCAGGATCAAATGGGAGGTCTAGCTTGAGTGCTTTGAGTTTTCTCCATACTTCCTTCCAGAAAGGTTGTAACAGTTTGCAGTCCCACCAGCAGTGTAAAAGTGTTCCCTTCTCTCCACATCCATGCCAGCATCTGCAGTTTTGAGATTTTGTGATGTGGGCCATTCTCACTGGCGTTAGATGATATCTCAGGGTTCTTTTGATTTGCATTTCTCTAATATACAGAGATGATGAACATTTTTTCATGTGTTTGTTAGCCATTCGTCAATCGTCTTTAGAGAAAGTTCTATTCAAGTCTCTTGCCCATTGATATAAGGGATTGTTGGCTTTTTTCATGTGCATTAATTTGAATTCTCTATAGATCCTTGTTATCAAGCTTTTGTCTGTTTGAAAAGATGCAAATATCCTTTCCCATTGTGTAGGTTGTCTTTTTGCTTTGGTTATTGTCTCCTTAGCTGTACAGAAGCTTTTCAGTTTAATGAAGTCCCATTTGTTTATTTTTGTTGTTGTTGTAATTGCCATGGCAGTCTTCTTCATGAAGTCTTTCCCCAGGCCAATATCTTCCAGTGTTTTTCCTATTCTTTCTTGGAGGATTTTTATTGTTTCATGCCTTAAATTTAAGTCCTTTATCCATCTTGAATCAATTTTTGTTAGTGGGGAAAGGTGTGGGTCCAGTTTCAGTCTTTTACACATAGACATCCAGTTCTCCCAACACCATTTATTGAATAGGGAGTCTTTCCGCCAAGGTATGTTCTTGTTTGGTTTATCAAAGTTTAGGTGGTTGTGAAATGTTAGTTTCATTTCTTGGTTTTCAATTAGATTCCACGTGTCTATGTCTCTGTTTTTGTGCCAGTACCATGCTGTCTTGAGGACTACGGCTTTGTAGTACAGACTAAAATCTGGTATGCTGATGCCCCCAGCTTTATTTTTGGTACAGAGAACTGACTTAGCTATATGGGGTTTTTCCGGTTCCATACAAAACGCAGAATCATTTTTTCCAAATCTTGAAAGTACGATGTTGTTATTTTGATAGGAGTGGCATTGAATAGGTAGATTGCTTTGGGAAGTATAGACATTTTAACAATGTTGATTCTTCCCATCCATGAGCATGGTATGTTCTACCATTTGTTAATATCCTCTGCTATTTCCTTTCTGAGGATTTCATAGTTTTCTTTATAGATGTCCTTCACCTCCTTCGCTAGGTATATTCCTAGGTACTTCATTTTCTTTGAAACTATGGTGAAGGGAGTTGTGTCCTTAATTAGCTTCTCATCTTGACTGTTATTGGTGTACACAAAGGCTACTGACTTGTGGACATTGATTTTTATATCCTGAAACATTTCTGTATTTTTTGATGACTTCTAGGAGTCTTGTGGTTGAGTCTTTGTGGTTCTCTAAGTATAAGATCATGTCGTCAGCAAAGAGGGAGAGTTTGACCTCCTCTGCTCCCATTTGGATTCCCTTTATTTCCTTGTCTTGCCTAATTGTATTGGCTAGAACTTCCAGCACTACGTTGAATAGTAAAGGTGACAGAGGACAACCTTGTCTGTTTCCAGTTCTAAGAGAAAAAGCTTTCAGTTTTACTCCATTCAGTAAAATATTAGCTGTGGGTTTGTCATAGATAGCTTCAATCAGTTTTAGAAATGTGCCACCTATGCCTATACTCTTCAGTGTTTTAATTAGAAAAGGATGTTGGATTTTATCAAATGCTTTTTCTGCATCTATTGAGAGGATCATGTGATCTTTATTTTTGCCTCTGTTAATATGGTGGATAACGTTTATAGACTTGCGTATGTTAAACCAGCCTTGCATCCCTGGGATGTAGCCCACTTGATCATGATGAATGACTTTTTTGATGATAAGTTGTAACCTATTGGCTAGGATTTTGTTGAGAATTTTTGCGTCTATGTTCATGAGTGAAATTGGTCTGAAATTCTCCTTTTCGTTTGGGTGTTTTCCTGGTTTTGGTATCAGGGTGATGTTTGCTTCATAGAATGTGTTCGGGAAGATTCCTTGTTCCTCAGTTTTATGGAATAAATTGTACAGTACAGGAATAAGCTCTTCCTTGAAGGTTTGATAGAATTCTGGAGTGAAGCCATCTGGACCAGGGCATTTTTTGGTTTGAAGATTTTTTTATTGTTTCTTTGATCTCAGTGCTTGAAATTGGTCTGTTCAGAGCACTATTTCTTCCTGGCTGAGTCTAGGGAGAGGGTGTGATTCCAAATATTGATCCATTTCTTTCACATTGTCAAATTTCTGGGCATAGAGTTTCTGGTAGTATTCAGAGATGATCTCTTGTATCTCTGTGGGATCAGTTGTTATTTCCCCTTTATCATTTCTGATTGAGGTTACTAGAGATTTTACTTTTCTATTTCTACTTAGTCTGGCCAATGGTTTATATATTGTATTGATTTTTTCAAAAAACCAACACCTTGTTTCATTAATTTTCTGAATGATTCTTTTGTTTTCAATTTCATTGATCTCTGATTTGATTTTGGATATTTCTTTTCTTCTACTGAGTTTAGGCTTAGATTTTTCTTATTTTTCCAATTCCATAAGATCTCTTGTGAAATTGTTGATGTACTCTCTTTCTGTTTTTCGAATGTAAGCATCTAAAGCGATAAATTTTCCTCTCAAAACTTCTTTTGCAGTATCCCACAGGTTTTGGTAGCTTGTGTCTTCATTGTTTTTATGCTCAAGGAAGTTAATGATTTCCTGTTTTATTTCTTCCTTCACCCATCTGTTATTCAACAGAGGATTGTTTAGTTTCCATGCCTTTGGGTGGGGTCGAGCATTTTTGTTAAGAGTTGAGTTCCACCTTTAGTGCCTTATGGTCTGAAAAGATACAAGGTAAAATTTCAATTCTTTTGATTCTGTTGATATTTGTTTTGTGTCCCAGGATATGATCAATTTTGGAGAATGTTCCATGGGGTGATTAGAAGAATGTATATTCTTTATCTTTGGGGTGGAGTGTTCTATATGCGTCTATCAAGCACAGTTGTTCTAGGGTCTCATTTAAATCTCTTATATCTTTGTTTAATTTCTGTTTAGAGGATCTGTCCAGCTATGTAAGAGGAGTGTTAAAGTCCCCTGTTATGATGGTATTATCATATATCATATTGCTCAGACTGAGTAAGGTCTGCTTCAAGAATCTGGGAGCATTTAAATTGGGTGCATAAATATTTAGAATTGAAATGTCTTCTTGTTGTAGTTTTCCCTTGACCAATATAAAGTGACCATCTTTGTCTTTTTTGACTTTAGTTGCTTTAAATCCACATGTATCTGAAAATAAGATTGCAACTCCTCTTTTCTTCTGAATTCCATTTGCCTGAAAAATTGTCTTCCAACCCTTGACTCGGAGCTTTAATTTGTCTTTTGAAGCCAGGTGTGTTTCTTGCAGACAGCAAATGGATGGCTTGTGTTTTTTAATCCAGTCAGCCAATCTATGTCTCTTCAGTGGGGAATTCAAGCCATTAACATTTATTGAGATAATTGATAAGTGTGGTAGTATTCTATTCGTCTTATTTTCTGAGAGTCCATTGCTTAGTTTTATCTTTTGCATCAGTGTGGAGGTTAGGTTCTGTCCTTTGATTTCTGAGTTCTTACTTTGCTGGTGATCCATTGTGGTGGTCAGTGTGCAGAACAGGTTGAAGTATTTCCTGTAGAGCTGGTCTTGTTGTGGCGAATTTCCTCAATGTTTGTATATCCGTAAATGATTTGATTTCTCCATCAATTTTGAAGCTTAGCTTAGCAGGGTACAGAATTCTGGGCTGGAAATTGTTCTGTTTAAGTAGATTAAAGATAGATGACCATTGTCTTCTTGCTTGGGAAGTTTCACTGGAGAAGTCTGCGGTCACTCTGATGGATTTGCCCCTGTAGGTCAACTGGCGCTTACTCCTGGCAGCTTGCAGAATCTTTTCTTTTGTCTTGACTTTGGACATGTTCATCACAATGTGTCTTGGAGAAGCTCGGTTAGAGTTGAGGCGACCTGGGGTCCAATATCCCTCTGAAAGCAGTGTGCTAGAATCTTTGGTGATGTTTGGGAAATTTTCTTTTACAATATTCTCTAGTATGCCTTCCATTCTTCCGGGGCATTCTTCTTCCCCTTCTGGAATTCCTTTAACTCGTATGTTGGAACGCTTCATGAAGTCCCATAATTCTGTCAGTGAACGTTCTGCTTTCACTCTTCTTTTCTGCCTCTTTTACTGTCTGAGTTATCTCAAGAACTTTGTCTTCTGCCTCTGACATTCTTTCTTCTGCATGGTCTAACCTGTTGCTGATACTTTCCATTACATCTTTAAGTTCCCTAATTGACTTTTTCAGTTCCTTCAGGTCTGCTATATCCTTTTTATATTCTTCATATCGTTCATCTCTTATTTGATACTGTTTTTGAATTTCCTTTTGGTTATTTTCCACTTTATTAGCAATTTCCTTCATTGTTTCCATCATTTCTTTAATTGTTTTCAACATGTGTATTCTAAATTCCCTTTCTGTCATTCCTTACATTTCTTTACAGGTGTAATCATCTGCAGTAGCTACCTCATGGTCCCTTGGTGGGGTTGTTCTAGACTGGTTCTTCATGTTGCCTGGAGTTTTCTGCTGATTCTTCCTCATGTGTGATTTCTTTTATCTGTTTCCTTGCCCTTATTTTCCTTTCACTACCTCTTGCTCTTTAAGTTCTCTTTCCTGTGTACTAAGGGTTACAGGAGCAGAAAGGTGAGAAGGTTGAAGAGCAAAAAAGGGATGAAAGAAAGGAGGACCGAGTGATAAGAAAAACAAAGAAAAATAGAGAAAGGAGAGGTGGTGGGTATAAGGAATATTGACAAAAAGAAGAGAGGCACAGAAAGAGGGAGACAGAGCAATATAGGTGTACAATAGGGTAGTTTGACACAACCTTAAAAAAAACCCCACCTTCTGGGGGTGCCCAGTTGGGTGGTTCCCTTGAGGTCAGCAGTTGTTTTCTATCCTGATCAGACACAGTATCCCACCTTCACCAAGTGGAGAGGAAAGACAAAAATGGTATAAATCAAACCATAACAAGCAAACAGAAAATTTTACGGGGATAAAATTGGGTGAAAAACCAAATGATAGCGGTAGAAACACTAGCAAAAATGAAGTTCTAGTTATTAAGAAAGACAGCAATGGAAAATTATAATTAAAGTAGAAAAATTGAGAAAGAAAATGCATCTGTATGGAAAAGATTGAAATGAAAAAACAAAAGAACATCAACAACGTCAAAATAAACAAAAAAAATAACCAAAGAAAAAAAAAACACAACCAAAAACAAAGCAGTTTGTATATGTTATTGAATATTGTCTGGGCAACACGTGGTCTTCTGGGGTATGAGATGTTAATCACAGTTCTGATACGACTGGAGGCTGCTGATTTCTCAAACCCCAGCAGGTAGACACCCTAAATCTCTCTTCAGCCCACTTAATAGGCTCTTTGAACTTGTAAACTTGCTGATCAGAAGCTTTCCCAGTAAAGTGCTTCTCGCTGGAATCACTGCTGAAGTGCCTATCCACTTACCCAGTGTGCCAAAACCGGTCTCACTCTGCCCCTGAGGGTTAGGGCTGCAAGGCGGCTCAAACCTCCACCCTTAGGCTACTTGGTTGCTGGGTTACCAGCTCCCACCCGATTCTAGCTCTGTGACCCTGAGGGCGGAGCTTGCTGGGGCAGATCACTCACAATGGCTCCGTGTGACCCACCGCCAAACACTCTTAGCTCCGTCTGGCTCAGCGGCTCAGACTGGGGCCCTAGACAACGGCCAAAGTTCTCTGCACTCCCACTCAGGCCCTCCCCAAGGCAGTTCAACTCAGTGCCAAATCCAAGGACACCAAAACAGTTCACAGGTAAGGCCTTTCTGGTTTGCAGTCTCGCCGCTACTGAACTTACAGTTGCGGGCAGGTTTAGACGGATTGAACACACGCGACCACTTTCTGTTTTTCCACTGTTTTAGTCCTCCTCTTGAGGTCCAGAAGTCTCTTGCTGACTCCCTGTATCCTCATAGGAGTAATGATAGGCAGATTCCACCAGCCAGAGATGCCTGGAGTCCTATATCCCCAGACTCATGGTGCCCAGATGCAAGGAAGCTGTTACTCAGCCGCCACCTTGTTCCGCCTCCTTATTTTTTCTCAGCCACCGCGAACCTTCTGGCCTCCACAAAATCCCACTGAATGTTTTTAATTGGCTTGTCAAAGCTTAAATAATGGTAAGTAGCTGTATTCATCTCTTGGTTCTCTATTCTGTTCCAGACATCTACTTCTCTGTTTTTGTGCCAATATCATGCTGTTTTGATCACTATCGATTTGTAGTATAGTCTGAGGTCTGGTAGCGTAATTCCTCCTGCTTTGTTTCTATTTCTGAGTAATGTTTGGCAATTCGAGGTTTTTTCTGATTCTATATAAAACAACGCATTGTTTTTTCAAGATCATTAAAGTATGACAGTGGAGCTTTAATAGGGATTGCATTGAAATTATATATTGCTTTGGGTAGTACGGACATTTTAACAATGTTGATTCTTCCCAGCCATGAGCATGGTAGCTTAATATTTTCAGCTATTTCTTTTCTTAGAGTTTCATAGTTCTCTTTATAGAGATCTTTCACATCCTTTGTTAGATAAGTTCCCAAATATTTCATCTTCTTTGGCACTACTGTGAATGGGATAGAGTCCTTAACTGTTTTTTCAACTTGACTATTCTTGGTATATATAAAGGCTACCGAATTATGAATGTTGATTTTGTCACCTGAGACGCTGCTGTATTCCTTGATCACTTGTAAGAGTTTTGTAGTAGGGTCCCTAATGTTTTCCAGATATACTACCATATCATCTGCGAAGAGCATATGTTTGATCTCTTCTGACCCTATGTGGATACCCTTGATCGCCTTTCCATCCCTAATTGCAGTGGCTAAAACTTCCATTACAGTGTTAAAAAGCAATGGGGAGAATAGGCAGCATTGTCTGGTTCCTAATCTGAGTGGAAATGATTCCAGTTTAGCTCCATTCAATACGATATTGGCTGTGGGTTTGCTGTAGATGGTCTCTATCAGTTTAAGAAATGTCGGTCTATACTGATTTTCTTAAGTGTTCTGATCATGAAGGGATGCTGGATATTATCAAAAGTTTTTTCTGCATCGATTGAGAGAATCATATGGTCCTTGTTTTTTAATTTGTTTATGTGCTGGATTACATTTATAGATTTACGTGTATTGAACCAGCCTTGAGACCCTGAGATAAAACCGACTTGGTCATGATGTATAATTTGTTTGATGTGTTGCTGGATTCTGTTTGTTAGGATCTTGTTGAATATTTTTGCATCTATATTCATTAGTGATATTGGTCTATAATTTTTTTTTCTTGTTGGGTCTTTTCCTGGTTTGGGGATCAGGGTGATGTTTGCTTCATAGAACGTGTTAGGTAGTCTTCCTTCTTTTTCTACCTTTTGGAACAGGTTGAGTAATATAGGTACTAATTCGTCTTTAAAGGTTTGGTAGAATTCTGACATGAAACTATCTGGTCCCGGGCTTTCCTTTTTTGGGAGGTTTTGTATGGTTGATGCTGTTTCCAAACTTGATATGGGCCTGTTCAACATTTCCACTTGATTCTGGTTAAGTCTTGGAAGGTAACGTGCTTCCAAGTATTGGTCAATTTCCTTCAGATTTTCATATTTCTGAGAATAAAGTTTCTTGTAATATTCATTAAGGATTTTTTGGATTTCTAATGAGTCTGTTGTTATTTCGTCTTTGTTGTTTCTAATTGATGACATTAGAGATTTTACTCTTTTTTTTCCTGATTAGGTTGGCCAGAGGTTTATCTATTTTATTGACCTTTTCAAAAAACCAGCTTTTCCATTTATTGATCTGTTGTATTATTCTTTTGTTTTCAATTTTATTTAATAGTGCTCTAATTTTGGTTATTTCTTTTCTTCTACTGGGTTTGGGGTTGGAATGTTCTTCCTTTTCCAATTGCTTGAGATGTTCCATTAAGTTGTTAACTTTCTCTCTTTCGTTCTCTTGAGGAAGGGTTGCAGTGCTATAAATTTCACTCTTAGAACTGCCTTTGTGGTGTTCCTGAGGTTCTGATAGTTCGTGTCTTCTTTGTTGTTTTGTTCCAAAAAATTGGCAATTTCTTTCTTAATCTCATCTCTGACCCAGCTATCATTCAGCATAAGGTTATTTAACTTCCATGCTTTTGTATGAGTATGCAGATTCCTGTTGTTACTCAGCTCAAGTTTTATTCCATGGTGGTCTGAGAAGATTCATGGAATAATTTCTATTCCTTTAAATTTACTGAGGTTAGACTTGTGACCTAAAATGTGATCGATTTTGGAGTAAGTTCCATGGGCTGATGAGAAGTATGTATATTCAGTTTTGTTGGGATGAAATGTTGTGTAGATGTCTGCTAAATCCAGATATTGGATGGTTAGATTTACATCTAAAATTTCTTTGCTCAGCTTCTTATTGGAGGATCGATCCAAAACTGCAAAAGGAGTGTTGAAATCTCTGACTATTATGGAGCTGGAGGAAATCAAGTTGATTATGTCAGTTAGCATTTCTCTTATAAATTGAGGTGCATTCTGGTTGGGTGCATAGATATTAATAATTGAAATCTCATCATATAGAGTATTATCCTTAACAAATATGAAGTGACCATTCTTGTCCCTCCTTACTTTTGTTGGTTTAAAGCCTATTATAACTGCAAATAAAATTATGATGCCTGCTTTTTTCTGGTTATCATTTGCCTGAAATATGGATGACCATCCTTTCACCCTGAGTCTGTATTTGTCTTTTAAGTTGTGACTCTTGTATGCAACAAATATCTGGCCTGAGGTTTGGAATCCAGTCACCCAACCTATGACTCTTTAGAGGACGGTTTAGGCCATTCACATTATTGCACAATATTGGTATGTCTGGTGAAATTTTGGGTATCGATTTTTTCAAAGGTCCAGTGGACATTTTTTTTTTATTAAATCATAACTGTATACATTGATATGATCATGGGGTATCACACACTCGCTTCATAAACCATTTGACCCATTTTTATCTCAGTGGTTAACATAGCCTTTCCGGCGTTATCTCAGTTACTGTGCCAAAACATTTACATTCTACCTTTACCAAGTTTCGCAAATACCCCTGTAATATGCACCACAGGTGTGATCCCACCGATCCCCCTCCCTCTACCCACGCTCCTCCCTTTCCCACTTCCCCCTATTGTTAAGTTGTTAGCTGGGTTATAGCTTTCATGTGAGAGTCCCAAATTAGTTTCATAGTAGGGCTGAGTACATTGGGTACTTTTTCTTCCATTCTTGAGACACTTTACTAAGAAGAATATGTTCCAGCTCATTCCATGTAAACATGAAAGAGGTAAAGTCTCCATCTTTCTTTAAGGCTGCATAGTATTCCATGGTATACATATACCACAATTTATTAATCCATTCGTGGATCGATGGGCACTTAGGCTTTTTCCATGAGTTAGCTATTATGAATTGGGCTGCAATAAACATTCTGGTACAAATATCTTTGTTAAGTTGTGATTTTTGGTCTTCTGGGTATATGCCCAGCAGAGGAATTACAGGATTGAATGGCAGATCTATTTTTAGATCTCTGAGTGTTCTCCATATATCTTTCCAAAAGGAATGTATTAATTTGCATTCCCACCAGCAGTGCAGAAGTGTTCCCTTTTCTCCGCATCCACGCCAACATCTCTGGTCTTGAGGTTTTGTGATATAGGCTAGTCTCATTGGAGTTAGATGATATCTCAAAGTAGTTTTGATTTGCATTTCTCTGATGATTAAAGATGATGAGCATTTTTTGATATGTCTGAAGGCCGTGTGCCTGTCTTCTTCAGAGAAGTTTCTCTTCAAATCCCTTGCACAGCCTGCGATGGGATCCCTTGTTTTTTTCTTGCTGATGTGTTTGAGTTCTCTGTGGATTCTGGTTATTAAACCTTTGTCAGAGATATACCCTGCAAATATCTTCTCCCCTTCTGAGGGCTGTCTGCTTGCTTTGCTTACTGTGTTCTTGGCTGTGCAGAAGCCTTTTAGTTTGATCAAGTCCCAGTAGTGTATTTTTGAAGCTGCTTCAATTGCCCGGGGGGTTCTCCTCATGAAATACTCACCCAGACCAATTTCTTCAAGGGGTTTCCCTGCATTCTCCTCTAGTATTTTTATAGTTTCTTGTCTTAAGATTAAATCTTTAATCCAATGAGAGCCTATCTTAGTTAATGGTGAAAGGTGTAGGTCCAATTTCAGTCTTCTGCAGGTTGCCAGCCAGTTCACCCAGCACCATTTGTTAAATAGGGAATCTTTTCCCCACTGAATGTTTTTAATTGGCTTGTCAAAAATCAAATAGCGGTAAGTAGCTGGATTCATCTCTTGGTTCTCTATTCTGTTCCAGATATCTACTTCTCTATTTTTGTGCCAATACCATGCTGTTTTGATCACTATCGATTTGTAGTAAAGTCTGAGGTCTGGTAGTGTGATTCCTCCTGTTTTGTTTTTATTTCTGAGTAATGTCTTGGCAATTCGAGGTTTTTTCAGATTCCATATAAAACGAAGTAATGTTTTTTCAAGATCTTTAAAATATGACAGTGGAGCTTTAATAGGGAGTGCGTTGAAATTATATATTGCTTTGGGTAGTATGGACATTTTGATAATGTTCATTCTTCCCAGCCATGAGCATGGTATGTTTTTCCATTTGTTAACATTTTCAGCTATTTCTTTTCTTAGAGTTTCATAGTTCTCTTTATAGAGATCTTTCACGTCTTTTGTTAGGTAAATTCCCAAATATTTCATCTTCTTTGGCACTACTGTGAATGGGATAGAGTCCTTAACTGCTTTTTCAATTTGACTGTTGTTGGTGTATATAAAGGCTACCGATTTATGAATGTTGATTTTCTAACCTGAGACGCTGCTGTATTCCTTGATCAATTCTAGGAATTTTGTAGTAGAGTCCCTAGTGTTTTCCAGATACACAATCATATCATCTGCGAAGAGCGAAAATTTGATCTCTTCTGACCCTATATGGATACCCTTGATCGCCTTTTCTTCCCTAATTGTGGTGGCTAAAACTTCCATTACAATGACGAAAAGCAATGGAGACAATGGGCAGCCTTGTCTGGTTCCTGATCTGAGTGGAAATGATTCCAATTTAACTCCATTCAATACGATATTAGCTGTGGGTTTGCTGTAGTTGGCCTCTATCAGTTTAAGAAAAGTCCCTTCTAGACCAATTATCTTGAGTGTTCTGATCATGAAGGGATGCTGGATATTATCAAAAGCATTTTCTGCATCAATTGAGAGAATCATATGGTCTTTGTTTTTTAATTTGTTTATGTGCTGAATTACATTTATAGATTTACGTATATTGAACCAGCCTTGACACCCTGGGATAAAACCAACTTGGTCATGATGTATAATTTGTTTGATGTGTTGCTGGATTCTGTTTGTTAGGATCTTGTTGAATATTTTTGCATCTATATTCATTAGTGATATTGGTCTATAATTTTCTTTTCTTGTTGGGTCTTTTCGTGGTTTGGGGATCAGGGTGATGTTTGCTTCATAGAACGTGTTGGGTAGTATTCCTTCTTTTTCTACATTTTGGAACAGGTTGTGTAATATAGGTACTAATTCCTCTTTAAAGGTTTGGTAGAATTCTGACGTGAAACCATCTGGTCCCGGGCTTTTCTTTTTAGGGAGGTTTTGTATAGTTGATGCTATTTCTGAACTTGATATGGGTCTGTTCAACATTTCCACTTGATTCTGGTTAAGTCTTGGAAGGTTTCGTGCTTCCAAGTATCGGTCAATTTCCTTCAGATTTTCATATTTCTGAGAATAAATTTTCTTGTAATATTCATTAAGGATTTTTTGGATTTCTGATGAGTCTGTGGTTATTTCGTCTTTGTTGTTTCTGATTTATGATATTAGAGATTTTACTCTTTTTTCTGATTACGGTGGCCAGAGGATTATCTATTTTATTGACCTTTTCAAAAAACCAGATTTTTGATTTATTGATCTGTTGTATTATTCTTTTGTTTTCAAGTTCATTTAATTCTGCTCTAATTTTGGTTATTTCTTTTCTTCTACTGGGTTTGGGGTTGGAATGGTCTTCCTTTTCCAGTTGCGTGAGATTTCCCATTAAGTTGTTAACTTCCTCTCTTTCCGTTCTCTTGAGGAAGGCTTGCAGTGCTATAAATTTCCCTCTTAGAACTGCCTTTGCAGTGTCCCAGAGGTTCTGATAGTTTGTGTCTTCATTGTCGTTTTTTTCCAAAAAATTGGGGATTTCTTTCTTAATCTCATCTCTGACCCAGCTATCATTCAGCATAAGGTTATTTAACTTCCATGTTTTTGTATGGGTATGCAGATTCCTGTTGTTACTCAATTCAAGTTTTATTCCATGATGGTCCGAGAAGATGCATGGAATCATTTCTATTTCTTTAAATTTACTGAGGTTAGACTTGTGACCTAAAATGTGGTCAATTTTGGAGTAAGTTCCATGGGCTGATGAGAAGTATGTGTATTCAGTTTTGTTTGGATGAAATGTTCTGTAGATGTCTGCTAAGTCTAAATATTGGATGGTTAGGTTTAAATCTAAGATTTCTTTGCTCAGCTTCTTTCTGGAGGATCGATCCAACACTGCCAAGGGAGTGTTGGAATCTCCGACGATTATGGAGCTGGAGGAAATCAAGTTACTCATGTCTGTTAGAGTTTCTCTTATAAATTGAGGTGCATTCTGGTTCGGTGCATAGATATTAATAATTGAGATCTCATCATATTGAGTATTACCCTTAACAAATATGAAGTGATCATTCTTGTCCTTCCTTACTTTTGATGGTTTAAAGCCTACTGTATCTGCAAATAAAATTGCAACACCTGCTTTTTTCTGATTACCATTTGCCTGAAATATGGATGACCATCCTTTCACCCTGAGTCTGTATTTGTCTTTTAAGTTGAGATGTGACTCTTGTATGCAACAAATATCTGGCTTGAGTTTTTGTATCCAGTCAGCTAACCTATGCCTCTTTAGAGGACAGTATGAACCATGCACATTGATGGAGAGTATTGATAAGTCTGGTCGAATTTTGGGTATCGAGTTTTTCAAAGGTCCAGTGGACATTTTTAATCCTTTCACCAGTGTGGAAGTTGGAGTTTGATCCCAAGTTTCTGAGTGAGTTTACTTTTGTGGTATAGGATTGGGTTGGTCATTGTGGAGGATAGGTCTGAGAATATCCTGAAGAGCTGGTTTACTTATGGCAAATTTTTTCAACATATGAATGTCATTGAAGTATTTAATTTCTCCATCATAGATGAAACTCAGTTTAGCTGGATACAAGATCCTGGGTTGAAAGTTTTTTTGTTTTGGAGATTAAAAGTTGATGACCAGCCTCTTCTGGCTTGAAAAGTTTCAGCAGAGAGATCTGCAGTTATTCTAATATTCTTACCTTTGTACGTTATAGTTTTCTTTCGCCGGGCTGCATTGAGAATCTTCTCTTTCGTGTTAACTTTAGTGAAGCTAATTATGATATGTCTGTGGGATGACTTATTGGGGTTGAATCGTGCTGGGGTTCTGAAGCTGTCTGCTATCTGAATTTCAGATTCTCTAGGCATGTCTGGAAAATTTTCTTTCATAATTTCATGCAGAAGGGCCTCTGTGCTCTTGGAGGCCACATCATCGTTCTCAGAAATTCCTATAATCCTTATGTTGCTTTTTTTCGAATTATCTGAGAGTTCTCTGAGTGAGTGATCCGTTTTTGCTCTCCATTTCTCTTCCTCTTTGAGAGATTGAGAGCGTACGAAGACTTTATCTTCAGTGTCAGAAATCCTTTCTTCTGCTTGTCCATTCTGTTACTGAGAGATTCTACTGTATTTTTCATATCTTTTGGGCTGTAATTTCTTGCTTCAGTGTGTCTAAGTCTTTGGTGGTTTTGTGTTTAAATTCGTTAAATTCTTGAGACAATTTTTGAATTTCTCCTCGGATTCCTAATTCCATTTTATTAATCTTGTCTGCCATCCAAATTCTGAATTCGATTTCTGACATCTCAGCCAGTTGTTTATGAATGGGATCTTCAATCACATCTGCCGTATCTTTTCTTGGGGGGGTTGATCTATTCTGGTTATTCATGTTACCAGAGTTTTTCCATTGATTCGGCCCCATGGTTATTTTACTTATTTTGGTTTTTCCCCTGGGGTTTTATCGAGGGCCCATACAGTGTTGTGGCCTGAGAAACTGTTGCCCTGTCTGGTGTGGTGGAGCAAAGTGGTTCTGTCTTATTTTCAGCCGGTTTCTGTTCGATCCTATTGCAACTTCTACTCTGGCTTGAAGTCTCAGCTGTGTGGACAAATCAGCAATTAAGTCATCCCGCCTGCCCACCTCTGGCCCCAGTTGGAAAAGGAGAATCAACCTTCCTACAACCATACACCCAGGGCACCGCCTGAAAAGTCCTCAGTCTATTAGCCCAGTTCAAAAGGTCCGAATCTACTGTCTCAATCGGCACTTGTCTCGGGTGAGAGCGTTCAAGAGGTCTCTGGGAACTGGATCACAGGGGCCTTTTGACTCCTCTGACATGGCTCACCCCAGTGCAGCGTGGAGTCAGGAGGAGCCACCCAGGAAACAGAGCAGTCTGGGAAGGTTGACGTCTCCTTCCCCACTTTGCCCCTCCGTCGGACCCAGTCACTGGTATCTCTGCAGATGGCTAACCCAGTTGCCTGCAGTGAACAGACACTCCAGGGGTTTGCACCTGCCTGAATCGCAAGGAAGTCTACCAGGCCCCCGCAGACTGCCACTATCTTGCAGGAGGAGATGGGGCCTGACATCTATGAGTGTTTGATGCAGGTTATGGGAGGGAGGTGTTCACTCAGGCTTAGCCCCGTCCGTGATGGATGCTGCTAACAGAACAGACAACTTTGCGGGGTTCTGTCTCTGTTCCTGTCGAAATCGCCTACAGAAGACGAGCTGTTTTGAGTTCAAACGTCTTTGTTGTTGGAGGTTTGAGTCCGATCACCTGTCTGGTTCGGCCCCGCCCTGGAATCTTCCCGGGTTTGTGGGCAGTGTCAGGAAATCCCCCGCTCACCGGTGGCCTCCTCTGGTTGACCAGGGAAACAGGGGGTGTGGCCTCAGAATATCCAGAAGTGAGCGTTCTGCCGTTAAAGAAAAAACGGCTGTTGATCTACCTCCAGGGAACTGCTGCTCTGGTGTGGGCACTCAGGTGACCCTTTTATCTTCTGTCTCGCGCCCCAGAGTCAGCACTGAGAGGCCGCAGTTTGTGCTGGGTCCACACCCCTCAAGATATTCCCCAAGAATCAGAACTCTTGGGGGATAGGCCCCCAGACCCCGAATGGGAGTGGAGGGGCGGAAGCTAGAGTTTCATTCAGTTTTAGGCAACAATACGGCCCGGGGAGGTCTCCTGCACTGCACCACAGGGAAGTGCCGCCAAGGCTTGATTTCCCCTCAGCAGAGTGCCCTCTCCTCGCTCACGTGTCCCAGAGTCGGCGCTGACCTGACACAGCTCAGGCACTGTGCACTCCCCTCGAGAAATCACCCAAGGATTCAAACTCCTGGGGGATAGGCCCTCAGACCCCGAGTGAGAGTAGGGACTCTCAGCTCTCAGCGGGGAAGCTAGAGTCTTATTCAGTCTTGTGCCTGGGGAGGGTTGGTGCACTGCACCGCAGGGAAGTGCCGCGAGGCGTGACTCCCCCTCAGCCTGGTGCCCTCTCCTCACTCGCACGCCTCAGAGTCAATGCTGACCATTCGCAACTCGGGGACTGTCCACTCCCCTTGAGAAATCACTCAAGGATCCGAACTCCTGGGGGACAGGCCTCCAGACCTCAGTGGGCAGGAGGGGAGCGCCGGGAGGGTTGCTGGCGAAGGATTCCCAAAGTTTTATTCCGTTTTATGCCTGGCAGGAGAACGCCATGGCACCCCAGTAGGGGGGGTTGGTCCAGTTTTTAGAAGGTCTCTCCCGTGGAGTGTAGTGGGAGGGCATTTAATTTCTGCCCGCTTGTTTAATTGTGGGGCTCTTGAGCCGGTCCCATGGGGGAGGGGCACTCCCGTCCGCTTGGTGGTGGATTTTGTACCTTTTGTTTGCGTCCTTGTGATCGCAGCTTGCCTCAGCGGTGTTGATGTGCGTTCTTCAACCTTCTTTCTTGGTGAGGCTCAAGTCCACCAGGATACTTACTAAATTCCTGTCCCTTAACTCTCCTTCTGGACGGGAGCCTCTGTTGAAAGCTGGCTTCAGTCCGCCATCTTGTCTCTCTCCCAGTGGACATTTTTAATCCTTTCACCAGTGTGTAAGTTGGAGTTTGATCCGAAGTTTCTGTGTGATTTTACTATTGTGGTATGGGATTTGGTTGATCATTATTTAGGATAGGTCTGAGAATATCCTGAAGAGCTGGCTTGGTTATGGCAAATTTCTTCAACATATTAATCTAATTAAAGTATTTAATTTCTCCATCATAAATGAAACTCAGTTTAGCTGTAGACAAGATCCTGGGTTGAAATTTATTTTGCTTTAGGAGATTAAAATTAGATGACCACCCTCTTCTGTCTTGAAATGTTTCAGCAGAGAGATCTGCAATCCTTGTAATATTCTTCCCTTTTTATGTGATGGCTTTCTTTCACCTGGCAGCCTTGAGAATCTTCTCCTTCATATGAACTTTAGTGAAGTTAATTATGATATGCCTGGGGGATGTCTTATTAGGGTTGAGTCGTGCTGGGGTTCTGAAGCTGTCTGCTATCTGAATTTCAGAATCTCTAGGCATGTCTGGAAAATTCTATTTCATAATTTCATGCAGAAGAGCCTCTGTGCCCATCGAGGTCACTTCATAGGTTTCAGGAATTCCAATTATTATTATACTAACCTTCTTTGAATTATCCCAGAGCTCTCTGAGTGAATGATCCGATTTTGCTCTCCATTTCTCTTCCTTTTGAGAGTATGGAAGCTTTCAAAGGCTTTATCTTTGATGTCAGAAATCTTTTCTTCTGCTTGCTCCATTCTGGTGCTGAGGGATTCTACTGTACTTTTCATATCTTTGAGGGCTGTAAATTCTTGCTTTATTGTGTCTAAGTCTTTGGTGGTTTTGTCTTTAAATTCATTAAATTCTTGAGACAACTTTTGAATTTCCCCTCAAATTCCTAATTCCACTTTATTAATCTTGTCTGCCATCCAAATTCTGAATCCGATTTCTGACATCTTAGCCAGTTGTTTATGAATGGGATCTTCAATTACATCTGCCATATGGTTCCTTGAGGGAGTTGATCTATTCTGGTTATTCGTGTTACCAGAGCTTTTCCGCTGATTCCACCCCATGGTTGTTTTACTCCCTTTTATATTTTCCCCTGGGGCTTTGTTGAGGGCCTGTACCGTGTTGTAGCTTGAGATACTGGGGCCCTGTCTGTTGTGGTGTGGTAAGTGGTTCTGTCTTGTTTTTAGCTGGTTTCTGTTCGACCCTAGTGAAACATTTACTCTGGGTTGAAGTCTCAGCTGTGGAGAAAAACCAGCAATTATGTCACCCTGCCCACCTCATGCACCAATTGGAGAAGAAAAATCAAACCTTCCTACAACCGCACACCCAGGTCACCACCTGAAAAGTCCTCAGTCTATTGGTTCAGTTCAAAAGGTCCAAATCGATTGTCTCAGTCAGCACCTGTCTCGGGTGGGAGATTTCAAGTGGTCTCTGAGAGCTGGGTCACAGGTTTCTGGTCACTACTCTGATATTTCTTAATCCAGTGCTGCGTGGAGTCAGGATGAGCCACCCAGCAAATAGATAAGTCTGGGAATGTTGATGCCTCTTTCCCCGCCTTGCCCCTTTTTCAGACCCAGTCACTGATATCACTGCAGATGGGTGACCCAGTTGCCTGTAGTGAACTGATTCTCCAGGGTTTTGCGCCTGCCTAAATTGCAAGGAAATCTGCCAGGCCTCTGTACTTTGCCACTATTTAGCAGGAGGAGGTGAGGTCTGACATCCTCTGGCACTTGATAAAGGTCAGTGGGTGTTCACTGTAGCTCAGTCCCACCCCTGATTGATGTTACTGACAGAACGGAACAGAACAGAACAACTTTGCGGGATTCTGTCTCTGTTACTGGTAAAATCGCTTGCAGAAGATAAGCTGTTCTGAGTTTCAACCTTTTTGCTGGTGGAGGTTTGAATTCAGTTGCCTCTCTGAGTCGGCCCCACCCTGGAAGCTTCCCAGATTTGTGAGTAGCCTCAGGCAAATCTTTTACTCACGGGTGGCCTCCTCTGGTTGCCCAGGGAGACAGAAGGTGTGGCTTCAGAATATCCGGAGTGAGCCGTTTTGCTGTTCGAAAAAAAAAAAACAGCTCTCACCTCCAGAGTCAGCACTGACCAACTGCAGTTTATGCTCTGTCCACACCCCTGGAGAGATCACCCAAAAATCCAGACTCCTTGGGGACAGGCCTCCAGGTCTCAGAGTGAGGGGAAGGAGAGTGCTGGGAGCCCAGAGCTGTAGGTAGCGAGCACACTCAGTTCCACAGTTTTATACCCGGCTGAACCAGTGCCAGAAGACAGCTTCCGCTCCGCATCTGCGGGAACCTCAGCTCTGGAGCGGTTCCCTCAGCCGCCGCTCCACATCTGAGGGAACCGCCGTTCTGGAGTAGTTCCCTTCTAGACGATCGTCCTCTCCTCGCTCACGCACCCCAGAGTCGGTGCAGCTCAGTCACTGTCCACACCCCATGGAGAAATCACCCAAGAATCTGGACTCCTGGGGGACAGGCCTCCATATCTCAGAGTGAGGGGAAGGAGAGTTCTGGGAGCCCAGAGCTGTAGGTAGCGAGCACACTCAGTTCCACATGGTTTTATGCCTGGCTGCACCACTGCCAGAAGACAGCTGCCAATCTGCCTCTGAAGCAACTTCCCCTCTGGAGCGGTTCCCTCAGCCGCCACTCCATGTCTGACGGAACTGCCGCTCTGGACCAGTTCCCTTCTAGCCAATTGTCCTCTTCTTGCTCACGTGCCCCAGAGTTGGCGCAGTTCAGTCACTGTCCACACCCCATGGAGAAATCACCCAAGAATCCAGACTCCTGGGGAACAGGCCTCCAGACCTCAGTGTGAGTGGAGGCAGGTGCTGAGAGATCAGGGTTGCAGGCAAAGGATATTTACAGTTTTGTACGGTTTTATGCCTAGCAGGAGAATGCCATGGCACCCTAGTAGGGGGGGTAGGTCCAGTTTTTAGGAGGTTTCTCCCGTGGAGTGTAGTGGGAGGGCTTTTGATTTCTGCCCATTTGTTTTTTTGTGCGGCTCTTGAGCCAGTCTCATGGGTGAGGGGGGGACTCCCGTCTGCTTGGCGATGGGTTTTGTACCTTTTGTTTGCATCCTTGTGGTCTCAGCTCACTTCAGTGGGGTTGATGTGTGTTCTTCAGCCTTCTCTCTTGGTGCAGCTCAGATCCAGCAGGTTACCTGCTAAATTTTGTCCCTTAACTCTCTTTCTGGACGGGAGCCTCTGTGGGAAGCTGGCTTCAGTCTGCCATCTTGTCCGGAAGCCCTGGTTTATCTATTTTATTGACCTTTTCAAAAAACCAACTTTTGAATTTATTGATCTGTTGTATAATTCTTTTATTTTCAATTTCATTTAATTCTGCTCTGATTTTCGTTATTTCTTTACTTCTGCTTGGTTTGGGGTAGGAATGTTCTTCTTCCTCCAGTTGCTTGAGATGTCCCATTATGTTATTAACTTCCTCTCTTTCCGTTTTCTTGAGGAAGGCTTGCAGTGCTATAAATTTCCGTCTTAGGACTGCCTTTGCGGTATCCCAGAGGTGCTGATAATTCATGTCTTCATTATTGTTTTGTTCCAAAAATTTGGTGATTTCCTTCTTAATTTCATCTATAACCCATGTATCCCTCACCATAAGATTATTTAGCTTCCATGTTTTTGTATGGGTATGCAGATTCCTGTTGTTATTGAGTTCAACTTTTATTCCATGATGGTCTGAGTAGATGCAAAGCATAATTTCTATTGTTTTAAAATTGTTGAGGTTAGATTTGTGGCGTAGGATTTGGTCAATCTGGAGTATGTTCCGTGGGCTGATGAGAAGAATGTGTTTTCAGTTTTGTTGGGATGAAATGGTCTATAGATGTCTGTTAAGTCTAGATGTTGAATGGTTAAATTTAAATCTAAGATTTCTTTGCTTAGCTTCTTTTTGGAGGATCTATCCAGCACTGATAAAGGGATGTTAAAATCTCTAACTACTATGGAACTGGAGGAAATCAAGTTGCTCATGTCTGTTAGAGTTTCTCTTATAAATTGAGGTGCTTTGTTGTGGGGTGCATAAATATTAATAATTGAAATCTGATCATATTGAGTGTGACCTTTAACAAATATAAAGTGTCCATTTTTCCTTATTTGGGTTGGTTTGAAGCCTATTGCATCTGCAAATAGGATTGCAACACCTGATTTTTTCTGCTTTCCATTTGCCTGGAGTATAGATGACCATCTCTTCACCTTGAGTCCATATGTCTCTTTTAACGTAAGATGTGATTCTTGTATGCAGCAGATATCTGGCTTGAGTTATTATATCCAGTCAGCCAACCTGTGCCTCTTTAGAGGACAATTTAAACCAGTCACATTAACTGAGAATATTGATAAGCCTTTTGATAGTTTGGTGGACATTTTTAATCCTTTTGCAACTGTGGAAGTTGGAATTTGATCAAAAATTTCTGGGTGGGTTTAATTTTGTGGTGGAGGATTATGCTGGTCTTTATAGAGGATATGTCTGAGAATATCCTGGAGAGCTGGTTTAGTTTTGACAAATTTCTTCAACATGTGAATGTCATTAAAGTATTTAATTTCTCCATCATAAATGAAATTCAGTTTAGCTGGGTACAGGATCCTGGGTTGGACGTTATTTTGTTTTAGAAGATTAAAAGTCGATGACCATGCTCTTCTAGCTTGAAAGGTTTCAGACGAGAGATCTGCAGTTATTCTAATATTCTTGCCCTTGTTGGTGATGGTTTTCTTTCGTCTGGCTGCTTTCAGAATTTTCTCCTTCATATTAACTTTAGTGAAATTGATTATGGGGTATGTCTTATTCGGGTTGAGTCGTGCTGGAGTTCTGAATCTGTCAGCTATCTGAAATTCAGAATCTCTTGGCATGTCTGGAAAGTTCTCTTTCATAATCGCATAGAGAAGAGACTCTGTGCCATGTGAAGCCCCTTCATCGCTTTCTGGGATCCCTATAAGACAAATCTTGTTTTTCATCAAATTATCCCAGAGCTCTCTGAGAGAGTGATCTGCTTTTGCCCTCCATTTCTCTTCCTCTTTGAGAGTTTGGGAGCATTCGAAAGCTTTGTATTCAATATCAGAAATCCTTTTTTCTGCTTGCTTCATTCTGTTACTGAAGGATTCTACTGTGTTTCTCAGATCTTTGAGGGCTGCAACTTCTTGTCTCAATGTGTCAAAATCTTTGGTTATTTGGTCTTTGAATTCGTTGAATTCTTGAGACATCTTTCGGGTTACTGCTTGGAATTGTAATTTGATCTTTTTTTGCTATCCAGATTTCTGAATTCGATTTCTGACATCTCAGCTATTTGTTTGCGCATGGGATCTTGTGGTGTGTTTGCACCATTGTTCTTTGGGAGAGTTGATCTACTCTGATTATTAATATTGCCAGAGTTTTTCCTTTAATTTTGTCTCATGATTGTTTTTCACTGTTGCCTCTGGCCGTCCTCACAGATGGGGGGGTGTCTCTCTGAGATTAGACCCTGGGGGATCACTCTATTGTTGCTGGATTTTTGTAGGTAGTGACCCTGTGTTGTTCCTCTGAGGCTGCCCCAGCTGGGGAGTTCTGGTTGTGGGAGCAGCTCCAGAGTGTGACACCCCCAGATCGAGCAACAGGGTGGGGGGTGATGCACATGGTCCTGGGAATGCCTGGTGCCCAGTGACTCTGGCAAAGCAGTCTCTGGACAGGAGAAGGCCTATGTGCAGGGGCACAGAGGGCTCCAGAGGGGGTGCAGCTACCAGAGCCCCTGGCCAGACGAGTGGGCTGGTGGGGAGGCAGGATGGGTACAGGAGGGAAGATGCAGTTTGTGCGGCTTCTGGAGTTTCTG
Source organism: Nycticebus coucang (assembly GCF_027406575.1). Lineage (NCBI taxonomy): Eukaryota > Metazoa > Chordata > Mammalia > Primates > Lorisidae > Nycticebus > Nycticebus coucang. The sequence continues at coordinate 47,058,309 of NC_069804.1, forward strand.
GTCGGAGTATGCGGGGACCTGGCAGGCGGGATAGCAGGTCCCAGTGTAGCTCTTACCACATAATTTTCTTTATAGAGGTCCTTCACCTCCTTCGTTAGGTGTATTCATAGGTATTTCATTTTCTTGAAACTATGGTGAAAGGAGTTGTGCCCTTAATTAGCTTCTAATCTTGACTGTTATTGGCGTATACAAAGGCTACTGACTTGTGGACATTGATTTTATATCCTGAGACATTACTGTATTTTCTTATGACTTCCAGGAGTCTTGTTGTTGAGTCTTTGGGATTCTCTAAGTATAAGATCATGTCATCAGCAAAGAGGGAGAGTTTGACCTCCTCTGCTCCCATTTGAATTCCCTTTATTTCCTTGTCTTGCCTAATTGCATTGGCTAGAACTTCCAGCACTATGTTGAATAGTAAAGTTGACAGAGAACAACCTTGTCTGGTTCCAGTTCTAAGAGGAAAAGCATTCGGTCTTACTCCATTCAGTAAAATATTAGCTGTGGGTTTGTTATAGATAGCTTCAATCAGTTTCAGAAATGTGCTACCTATGCCTGTGCTCTTCAGTGTTTTAATTAGAAAAGGATGCTGGATTTTATCCAGTGCTTTTTCTGCATCTATTGAGAGGGTCATATTATCTTTATTTTTGCCTCTGTTAATATGGTGGATAACATTCATGGACTTGCGTATGTTAAACCAACCTTGCATCTCTGGGATGAAACCTACTTGATCAAGCTGTGATCTATTGGCTAGGATTTTGTTGAGAATTTTCGCATCTATGTTCATGAGTGAAATTGGTCTGAAATTCTCCTTTTTATTTGGGTCTTTTCCTGGTTTTGTTATCAGGGTGTTGTTTGCTTCATAGAATGTGTTGGGGAAGATTCCTTCCTCCTCAATTTTTTGGAATAATTTCCACAGGACTGGAATAAGCTCTTCCTTGAAGGTTTGATAGAATTCTGGTGTAAAGCCATCTAGACAAGGGCATTTTTTTGGTTGGAAGCTTTTTTATTGTTTCTTTAATCTCAGTGCTTGAAATTGGTCTGTTCAGGAGCTCTATTTTTTCATGGGTAAGACTCGGGAGAGGGTTTGATTCCAAATGTTCTTCCATTTTCTTCACATTGTCAAATTTCTGGGCATAAATTTTCTGGTAGTATTCAGAGATGATCTCTTGTATTTCTGTGACATCCGTTATTATTTCCTCTTTATCACTTCTGATTAAGTTTACTAGAGATTTTACTTTTCTATTTCTAGTTAGTCTGGCCAATGGTTTATCTATTTTATTTATTTTTTTAAAAAACCAACTCCTTGTTTCATTAATTTTCTGAATGACTCTTTTGTTTTCAATTCCATTGATCTCTGATTTGGTTTTGGATATTTCTTTTCTTCTACTGGGTTTAGGCTTAGATTGTTCTTCTTTTTCCAATTCCATAAGATGGCTTGTGAGTTTTTTGATGCACTCTCTTTGTGTTTTTCGAATGTAGTATCTAAAGTGATAAATTTTCCTCTCAAAATTGCATTTGCAGTATCCCACAGGTTATGGTAGCTTGTGTTGTCATTGTTGTTATGCTCAAGGAAGTTAATGATTTTCTGTTTTATTTCTTCCTGCACCCAACTGTCATTCAACAGAAGGTTGTTTAATTTCCATGCCTTTGTGTGGGGTCAAACGTTTTTGTTAGAGTTGAGTTCACCTTTAGTGCCTTATAATCTGTGAAGATACAAGATAACATTTCAATTCTTTTGATTCTGTTGCTATTTGTTTTGTGTCCCAGGATATAATCAATTTTGGAGAATGTTCCATGGGGTGATGAGAAGAATGTATATTCTTTATCTTTGGGATGGAGTGTTCTATATGCGTCTATCAAGCACTTTTGTTCCACGGTCTCATTTAAATCTCTTATATCTTTGTGTAATTTCTGTTTAGAGGATCTGTCCAGCTCTGTAAGAGGAGTGTTAAAGTCTCCTGTTATTATGGTATTATAGAATATCATATTGCTCAGATTGAGCAAGGTCTGTTTCAAGAATCTGGGAGCATTTAATTGGGTGCATAAATATTTAGAATTGAAACATCTCCTTGTTGTATTTTTCCCTTGACCAAAATAAAGTGACCATCTTTGTCTTTTTTGACTTTAGTTGCTCTAATTCCACATGTATCTAAAATAAGACTGCAACCCCTCTTTTCTTCAGAATTCCTTTTCCCTGAAAAATAGTCTTCCAACCCTTGATTAGAAGTTTTAATTTGTCTTTTGAAGCCAGGTGTGTTTCCTGTAGACAGCAAATGGATGGCTTGTGTTTTTTAATCCAGTCAGCCAATCTATGTCTCTTCAGTGGGGAATTCAAGCCATTAACATTTATTGAGATAATTGATAAGTGTGGTAGTATTCTATTCATCTTATTTTGTGACAGTCCATTGCTTAGTTTTATCTTTTACATCAGTGTGGAAGTTAGGTTCTGTCATTTAATTTCTTAGTTCTTACTTTCCTGATGATCCATCATGATGGTCATTGTGTAGAACAGGTTGAATTATTTTCTTTTAAGCTGGTGTTGTTGGCAAATTTAAGCTGGCAAATTTCCTCAATGTTTTTTATATCCGTAAATAATTTCATTTCTTTTTCAATTTTAAAGCTTAGCTTAGCAGGATATAGGATTCTGGGCTGGAAATTGTTCTGTGAAAGTAGATTAAAGGTAGATAACTTTTTTCTTCTTGCTTGGAAAGTTTCATTATCAAAGTCTGTAGTCACTCTGATGGATTTTCCCCTGTATGTCAACTGGCGCTTACTCCTGGCAGCTTGCAGAATCTTTTCTTTTGTCTTGACTTTGGACAGGTTCATCACAATGTGTCTTGGAGAAGTTTGGTTAGAGTTGAGGCAACCTGGGGTCCAATATCCCTCTGAAAGGAGTGTGTCAGAATCTTTGGTGATGTTTAGGAAATTTTCATTTATAATATTCTGTAGTATGGCTTCCATTCCTCTGGGGCATTCTTCTTTCCCTTCTGGGATTCCTATAACTCATATGTTTAAATGCTTCAGAAAGTCCCATAATTCTGTCAGTGAATGTTCTGCTTTTTCTCTCTTCTTTTCTGCCTCTTTAACTATCTGAGTTATCTCAAGAACTTTGTCCTCTACCTCCAAAATTCTTTCTTCTCCATGGTCTGACCTGTTGCTGATCCTTTCTATTGCATCTTTAATTTCCCTAATTGACTGCTTCAATTTCTTCAGCTCTGCTATATCCTTTCTATATTCTTCATATCGTTCATCCCTTATTTGATTCTGTTTTTGGATTTATTTCTTGTTATTTTCCACTTTATTAGCAGTTTCCTTCATTTTTTTCAGAATTTCCTTCATTGTTTTCATCATGTGTATTCTAAATTACCATTCTGTCATTCCTAACATTTCTTTATAGGTGGAATCCTCTGCAGTAGCTACCTTATGGTCCCTTGGAGGGGTTGCTCTGGACTGGTTCTTCATGTTTCCAGGAGTTTTCTGCTGATTCTTCCTCATGAGTGATTTCTTTTATCTGTTTCCTTGCCCTAATTTTCCTTTCACTTCCTCTTGCTCTTTAAGTTCCTGTGCCTTTGGACTAGAGTTTAGATGAGTCCTTTTGGTGCAGGACCAGAAGCATGAGAAGGTTGAATAGCTAGAAGAGATAAAAGAAAGAAAAAGAAAGTAAAGGAAATATAGAAAAGAGAGGGAGTGGGTAAAAGGGAATGTTGTAAAAAAAAGAGAGGCACAAAAATAGGGAGAGAGAACAATATAGGTGTACAGTAGGGTACTTTGACACAACCTGAAAAAAAACCCAACCTCTGGGGTTACCTGTTTGGGTGGTTCCCTTGAGGTCAGCAGCTCTTTGCTAACCTGATTGGACACAGTACCCCGCCTCCACCAAATAGAGAAGAAAGACAAAAATTCTGTAATTCAAACCAAAACAAGCAAACAGAAAACATTACGGAATAAAATTGGGTGAAAAACCAAATAATAGGGGTAGAAACACTAACAAAAATGAAGTCTTAATTATTGAAGAAGGAAGCAATAGGAAATTGTATTTAAACTAGAAAAATGGAGAAAGAAAAGAAAGAAAAAAAAGAAAGAAAAAATCTGTAGGTAAAAGGTTGAAATTAAAAAGAAAACAGACAAACGAAAAACCCCAAACAAAGCAGTATATATATCTTGTTGAATATTATCTGGGTAACAGGTGGTCTTCTGGGGTATGAGATGTTAATCACAATGCTGATACGACTGGAGGCCTCTGCTGATTTCTCAAACAAGACAGGGTGGAGACCCTAAATCTCTTTTCAGCCCCTTAAAAAGTGCTTTAAACTTCTAAACTTGACTAAGCAGAAGCTTTCCCAGGAAAGTGCTTGTTGCTGGGATCACTGTTGAGGTAGCTATCCACTTACCCAGTGTGCCAAAACCAGTCTCACTCTGCCCCTGAGGGTTAAGGCTGTAAGGTGGCTCAGTCCCCCCCTTTAGGCTGCTCAGTCACTAGGTTACTAGCTCCCACCAGATCCTTGCTCGGTGACCCTGATGACAGAGCTTGCTGGGGCAGTTCTCTCACAATGGCTCCCTGTGGCCCACAGCCGAACACTGTTAGCTTCATCTGGCTGAGAGACTCAGTCTGGGGCCCTGGACAACACCCAAAGTTCTCTGCCCTCCTGCCCAAGCTCTCCCCAAGGCAGTTCAACTGAGGGCCAAGTCCAAAAACACCAAAACAGTTCACAGGTAAGGCCTTTTTAGTTTGCAGTCTCACTGCTGCTGTACTTACACCTGCCGGCGGGATTAGACCAATTGAACACACGCAACTACTTGCCAGTTTTCCACTGTTTTTGTCCTCCTTTTGTTGTCCAGAAGTCTCTCACTGACTCCCTGTGTCCTCAAAGGGATGATTATAGGAAGATCCCACCAGCCGGAGAAGCCTGGAGTCTTTTCTCCCCAGACTCACGGTGCCCAGTTGCAGGGAAGTTGTTACTCGGCTGCCATCTTCTTGTAATCTCCTCCATCTCAAAATTTTTATATCAAAATTTTTATCAGAAAAATGTTAATAAATACAGTGGAATGGGCAAGACATCCTTGCTTGTTGACTTGCTGCCTGTGCATTGTGAAGGACTACAGGTTGAATACTCGGTTAGGTGGATTTATGAGTTATATTATCTCAACCTTCAAAATCTGTATAAAGCTTTCTAATGAGATGGGCAATGATCATGAAAATTACCATACAGTAATTGTGCCATACAGTGACTATCTTGTAGGAAATCACTTTTAAAAGTACTGAAATACAAAGATGACTTTTGCATTTTTCTTTCCATTAAATAAGGAGTGAAAATTTGCTGACCTATTCTAAGATGACAATTGATGCTATTTTTTTGCATTTATTAGAAATGTTTTGTAAAAGTGTATAGTCTATACCTTTGAAATAAAAAAAGTTGACATTTTTTAAATGAGAAATAATCCACTTTTTGAAAGATGTCTATGCTATGAAGAGAGCATTGGTGTTTGGAAGATTCCTTCATTGTGTTATTTTTGTTGTAGAAAACAATGCGTATGAAACTTTCGTATCTGTACATTTATACATAAAAACATAAATATTAAATTTTTAACCTTGTTGAGGTATCTACCAAATAAAGTTATCTTTAAAGAGTTGCATCTTTCTATGTGTTTTATTAAAGCAGTTTGACATTAAAACACAGAAATTAGCCAAATTTCAATGAAGATCTTTGCATAATTGGTATGATGGTTAATTTTGTGTCAACTTGACTGGGCTACAAGGCTTCCATATTAAGCATTGTTCTGAGTGTGTCTGACTGTACTTCTGGATGTGATTAACATTTGCATTGGTGGACTCAGTAGAATTGCCTTCCCAAATGTGGATGGGCATCAACCAATTCTTTGAGAGCCTTAAAAAGAATGAAAGGGGAGGGAGGATTCAACCCCTTCCTATCTATCTGGTTAAGCGAGTTCAGAGTCTGTAAAAGAGTGACTGAAGCCAGCTTTCCACAGAGGCTCCCATACAGTAGGAGAGTTAAAGGACAAAAACTCAGCAAGTAACCTGGTGGATCTGAGCTGCACTAAGAGAGAAGGTTGAAGAACGCACATCAACCCCACTGAGGTGAGCTGCAACCACAAGGATACAAACAAAAGGTACAAAATCCATCACCAAGTGGATGGGTGTCCCCTCCTCGATGAGAACAGCTCAGAGTGCCCCACAAACAATCAGGCAGAGTTCAAAGGTCCTCCCACTCCACTCCAGGGGAGAGACCCTCTAAAAACTGGACCTACCTCCCCTACTAGGGTGCCATGGTGTCCTCCTGCCAGGCATAAAACTGTATAAACTGTACATAGTCTCTACCTGGAATTCTGAGCTCCCAGCACTCCCCTTCACTCACACTGAGGTCTGGAGGCCAGTTCCCCAGGACTTCAAAGTCTTGGATGATTTCTCGAGGGGTATGGACGGGGCCTCAACTGCAGCTGGTCAGCACTGGCTCCAGGGCATGAGAGTGAGGAGAGGACGGTCGGCGGAGAGGGACTGCACTGGAGCGGCAGTTCCCTGAGGCAGAGTGCAACAGCCGTCTTTTGGTTACAATACGGACATGCATAAAACTGTAAAAAACGGTGTGTGTTCTCTGCCCACAATGCCAGGCTCCCACGCTCCCCACGCTCCCCTCTGCTCTTGCTCCAAGGTCTGGAGGCCTGTCCCCCAGGAGTCCATACCCTTGGGCAATTGCTAAAGTGGTGTAGACAGTGCTGGGCTGCAGCCGGTTGGTGCAGACTCTGGGGCACGGGAGCGGAGAGAGGAAGGTTGGCCGAAAGGGAACTGCACTGGAGCAGCGGTTGCCTAAGCCATAAAACAGCAGCCCTCTTTTGCTAGCAATATGGCTCACTACTGAATATTCTGAAGCCACACCCCCCTGTCTCCCTGGGCAACCAGAGACGGTGAGTATAGGATTTGCCTGAGGCAACTCCAACTTGCAAACTGGAGAAAGACCCACGGCAGGGCTGACCCAGAGGTCCGTTTTAATGAACCTAAGATGCACCTGGCCCTCAGGGGATCGTCAGCCTATAGACAATACAAGAGCAAAGACAAGCTGATTTGGAACTCAATTCAGCTTCTCTTCTGCAGGGGAATTGCAAAGTTGCTCTGTTCTGTTCTGTCAGTAACATTAATCAGGGGTGAGACTGCACCTGAGTGAAAACCCCCCAACCTTCATCTAGCGCCTGAGGTTGTCAGGCCTCACCTCCTCCTAGTAGAGAGAGGCAGAGCACAGTGGCCTGGCAGACTTCCTTGTGATTCAGGCAGGTGCAAACTCCTGGAGTACAAATTCACTACAGGCAACTGGGTCAGACAACTGCAGGGCTATCAGTGACTGGGTGTGACAGTGGTGCAAGGTGGGAAGGGAGGCAGAAACCTTCCCAGACTGATCTATTGGCTGGGTGGCTCCTCCTGACTCTACGCAGCACTGGAGCAAGCCACACCAGAGTAGTCACCAGACCCTTGTGATCCAGTTCCAGAGACCTCTTAAACTCTCTCAGCTGAGACAGGTGCAGACTGAGACAGGTGCAGACTGAGACAATTGATTTGGACCATTTGAACCGAACCAATCCCCAGAAGACAAATCAGTTGGTGCCCAGGGTGCACGGTGATAGGAAGGTTTGATATTTCTTTTCCAATTGTTGCCAGTGGGGGGTGGGGTGACTTAATTGCTGATATTTCTCCACAGCTGAGAATTCAATCCAGAGTATCTGTTTCACTAGGGTGGAACAGAAACCAGCTGAAAACAAGACAGTACCACTTAGCCCCACCACACCAGACAGGGCCCCAGTTTCTCAGGCCACAACAATGTACAGGCCCTCGACAAAGCCCCAGGGAAAAAAATCAAAGGGAGTAAAATAACCATGGGCCAGAATCAGTGGAAAAACTCTGGTAACATGAATAAACAGAATAGATCAACCCCCCCAAGGAAAGATGTGGCAGATGTCATTGAAGATCCCATTCATAAACAACTGGCTGAGATGTCAGAAATCGAATTCAGAATTTGGATGGCAGACAAGATTAATAAAGTGGAATTAGGAATTCGAGGAGAAATTCACAAGTAGTCTTAAGAATTTAATGAATTTAAAGACAAAACCACCAAAGACTTAGACACACTGAAGCAAGAATTTACAGCCCTAAAAGATATGAAAACTACAATTGAGTCCCTCAGAAACAGAATGGAAGAATCAGAAGAAAGGATTTCTGAGATTGAAGATAAAGCATTTGAATGCTCCCAAACTCTCAAAGAGGAAGAGAAATGGAGAGCAAAAATGGATCATTCTCTCAGAGAGCTCTGGGATAATTTGAAAAAGGCCAAAATCCGAAGAAGTGGCCTTGCTGGGCACAGAGCCCCTTCTGCATGAAATTATGAAAGAGAATTTTTCAGACATGCCTAGAGATTCTGAAATTCAGACAGCGGACAGCTTCAGAACCCCAGTACGACTCAACCCCAATAAGACATCCCCCAGGCATATCATAATTAACGTCACTAAGTTTATATGAAAAAGAAAATTCTCAAAGCTGCCAGGAGAAAGAAAACCTTTACCTTCAAAGGGAAGAATTTTAGAATGAGTGCAGATCTATCTGCTGAAACTTTTCAAGCCAGAAGAGATGGTCACCGACTTTTAATCTCCTAAAGTAAAATAACTTTAAACCCCGAATCGTGTATCCAGCTAAAGTGAGTTTCATTTATGATGGAGATATTAAATACTTTAATGACATTCATATGTTGAAGAAATTTGACATAACCAAACCAGCTCTTCAGGATATTCTCAGACCTATCCTCCATAATGACCAACTAAATCCTATACCACCAAAGTAAACTCACTCAGAAACTTTGGATCAAACTCCCACTTCCACACTGGCAAAAGGTTTAAAAATGTCCACTGGACCTTTGAAAAACTCAATACCCAAAATTTCACCAGACTTACCAATACTGTCCATTAATGTGAACGGCTTAAACTGTCCAATAAAGAGGCATAGGTTAGCTGACTAGATACAAAAACTCAGGCCAGGTATTTGTTGCAAACAAGAGTTACATCTTACCTTAAAAGGCAAATACAGACTCAAGGTAAAAGGATGGTCATCCATATTTCAGGCAAACGGTAAGCAGAAAAAAGATTGTGTTGCAAATTTATTTGTAGGTACAATAGGCTTTAAAACAACAAAAGTAAGGAAGGACAAGAATGGGCACTTCATATTTGTTAAGGGTAATACTCAATATGATGAGGTCTCAATGATTAATATCTATGCACCCAACCAGAATGCACCTGAATTTATAAGAGGAACTCTAACAGACATGAGCAACTTGAGTTCCTCCAGCTCCATAATAGTCAGAGATTTCAACACTCCTTTGACAGTGTTGGATTGATCTTCCAACAAGAAGCTGAGCAAAGAAATCTTAGATTTAAACCTAACCATCCAACATTTGGATTTAGCAGACATCTACAGAACATTTCATCCCAACAAAACTGAATACACATACTTCTCATCAGCCCATGGAACTTACACCAAAATTGATCACATCTTAGTCCACAAGTCTAACCTCAGTAAATTTAAAGGAATGGAAATTATTCCATGAATCTTCTCGGACCACCATGGAATAAAACTTGAGCTGAATAACAACAGGAATCTGCATACTCATACAAAAACATGGAAGTTAAATAACCTTATGCTGAATGATAGCTGGGTCAGAGGTGAGATTAAGAAAGAAATTGCCAATTTTTTGGAACAAAACATAATGAAGACATGACCTATCAGAACCTCTAGGACACCACAAAGGCAGTTCTCAGAGGGAAATTTATAGCACTGCAAGCCTTCCTCAAGAGAACGGAAAGAGAGGAAGAGACAAGATGGTGGAATGAAGCCAGCTTTCAACAGAGGCTCCCGTCCAGAAGGAGACTTAAGGGACAGGAATTTAGTAAGTATCTTGGTGGATTTGAGCTGCACCAAGAGAGAAGGTTGAAGAACGCACATCACCACAGCTGAGGCAAGCTGTGATTACAAGGATGCAATCAAAAGCAAAACAGCTCACTTCAGATATTCTGAAGCCACACCCCCTGTCCCCCTGGGCAACCAGAGGAGCCCACCATTGAGAAAAGGATTTGCCTGACACTGCTCACAAACCAGGGAAGCATCCAGGGCAGGGCCGACTCAGAGAGGTAATCGGACACAAACCTCCAACAACAAAGACATTTGAACACAGAACAGCTCGTCTTCTGTAGGTGATTTTAGCAGAAACAGAGACAGACGCCCGCAAAGTTGTCTGTTCTGTTCTGTTCTGTTAGCAACATCAATCAGGGACGGGGCTAAGCCTGAGTGAACACCTCCCTCCCACCACGAGCATCAAGCACTCAAAGATGTCAGGCCCCATCTCCTACTAGATAGTGGCAGACTGCAGGGGCCTGGCAGAATTCCTTGCAATTAAGGCAGGTGCAAACCCCTGGAGTATCTGTTCAGTACAGGCAAATGGGTTAGCCATCTGCAGAGATACCAGTGACTGGGTCCGACGGAGGGGCAAAGGGGGGAAGGAGACATCAACCTTCCAAGACTGCTCTATTTGCTAGGTGGCTCCCCTTGACTCCACACAGCACTGGAGTAAGCCATATCAGAGGAGTTACCAGACCCCTGTGATCCAGTTCCCAGAGACCTCTTGAACTCTCCCACCCGACACAGGTGCCGATTGAGACAATCGATTTGGGCATTTTGAACTGAACTAATAGACTGAGGACTTTGCCCTGGGTATGAGGTTGTATGAAGGTTTGGTTTTCCTTTTCCTTTTTCAAATTAGTGCCAGAGGTGGGCGGGCAGGGTGACTTAAATGCTGTTTTCTCCACACAGCTGAGAATTAAAGCCAGAGTAAATGTTACAATAGGATCGAACAGAAAACAACTGAAAACAAGACAGAACCACTTCGCCCACCACACAAGACAGGGCCCCAGTTTCTGAGGCCACAACACTGTACGGGCAGTCAATAAAGCCCCAGGGGAAAAATCAAAGGGAGTAAAATAACCATGGGGCAGAATCAGTGGAAAAACTCTGGTAACATGAATAACCAGAATAGATCAACTCCCCCAAGAAAAGATACGGCAGATGTGATTGAAGATCCCATTCATAAACAACTGGCTGAGATGTCAGATGAAATTCAGAATTTGGATTGCAGACAAGATTAATAAAATGGAATTAGGAATTCGAGGAGAAATTCAAAAGTTGTCTCAAGAATTTAACGAATTTAAAGACAAAACCACCAAAGACTTAGACACACTGAAGCAAGAATTTACAGCCCTCAAAGATATGAAAAATACAGTAGAATCCCTCAGCAACAGAATGGAGCAAGCAGAAGAAAGGATTTGTGACATTGAAGATAAAGTCTTCGAACGCTCCCAATCTCTCAAAGAGGAAGAGAAATGGAGAGCAAAAATGGATCATTTACTCAGAGAACTCTCAGATAATTCGAAGAAAAGCAATATACAAATAATGGGGATTTCTGAGAATGATGAAGTGGCCTCGAAGGGCACAGAGGCCCTTCTGCATGAAATTATGAAAGAAAATTTTCCAGACATGCCTAGAGAACCTGAAATTCAGATAGCAGACAGCTTCAGAACCCCAGCACGATTCAACCCCAATAAGTCATCCCCAGGCATATCATAATTAGCTTCACTAAAGTCAATATGCAAGAGAAGATTCTGAAAGAAGCCCAGTGAACGAAAACCATTACATACAAAGGAATGAATATTAGAATAACTGCAGATCTCTCTGCTGAAACTTTTCAAGCAAGAAGAGGGTGGTCATCGACTTTTAATCTCCTAAAGCAAAATAACTTTCAACCCAGGATATTGTATCCAGCTATACTGAGTTTCATCTATGATGGAGAAATTAAATACTTCAATGACATTCATATGTTGAAAAAATTTGCCATAAGTAAGCCAGCTCTTCAGAATATTCTCAGACCTATCCTCACAATGACCAACCCAATCCTATACCACAAATGTAAACTCACTCAGAAACTTCGGATCAAACTCCAACTTCCACACTGGCGAAAGGATTAAAAATGTCCACTGGACCTTTGAAAAACTCGATACCCAAAATTCCACCAGACGTATCAATACTCTCCATCAATGTGAATGGCTTAAACTGTCCTCTAAAGAGACATAGGTTAGCTGACTGGATACAAAAACTCAAGCCAGATATTTGTTGCATACAAGAGTCACATCTCAACTTAAAAGACAAATACAGACTCAGGGTGAAAGGATGGTCATCCATATTTCAGGCAAATGGTAATCAGAAAAAAGCAGGTGTTGCAATTTTATTTGCAGATACAGTAGGCTTTAAACCATCAAAAGTAAGGAAGGACAAGAATGGTCACTTCATATTTGTTAAGGGTAATACTCAACATGACGAGATCTCAATTATTAATATCTATGCACCGAACCAGAATGCACCTCAATTTATAAGAGAAACTCTAACAGACATGAGTAACTTGATTTCCTCCAGCTCCATAATCGTCGGAGATTTCAACATTCCTTTGCAGTGTTGGATCGATCATCCAGCAAGAAGCTGAGCAAGGAAATCTTATATTTAAACCTAACCATCCAATAGTTAGATGTAGCAGACATCTACAGAAAATTTCATCCCAGTAAAACTGAATACACATACTTCTCATCAGCCCACGGAACTTACTCCAAAATTGACCATATTTTAGGTAACAAGTCTAACCTCAGTAAATTTAAAGGAATAGAAATTATTCCTTGCATCTTCTGGGACCATCTTGGAATAAAACTTGAACTGACTAACAACAGGAATCTGCATACTCATACAAAAACATGGAAGTTAAATAACTACATGCTGAATGACAGCTCGGTCAGAGATGAGATTAAGAAAGAAATCACCAATTTTTTGGAACAAAACGACAATGAAGACACAAACTATCAGAACCTCTAGGACACCACAAAGGTAGTTCTAAGAGGGAAATTTATAGCACTGCAAGCCTTCCTCAAGAGAACGGAAAGACAGGAAGTTAACAACTTAATGGGACATCTCAAGCAACAGGAAAAGGAAGAACATTACAACCCCAAACCCAGTAGAAGAAAAGAAATAACCGGGAGGGGAGATAAGATGGCAGACTGAAGACAGCTTTCAACAAAGGCTCCCATCCAGAAGGAGAGTTAAGGGACAGGAATTTAGTAAGTATCCTGGTGGACTTGAGCCTCACCAAGAGAGAAGGCTGAAGAACGCACATCAACACCGCTGAGGCAACTTGTGATCACAAGGACGCAAACAAAAGGTACAAAATCCACCACCAAGCGGATGGGAGTCCCCCTCCCCCATGAGACCGGCTCAGGAGCCCCACAATTGAACAAGCGGGCAGAAATTAAAGGCCCTCCCACTACACTCCACGGGAGAGACCTTCTAAAAACGGGACCTACCTCCCCTACTGGGGTGCCGTGGCGTTCTCCTGCCGGACATAGGGCTGAATAAAACTTTGGGAATCCTTTGCCGGCAACCCTGAATCCCAGGCGCTCCCCTCCCGCCCACTGAGGTGTGGAGGCCTGTCCCCCAGGACTTCGGATTCTTGGGTGATTCCGCAAGGGGAGTGGACAGTCCCCGAGTTGCGACTGGTCAGCATTGACTCTGAGGCGCGCAAGGGAGGAGAGGGCACCGGGCTGAGGGGGAGTCATGGCGCGCAGCACTTCCCTGCGGTGCAGTACAGCAACCCTCCCCGGGCAACATTACAGGACCCAAGACTGAATAAGACTCTAGCTTCCCCACTGAGAGCTGAGAGCCCCTACTCTCACTCGGGGTCTGAGGGCCTATCCCCCAGGAGTTCGGCTCCTTGGGTGATTTCTCGAGGGGAGTGCACAGTGCCTGAGCTGCGTCAGGTCAGCGCTGACTCTGGGATACGTGAGCGAGGAGAGGGCACTCTGCTGAGGGGAAATCAAGCCTTGGCGGCACTTCCCTGTGGTGCAGTGCAGGAGCCCTCCCCGGACAGTAGTATTGCGTAAAACTGAATGAAACTCTAGCTTCCCCCCCAACTCCCAATCGGGGTCTGGGGGCCCATCCCCCAAGAGTTCTGATTCTTGGGGGGTCTCTTAAGGGGTGTGGACGCAGCACATACTGTGGCCGCTCAGTGCTGACTCTGGGGCGCGGGACAGAGTAGAAAAGGGTCGCCTGAGTGCCCACACCAGAGCAGCAGTTCCCTGGAGGTAGATCAACAGCCGTTTTTTCTTTAACGGCAGAACGCTCACTTCTGGATATTCTGAGGCCACACCCCCTGTCTCCCTGGGCAACCAGAGGTGGCCACCAGTGACACGGCTCACAAACCCGGGAAGCTTCCAGGGCGGGGCCAACCCAGAGAGGTGTTCAGACGCAATTCTCCAGCAGCAAAGACGTTTGAACTCAAAACAGCCCGTCTTCTGTAGGCGATGACAGGAACAGAGACAGAACCTCACAAAGTTGTCTGTTCTGTTCTGCTCTGTTAGCAGCATCCATCAGGGACGGGGCTAAGCCTGAGTGAACACCTCCTTCCCATCACCTGCATCAAACACTCAAAGATGTCAGGCCCCATCTCCTCCTGCTAGATAGCGGCAGTCTGCGGGGGCCTGGCAGACTTCCTTGCGATTCAGGCAGGTGCAAACCCCTGGAGTGTCTGTTCACTGCAGGCAACTGGGTTAGCCATCTGCAGAGATACCAGTGACTGGGTCCGACGGAGGGGCAAAGTGGGGAAGGAGACGTCAACCTTCCCAGACTGCTCTGTTTGCTGGGTGGCTCCTCCTGACTCCACGCTGCACTGGGGTGAACTGTGTCAGAGGAGTCACCAGGCCCCTGTGATCCAGTTCCCAGAGACCTCTTGAACCCTTCCACCCGAGACAAGTGCCGATTGAGACAGTTGATTCGGACCTTTTGAACTGGGCTAATAGACTTAGGACTTTTCAGGCGATGCCCTGGGTGTGCGATTGTTGGAAGGTTTGATTCTCCTTTTCCAACTGGGGCCAGAGATGGGCAGGCGGGGTGACTTAATTGCTGATTTTTCCACACAGCTGAGACTTCAAGCCAGAGTAGAAGTTGCAATAGGATAGAACAGAAACCAGCTGAAAACAAGACAGAACCACTTTGGTCCACCACACCAAACAGGGCCCCAGTTTCTCAGGCCACAACACTGTACGGGCCCTCGATAAAACCCCAGGGGAAAAACCAAAGGGAGTAAACCATGGGGCGGAATCAGCGGAAAAACTCTGGTAACATGAATAACCAGAATAGATCAACCCCCCCAAGAAAAGATACGGCAGACGTGATTGAAGATCCCATTCATAAACAACTGGCTGAGATGTCAGAAGTCGAATTCAGAATTTGGATTGCAGACAAGATTAATAAAATGGAATTAGGAATTCGAGGAGAAATTCAAAAATTGTCTCAAGAATTTAACGAATTTAAAGACAAAACCACCAAAGACTTAGACACACGGAAACAAGAACTTACAGCCCTCAAAGATATGAAAAATACAGTAGAATCCCTCAGTAACAGAATGGAGCAAGCAGAAGAAAGGATTTCTGACATTCAAGATAAAGTCTTCGAACGCTCCCAATCACTCAAAGAGGAAGAGAAATGGAGAGCAAAAACGGATCACTCACTCAGAGAACTCTCAGATAATTCGAAAAAAAACAACATAAGTGTTATAGGAATTTCGGAGAACGATGAAGTGGCTGCCAAGGGCACAGAGGCACTTCTACATGAAATTATGAAAGACAATTTTCCAGACATGCCTAGAGAATCTGAAATTCAGACAGCAGACAGCTTCACAACCCCAGCACGATTCAACCCCAATAAGCCATCTCACAGACATATCATAATTAGCTTCACTAAAGTTAACATGAAAGAGAAGATTCTCAAAGCAGCCCGGCGAAAGAAAACTATAGCGTACAAAAGTAACAATATTAGAATAACTGCAGATCTCTCTGCTGAAACTTTTCAAGCAAGAAGAGGCTGCTCATCAACTTTTAATCTCCTAAAGCAAAAAAACTTTCAATCCAGGATCTTGTATCCAGCTAAACTGAGTTTCATCTATGATGGAGAAATTAAATACTTTAATGACATTCATATGTTGAAAAAATTTGCCATAAGTAAACCAGCTCTTCAGGATGTTCTCAGACCTATCCTCCACAATGACCAACCCAATCCTATACCACAAAAGTAAACTCACTCAGAAACTTCGGATCAAACTCCAACTTCCACACTGGCGAAAGGATTAAAAATGTCCACTGGACCTTTGAAAAACTAGATACCCAAAATTCCACCAGACTTATCAATACTCTCCATCAATGTGAATGGCTTAAACTGTCCTCTAAAGAGGCATAGGTTAGCTGACTGGATACAAAAACTCAAGCCAGATATTTGTTGCATACAAGAGTCACATCTCAACTTAAAAGACAAATACAGACTCAGGGTGAAAGGATGGTCATCCATATTTCAGGCAAATGGTAATCAGAAAAAAGCAGGTGTTGCAATTTTATTTGCAGATACAGTAGGTTTTAAACCATCAAAAGTAAGGAAGGACAAGAATGGTCACTTCATATTTGTTAAGGGTAATACTCAATATCACGAGATCTCAATTATTAATATCTATGCACCGAACCAGAATGCACCTCAATTTATAAGAGAAACTCTAACAGACATGAGTAACTTGATTTCCTCCAGCTCCATAATCGTTGGAGATTTCAACACTCCCTTGGCAGTGTTGGATCGATCCTCCAGAAAGTAGCTGAGCAAAGAAATCTTAGATTTAAACCTAACCATCCAATATTTAGATTTAGCAGACATCTACAGAACATTTCATCCCAACAAAACTGAATACACATACTTCTTATCAGCCCACGGAACTTACTCCAAGTTGATCACATTTTAGGTCACAAGTCTAACCTCAGTAAATTTAAAGGAATAGAAATTATTCCATGCATCTTCTCGGACCATCATGGAATAAAACTTGAATTCAGTAACAACAGGAATCTGCATACCCATACAAAAACATGGAAGTTAAATAACCTTATGCTGAATGATAGCTGGGTCAGAGATGAGATTAAGAAAGAAATCACCAATTTTTTGGAACAAAACGACAATGAAGACACAAACTATCAGAACCTCTGGGACACTGCAAAGGCAGTTCTAAGAGGGAAATTTATAGCACTGCAAGCCTTCCTCAAGAGAACGGAAAGAGAGAAAGTAAACAACTTTATGGGACATCTCACGCAACTGGAAAAGGAAGAACATTCCAACCCCAAACCCAGTAGAAGAAAAGAAATAACCAAAATTAGAGCAGAATTAAATGAAATTGAAAACAAAAGAATAATACAACAGAGCAATAAATCAAAAAGCTGGTTTTTTGAAAAGGTCAATAAAATAGATAAACCTCTGGCCAACCTAATCAGGAAAAAAAGAGTAAAATCTCTAATATCATCAATCAGAAACAACAAAGACGAAATAACCACAGACTGATCAGAAATCCAAAAAATCCTTAATGAATATTACAAGAAACTTTATTCTCAGAAATATGAAAATCTGAAGGAAATAGACCGATACTTGGAAGCACGCCACCTTCCAAGACTTAACCAGACTCAAGTGGAAATGTTGAACAGACCCATATCAAGTTCAGAAATAGCATCAACTATACAAAACCTCCCTTAAAAGAAAAGCCCGGGACCAGATGGTTTCACGTCAGAATTCTACCAAACCTTTAAAGAGGAATTAGTACCTATATTACTCAACCTGTTCCAAAATGTAGAAAAAGAAGGAAGACTACCCAACACGTTCTATGAAGCAAACATCACCCTGATCCCCAAACCAGGAAAAGACCCAACAAGAAAAGAAAATTATAGACCAATATCACTAATGAATATAGATGCAAAAATATTCAACAAGATCCTAACAAACAAAATCCAGCAACACATCAAACAAATTATACATCATGACCAAGTTGGTTTTATCCCAGTGTATCAAGGCTGCTTCAATATACGTAAATCTATAAATGTAATTCAGCACATAAACAAATTATAAAGCAAAGACCATATGATTCTCTCAATTGATGCAGAAAAAGCTTTTGATAATATCCAGCATCCCTTCATGATCAGAACACTCAAGAAAATTGGTCTAGAAGGGACTTTTCTTAAACTGATAGAGGCCATCTACAGCAAACCCACAGCCAATATCATATTAAATGGAGTTAAATTGGAATCATTTCCACTCAGATCAGGAACCAGACAAGGCTGCCCATTGTCTCCATTGCTTTTCAACATTGTAATGGAAGTTTTAGCCACCGCAATTAGGGAAGAAAAGGCGATCAAGGGTATCCATATAGGGTCAGAAGAGATCAAACTCTCGCTCTTCGAAGATGATATGATTGTGTATCTGGAAAATATTAGGGACTCTACTACAAAACTCCTAGAAGTGATCAAGAAATACAGCAGCGTCTCAGGTTACAAAATCAACATCCGTAAATCGGTAGCCTTTATATACACCAACAACAGTCAAATTGAAAAAGCAGTTAAGGACTCTATCCCATTCACAGTAGTGCCAAAGAAGATGAAATATTGGGGAATTTGCCTAACAAAAGACGTGAAAGATCTCTATAAAGAGAACTATGAAACTCTAAGAAAAGAAATAGCTGAAAATGTTAGCAAATGGAAAAACATATATGCTCATGGCTAGGAAGAATTAACATGATCAAAATGTACATACTACCCAAAGCAATATATAATTTCAACGCACTCCCTATTAAAGCTCCACTGTCATATTTTAAAGATCTTGAAAAAACATTACTTCGTTTTATATGGAATCAGAAAAAACCTCGAATAGCCAAGACATTACTCAGAAATAAAAACAAAAGAGGATGAATCACACTACCAGATCTCAGACTTTACTACAAATCTATAGTGATCAAAACAGCATGGTATTGGCACAAAAACAGAGAAGTAGATATCTGGAATAGAATAGAGAACCAAGAGATGAATCCAGCTACTTACCGCTATTTGATTTTTGAGAAGCCAATTAAAAACATTCAGTGGGGAAAAGATTCCCTAGTTAACAAATGGTGCTGGGTGAACTGGCTGGCAACGTGCAGAAGACTGAAATTGGACCCACACCTTTCACCCTTATCTAAGATAGACTCTCATTTGATTAAAGATTTAAAATAAGACAAGAAACTATAAAAATACTAGAGGAGAATGCATGGAAAACCCTTGAAGAAATTGGTCTGGGTGAGTATTTCATGAGGAGAACCCCCCGGGCAATTGAAGCAGCTTCAATAATACACTACTGGGACTTGATCAAACTAAAAAGCTTCTGCACAGCTAAGAACACAGTAAGCAGAGCAAGCAGACAGCCCTGAGAATGGGAGAAGATATTTGCAGGGTATAACTCTGACAAAGGTTTAATAACCAGAATCCACAGAGAACTCAAACGCATCAGCAAGAAAAAAACAAGGGATCCCAACGCAGGCTGGGCAAGGGATTTGAAGAGAAACTTCTCTGAAGAAGACAGGCGCAAGGCCTTCAGACATATGAAAAAATGCTCATCATTTTTAATCATCAGAGAAATGCAAATCAAAACTACTTTGAGATATCATCTAACTCCAATGAGACTAGCCTATATCACAAAATCTCAAGACCAGAGATGTTGGCGTGTTTGCGGAGAAAAGGGAACACTTCCGCAGTGCTGGTGGGAATGCAAATTAATACATTCCTTTTGGAAAGATATATGGAGAACACTCAGAGATCTAAAAATAGATCTGCCATTCAATCCTATAATTCCTCTGCTGGGCATATACCCAGAAGACCAAAAATCACAACATAACAAAGATACTTGTACCAGAATGTTTATTGCAGCCCAATTCATAATTGCTAAGTCATGGAAAAAGCCCAAGTGCCCATCGATCCACGAATGGATTAATAAATTGTGGTATATGTACAGCATGGAATATTATGCAGCCTTAAAGAAAGATGGAGACTTTACCTCTTTAATGTTTACATGGATGGAGCTGGAACATACCCAGTGGAGACTTTACCTCTTTCCTGTTTACATGGATGGAGCTGGAACATACCTAATGTACTCAGCCCTACTATGAAACTAATCTGGGACTCTCACATGAAAGCTATAACCCAGTTACAATGTAACAATAGGGGGAAGTGGGAAAGGGAGGGGAGGGAGGGGGCTGGTGAGTGGAGGGAGGGGGATTGGTGGGATCATACCTGTGGTGCATCTTACAGGGGTATCTGCGAAGCTTGGTAAATGTAGAATGTAAATGTTTTGGCACAGTAACTGAGATAATGCCAGGAAGGCTATGTTAACCATTGTGAGGAAAATGTGTCAAATGGTCCATGAAGGGAGTGTATGATGCTCCATGATCATATCAATGTATACAGTTATGATTTAATAAAAATAGAAACAAACAAAGAAAAAGAGAACAGAAAGAGAGGAAGTTAACAACTTAATGGGACACCTCAAGCAACGGGAAAAAAAAGAACATTCCAACCCCAAACCCCGTAGAAGAAAAGAAATAACCAAAATGAGAGCAGAATTAAGTGAAATTGAGAACAAAAGAATAATACAACAGATCAATAAATCAAAAAGCTGGTTTTTCGAAAAGGTCAATTAAATAGATAAACCTTTGGCCAACCTATTAAAAAAAAAGAGTAAAATCTCTAATATCATCAATCAGAAACAACAAAGACGAAATAACAACAGACTCCTCAGAAATTCATTATATCCTTAATGAATATTACAAGAAACTCTCAGAAATATGAAAATTTGAAGGAAATTGACCGATACTTGGAAGCACGTCACCTTCCAAGACTTAGCCAGAATCAAGTGGAAATGTTAAACAGGCCCATATCAAGTTAGGAAATAGCATCGACCATACAAAACCTCCCTAAAAAGAAAAGCCCAGGACCAGATGGTTTCACGTCAGAATTCTACCAAACCTTTAAGGAGGAATTAGTACCTATATTACTCAATGTGTTCCAAAAGGTAGAGAAAGAAGGAAGACTACCCAACACATTCTATGAAGCGAACATCACCCTGATCCCAAAACCAGGAAAAGACCCATCAAGAAAAGAAAATTATAGACAAATATCACTAATGAATATAGATGCAAAAATATTCAACAAGATCCTAACAAACAGAATCCAGCAGCACATCAAACAAATTATACATCATGACCAAGTCGGTTTTATTCCAGGGTCGCAAGGCTGGTTCAGTATATGTAAATCTATAAATGTAATCCAGCACATAAACAAATTAAAAAACAAAGACCATATGATTCTCTCAATCAATAAAGAAAAAGCTTTTGATAATATCCAGCATCCCTTCATGATCAGAACACTTAAGAAAATTGGTATAGAAGGGACATTTCTTAAATTGATAGAGACCATCTACAGCAAACCCACAGCCAATATCATACTGAATGGAGTTAAATTGGAATCATTTCCACTCAGATCAGGAACCAGACAAGGCTGCCCATTGTCTCCATTGCTTTTTATCATGGTAATGGAAGTTTTAGCCACTGCAATTAGGGAAGAAAAGGCGATCAAGGGTATCCATATAGCGTCAGAAGAGATCAAACTTATGCTCTTCGCAGATGATATAATAGTAGATTTGGAAAACACAAGGGACTCTACTACAAAACTCTTAGATGTGATCAAGGAATACAGCAGCGTCTAAGGTTACAAAATCAACATTCATAAATCGGTAGCCTTTGTATATACCAAAAATAGTCAAGTTGAAAAAACAGTTAAGCACTCTATCCCATTCACAGTAGTGCCAAAGAAGATGAAATATTTGGGAATTTATCTAATAAAGGACGTGAAAGATCTCTATAAAGAGAACTATGAAACTCTTAGAAAAGAAATAGCTGAAAATGTTAACAAATGGAAAAACATACCATACTCATGGCTGGGAAGAATCAACATTGTTAAAATGTCCATACTACCCAAAGAAATATATAATTTCAATGCAATCCCTATTAAAGCTCCACTGTCATACTTTAAAAATCTTGAAAAAATAATACTTCGGTTTATATGGAATCAGAAAAAACCTCGAATAACCAAGACATTACTCAGAAATAAAAACAAAGCAGGAGGAATTACGCTGCCAGACTTCAGACTATACTGCAAATCAATAGTTATCAAAACAGCATGGTTTTGGCACAAAAACAGAGAAGTAGATGTCTGGAGCAGAATAGAGAACCAAGAGATGAATCCAGCTACTTACCGTTATTTAATCTTTGACAAGCCAATTAAATACACTCAGTGGGGAAAGAGTCCCTATTTAACAAATGGTGCTGGGTCAACTGGCTGGCAACCTGCAGAAGAAACTGGACCCACACCTTTCACCATTAACTAAGATAGACTCACACTGGATTAAAGATTTAAACTTAAGAAATGAAACTATGATAATACTAGAGGAGAGTGCAGGCAATACTCTTGAAGACACCTGTCTGGGCAAGTATTTTATGAGGAGGACCCCCGGGCAATTGAAGCAGCTTCAAAAATACACTACTGGGATTTGATCAAACTAAAAAGTTTCTGCACAGCCGAGAACACAGTAAGTAAAGCAAGTAAACAGCCCTCAGTATGGGAGATGATATTTGCAGGTTATGTCTCCGACAAAGGTTTAATAACCAGAATCCACAGAGAACTCAAACGCATTAGCAAGAATAGAACAAGGGATCCCATCGCAGGTTGGGGAAGGGATTTGAAGAGAAACTTCTCTGAAGAAGACAGGCACACGGCCTTCAGACATATGAAAAAATGCTTATCATCTTTAGTCATCAGAGAAATGCAAATCAAAACTACTTTGAGATATCATCTAACTCCAGTGAGACTAGCCTATATCACACAATCCCAAAACCAGAGATGTTGGTACGGATGTGGAGAAAAGGGAACACTTTTGCACTGCTGGTGGGAATGCAAATTAATACATTCCTTTTGGAAAGAGATATGGAGAACACTTAGAGATCTAAAAATAGATCTGCCATTCAATCCTGTAATCCCTCTACTGGGCATATACCCAGAAGACCAAAAATCACATCATAACAAAGATATTTGTACCAGAATGTTTACTGAAGCCCAATTCATAATTGCTAAGTCATGGAAGAAGCCCAAGTGCCCATCGATCCACGAATGGATTAATAAATCATTGTATATGTACAGTATGGAATACTATGCAGCCTTAAAGAAAGATGGAGACTTTACCTCTTTCATGTTTACATGGATGGAGCTGGAACATATTCTTCTTATTATCTCAAGGATGGAAGAAAAAGTACCCAATGTACTCAGCCTTACTATGAAACTAATTTAGGTCTTTCACATGAAAGCTATAACCCAGTTACAACCTAAGAATAGGGGGAAGGGGGAAAGGGAGGGGAGGTAGGGTTTAGGTGGGTAGAGGGAAGGGGATTGGTGCGATTACACCAGCAGTGCATCTTCCAAGAGTATATGTGAAACTTGGTAAATGTGGAATTAGTGTCTTGGCACAGTAACTGAGAGAATGCCAGGAAGGCTATGTTAAGTAGTGTGATGAAAGTGTGTCAAACGATCTGTGAAGCTAGTGAATGATGCCCCATGATCATATCAATGTGCACAGCTATGATTTAATAAAAAAAAAAGAAACTATCTGGTTGAGCTAGGATATTGGTACTCTTGTTCTTGGACCATTAACTCCCCTGCTTACACTGTAATTACTTTCTTAGTTCTCTAGCTTGCAGACAGTAGATCACAGAACTTCTCAGCTTACATAATCATGTGAGCCAATTTCTTGTAATACATATATATATAATATATGTATAAATATACATAAAAATATATATTCATTCTGTTTCTCTGGAGAATTCTTACTCATGCAGTTGATATATGGTTCAAAAACAAGATTATTATGATTACTCAATGCAGTCATAATCTACTTCTTTCTTTTGAATCTATTATTTATTAAAGTCTTGGCCAGTCATATCAAGCTATTAAAACCAAGTTTTATCAAAACAAACTGAAACTGAAACCAAATTTTCAGAACACACTTTCCCAAAGTGTTAAACTGTCACTTTCCAAAAATACAAAGTATATTCAATCACTTTGCTCTCTCTTAAAAAGTAGAAAAGTAAGACCAAAAAAGGATTTTATTCCTTTAGTTAATAAAAATAGAAACTTATGTTCACCAAATGGGATTTATTTTAGGCATACAATACTCAAAAATCAATTATTGTAATTCATCATATCCACAAGCCAAATTAGAAGAAAAATCATATGATCATATCCATAGATGTAGAAAATGCATTCAACAAAAACCCATTAGGGATTAAAAATTCTCAGCAAACTAGAAATAGAGGGAAACTTCCTCAATTTGACAACGAATAGGTACAAAAAAAATCTGACAGCAAATACCATACTTAATGATGAGAAACTGGAAGTTTTTGTACTAACATGAGGGAAAAAGCAAGGATGTCCCCCTTCATCACTCCTTTTCAATATCACACTGAAAGTTCTAGCTAATGCAATAAGATAAGAAAACAAGTAAAAGATATACAGATGCAGAAGGAAGAAGTAAAACTGTCTTTGTTTGCAGATGATGTATTTGTCTATGTAGACAAAATGAAACAATTGGCAAAACTCCGAACATTAATAAATTATTTTAGCAGGGTTTTTAGGAAATAAGGTAAAAGTCAATCTCTTTCCTATATAGCAGTTAACTAGTAGAGTTGAGAATTGAAAACATAATATCATCTACATTAGCACCTAAAAAATAAAATATTTGGGTATACAGCTAATAAAATGTGTACAAGATTTATATGAGGAAAAACTGCAAAACTCTGATGAAAGAAATCAAAGACAAACTTAAAAAATGGAGAGAGATTCCATGTTCATGTATAGAAAGACTCAATGTTATCAAGATGTCAGTTCTTCTCCACTTGATCTATAGATTCAACACACATCCTAGCACATTATTTTGTGGATATTGACAAGATGATTCTACAGCTTATATGGAGAGAAATAGCTAATAGAATATTGAAAAAGAGGAACAAAGTCAGAGGACTGACACTATGTGACTTCAAGACTTATAAAGTTATAGTAATCGAGACAGGTAGGATTCTCAAAAGAACAGACAAACAGATCAATGGAACAGGATAAAGAACTCAGAAATACACCCACACAAACCCAGTCAATTGATATTTGACATAGGAGCAGAGGGGCAAAATAGAGGAAAGATAATCTTTTCAACAAATGGTGATGGAAGAACTGTACATACATGTGCAAGAAAAATAACTCTAGACACAGAGCTTATACCCTTCACAAACATTAACTCAAAATTGATAATAGACCACAATGTAAAATGCAAAAACTATAAAACTCCCAGAAGATAACTTAGGAGAAAATGTAAATGACTTTGGAATTGGTGATGACTTTTTAGATACAACACAAAATGCATGATCTGTGAAATAAATAATTGATAAGATGGACTTCTTCACAATTAAAAACAGCTGTTCTGCAAAAGACATTGTCAAGAGAATGAGAAAACAAACCACATGCTAGAAGAAAATATTTGCAAAAGACATAAAGGACTGTTATCTAAAATATACTCTTAAAGCTCAACAATAAGAAAATCAACAACCTAATTTAAAAATGGGCAACAAGTCTGAACTGCACCTCACCAAAGAAGATATACAGATGGCAAATGAGCATACACACAGATGCTTAACACCATATGTCATTAGGGAATTAAAAATTAAACAATGAGATACCACTGCACACCTATTGGAATGGCAAAATGCCAAAATACTGATAGCAGTGCCAAATGCTAGACAGGATCTGGAGTTACAAAAATTCTCATTCCTTGCTGGTGTGAATGGAAAATGGTACAGGCATTTTGGAGGACAGTCTGGCAGTTTTTCACAAAACTTAAGAGATTCTTACCATATGATCCAGTAGTTGGGCTCCTGATTTGAAAGCTTATATCCACATACATTTTGTCTACACACAGGTGTTTATAGCTGCTTTATTCATAATGGCCAAAACTTGGAAGCAACCAAGATATTTCTCAGTGGGTGAATAGATGAACTACGGTATATGGAGAAAATGGAATATTATTTGTTGCTAAAAAGAAATGAGTTATCAAGCTATGAAAAGATGTGGAAAAATCTTAAATGCATATTACTGAGTGAAAGAAGCCAATCTGAAAAGGATCCATACTGTACAAGTCCAACTATATAACATTCTTGAAAAAGCAAAATTATGGAGAAAGTAAAATGATCAGTGGTTTCCAGGGGTTAGGATGGAAATAGAGATACATAGTTGAAGCACAGAGGATTTTTAGGGCAGTGAAACTGCTCTGTATGGTACAGTAATTGTGGCTACATGCCATTGTACATTTGCCAAGGTCTACAGAGTATACAATACCAAGAGCAAACCCTAATGTAAACTATGGACTTTGGATGATAATAATGTATCTATGTAGGTTCACTGATTGTTAACAAATGTACCACTCTGGTGTAGGGTATCCAAAGTGGTGAGGCTGTCTATCGGGGGCAGGTGGTATGTGGGAACTATCTCTACTTCCCACTCAATTTTTCTGTGAAACTAAAACTGCTCTAAAAGATAAAGTTTATTTTTTAGAAACAGAATAACCACATTCTAAGGAAATGCTTTCCCAATTCTTTAATGTGCAGCCCACCAGTAAAATTTTTAGGGTATGCATCCTCAATAAATGCACATATGTCTTTTATAAATTGTGTAAGTATTGGATATAATTATACTACTCCATTATGTACACTATAACAAACTGAAAATAGAAATCTAAAAACTTTTGTTGCTTACTTTATGTCTGTCTATCTCACCCTTTCTGAATTTTTTAGTGTATGTTCTATAGTATGTACATGTAATGAAGTAATCATGATTATAACTTATTAACTAACAAATACACATTAGGAATGAGCTCAGGATTCTTTTTTTTTTTTTTTTTTTTGAGACAGAATCTCCCTCTGTTGCCCAGCTTAGAGTGCCATGGCTGGCATCAGCCTAGCTCACAGCAACCTCAAACTCCCAGGTTTAAGTGATTCTCTTGCTTCAGCATCCCAAGTAGCTGGGACAACAGGCACCTACCACAACGCCCAGCTAATCTTTCTATTTTTAGTAGAGACGGGGTCTCCTTCTTGCTCAGGCTGGTCTCGAACTCCTGAGCTCAAACAATCCACCTGCCTCGGCCTCCCAGAGTGGTACAACGAGTACAGACGTGAGCCATGGTGCCTGGCCAACCAAATCTTCATTGAGTGAAGTGCAAGTTCTACCAGATGCAGAACTGACACATGAACCTGGGTGTAGGGATTTCATCTCACCGGTGTTGCTAGAAAGAAGAGTGAAGGAACAGAGACTATGAGACAGGAAAGGAAAAGCCAATGAGTTGTTGAGGGGCTTACCTCTGTGGGCATTGAAGCTTAGTCCTACTAGGAAAGGAACTCTCTGAAAAACTACCATATGTGCCTTATAAATGTTTTTTCAAAAGGTGGAAACCTGGGTCTTTTATCTGCTGACTCCCAACTCCCATTGGCGGAGGGTTAGCTCTGGAAGTGTTAACTGCACCCTGACACATGCACACCCAGACTGCCCTGTGTGAACTAAGCTCCTAAAGGCAGACAGAAATGGCTGACATTGGAGTGGGCCTCTGTCAATGTGTGCAGGAACTGTCTGGCACAAGGCATGTGATGTGGAACACCAAAAGCATTTGCTACAAGGACTATGTTAAAACAAAAGTTTGGAGATCCCTAGTTTGTTGAATAATGAAGGTTTGAACCTCCTCCACTCTTTAAAACCAGCACATCCCTGCCAATGTCGATTATGACATTATCACACTAATTATTATATGCTGTCTATGCAAGCAATATGTCTATGCATATTTATTTTCCACTGTCCTGTGTGTAGTTTCAGGATGCTTTGACATCAGACTGAACTGATATCCCAGATCAGTTCAGGATCTAGAATTTCCCAATATGCTTTATGTTATATTATATCCCTTTACTTCCAGTCCATGTGACTCTAAGCAAATCATTTTCTTTTTCTCAGCCTTGGCTTCACCATCCATCTACTAAGGATAATAATGCCTTCCTAAAAGTTTAAAGTTAGGATTAATTGTGTTCCCTAAATTTATTGAAATAAAATAGAAAAACAAAGTTAATATTAAAATTAGATAGTATAGCATAAAGTGCCTAGCACAAAGATACCAACTGATTAATAAGGTTTTTCTTTTTTCTATTTTAAGCCTACATGGAAGAAAGAGGAGAGAAATGATAGGCTTTCCTTCCATGTAGAATATGGGCAGCCTATTTTATTATTATTTATTCACTCAATTATTTATTTTTTTGGTTGCAACTTTTTTTGCCAGGGTCGTGTTTGAACCCGCCACCTCCAGTATATGGGACCGGCACCCTTCTCCTTGAGCCACAGACGCTGCCCCGGTTTTTCTTTTTTCTCATTCTTTGCCTCTCCTACACCTCAACACAATAGATGCATAGGTTGGGTATTAAAGTGCAAATCTTAAGGCAGAAAAACGTGTTCAGAGCCAAACTCTAATGATTATCAATTTCAGAACCTCAAGCAAGATCTTTTAATTCTTGTGAAACTCTTTTTATAATGAATTAATCCATCTCTTCATCTAAGCATATATATGATGTTAAACATAACAAATGCAGTACCTGTCATAGTACTTCATACTTATGTCATACATACATTTCTTGATTTTGCCTTCTCTTTTGAGAGTTAGGATCTCATAGGGCCTTGGTTTATCTTTTTTTATTTATTTATTTATTTTTTCAATTGTTGGGGATTCATTGAGGGTACAATAAGCCAGGTTACACTGATTGCAATTGTTAGGTAAAGTCCCTCTTGCAATCATGTCTTGACCCCATAATGTGTGACACACACCAAGACCCCACCCCCCTCCCTCCTTCCCTCTTTCTGCTTCCCCCCCATAACCATAATTGTCATTAATTGTCCTCATATCAAAATTGAGTACATAGGATTCATGCTTCTCCATTCTTGTGATGCTTTACTAAGAATAATGTCTTCCACGTCCATCCAGGTTAATACGAAGGATGTAAAGTCTCCATTTTTTTAATGGCTGAATAGTATTCCATGGTATACATATACCACAGCTTGTTAATCTATTCCTGGGTTGGTGGGCATTTAGGCTGTTTCCACATTTTGGCGATTGTAAATTGAGCTGCAATAAACAGTCTAGTACAAGTGTCCTTATGATAAAAGGATTTTTTTTCCTTCTGGGTAGATGTCCAGTAATGGGATTGCAGGATCAAATGGGAGGTCTAGCTTGAGTGCTTTGAGGTTTCTCCATACTTCCTTCCAGAAAGGTTGTACTAGTTTGCAGTCCCACCAGCAGTGTAAAAGTGTTCCCTTCTCTCCACATCCACGCCAGCATCTGCAGTTTTGATGATGTGGGCCATTTTGTGATGTGGGCCATTCTCACTGGGGTTAGATGATATCTCAGGGTTGTTTTGATTTGCATTTCTCTAATATATAGAGATGATGAACATTTTTTCATGTGTTTGTTAGCCATTCGTCTGTCGTCTTTAGAGAAAGTTCTATTCATGTCTCTTGCCCATTGATATATGGGATTGTTGGCTTTTTTCATGTGGATTAACTTGAGTTCTCTATAGATCCTAGTTATCAAGCTTTTCTCTGATTGAAAATATGCAAATATCCTTTCCCATTGTGTAGGTTGTCTCTTTGCTTTGGTTATTGTCTCCTTAGCTGTACAGAAGCTTTTCAGTTGAATGAAGTCCCATTTGTTTATTTTTGTTGTTGTTGCAATTGCCATGGCAGTCTTCTTCATGAAGTCTTTAGGAGTATACCTAACGAAGGAGGTGAAGGACCTCTATAAAGAAACCTATGAAATCCTCAGAAAGGAAATAGCAGAGGATATTAACAAATGGAAGAACATATCATGCTCATGGATGGGAAGAATCAACATTGTTAAAATGTCTATACTTCCCAAAGCAATCTACCTATTCAATGCCATTCCTATCAAAATACCAACATCGTACTTTCAAGATTTGGAAAAAATGATTCTGCGTTTTGTATGGAACCGGAAAAAACCCCGTATAGCTAAGGCAGTTCTCTGTAACAAAAATAAAGCTGGGGGCATCAATATACCAGATTTTAGTCTGTACTACAAAGCCATAGTGCTCGAGACAGCATGGTACTGGCACAAAAACAGAGACATAGACACTTGGAATCGAATTGAAAACCAAGAAATGAAACTAACATTTTACAACCACCTAATCTTTGATAAACCAAACAAGAACATACCTTGGGGGAAAGACTCCCTATTCAATAAATGGTGTTGGGAGAACTGCTTTATCTTTTTTATCACAGAAAACTTTAAACAGATACAAAAGTAAAGGGAACAGTTTGATGAGTCCCTATTACCCCATTTTAACTCTTACCAAATTTCTTTCATTGATACCCTTATTCACTTCTCCCTCTACCATATTATTTTGTAGCAAATCACAGACATCAGATCATCTTATCTGTAAATATTTCAGTATGCATCTCCAAATGATAGAACTCTTTTAAAAAAATAAACACAATATTATTATCTTACTGTAACTATTTAATTATCTCTTCAGATCGTCAAATACTCAGTGTTCAAGTTTCTATTTATCTCATAAATCTTTTTTGACTACTTTTCTTTGAACTAGTATCTAAACAATCAATACACTGTGGTTAAATAATTTGTCCCTTAAACCTCTTTAATTTTGTAAGTGCTTCATCTACCCCCCACTTTTTTTCCTTTCGATTTGTAAAGACACAGGATTGTGTGTCCTGTAGCTTCCTTAAATTCTGGATTTTGTTGATTGTACATCATTTAACATGTTCTCCGTCTTCTTATTTCCTGTGAATTGGTAGCAGGATCTAGGCAGGGGTCCTCAAACTATGGCCTGCGGGCCATATGTGCCCACCAAGGACATTTATCTGGCCCCTCGTGTTTTTGCCACCCCTGCCTGTCCTACTTAGCAGCAGACTGTTCCTGGGCCCGCAGTGCGCATGTGTGGAATGTGCGCAGCACTCTCTGACTCCCCTCCTTTTTTCTGTCTCTCAACTCCTCCTCTCAGTCTCGGGACTAACTGATGCACACTTGCATCACTTGTTACCACTAGCAGTGACAAATATGGAACCGGACATTGACCATCTCATTAGCCAAAAGCAGGCCCATAGTTCCCATTGAAATACTGATAAATTTGTTGATTTAACTTTACTTGTTCTTCATTTTAAATATTGTATTTGTTCCTGTTTTTTTTTTTTTTTTACTTCAAAATAAGATATGTGCAGTGTTCATAGGAATTTGTTCACAGTTTTTTTTGTTTTTTTTGTTTTTTTTTTTAACTATAATCCGGCCCTCCAACGGTCTGAGGGACAGTGAACTGGCCCCCTGTTGAAAAAGTTTGAGGACCCCTGATCTAGAGGTTTGATCAAATCTGGGTTTGCTCTTTTTGACAGGACTACTGTATAAGTGGTAGTGTTCTTCCACCAGGAAGTACATAATATCTTGTTCCCTCTTTGTGATGTTACCAGCCACTGATAATCAATGCTTAGCTTCATTAATTTCCTGTTGCAAGCTGATAGTCTAGGTCAGCTGTTCTCAACCTGTGGGTCACGACCCACAGGAACTGTTTTAAAGGGCCACAATATTAGGAAGGTTGAGAACCACTGCTCTAGGTCATTAATAAAGATGGTAAATAAAGACTAATTGAAAGGTGACCTTCAATGACTCTGTTAGATGTCTCTTTCACAAATTGGATGGCCATGGAAGTGTGAGCATAAGCAGGACACTTCATTATCCCAACATCCCTTTGTTCATGACTTTTCAGTCTGCTTGAATCCATTGGGACACACTCCAACTCCGGATTCAAACCAAATTTAGCTTGTTGAATACAAACATTCCCTTTGGCTCTGGAACAAACTGATCATTAAAGACTGAATGTGTGATACATTCCACATTCACTGGACCCACCATTCGCATGATTTACTAAAAGGGAATAGTTTGTTCTGATAACACAAAGTGTCCTTTTTCCTCATTCAAGGGTTTTCTAACAAAGCCACCTGTGGTGGGGCCAGGAGGGGTTGTATAGGCTTACAATCAGATAAGTCCTTATTTAAAGTCTTTATTAGTGCCCTAAAGTACATTAAACTACTCATGAATGAGTAACCACTGAACTGCAAATAAGGACAGGTCATGCTCAAAATGGAAAAGACTAAAATAATGTGTTGCGGTATTGTGGGCAAGCTTATTGCATAATGAATGGTCTGGTTATAAGAGGTTGGGCCACACCTGTTGCCCCACTCCAGGATGTATAGGAAAGTAACTGATTCCTATAACTGATTCCTAACCACTTGGAGGGAGTTCTGGACCAAAAATGCTCTGTGTGGGAATAATAAAAGTGCCTATGTAAATCCTACATAAGAACTGAAAAGAGATGGCTCCGGAAATGATAACTAAACACAGTAGCCACCCCTCACCCCCATCTGTGGCTTCAATTACTTGTGGTCAACTGCTGTCTGAAAATACCAAATGGAAAATTTCAGAAGTAGACAATTCATAAGTTTTAAATTGAGCACCATTCTGTGAAGCATGATGAAATCTCAAGTCATCCTGCTCTTTCCTACCCAGGGCTTGAATGTTCCCTTTGTCCATCAGATCTATGCTACTGGCTCCTTAGTCACTTACTGGCAGTCTCCTTTACCAGATCAAAAAAAAAAAAAAAGTATACATAGGGTTTGGTGTCACTTGTAGTTTAAGGCATCCACTAAGGGTCTTGGAATATATGTATTCCTCACAAATAAGTGGTGGGTGGGGAGGACCACAGTATGTCACTTCTGTGTTTTAAAAAATACAAGGGTAAAATTGGAAGAAGACCCTCATTGGTGGCTACTGCACAGATCAGATCCAGCCCATTTTCCCACCTTGCTCCACTTCCTTCGCAATGGTGTCTGACGAAACCTGATATGGGTGAGACTGAGAAACACAATAAGTCGAAGCTGAAGAAGACAGAAACACAAGAAGAAAAATTCACTGCCTTCCAGAGAAGTGATAGAACAGGAGGAGCAAGCAGGCGAGTCGTAATGAGGTTAGTGCCACCAATATGCACAGTACATTCCACAAGCATTGCCTTCTTATTTTATTTCTTTCAGCTGTTTAACTTTATAAAATGGGCCGGGTATGGTGGGTCATGCCTGTACTCCTAGCACTCCGGGAAACCCAGGCTGGTGGATTGCTTGAGCTCATGAGTTCGAGACCAGCCTGAGAAAGAGAGAGACCCTGTCTCTAAAAAAAAAAAAAAAAAATAGCCAAGTATTGCGCAAGTGCCTGTAGTCCCATCTACTCAGCTACTCAGGAGGCTGAGGTAAAAGGATCGCTTCAGCCCAAGAGTTTGAGCTTGTGTGAGCTACTGTCAATGAAGGCGGCATCTGCCTCTTCCATCTGCCTATCTGGTTGGTAGGGAAGGAAAAGAACTTGTATGTTGATAAAGGAAGAAGCTGGGGAGGAAGACAGTGAAATCTGGAGTAAAACCAAGCTGGCCCAAGGTTTCCTGCAGGCTGTTAAATGCAGTTTAATCAGAGTGCCATTTTTCTTTTGTTCAAATGATTTTAATGATTGAAATGCACAATTTTTTAATATGCAAACAAAAAGTTTTAAAAAATGAAAAAATTGGAGGAAGAAAAACTGTTCAGTTCTCAAAAGAAAATGATACAGGAAAATAAACTTCATAGCTTTGCAAGAAATTAACTTAAGCGGAATTTCCCACCTTAAATTAAATTACTGTATATAGACAATGTGTGTAATTGCATTTGACTTAAAAGAACCCTTGATTTAGTTTAGAAGAATAGATTAATTAGTAAACTGAAAAAAGTCTATACACTCCAAATCACATAGCTCTTCGGAATGGTGCAAGCTTAAAGCTCATACCTGGAGATTCATAATGAGTGGAATGGTCACCGAATAGCGATTTCTTAGATATTCCAAGCACTTTACAAACTCCATTTATCCTGACAACTTTGTGAAATTGCCTTTATTACCTCCATTTTATTGATGACGAAACAGACTCAGAGAAGCTAGGTAACTTACCCAAGATCCTTTGGCTACTAAGTGTTAGAGCCTAGGTCTATTTATCTAAGTCATTATATTACTCTGCTCATGACATTTTAGAAAGAGCGCAAGGGCATGACATTTATAGACCATCTTCATTCAATTTCCCATCAAAAGCCATAGCTTTCCCAGAGCTCAATGAATAAACACAGTGCTCTTAACAGCTATACTCCACCACCACTTGCAAGGTAGTATGAAACTTTACATTTGAACTATGCTTCTGAAAGTCATTTTTGTATCCATTACTTTTTAGGTTTTCCATCAGTGAACTGGGAGGCAGAATAATAAGTGCTTGACATGTTTACACATAAAGACATTCTGGGCATGAGGGAAGCCAGGAAAGAAGCTAACATGGAAGCTGGGGAGTACATTATCCAAAGCCCAGATTAAAAGTGGGAAAATAGCCAGAAACCAAGAGGAAGGAAATCAGCAAAGATAATCACTCAGATTCAGTCCAATAAAAGATATTGATACAGTAAAAGTCATTACAGCCATGCCCTCATGTGACAAAAACACCTGCAAACTTAACTCCTAAATATGATAGCTAAGTAGCTCTATCATTTAATCAAGGTTGAAGACAGACCATAGAAGCAAGAATATTGCACACAGGATCTAAAGGAATCTATTCACTATACAGTATCTCCTTCTGAATTCTATCATTTAAAAATTCAGAAGGGCCACGTGAAAAGTTATAGGGATGATCAAATAGGCTAACTATAAAATCTATGAGGGAAAGTGAAAGAAACTATCGGTTTCAGAATAGCCAAACAGAAAAATAGGAACAAGTTGATAATGGTCTGTAAGGAAACTACAGATTTAATTTTACTAGAGATTATCAACTATTGCAAATTTTAAAAATTTTCTAAACATGTTCCTAATATTAACCCATCATAATTAAACAATTAGCTCTAAAAGAAAAGTTTTCTTCCACTAATGCCAAATTCCAGATTTTTCTTACTTTTTTTCTCTCCCTGGAATGGTATAAGATAGCAACTATTTTGTATAACTGCTTGTTTAATAATTATTTTAATAATTCTACATTTCTATCTTCTTCATTTTAAATGTTCAAAGAAAAACTGAAAAAAAAACTGGATGGCTAGGATTTCTTGGAGATAAACTCTTTTAGGAGTTCAAAGAAATATAATTGAACATATTTCTAGTCATAAAAGAAAATCCCAAGATTTAAAAAAACATCACACAGCACCAGCATTGTAGTCAAATTGTTCTCTTCAGATGGCAGATTGAAAATTTACCCTTTTGGCTTAAGTTTCACTTTGAAGCAATCCAGAACAACAATATAAGGAATGGAAACATCTTAGCTTTACAGAACACTTTACAGTTTACAAATCATTTTGCATTCTTTTCTCATTTGATCAGCCTTTGAACTCTCTGAGGGACACAGTGTAGGAATCTTGGTTCTCTTCTGACAGATAAAGGCACTTTCTTCTCAGGAAATATTGGTGAAATATTGGAGCATAACTAACAGGACATTCAAAAGCCCCTTGTATTAGTCAGGGTTCTCCAGAGAAACAGAACCTATACACAATAGAACTTAAGGGACTATGAAAAAACTGGTCAACATACAGAGGTGGTCAACCTAAGGAACTAGGAATACTGTATTGATACGTGGGTCATTACAAAAGTTTTGAGATACACAAAAATCAAGAAACATAAAATATGCATAGACAGAAACAAATATCTCAGCAACACTGGAGAAGTTGAAACTTACTGGAGCAAGTCAGAGAGGATGCTATCAACTGTTTCTTGAAAGTTAAATATTTGACCATAACATGATCTGTCTCAGAATTTTCATAGTGGCATACATAGTACATGTGGTGCATGTCCAGTCTATAAAAATTAGGTCAAAATAAGAAGGTGGTCAATATAGGAAAGTGGTCAACTAAGGAGGTTCTGCTGTACATACACACATACATATTTGCACAGTTATGGAGACTGAGGAGTCCTGTGACCTACCATGTGCAAGCGGGAGACCGCAAAAAGCTAGCAGTGTAGTTCCAGTCAGAGTTCAAAAGCCTGAGAAACAGGAATGCCAATGGTGTAGGTTCCAGCTCTAGGGCAGAAGAAAAATCAATGGTCTAGCTCAGCCAAGCAAAGAGAAAGCAGTTCTCCCTTCCTCCATCTTTTTGTTCTATTCAGGCCCTCAATAGGTTGGATGATGCTCACCCTTAATGAAGAGGGCAGACTGCTTTACTAAGTTCACTGATTCAAATGCTAACCTCATCTGGAAACACCTTACAGACACACCCAGAAATGTTCAGCCAAATATTTGGGCACCCCATTACCTAGTCAAGTTGACACACAAAAATTAACCATTACATTCCCTAATCTCACTTTCAGAAGGAAGTTTTCACCTCTGAGGGACCTCTGGAGGGAAGTTCCACCTTCACTCTGTTATGGACTCTACTCAGGTAGTCATTTCAGGATATTTATTCCTAAGAAAGTTTTGAAGGTCTCATTCAACTCCGGGCACCACAATCCTATCCAGTTGAAAACAGAAAGTCATTATCAAAAGCCACAGCAGGGCAGCCATTGGTGAGAGTTAAAGAGAATCTCCAAATACAGAGGATTATAGCATGAGATTTAATTAGAAAAATACAATTTAAAATATTTGGTGTGATGCAACCTGAAAGGGAATTTGAGATGGCTCTTGAATAAGACTGACCCAGATTCTAAGATCAGCTCTAGCCGGTTTCATGTGACTAAGACAGGTGGGCAACTCTAGCCAATCCTCCATTTACTCCCAGATAACATGGGGATTAAATATCCCACCAGGAACTTCTGATACACGCAACAACATGGATGCCTATCATGGAACTCATATTGAGAAAGAAACCAGGTGCAAATGAATATTGCACACACCATATGATTCCACTTGTAGGTACTTCTAGAACAGACAAAATGAATCTTATGGGGCTTCAAGTCAGAATAGTAATAGCCTTTGGGGTGAGGTGGAGGAACTGACTAAAAAGGGACATAAGGGAACACTCTGTGATGACAAAAATGGTCTGTTTCTTGACTGTGCTGTGGGTTACACAGATGTATACATGTACCAAAATTCATCTAACTGTAAAATTAAGATCTCTGCATTTTAATGAATATTATATATCAATAACAATTTTAAAAATGCATATCTCGGTCTGAGGAATAAATGAAATAATATAAGGAAAATCTCTAGTGGAGTACCCAAACACACAGTAGTTGTTCAAGAAATGATGGTTGAAGCACCTTTCTTAAAAGCAACTGACTTGAGAAATCTTAGTATGTCTACATTATCCAGAAATCCAAGAGAATTGCAGAGCCAAGACAGACAGAGATTGCAGGCTCTTTTCTTCAGTAGCCTGCTTGTGGGCTCCCCACTGCAGTGACTGACTTCACTGGGCAAACAGGTGGGTATTGTCCAAGGAAGCTGGTACCAGGCAAGGACCCATAGGTGCACAGATCTAAGATAGCCCTGGGAAGGACTGCAGTCCCTTAAAGGATTCCAAGTCCAGAGGAAATGGGCCCCAGAGTGGGGCCCCAGAGAGAGACTAAAATAGGGAGTAGGAATGAGGGGACAGGACAAACACCTGGTTTCACTATGACTCAGTGTCCAGGTAGGGCCTGGGCAGAAGGTAGAAGCAAGCTCCTAGGACAAGGAAGGAAGGAAATGAAAGTCTTTCTGAGTGTATAGCCTGAGCTTATACTTACCCCAGAGCCTGGGATAAATCCAATTCTGGATGAACTCCATTAGCTCTACTATCACTCAAATTATCTCAAATTGTACTGGATTAAACACTACAGCAACACTTCCTAAAGGTTAATGTGCACATGGATCCTATGGGAATCATGCTAAAATGCATATTTTTTTAAAAATTAAAATAGAATAAAATTAAAATGCAAGATTTTGATTCACTAGGGCTGGGATGAGGCCTGAAATTCTGCATTTCTAACAAGCTTCCAGGTGATGCCCATGCTTAGTTTATGTGTCACAATGGGGTTAGCAAGAGGCTCCTAGAAGGTTCACTCAAATATCTGTTTCCTCTGACTTTGAGCTCAGAAGGAAAGAGAAAAATACACTCCACTCAACACACACACAATATTAAAACCACAGAAGTGGCACAGCGCCTATAGCTCAAGTGGCTAAGGCGCCAGCCATATACATCAGAGCTGGCAGGTTCAAATCCAGCCTGGCCTGCCAAACAACAATGACAACTACAACCAAAAAATAGCTGGGCGTTGTGGAGGGTACCTGTAGTCCCAGGTACTTGGGAGGCTGAGGCAAGAGAATCTCTTAAGCCCAGGAGCTGGAGGTTGCTGTGAGCTGTGACACCACACACTCTACCCAGGACGAAAGCTTGAGGCTCTGTCTCAAAGCAAACAAACAAACAAACAACAACAAAAAAACCCCCATAGAAGTCAACCCTCTATGTGGCATTTTAAGAACCACACTCCTACTTATTCTGGATTTAAAACACTGCTATAGGTGTGTTGCAAAGAGATTTATAGCTTTTAATCTTCTCATATAGCACAACTGCTAAATACAATGTAATATATGTGACAGGAATTAGTCCAGAATTTATTTAAGACTTTTCCCCTTCAGTACATATGTCAAAAGATTGCCATTTCCAATTATTTATTAGGAATGTGATGTTTTTCAAGGTGGATGCATTACTCTTGTTATCTGCTTTCAATTAGCTAAGAATTTACTATGCTCAGCCAAATGTCCATTCATCAGCAAATTCCAGATTCCTGGCAGTCTGATTAACTTCCCAGGGCTCTTCCTTTATAGTTAAAATAAATGAGGCTGTCTATATTTCATGCTTGCTTGCTTGCTTATGGAAGGAAACACAATAGGTTTTGGATGGAGGAAGAAAAGAGAAGGAAGAAGAGGAAGAGGGAGAAGAGGAAGAAAAGAGAAGAAATCCTTCAAGCAATCAGAAAAGATTAAAGATGGAAATGAACACCCACCCTTAGACCAAAAGCTCCTCCACACTAGAATATATTCAGTCATATGAAAACCAACAGCTTGGGCGTGTAAAGGGTTCAATGACTTGAATTTAGCACATCCTTCTTTGCTGTGGGGCCTGGTGTCACGGGAGAAGCATGTGCTTTGGAACCAGTGATGCTTGATTCTGAATCCCAGCCTAGCCACTTAAAACCAGAGCACGTTGGCTAAGTGATCCCTCTGCCAGTGTATACTCTCTCCTCTGTAAAATCACAACGGTAATGACAAACTTGCAGATTTGTTATCTAAATGAAATTGTGTTTATGTAATGATGACCTCCACTAAGGTAACCTTGAATTTCAAATAGCATTTGTTCAAACATTATGCAATGTAAGCAGAGGACCTTAAATCACTCCCAGCCTCTCTGGGGACTTGAGGGATTGGGGATAAAGGGATGTCCTAGCAGTGGCTGACTACCGGCTTTTCCTAATGAATTAGTTCTGTTCTGGACCCCCCACCTCCACATACACTGTACAACATAGGATATCCCTGTTCTTCCCTCTATATTCACACACATCCCAAAATCCACCCACTCACACAAAATCATGTGTGTGTAGTTGTCTTTATTCCTGACAGTCTGGGGAGAAATAGGGCAGTTGCCTTTGTAGCAATTCACACACTTATAATTGAACATTAGCCACCCCTGCATTTACAAACTTTTGTGAGCATTTTTGATAACTATAACTCCAGCTAAATATGTGACTTAGTCTTCTTTCAGCACACTGCCTCAATCTCTCTGACTTTCTTTTTCCCTTCTTGGGTGGATGGGAGAGAGGCAATAAAACAAAACCTAAAATCCCTTGTATCACCTTACTCAGATCATTGTAACTCTGTCTTGGTTCTGACCTAACTTGGGGGAGCCCACCTTGGATCTGGGTCTTGACATCCCATCTGTTCTTTTATGGAAATATAGTTCCCTCACCCTCAGGGGTACCTGTCTGAAAGGCTCAGTGCACTGCAGTAGATCCTGACTTTAGCCAGTGAGATGTGTGAAGTACATGGCGTAAAGCTCCATGAATAGCACATACGAGGACTTGATAAATGGAGCTCTCACAGTAATCCCTGAATACCAGGCTTGCTCTGGTGGGTAACTGGTGAGGCTCCTAGAATAGGCATTTTATCTTGATTTGCTGATTTTTCTCCCCCGGGTTTCATTCCTTAGTCTTTTGTTATATTCCCTGGGAAATTATTTTCAATTTTACCTTGCAACACCTCCACTAAAAATTTTAAGCACCCTATTTTATTTATTTATTTATTTATTTATTTTTTGAGACAGAGTCTCATCATGTCACCCTCTGCAGAGTGCTGTGGTGCCACAGCTTACAGCAATCTCAAACTCTTGGGCTTAAGCGATTCTCTTGCCTCAGACTCCCAAGTAGATGGGACTACAGCTGCCCACCACAAAGCCCGGCTATTTTTTGTTGCAGTTGTCATTGTTGGTTAGCTGGCCTGGGCTGGGTTTGAACCTGCCAACATTGGTGTATGTGGCTGGTACCATAAGCACTGGGCTACAGGTGCCAAGCCTAAGCACCCTATTTTAATTTCCAAGAAATTGTATTACTTTCCCAGTTGTTCTATTTTATCATGTCATGTTCTTATTCCATAATTCCATAATTCCAGTGTCTTCTAAATGCAATCATTAATAAATATTGGACTAATAAATAAATAAATATCGGAATATTGAACTTTTTTGTTGTTGACATTATTGCTATTGTTAAAGTTTGCTTCTGTCCCCTGAATTTTCTGTTTTCTCTAGGTCCCTTCATTCTATAAGTTTACTTGTTTGAGCTCTGCCTTTGGTTTGGTGGAGACATTTCTCCAAATGTCCACTGGTTTTTGGCTGGCTGCTCATTTAAGAGAGGCTCTACAAAGCTAATTGGAAGTTCTGTACATGAGAACAGCATTTATCAAGTGGTGGCCTACATTTTCAGAATATCTGGCAAAAGCCAAGCTATTTCATGAGGAGCGGGGGCTGCTAATCTAAAAAACTTTACTTTAGAATCACCTGGTTTCTCAAGAAAAAATTCTTTGATATTCTACCCTTACAGCAAAGAAAGTAAAGAATAGGGAGATGGATGCAGGACGATCAGCCTGGTAGACACTACTCTCAGAATAGGATGGAGAAAGGAAGCAGGGGTCTCATGATTTAGCATGGGATCTTCAATTCCTTAGCCTTTTGGGAGTTCTATGCTGTAGACTAGAGCATAATGTGTTTCTCAAACTTTAGCTGACATAAAAATTTCATGGAGTGCTTCTTAAAATACAAATTGCTAGGTCCCACTCCCAGAGTTCTGATGCACCTGAAGAAGTGATGTAAGCCCTAAAACATTTTCCCAGCCCCCATTAGTTAAATCCTTTGAAAAACTGAAAGCAGGTGATGGGTATGACATGAGACACTCCCCCCACAAATCTTTCCTCCACCAGCTATAGTAAATGAAAATGTCCAGAATTAAAGAGTCATTTTCCTTAGTTAATGAACTCTCCTTGTAAACTATAACTATTCATGAACAAAAAATAGATAAAAGATTGAGGGATGAGATCTGTGTCCTCTCCCTTTGAATCTGAGCAAGGTGAAGTATGTTTTAACCAGCAAGGGTTAGGAGGAAATAAGACTGGGTGATTTGGGACTCTGGGTTATAAAAGGCCATGTTGCTTCTTCTTACTTGTCCTAGAATGTCACTCTTCGATGACCCTGTTGGGATGCACCGTATTTGAATTCAGCTTCCCTTCTCTGAAAAGCTCAACCCACATGGAGAGGCCACATGGAAAGGCTTCAGTTAACAGATTCTGCTGAATGTAGCCTTCAAGGCAGCCCAGGTAAAGCACCAGATTTCGTGGAACAGAGACAAACTATCCCACCATGCTTTGTCTAGACTCCTAGCCTTCTCTGTCCAATGCAGACTGCCTGCTTTATATACACTCAGAGAAGCACTGCCTGTACTGCAAGTTTATGTGGATGTATGTGAAGATGCGGCTCATGCCTCCTCCTCAAGGACTGTCATCCACTTGAGGTCAGCATGCTGCTTTCTTCACTTTCATACATCTAGGGCCTAAAAAAGTCCCTGACATATAGGGAGAGTTCAATTATTTCACATTACTCATTTACAAGCAGACCACTGTCTTTATAAGTTCAGATTCCATTCTTCATTCTCTATAATATTTTCTGGCACAAGGCTCTGGCCACACTTGTGGGCTTAGAGTTTAGCCTGTCTAAAAACAAAACCCCAGCTCTGCCTCTTTCTGGTTGTGTGATCTTAAATGAGTTCATTACCTTGCTGTGCCTCAGTTTTCTCTTCTGTAAAATGGAGAAAATAATCATACCCACCATTTAAAGTTGTTGGGAGGATTAGATACATGTACATGTAATATGCTTAAGACACCATTTAACATCTATTAAGCACTCAATGGCTGCTAGCTATTTTATTATTGTTGTGTTAGTTTAGTATTGGTATTAGTATTTATTGGTATTAGTATTACAAGGCAGTTCCTTCAGGAACCAAATTGCAAGCACCTTCTTCTTATAAAAGCAGCCCAAAATGGGTGCACCTGGCTCTGAGCCAGCTATTTGCCTCCACTTCACTGTTTTATTTGTTGGCCTTGGTGACTAGGGGACCTATTGAATTTGCTACTCACCATACATCTGCATGTATCATGCAGTGGCACTGGGGACTTATAAAAACTGTCACTTTTTTTTTTATTGTTGGGGATTCATTGAGGGTACAATAAGCCAGATTACACTAATTGCATTTGTTAGGTAAAGTCCCTTTTGCAATCATGTCTTGCCCCCATAAAGTGTGGCACACACCAAGGCCCCACCCCCCTCCCTCCTTCCCTCTCTCTGCTTTTCCTCCCCCCCTCCATGACCTTAATACACAATGAATCTTGGGTGCAAAAGAATCATCAGGGGAACTTGTTTAAAATGTGGATTTGAAAGCTCTGCTTTAGCCGGTCTGGAGTAGGGCCCAGAAATGTGTTCTTTTAATAAGTCTCCCCAGGTTGCACCAATGCAGGGGTCCATGGAAGCTTTGTTTCAGCAGATGGTCTCCTTAAAATAAGCACCACCCAAACCTTGATGACATCACATATTACTCAAATAAATGGATTATTTTTCTAATTTCTTTAACACAGGGTATTCAGCAAGTCAAGAACTGCACGATAAATGTATATTTAAACAATGTTAGGCACTGTTTCTAATAATGTGTTCACTACATGTTTCTTCAAACTCCAGAGATCTTCTAAAGGGAGGAGAATTAAAGAGTTATTGCTCTTAGTTAACAAATTCTCCTTTTAAATTATAAATATTTGTTGAACTGAAGAGTGAGATCTATGTCCCCTCACTTTAACTCTGGGCAGGGTGATAACCATTTATGGATTAAGTGAAAATAGGATTGGGTGATTTGTGACTCCAGGTCCACCAATTTAAAGCAATCAGTCCAGTAGTTAATATGAAAAATATAGAGGGTGCCAAAAATATGTATATACATTTTAAGAAAGAAAAATAATTACATTAAAATTGTAATACTCTAGTCACATTTGACTTCTACAATTATAAGAGATACAAATGCAAAAGATAACAAATGTTATTGGTATATGTTGAATAGTATAATTTTAATATAATGTTTTCCTTTTTAAAATGTGTATACATTTTTGGCATTCTCTGTATATATATTTATTGTTAAATATATGACAATATAAACATATGTCATATATAAATTATGACAATAACTATGTTACAGACTATCTTAAATGTCACAAAGAAAAAATGTATTGATTAATAGTTATCTACAAATGTATTTATAAATTTATAATTAAATTATAAATGAAAATAAAAATATAAATGAGTATATGCTAGAGTGTCCAGAAAGTCTAGAAACACAGAGAAAAGATTGTAATACTTCATCCCA
Organism: Nycticebus coucang; assembly: GCF_027406575.1. NCBI lineage: Eukaryota > Metazoa > Chordata > Mammalia > Primates > Lorisidae > Nycticebus > Nycticebus coucang. Next base: position 47,102,419 of record NC_069804.1, read on the forward strand.
ACAAAACTGAATACACATACTTCTCATCAGCCTACGGAACATACTCCAAAATTGATCACATCTTAGGTCACAAGTCTAACCTCAGTAAATTTAAAGGAATAGAAATTATTTCTTGGATCTTCTCGAACCACCATGGAATAAAAGTTGCACTCAGTATCAACAGGAATCTACATACTCACATAAAAACATGAAAGTTAAATAACTTCATGCTGAATGATAGCTGGGCCAGAGATAAGATTAAGAAGGAAATTGCCAAATTTTTGCAACAAAAAAAAAATGAAGACACGAATTATCAGAACCTCTGGGATATGGCAAAGGCAGTCCTATGAGGGAAATTTATAGCACTGGAAGCCTTCCTCAAGAGAACAGAAAGAGAGGAAGTTAACAACTTAATGGGACATCTCAAGCAACTGAAAAAGGAAGAACATTCCAAGCCCAAACGCAGAAAAGAAATAACCAAAATTAGAGCAGAATTAAATGAAATTGAAAACAAAAGAATTATACAAGAGATCAATGAATCAAAAAGTTGGTTTTTTGTTTTGTTTTTTGTTTGTTTTTTTCTTTTTAATAAATCATAGCTGTGTACATCAATATGATCATGGGGCACCATACACTTGGGTCATAGAACATTTGACACATTTTCATCACATTAGTTGACATACCCCTCCTGGAATTTTCTTAGTTACTTTGCTAAGACATTTTTTTGAAAAGGTCAATAAAATAGATAAAACTTTCACTAACCTAACCAGGAAAAAAAGAGTAAAAATCTCTAATCTCATCAATCAGAAATGACAAAGAGGAAATAACAAGACTCCTCAGAAATTGAAAAAATCCTTAATGAATATTACAAGAAACTTTATTCTCAGAAATATGAAAATCTGAAGGAAATTGACCAATACTTGGAAGCACATCACCTTCCAAAACTTAGCCAGAATCAAGTGGAAATGTTGAACAGGCCCATATCAAGTTGTGAAATAGCATCAACCATACAAAATCTCCCTAAAAAGAAAAGCCCAGGACCAGATGGCTTCATGTCAGAATTCTACCAAACCATTAAAGAGGAACTAGTACCTATATTACTCAATCTGTTCCAAAATATACAAAAAGAAGGAAGAGTACCCAACATGTTCCATGAAGCAAACATCACCTTGATCCCCAAACCAGGAAAAGACCCAACAAGAATAGAAAATTATAGACCAATATCACTAATAAATATAGATGCAAAATTATTCAACAAGATCCTAACAAAAAGAATTCAGCAACACATCTAACAAATTATAGATTACGACCAAGTCCGTTTTATCCCAGGGTCTCAAGGCTGCTTCAATATACGTAAATCTATAAGTATAATTCAGCACATAAACAAATTGAAAAACAAAGACTATATGATTCTCTCAATTGATGCCGAAAAAGCTTTTGATAATATCTAGCATCCCTCCATGATCAGAACACTTAAGAAAATTGGTATAGAAGGGACATTTCTTAAACTGATAGAGGCCATTTACAGCAAACCCACAGCCAATATCATACTGAATGGAGTTAAATTGAAAACATTTCCACTCAGATCAGGAACCAGACAAGGCTGTCCATTGTCTCCACTGCTCTTTAACATTGTAATGGAAGTTTTAGCCTTTGCAATTAGGAAAGAAAAGGTGATCAAGGGTATCCATATAGGGTCAGAAGAGATCAAACTTTTGCTCTTCGCAGATGATATGATTGTATATCTGGAAAACACCAGGGATTCTACTACAAAACTCTTAGAAGTGATCAAGGAATACAGCAGTGTCTCAGGTTACAAAATCAACATTCATAAATATTGAATTTATATATACCAACAATAGTCAAGCTGAAAAAACAGAAAAATAGCCTTTATATATAACACAAGAGTCAAGCTGAAAAAACAGTTAAGGACTCTATTTCATTCACAGTAGTGCCAAAGAAGATGAAATATTTGGGAGTTTATCTAACAAAGGACGTGAAAGGTCTTTACAAAGAGAACTATGAAACTCTAAGAAAAGAAATAGCTGAAAATGTTAACAAATGGAAAAACATACCATGCTCATAGGCTGGGAAGAATCAACATTGTTTAAATGTCCATATTACCCAAAGCAATATACAACTTTAATGCAATCCCTATTAAAGCTCCACTGTCATACTTTAAAGATCTTGAAAAAAAAATAATACTTCATTTGATATGGAATCAGAAAAAACCTCGAATAGCCAAGAAATTACTCAGAAATAAAAACAAAGCAGGAGGAATCACACAACTGGACCTCAGACTACATTATAATTCAATAGTGATCAAGACAGCATGGTACTGGCACAAAAACAGAGAGGTAGATGTATGCAAATTAATACTTTCCTTTTGGAAAGATGTTTGGAGAACACTTAGAGATCTAAATATAGGTCTGCTATTCAATCCTATAATTCCTCTACTAGGTATATATTTAGAAGACCAAAAATCACATTATAACAAAGATATTTGTACCAGAATGTTTATTGCAGCCCAATTCATAATTGCTAAGTCATGGGAAAAGCCCAAGTGCCCATCGATCCACGAATGGGTTAATAAATTGTAGTATATGTACACCATGGAATATTATGCAGCCTTAAAGAAAGATGGAGACTTTACCTCTTTCATGTTTACATGGATGGAACTGGAACATATTCTTCTTAGTAAAGTATCTCAAGAATGGAAAAAGTATCCAATGTACTCAGCCCTATTATGAAACTAATTTATGGCTTTCATATGAAAGCTATAACCTGTTGGGCCCTGCCATGTGCCTGAGTCCTAGTGCAACTTCCCGAGCTTGACTAGAAGTAGATGCCTCGAGCTACTTCCACCTAGCAATGACTCAGCAAGGCCCAGGCTGAAACTGCCTTTACCTAGATACAGCCAACGTGGTAGCATGCCATTGGCCCAACCCTGTTTTACCACCCATCACACCATTTCAAGTACCTCATCCCCCGCCTCCTTTCCCCGCCCCTTCCCTGTGCCCTATATAAGCGGCTCCTTGACACAATAAAGTTGATATCCTGCTTTGACAGACTCCCGGCTCCGTGTGTTCCTGTTCGAGCCGCCGACACTTGCCATCCCGTTCAGCCCCTGGGACAAGATCGGGCTGACCCTGATCTTCCCTCAACTGCGACTGCGGAGGACCCTGCAGATGGGTGCCCCATGTGAGGAACTCGGCTCTCCACACAAAGATCACTGACAGGCCAATTGGTCTGCGGGTGAGTGTACCCCCATAAATTATGGGGAAGTCCAATTCCAAATTTGACCCTGCTTTGGAATCCCTTAAAATCTTACTCAAAAGCAGAGGACTAGACCTCTCGGATAGTCAGACCCTTCAAGCCTGGGAATGTTTACTTAAGGTCGCACCCTGGCTTCCGGAGAGAAACCTCTTTGACTGGCACACCTGGGATAGGGTTGAAAGATTAATCAGAAGAGCACATGTAAAAAGGGGGGAGATTCCCCCGCTTGGGACATTCCCTACTGTATCTGCTTTAAAGGGCTGTTTTCCCCCTTGCCACCCCAAGAAAACGGAGGGAGCATGGACCCTGATAGAAGCGGAGAATAAAAATCCCAAAGCAGAGCCAAGCCCAGATCAGAGCCCTGAGTCAGCGGACCTCATTGGCCCGCCGAGTCAACCCAAACCTCTCTATCGTTCCCTCGACCCTTTTGGGAATCCTCCAACTAATCCTTTCCGGGCCCCCTCTGCACCTCCTCCATATGGTGGAGAAAGCGGTACTGAGGGCGGAGCTACTAACCTTTTTCCGGTTAATATTAATTCTGGAGGTAATGGTCCCGCTGCCTGGTACCCCTGGGAGGCTCAAGATCTCAAAGATCTAAAAAAGGCAGTTTCTGAGGACGGGTCTAACTCACCCTGGGCAGAAACCATACTTGAAGGGCTAGCACACCAAGCGTGCATAGCCCGAGACTGGAAAGAACTAGCCAAAGCGGTACTCCCGGGCCCCACATTCCTTAAGTGGATGGCCTACTTCCAGGAGGAGTGCCGTGTTCGGGGAGAATGTAATCAGAGCGCCCAACCTCCCATCCCCATAACTTATGGCATGCTTTATGGTCTGGCTGATCAATTGTCCACTGGTCTCCAGCAGGCAGCTATTCCTGCTCCTTACCAAGATCAGGTCAGAGCCAGTGGGATAGCTGCATGGAAGAAATTAGACGAGGGCCCCAATGAATCCCCCATAGTGGGAATCAATCAGAAACACACAGAGGACCTCTCCACCTTTATAGACAGAGTCCAAAAAAGCCTAAAAGAAAGTTTCCTGCTGGGGAGTTACGGGACCAATTTGTCCGTTCTTTAGTCTGGGATGGCATGACCACTGATTGTGAGCTCGCCTGCACCAGGTTAAGAAACCAGGTGATGGAGAGGTGGATCATAGCTACTTGAGATGTTGGTTCCACGTCTCATCAAGCAAGGGCGATGGTTTCGGCACTTCAGGCAGACTGCCAGGAAGAATTCCAAACACTTATTGATGCCCTTCAATTAGCCCCTACTGCAGGCAAGCGGACATGTTTCGGGTGTGGTAAAGAGGGCCACTTCAAGCGGGAATGTCCTAACCAAACCAAGCACCCCCCTGACCCACCAGGGGAGAATGGCCCCCGCACCCCCTGCCCTCTCTGTAAAAAAGGCTTTCATTGGGCCCGCGATTGCAAATCCAAATTCAATCTCAAAGGTGAGCCTTTAAACTCCCTGTGAGGCTATCCCCAGCCCCGTTAAAAAAGGGGAGCAGACCAGTACAAACTCATTGGACCATTCCCCTAATTGTGGGCATGAAACCAAAAATAACCCTTACAATTGGAGATAAATCCTTAAAATTCCTCATCCATATTGGGGCAGACGGCACAGTTATCAGGAAAGAGGAAGTACCCCAATCTTGGCAGCTAATACCTGGACCACCCTGTTAGGCATGGGTGGCCGATCTACCTCCTGGGAGACCAATGCCTGGCTCCCCTGGGTGGACCCTAGTGGAAACCATGGGGCGGTGCACCCGCTTGTGGTCCCGGGCCTAACCACCAATCTCATGGGTCAAGACATTTTAGGTGAGGCGGAGGCATTTATCACCACTGACCTTAACAACTCTCAGGATGATCACCCCCAAGATAAACTTGAAAATCAATTTCAACAAAAACAGAGAGGGCAGTACTATTATCCAGATAACCCATACCTTGAATCAATCAATCAAGAACACTCCTGGGTTCACCCCCAATTCTAAAGGCCACTGCTCATCCCCCCGTATTCCAAATTCGATGGACACCTGGGGACCCTGTATGGGTAGAGCAGTAGCCTCTCCCTTCAAATAAACTCCAACATCTACATTTGTTAGTCAACCAATAGTTAGACCAAGGGCATTTAAGACCATCTACTAGCCCTTGGAACTCTCCAGTATTCATAATCAAGAAGCCCAATGGCTCTTGGAGACTTCTACAAGACCTCAGAAAAATAAATGACAGGATGATCCCTCTCGGAACCCCCCAGAGAGGTCTCCCCTGGATTTCCGCAATTCCCACAGCTTACCACCTCACAGTCATAGACATTAAAGATTGTTTTTTTTTCTATTCCCCTCCATCCAAATGATATGGAAAGGTTTGCCTTTTCCATACCTTCAACCAATTTCCGAGGGCCAGATTTAAGATTTGAGTGGACGGTCCTACCCCAAGGAATGGCTAATAGCCCCCTCATCTGTCAATATTATTTGACACACATCTTCACTTCATTACTAACGCGACCTAACATACTATTCTACATTTATATGGATGATATAATCTTAGAAAGCCACAATTCAGATAACCTCCAAGAACTCACCACTGAATGCCTTGCTATCCTCCGCCAGAATAATTTTCAAATAGCTCCTGAAAAGATACAAACCATCCCCCCATTTAAAATCTTGGGGTCTGTCCTCTCCCTAGATACAGTTTCCCCTATTAAGCCCCAACTGGTCCTTCAAGAAACTTATAGTTTGCCCCAGCTGCAGAAATTACTCAGGGAAATTAATTGGCTAAGACCTTGGATCCCTATCTCCACTGAGGAGATAATTCCCCTGTTTAATCTTCTAAAAGGCCTAGATTTAACCTCTCAAATAACATTACCACCTCATTGTCAACACATACTGACTAAAATTCAACAATCCATAAACCAAGCTTCTTTAAAAAGATTCAATCCCCACATACCCCTTATCCTCTACCTCTTTCCTGGAGAAACTTTATGTACCGCCCTCTTAGCCCAAAAGGGGGAGCCTATCCAGTGGATTCATCTCTCGGTGAGAGGAGTCCCTAGAGTCTATTCCATAAACAATCAGATTGCCAACTACATATTTAAAGGAAGGGACATAGCAGTCAGATTGTTTGGCAGTGAACCCCATTCCATCATCACCCCATATAAACTCTCAGATTTTTCCTGGCTTCAGAGAAATAACGATAGAATTGCACTGGCTTGAAGGATTCTCAGGCCGAATTGATTGTCACTATGGTCCTTACAAATGGGTGAACTCCTTTGCCAAACTAACTTGGAAACCACCACAACTTTTTCTCCTGCATCCTAATCCCACCTTCCTCACCGTCTTTACAGACGGAGGGCGCCTAGGAGCTTCCATTATTATTTATCCTCCCCTAGTGCAAGATCAAAACCCCACCCCCTTAAAATCCATCCTACATGAGCTTGAAGGATTGGCTCAATTCAAAGAACTTTTTTGCTGTTGTCATGGCCCTTAATTCCATACCTGAACCCTTTAACCTATTTTCAGATAGCCTTTATGTAGTCAACCTACTACCCAATTTAACAGAGGCTCATATTAAATTAGATTCTAATCCCATATCCCCATTAATGATCCAGGTTAGAACTCTATTCAAACAAAGAACCAATCCAATTTACTTACAACACTTTAGAGGACATCAAAACCTACCAGAATTTTTAGCTACAGGCAATAAATTAGCAGATCAGCTAGCCTCCATGCCACAATGCAATACAGTAACAAAAGCAACACAATTTCACCAACTAACTCATATCAATTGGAGAGGGCTTAAACACAAGTATCCCCACATACCTGTTAAGAATCTGAAAAAAGTTGTTCATACTTGTCAGTCATGCCAGCCTTTTCTTCAAGTTCCCCCTCTGCAGACCTCGGGCACCAACCCCCGAGGCCTTCGACCCAATCATCTTGGCAAATAGATGTTACTCACTATGCCCCTTTTGGGAAACTTAAATACATTTTCGTGTCCATTGACACCTTCTCCCACACCTGTTGGGCGTCAGCACATGCTGGAGAAAAAACTAAACATGCCATTAGCCATATGCTCCAATGTTTCACTACCCTTGGTCTACCTGATCAAATTAAAACTGACAATGGCCCTTGCTTTACAAGCAAATCCTTTACAAATTTCCTACAAACATGGAAAATTTCACACAACCCCCAAGGTCAAGCTATCATTGAAAGATTCAATCAAATCCTTAAGGGTCAATTACAAAAACAAAAGGGGGAGTCTATACTCCCTCACGATCAATTGAAAAAGGCTCTATTCACACTAAATATCTTAAATTTTTCCAAAGAAGACCCACACTTATCTCCCTTTCAAAAGCATTGGTCTTCATCGGTGACCTATAGTTCCATCTGGGTCTGATGGCGAGATCCGCTTATGGGAGGGTGGAGAGGACCAGACCCACTCCTTACAGCAGGGAGAGGTTTTGGATGTGTTTTCCCTCAAAACGAGAAAAAACCCATTTGGGTTCCGGCAAGAGACCTTAAATACTTGCCCCAACAAGAAGGGGATAACCTTAATTTATCCAGGGGGTCTAACGCCCCTGAGAAGTGTCTTTCTACTTCCCCCACAGGAGGAACCCCCAATGAGGAAGCAACTGCTTCCACTGCTGATGATGCTAATGATGTTCATCCCCCCCAGTGACGAGGGAATGGATGACCCCAATGCTATCCGGAGTCTGATAGCATCTAGGGAGGCATCTGTTTATTTTTGCAGAAGAAGTGCTGCTTTTATGCCAACAGATCTGGGATCGTGCAAAGCAAGATCAAAACACTCCAAGAAGATTTAGAAAAGAGAAGAAAAGAAATTTTAGAATGGGCCTATGTGGTGTTTTTTTTTTTTACCCTACCTTCTTCCCCTGACCCTTACTTACCCTTTTGTTAGTTATCACCTTTGGACCCTATTAAAAAGGTTAGAGGCAATAATCTTAAATCAGGTTGAGGTCCGATATCACCAGCTCATTAACCACGAATCTAACTATTATTCTTAACTGCCCTCCATAGCACCAATGATGGGTAAGATCCCAAAACTGGGACAACCTAAGACAGGATATGGAGAGGCTGCACAGTGGATTACATTCATAGTACCCAAAGACAGGTAAGATCACTCTATGTTCAGTCAACCTAAGACAGGGACCAAACCGTTGATGTTTGTATCCCCATGACTGGTAAGACTGAAACTGCAAGAGCAGGCAACCTAAGACAGGAACTATGTTTTTCCACCATACAAAAAGCAAAAGGGGGAATTGTTGGGCCCTGCCATGTGCCTGAGGCCTAGTGCAACTTCCCGAGCTTGACTAGAAGTAGATCTGTCGAGCTACTTCTGCGTAGCAATAACTCAGCAAGGCCTGGCCTGAAACTGCCTCCACCTAGATACAGCCAACGTGGTACCATGCCATTGGCCCAACCCTGTTTTACCACCCATCACACCATTTCACATACCTCATACCCCGCCTCCTTTCCCCGCCCCTTCCCTGCGCCCTATATAAGCGGCTCCTTGACACAATAAAGTTGATATCCTGCTTTGACAGACTCCCGGCTCCGTGTGTTCCTGTTTGAGCTGCTGACACTTGCCATCCCGCTCAGCCCCTGGGACGAGATCGGGCTGACCCCGATCTTCCCTCAACTGTGACTGCCGGAGGACCTGGCAATAACCCTGTTGTAACCTAAGAATATGGCAAAGGGGGAGAGGGAGGAGAGGGGAGGGGGGAGGATGGGCGGAGGGAGGGTGATTGGTGGGATTACACCTATGGCCCATCTTACAAGGGTACATGTGAAACTTAGTAAATGTAGAATATAAATGTCTTAACACAACAACTAAGAAAATGCCAGGGAGGCTATGTTAACCAGTGTGATGAAAATATGTCAAATGGTCTATAAAACCAGTGTATGATGCCCCATGATCGCATTAATGTACACAGCTATGATTTAATAATAATAAAAAAAGTCTTAGGGATAAAGCTTCAGACAGCCAGAAAGAGCTCATTGCTCCCAGCTGACCCCTCCAGCATAAACATTTTCTCTTGCTCTGTCTATAATGGACCTTCAGAATAGTTCATTCTTACTTCTCAATGAATAAATAATAATTTGCTTATATCTACTGGGCATACACATGAATGAATTATTTCATTTCATGAAATAAATATATATGTGACTTTCTAGAAAAATAGATTGCAATAGGTTGAAAAATACATTGAGCATATTATTTGAAAAAGTAGCTAACATACGGCTTCATAATAAATTTATCTTTTGTTTTTTGGATGTTTAGACACTTTGTAGAATGTCATTACATCACAGCTCACTGTAGTTACGTGATTTAGATATATCAGGGCCCACATTTTGTCTTCCTCCTTCCTACCTTCCCTCCCTCGGTGTTTTCCTCCATTTCTACATTTTTTGTCTTTCTTCCCACAATCATTTCCTGAGTACCTACAATATGCACAGAACTCTGCCAGACATTGGTGTATATGTGTGCTGAGTATATAGGGGAGGGGTATGTAAGTGAGTCCTCATTTTTAAGGCACATTCATTCTCCTGTCACATTTAAATGTTATTATAAGCCAACATCTCAATTAGATGAGTGATTCAGAAAGTGCATGTTATAAAATTCTGTGGTAGAGGTGTGAAGCTGTCCAGGACATTTTACATGGACAGATCATGTTCAAGACAGTTCATTATGCTGTGTGAATATCTTCAATATTCTCTCCAACTAGGATATAATCACACATGAGTCCAATGGAAAGCCATGAATAAATTTTATGACACAGTAAGAAAATTTTTACACACTTTGCAAATTTCAAATGAAAGGGGACTTTTTATTTAAAGGAATTGTGCCTAACTCTCTCCACCATGAGACCTGGTCCCAATTCAGGGATGAGGACAACAGCATGTTTCCTAGTTTCTGGGTACAGGTTGCATATTACCACAGGCAGGTAAGTGAATTTTCCCTTCTCGTTTCTCCTGGTGCCTTTCACTCAGATTACTTTCTTTGAGAGGTGAAGAGGAAAAGGAGATGACATCTTTAGCCTTTAAAAGGCAGGAGAGAGGAGAAATCGCCTTGCTCAAAATTATAATTTATCATCCAATTCATTAGAACCTGCTGGAACAAAGTTTCACACTTTTAAAGAAACAATGCCTATTCCAATTCTTCATGAGATCAGGGTTTCTCAATTTTAGCACCCCTGTCATTTTGAACTAGATAATTCTTTGTTGTGGGAGAACTGCCTGTGCACATTAGGATGCTCAGCCACATCCCTAGCCTCTACCCACTAGACACCAGTAGCACCCACTCCCAGTTGTGGCAACCAAAAATGTCTTCAGACATTGTCAAATATGCCCTGGGGATCAGAATTAATGTGTGGAGCAAAATCACCTCTTGGCTGTACCTTGGAACTACCTGGGTAGCTGAAATATTACTGATACCTGAGACTTGCACACAGAAGGTCTGATTTGATTAGGCTGAGTGTGGCCTGTGCTTCAGGGTTTTCCAACACTTCCCAAGGGTTGAGCTCAGATTCGCCCACTAATTTTGACTCTGACAGGGACCCCCCCAATCAGATTTGATGTCCAATGTTGTGTTGACCTGCTGAGCACCCCCACCTGCGTCCACCTGGCTTAATTGGATCAATGTTGGCATCTAGCCCTTGGACTCAGCATCTGATGTCAGATGAACCTGCTGTAGTCTTTCAAGTCAGAACATTACCTTTTCCACAGCTATCTGTCATTCATTCATATCTGGGGGAAAGGAGTCTCTCAAGAAGAGAGACTCAAGAAGAGACACCTCAAGAAGAAGGCTTCTCTCAGCCCATCTTGTGAGAGAAAAATGTATGCAGTTTGTGTCTTGGGATGTGTGCAAGAGAAAGCACTGAGAGTAAAGCCAAGGGGAAGAGCCCATACCTTTTCCTCTTCTCCTCTTGAAACTTCTTTGGGTTAGCCCTGGGATGGAAACACACCAAAGTAATGAAGATCCACACTTCCACTTTTTTTAACCAAACCTCTCCTAAATGAATTAGGACAACTACGGTCTACTGCTCACCCTCTTATCTGATCTTCTCCTAGCTCTACAGCCAACAGAAATGTTTGCTTATATTACCAAAAGGGAAGCATAGAATGTTTATAACAGCACTCTCCATAATAGCCCAAACTAGGAAACTACCCAAATGCTCATTAGCAAAGAAATGGGTAAATAAATTGTGATGGTGTATTCTCACAAAGGAGTACTCTGCAGCCGTGAGAATGAATGATCTATAACTACACAACATATTGGTGAACTTCACAGGTATTTTGTCAAGCAATAGAAACCAAACTCCAAAAGGATATATGTAAATTAATTAACTTCTAGAAAGTCCCCAAACAGGCCAAACTTTTTGATACTGTTAGATGTCAGAATATAGTTTACCTTGAGTGATCGGGGGAGTGACTGGAGAGGGAGAGGGGGCTTCTGGAATGCTATAAATCATGCTTTGCTTCTTTATCTGGTATTGGTTATGTGGGTATGTTTAGTTTGAGAAAACTGATGAAACTGTACAGTGATAATTTATGTATTTTTATGTGTGCATATTCAATAAAATATGAAAAATTTAAAAACTATCTTCCCTTTCTCACATGTCAAATCCTTACTCCCAAGCTGGAAGATTGAGGGCCTTGACTTGATGCTGCTGACTCAGGAGGTGGGCAAGTCCCAGAAAGCCTCTTTTGTCCTTGTCATTATTTCTGCCTCACCACTGTAGCCCTCTGATCAGGTGTACAGGCAGGAAGTAACTAGCCTAGAAGTGAGAGGACTTTGTGCCCCATGGTCTGTGTGCTTGGACGAGGACAATTCCACCTACTATTGACATTCTGAGATTGCAGAGTCCAGCTCCAACTCAGATAGAAAATGGTGAGATTCTTTTCTTCTTTTTATCTAGATTGTTTATCCCTAAATCGACAATCTTGCAGCAATGACAGAGTAAGGCTGTGACTCAAGGATGGGCTCTACTGGTGTGGCCTTTTGGCATTTACTACCCCAGCATGTTTGCTCATCACAGAAGCTAATGTGTTTTTCCCACAGATGATCCCATTGTATTCATCCCAACATCTGGGTAATATTGTGGATTGCACACAAATGTGAATCAGGGTGTTTATTTTACTAGCAGAATACACCTGGAGCCTAAATAGTGTGTGCTAAGCAGCTGTTGATGACTATAAATTGAGACCTGGGTGAGGAGTTTTAAACCCTGGAGGTTCATCCTTAACAAGAAGGATCCAAGGCTTTCAAATCTAATAAATCTGGACACTATTGAAAGAAGAGAGACATTATTACAGACAGATAATGGTTTGAAATACCAGCCAGTGATGACTGGGGAAGCAGATGTAAGCCAGGATGATTTTTATATGTTCCGATAGCCCCTGCTGAGTGGGAGATTAAATTAGTGAAAGGTCTGATTGGTAACCATGTTTGGGCCACTGAGCAATTGCAGAGAGGTGGATGCAATCATACTGCCTGAGTTTTTCAGGAGGAAATAAATGGGGTTAAACTGCTAAAGGCAATCTATTTTGTCACATAGCTTTATGTACTCAGACATTCTAAAACCCAGTTATAATTCACCTAAGAAGCTGCCTATTTGCAGCATCCCTCCCACAATGTTCTTAGTTGTTCAGCCAGTCACTCTGACATTAGAAAACATTTTTTAAACAGTGTGTATATGTAAAGTTCTGGGAATAGAATAGTGGAAGCTATGACCCCCACCCTCAAAGATTGCACCATCAAGTTGATTTTGTTATTGACTGCTACATAATAAACCATGACAAATTTAAGATCTCAATACAATAACAATCAGGATGACTGCCTCAGTCAGTTTAAGCTGCTATAACAAGTAGACTGGGAGGCTTAAGCATTTATCTTTTACAATTCTGAGACTGAGAAGTCCAAGACTAAGTGGTTGTTAGATTTGGTTCTTTGATTCCTGTTTTTTTTTTTCAATTTCTTTTTTTTTTTTTGACCTTTACTTATTTATTTGCAGTTTTGGGCTGGGGCTGGTATTTTTTTAATTAATTAATTAATTAATTATGTTTTTTATTAAATCATAGCTGTGTACATTAATGTGATCATGGGGCACCATACACTGGTTTTATAGACCGTTTGACACATTTTCATTACACTGGTTAACATAGCCTTCCTGGCATTTTCTTAGTTATTGTGTTAAGACATTTACATTCTACATTTACTAAGTTTCGCTTATACCCTTGTAAGATACACTGCAGGTGTAAGCCCACCAATCACCCTCTCTCCGCCTGCCTCCCCCCTCGCTCCCCTTCCTTTCCCCTATTCTTAGGTTATAACTGGGTTATAGCTTTCATGTGAAAGCCACAAATTACTTTCAGAGTAGGGCTGAGTACATTGGATACTTTTTCTTCCATTCCTGAGATACCTTACTAAGAAGAATATGTTCCAGCTCCATCCATGTAAACATGAAAGAGGTAAAGTCTCCATCTTTCTTTAAGGCTGAATAATATTCCATGGTGCACATACACCACAATTTATTAATGCATTCGTGGATCGATGGGCACTTGGGCTTTTTTCATGACTTAGCAATTATGAATTGGGCTGCAATAAACATTCTGGTACAAATATCTTTGTTATAATGTGATTTTTAGTCTTCTGGGTATATACCTAGTAGAGGAATTATAGTATTGAATGGCAGATCTATTTTTAGATTTCTAAGTGTTCTCAAAACATCTTTCCAAAAGGAATGTATTAATTTGCATTCCCACCAGCAGTATAGAAGTGTTCCCTTTTCTCCACATCCACGCCAGCATCTCTAGTCTTCGGATTTGGTGGTATGGGCTAATCTTACTGAAGTTAGATGATATCTCAACGTAGTTTTGATTTGCATTTCTCTGATGATTAAGGATAATGACCATTTTTTTCATATGTCTGTAGGCTGTGCTCCTGTCTTCTTCAGAGAAGTTTCTCTTCAAGTCCCTTGCCCAGCCTGTGATGGGATCCCTTGTTCTTTTCTTGCTAATGCGTTTGAGTTCTCTGTGGATTCTGGTTATTAAACCTTTGTCGGAGACATAACCTGCAAATATATTCTCCCATTCTGAGGGCTGTCTGCTTGCTTTACTTACTGTGTTCTTGCCTGTGCAGAAGTTTTTAATTTGATCAGGTCCCAGTAGTGTATTTTTGAAGCTACTTCAATTGCCGGTAGGGGTGGGGTCCTCCTCATAAAATACTCGCCCAGACCGAGTTTGTCAAGAGTTTTCCCTGCACTCTCTTCTAGTATTTTTATAGTTTCATGTCTGAAGTTTAAATCTAATCCAGTGACAGTCTATCTTAGTTAATGGTGAAAGGTGTGGGTCCAGTTTCAGTCTTCTACAGTTTGCCAGCCAGTTCACCCAGCACCATTTGTTAAATAGGGAATCTTTTCTCCACTGAATGCTTTTAATTGACATGTCAAAGATCAAATAATGGTAAGTAACTGGGTTCATCTCTTTGTTCTCCATTCTGTTCCATAGCCCTACCTCTCTGTTTTTGTGCCAGTACCATGCTGTTTTGATCACAATCGGTTTATAGTATGGTCTGATGTCTGGTAGTGTGATTCCTCCTGCTTTGTTTTTATTTCTGAGTAATGTCGTGGCTATTCTGATTCCATATAAAATGAAGTATTACTTTTTCAAGATCTTTAAAGTATGACAGTGGAGCTTTAATAGGGATTGCATTAAAATTGTACATTGCTTTGTGTAGTATGGACATTTTAACAATGTTAATTCTTCCCAGCCATGAGCATGGTATGTTTTTCCATTAGTTAACATTTTCAGCTACTTCTTTTCTTAGAGTTTCATAGTTCTCTTTATAGATATCTTTCACGTCCTTTTTTAGATTAACTCCCAAATATCTCATCTCCTTTGGCACTACTGTGAATGGAATAGAGTCCTTAACTGTTTTTTCAGCTATTGACTATTGTTGGTATATATAAAGGTTAGCAATTTATGAAAGTTGATTGTGTAACTTGAGATGCTGCTGTATTCCTTGATTACTTCTAAGAGTTTTGTAGTAGAATCCCTGGTGTTTTCCAGATATACAATCATATCATATGTGAAGAGCAAAAGTTTGATCTCTTCTGACCCTATATGGATACCCTTGATCTCCTTTTGTTCGCAAATTGAGATGGCTAAAACGTCCATTACAATGTTAAAGAGCAGTGGAGACAATGGGCAGCCTTGTCTGGTTCCTGATCTGAGTGGAAATGTTTTCAATTTAACTCCATTCAATAAGATATTGGCTGTGGGTTTGCTGTAAATGGCCTCTATCAGTTTAAGAAACGTCCCTTCTATACCAATTTTCTTAAGTGTTCTGATCATGAAGGGATGCTAGATATTATCAAAAGCTTTTTCGGCATCAATTGAGAGAATCATATAGTCTTTGTTTTTTAATTTGTTTATGTGCTGAATTATACTTATAGATTTACGTATATTCAAGCAGCCTTGAGACCCTGGGATAAAATGGACTTGGTCATGAGATAATTTGTTAGATGTGTTGCTGAATTCTGTTTGTTAGGATCTTTTTTTCTTTTTTTTTATTTCTTTTTTTTTATTAAATCATAACTGTATACAATGATATGATTATGGGGCATCATACACTCACTTCATAAACCATTTGACACATTTTTATCACAGTGGTTAACATAGCCTTTCCGGCGTTATCTCAGTTACTGTGCCAAAACATTTACATTCTACATTTACCAAGTTTCGCAAATACCCCTGTAATATGCACCACAGGTGTGATCCCACCGATTCCCCTCCCTCTACCCACCCCACACCTTTCCCACTTCCCCCTATTGTTAAGTTGTAGCTGGGATATAGCTTTCATGTGAGAGTCCCAAATTAGTTTCATAGTAGGGCTGTGTACATTGGGTATTTTTTCTTCCATTCTTGGGATACTTTACTAAGAAGAATATGTTCCAGCTCCATCCATGTAAACATGAAAGAGGTAAAGTCTCCATCTTTTTTAAGGCTGCATAGTATTCCATGGTATACATATACCACAATTTATTAATCCATTCGTGGATCGATGGGCACTTGGGCTTTTTCCATGACTTAGCCATTATGAATTGGGCTGCAATAAACATTCTGGTACAAATATCTTTGTTATGTTGTGATTTTTGGTCTTCTGGGTATATGCCCAGCAGAGGAATTACAGGATTGAATGGCAGATCTATTTTTAGATCTCTGAGTGTTCTCCATATATCTTTCCAAAAGGAATGTATTAATTTGCATTCCCACCAGCAGTGCAGAAGTGTTCCCTTTTCTCAGCATCCACGCCAACATCTCTGGTCTTGAGATTTTGTGATATAGGCTAGTCTCATTGGAGTTAGATGATATCTCAAAGTAGTTTTGATTTGCATTTCTCTGATGATTAAAGATGATGAGCATTTTTTCATATGTCTGAAGGCCTTGCGCCTGTCTTCTTCAGAGAACTTTCTCTTCAAATCCCTTGCCCAGCCTGCGATGGGATCCCTTGTTTTTTTCTTGCTGATGCGTTTGAGTTCTCTGCGGATTCTGGTTATTAAACCTTTGTCAGAGTTACACCCTTCAAATATCTTCTCCCATTCTGAGGGCTGTCTGCTTGCTCTGCTTACTGTGTTCTTAGCTGTGCAGAAGCTTTTTAGTTTGATCAAGTCCCAGTAGTGTATTTTTGAAGCTGCTTCAATTGCCCGGGGGGTTCTCCTCATGAAATACTCACCCAGACCAATTTCTTCAAGGGTTTTCCCTGCATTCTCCTCTAGTATTTTTATAGTTTCATGTCTTAAGTTTAAATCTTTAATCCAATGAGAGTCTATCTTAGTTAATGGTGAAAGGTGTGGGTCCAATTTCTGTCTTCTGCAGGTTGCCAGCCAGTTCACCCAGCACCACTTGTTAAACAGGGAATCTTTTCCCCACTGAATGTTTTTAATTGGCTTGTCAAAAATCAAATAGCAGTAAGTAGCTGGATTCATCTCTTGGTTCTCTATTCTGTTCCAGATATCTACTTCTCTGTTTTTGTGCCAATACCATGCTGTTTTGATCACTATCGATTTGTAGTAAAGTCTGAGGTCTGGTAGTGTGATTCCTCCTGTTTTGTTTTTATTTCTGAGTAATGTCTTGGCTATTCGAGGTTTTTTCTGATTCCATATAAAACGAAGTAATGTTTTTTCAAGATCTTTAAAATATGACAGTGGAGCTTTAATAGGGAGTGCGTTGAAATTATATATTGCTTTGGGTAGTATGGACATTTTGATAATGTTGATTCTTCCTAGCCATGAGCATGGTATGTTTTTCCATTTGTTAACATTTTCAGCTATTTCTTTTCTTAGAGTTTCATAGTTCTCTTTATAGAGATCTTTCACGTCTTTTGTTAGGTAAATTCCCAAATATTTCATCTTCTTTGGCACTACTGTGAACGGGATAGAGTCCTTAACTGCTTTTTCAATTTGACTGTTGTTGGTGTATATAAAGGCTACCGATTTAGGAATGTTGATTTTGTAACCTGAGACGCTGCTGTATTCCTTGATCACTTCTAGGAGTTTTGTAGTAGAGTCCCTAGTGTTTTCCAGATACACAATCATATCATCTGCGAAGAGCGAGAGTTTGATCTCTTCTGACCCTATACGGATACCCTTGATTGCCTTTTCTTCCCTAATTGCGGTGGCTAAAACTTCCATTACAATGTTGAAAAGCAATGGAGACAATGGGCAGCCTTGTCTGGTTCCTGATCTGAGTGGAAATGATTCCAATTTAACTCGATTCAATATGATATTGGCTGTGGGTTTGCTGTAGATAGCCTCTATCAGTTTAAGAAAGTCCCTTCTAGACCAATTTTCTTGAGTGTTCTGATCATGAAGGGATGCTGGATATTATCAAAAGCTTTTTCTGCATCAATTGAGAGAATCATATGGTCTTTGTTTTTTAATTTGTTTATGTGCTGAATTACATTTATAGATTTAAGTATATTGAACCAGCCTTGAGACCCTGGGATAAAACCAACTTGGTCATGATGTATAATTTGTTTGATGTGTTGCTGGATTCTGTTTGTTAGGATCTTGTTGAATATTTTTGCATCTATATTCATTAGTGATATTGGTCTATAATTTTCTTTTCTTGTTGGGTCTTTTCCTGGTTTGGGGATCAGGGTGATGTTTGCTTCATAGAACGTGTTGGGTATTCTTCCTTCTTTTTCTACATTTTGGAACAGGTTGAGTAATATAGGTACTAATTCCTCTTTAAAGGTTTGGTGGAATTCAGACGTGAAACCATCTGGTCCCGGGCTTTTCTTTTTAGGGAGGTTTTGTATAGTTGATGCTATTTCTGAACTTGATATGGGTCTGTTCAACATTTCCACTTGATTCTGGTTAAGTCTTGGAAGGTGGCGTGCTTCCAAGTATTGGTCTATTTCCTTCAGATTTTCATATTTCTGAGAATAAAGTTTCTTGTAATATTCATTAAGGATTTTTTGGATTTCTGATGAGTCTGTGGTTATTTCGTCTTTGTTGTTTCTGATTGATGATATTAGAGATTTTACTCTTTTTTTCCTGATTAGGTTGGCCAGAGGTTTATCTATTTTATTGACCTTTTCAAAAAACCAGCTTTTTGATTTATTGATCTGTTGTATTATTCTTTTGTTTTCAATTTCATTTAATTCTGCTCTAATTTTGGTTATTTCTTTTCTTCTACTGGGTTTGGGGTTGGAATGTTCTTCCTTTTCCAGTTGCGTGAGATGTCCCATTAAGTTGTTAACTTCCTCTCTTTCCGTTCTCTTGAGGAAGGCTTGCAGTGCTATAAATTTCCCTCTTAGAACTGCCTTTGCAGTGTCCCAGAGGTTCTGATAGTTTGTGTCTTCATTGTCATTTTGTTCCAAAAAATTGGTGATTTCTTTCTTAATCTCATCTCTGACCCAGCTATCATTCAGCATAAGGTTATTTAACTTCCATGTTTTTGTATGGGTATACAGATTCCTGTTGTTACTGAATTCAAGTTTTATTCCATGATGGTCCGAGAAGATGCATGGAATAATTTCTATTCCTTTAAATTTACTGAGGTTAGACTTGTGACCTAAAATGTGATCAATTTTGGAGTAAGTTCCATGGGCTGATGAGAAGTATGTGTATTCAGTTTTGTTGGGATGAAATGTTCTGTAGATGTCTGCTAACTCTAAATATTGGATGGTTAGGTTTAAATCTAAGATTTCTTTGCTCAGCTTCTTTCTGGAGGATCGATCCAACACTGCCAAGGGAGTGTTGAAATCTCCAACGATTATGGAGCTGGAGGAAATCAAGTTACTCATGTCTGTTAGAGTTTCTCTTATAAATTGAGGTGCATTCTGGTTGGGTGCATAGATATTAATAATTGAGATCTCGTCATATTGAGTATTACCCTTAACAAATATGAAGTGACCATTCTTGTCCTTCCTTACTTTTGATGGTTTAAAGCCTACTGTATCTGCAAATAAAATTGCAACACCTGCTTTTTTCTGATTACCATTTGCCTGAAATATGGATGACCATCCTTTCACCCTGATTCTGTATTTGTCTTTTAAGTTGAGATGTGACTCTTGTATGCAACAAATATCTGGCTTAAGTTTTTGTATCCAGTCAGCTAACCTATGCCTCTTTAGAGGACAGTTTAAGCCATTCACATTGATGGAGAGTAAGGATAAGTCTGGTGGAATTTTGGGTATCGAGTTTTTCAAAGGTCCAGTGGACATTTTTAATCCTTTCGCCAGTGTGGAAGTTGGAGTTTGATCCGAAGTTTCTGAGTGAGTTTACTTTTGTGGTATAGGATTGGGTTGGTCATTGTGGAGGATAGGTCTGAGAACATCCTGAAGAGCTGGTTTACTTATGGCAAATTTTTTCAACATATGAATGTCATTGAAGTATTTAATTTCTCCATCATAGATGAAACTCAGTTTAGCTGGATACAAGATCCTGGGTTGAAAGTTTTTTTGCTTTAGGAGATTAAAAGTTGATGACCAGCCTCTTCTGGCTTGAAAAGTTTCAGCAGAGAGATCTGCAGTTATTCTAATAATCTTACCTTTGTACGTTATAGTTTTCTTTCGCCGGGCTGCTTTGAGAATCTTCTCTTTCATGTTAACTTTAGTGAAGCTAATTATGATAAGTCTGGGAGATGGCTTATTGGGGTTGAATCGTGCTGGCGTTCTGAAGCTGTCTGCTACCTGAATTTCAGATTCTCTAGGCATGTCTGGAAAATTTTCTTTCATAATTTCATGTAGAAGGGCCTCTGTGCCCTTGGCAGCAACTTCATCGTTCTCCGAAATTCCTATAGCCCTTATGTTGTTTTTTTTCGAATTATCTGAGAGTTCTCTGAGTGAGTGATCCGTTTTTGCTCTCCATTTCTCTTCCTCTTTGAGTGATTGGGAGCGTTCGAAGACTTTATCTTGAATGTCAGAAATCCTTTCTTCTGCTTGCTCCATTCTGTTACTGAGGGATTCTACTGTATTTTTCATATCTTTGAGGGCTGTAAGTTCTTGTTTCCGTGTGTCTAAGTCTTTGGTGGTTTTGTCTTTAAATTCGTTAAATTCTTGAGACAATTTTTGAATTTCTCCTCGAATTCCTAATTCCATTTTATTAATCTTGTCTGCAATCCAAATTCTGAATTCGACTTCTGACATCTCAGCCAGTTGTTTATGAATGGGATCTTCAATCACGTCTGCCGTATCTTTTCTTGGGGGGGTTGATCTATTCTGGTTATTCATGTTACCAGAGTTTTTCCGCTGATTCCGCCCCATGGTTTACTCCCTTTGGTTTTTCCCCTGGGGTTTTATCGAGGGCCCGTACAGTGTTGTGGCCTGAGAAACTGGGGCCCTGTTTGGTGTGGTGGACCAAAGTGGTTCTGTCTTGTTTTCAGCTGGTTTCTGTTCTATCCTATTGCAACTTCTACTCTGGCTTGAAGTCTCAGCTGTGTGGAAAAATCAGCAATTAAGTCACCCCGCCTGCCCATCTCTGGCCCCAGTTGGAAAAGGAGAATCAAACCTTCCAACAATCGCACACCCAGGGCATCGCCTGAAAAGTCGTAAGTCTATTAGCCCAGTTCAAAAGGTCTGAATCAACTGTCTCAATCGGCACTTGTCTCGGGTGGAAGGGTTCAAGAGGTCTCTGGGAACTGGATCACAGGGGCCTGGTGACTCCTCTGACACAGTTCACCCCAGTGCAGCGTGGAGTCAGGAGGAGCCACCGAGCAAACAGAGCAGTCTGGGAAGGTTGACGTCTCCTTCCCCACTTTGCCCCTCCGTCGGACCCAGTCACTGGTATCTCTGCAGATGGCTAACCCAGTTGCCTGCAGTGAACAGACACTCCAGGGGTTTGCACCTGCCTGAATCGCAAGGAAGTCTGCCAGGCCCCCGCAGACTGCCGCTATCTAGCAGGAGGAGATGGGGCCTGACATCTTTGAGTGTTTGATGCAGGTGATGGGAAGGAGGTGTTCACTCAGGCTTAGCCCCGTCCCTGATGGATGCTGCTAACAGAACAGAACAGAACAGACAACTTTGTGAGGTTCTGTCTCTGTTCCTGTCGTCGCCTACAGAAGACGGGCTGTTTTGAGTTCAAACGTCTTTGCTGCTGGAGAATTGCGTCTGAACACCTCTCTGGGTCGGCCCCGCCCTGGAAGCTTCCGGGTTTGTGAGCCGTGTCACCTCTGGTTGCCCAGGGAGACAGGGGGTGTGGCCTCAGAATATCCAGAAGTGAGCGTTCTGCCGTTAAAGAAAAAACGGCTGTTGATCTACCTCCAGGGAACTGCTGCTCTGGTGTGGGCACTCAGACGACCCTTTTCTCCTCTGTCCCGCGCCCCAGAGTCAGCACTGATCGGCCGCAGTTTGTGCTGGGTCCACACCCCTTAAGAGATCCCCCAAGAATCAGAACTCTTGGGGGATGGGCCCCCTGACCCCGATTGGGAGTGGGGGCGGGAAGCTAGAGTTTCATTCAGTTTTATGCAATACTACGGTCCGGGGAGGGGTCCTAAACTGCACTGCAGGGAAGTGCCGCCAAGGCTTGATTTCCCCTCAGCAGAGTGCCCTCTCCTCGCTCACGTATCCCAGAGTCAGCGCTGACCTGACGCAGCTCAGGCACTGTGCACTCCCCTCGAGAAATCACCCATGGAGCCGAACTCCTGGGGCATAGGCCCTCAGACCCCGAGTGAGAGTAGGGGCTCTCAGCTCTCAGCGGGGAAGGCAGAATCTTATTCAGTCTCGGGCCCCGTATGCCCGGGGAGGGTTGGTGCACTGCACCGCGGGGAAGTGCCGCGAGGCGTGACTCCCCCTCAGCCCGGTGCCCTCTCCTCACTTGCGCGCCTCAGAGTCAATGCTGACCAGTCGCAACTCGGGGACTGTCCACTCCCCTTGAGAAATTACCCAAGGATCCGAAGTCCTGGGGGACAGGCCTCCAGACCTCAGTGGGCGGGAGGGGAGCCCTGGGGATTCAGAGTTGCCGGCAAAGGATTCCCAAAGTTTTATTCAGCCCTATGTCCGGCAGGAGAACGCCACAGCACCCCAGTAGGGGAGGTAGGTCCAGCTTTTAGAAGGTCTCTCCCGTGGAGTGTAGTGGGAGGGCCTTTAATTTCTGCCCTCTTGTTCAATTGTGTGGCTCATGAGCCGGTCTCATGGGGGAGGGGGACTCCCGTCCACTTGGTGGTGGATTTTGTACCTTTTGTTTGCGTCCTTGTGATCACAACTTGCCTCAGCGGTGTTGATGTGCGTTCTTCAGCCTTCTCTCTTGGTGAGGCTCAAGTCCACCAGGATACTTACTAAATTCCTGTCCCTTAACTCTCCTTCTGGACGGGAGCCTTTGTTGAAAGCTGGCTTCAGTCCACCATCTTGTCTCCCCTCCCAAAGTTTTCCTGTTTGTTAGGATCTTGTTGAATAATTTTGCATCTATATTTATTAGTTATATTGGTCTATAATTTTCTATTCTTGTTGGGTCTTTTCCTGGTTTGGGGATCAAGGTGATGTTTGCTTCATGGAACATGTTGGGTAGTCTTCCTTCTTTTTGTATATTTTGGAATAGGTTGAGTAATATAGGTACTAGTTCCTCTTTAATGGTTTATTAGAATTCTGATGTGAAGCCATCTGGTCCCGGGCTTTTCTTTTTAGGGAGATTTTGTATGGTTGATGCTAGTTCAGAACTTGATATGGGCCTGTTCTACATTTCCACTTGATTCTGACTAAGTCTTGGAAGGTGATGTGCTTCCAAGTACTGGTCAATTTTCTTCAGATTTCATATTTCTGAGAATAAAGTTTCTTGTAATATTCATTAAGGATTTTTTGAATTTCTGAGGAGTCTGTTGTTATTTTGTCTTTGTCATTTCTGATTGATGAGATTAGAGATTTTACTCTTTTTTTCCTGTTTAGTTTAGTGGAAGGTTTGTCTATTCTATTGACCCTTTCAAAAAACCAACTTTTTGATTTATTGATGTGTTGTATAATTCTTTTGTTTTCGATTTCATTTAATTTGCTCTAATTTTGGTTATTTCTTTTCTTCTACTGGGTTTCGGGTTGGAATATTCTTCCTTTTTCAGTTGCTTGAGATGTCCTATTAAGTTGTTGACTTCCTCTTTTTCCTGTCTCTTGAGGAAGGCTTGCAGTGCTATAAATTTCTCTCTTAGGACTGCCTTTGCGGTATCTCAGAGCTTGTGATAATTCGTATCATCAGTTTTTTTTTGTTCCAAAAATTTGGCAATTTCATTCTTAATCTTGTCTCTGACACAGCTATCATTCAGCATGAAGTTATTTAACTTCCATATTTTTGTATGAGTATGCAGATTCCTGTTGTTACTGAGTGCAACTTTTATTCCATGATGGTCGAGAAGATGCAAGGAATAATTTCTATTTTTTTAAATTTACTGAAGTTCGACTTGTCACCAAAGATGTGATCGATTTTGGAGTATGTTGTGGGCAGATGAGAAGTATGTGTATTCAGTTTTGTTGGGACGAAATGTTCTGTAGATATCTGCTAAATCCATATGTTGGATGGTTAGGTTTAACTCTAAAATTTCTTTGCTCAGCTTCTTATTTGAGGATTATTCCAACACTTCCAAAGGAGTGTTGAAATTTCTGACTATTATGGAGCTGGAGGAAATCACGTTGCTCATGTCTGTTAGAGTTTCTTGTATAAATTGAGGCGCATTCTGGTTGGGTGCATAAATATTAATAATTTAAATCTCGTCATATTGAGTATTACCCTTAACAAATATGAAGTGACCATTCTATCCTTCTTTACTTTTGGTTTAAAGCCTATTGTGTCTGCAAATAGAATTGCAACACCTGATTTTTTCTGATTCCCATTTGCCTGAAATATGGACCACCATCCTTTCACAATGAGTCTATATTTATCTTATAAGGTAAAATGTGATTTTTGTATGCAGCAATAATCTGGCCTGAGTTTTTGTATCCAGTCAGCTAACTTTTGCCTCTTTAGAGGACAGTTTAAGCCATTCACATTAATGGAGAATATTGCTAAGTCTGGAAAAATTTTGGGTATCGAGTTTTTCGAAAGTCCTATGGACATTTTTAATTCTTTCCCTCTTGTGGAAGTTGGAGTTTGATCAAAAGTTTCTGAGTGAGTTTACTTTTGTGGTAGAGGATTTGGCTGGTCATTATGGAGGATAGGTCTGAGAATATCCTGAAGAGCTCGCTTGGTTATGGCAAATTTCTTCAACATATGAATGTCATTAACGTATTTTATTTCTCCATCATAAATGAAAGTCAGTTTACCTGGATATAGGATCTGGGATTGAAAGTTATTTTGTGTCAGGAGATTAAATTTCAATGACCACCCTCTTCTGTCTTGTAAAGTTTCAGCAGAGATATCTGTAGTCATTCTAATATTCTTCCCTTTGTAGGTAATGGATTTTTTACGTCTGACTGCTTTCAGAATTTTCTCCTTCATATCAACTGTAGTGAAGTTAATTATGATATGCCTGGGGGATGTCTTACTGGGATAGAGTCATGCTGGGATTCTGAAACTCTCTGCTATCTGAATTTCAGAATCTCTTGGCATTTCTGGAAAATTCTCTTTGATAATTTAATGATGAATGGCCTCTGTGCCTTGTGAAGCCACTTCATCACTTTCAGGGATTCCAATGAGGCGTATATTAGCCTTCAGCTCTCTGAGAGAATGATCTGTTTTTGGTCTCCATTTATCTTCCTTTTTGAGAGTTTGGGAGCATTCAAAAGCTTTGTCTTCAATGTCAAAAAATCCTTTCTTCTGCTTGGTCCACTCTGTTACTGAGGGATTCTCCCGTATTTTTCAGATCTTTGAGGGCTGCAAATTCTTGCTTCAGTGTGTCAAAATCTTTGGTGGCTTTGTCTTTAAATTCGTTAAATTCTTGAGACAACTTTTGAATTTCTCCTCGAATTTCTAATTCCAACTTTTGAATTTCTCTTTGAATTTCTATTTCCAAATTTTCCTCCATTCTATTAATCTTGTTTGCAATCCAAATTCTGAATTCAATTTCTGACATCTTGGCCAGCTGTTTATGAATGGGATCTTCAGTTACATCTGCCATATCTTTTCTTGGAAGGGTTGATCTATTCTGGTTATTCATGTTGCCAGAGTTTTTCCATGGATTCTGCACCATGATTATTTAAACCATTTGACTATTCCTCTGGACCTTTCTCGATTACCTGTACAGTGCTAAGGCCTTAGAAACTGGGGACCTGTTTGGTGTGGTGTGGCTAAGTGGCTCTGTCTTCTTTTCACTTGGTGTCTGTCCAACTCTAGTGAAAGAGTTACTCTGGGTTGAAGTCTCAGCTGTGGAGAAATACCAGCAATTAAGTCACCATGCCCCCCACAGGTAACAATTTGAAAAGGGAAGTCAAATCTTCCTACAACCACATACCCAGGGCACCACTTGGATAGTCCTCTGGTGATTGACTCAGTTCAAAAAGTCCAAATCAATTGTCTCAGTCAGCACCTGTCTCAGGTGGGAGAGTTTAAAAGGTCTCTGGCAACTAGATCACAGGGGTCTGCTGACAAATCAAATATGACTTGCTCCTGTGCTCCATGAAGTCAGGGGGAACCACCCAGCAAATAGTTTAGTCTGGGAAGTTTGATGCCTCCTTCCCTTCCTTGCACCTCTGTCACACCCAGTCACTGATAACCCCACAGGGCTGTGACCCAGTTGCCTCCAGTGAACAGATACTCCAGAGGTTTGCACCTGCCTAAATCACAAGGAAGTGTGTATCTCCTCGTCCAGGCTGCTGCTCTCTGCCTCTATCCAGTAGGGGGATGTGAGGCCTGACGACCTTGGGCACTTGAGGGAGGCTTGGGGATGTTCACTCAGTTCCAGCCTTGCCCCTGATTGATGTTACTGACAGAACAGAACAACTTTGCAGGAATTTGTTTCTGTCCCTTCTAAATTCCCCTGTAGAAGGGACACTGTTTTGAGTTCCCAGAACCTGTTCCTCAGGCCTCGTCTGTGCTGCTGTATGGTCTCAGCTGTTTGTATTCGCAGCACGGTTACCTGTCAGATCCAGTCTCTGCCTGCCCTCCTTTGTTTAACCTGATGGTCCCCTGGGGGCCGGGTGTGTCTTAGGCTTAGTAAAGTGGTCTTCTGTGTCAGCCCTGCCCTGGGAATCTTCCATCTCTGCACGTGTGTTTTCTAGTCCCTGCACCCCACCCAGGCCGGTACTGCCTCAGGCAAACCCTTTACTCATGGGGCCTGCTTTTCTGTCCCAGATCTGTTCTTCTGTGGTTGCCACCTGAGAAGATGCCTGGCCTCCTCTGGTTGCCCAGAGAGACAGGGCATGTTACTTTGGAATATCCAGGGGTGAGCCCTATTGTTGCCAAAAACGGATGCTGCTCTGTGCCTTGGGGCACCACCACTCTGGTGTGATTCCCACTCAGCCGACCGTCCTCTGCTCACAGAATCAGCACTGACCAGCTGCAGTCTAGGCCCTGTCCAAACCCCTTGAGAAAACACCCAAGATTCTGGACTCCTGGGGGACAGACTCTAGACCTCACAGTGCGAGTGCAGGAGAATGCTGGGAGCTCCGAATTGCAGGTAAAGAATATATACAGTTTTATACAGTTTTACGCCTGGCATGAGAGTGCCATGGCATCCTAGTAGAAGAGGTAAGTCCAGTTTTTATTTATTAATTTTCTTAAATCATAGCTGTGTACATTGATATGATCATGGGGCATCATTCACTAGCTTCACAGACACTTTGACACACTTTCATCACACTGGTTAACATAGCCTTCCTGGCATTCTCTCAGTTACTGTGCCAAGACACTTAAATTCCACATTTACCAAGTTTCACATATACCCTTGTAAGATGCACCGCTGGTGTAATCCAATGAATCCCATTCCCTCTACCCACCTCCCCACTCCCTCCCCTCCCTTTCCCCCTCCCCCTATTCTTAGGTGGCAACTGGGTTATAGCTTTCATGTGAAAACCCTAAATTAGTTTCATAGTAGGGCTGAGTACATTGGGTACTTTTTCTTGCATTCTTGAGATACTTTACTAAGAAGAATATGTTCCAGCTCCATTCATGTAAACATGAAAGAGATAAAGTCTCCATCTTTCTTTAAGGAAGCATAATATTCCATGGTGTACATATACCACAATTTATTAATCCATTCATGGATTGATGGGCACTTGGGCTTTTTCCATGACTTAGCAATTATGAATTGGGCTGCAATAAACATTCTGGTATAAATATCTTTGTTATGATGTGATTTTTGGTCTTCTAGGCATATGCCCAGCAGAGGGATTACAGGATTGAATGGCAGATCTATTTTTAGATTTCTAAATGTTCTCCATACCTCTTCCAAAAGGAATGTGTTAATTTAAATTCCCACCAGCAGTGTAAAAGTGTTCCCTTTTCTCCACATCCGCGCCAACATCTCTGGTCTTGGGATTTTGTGGTATAGGCTAGTCTCATTAGAGTTAGATGATATCTCAAAGTAGTTTTGATTTGCATTTCTCTGATGATTAAAGACTATAAGCATTTTTTCATATGTCTGAAGGCCACGTGCCTGTCTTCTTCAGAGAAGTTTCTCTTCAAATCCCTTGCCAAGCCTGCGATAGGATCCCTTGTTCTTTTCTTGCTGATGCGTTTGAGTTCTCTGTGGATTCTGGTTATTAAACCTTTGTCGGAGACATAACCTGCAAATATCTTCTCCCATTCTGAGGGCTGTTTGCTTGCTTTACTTACTGTGTTCTTGGCTGTGCAGAAGCTTTTTATTTTGATCAAGTCCCAGTAGTGTAATTTTGAAGCTGCTTTAACTGCCTGGGGGTTCCTCCTCATAAAATACTCGCCCAGATCAATTTCTTTCTTTTTCTTTTTTAATTAAATCACAGCTGTGTACATCAATATGATCATGGGGCACCATACACTTGGTTCATAGACCATTTCACACATTTAATCACATTAGTTAACATAGCCATCCTGGCATTTTCTGTACACCATGGAATACTATGCAGCCTTGAAGAAAGATGGAGACTTTACCTCTTTCATGTTTACATGGATGGAGCTGGAACATATTCTTCTCAGTAAAGTATCTCAAGAATGGAAGAAAAAGTATCCAATGTACTCACCCCTATTATGAAACTAATTTAGGACCTTCACATGAAAGCTATAACCCAAACCAATTTCTTCAAGGGTTTTCCCTGCACTCCCCTCTAGTATCTTTATAGGTTTCATGTCTTAAGTTTTAATCTTTAACCCACTGAGGGTCTATCTTAGTTAATGGTGAAAGGTGTGGGTCCAGTTTCAGTCTTCTGCAGGGTCCCAGCCAGTTCACCCAGCACCATTTGTTAAATAGGGAATCTTTCCCCCAGTGAATGATTTTTACGGGCTTGTCAAAGATCAAATAATGATAAGTAGCTCGATTGATCTCTTGGTTCTGTATTCTATTCCAAACATCTACTTCTTTGTTTTTGTGCTGTTTTGATCACTATTGATTTGTAGTATAGTCCGAGGTCTGGTAGCGTGATTACTCCTGCTTTGTTTTTATTTCTGAGTAATGTCTTGGCTATTCGAGGTTTTTTCTGATTCCATGTAAAACGCAGTATTGTTTTTTCAAGATCTTTAAAGTATGACAGTGGAGCTTTAATAGGGTGTGCGTTGAAATTATATATTGCTTTGTGTAGTATGGACATTTTAACGATGCTGATTCTCCCCAGCCATGAGCATGGTATGTTTTTCCATTTGTTACCGTTTTCAGCTATTTCTTTTCTTAGAGTTTCATAGTTCTCTTTATAGAGATACTTCACGTTCTTTGTTAGATAAATTCCCAAATATTTCATCTTCTTAGGCACTAATGTGAATGGGATAGAGTCCTTAAGTGTTTTTTCAACTTTACTATTGTTGGTATATATAAAGGCTACCAATTTATAAATGTTGATTTTGTAACCTGAGACACTGCTGTATTCCTTGATCACTCCTAAGAGTTTTGTAGTAGAGTCCCTAGTATTTTCCAGATATACAATCATATCAGCTGCGAAGAGTGAAAGTTTGATCTCTTCTGACCCTATATGGATACCCTTGATCACCTTTTCTTCCCTAATTGTGGTGGCTAAAACTTCCATTACAATGTTAAAAAGCAATGGAGACAATGGGCAGCCTTGTCTGGTTCCTGATCTGAGTGGAAGTGATTCCAATTTAACTCCATTCAATATGATGTTGGCTGTGGGTTTGCTGTAGATGGTCTCTATCAGTTTAAGAAATGTCCCTTCTATACCGATTTTCTTAAGTGTTCTGATCATGAAGGGATACTGGTATTATGAAAAGCTTTTTCTGCATCGATTGAGAGAGTCATATGGTCCTTGTTTTTTAATTTGTTTATATGCTGAATTACATTTATAGATTTATGTATATTGAACCAGCCTTGAGAACCTAGGATAAAACCGACTTTGTCATGATTTATGATTTGTTTGATGTGTTGCTGGATTCTGTTTGTTAGGATCTTGTTGTATATTTAGGCATGTATATTCATTAGTGTTATCGGTCTATAATTTTCTTTTCTTGTTGGGTCTTTTACTGGTTTGGGAATCAGGGTGATGTTTGCTTCATAGAATGTGTTGGGTAGTCTTCCTTCTTTTTCTACCTTTTGGAACAGGTTGAGTAATATAGGTACTAATTCCTCTTTAAAGGTTTGGTAGAATTCTGAGGTGAAACCATCTGGTCCAGGACTTTTCTTTTTAGGGAGGTTTTGTATGGTTGATGCTATTTCCGAACTTGATATGGGACTGTTCAACATTTCCACTTGATTCTGGCTAAGTCTTGGAAGGTGACGTGCTTCCAAGTATCGGTCAGTTTCCTTCAGAGTTTCATATTTCTGAGAATAAAGTCTCATGTAATATTCATTAAGGATTTTTTTGATTTCTGAGGAGAATGTTGTTATTTTGTCTTTGTCGTTTCTGATTGATGAGATTAGATATTTTACTCTTTTTTTTCCTGGTTAGTTTAGCCAAAGGTTTGCCAAAGGTTTCCCTATTTTATTGACGTTTTCAAAAAACCATCTTTTTGATTTATTGACATGTTGTATTTCTTTTGTTTTCAATTTCATTTCATTCTGCTCTAATTTTGCTTATTTCTTTTCTTCTACTGAGTTTGGGGTTGGAATGTTCTTCCTTTTCCAGTTGCCTGACATGTCCCATTAAGTTGTTAACTTCCTCTCTTTCCGTTCTCTTGAGGAAGCGTTGCGGTGCTTTAAAGTTTGCTCTTAGAACTGCCTTTGAGGTGTCCCAGAGGTTCTGATAGTTCGTGACTTCATTGTCATTTTGTTCCCATAAATTGGTGATTTGTTTCTTAATCTCATCTCTGACCCAGCTATCATTCAGCATAAGGTTATTTAACTCCCATGTTTTTGTATGAGTATGCAGATTCCTGTTGTCACTCAGCTCAAGTTATAGTCCATGATGGTCCGAGAAGATGCATGGAATAATTTCTTTTTTGTTGTTTTATTAAATCATAACTGTATACATTCATGTGTTCATGGGGCATATACACTGGCTTCATAGACCATTTGATACATTTTCATCACAATGGTTAACATAGCCTTCCTGGCATTATCTCAAGTTACTGTGCCAAAACATTTACATTCTACATTTACCAAGTTTCGCTAATACCCCTGTAAGATGCACCACAGGTATGACCCCACCGATCCCCCTCCCTCTACCCACCACCCACCTCCCTCCTCTCCCTTTCCCACTTCCCACTATTGTTAGGTTGTAACTGGGTTATAGCTTTCATGTGAGAGCCCCAAATTAGTTTCATAGTAGGGCTGAGTACATTGGGTACTTTTTCTTCCATTCTTGAGATACTTTACTAAGAAGAATATGTTCCAGCTCCATCCATGTAAACATGAAAGAGGTAAAGTCTCCATATTTCTTTAAGGCTGCATAATATTCCATGGTGTACATATACCACAATTTATTAATCCATTCGTGGATCGATGGGCACTTGGGCGTTTTCTATGAATTAGCAATTATGAATTGGGCTGCAATTAACATTCTGGTACAAATATCTTTGTTATGTTGTGATTTTTGGTCTTCTGGGTATATGCCCAGCAAAGGAATTACAGGATTGAATGGCAGGTTTATTTTTAGATCTCTGAGTGTTCTCCATATATCTATCCAAAAGGAATGTATTAATTTGCATTCCCACCAGCAGTGCAAAAGTGTTCCCTTTTCTCCGCATCCACGTCAACATCTCTGGTCTTGAGATTTTGTGATATAGGCTAGTCTCACTGGAGTTAGACGATATCTCAAAGTAGTTTTGATTTGCATTTCTCTGATGGTTAAAGACGATGGCATTTTTTCATATGTCTGAAGGCCGTGCGCCTGTCTTCTTCAGAGAAGTTTCTCTTCAAATCCCTTGTCCAGCCTGCGATGGGATCTCTTGTTTTTTTTTTTGCTGATGCGTTTGAGTTTTCTGTGGATTCTGGTTATTAAACTTTGTCAGAGTTATACCCAGCAAATATCTTCTCCCATTCTGAGGGCTGTTTGTTTGCTTTACTTACTGTGTTGTTTGCTGTGCAGAAGCTTTTTAGTTTGATCAAGTCCCAGTAGTATATTTTGAAGCTGCTCAATTGCCCGGTGGGGTTCTCCTCATAAAATACTCACCGAGACAAATTTCTTCAAGGGTTTTCCCTGCATTCTCCTCTAGTATTTTTATAGTTTCATATCTTAAGTTTCAATCTTTAATCCAGTGAGAGTCTATGTTAGTTAATGGTGAAAGGTGTGGGTCCACTTTCAGTCTTCTGCAGTTTGCCAGCCAGTTAAGTAGCTGGATTCATCTCTTCGTTCTCTATTCTGTTCCAGATATCTACTTCTCTGTTTTTGTGCCAGTACCATGCTGTTTTTATCACTATCGATTTGTAGTACAGTCTGAGGTCTGGTAGTGTGATTCCTCCTGTTTTGTTTTTAATTCTGAGTAATGTCTTGGCTATTCGAGGTTTTTTCTGATTCCATATTAAGTATTGTTTTTTCAAGATCTTTAAAATATGACAGTGGAACTTTAATAGGGAGTGCACTGAAATTACATATTGCTTTGGGTAGTATGGACATTTTGATAATGTTGATTCTTCCCAGCCATAAGCATGGTATGTTTTTCCATTTGTTAAGATTTTCGGCTATTTCTTTTCTTAGAGTTTCATAGTTATCTTTATAGAGATCTTTCACGTCTTTTGTTAGGTAAATTCCCAAATATTTCATCTTCTTTGGCACTACTGTGAATGGGATAGAGTCCTTAACTGCTTTTTCAACTTGACTGTTGTTGATGTATATGAAGGCTACTGATTTATGGATGTTGATTTTGTAACCTGTGACGCTGCTGTACTCCTTGATCACTTCTAGGAGTTTTGTAGTAGAGTCCCTAGTGTTTTGCAGATGCACAATCATATCATCTGCGAAGAGCGAAAGTTTGATCTCTTCTGACCGTATATGGATACCCTTGATCTCCTTTTCTTCCCTAATTGCGGTGGCTAAAACCTTCATTAAATGTTGAAAAGTAATGGAGACAATAGGCAGCATTGTCTGGTTCCTGATCTGAGTGGAAATGATTCCAATTTAACTCCATTCAATATGATATTGGCTGTGGGTTTGCTGTAGATGGCCTCTATCAGTTTAAGAAAAGTCCCTTCTAGACCAATTTTCTTGATTGTTCTGATCATGAAGGGATGCTGGATATTATCAAAGGCTTTTTCTGCATCAATTGGGAGAATCATATGATCTTTGTTTTTTAATTTGTTGATGTTCTGAATTACATGAATAAATTTACGTATATTGAACCAGCCTTGACACCCTGGGATAAAACCAGCTTGGTCATGATGTATAATTTGTTTGATGTGTTGCTGGATTCTGTTTGTTAGGATCTTGTTGAATATTTTTGCATCTATATTCATTAGTGATATTGGTCTATAATTTGCTTTTCTTGTTGGGTCTTTTCGTGGTTTGGGGATCAGCGTGATGTTTGCTTCATAGAATGTGTTGGGTAGTCTTCCTTCTGTTTCTAGCTTTTGGAACAGGTTGAGTAATACAGGTACTAATTCCTCTTTAAAGTTTTGGTAGAATTCTGACCTGAACCATCTGGTCCCGGGCTTTTCTTTTTAGGGAAGTTTTGTATGGTTGATGCTATTTCTGAACTTGATATGGGTCTGTTCAACATTTCCACTTGATTCTGGCTAAGTCTTGGAAGGTGGCGTGCTTCCAAGTATTGGTCAATTTCCTCCAGACTTTCATATTTCTGAGAATAAAGTTTCTTGTAATATTCATTAAGGATTTTTTTGGATTTCTGACGAGTCTGTTGTTATTTTGTCTTTGTTGTTTCTGATTGATGATACTAGAGATTTTACTCTTTTTCTTCTGATTAGGTTGGCCAGAGGTTTATCTATTTTATGGACCTTTTCAAAAAACCAGCTTTTTATTTATTGATCTGTTGTATAATTCTTTTGTTTTCAATTTCATTTAATTCTGCTCTAATTTTTGTTATTTCTTTTCTTCTACTGGGTTTGGGGTTGGAATGTTCTTCCTTTTCCAGTTGCTACACCTGCTTTTTTCTGATGACCATTTGCCTGAAATATGGATGACCATCTTTTCACCATGAGTCTGCATTTGTCTTTTAATTTAGGATGTGACTCTTGTATGCAACAAATATCTGGCTTGAGTTTTTGTATCCAGTCAGCTAACCTATGCCTCTTTAGAGGACAGTTTAAGCCATTCACCTTAATGGAGAGTATTGGTAAGTCTGGTGGAATTTTGTGTATCGAGTTTTTCAAAGGTGCAGTGGACATTTTTAATCCTTTTGCCAGTGTGGAATTTGGAGTTTGATCCAAAGTTTCTGAGTGAGTTTACTTTTGTGGTATAGGATTGGGTTGGTCATTGTGGAGGATAGGTTTGAGAATATCCTGAAGAGCTGGTTTACTTATGGCAAATTTTTTCAACATATGAATGTCATTGAAGTATTTAATTTCTCCATCATAAATGAAACTCAGTTTAGCTGGATACAAGATCCTGGGTTGAAAGTTGTTTTGCTTCAGGAGATTAAAAGTTGATGACCACCCTCTTCTGGCTTGAAAAATTTCAGCAGAGAGGTCTTCAGTTATTCTAATATTCTTTCCTTTTTTCATAATAGTTTTCTTTCTCCGGGCTGCTTTGAGAATCTTCTTTTTCTTGTTAACTTTAGTGAAGCTAATTATGATATGTCTGGGGGATGACTTATTGCGGTTGAATCGTGCTGGGGTTCTGAAGCTGTCTGCTATTTGAATTTCAGATTCTCTAGGCATGTCGGGAAAATTTTCTTTCATAATTTCATGCAGAAGGGCCTCTGTGCCCTTTGAGGCCACTGCATCCTTCTCAGAAATCCCAATAATTCATATATTGCTTTTTTCCCAATTATCTGAGAGTTCTCTGAGTGAATGATCTGTTTTTGCTCTTCATTTCCCTTCCTCTTTGAGAGATTGGGAGTGTTCGAAGACTTTATCTTCAATGTCAGAAATCTTTTCTTCTGTCTGCTCCATTCTATTGCTAAGGGATTCTACTGTATTTTTCATATCTTTGAGGGCTGTAAATTCTTGCTTCAGTGTGTCTAAGTCTTTGGTGGATTTGTCTTTATATTCATTAAATTCTTGAGACAACTTTTGAATTTCTCCTCGAATTCCTACTTCCATTTCATTAATCTTGTCTGCAATCCAAATTCTGAATTCGATTTCTGACATCTCAGCCCGTTGTTTATGAATGTGGTCTTCAATCACATCTGCCGTATCTTTTCTTGGGGGGGTTGATCTATTCTGGTTATTCATGTTACCAGAGTTTTTCCACTGATTCCGCCCCATGGTTATTTTGCTCCCTTTGATTTTTCCCCTTGGGCTTTATCAAGGGCCCGTACATTGTTGTGGCCTCGGATACTGGGGCCCTGTCTTGTGTGGTGGGGCTAAGTGGTTCTGTCTTGTTTTCAGCTGGTTTCTGTTCGATCCTTTTGTAACATTTATTCTGGCTTGAAGTCTCAGCTGTGTGTAAAAATCAGCAATTAAGTCACCCCGCCCACCCACCTTTGGCACCAGTTGGAAAAGGAAAATCAAACCTTCCTACAACCACATACCCAGGGCAACGCCTGAAATGTCCTCAGTCTATTATTTCAGTTCAAAAGGTCCAAATCAATTGTCTCAGTCGGCATCTGTCTCGGGTGGGAGAGTTCAAGAGGTCTCTGGGAACTGGATCACAGTGGTCTGGTGACTCATCTGATATGGCTTACTCCAGTGCTGTGTGGACTCAGGGGGAGCCACCTAGCAAATACATCAGTCTGGGAAGGTTGATGTCTCCTTCCCCACTTTGCCCCTCCATCGGACCCAGTCATTGGTATCTTTGCAGATGGCTAACCCAGTTGCCTGTAGTGAACATATACTCCAGGGGTTTGCACCTGCCTGAATTGCAAGGAAGTCTGTCAGGCCCCTGCAGTCTGCCGCTATCTAGCAGGAGGAGATGGGGCCTGACATCTTTGAGTGCTTGATGCAGGTGATGGGAAGGAGGTGTTCACTCAGGCTTAGCCCCGTCCCTGATTGATGTTGCTAACAGAACAGAACAGAACAGACAACTTTGCAGGCTTCTGTCTCTGTTTCTGCTGAAATCGCCTACAGAAGATGGGCTGTTCTGAGTTCAAACGTCTTTGCTCCTGGAGGTTTGTGTCCTCTTTGCTGCTGGAGGTTTGTTTCCGATTACCTCTGGGTGGGCCCTGCCCTGGAAGCTTCCCAGGTTTGTGAGCAGTGTCAGGAAATTCTTTGCTCACTGGTGGCCTCCTTTGGTTGCCCAGGGAGACAGGGGGTGTGGCTTCAGCATATCCAGAAGTGAGCCGTTTTGCTGTTAAAGAAAAAACGGCTGTTGATTTACCTCCAGGAACTGCCGCTCTGGTGTGGGTACTCAGCCGACCCTTTTCTCCTCTGTCTCGCACCCCAGAGTCAGCACTGACCTGCCGCAGTTTATGCTGTGTCCACACCCCTCGAGAGATCTCCCAAGAATTCGAACTCTTGGTGGACAGGCCCCCTGACCCCACGTGAGAGTTGGGGGGGAGTGCCGGGATCTGAGCAGGGAAGCTAGAGTTTTATTCAGTTTTATGCCTGGCCATATTGTTGCCCGGGGAGGGCTGCAGCACCTCACCACAGGGAATTGCTGCCAAGGCTTGACTACCCCTCAGCAGAGCAGATCGGGCACTGTGCACTCCCCTGGAGAAATCACCCAAGGATCCGAACTCCTGGGGGACAGGCCTCCAGACCCTGAGTGAGAGTGGGGGGGAGTGCTGGGCGCTCAGCGGGGAAGCTAGAGTTTTATTCAATTTTATGCCTTGCCGAATTGTTGCCGGGGAGGGCTGCTGCACCGCACCACAGGGAAGTGCCGCCAAGGCTTCACTCTCCCTCAGCAGTGTGCCCTCTCTTCGCTCGCATGTCTCAGAGTCAGCGCTGACCAGTCGCGGCTTGGGCACTGTGCACACCCCTCGAGAAATCACCCAAGGATCCGAACTCCTGGGGGACAGGCCCCCAGATTCCAAGTGAGATTGTGGGGGAAGCTAGAGTTTCATTCAGTTTTATGTCTGGCTGTATTGATGCATGGGGAGGACTGCTGCACCACACCACAGGGAAGTGCTGCCGAGCCATGACTCCCCCTTAGCCAGGTGCCCTCTCCACATTCGCGTGCCTGAGAGTCAGCGCTGACCAGTTGCAACTCGGGACTGTCCATTCCCCTTGAGAAGTCACCCAAGAATCCAAACTCCTGGGGGACAGGCCTCCAGACCTCAGTGAGTGGGAGGGGAGTGTTGGGGGTTCAGGGTTGCCGGCAAAGTGTTTTTAATGTTTTATACAGTTTTATGTCTGGCAGGAGAACGCCATGGCACCCTAGTAGGGTAGGTAGGTCCAGTTTTTAGAAGGTCTCTCCCATGGAGTGTATTGGGAGGCCCTTTAATTTCTGCCCATTTGTTTAATTGTGGGGCTCTTGAGCCAGTCTCATGGGGGAGGGGGACTCCCGTCCACTTGGTGGTGGATTTTGTACCTTTTGTTTGCGTCTTGTGATCACAGCTTGCCTCAGCGGTGTTGATGTGCGTTCTTCAACCTTCTCTCTTGGTGCAGCTCAAGTCCACCAGGATACTTACTAAATTCCTGTCCCTTAACTCTCCTTCTGGACAGGAGCCTCTGTTGAAAGCTGGCTTCAATCCGCCATCTTGTCTCTCCCCCCCTTGCTCAGCTTCTTGTTGGAGGATGGATCCAATACCGCCAAAGGAGTGTTGAAATCTCTGACTATTATGGAGTTGGAGGAAATCAAGTTGCTCATGTCCGTTAGAGTTTCTCTTATAAATTGAGGTGCATTCTGGTTGAGTGTATAGATATTAATAACTGAAATCTTATCATATTGAGTATTACCCTTAACAAATATGAAGTGACCATTCTTGTCCTTTCTTACTTTTGTTGCTTTAAAGCCTATTGTATCTGCAAATAAAATTGCAACACCTGCTTTTTTCTAATTACCATTTGCCTGAAACATGTATGATTATCCTTTCACCCTGAGTCTGTATTTGTATTTTAAGTTAAGATGTGACTCTTGTATGCAACAAATATCTGGCATGAGTTTTTGTATCCAGTCAGCTAACCTCTGCCCCTTTAGAGGACAGTTTAAGCCATTCACATTAATGGAGAGTATTGATAAGTCTGGTGGAATTTTGGGTATCGAGTTTTTCAAAGGTCCAGTGGACATTTTTAATCCTTTTGCCAGTGTGGAATTTGGAGTTTGATCCAAAGTTTCTGAGTGAGTTTACTTTTGTGGTATAGGATTGGGTTGGTCATTGTGGAGGATAGGTCTGAGAATATCCTGACGAGCTGGTTTGGTTATGAGAAATTTCTTCAACATATGAATGTCATTGAAGTATTTAATTTCTCCATCATAAATGAAACTCAATTTAGCTGGATACAAGATCCTGGGTTGAAAGTTATTTTGCTTTAGGATATTAAAAGTCAATGACCACCCTCTTGTGGCTTGAAAAGTTTCAACAGAGACATCTGAAGTCATTCTAATGTTCTTCCCTTTGAATGTAATGGTTTTCTTTCTCCTGGAATCTTTGAGAATTCCTCCTTCATACTAACTTTAGTGAAGTTAATTTTGATATGCCTGGGGGATGTCTTATTGGGGTTCAGTAGTGCTGGGGTTGTGAAGTTGTCTGCTATCTGAATTTCAGAATTTCTAGGCATGTTTGGAAAATTATCTTTCATAATTTCATGTAGAAGGGCCTCTGTGTCCAGAGAGGCCACTTCATCCGTTTCAGGAACTCCAATGATTCCGATATTAGCCTTCTTCGAATTTTCCCAGAGCTCTCTGAGAGAATGATCCATTTTTGCTCTCCATTACTCTTCCTCTTTGAGAGTTTGGGAGCATTCAAAGGCTTTATATTCAGTGTCAGAAATCCTTTCGTCTGGAGGGGAGACAAGATGGCGGACTGAAGCCAGCTTTCAACAAAGGCTCCCGTCCAGAAGGAGAGTTAAGGGACAGGAATTTAGTAAGTATCCTGGTGGACTTGAGCCTCACCAAGAGAGAAGGCTGAAGAACGCACATCAACACCGCTGAGGCAAGTTGTGATCACAAGGACGCAAACAAAAGGTACAAAATCCACCACCAAGCGGACGGGAGTCCCCCTCCCCCATGAGACCGGCTCTGTAGCCCCACAATTGAACAAGTGGGCAGAAATTAAAGCCCCTCCCACTACACTCCACGGGAGAGACCTTCTAAAAACTGGACCTACCTCCCCTACTGGGGTGCCGTGGCGTTCTCCTGCCGGACATAGGGCTGAATAAAACTTTAGGAATCCTTTGCCGGCAACCCTGAATCCCCGGCGCTCCCCTCCCGCCCACTGAGGTCTGGAGGCCTGTCCCCCAGGACTTCGGATCCTTGGGTGATTTCTCAAGGGGAGTGGACAGTCCCCGAGTTGCGACTGGTCAGCATTGACTCTGAGGCGCGCCGAGTGAGGAGAGGGCACCGGGCTGAGGGGGAGTCACGCCTCGCGGCACTTCCCTGCGGTGCAGTGCAGCAACCCTCCCCGGGCATAGGGGACCCAAGACTGAATCAGACTCTGGCCTCCCCGCTGAGAGCTGAGAACCCCTACTCTCACTCGGGGTCTGAGGGCCTATCCCCCAGGAGTTCGGCTCCTTGGGTGATTTCTCGAGGGGAGTGCACAGTGCCTGAGCTGCGTCAGGTCAGCGCTGACTCTGGGACACGTGAGCGAGGAGAGGGCACTCCGCTGAGGGGAAATCAAGCCTTGGCGGCACTTCCCTGCAGTGCAGTACAGGAGCCCTCCCCGGGCACAAGACTGAATAAGACTCTGGCCTCCCCGCTGAGAGCTGAGAGCCCCTACTCTCACTCGGGGTCTGAGGGCCTATCCCTCCGGAGTTCGGCTCCTTGGGTGATTTCTCGAGGGGAGTGCACAGTGCCTGAGCTGCGTCAGGTCAGCGCTGACTCTGGGATACGTGAGCGAGGAGAGGGCACTCTGCTGAGGGAAAATCAAGCCTTGGCGGCACTTCCCTGCGGTGCAGTGCAGGAGCCCTCCCCGGACCGTAGTATTGCGTGAAACTGAATGAAACTCTAGCTTCCTCCCGCCCCACTCCCAATCCGGGTCTGGGGGCCCATCCCCCAAGAGTTCTGATTCTTGGGGGATCTCTTAAGGGGTGTGGACCCAGCACAAACTGCGGCCGCTCAGTGCTGACTCTGGGGCGCGGGACAGAGGAGAAAAGGGTCGCCTGAGTGCCCACACCAGAGCAGCAGTTCCCTGGAGGTAGATCAACAGCCGTTTTTTCTTGAACGGCAGAACGCTCACTTCTGGATATTCTGAGGCCACAACCCCTGTCTCCCTGGGCAACCAGAGGAGGCCACCGGTGACACGGCTCACAAACCCGGAAGCCTCCAGGGCGGGGCCGACCCAGAGAGGTGTTCAGACGCAATTCTCCAGCAGCAAAGACGTTTGAACTCAAAACAGCCCGTCTCCTGTAGGCGACGACAGGAACAGAGACAGAACCTCACAAAGTTGTCTGTTCTGTTCTGTTCTGTTAGCAGCATCCATCAGGGACGGGGCTAAGCCTGAGTGAACACCTCCTTCCCATCACCTGCATCAAACACTCAAAGATGTCAGGCCCCATCTCCTCCTGCTAGATAGCGGCAGTCTGCGGGGGCCTGGCAGACTTCCTCGCGATTCAGGCAGGTGCAAACCCCTGGAGTGTCTGTTCACTGCAGGCAACTGGGTTAGCCATCTGCAGAGATACCAGTGACTGGGTCCGACGGAGGGGCAAAGTGGGGAAGGAGACGTCAACCTTCCCAGACTGCTCTGTTTGCGGGGTGGCTCCTCCTGACTCCACGCTGCACTTGGGTGAGCTGTCTCAGTGGAGTCACCAGGCCCCTGTGATCCAGTTCCCAGAGACCTCTTGAACCCTTCCACCTGAGACAAGTGCCGATTGAGACAGTTGATTCGGACCTTTTGAACTGGGCTAATAGACTGAGGACTTTTCAGGTGGTGCCCTGGGTGTGCGATTGTAGGAAGGTTTGATTCTCCTTTTCCAACTTGGGCCAGAGGTGGGCAGGCGGGGTGACTTAATTGCTGATTTTTCCACACAGCTGAGACTTCAAGCCAGAGTAGAAGTTGCAATAGGATCGAACAGAAACCAGCTGAAAACAAGACAGAACCACTTTGCTCCACCACACCAGACAGGGCCCCAGTTTCTCAGGCCACAACACTGTACGGGCCCTCGATAAAACCCCAGGGGAAAAACCAAAGGGAGTAAACCATGGGGCGGAATCAGCGGAAAAACTCTGGTAACATGAATAACCAGAATAGATCAACCCCCCCAAGAAAAGATACGGCAGATGTGATTGAAGATCCCATTCATAAACAACTGGCTGAGATGTCAGAAGTCGAATTCAGAATTTGGTTTGCAGACAAGATTAATAAAATGGAATTAGGAATTCGAGGAGAAATTCAAAAACTGTCTCAAGAATTTAACGAATTTAAAGACAAAACCACCAAAGACTTAGACACACTGAAACAAGAACTTACAGCCCTCAAAGATATGAA
This sequence comes from Nycticebus coucang, assembly GCF_027406575.1. Classification (NCBI taxonomy): domain Eukaryota; kingdom Metazoa; phylum Chordata; class Mammalia; order Primates; family Lorisidae; genus Nycticebus; species Nycticebus coucang. The sequence continues at coordinate 47,144,262 of NC_069804.1, forward strand.
AAATACAGTAGAATCCCTCAGTAACAGAATGGAGCAAGCAGAAGAAAGGATTTCTGACATTGAAGATAAAGTCTTCGAACGCTCCCAATCGCTCAAAGAGGAAGAGAAATGGAGAGCAAAAACGGATCACTCACTCAGAGAGCTCTCAGATAATTCGAAAAAAAATAACATAAGGGTTATAGGAATTTCGGAGGCTGATGACGTGGCAGCCAAGGGCACAGAGGCCCTTCTACATGAAATTATGAAAGAAAATTTTCCAGACATGCCTAGAGAATCTGAAATTCAGATAGCAGACAGCTTCAGAACCCCAGCACGATTCAACCCCAAAAAGCCATCTCCCAGACATATCATAATTAGCTTCACTAAAGTTAACATGAAAGAGAAGATTCTCAAAGCAGCCCGGCGAAAGAAAACTATAACGTACAAAGGTAAGAATATTAGAATAACTGCAGATCTCTCTGCTGAAACTTTTCAAGCAAGAAGAGGCTGGTCATCAACTTTTAATCTCCTAAAGCAAAAAAACTTTCAACCCAGGATCTTGTATCCAGCTAAACTGAGTTTCATCTATGATGGAGAAATTAAATACTTCAATGACATTCATATGTTGAAAAAATTTGCCATAAGTAAACCAGCTCTTCAGGATGTTCTCAGACCTATCCTCCACAATGACCAACCCAATCCTATACCACAAAAGTAAACTCACTCAGAAACTTCGGATCAAACTCCAACTTCCACACTGGCGAAAGGATTAAAAATGTCCACTGGACCTTTGAAAAACTCGATACCCAAAATTCCACCAGACTTATCCTTACTCTCCATCAATGTGAATGGCTTAAACTGTCCTCTAAAGAGGCATAGGTTAGCTGACTGGATACAAAAACTTAAGCCAGATATTTGTTGCATACAAGAGTCACATCTCAACTTAAAAGACAAATACAGACTCAGGGTGAAAGGATGGTCATCCATATTTCAGGCAAATGGTAATCAGAAAAAAGCAGGTGTTGCAATTTTATTTGCAGATACAGTAGGCTTTAAACCATCAAAAGTAAGGAAGGACAAGAATGGTCACTTCATATTTGTTAAGGGTAATACTCAATATGACGAGATCTCAATTATTAATATCTATGCACCCAACCAGAATGCACCTCAATTTATAAGAGAAACTCTAACAGACATGAGTAACTTGATTTCCTCCAGCTCCATAATCGTTGGAGATTTCAACACTCCCTTGGCAGTGTTGGATCGATCCTCCAGAAAGAAGCTGAGCAAAGAAATCTTAGATTTAAACCTAACCATCCAGTATTTAGATTTAGCAGACATCTACAGAACATTTCATCCCAACAAAACTGAATACACATACTTCTCATCAGCCCACGGAACTTACTCCAAAATTGATCACATTTTAGGTCACAAGTCTAACCTCAGTAAATTTAAAGGAATAGAAATTATTCCATGCATCTTCTCGGACCATCATGGAATAAAACTTGAATTGAGTAACAACAGGAATCTGCATACCCATACAAAAACATGGAAGTTAAATAACCTTATGCTGAATGATAGCTGGGTCAGAGATGAGATTAAGAAAGAAATCACCAATTTTTTGGAACAAAATGACAATGAAGACACAAGCTATCAGAACCTCTGGGACACTGCAAAGGCAGTTCTAAGAGGGAAATTTATAGCACTGCAAGCCTTCCTCAAGAGAACGGAAAGAGAGGAAGTTAACAACTTAATGGGACATCTCACGCAACTGGAAAAGGAAGAACATTCCAACCCCAAACCCAGTAGAAGAAAAGAAATAACCAAAATTAGAGCAGAATTAAATGAAATTGAAAACAAAAGAATAATACAACAGATCAATAAATCAAAAAGTTGGTTTTTTGAAAAGGTCAATAAAATAGATAAACCTCTGGCCAACCTAATCAGGAAAAAAGAGTAAAATCTCTAATATCATCAATCAGAAACAACAAAGATAAAATAACCACAGACTCATCAGAAATCCAAAAAATCCTTAATGAATATTACAAGAAACTTTATTCTCAGAAATATGAAAATCTGAAGGAAATAGACCGATACTTGGAAGCACGCCACCTTCCAAGACTTAACCAGAATCAAGTGGAAATGTTGAACAGACCCATATCAAGTTCAGAAATAGCATCAACTATACAAAACCTCCCTAAAAAGAAAAGCCCGGGACCAGATGGTTTCACGTCAGAATTCTACCAAACCTTTAAAGAGGAATTAGTACCTATATTACTCAACCTGTTCCAAAATGTAGAAAAAGAAGGAAGACTACCCAACACGTTCTATGAAGCAAATATCACCCTGATCCCCAAACCAGGAAAAGACCCAACAAGAAAAGAGAATTATAGACCAATATCACTAATGAATATAGATGCAAAAATATTCAACAAGATCCTAACAAACAGAATCCAGCAACACATCAAACAAATTATACATCATGACCAAGTTGGTTTTATCCCAGGGTCTCAAGGCTGGTTCAATATACGTAAATCTATAAATGTAATTCAGCACATAAACAAATTAAAAAACAAAGACCATATGATTCTCTCAATTGATGCAGAAAAAGCTTTTGATAATATCCAGCATCCCTTCATGATCAGAACACTCAAGAAAATTGGTCTAGAAGAGACTTTTCTTAAACTGATAGAGGCTATCTACAGCAAACCCACAGCCAGTATCATATTGAATGGAGTTAAATTGGAATCATTTCCACTCAGATCAGGAACCAGACAAGGCTGCCCATTGTCTCCATTGCTTTTCAACATTGTAATGGAAGTTTTAGCCACCGCAATTAGGGAAGAAAAGGCGATCAAGGGTATCCATATAGGGTCAGAAGAGATCAAACTCTCGCTCTTCGCAGATGATATGATTGTGTATCTGGAAAACACTAGGGACTCTACTACAAAACTCCTAGAAGTGATCAAGGAATACAGCAGCGTCTCAGGTTACAAAATCAACATTCATAAATCGGTAGCCTTTATATACACCAACAACAGTCAAATTGAAAAAGCAGTTAAGGACTCTATCCCATTCACAGTAGTGCCAAAGAAGATGAAATATTTGGGAATTTACCTAACAAAAGACGTGAAAGATCTCTATAAAGAGAACTATGAAACTCTAAGAAAAGAAATAGCTGAAAATGTTAACAAATGGAAAAACATACCATGCTCATGGCTAGGAAGAATCAACATTATCAAAATGTCCATACTACCCAAAGCAATATATACTTTCAACGCACTCCCTATTAAAGCTCCACTGTCATATTTTAAAGATCTTGAAAAAACATTACTTCGTTTTATATGGAATCAGAAAAAACCTCGAATAGCCAAGACATTACTCAGAAATAAAAACAAAACAGGAGGAATCACACTACCAGACCTCAGACTTTACTACAAATCGATAGTGATCAAAACAGCATGGTATTGGCACAAAAACAGAGAAGTAGATATCTGGAACAGAATAGAGAACCAAGAGATGAATCCAGCTACTTACCGCTATTTGATTTTTGACAAGCCAATTAAAAACATTCAGTGGGGAAAAGATTCCCTATTTAACAAATGGTGCTGGCTGAACTGGCTGGCAACCTGCAGAAGACTGAAATTGGACCCACACCTTTCACCATTAACTAAGATAGACTCTCATTGGATTAAAGATTTAAACTTAAGACATGAAACTATAAAAATACTAGAGGAGAATGCAGGGAAAACCCTTGAAGAAATTGGTCTGGGTGAGTATTTCATGAGGAGAACCCCCCGGGCAATTGAAGCAGCTTCAAAAATACACTACTGGGACTTGATCAAACTAAAAAGCTTCTGCACAGCTAAGAACACAGTAAGCAGAGCAAGCAGACAGCCCTCAGAATGGGAGAAGATATTTGCAGGGTATAACTCTGACAAAGGTTTAATAACCAGAATCCACAGAGAACTCAAACGCATCAGCAAGAAAAAAACAAGGGATCCCATCGCAGGCTGGGCAAGGGATTTGAAGAGAAACTTCTCTGAAGAAGACAGGCGCACGGCCTTCAGACATATGAAAAAATGCTCATCATCTTTAATCATCAGAGAAATGCAAATCAAAACTACTTTGAGATATCATCTAACTCCAATGAGACTAGCCTATATCACAAAATCTCAAGACCAGAGATGTTGGCGTGGATGCGGAGAAAAGGGAACACTTCTGCACTGCTGGTGGGAATGCAAATTAATACATTCCTTTTGGAGGGATATATGGAGAACACTCAGAGATCTAAAAATAGATCTGCCATTCAATCCTGTAATTCCTCTGCTGGGCATATACCCAGAAGACCAAAAATCACAACATAACAAAGATATTTGTACCAGAATGTTTATTGCAGCCCAATTCATAATTGCTAAGTCATGGAAAAAGCCGAAGTGCCCATCGATCCACGAATGGATTAATAAATTGTGGTATATGTATACCATGGAATACTATGCAGCCTTAAAGAAAGATGGAGACTTTACCTCTTTCATGTTTACATGGATGGAGCTGGAACATATTCTTCTTAGTAAAGTATCTCAAGAATGGAAGAAAAAATACCCAATGTACACAGCCCTACTATGAAACTAATTTGGGACTCTCACATGAAAGCTATAACCCAGCTACAACTTAACAATAGGGGGAAGTGGGAAAGGGGGGGTTGGTAGAGGGAGGGGAATCGGTGGGATCACACCTGTGGTGCATATTACAGGGGTATTTGCGAAACTTGGTAAATGTAGAATATAAATGTTTTGGCACAGTAACTGAGATAACGCCGGAAAGGCTATGTTAACCACTGGGATAAAAATGTGTCAAATGGTTTATGAAGTGAGTGTATGATGCCCCATACTCATATCATTGTATACACTTATGATTTAATAAAAAAATTAAAAAAAAAAAAAAAAAAAAAAAAAAGAAATCCTTTCGTCTGCTTGCTCCATTCTGTTGCTGAGGGATTCTACTGTATTTTTCATATCGTCGAGGGCTGCAAATTCTTGCTTCAGTGTGCCTAAGTCTTTGGTGGTTTTGTCTTTAAATTCGTTAAATTCTTGAGACAACTTTTGAATTCCTCCTCGAATTCCTAATTCCCCTTTATTAATCTTGTCTGCAATCCAAATTCTTTTTTTTCCCAATTTATCAAAGTATGCAATCCAAATTCTGAATTTGATTTCTGGCATCTCACCCAGTTGTTTATGAGTGGGATCTTCAATTACATCTGCCATATCTTTTTTGGGGAGTGGGTTGATCTATTCTGGTTATTCGTGTCAACAGATTTTGTCCACTGATTCCAGCCCATGCTTGCTTTACTCCCTTTGATTTTTTCCCTTGGGGCTTTGTGGAGGGCCTGTACAATTTTGTGACTTGAGATACTGCGGCCCTGTCTGGTGTGGTGGGGCTAAGTGGTCTGTCTTGTTTTTAGCTGGTTTCTTTTCTACCGTAGTGAAACAGATGCTCTGAATTGAAGTCTCAGCTGTGGAGAAATATCAGCAATTTAGTTACCCCACCCCCCACAGACAAATGGAAAAGGAAAATTAAACCTTCCTACCACCGTGCATCCAGGGCACCACCTGATTTGTCCTCAGTCGATTGGTTCAGTTCAAAAGGTCCAAATCAATTGTCTCAGTCTGCACCTGTCTCTGCTGAGAGAGTTTAAGAGGTCTCTGGGAACTGGATCACAGGGGTCTGGTGACTACTCTGGTGTGGCTTGCTCTAGTCTGCGTGGAGTCGGGAGGCACCACCCAGCCAATAGATCAGTCTGGGGAGGTTGATACCTCCTTCCCCACCTTGCACCACTGTCACACCCAGTCACTGATAGCCCTGCAGTTGACTGACCCAGTTGCCTGTAGTGAATTTGTACTCCAGGAGTTTGCAACTGCCTGAATCACAAGGAAGTCTGCCAGGCCACTGCACTCTGCCTCTCTCTAGCAGGAGGAGGTGAGGCCTGACAACCTCGGGCAGTTGTTGAAGGTTGGGGGATTTTCACTCAGGTCCATTTTCGCCCCTGACTAATGTTACTGATAGAACAGAACAGAGCAACTGTGCGGTTCCCCTGCAGATGAAAAGCTGAATTGAGTTCCAAATCAGCTTGTCTTTGCTCTTGTATTGTCTATAGGCTGACGACCCCCTGAGGGCCAGGTGCGTCTTAAGCTCAGTAAAGCAGAACTCTGGGTCAGCCCCGCCCTGGGAGTTTCCATGGTTTGCAAGTTGGTGTTGCCTCAAGCAAATCCTATACTCACAGTCTCTGGTCACCCAGGGAGACAGGGGGTGTGGTTTCAGAACATTCGGTAGTGAGCTGTATTGCTACCAAAAGAGGGCTGCTGTTTTATGACTCATGGAAATGCTGTTCTGACTGGCTGCAGCCCCAGCACTGTCTATACCCCTTGAGCAGTCGCCCAAGAATCTGGCCTGCTGGAAGACAGGCCTCCAGATCTCAGAGCGAGAGCAGAGGGGAGCACTGGGAGCCCAGGTTTGCAGGCAGAGAACACACACACTTCCACACAGTTTTATGCCTGGCCGTATTGTCGCCAAAAGACAGCTGCCATACTGTGCCTCAGGGAAGCACTGCTCTGGTGTAGCTCCCTCACAGCCGACTGTCCTCTCCTAGCTCCAGCACCCCACAGTCAGCACTTACTGGCTGCGGCCCAGGCACTGTCCACACCCACCCAAGGAATTACCCAAGAGTCTGGACTCCTGGGGGACAGGCCTCCAGACCTTGGAGTGAGAGCAGAGGGAAGCGCTGGGAGCCCAGGGCTGCAGGCAGAGAACACACAAAGTTTCACACGGTTTTATGCCGGGCTGTATTATCACCAAAAAACAACTGTTGCACTGTGCCTCAGGGAACTGCCGCTCTGGTGCGGTCCCCTCTCAGCCGACTGTCCTCTCCTCACTCCCATGCCCTGGAGCCGGCGCCAAACAGCTGCAGTCCAGGCACCGTGCACACCCTTTGAGAAATCACCCAAGACTCTGAACTCCTGGGGGACTGGCCTCCAGACCTCAGTGTGAGTGGTGGGGAGCGATGGGAGCTCAGAATTGCAGGTAGAGACTATATACAGTTTTATAAAGTTATGCCTGGCAGGAGGATGCTGTGGCACCCTAGTAGGGGAGGTAGGTCCAGTTTTTAGAGGGTCTCTCCCATGGAGTTTAGTGGGAGGATGTTTGAACTCTGCCTGATTGTTTGTGGGGCACTCCGAGCCATTCTCATGGGGGAGGGGACTCCCATCCGCTTGGTGATGGATTTTGTACCTTCTGTTTGTATCCTTGTGGTCGCAGCTCGCCTCAGCATGGTTGATGTGCATTCTTCAACCTTCTCTCTTAGTGCAGCTCAAATCCACCAGGTTACTTGCTAAATTTTTGTCCTTTAAACCTCCTTCTGGATGGGAGCCTCTGTGGAAAGCTGGCTTCAGTCAGTCATCTTGTCTCCTCCCTCCAGCATTGTACTTCTAATCTGTGTCCTGGCTATTTTTTTTGCATGGTGATGGGGTGCAACAGGCACCGACAAAGGAAATTGAGTGCCACAGTAGCACTGACATTTGTGATTCTGTGTGGGCCTGATTCCCAGATGTTTGCTTGAATTTGACTCCTTTACTGTCTTTAGGAAGATGGTTCAAAAGTCACCAGAAAATAATCTTAGGAATTACAGACACAGTTTGATGGGAGGATAAATGGATGTCTAGAGAATTGAGAAGTGATAAGAGATCCGCAAAGACATTCACTCCTTATAAGTCCAGTTTTTAGAGGATCTCTCCCATGGAGTATAGTGGGAGGACCTCATTTGTTTGTGGGGCACTCCTAGCCATTCTCATCATGGAGGGGACTCCCTTCTGCTTGGTGATGGATTTTGTACCTTTTGTTTGTATCCTTGGGGTCGCAGCTTGCCTCAGCGGGGTTGATGTGCATTCTTCAACCTTCTCTCTTGGTGCAGCTCTAATCCACCAGGTTATTTGCTAAATTTCTGTCCTTTAACTCTCCTTCTGGACGGGAGCCTCTGTGGAAAGTTGGCTTCAGTCAGCCATCATGTCTCTGCCCCTGGTTCCTGGTTTGTAAATGGCAGCCTTATTCACTGTGTCTTTACATGGCCTTTCCGTGGTGTGCACATGCAGAGGGAACTCTCTTTCTTTTCCTCTTCTTATAAGGCATGGATCTCGTTATGAGGTCCCCACCCTTATGACTTCATCTAAACCTAATCACTCTCAAGGACTCCATCTCCAAAATATCACACTGGGGCTTAAGGCTTCAACATATAATTTTAGGGGGAGGACACAAATATTGAATTTTTGACAGTGGCCAGCAGTATCAGTATGCTAGGGCTGTCACAACAAATATCAGAAGATAGATGGCTTAAAGAACAGAAATGTATTTTCCCACAGTTCTGGAGGCTGGAAGACCAAGATCAAGGTGTCAGCAAGATTGATTTCTTCTGAACTTCCCTCCTTGACGTGTAGATCACCTTCTCCCTGTGTCCTCACATAGTTGCCCCATGGCCTGTGTATTGTTTGTCTACTAACCTCCTCTTCTTATAAGGACATTAGTCATATCAGATTAAGGTCTCAATTTTCACTTAATTGTCTCCTTAAAGTCTTTAAACCCAGTTACATTTTGAAGTACTAGGAGTTAGGAGTTCAAAATATTAATTTGGGGATAGGGAGCACAATTTATCCTATAACAACAACCATCCTGGTTTGCCTGAGACTAAAGGGATTTTTGGGATGTGGAACCTTTGGTGCTAAAACAAGGAAAGACCAAGGAAAACCAGGATAAATTAGTCACTCTAGGAATAATATTATTTTGCACTAATTTGTAATTTGTGCAGAGCTCAGAGGAGCCAACTTATATCTACTCTACTCATTGTCAGCTGGAGAAGCTCAAAGGCTAGAAGCTGGACTCACCCAAGGTTCACTTGCTTACATGTCTGGAAGTTGATGCTGAAAAGGCTCAAAGTGCAGGGGCCTAGGACAGTTTGAGTTTCTCAGGCATCTCTATCTCTATGCATCCTTCCATGTGGCCTCTAACCCGGTAGGCAGATTACTTACAGGATGGTTCTGGGAAGTCCAGAAGAAAACAAAAACATGGCAGAAAATGTATTGCCTCTCATGATCCAACTGCAGAGACCCACGTAACATCACTTCTCCCATATTCTATGTATCAAAGCCATCATGCAGCCTCCCCAGGTTCAAGGGGAATAGACATAGACAACATCACTTGATATGGGATTGACAAGAACATTTTGTCATATGAAAGCTATAACCCAATTATAGCCCAAGAAGAAGAGGAAAGGGGAGAAGGAGGGGAGAGGAGAGGAGATGATGGGTGGAGGGAGGGTAATCTGTGGGACCACACTTGCAGTGCATCTTACAAGGGTACATGTGAAATTTACTAAGTGTAGATTATAAATATCTTAGCACAATAACTAAGAAAATGCCGTGAAGGCTATGTTAACCAGTTTGATGAAAATATTTCAAATTGTATATAAAACCAGCACATTGTACCCCATGATTGTATTAATGTACAAAGCTATGATTCAATAAAAATTTCCATTATATGGATAGACCACATGCCACATCCATTTATGATACAATCTATCACAACAGAGGAGAACAGAGACCAATGCAACCCACAATGGGGTAAGTATTGTGACCAGAATGCAACAGAATGTTATGATGGCACATAAGAGAGGGAAGGCCTTCCTAGATGAAAGTGATCCATTCTAGATAGGCAGACATTATGAACTATGCCTTTCAGGTGGAGCAAACTGGAAGCACACAGGCCTTGAGGGGCCTAAGCACACCGGCTATTTGGAAGAACTGCTGAGGAGGGCAGGGCAAGCAAGGCTACCTGGTTCAGGTTGTGCACTGCTGAGCTCAAAGGGATTCTGCTTACAGAGATGACAATAGTGCCCTCTCACCTGTTGAATGGGCCTTTGGCTGGTGTTTCTGCCCTAGCAGCAAATGATGGCTGGCTCTATGTGAACTCTGTGATTAACTTCATGTAGATACTCAAACATGACCCCATCTTATGCCTCACCCATGAGCCTCTTGCCTTCCCTTAGGAATTTCCCCATTGATGAGGTGGCCTGGGCTGCTGAGGCACACACATGGAGCATATGTGTATATAACTGATAAGTTCAGGGAGTCATTGCCTCATGGGATGGACTTTTGACGCACAGGAGAGAAGAGTTGGCAGATTGTTCCTCATTCCTCCCCTGGGACAGACTGTCTTGAGATAAAGCCCTTACATAGCTTCTTTGATACTGAGGAGCAGCAGGCTCAGTAACATGCCTTCCATTGGTTTGTCATCCTTTCCTGTCTCGCTTCCTTTGTCCCTCACTTCAACTTCTTGAGATTACACATCCTAATACATGGTATAATAGTGAGCTTCACTACAGACTCTATTTTCTGGGGGGAATCTGTGGCTAAGATAGACACATGCAGATTTGCTCTTAAAGATCACTCTGACTTCTGTGTAGGTGATTGATTATGCAAAGACAAGTATGAAACTTGGGAGAAACACATGGAGAGGTTGTTTTAGTGGTCAAGATAAGAAATGATAACACTGGAAATGAAGGGATCTGATAGAGGAAATTAAGGAGTAGATAGACTCATATGACTGAGAAGCACAGCTGACAAGAACAACTAATGTGGATGTAGCACTAGAGAAAAATCAAAGCTGACTTCTAGGTTTATGGCTTGGGCAATTAGCCAATGATGATGCTTTTTATCAAGATGGAGAACACTGGCCACACATGGTGACTTGCTCCTGTAATCCTACCCTGTCTCTCCTGAAAATAGAAAAATTAGCTGGGCATTGTGGCAGGTGCTTGTTGTCCCAGCTACTTGGGAGGCTGAGGCAGGAGGATTGCTTGAGCCTAGGGAATTTGAGGTTGTGGTGAGCTGTGATAACACCAGGAACTCTAGCTGGGGTGACAGAGTGAGACTCTGTCTTAAGAAAATAACAATAACAAAAAAACAAACAAAAAAGTGAAAGAAAGAAAAGAAAAGAAAAAGAGAGGGAGAGGGAGGGAAAGGAAGGGAAAGGAAGGGGAAAGAATAAAGATAGAGAACACTGGAAAAGGAGTTTTGGAATACTTTGTTTACTAAAGATTTTTGAAGCATCTACTATGTGCTAATGGAATGGTCCATAATATGCTACAGTAGCTTAAGGATTGTTATGAACAGAAGACATTTTAGAATCAACAGCTGTAGGAAGAGGCTTTTTCTGAACTTCCCTTATCTTTCTAAAAGCAGAGTCTCGCCAAAGAATTCAAATGTTCTAAATCCCCTCTCCCAGAGTTTTAAAATCAGGAAAGATTGACTCTTATCAACAAAGAGAAAAGGTCAGCTCAAGTCAGGATAAGAAATTGCCTACAGTTTGATGAAAGTATTTCAAATTGTGTATAAAACCAGCACATTCATGGTACTGGCACAAAAACAGAGAATTAGATGTCTGGAACAGAATAGAGAACCAAGAGATGAATCCAGCTACTTACCGTTATTTAATCTTTGACAAGCCAATTAAAAACATTCAATGGGGAAAAGATTCCCTATTTAACAAATGGTGCTGGGTGAACTGGCTGGCAACCTGTAGAAGACTGAAACTGGAAACACATCTTTCACCATTAACCAAGATAGACTCTCACTGGATTAAACATTTAAACATAAGGCATGAAAGTATAAAAATACTAGAAGAGAGTGCAGGGAAAACCCTTGAAGAATTTGGGTTGGGTGAGTTTTTTATGAGAAGGACCCCCCGGGCAATTGAAGCTGCTTCAAAAATACACTATTGGGACTTGATCAAACTAAAAAGCTTCTGCACAGCCAAGAACACAGTAAGTAAAGCAAGCAAACAGCCCTCAGAATGGGAGAAGATATTTGCAGGGTGTATCTCTGACAAAGGTTTAATAATCAGAATCCACAGAGAACTCAAACGCATTAGCAAGAAAAGAACAAGGGATCCCATCGCAGGCTGGGCAAGGGACTTGAAGAGAAACTTCTCTGAAGAAGACAGGTGCACGGCCTTCAAACATATGAAAAAATGCTCATCATCTTTAATCATCAGAGAAATGCAAATCAAAACTACTTTGAGATATCATCTAACTCCAGTGAGACTAGCCTATATCACAAAATCCCAAGACCAGAGATGTTGGCGTGGATGTGGAGAAAAGGGAACACTTTTGCACTGCTGGTGGGAATGCAAATTAATACATTCCTTTTGGAAAGAGATATGGAGAACACTTAGAGATCTAAAAATAGATCTGCCATTCAATCCTGTAATCCCTCTACTGGGCATATACCCAGAAGACCAAAAATCACACCATAACAAAGATATTTGTATCAGAATATTTATTGCAGCCCTATTCATAATTGCTAAGTCATGGAAAAAGCCCAAGTGCCCATCGATCCACGAATGGATTAATAAATTATGGTATATGTACACCATGGAATATTATGCAGCTTTAAAAAAAGTTGGAGACTTTACCTCTTGCATGTTTACATGGATGGAGCTGGAACATATTCTTCTTAGTAAAGTGTCTCAAGAATGGAAGAAAAAGTACCCAATGTACTCACCCTTATTATGAAACTAATGGAGGACCTTCACATGAAAGCTATAACCCAGTTACAACCTAAGAATAGGGAGAAGGGGGAAAGGGAGGGGAGAGAGGGGGAAGGTAGGTGGAGAGAGGTGGATTAATGGGATTATACCTGTGGTGCATCTTACAAGGGTATATGTGAATCCTAGTAAATGTGGAATGTAAAGGTCTTAACAAAATAACTAAGAAAATGGTACGAAAGCTATGTTAACTAGTGTGATGAAAATGTGTCAAACGATCTATGAACCAAGTGTATGGTGCCCCATGATCATACTAATGTACACAGCTGTGATTTAATAAAAATAAATAAATAAAAAAACCCCAGCACATTGTACCCATTGTACAACCAGCACATTGTACATAATTGCATTAATGTACACAGCTATGATTTAATAAAAAAAAATGAAATTGCCTAAATAGCCATTTTCATGAAACCGACACATCTCCTATCTTCTCCTAAAGGCCTATTTATTTTTCTGAAAAGTCATTGTTTCTCCCAGAAGTGACCCTCTGCCCTTCCTCATCCTCTATTAAGATGGTATATAAGCCCCAAATTCTAATGCTTCCTTGATTACTTTTTTTGTGAACTCTCCTATGTATGTAATTAAATATGGTTTTTCCTCTTGTTAATCTGTTTTTGTCAGTGTAATTTGTAGGCCCCCAGTAACTGAACATAAGAGGGTAGAGAAAGTTTTTCTCCCCTGACATTAGTCACATATTAGGTGCTTTGGCTACAAAGCTGAAAGCCCTGGTCCCTATCACAATGGGCTCAACAATGGCAATACTATATACAAAGAGCCCTGAAAATACCATGTCTGGGGATGGGAGAAGGAGCATAGAAGAGAATCCTGGACCAGAAGCTCAAGTATAATCATGAAAGATGAGAGAAAGTTAGCCAGAAACAGGAGCAGGACAAAAAGGAGATTCAGGGAGCAAATGCTTCCACTTCCTGACAAAGTCTTACTCAACTTTCACCTTTCAGGTTCTATATCCCTGGCTACTCTCTCTCTTCATCCCTGGCATCCCCAAACCATAGTCCACTCCACCTCCATTGCTGCTCAGTTCCATGGTGCCATGAGCTGGACGTGGCCTCAGCCTCCTCCTTTTTCCCCAGGCTGTGAAATCCTTAAGACTTGGACTCCCTCTTTCAAATTAGAGCTCAACCCAAGGCCTCTGCTCAGTAATTGGCTAAGTTGAATGTTTTTGAAGTATAGCAAAACTTGAAACCAAAGAGACCAGATAACATTCACATACTCCAGGGAAGAAAACCCATCTCTACAGTCAGGTGAGAAGAGGTGGTGAGGACTCATCAAAGACTGTCTATGTCTCACATCAGCCAGGGACATGGGAGATAATCCCATTTGAGTCCAACCATTCTTTAGCTTTTGTGCCATAGAATCAGCACTGACTACTGGGCTCAGGCTAGTGATGTAGGCAATTGCCCACATAGAGCCTCCAGACCAAGACCACCAACTTTTTTCTTTAGAATAAGACATGGCACTCATTGAGAGCCTGATATGTTCTGCCAGTACAGACCCAGGCTGGCCCTGAACCAATGGCTGGAGGGGGAGGTGAAAGTTTCCACATCTCCTTTTCTATTGTTACTCTCTCTTGCGCATATGGCACTTTTTTACAGGTTTAAATGTTACATTGAAAACAAACTCAAATGACCAAAATATTTCACTGAATAATCCATAATAAAGATAAAAGCCACCTGCACTAGGGGAGATACCAACAGCCAATTCTAAATTGTTCTAGTGTTTGGAACTTCCTGAATGGAGTTCTCAAGTGCTCTCCCAACAATTTAAAGTGCTCATACATCCAGGGTTGATTAGAACTGTCCAAAAATGGGGTCACCGTATTTCGATCAAACAAAAAAAAATGGAGAAATATAAAATTTCCTGAAAAGACAGAAGCAAAATAAAACAGAATTATAATAATACTTAATGGAATCAAATAACATGGAATTTCTTATTGTTGTACAGAATTCATATTTATGTGTATATATATACCATGAACATATGTATATGTGTAATTTATACATATAGAAATACATACACACATATAATCTTGTACTTATTCCCTCATGGAAACCCAATCTAAGATCATGATCCCTTGAAAAAAAAAAAAAACCTCTACTAATATAATAAAGGGACTTTTATGGTCATGTCTACAGTTAGATTGACCTCATAAAATAATGTGGGTTATATACACGTACACGCATGTACATACACATAAACCACATTGTTAACTTATGTAATTTAACGGGAATTCACATAGTTAAATTGGTTGAGAATTTGGCTTAAGTTTTTCTTATCATAGAAATTCCCATCAACTAGCATGAGATGAGACTCCATACATATCGTCACAAAGCTTCATAGGCTGAGAATCTGGCCCACAGAGCACAGAATAATGTCCATCCAAACATCAACTTAAATTTTATCTGACCTTGCCTTGAAGAGCAACTTGAATGATGGAATGAGCAAATGCCTTTGGCCTCTGGAGCTCTATGAATCTGTGTAACCCAGTATAGGAAGCCCTAGGCTGGCTGGCTGTCCTAAAGGGGCATAATCCCTTTCCTCTTTAGTCTCTCTGCCTGTGAATTGGGTGGGACTATTACCTGATTCTCCTGTCTCATTCTGAGAATTCTCTGCTGTTTATGAAAATGCACTTTGTGAATAGGACACTCAGAAAATAGATATTATGAGCTGGATCCAGGCATTGGTTGCCAGGGAAAATGTATTTATTTTCTAGGTTAGCAAGTACCAACACCACTCATTGAATTTGTGCCAAAACATACATTTTAAAAAATGTTCTGTTCCATTCATTATTTATAGAACATCACCTAAGGGTAGTGCATGCTACAAGCCAAAAATCTCATCCTGCATTGTATCAGAAACTCATTGCAGGGAAGTGGAGAAGGGAAAGGGAAGGAGACAATAAAATGAGATTTCTGGAGAAGCTAAAAGAACTCATCTGGCATGTTCTGTCTGGGCCGAAAATGCCCACAGGGGCAACTTGATAACAATCTCCAAGTTCAAGGGGATTGGAGAGCAGCTACTCTCTTGCCACTTAGGACAGAAAAAGGAACAAAACACCACTGCAGCAGGAGAGATTTAGGTTAGTAAGAAGGAAGAGGAAACTTCTTTAGCAGGGAATGTTAAGAAGTGCAATTGAGAGTAAGGGAAAACCTTTAGATGAGAAGAGTTTCCTGTGTCCCAGACAGTGTAAGAGTAAAGGTAGATCCAATGTTTTCTCAACTCGAAGTCAGCAACACACTGGGGAATTATCCTTATTTTCTCTATGCTTGCTTAAATAATCATAAAATGAGGATAATCACTCATCCAGCTCTACCACTGCATCAGGCATTGTCCTGGGGAAGGGGGATACAGCAGTGAATGCAATGCACAAGAAACCTCTGCCCATTCTGATAGGGAAGGCAGAGTTACTATAAAAATAAAGAATAAATAAGGAAAATATTCAGTATGCCAAATGGAGATAAGTGCTATGGGGATAAATTAAGCAGGAATGGGAATGGGATAAGGAAATTTCACTGTTAAGTAGTATGGCCACATGCTGAGATGGCATCTTCTGAGGAAAGATTTGAAGGAACTGAAAAGGTAAGCTAAGAGTTTGTAGTGGGTTGAATAGTGCTCCCAAAAGAATGTGTCCATGTTCTAATCCCCTAAACCTGTGAATGTGACTTTACAAAAGAGTCTTTGAGGTTGTGATTGAGTTCAGGATCTCTATATGAGATCATCCCAGGTTATCTGGCTGGGTCCTAAATTCAATGGCAGGGTTCTTTCTATGAGGCAGAAGAGATGACAGGCACAGATGAGAAGGCCATGTGAAAATGGAGGCAGAGATTGCAGTGATGCAGCTTCAAGCCAAGGAATGCTTGGAGCCACCAGCAGTAAGAGCTGGAAGAGACAAGAAAGGATTCCTTCTTAGAGCCTTCAGAAAGAACATAGCCCCTGCAACATCTACAGCTCAGACTTCTGGTCTTCAGAACTGTGAGAGAGTCCATTTCTCTTGTTTCAGGCTACTAAGCTTGTAATTAGTTACAGCAGCTCTAGGAGACTAACACAGAGGGCATCTAAGGGAAGAGTAGTTAAGCAGAAAGAACAGCCCTTTTGCCGGCTGGTTTGAGGAGGTGTAAGGAGGCCTTTGTGTTTGGGGTGCAGGAAGTAGTGGGCTTTCTGCAGCTGAAGTGACTCTGAAGACATCAGCAGCTGAAGGCTCTCTGCTTACAGTGCTTCCCACAACTGGACAGCAAGTCCTTTCTGGAAGAGGCATCTAAAGAGGATGCATCACTGTGTCTAACACTGGCAGTGAGTCTAAGTGAGAAAGCTATTGCAAAAAGATGATGGCTTGGACCAGATTTGTGGGAGTAGAAATGGTGAGATTCTGATTATGTTTTTAAGGAATAGAGACAATTGGATTTGTTGTGGATTGGATGTGGAATATACAATCAAGAAGGAGGTCAAGAGTTATGCCAAGTATTTTGTTCTGAACAACTAGAAAAATGGAGCTGCCGTCAACTGAGATGGGGAAGACTGTAAATGAGGGAGGTTTGGAGAAAAAGATCAGGAGTTTGGTTTAAAGCAGGTTAGGATTAAAATGCTTATTAAATATTTGAGTGTGGATTTCAGATAGCCAGTCAGATATCTAATCTGGAGATATAAATTTGAAAGAATTTCACATTTATTTTTAAATGTAAAGCAAAATTATCTCTTTTTGTTATACAGTTTTATGAGTTTTTAAAATGTGTGGAGTCATGTAACCACCCCCACAATCAAAATTTGGAATTGTTCCATCATCTTAAAAATTTCCTCACACTACTCCTTGGTAATCAAACCTTCTTCTCATCTCCAGCCCTTGGCAGCCGCTAATCTATTTTCTGACCCTACAGTTTTCCCTTTTTTCAGGATGTCATCTAAATAAAATTATACTGTATGTAGCATTTTGATTCTTGCTTTTTTCACTTAGCATAATGCATTTGAGATTCAATCATGTTGTGTTTATCAATAGTGCGTTACTTTTTCTTCTAAGTAGTATTCCACTGTATGGATGTGCCAGATTTTGTTCACCCATTCACCCACTGAAGCCCGCTGGGTGAATATTTCTCCACTTATTAGCAATTATGATAGAGCTGGTATAAACATTCATGCACAGGTTTTTGTATAAACAAAAGTTTTCAGTTTTCTTGAGTATATAACTAGAAGTGGGATTGTTGGATCATATAGTAGATGTATCTTTAACTTTATGAGAAACTGTAAAACTGTTTTCCAAAGTAGCCATACCATTTTGCATTTCCATGGGCAACTTCAGATATTTATTTATTTAGTTACCATTATAATGGGCATGTAGATGTATCTTGTGTGGTTTTCTTTTGCCTTTCCCTAACAACTAATGATGTTGAGTATCTTTTCATGTGCTTATTTGCTACCTAAATATCTTCTTTGGTGAAGTATTCCATTGAATATTCCATTCAAATATTTGCCCATTTTAAATTAGGTTATTCGCTTTTATATTGTTGAGTATGGAAAATTTTTTATAGAGTCTACTTCAAAGTATTTGGTCATTTGTTATTTGTAAAGACATTCTCAAAGTCTGTAACTTGTCTTTTTACTCTTTTAAAAGTGTTTTTGGCAGATCAACAGTTTTAAATTTTTATAAAGCATAGTTTACCTCTTTCTTGTTCTTTTACACTTCATGCTTTTCATATTGTAGCTAATAACACATTATCTAATTTAAGATTACAAAGACTTTTTCCTTTGTTTCATTTTAAAAGTCTCATAGATTTAGGTATTGCATTTAGGTCCATGAACCATTTTCAGTTTATAATTATATAAGCCCTCAGGTATTATCAAGGTACAATTTTTTTGTATAATGGGTATCGTGTTAGTCCATTACACTGACATAACAAAATACCATATGCCAGTGGGCTTATAAATGACAAACATTTTTTTTTCTGGAGATCGGGAAGTCCAAGATCCAGATGTTGACAGATTTTGTATCTGGTGTGGCCCCGTTCCTCATAGTCAGTGCCTTTTTGCTGTATCCTCACTTAGTGGAAGAGACAAGTCAACTCTCTGGGCCCTAGTTTATAAAGGTGCTAATGCTGTTCCTGAGGGCTGCTCATTACTTAATCACTTCCCAAAGGGCTCCACCTCCTATTACTATCACCTTGGGGGTTAGGTTTCAATACATGAATTTAGGGAAGAACACAAACATTCAGACCATAATACGTGTCCAATAATTCTAGCATCATTTCTTGAAGTTCTGTTCTTTTCTTTTTTTAATCTCTGTTTTCTTCTGTTTTAAAAATCCATTCTCTTTGTTCTTTGGAATAGCGAATTTCCCTCCCTTCCTTCCTTCCTTCCTTCCTTCCTTCCTTCCTTCCTTCCTTCCTTCCTTCCTTCCTTCCTTCCTTCCTTCCTTCCTTCCTTCCTTCCTTCCTTCCTTCCTTCCTTCCTTCCTTCCTTCCTTCCTTCCTTCCTTCCTTCCTTCCTTCCTTCCTTCCTTCCTTCCTTCCTTCCTTCCTTCCTTTCTTTTCTTTCTTTCTTTCTTGGAAGGGCTTTATTCACTAGCTGAGAGCTTACACATAGAAAAATTCCAAATGCCCATGTTCTCCGACTAGCTTGGTCTTTCTCTTTTTATCTCTAGTCAAAAAGTTCCAACTCATAGGTACCTTTCTTATTGGTCAGTTTGAATTAAGTGGGAGATGCTATTCCAGCCCCAACAGAACTACAGGATTTGAACTACAGGATTTCACAGAAGTGGAAAATTCCAAGTTCCAGGAAGTTAAGTTCACAAATTCCCAAGAGCTGAGTGACCTTGGAGAGGACCCTGCAGGTATATCCTTGTGGTCTCCTTGAGAAGACCTGTTCCCCTAGACCTCATCCTTCTCGGGTATCCTCTCTCATTCTCCCATATTTTTTTTCTTTTTTTGAGACATAGCCTCAAGCTGTTGCCTTGGGTTGAGTGCTGTAGCATCACAGCTCACAGCAACCAACAAATCCTGGGCTCAAGTGACTCTCCTGCCCCACCCTCCCAAGTAGCTGGGTCTACAGGCACCGGCCACAACAACCAGCTATTTTTCGGTTATACCTGTCATTGTTGTTTGGCAGGCCTGGGATGGATTCGAACCCTCCAACTCTGGTGTATATGGCTGGTGCCCCAGCTGCTTGAGGTACAGGCACCCGGCCTCATTCCCCCCTTTTGAGACTCTAATATATTTTAATTTGGGGTCTCAATATCAGCTTATTTCTGCAGGTGCCCATATTAATCACTTTTCAGCACTTAGATTTTAGGGACTGTGACTCCTCTTGGATTCCCTACTCAGGCCTTAATAGTACTGTGGCTGTGGGCTAATATACATACCTCCCCCACAATTGGACTTTGGTCCAATTAAGACAAATCCCTCAAGGTTTTTCCTCAGGCTTCAGCCATGTGTTAACCAGCCAGCTCCCACTATATGGCTGGGGCAGGGCATGTTGACCGTCTTAAAAGTTGCCTTTACTTCCCAAGGGGCAGTTAAGCTCTATTCAGCCAGCTGTGATGAATCCAGGTGAGGATTCCTTCCACCTTCACTGCTGTGCATATGGTCAGGATTATGGTGTAAAGTCCTTTCTACCTTGGTTTGAGGGGGACCAGGTTCTGATCCTTGACCTAGACTTGGTCCCCTTGATCCTCCAGAGAGAAAGGATGTACAAACACAAAAGA
The DNA here is from genome assembly GCF_027406575.1 of Nycticebus coucang. NCBI lineage: Eukaryota > Metazoa > Chordata > Mammalia > Primates > Lorisidae > Nycticebus > Nycticebus coucang. The sequence continues at coordinate 47,164,594 of NC_069804.1, forward strand.
CTAAATAGAACATGGTTAATTACTCAGGTGGAGATCTTCCTTGCTACTCTTTCTAGGGTTTTGTCTATTCAATTCAGTCTCTCCCAGTGCTTTTAGGAGTCCCTGCTAAATTGCAAAGGATTGACAGAGGCCTCTTTGAACAATACCAGTGGCAAGGCCTGTATCCAATTAAGTTTTGCTTCCTGGCAGAGTTTACAGATTCCTGTACTTATGGCTCTGTTAATGCACTTTACCCTGTCCAAGCTTTGAGGCTCATAAGTTTCCAGCTGATAGCCAAAGAAATAGTGAATTTCTATTTCCTCTTTCCTCCTTTCATGTGAATATTTGAATATGACTGTGTTTTTCCCTCATATGGGCATGTAATTGTTGATCTATTGGTTTTGTATTAGTATTAAGTACATTGGATACTTCTTGTTCCGTTCTTATGATATATAACTAAGAAGAATGTGCTTCAACCCCATCTAGGTAAATAAAAAAGATGCAGAGTCTCCATCTTTTTATGGCTAGTTTTCTATGGTATACATATACCACAGTTTAAAAATCCACTCATGAGTTGATGGGCACTTGGGCTGCTTCCATATCCTGGCCTTTGTGAATGGAGAGGCAATAAACATTCTGGTGAAAATGTCCTTATGGTAATTTTTTTTTTCTTGTGGGTAGATGCCTAGTAATGGGATTGCAGGATCAAATGGAAGATCTACTTTTAGCTCTCTCTATTTTTTTTCTTATTAAATCATAGCTGTTTACAATAATGCAATCATGGGGCACCACACACTGGTTTTATATACCATTTAAAATATTTTCATCACACTGGTTAACATAGCCTTCCTAGCATTTTCTTAGTTATTGTGTTAAGACATTTATATTCTACATTTAGTAAGATTCACATGTACCATGGTAAGATGCACTGTAGGTGTAATCCCGCCAATCACCCTCGCTCCACCCATCCTCCCTCCTCCCCTCCCCTCCCTCTCCCCCTTCAACATATTCCTAGGTTATAACTGGGTTACAGCTTTCATTTGAAAGCCATAAATTAGTTTCATAGTAGGGCTGAGTACATTGGATACTTTTTCTTCCATTCTTGAGATACTTTACTGAGAAGAATATGTTCCAGCTCCATCAATGTAAACATGAACCAGGTAAAGTCTAGGCTGCATAATATTCCATGGTGTGCATATACCACAATTCCTCTGATGATTAAAGATGATGAACATTTTTTCATATGTTTATAGGCCATCCACCTGTCTTCTTCAGAGAAGTTTCTCTTCAAGTCCCTGGCCCGGCCTGCGATGGGATCACTTGTTCTTTTCTTGCTTATATGTTTGAGTTCTCTGTGGATTCTGGTTATTAAACCTTTGTCAGAGACATAACCTGCAAATATCTTCTCCCATTCTGAGGGCTGTTTGCTTCCTTTACTTAACGTGTTCTTGGCTGTGCAGAAGCTTTTTAGTTTGATCAGGTCCCAGTAGTGTATTTTTGAAGCTGCTTCAATTGCCCAGGGGGTCCTCCTCATAAAATACTCGCCCAGACAGATTTCTTCAACGGTTTTCCCTGCACTCTCTTCTAGTATTTTTATAATTTCATGACTTAAATTTATATCTTTAATCCAGTGAGAGTCTATCTTAGTTAATGGTGAAAGGTGTGGGTCCAGTTTCAGTCTTCTACAGGTTGCCAGCCAGTTCACTCACCACCATTTGATAAATAGAGAATTTTTTCCCCACTGAATGTTTTTAATTGGCTTGTCAAAGATCAAATAACGGTAAGTAACTGGATTCATCTCTTGGTTCTCTATTCTATTCCAGACATCTACTTCTCTGTTTTTGTGCCAGTATCATGCTGTTTTGATCACTATCGATTTGTAGTATATTCTAAGGTCTGGTAGCATGATTCCTCCTGCTTTGTTTTTATTTCTGAGTAATGTCTTGGCTACTTGCGTTTTTTTTCTGATTCCATATGAAACGAAGTATTGTTTTTTTAAGATCTATAAAGTATGACAGTGGAGCTTTATCTGGATTGCATTAAAATTGTATATTGCTTTGGGTAGTATTGCTTTAACAATGTTGATTCTTCCCAGCCCTTATCTTGGTATGTTTTTCCATTTGTTAACGTTTTTAGCTGTTTCTTTTCTTAGAGTTTCATAGTTCTCTTTATAGAGATTTTTCGCATCCATTGTTAGATAAACTACCAAATATTTCATCTTCTTTGGCACTACTGTGAATGGAATAGAGCCCTTAATGGTTTTTTTCAGCTTGACTATTGCTGGTATATATAAAGACTACCGATTTATGAATTTTGATTTTTTAACCTGAGACGCTGCTGTATTCCTTGATCACTTCTAAGAGTTTTGTAGTAGAATCCCTGGTGTTTTCCAGATATAAAATCATATCATCTGCGAAGAGCAAAAGTTTGATCTCTTCTGACCCTATATGGATACCCTTGATTGCCTTTTCTTGCCTAATTGTGGTGGCTAAAACTTCTATTATAATGCAAAAGAGCAGTGGAGACAATGGACAGCCTTGTCTGGTTCCTGATCTGAGTGGAAATTATTTCAATTTAACTCCATTCAATACAATATTGGCTGTGGGTTTGCTGTAGATGGCCTCTATCAGTTTAAGAAATGTCCCTTCTATACCAATTTTCTGAAGTGTTCTGATCATGAAGCGATGCTGGATATTATCAAAAGCTTTTTCTGCATCAATTGAGAGAATCATATGGTCTTTGTTTTTTAATTTGTTTATGTGCTGAATTATACTTATAGATTTACAGACATTGAACCAGCCTTGAGACCCTGGGATAAAATCAACTTGGTCATGATGTATAATTTTTTTCATGTGTTGCTGGATTCTGTTTGTTAGGATCTTGTTGAATATTTTTGCATCTATATTCATTAGTGATTTTGGTCTATAGTATACTTTTCTTGTTGGGTCTTTTCTTGGTTTGGGGATCAGGGTGATGTTTACTTCATAGAATGTGTTGGGTAGTCTTCCTTCTTTTTCTACATTTTGGAGCAGGTTGAGTAATATAGGTACTAATTCCTCTTTAATGGTTTGGTAGAACTCTGATGTGAAGCCATCTGGTCCTGGGCTTTTCTTTGTAGGGAGGTTTTGTATGGTTGATGTTATTTCAAGACTTGATATTGGCCTGTTCAACATTTTCACTTGATTCTGGCTCAGTCTTGGAAGGTGATGTTCTTCCAAGTATTGGTCAATTTCCTTTAGATTTTCATATTTCTGAGAATAAAGTTTCTTGTAATATTCATTAAAATTTTTTTGAATTTCTGAGGAGTCTGTTGTTATTTCGTCTTTGTGGTTTCTGATTGATGAGATTAGAGATTTTACTCTTTTTTTCCTGGTTAGGTTAGCCAAATGTTTATCTATTTTATTGACCTTTTCAGAAAACCAACTTTTTGATTTATTGATCTGTTATATAATTCTTTTGTTTTCAATTTCATTTAATTCTGCTCTAATTTTGGTTATTTCTTTTCTTCTACTAGGTTTGGGGTTGGAATGTTCGTTTTTTTCCCAGTTGCTTGGGATGTCCCATTAAGTTGTTAACTTTTTCTCTTTCCGTTCTCTTGAGGAAGGCTTGCAGTGCTATAAATTTTCCACTTAGGACTGCATTTGTGGTATCCCAGAGGTTCTCATAGTTCGTATCTTCATTGTTATTTTGTTGCAAAAATTTGGCAATTTCCTTCTTAATCTCATCTCTGACCCAGCTATCATTCAGCATAAGGTTATTTAACTTCCATGTTTTTGTATGAGTGTGCAGATTCCTGTTGTTACTGAGCTCAACTTTTATTCTATGGTGTTCTGAGAAGATGCAAGGAATAATTTCTATTCCTTTAAATTTACTGAGTTTAGGCTTGTGACCTAAGATGTGATTGATTTTGGAGTATGTTCCATGGGCTGATAAGAAGTATGTGTATTCAGTTTTGTTGGGATAAAATGTTCTGTAGATGTCTGCTAAATTCAAATGTTGGATGGTTAGGTTTAAATCTAAAATTTCTTTGCTCAGCTTCTTATTGGAGGATCAATCCAGCACTGCCAAAGGAGTGTTGAAATCTCCAACTATTATGGAGCTGGAGGAAATCAAGTTGCTCATGTCAGTTAGAGTTTCATTTATGAATTGAGGTGCATTCTAGTTGGGTGCATAGATATTAATAATTGAAATCTCATCATAGTGAGTATTGCCCTTAACAAATATGAAGTGACCATTCTTATCCTTCCTCACTTTTGTTGGTTTAAAGGCTATTGTATTTGTAAATAGAATTGTATCACCTGCTTTTTTCTGCTTACCATTTGCCTGTCATATGGATGACCATCTTTTCACCCTGTGTCTATATTTGTCTTTTAGGGTAAGGTTTGACTCTTGTATAAAACATATATCTGGCCTGAGTTTTTTTATCCAGCCAGCTAACCTATGCCTCTTTAGAGGACAGTTTAAGCCATTCATATTAATGGAGAATATTGATAAGTCTGTTAAAATTTTGGGTATTGAGTTTTTCGAAAGTCCAGTGGACATTTTTAGTCCTTTTGCCACTGTGGAAGTTGAACTTTGAACAAAAGTTTCTGCGTGAGTTTACTTTTGTGGTAAAGGTTTTGGCTGGTTATTATGGAGGATAGGTTGGATGGTTAGGTTTAAATCTGAGAATATCCTGAAGAGGTTATTTGGTTATGGCAAATTTCTTCAACATATGAATGTCATTGAAGTATTTAATTTCTCCATCACAAATGAAACTCAGTTTAGCTAGATACAGGATCTGTGGTTGAAAGTTATTTTGCTTTAGGAGATTAAATGTGGATGACCACACACATCTGGACTTTAAAAGTTTCAGCAGAGAGATCAGTTGTCATTCTAATATTCTTCCCTTTGTAGGTAATGGATTTCTTACATCTGTCTGCTTTCAGAATCTTCTTCTTCATATTAACTTTAGTGAAGTTAATTATGATATGCCTGGGGGATGTCTTACTGGGATTGAGTCATGCTGGGGTTCTGAAAATGTCTGCTATCTGAATTTCAGAATCTCTTGGCATGTCTGGAAAATTCTCTTCCATAGTTTCATGGAGATGGGTCTCTGTGCCCAGTGAAGCCACTTCATCACTGTCAGGGATTCCAATGAGGCGGATATTAGCTTTATTTGAATTATCCCAGAGCTCTCTGTGAGAATGATCCATTTTTGGTGTCTATTTCTCTTCCTGTATTTTTCAGGTCTTTGAGGGTTGCAAGTTCTTGCTTCAGTGCATCAAAATCTTTGGTGGTTTTGTCTTTAAATTCTTTAAATTCTTGAGACAACTTTTGAATTTCCCCTCAAATTTTTAATTCCGAGTTTTGAATTGTTCTTTGAATTTCTAATTCCAAATTTTCCTCCATTTTATTAATCTTGTTTGAAATCCAAATTGTGAATTTGATTTCTGACATCTCGGCCAGCTTTTTATGAATGGTATCTTCAGTTATATCTGCCATATCTTTCCTTCGGGGGGTTGATCTATTCTGGTTATTAATGTTACCAGAGTTTTTCCGCTGATTCCGCCCCATGATTGTTTTACACCATTTTATTTTCCCCCTGGAGCTCTGTTGAGGACCTGTACAGTACTATGGCCTGAGAAACTTGGGTCCTGTTTGGTGTGGTGGAGCTAAGTGGTTCTATGTTGTTTTCAGCTGGTTTCTGTTTGACCCTAGTGAAACAGTTACTCTGGGTTGAAGTCCCAGCTGTGGCGAAATACCAGCAATTATGTCACCCCGCCTTCCCACAGGCAACAATTGGAAAAGGGAAATCAAACCTTCCTACATCCACACATCCAGCGTACCACCTGAATAGTCCTCAGGCAATTGAGTCAGTTCAAAAGTTCAAAATCAATTGTCTCAGTCAGTGCCTGTCTCAGGTGGGAGAGTTTAAAGGTCTCTGGCAACTGGATCGCAGGGGTCTGGTGAGTACTCTGATTGCAGTGCTGCATGAAGTCAGGAGGAGCCACCCAGCATATAGATTAGTCTGGGAAGGTTGATGCCTCCTCCCCCACCTTGTACCTCTCTCACACCCAGTCACTGATAGCCCACCAGTTGGCTGACCCAGTTGCCTGTAGTGAAGAGATATTCCAGGGGTTTGTACCTGCCTGAATCACAAGGAAATCTAATTTCTGCTCAGCCAGGCCGCTGCACTCTGCCTCTGTCTAGCAGGGGGAGGTGAGGCCTGAAAACCTTGGGTGCTTGATGGAGGCTGGGGGGTGTTCACTCAGTTCCAGCCTGGCCCCTGATTGATGTTATTGACAGAACACAACAGAACAATTTTGCGGGAATTTGTTTCTGTCCCTGCTAAATTCCCCTGCAGAAGAGAAGCTGTTTTGAGTTCCCAGAGCCTGCGCCTCAGGCCCTGTCTTTGCTCCTGCAGATTTGTATTTGATTACCTGTCAGTCTAGCCTCCTGTCCTCCTTTGTCTATAGGCTGAAGATCCCCTGAGGGCCAAGTGCGTCTTAGGCTCAGTAAAGTGGTCCTCTGGGTCAGCCTTGCTCTGGGAACTTCCCGGCTCTGCACGTGCATTTCTATTTCCTGTGCTCCACCCAGGTTGGTACCACCTCAGACAAACCCTTTACTCACGGGGCCTGCATTTCCATCCCAGATCTATTCCGTGGTGGTTGCCACCTGAGTAGATGCCTGGCCTCCTCTGGTTGCCCAGGGAGACAGGGGGTGTGGCTTCAGAATATCCGGGAGTGAGCCCTATTGTTGCTAAAAGACGGCTGCTCCTCTGCACCTCAGGGCACTGCTGCTCTGTTGTAGTTTTACTCTTTTTTTCCTGGTTAGGTTAGCCAAAGGTTTATCTATTTTATTGACTTTTTAAAAAACCCGACTTTTTGATTTATTGATATATAAATTTATTGATATATAAATTAATTGATATATAAACTGACTTTCTGATTTATGTTGTATAATCCTTTTGTTTTCAATTTCATTTAATTCTGCTCTAATTTTGCTTATTTCTTTTGTTCTACTGGGTTTGGTGTTGAAATTTCCTTCCTTTTCCAGTTACTTGAGATGTCACATTAGGTTGTTAACTTCCTCTCTTTCTGTTCTCGTTAGGAAGGCTTGCAGTGCTATAATTTTCCCTCTTAGGGCTGCCTTTGTGGTATCCCAGAGGTTCTGATAATTTGTGTCTTCATTGTCAATTTGTTCCAAAAATTTGGCAATTTCCTTCTTAATCTCATCTATGACCCAGCTATCATTCAAGATAAGGTTATTTAACTTCCATGTTTTTGTATGAGTATGCTGATTCCTGTTGTTACTGAGTTCAACTTTTATTCCATGGTGGTCTGAGAAGATGCAAGGAATAATTCTTATTTCTTTAAATTTACTGAGGTGAGATGTGTGATGTACAATGTGATTGATTTTGGAGTGTGTTCCTTGGGCTGATGAGAAGTATGTGTATTCAGTTTTGTTGGGATGAGATGTTCTGTAGTTGTCTGTAAAGTCCAAATGTTTGATGGTCAGATTTAAATCTAAAATTTCTTAGCTCAGCTTCTTATTGAAGTATCTATCCAACACAGCCAAAGGAGTATTAAAATCTCTGACTATTATGGAGCTGGAGGAAATCAAGTTGCTCATGTCTGTTAGAGTTTCTCTTATAAATTGAGGTGCATTTTGGTTGGGTGCATAAATATTAATAATAGAAATCTCAACATATTGAGTATTATCCTTAACAAATATGAAGTGATCATTCTTATCCTTTCTTTCTTTTGTTGGTTTAAAGCCTATTATATCTGCAAATAGAATTGCAACACCTGCTTTTTGCTGATTTCCATTTGCCTGAAATATGGATGATCATCCTTTCACCCTGAGTCTATACTTATCTTTTAAAGTAAGATAAAATTCTTGTATGCAGGGGGTATCTGGCCTTAGGTTTTGTATCTGGCCTGAGTTTTTGTATCCAGTCAGCCAACCTGTGCTTCTTTAGAGGACAGTTTAAGCCATTCATATTAATGGAGAATATTAATAAGCCTGGTAAAGTTTTGGGTATCGAGTTTTTTGAAAGCCAGTGGATGCTGGTGGGAATGCAAATTAATACATTCCTTTGGAAAGATGTTTGGAGAACACTTAGAGATCTAAAAATAGATCTGACATTCAATTCTTTAATCCCTCTACTGGGCATATACCCAGAAGACCAAAAATCACATCATACCAAAGATATTTGTACCAGAATGTTTATTGCAGCCCAATTCATAATTGCTAAGTCATAGAAAAAGCCCAAGTGCCCATCGATCCACGAATGGATTAATAAATTGTGGTATATGTACACCATGGAATTTTATGCAGCCTTAAATAATGATGGAGACTCTACCTCTTTCCTGTTTACATGGATGGAGCTGGAACATATTCCTCTGAGTAAACTATCTGATGAATGGAAGAAAAGGTATCCAATGTACTCAGCCCTACTTTGAAACTAATTTATGGCTTTTATATCAAAGCTATAACCCATTTATAACCTAAGAATATGGGGAAGAGGCAGAGGGAGGGGAGGAAGGGAGGAGTATGGGTGGAGGCAGAGTGATTGGTGGGATTATACCTGCGGTGCATCTTACGAAGGTACATGTGAAACTTAGTAAATGTAGAATATAAATGGTTTAACACAATAACTAAGAAAATGCCAGGAAGGCTGTGTTAACCTTTTATATGTTCGACATATGAAAATATGTCAAATGTTCTATAAAACCAGTGTATTGTGCCCCATAATCGCATTAATGTAAATAGCTATGATTTAATAATATTAAAAATAATTTTAAAAAGGACAAAAAAAAAAAAAGAAAATCCAGTGGACATTTTTAATACTTTTGCCACTGTGGAAGTTGGAGTTTGATCTAAAGTTTCTGAGTGAGTTTACTTTTGCTGTAGAGGATTGTGCTGGTCATTATGGAGGATAGGTCTGGGAATATCCTGAAGAGCTGGTTTGGTTATGGCAAATTTCTTCAACATGTGAATTTCATTAAAGTATTTAATTTCTCCATCATAAATGAAACTCAGTTTTGCTGACTACAGTATCCTGGGTTGAAAGTTATTTTGTTTTAGGAGATTAAAAGTCAATAACCACCCCTTCTGGCTTGAAAGGTTTCTTTCAGCAGAGAGATCTGCAGTTATTCTAATATTCTTCACTTTGTAGGTTATGGGTTTCTTACGTCTGGCTGCTTTCAGAATTTTCTCCTTCGTATTAACACTGGTGAAGTTAATTATGATGTGCCTGGGGGATGTCTTATTCAGATTGAGTCGTGGGGGGGGTGTCTGAAAGTGTCTGCTATCTGAATTTCAGAATCTCTTGGCATGTCTGCAAAATTCTCTTTCATAATTTCATGGAGAAGAGCCTCTGTGTCTTGCGAAGCCATTTTATCACTTTCAGGGATCCCAGTGAGGCAGATATTAGCCTTTTTCGAATTATCTCAGAACTCTCTGAGAGAATGATCCATTTTTGGTCTCTATTTCTCTTCCTCTTTGAGAGATTGGGAGTGTTCGAAGACTTTTTCTTCAATGTCAGAAATCCTTTCTTCTGCTTGCTCCACTCTGTTACTGAGGGATTCTACTGTATTTTTCAGATCTTTGAGAGCTGCGAATTCTTGCTTCAATCTCTCAAATTTTTTTTGTGGTTTTGTCTTTAAATTAATTGAATTCTTGAGACAACATTTGAATTGCTCCTGAAATTTTCAATTCCCACTTTTCCTCCTTTCCATTAATCTTGTTTGCAATTCAAACTCTGAACTCAATTTCTGACATCTTGGCCATTTGTTTATGAACGGAATCTTCAGTTACATCTGCCGTATCTTTCATTGGGGGGGGTTGATCTACTCTGGTTATTCATGTTACAAGAGTTTTTCCGCTGTTTTCACCACATGATTATTTTACACTGTTTGACTAGATGAGTGGATAAAGAAAAGTTTGGTTGGGGCCTCTAGGAGTATCGACCAGCCCTTTTCCCAGAAGCTGGGACTGGTGTCTGTACCTTCTCCCCTGGAGCTTTGCCAAGGGTCTGTACAGTGCTATGGCCTGAGAAACTGGGGACCTGCTTGGTGTGGTGGGGCTAAGTGTCTCTGTCTTGTTTTTAGCTGGTCTCTGTCCAACTATAGTGAATCAGTTACTCTGGGTTGAAGTCTCAGCTGTGGAGAAAAACTAGCACTTAAGTCACCCTGGCCCCCACCAGCAATAATTGGAAAAGGAAAATCAAACCTTCCTACAACCACACACCCAGGATACCATTTGGATAGTCTTCAGGCGATTGACCCAGTTGAAGAGGTCCAAATCAATCGTCTCAGTCAGCACCTGTCTCAGGTGTGAGAGTTTATAAGGTCTGTGGCAAATAGATCTCAGAGGTCTGCTGACAACTCAACTCAAATATGATTTGCTCCAGTGCTCCATGAGGTCAGGAGGACCCACCTAGGAAATAGATTAGTCTGGAAAGGTTAATGCCTCCTTCCCCACCTTGCACCTCTGTCACACCCAGTCACTGATAACCCCACAGGGCTATGACCCTGTTGCCTCCAATGAGCAGATACTCCAGGGTTTTGCACCTGCCTGATTCATAGGGAGATCTATGTCTCCTCATCCAAGCCGGTTTTTTCTGCTGCTATCTGGAAGGGGGAGATGAGGCCTGACAACCTCGGGTGCTTGATGGAGGCTGGGGATGTTCACTCATTTCCAGCCCTGCCCTGATTGATGTTACTGACAGTACAGTGCAACATTGTGGAATTTGTTTCTGTCCTGGCTAAATTCCCCTGCAGAAGAGAAGCTGTTTTGAGTTGTCAATACCTGAGCCTCAGGCCCTGTCTTTGCTGCTGCCCGGTAGTTTGTAATTGCAGCTCAGTTATCTGTCAATTCTAGCCTCCTGCCCTCCTTTGTCTAGGCTGATGATCCCCTGATGGTGTGTCTTAGGCCCAGTAAAAAGGTCCTCTGGGTCAGCCCCTCCCTGGGAATTTGCCAGCTCTGTGCAAGTGTTTTCTAATCCCCACGTTTCACCCAGCAGGTACTGCCTTAGGCAAACCCTTTACTCACGGGGCCTGTGTTTCCGTCCCAGATCTTTTCTACCAGTGGCTGCCACTGAAGAAGTTGCCTAGCCTCCTCTGGTTGCCCAAAGAGACAGGTGGTGTGACTCCAGAATATCCAGGGGTGAGCCCTATTGTTGCCAAAAAACGGCTGCTGCTTTGTGCCTCGGGGCACCGCCACTGCCGTGTGGTTCCCTCTCAGCCGACCATCCTTTCCTCATTCCCATGCTGCAGAATCAGCACTGGCCAGCAGCAGTCTATGCCCTGTCTACACCGCTCGAGATAATACCCAAGAATCTGGACTCCTGAGGGATAGGCTCCAGACTTCAGAGTGAGAGTGGAGGGGAGTGCTGGGAGCTCAGAATTGCAGGTAGAGAATATATATAGTTTTATACAGTTTTATGCCTGGCAGGAAAGCGCCATGGCACACTAATAGGGGAAGTAGGTCCAGTTTTTAGAGTGTCTCTCTTGTGGGATATAATGGGAGGAATTTTGAACTCTGCTCATTTGTTTATGGGGTACTCCAAGCTGTTCTCATGAGGGAGGGGACTCCCATCCACTTGGTGATGAATTTTGTACCTTTTGTTTGTATTCTTGGGGTCACAGCTCGCCTCAACAGGGTTGATGTATGTTCTTCAGCCTTCTCTCTTGGAGCAGCTCTAATCCGCCAGGTTACTTGCTAAATTTCTATCCTTTAACTCTTCTTCGGGACGGGAGCCTCTGTGGAAAGCTGGCTTTAGTCAGCCATCTTTGTCTCTGCACCCCCCTCTCTGTTTTTCTTCTTTTGTTTTTTGTAGAGACAGAGTCTCACCTGATAGCCCTCGATAGAGTGCCATGGCATTACACAGCCCACAGCAACCTCCAAATCCTTGGGCTTAGGCGATTCTCTTGACTCAGCCTCCCAAGTAGCTGGGACTACAGGCACCAGCCACAACGCCCAGCTATTTTTTGTTGCAGTTTGGCTGGGGCTGGGTTTGAACCCGCCACCCTCGGCATATGGGGCCGGCACCCTACCCGCTGAGCCACAGGCACCACCTCCCTCTTTGTTTTTCAATGGGGATGTTGAGTACCTTGATTTTTTCACTTTGTGTTCAACCTCCCAACTTTGACTGCTCTGAGTTCACTTCTGTCAAATTTTTCTCCTTCTGGACCAGAGTTTCTACCAAAAGCTGCCTCTAGTTGCCCATCTTGCCCTCTCCCCACCCCACATTGATGTGTTTTTAAATTCCCTTAATTTTTTCTCTATCACCTCCATTCTGCTGTTGAACCCATCCATTTTTTTTTTTTGAGACAGAGTCTCACTTTTTCACCCTTGGTAGAGTGTTGTGGCATCATAGCTCACAGCAAGCTCAAACTTCTTGGCTTAAGTGATTCTCTTGCCTCAGCCTCCCAAGTAGCTGGGATTACAGGTGCCTGCCAGAACACTCAGTTGTTTTTAGAGATGAGGTCTTGTTCTGGTTCAGGCTGGTCTTGATCCTATGAGATCAGGCAATCCACCCACCTTGGCCTCCCAAGTGCTGGGATTACAGGTATGAGCCACCACTCCTGGCCTAATTTAATTTTTTTTTAACATACATTTTTCAGTTCTAAAATTTCCATTTTGGTTCTTTTTTATATAGTTTGTATTTTTCTCTTGAAAGCATCTGCATTTCCATTCATTTCAAGAATGTTCACCTCTGGTTCATGGAACACAGTTATGAGAGTTGCTTCAAAGTCTTTTCTAATTCCAAAATTTGGATCATTCTGGTGCTGGCATCTTTTATTCTCCTTTCCGTTGAGAATTGGTACTGTTTCCTTATTTATTCAATAATTTTAGATAAATTTATAGAAACATTGACCATTATGTTATAAGACTGTATTTCCATACACTGGAAGATCCTATTGAGATCGCCTTGAGAATGGCAATGGATGTCATTGCAATTTCAGCATCATTGGGTTAGATCACAAGTTTTGTCTCACTTTTTGTGAGCAGCAGTTCAAATTTCATCTTAGGATTGATTTTATTGTTTTTACTGTCCTACTCAATGTTACACGTCGGAGTTTGTATGGGGCTTAGGGGTAAACCACTTCTATCATTAACTCAGTTCTCATAGTCTTTACTTCTTTGGGTCTGTGTTGCTCATGCAAAGCTGGCTTATGGAGGCAGAGCATGATGGCAGAAAGGACGGACGTGTAGCCCACCTCTCCCAAGCCATCAGGTGAGAGGAAAGGCAGTCTGGACCTTCCCTGTGTGTGGATTATTGGAGTGGACAGACAGCTGGAGATGCCCAGTGAACTGGCAGATTGCTATATATGAGGTGTAATTTAAAACCATAGACTCTGTTGTAGAGATCCTTCCCTGCTCAGCCGTGCCGGCCAGCAGGCCCTTCCCCTACAGAGGTCAGAGGCTCGTAAATGCTGACAAAACCCTATTGACAAATATTTATTCCTGAACTGAGGGAGGCATCCGAAAGGAGAGCCACTCAAAACCATGGGGAGCTGGGCAAACTGTTGGACAATTGAAGGGAAGGGATCCTGCCCGAGAAACAGACATTTTGAACTACCCAAAAGGGCAGGCACCTTTCCCCCAGGTGTTGGAGGGGGCTGGCAGTTCAAGCTGCGCGGCGAACTGGAGGGTGCCAATCCAAAAGGGAAACTGAACCATAAAACTCAGAATAAGTCCCCTGAATGCTCCAACCATGGGAACCAGCTTGAAGCCACGGACTTGGCTTTAGCTGCTAAAGCTGCAAGGCTACTGAAGCCGCAGACCTGGCTTTAGCTCCTAAAGCCGCAAACTTGGCTTCAGCCCTGGGAACCAGCTACAGCAGCTAAAACCGCAAACCCACCAGCAACCGCACAAACTCATCACCACTCCCCCTACAGCCGATTGCAGTCGCCAGTTTGCAGGAGAACCTGGGAACAGAGTGGAAAGACTTAAGCGTGGACACCTGCACTGAGTGGGAAGGTCAGTCGCAAGTGCTGTCTGGAAAAGAACAGCCAAGGTTACACAATTCTTAGGCAACAAACTTTTACAGAAATTCCAAAATGGCGATCTTAACTGCGCACTACCCCTCGTGTCTGACAAAGCCATTCTGAAAAAGTTATATTGAATAAAAAAAGTCGAGGTGGAGCATGATGGCGGACAGGACAGACGTGTAGCCCACCTCTCCCAAGCCACCAGGTGAGAGGAAAGGGGGTCTGGACTTTCCCTTTGTGTGGATTATTGGAGTGGACAGACAGCTGGAGACACCCAGCGAACTGGCGGTTTGCTATATATGAGGGGTAATTTAAAATCACAGACTCTGTTGTAGAGATTCTTCCCTGTTCGGCCGTGCCGGCAAGCAGGCCCCTCCCCTATGGAGGTCAGCAGCTTGTAAATGCTGACAAAATCCAATTGACAAGTAATTAATCCTGAACTGAGGGAGGCATCCGAAAAGAAATCCACTCAAAACCACAGGGACCTGGGCAAACTGTTGGACAATTGAAGGGAAGGGATCCTGCCCGAGAAACAGACATTTTGAACTACCCAAAAGGGCAGACACCTTTCCCCCAGGTGTTGGAGGGGGCTGGCGGTTCAGGCTGCGCAGCGAACTGGCGGATGCCCATCCAACACTCTGAACCATAAAACTCAGAATAAATCCCCTGAGCACTCCAACAATGGGAACCGGCTTGAAGCCTAGGACCCGGCTTTGGCTTCTGGAACCGCGAAGCTACTGAAGCCGTGGACCGGCTTTGGCTGCTGAAGCACGGGAACGAGCTATAGGAGATACTGCGCGAACTCAACACCACTCCCCTTATGGCTGATTGCAGTCGCCAGTTTGCGGGGGAACCTGGGAACAGAGTGGAGGGACTTAGGAAGCTTGGACACCTGCACTGAGTGGGAAGGTCGGTCGCAAGTGCTGTCTGGAAAAGAACAGCCGAGGTTGCACAATGCTTAGGCGGCAAACTTTTACGGAAACTACAAAATGGCGATCGGCCATGGAAGGTGGTTACCATGGTAACGGTATAAACTGTAAACCAGGTATGTCTCGAAACCACTCACAGCGCCACCTGGTGTCCAGAAAGTATATTGCAGTATGAATATATTCCTACGAAAGTTGATCCCTACAGCAGACATATAGATATTTATAGGTATATTTCTACCAGAAGAATATTTTTGCAGTTGGTGCCTTTTTTGTTTGTTTTATTTTTTTTTGATTTTCGGGCTTTTTAATTTTTGCTGTTGTTTTCTTTTTGTCTGATTTTTCCTCACCATTTTCTTAGAGGAGATTTTGATAACTTTTTATTATTACATTGTATATAGATATATTTTTTATTTCTATGTCTTCTAATTTTAATTTCTTCTATCTTCTCACTTAACATTCCTTCTAAAACCACTTTTCTCTCATTTTTTTTCCTTTCTTTCAATTATTTTACGATTATCACTATTTTTATTGCAGTTGTTCTTATATTGCTGTTGTTGTGGCTATTGCTTGTATATTTATGTGTTTCCATCCATCTCTGTATCTATGAGCCCATGTGCCTGGTAACCTTTGTATCTGTTTATTTGTTCATTTGGTCTCAATGAGTTTGGTGTTACGACCTGCAACCCTGAGCTCCTAACACCCCCCTCCACTCTCACTCCGTTATCTGGAGACCTGCCTCCTCAGGAGTCCAGATTGTCGGGTGAACTCTCAAGAGGTGTAGACAGGACCTGGACTGCAGCTGGCCAGTGCTGACTTTGTAGCAAAGGAACGAGAAGACAAGGGTCGGCTGAGAGGGAATTACACTGAAGCGGTGGTGCCCCGAGTTGCAGAGCAACATCCGTCTTCAGCAATAACAAGGCGCACTCCCAGATATCCCATAGCCTCTCCTCCTGTCTTCCTGGGCAACCAGATGAGGCCGAGCATCTTCTCAGATGGCAACCACCATAGAACAGACCTGGGACTGAAACAGAGGCCCCCTGAGACTTCAACCCAGAGTAACTTTTCAAAAGGGTCACATAGAAACCAGCTGAAAACATGTCAGAACCACTTAGCCCCTCTACACCAAACAGGGCCCCAGTTTCTCAAGCCACAGCACTGTACGGGTCCTCGACAAAACACCAGAGGAAAATCTAAGGGAGTAAAACAATCATGGGGTGGAATCAAAAGAAAAACTATGGTAACATGAATAACCAGAAGAGATCAACCCCCCATAGGAAAGATACGGCAGATGTAATTGAAGATCCCATTCATAAACAACTGGCTGAGATGTCAGAAATCGAATTCAGAATTTGGATGGCAAACAAGATTAACAAAATGGAATCAGGAATTCGTGGAGAAATTCAAAAGCTGTCTCAAGAATTTAACGAATTTAAAGACAAAACCACGAAAGACTTAGACACACTGAAACAAGAATTTGCAGCCCTCAAAGATATGAAAAATACAGTAGAATGCCTCAGCAACAGAATGGAGAAAGCAGAAGAAAGGATCTCCAACATCGAAGATAAAGCCTTTGAACGCTCCCAAACTCTCAAAGAGGAAGAGAAATGGAGAGTAAAAATGGACCACTCATTCAGAGAGCTCTGGGATAACTCGAAGAAGGCAAATATCCGTCTCATAGGAATTCCTGAAACAGATGAAGTGGCCTCACTGGGCGCAGAGGCCCTTCTGCATGAAATTATGAAAGAGAATTTTCCAGACATGCCTAGAGAACCTGAAATTCAGATAGCATATAGCTTCAGAACCCCAGCACGACTCAACCCCAATAAGACATCCACCAGGCATATCATAATTAACTTCACTAAAGTTAATATGAAGGAGAAAATTCTCAAAGCAGCCAGACGAAAGAAATCAATTACCTTCAAAGGGAAGAACATTAGAATGACTGCAGATCTCTCTGCTGAAACTTTTCAAGCCAGAAGAGGGTGGTCATCAACTTTTAATCTCCTCAAGCAAAATAACTTTCAACCCCGGATCTTGTATCTAGCTAAACTGAGTTTCATTTACAACGGAGAAATTACATACTTTAATGACATACATATGCTAAAGAAATTTGCCATAAGCAAACCAGCTCTTCAGGATATTCTCAGACCTATCCTCCATAATGACCAACCTAATCCTCTACTACAAAAGTAAACTCCCTCAGAAACTTCTGATCAAACTCCAACTTCCACAATGGCAAAAGGATTAAAAATGCCCACTGGACTTTCAAAAAACTCAATACCCCAAATTTTACCAAACTTATCAATACTCTCCATTAATGTGAATGGCTTAAACTGCCCTCTAAAGAGACATAGGTTAGCTGACTGGATACAAAAACTCAGGCCAGAAATTTGTTACATACAACAGTCACATTTTAACTTAAAAGACAAATACAGACTCAGGGTGAAAGGATGGTCATCCATATTTCAGGCAAATCTTAACCAGAAAAAAGTAGGAGTTGTAATTTTATTTGCAGACACAATAGGCTTTAAACCACCAAAAGTAAGGAAGGACAAAAATGGTCACTTCATATTTGTTAAGGGTAAGACTCAATATGATGAGATTTCAATTATTAGTATCTATGTACTCAACCAGAATGCACCTCAATTTATAAGAGAAACTCTAACAGACATGAGCAACTTGATTTCCTCCAACTCTATAATAGTCATGATTTTAACACTCCTTTGGCAGTGATGGATCAATCTTCCAACAAAAAGCTGAGTAAAGAAATTCTAGATTTAAATCTAACCATCCAGCATTTAGATTTAGCAGACATCTACAGAACATTTCATCCCAACAAAACTGAATACACATACTTCTCATCAGCCCACAGAACTTACTCCAGAATCGATCACATCTTAGGTCACAAGTCTAACCTCAGCAAATTTAAAGGAATAGAAATTATTCCATGCATCTTCTTGGACCATCATGGAATAAAACTTGAGATGAGTAACAACAGGAATCTGCATACACATACAAAAACATGGAAGTTAAATAACCTTATGCTGAATGATAGCTGGGTCAGAAATGAGATCAAGAAGGCAATTGCCAAATTTCTGGAACAAAACGACAATGAAGACATGAACTATCAGAACCTCTGGGACACTGCAAAGACAGTTGTAAGAGGGAAATTTATAGCACTGCAAGCCTTCCTCAGGAGAACAGAAAGAGAGGAAGTAAGCAACTTAATGGGACATCTCAAGAGACTGGAAATGGAAGAACACTCCAACCCCAAATCCAGTAAAATAAAAGAAATAACCAAAATCAGAGCAGAACTAAATGAAATTGAAAACAAAAGAATAATGCAACAGATCAATAAATCAAAAGCTGGTTTTTTGAAAAGGTCAACAAAATAGATAAAACTTTGGCCAACCTAATCAGGAAAAAAAGAGTAAAATCTCTAATCTCATCAATCAGAAATAACAAAGACAAAATAACAACAGAATCCTCAGAAATCCAAAAATTCCTTAATGAATATTACCAGAAATTTTACCCTCAGAAATACGAAAATCTGAAGGAAATTGATACTTGGAAGCACGTCACCTTCCAAGACTTAACCAAAATCAAGTGGAAATGTTGAACAGGCCCATATCAAGTTTGGAAATAACATCAACCATACAAAATCTCCCCAAAAAGAAAAGCCTGGGACCAGATGGTTTTACATCACAATTACCAAACCTTTAAAGAGGAATTGGTACCTATATTACTCAACAGTTCCAAAAGTTAGAAAAAGAAGAAACACTACCCAGCAAGTTTTATGAAGCAAACATCACCCTGATCCCCAAACCAGGAAAAGACCCAACAAGAAAAGAAAATTATAGACAAATATCACTAATGAGTATAGATGCAAAAATATTCAACAAGATTCTAACAAAAAGAATCCAGCAACATATCAAACAAATCATACATCATGACCAAGTCGGTTTTATCCCAGGGTCTCAAGGCTGATTCAATATATGTAAATTTATAAATGTAATTCAGCACATAAACAAATTAAAAAACAAGGACCATATGATTCTCTCAATCAATGCAGAAAAAGCTTTTCATAACATCTAACATCACTTCCTGATCAGAACACTTAAGAAAATTGGTATAGAAGGGCCATTTCTTAAACAGATAGAGGCCTTCTACAGCAAACCCACAGCCAATATCATATTGAATGGAGTTAAATTGGAATCATTTCCACTCAGATCAGGAACCAGACAAGGCTGCCCATTGTCTCCATTGCTCTTTAACATTGTAATGGAAGTTTTAGCCACTGCAATTAGGGAAGAAAAGGCTATCAAGGGTATCCACATAGCGTCAGAAGAGATCAAACTTTTGCTCTTCGCAGATGATATGATTGTATATCTGGAAAACACTAGGGACTGTACTACAAAACTCTTAGAAGTGATCAAGGAATACAGCAACGTCTCAGGTTACTAAATCAACATTCATAAATTGGTAGCCTTTATATATACCAACAATAGTCAAGTTGAAAAAACAATTAAGGACTCTATCCCATTCACAGTAGTGCCAAAGAAGATGAAATACTTGGGAGTTTATGTAACAAAGGACGTGAAAGATCTATATAAAGAGAACTATGAAAGTCTAAGAAAAGAAATAGCTGAAAATGTTAACAAATTGAAAAATATACCAGGCTCATGGTTGGGAAGAATCAACATTGTTAAAATGTTCGTACTACCCAAAGCAATATATAATTTCAACGCAATCCCCATTAAAGCTCCACTGTCATACTTTAAAGATCTTGAAAAACAATACTTCGTTTTATATGGAATCAGAAAAAACCTTAAATAGCCAAGACATTACTCAAAAATAAAAACAAAGCAGGAGGAATCACGCTACCAGACCTCAGACTATACTACAAATTGATAGTGATCAAAACAGCATGGTATTGGCACAAAAACACAGAAGTAGATGTCTGGAACAGAATAGAGAGTCAAGAGATGAATCCAGCTACTTACCGTTATTTAATCTTTGACAAGCCAATTAAAAGCATGCAATGGGGAAAAGATTCCCTATTTAACAAATGGTGCTGGGTGAACTGGCTGGCAACCTGTAGAAGACTGAAACTGGACCCACACCTCTCACCATTAACCAAGATAGATTCTCACTGGATTAAAGATTTAAACCTAAGACATGAAATTATAAAAATACTAGAAGAGAGGGCAGGGAAAACCCTTGAAGAAATTGGGTTGGGCGAGTTTTTTATGAGAAGGACCCTCCGGGCAATTGAAGCAGCTTCAAAAATACACTACTGGGACTTGATCAAACTAAAAAGCTTCTGCACAGCCAAGAACACAGTAAGTAAAGCAAGCAAACATCCCTCAGAATGGGAAAAGATATTTGCAGGTTATATCTCTGACAAAGGTTTAATAATCAGAATCCACCGAGAACTCAAACGCATTAGCAAGAAAAGAACAAGGGATCCCATCACAGGCTGGGCAAGGGACTTGAAGAGAAACTTCTCTGAAGAAGACAGGCGCATGGCCTTCAGACATATGAAAAAATGCTCATCATCTTTAATCATCAGAGAAATGCAAATCAAAACTACTTTGAGATATCATCTAACTCCAGTTAGACTAGCCTATATCACAAAATCCCAAGACCAGAGATGTTGGCGTGGATGTGGAGAAAAGGGAACACTTCTGCACTGCTGGTGGGAATGCAAATTAATACATTCCTTTTGGAAAGAGATATGGAGAACACTTAGAGATCTAAAAATAGATCTGCCATTCAATCCTGTAATCCCTCTACTGGGCATATACCCAGAAGACCAAAAATCACATCACAACAAAGATATTTGTATCAGAATATTTATTTCAGCCCTATTCATAATTGCTAAGTCATGGAGAAAGCCCAAGTGCCCATCGATCCACGAATGGATTAATAAATTATGGTATATGTACACCATGGAATATTATGCAGCCTTAAAGAAAGATGGAGACTTTACCTGTTTCATGTTTGCATGGATGGAGCTGGAACATATTCTTCTTTAGTAACATATTCTTTAGCTGGAACATATTCTTCTTCACTTGAGTAAAGTGTCTCAAGAATGGAAGAAAAATTACCCAATGTACTCACCTTTATTATGAAACTAATGTAGGACCTTCACATGAAAGCTATAACCCAGTTACAACCTAAGAATAGGGAGAAGGGGGAAAGGGAAGGGAGGGAGGGGGGAGGTAGGTGGAGGGAGGGTGGTTAATGGGATTACACCTGTGGTGCATTTTACAAGGGTATATGTGAATCTTAGTAAATGTGGAATGTAAAGGTCTTAGCAAAATAACTAAGAAAATGCCAGGAAAGCTATGTTAACTAGTGTGATGAAAATGTGTCAAACGGTCTATGAACCAAGTGTATGGTGCCCCATGATCATACTAATGTACACAGGTATGATTTAATAAAAAAAATAAATAAATAAAACAAAAAACAAAGCCGGCTTATGAAGAGTCCAGGACTTTTGTCAGTTCATACACTGAATTAGAGGAATTCCTTTTCCCAGCTCTCTCCTCTCTGAAATTTCCTTCACACTCTCTGGCTCCCAAAGTCCCTTTTTTTCATTCCTTTGGCCAGAAAAATGGGTTCCTTTCAGAGTTTTAAGTTTCCCCTCAACTCTATTGTCACCCAGTTCTAAGCCACTGGAGCCATCTTCAAGGTAAAGCAGGAGGAATATAAGAGAAAAAATGGTGTGGATGCTTCCAATAGTCTTCACACACAGGGACCTCCTGATTTTATTAGTCAGAGAAACAAGATTTAGGTACCTGAACCACCCCTGTTGCTGTCACCATAGCAATGCAGAACTGTGACTGTGGCTGGCCTCAAGAG